>NC_091478.1:31629686-34029686 GCF_036971445.1 Narcine bancroftii | reverse complement strand
CATCCCCTGCTGGGCAGACCAGTCTTTGAAAAAGTATTTCCATTCATGCAGAGACACAAAAATACAACAATGTGAAATATGTGATAATAGGTAAATAAAAATCACAATGAAATGTGAGAAAATGAGCCAAAGAAATGGTGACATGAAGAACAGAAAGGCAAGGTAATTTTGTCCAGAGATGAAATAATACTTTTTGAGCAACTGGTCCTATGTTAATATTTTGCATTCTGTATGGAATATAGTTTATTAAGTAAAACCTGCTTTGTTATATCTATCACAAAAGTATTTGTTTAAAATGCAGATTTTTAACAGGTGGCTTGTATGACTTTGGATGTTGACCTAATTTGTATTCAAGGAACGGCAAAGCTCCCATTCCGTATCACCCGGCCTCCTGTGAATGGGGTAGGTACTTTTTGAAAAATAGGATTTTCAGTTTTGAAGTGTGTTTGTGTGTTTTAAGCCACCAGGAAATAGAGGACCAATTTATGAAAAAAATCATTGATGGTAAATCTCAGCAAAATGGTTGCAGTTGTGGGAAGAAACTGAATTTTTCTGAGTCAGAATTGGAAAAGAAAGGTAGTTTCAGTAATGGAGAAGGTGGTGGAAGATGGTGGGTAGAACAAACAAATCTCTTGGCTAAAATAAAAGGGCAGTTAAGATCGTAATAATAAGCTATTGTGTAAATTGTTTGTAATATTATGTAATCTGTCATGTTGTATAGTCTGGCCCACTGAGACATGCCCAGCAGGCTAGACTGCACAAATAAAAGAAAATGGGTAAAGAGTATGGCAGGCAAAATAGCCACATCTCAACAGAAACAAAGCAAGTAATTTTAAAAATCCGTATCGGAAGGCTGAAAGATGCAAAGATGAGGAAAAAATGTTAAAGCCTAGACTTTGCATTGTTAATGATGAGGAAAGTTTTAAAATAAACTGTCTTTACTCCTTTGCTTCTGTACACCTCTTTAATGTTATTCACTGAGTTTTTCGTGAAGGTAAATTTCCATCCTGAATTTTATATTTTTTTATTTGAGATGTATTTAATTGTGACTAATAAATTTTATTTAAACTGGTTCATTCATGATGTTCTTGCCTGATTTCAAGAGCCAAGTAACGTCTCAGCTGTCTTTTGAAAAAGCAGTGGAAATTGCACAATTCTTTGGCAGTGGTACATTTTACTGCTGTAACTTAATAATGAATTATCATCGTAAACATTTGCATGCTGGAGTATTATAATTTATATGGTTTCAATGAAAACCTTTATGGGTTGCCTAAAATGTAAGGTTGGAAGTTTAATTGTTTCTTTTTCAGCAGATCTTGTTGCATCACTAAGTCGATTCTCATGAAATGCTTAGCAAGTTACCCTACAGATCTAGATCAGCATTGTTTAACTCATTTAAAATGGTGATCATACTTGAGCTTCTTCTGGTCAGCTCTTATGTTCCTTGGAGGACTTGCTCTAAAGCACACAGCAATGTTGGTTGGATACTGATGTGAAGACCAGTTCATCAATTTGTTTCATTGAAAAGAAACATTATCTAATTTTTTTCTTAAATATTGCAATAGTACCTGCCTCATCTATCTCCTCTGGCAGCTCATTCCATTAACCCACTACCTGTCATTATCTTTGCTCACTTACCTTATCTATAATCTCTGCAGATTCCATGCTCTGCGTAATTTTCCCCTCCAAACAATTTTGTGTCATCAGCAAGCTTGTTTATAATGAAGTTGGTCCCTTTCTCCAAACTATTAAAATACTGTAATATTATATACAGTGTGGCTCAGTATTGAGGTACTGCACAAACCAGTGCTAACAGAGAAGTACCCATTTGTACCAACTTGGTCTTCTCAATCAAGTTCATTGATCATCTGACTGTATGTGTGCAATCCGACAAAACTGTTTTTGTTGACCACAGTGCACACACATACACAATACACATTAGATAATTATCCACAAACATAATATAAAATTAAAATGCAGATATATTTCTGAATAAATCACTAGTTTCATTTTTAGATATCCAAGGTTACAGGATGTCATTCATCAGTCTCACAGCCTGTGGAAGAAGCTATTTCCCAGCCTGGCAGTTCTGATTTTGATGTTTCTGTTCCTCCTCCCTGATTATAGTAGGTCCATATCAATTTCTTGTCCCAATTCCATGCATCACGAGCTAGCACAAGATTTATGCTGCATCAAATCAAATGCCTTTTGGAAATCCATTGGTTCCCCTTTTGATTTTCAAAGTCTCGTATAAATCCAAATAAACAATAAATTTTTTCCAACAATAGTGTATATCATACAGAGTTTATTTTATCCCATACCACTTTCCCCTCCCTCCCGTATCATAATACAAAAAAGATTATATAAATTAACAATATTTTATTCTTGTATTTGTTTAAAGTCAAAAACCTTTCAGGGAACTTGAGAAGAACCCATAGAAACCTCAGATAAAAGGATAAGAAACAAAGTACAAGAGCACATCGCCTGTTCCACGACCCACTTCACTGATCTCGAGCATTCCACGACTGGCACGGTTGTTGTATTAATTTTGTCTAAAAGGGGTATAATTACGTCTGCTCACCAATGTGCTGCAGGTAGGGTTGCCACACCCTAACGATTGTGCCATATTTCTTCCTCAAATTGCATGTAATTTTCTCCAGGGGAATACAACTCTGCATTTCCATATTCCATCGTGTCATATTTAGTTGGGAGTCGAACTTCCACGTGTCTGCTATACACTTCCTGGCTACCAACAAGGCGACCTTCACAAACTCAATTTGGAAGCTGGACGGTTTAAAACTCACGTCCATAATGTTTCCCAGAAGGTACAATTTTGGATCCTGTGGGAAAATTCACCTTTGTAATTTTTTTTCCAAATGTCCCCCAGGTCCTCCCAGAAGGATCTCACCTTTGAACACAGCCAGGTTGAATGGCTAAAGGTTCCAATCTCCACACCACATCTAAAGCACATTTCTGAGATTTCTGATTTAGATTTATGTAATTTTTGTGGTGTGAGGTACAGTTGATGCAGGGAATTGTATTGCACCAAGCTGTACCTGGCATTGTCCAGACGCAGGTCTGACCAGCACCGCTCATGGATTGTTGTGCCCAAGTCTGACTCCCACCATTCCCTTACCTGGGTAAGCCCGGCTTCAGGCCCTCACTTTGGAATAGGGGATGCATCAAAGAGATAAACTTGCATGTATTCCCCTTTAAAATTAGAATCTCCATGTCGGTACATGTTTTAAAATGGGGATATCTGTTTTCCCTCATATCAATTTGATGTCCCATTTATATATAAACTCTCCTGCTATCTTTTCTCCAACTGTGTGTAGTCCAATTTGTGCCCAGGAGGGGGTACCACCTCCCTCAAAGAGTGACGCAATAAACCTCAACTAGGCTACCCATTAGTATTTTTTTTTAATCTGGCAATTTCAGACCTCCCAATTTATAATCCCAAGTCAACTTTTCCATGGAGGTTCTAGCCACCTTGCTGTTCCACGGGAACTTTATGACACATCTATTGAGTACCTTAAAGAAGCCCTGAGACAATAGAATGGGCAAGGACTGAAATAGGTATTGGAGTCATTTTTCATTTTAATACAATTAACCCTGCCCACCAAAGTTATGGACAGGGTCCTCCTCAATCTTTCAGAGCAAAGGGAGATAATTGAGTTCTTATAAATTCCATAAATCCTTATCCACTTTTATCCCCAAATATTTAATGCCCTTTTGCAGCCACTTAAATTGACTCCCTTGTTGGTATTGTCTGTAATCCCCCTTTGTCAAGGGCATATCCAAATTTATCTTGTATCCAGAGATTTTGACATAATCCTCCAGTGTAGTCCCCACCCCTTGGGTCAGTCAAATATATTAACATATCATTAGTGATTAAATTGATTTTATGCTCCTCCTGGCCCATTTTGAACTCCTTTATAATCTGGATCCTGTCGAATGGCTTCTGCTAATGGTTCAATAGCTAGTATAAGCAATGCTGGGGACAGTGGGCATCCCTGCCTACTGGACCTACCCAGCGGGCACATGTTACATCTTCAAAGAACTCCAGTAATTTGATTCAATATAACCTATCCTTCCTGAATATTTGTGTTTGCCTAATTGAAGAATTTCTATGCAAATATCTTGCAAATTCTTAAGGATATCTTCAAGAATTTTCACAAGTATAAACATTGAGCTAACTGGACTATTAAGCTGCCTTTTTGTTTACCCTGGAGTTCGATCCGCAGTGCCTGTCGAGATGATGTTGGTAAATTATCACAAATGCATCTGCTCTAACTCCCACTATTTCATTTATGACCAGGGAATTTATTGACCTTTTAAGCCCACATTTGCCCAACACACTCTCTTTAGCGATTGCTTCCAGTTCCTTCCATCACCTCCTTAACATCAATATTTGGCATTTTACCAGTGTTTTCTACTGTGAAGACAAATAGGTTTTCAGGGCCTCTGCTTTATCTTCCTCCTCTTCATTTTTCTCACCTGCTACCTTGAAAGGTGCCCTTACCTATAAATTGGATCACAAAAGTGTGCATTTGATGCCTTTCTATAATTGGAAATTGATGCTTCATGATTAAGTCTGAGAGTAATGAAATTTGCAAAATTTGATCATGTGGCATTATCCAAGGTATATTAAGTGTGGGATACGCATGGAAAGGTTCATCCATTATAGATTTTGTTAAGAGTTGCCAACTGAATTTGGTTATGTTTTTGTTCTCATTGCACACGTGGATGCACATTTATATGAGAGACATTTATTATCTTCCACTAAACTTTTTGAACTGAATCAGAACCCTCGACACTCTTGCTCTGTTTCATCCTGGAAAAGCTGCAGACTACTACCCTCAGTAAGATGAATTTCTACCTTTGCATTAATGCCTGAATCTTGATTCACTGACCAAAACCTGCACCCATAGCTTGGTTACAAATCTAGACTTGGACCATTCATTCCTCCAAATTCTTGCGGTCTTCTAAAGTGGCTTCTACTTAATCAGCTGTTTGCAGTTGTTAATGTTATGCTGCACCCCAATTTATGACTTGTCTTCATTTGCAAATCCCACTGATTACTCTTTGTCCAGTTGTACAATGCTGGTAGCTGTTTCTATTTGGAAATTTTGAAAGCAACCAGTTTAATTGTCCCAGCAATTTCATTTAAAACGCTTGATTGCTGAAAAGCCATGGTATGAATACATGGGACAGTTGTACAGTGAAACCTCATTATAGCGCAATTGTTTGGTTTGCGTCCAAAAAAAGCATGGTCGCGCTAAATCAGAGTTTCAAGAAATTATTGTAGTTAGTTGAAATTAAAACACAAATTTTTAGTAAACTGACTGTCCCCAAGGCAGCCCCATACCCTTGCTGCTCAGCTGCAGCCCCAGGCACCCATACTCACTCCTGGCGGCAACCCAAAGCCCAAGTCCAATGATTCATCGTGTTATATTTGAATTCATGTTAAATCGAGGTTCCACTGTACTCAAATTTTTTTGGCCTGTGTGAAGACACATTAAATAAGCAATGTGCACTAAGCCAACAATTCTTTCAGGGTTCCACGGCGTATTGGGCTCTATGATCTTATACTTGGTCAGCCATTCGAGGCACTATTGTTGTGTGTTAGGATCACAGAACAGTGAAGCTTTATTGGTTGTGTGATCAGTTCTCAATTGGAGATGAAGCTTCCAGAAAAGATTGCAGCTGTGGTTGATCAAGTTGTGAACTTCATAATCAACTGGGGTTTGATGTTGATTGTCTCAAACTGCCAGACTCCACTACATTGTATACTATTACACATTTTCCGGAGCTTTTTTGATTTGAAGGGTGTATGAAGGGCATGGGGAGGAAAATAACAACTTGTATAAATAGCTAACTGTTCTACTGTCACTTTACTGGATATCTTAAAGCAATGGATTTTGTTCCATAATCCAAATTTGAAAGACAAGGAGAGATCCAGAGGCAAGTTCAGAAAGTTTTCTTTGTGGATTCACATTTTTGTGGGAAAGCAGAATTAGATTTACCTTAATTTTATTAGTAGTATATGGATTTGTGTTGCTTTGTTGAAGGACTCCCAAAGCATGAATTTTACATTGCGAACTCTATCCTTTAGAGGGTGCTGTTGTTACAGATATAAAAAATGTCAGGATCAGAATCCGGATTTATTGTCATGAACAAGTCATGAAATTCGGTGCAGCATCACAGTGCAAACATTCATATTATAACCATCTTACAACATTACTATAAAAAATAAAATATTTATAGCCATAATAATGCACAGAAAAGTAAGGCCGTGTCTTTGGTTCGTTGATTATTCACGAATCTGATGGCAGTGGGGAAAGAGCTGTCCTTGTGCCACTGAATGCTCATCTTTAGGCTCCTGTACCTTTTCCCGATGGTAGCAGAGTGAAGAGGGCATGGCCTGGATGGTGGGGTCTTTGAGGATAGAGGCTGCTTTTTTAAATCAGTGCCTCGTGTAGATGTTCTCAATGGAATGAAGTCTGGTGCCTTTGATGTCGCAGGCTGAGTTATCAACCCTCTGGAGTTTATTCTTGTTCTGAGAGTTGACGCCTCCATACCAGGCAGTGATGCAACCAGCCAGAATGCACTCCCCAGTACATCTGTAGAAATTTACGGGAGTCATCGGTGACCGACTGAATCTCCTCCGACACCTCACAAAGTATAGCCACTTTTGAGCCTTCTTTGTGTTTGCATCAACGTGAAGGGTCCAGGACAGATCCTCAGAGATGTTGACACCCAAGAATTTGAAGTTCTCGACCCTTTCCACTACTAGCCCCTCAATGAGGACTGAGTCATGTTCCCCTGACCTCCTCCTGAAGTCCACAATCATCTCCATGGTTTGCACAAGGTTGTTGTCGTTGCAACATTCAACGAGCTGATCTAGCTTCCTCCTGTGCGCTTCCTCTTTGCCATTTGTGATTCTACCAACAAATGGTGTCATTGGCAAACTTGTAGATAGCATTGGAATTATGCCTGGCCACACAGTTATGGATTTATAACGAGTAGAGCAGTGGGCTAACCGTGCATTCTTGTGGTGCACCTGTGTGGATGATCAATGAAGAGGAGCCCTTGTTTCCAATTAGTACTGATGGGCCTTCCAATGAGAAAGTCAAGGATCCATTTGCAGAGGTGGGTCCAGAGGCCTAACTTCTTGACCAGCACTGAGTGAATAATGGTATTGAAGATCCAGTTTTTATACATTATTACAAATCATTTTCAGTTATTCTACACTACATTTGCATAAAATTGACTTCTCTTTCTATTATTAAAATTCTAATAGATTTGTTTTTCCATCTGTTTAGGCTATTGCAAGAGGAATCTACTTTGAGCTAACCTATTTTCCTGCTGTTAATGATTTAACACTAAGAAGATATACCATTTCAAATGGGATCTCTCTGATACAAGTATGTAAAGGAAAGGTGAGTGTTATCCTGATCTTGCAATGCTTCAGATTGAATTGGAGGAACTGTAGGACTATTAGTGTACAATCTTGTATTCTAGCCTTTAAAAGCTGTGAATGCAAAATAATTATGAGCAGCGCAATGCCAAATTAATATTTTTTGGCAATGAAGTCATTTATGACTACAGATGTTCTCTCTCCAATACTGTACCAAAATTACAAATATTATTTCATTTAATAACTTAAAACATCATGCAAAGGATTGTATTAATTTGTACTGGTTGATGGGGGGAAAAAATGGGAAATTCTGTTTGTTGTAGCAGTTGTCTATCAGATTCCTGTGCTTATTAAACCACAAGCAAAGTTGGTGTCTGAAAATGAACCCCTGCATAACCTGTAAGTTTCTATTAGTCCTTTATTTTGTGTTGCACTAAATTCTTCCACGTGTCTTGTTCAAGTAACAGATCTTGAAAATGCAAATGCATTTATGAACCACAGAATATTTGATTCTAAATTTTTGTCAAGAATTATTGAAATTCTGGGAGCCTCTTTTCCCTTTCCCTTCAGATGTACTAAACTTGGTAGCTACTTTAAATTTAAATTCATTGTACCACTTATAAAAAGCTACTGTGATCACCTAGTTATTCACATTCATTTAGCATTATTTCTGAGCAAATCTTTCTCTGAAATTGTTAATCATGAGAAATTTGTGTATTCAGTAGTGTTGTAGGAAATTGTGCAGTCATGTATTATTTAATATTTGTTTAATTTTTAGAACGTAATTGTGTCAAGTGCTACTGAACAGGTAAGATTTATGATTGAGTTATCCAATATTGTGTCTTCAGTAATTTGGTTATTTTGGCTTTTGTGACTCTATTAAATTTTCTCCACTGGAACACTAATGCTTTCTACAGTAATTTTATTTGTTGTAGCCCCTACGGTAGCAGGATGCTTGAACAGACTAAGTATAATTTCATTTTCTGCTTGCAGCAGGACTTTTCAAGAGAAAAGTATTTCTGATGTTTTGAAGCAATGTTAAATAAAGTGCTATTGTTCAAATTAATGATGTTGCAGTTTGTTTTATAAGGTGAATAAGGAACACGTCTTGCTGACCATCTTGTCCATATCCAGAGAGAAAGCCTTAATAGCCATTTGTATTCTCTCCTCCAGCGCCATGGTTTTTAATCATGCCTCAACCTCAGCTCCTGAGCTCGCCCAACAACTCGGATTCTTGCTCTACAGGCAGGAGATGGTGTGGGCTATACTACTTCGCTGTAGCTCAGGGAACAATTCAAGAAGTTTGTGGGGGGGAGGGGACTGAAGAGAAATATGGTGATAATTGAGGATAATGCGGTTAGGGGAATAGTAACAGTTTTCTTTAACAAGGATTGGATCTTGAAGACTGTGTTACATGCCTGGTTCCGGGCTTGAGGTTGTCTCCTCTGGCCTGCAGAGAAATTTGTAAAGGGAGGGGAAAGAAACAGTACTGGTCCATGTAGGTACCAGTAGCATAGGTGGGATAAGGTTTTGCTGAGCTAAAAGGTAAAGGTTCCATTATTGTCACGTAATACTACATTTAGAATGTAACGTGCCATTTTTTTCTAAATTTAAAAAGCAGAGCCAAAAAGTGAATCATCCCTCGATTACTACCTTGAGCCACAAGCAAATTGACACCAACTCAGTAAGATTAGGAAGTCAATGTGTGGCTTAAAGATTGGTGAGGGAGAAGTCCGTTTGAAATTGTGGGACATTGGCATCAGTTATGGGGAGAGGGAACTGTTCTGATGGATGGGCTCTACCTGAACTGTGCTGAGGTTAGTGTCCTGGTGAATCGCATAACTAAGGCTGAGGATAAGTCTTTAAGTCATTGAAAGGGGGGTAGATGAATTCAACAGATTAGAAAAGTCTGCCTCAGTGGCTGGGGTTAAGAATTATTGGGAAAGTGATTTGAATATATCACTTTCAGATGAGGATTGGGACACCACTCTTAATTTGATTAATGAGTGCTCATGTTGTGCATGACATTGTTTCAATTTTAAGGTGGTGCATGGAATACACATGTCTAAAGTTAAATTATCTCGTTTTTATTCTGATATTGATCATGATATGATAAGTGTAAAATATTTGAAGCTTCATTGATTCTTGTGCTTGGACTGCTCTAATTTAGAAAAATTTTGGAAAACTATTTTCCAAACTTTATTAGTGATTCTTAAGATTAAATTAGAACCATGTCCTTTAATTGCTTTATTTGGTTTTTCTCTAGAAGAGGATATATCTTTGTCATCAACCCAAAAGAAAATCTTAGCTTTTACCTCGCTGATAACTAGATAAGCAATTCTGATGAAATGGAAAGATACCTCTTTGCCCACTCATATTCAATGGTTACATGAGATTATGTCTTACCTAAGTTTGGAAAAAAATTAGATATCAAAGCCAAACTTTACATTTTTGATGTTGTAATATGTGGGGCCCATTCATAGATTATTATCAGAACTTGAAGATTTAAGGTGTAAGGATGATCTGAAGACTCCCTGTCTGGTGTTTGAAAGTCGTTATTTTTATTCATATCTATATAATTTATACGTTGACCTTGTTTAGAAGGAGGGGAGAACATAAACAAAAAGAGAAAAATCTGGATAAAGCTGAAGGGAAGGGGATTGCAGGTGAAGTTACTGAAGCCTCTAGAATTTTAAAAAAAAAGGACAAAGATTAGAAAATGATAAGAATTTAATCTCTGGCAACAGTGAAAAGGACTTGAGGTTCAAGATTCTTTTATTATCAAATAATAAAACAGTAAAATGTAATATTACACAAAATTTCCTTCAGTCAGCACAAGGCAGAGTCACCATTAATATTGCCAGGCACCCCTTACAGTCAGGCAGAAAGAGGCAAAAGAGAGTCCCTTTGGAGTCTGAGTGTCCGTGGATTCACCTCCAGAATTCCTGCAGTCTCCTTCTGCTGCACAAACCCCTTCTATCCTTTGGCATCCTGAGCTCCAGATCCAAACCTCTGATACAATCAAGAAATCTTCAGTGCCTGAAGCCCTTTAGGAGCACTGCTTGGCCTTGGCACCCTCTCGAATCCCATTTTGGTTTCTTGGTTCCCATGAGCCAATCATGGGGGGGATTCAGTTTGCAGATAGACAGGAAAAATCAAGTTGAACTGGCTTCCAAGCAAAGGAATCTTTGAACCAACAAGATGGCTTTTCAGAGTACCTTGAGGTTGAACCCACTAAATTTTATTTTATTTTTTAATTTAATTTTTTTTAAATTTAGACATACAACAAGTTTACAGGGCATTTAGGCCCAAGAGTCTGTGCCGCCTAATTAACTTACACCCCAGTACCTTTTGAACTGGAAAAAGCATATCTGGATTTGGGGCTGTGCAATGAATTTAATTTTATTAGGGAGCATGGGGGAATTAACCCTTAGGAAGCAGAAATCATAATGTAGAATTCATGTTGCAGTTTGAGAAGCTAAAATCGGATGTGTAGGTATTACATTTCTGTAAAGGTAACTGCAAAAGCATGAAAGAGGAAATGGCTAAAGTTGATTGAGTACCCAAACAGGGTAGAGCAGCAGTGGCAGGAGTTTCTGGCAGTAATTCATTTCATTTCCATGAATGATTCTAAAGAGGAGGAGACAAATGTGGCAGACAAGGGAAGTCAGTCATGAAAACAAGAGGGCCTACAGTATTCCACAACTGCCTGAAAATCAGAAAGCTTTTAAAAACCAACAAAAGCCAACTAAAAGAGCAAGAAAGGGAGAAAAGATGGAGTATGAAGGTGTACTAGCCAATAATATAAGAGGATATTTTCCTTTAAATGTATCCGATCTTTAAAGAGTAAAAATTAGGCCAGTGGAAATTGGATGGGTGAAAAATAGAAGTGGTAATGTGAAACTAAAATAGCAGATGAACTGAATAGGTATTTTGTGTCAGTCTTCACTATGGAAGACACCAGCAATGTAGCAGAAATTTGAGATTTGGCCAGAAGTGAGTGTAGTCGTTATTACTAAGGAGAAGCTGAAGGTAGGTAAATAGCCTGGACCAGATTAACTGTTCTCCCGTGTTCTGAAAAAGATAGCTGAGTTGATTATGGACTCATTGGTTATAATCTTTCAAGAATAATCAGGAATGGTTCCAGAGGACTGGAAAATTGCTGGTGTCATTCCATTCTTTTACAAAAGGAGAGAGGCAATAAAACTGAAAATTATAGGATAGTAATCCTAATTTCAGTGACTGGTAAAATTTTAGTCCTTTGTTCAGGAGGAGGCTTCTGAGTACTTGAAAGTACATGATAAAATCAGATGAAGTCAGCACAGTTTCCTTCAGGGGAGATCGGGCTTGACAAATCTGTTGAATTCTTTGAGAATAGAGAAAGGATCTTTAGATGTTGTGTTCATGGATTTTCAGAAAGCCTTTGATAAGGTTCTGCACATAAAGCTGCTAATATAGGAACCAATGGATAAAGATATTATCATGGATGGCTGACTGACAGAACAGTCCGTGAGATGCAAGGTGGCCTCTGCTTGCTGGGTAGCTGCCAGGCTGCTACTGTGACCAGTGGTGTTCTGCCGTTACCAGTGTTGGGTCCACTATTTTTCAAACTGTGTTAATGACTTGGATGATGGAATTGATAGCTTTTTGGCTGAGTTTGTGGATGATACAAAGATGGGTGGAGAGGTGGGTTGCGTTGAGGAAACAGTCTGTAGAGAGATTTGGACATGTTGGAAGAATAGGTAAAGGTGGCAGATGGAATGCAACATGAGGAAGTGAATGGATATGCACTTTGTAAAAAGAAATAAAGGTGTTGACTGTTTTCTAAATGAGAGAATTCAGAAAGCAAAGGTCCAACAGCACTTGGTAATCCTAGTGTAGGATTTCCTAAAGGTTTAGTTGCTGTTAAGTTGGAGGTGAGGAAGACAAATGTAATATTAGCATTCATTTTGAGAGGACTAGAATATCAAAGGAAGGATGTAATACTTTTACAAGGCATTGGTCAGACCAATTATCTGAGAATTTTGGGCCACATATCTTAAGAAGGATGCGTTGGTTTTGGAGAGGGTTCCGTATTCCAGGAATGACCCCTGGAATGAAAGGGTTATCAATCCAATGAGGAGTTCTTGACTCTGGTCCACTCTATCTAGATCTTTAAATATTGAAAAATCTGGATAGAATGGATGTGGAGATGTTTCCAGTAGTGGGAGAGTCTACTTAGGGGACATAGCCTTGGCATAAAGGACATCTCTTTATAACAGATGAGGGGAAATATTTTTAGTCAATGAGTAGTGAATCTGTGGAATTTGTTTCCACAGACAGCTGTGGAAGCCAAGTCATTGGTTCTTTCTGAAGTGTCAAAGGTTATGTGGAGGAGGCAGCAAAATTAGGTGATGTATATCAGGCATGTTTTGAATGGCAGAGCAGACTTGATGGGCCAAATAACCTCATGCTGTTCCTCCATCTTAATGTGTTAGTGGTACAGTTCTGCTCCCAAGGGTCTGACATTTGGCAAAGCTGGAGCTAGGTTTTAATGCTGTAATGTGATTTTTGTCTTAAAAATTGATTAAAAATAATTCAATCAGGCAATTAAGAGAAATCTTAGTTCACTTTTTTTTAATTTCAGTGGCAAGTTTAATAAAGACACTTTAGTCCTGCTGCAGAATTTGCATTAGTTTGACTTGTAGTAAACATGACTTTTTCATTTGTGTAAATCAATTCACAAATTCAGGTTATCACTCGAAATACTAATATGTTTTTGCCTGCAGACTTTGGGACTGAGGGGACCATATGACATTGCCAACTTGTATCCTTACCTAAATGTGCTTGTGGAAAATGACTCGCTATTTATATACATCTTTTATCCATGAGCAATTTAAATTAATGAAATAAAAAGCAACTTCTCTGTTCAGCTTTTGTGTAACAAAGTATCCTGTGTTCCTTTGAAATAATCCAAGAGCAATTCAAAATTCATCCTGCAAAGTGCAGATAGCCCTCTTTCCCTCAATTGAAAACACCATTTTAACACTTCTCTCCTGTCTCCGCCAAAGAAAAGTACAAGGAGTTGATTAACTTGGTCTTGAAACTTGAAAAGACTTGGTCATCTGGCTCTTGTGTCAAACGTGAATATTCCTTAATTCCCTCCTGGGTCTCTTCATATATTCTCTCAGCCCTCCTTCCCCACAGGACCCACCTGCTACCTATTTTCACAAAACAACTAACCATGAACTTCCTTGTTGATGTCCTGGCAAATAACTGCAATGCGATTTGCAGAAACGTGCAGCATTGGTGAAGGAAATTAACACAAGATGATGGATGAACTGACAATCAAAGTTTGATTTTACTTTTTATTTAGACATACTGCACAGTAATAGGGCCATTTTGGCCCATGAATCAGTGCCGACCAATTTACCCCCAGCTCACATACACTCCTCGTGTGTTTTTGAGCAGTGGGGGGGAAACTGGAGCCCCCGGAGAAAACCAATGCAGATACGTAAAGTACAAACTTCTTACAGATGGACCAGGTTTCAAATCCAGGTCTGGTCCTGATTGCTGTCACTGTAAAGGCGTTGCACTAACTGCTACTGGAACTATCTTTGTCCTGATATGAGGAATTACTCATTCCTACCACACCATTGGCTTGTGCCTTGCTGATTGTAGAAAGTCTTTGCTGGGTTGGAAGGTAAATTTCTTATGGCTTGTAAGCCTCCAGACTTCTCTTGACATAACACTAAATGTTAAATTCAAGGTCAGTATGACAGAAGATGTTAATAGTCAGATACTTAGCAATGATAATGTAATTGAATGTCAGTAGCAGGCAATCTGTATTTTTCTTGCTGGAGATGATCATTGAATTGTATTTATCAATATAATTGGTCTCTTTCCAACTCTCAAGATTGGTCTCAGGCTCTGACCTAAAGAGCTACCTCATCCTGGATCGTTGTTCAGATTATTCATCTAATAACTGTCAATTTTTACTTATTTGAGATAAATAAAATGCTGGCAGTCCTCAGCAGGTCAGATTGTACCATTTTGGTTGGGGGAGAGGGGGTTGGTGGTTTGCAAATGATGCTGAACACTGATGTCAGTTTCATTGCTGCTGCCTTTTGCAAACGAGGCAGTTTTCACCCTTCCATGACAAGTTTTTCACATGGTCTATCAATAATTGTGATCATGTTGTAAAACAAAATCCTAATTTCTGACTTTGTGGTAGAATTATTTAATCCTTCATAATAATGTTTTCTTTACTGCACATCTTAAAGGCATGAATCACATTCTTTGTCATATCAATCTCTTGAACTGCATAGCATCTTTTGATGTTGGTTTATCCATCTACTGTGAAAGTAGGAATGATCTACGCACATTGACAAGGGAAATTTGAGAACAGCCTCTTTATTCCTTGTTTTAAAAACTTTTAATTCCATTAATCAGGATAGACTGGATTACCATCAAAATGGAAATGTAGCAAATAAGAACAAGACATTGTTGGGTCCTTTGGGCTTGCTTTGCTATTCATTATATCATGACAAATGAAAATTCATTAGTATTTTCCTACTTTCTCCCAATATTCCTTATTTTTTAAAATTTTATTTGTAAGTTTAGAACCACAAAAAAGAATACACATTTTTTTTTAAAAATGCAAATCAATACAAGTGGCATATAAAAATAAAAAATAACCCCCCCCCCCAATATATCACCCCTTTTCCCTCTATACCCCAATAAAGAGAAAGAGGAGAATGGGAGTGGCCTATTACTTTCTTATTGTATACTGAGACCTTAAGGAGAAAGGGAATGTCAGAGCTTCATTTAAATGTTTACACCCATATTTTGTAAATATGGCCCCAAATCTTCCAAAATATATAGTATTTGTCTCTTAAATTATGTAATTTTCTCGTAGTATACAACTCCACACTTCTCGTGGTATACACTGCCATTTTTCTATACCCAAATCTGTATCAAACTTCCAGGTTATGGCAATCCATTTTCTAGCTATTGCTAAAGCAATTTGAACAAACTTCTTTTGATGCATGTTCAATTTCAATTTGGGTTAAACACCCTTAACGTCACTCAATGAAAATAACTACATCCTTATTTTCTTAATCCCCATTGTTCCTTCCAATAAATTACCTATTTCTAACCAAAAAGTTTTAACTCTTACACTACCAATTAGAGTGCAAAAATGTACCAATTTTCTGTCCACATCTAAAACATAACTCATTATAAAGTCTGATTCCATTTTTTAAACTTGTATGGTGTTAAATATAACTGATAAAATTATATTGAACCATTCTATATCTCATATTTATTGTACTTTTTATATTTTCTCTTCATATCCCAATCCAATTTCATTCATCTATTTGTTTATTCAAATCTACTTCCCATCTTTGTCTAGATATATGAAATTTTATTTTTCGGTCTTTCTTTTGTATTAACCTATACATTATTGAGATAAATTACTTTGTCTCTATTTACATAACAATAATTCTAATTCTGTCTCTACTGGTAACAATGGCTCTTGACCACAATTTTCACATAGAAATTCCATAACCCGATAATAACGATATCTGGTATTTTCAGGGACCTTGAATTTCTTCGTTCTCTTAAAAGAAGTAAATTTCCCTGCTTCAAAAACTCTTGCATCTTCTTAATTCTTTGATGCTGCCAAATCTTTAAAATTTTTATTTCCCATGGAAAACAGAATCAATCTATTCTGGAATAATGATGCTTTTCTAGACAATAAACCAATTTATCAACTTTATTCCAAAGCTCAATTAAATGTTTCAATATGGAGCTTTCTCCATTCATTGTTTACAACCTTGAATTCCATTTATAAATAAAATCTTGTGTGCTTGGTTCCCCTATTTTACTAATTTCAATATACGCCTAAGCTGGAATTTTATTTAAATCATACATTACAGTAACAAAAAGCAACTGGGCTGCTTTAATAATAACTCATAAAATTAGGGAGCTGTGAACCACCTGAATTGTAATTCCATAATTTATTTTCCATAAAAAATTCCTAACGCATGCATTTAATTCTTTAAAGAATTTTTGAGGAATTGCTATAGGAACCGATTGGAGAAAAAAAATCATATTCTTGGAAAATCTTCTCTACCTATAAAAGTAATAAGTAATGTATTCCATCTTTCCAAATCTTTTATTTTTAATAATGGAGAATAATTTCATTTCTTTTAATTCCGCTTCACACAAATTACCTAAATATTTTATTCCCACATCAGGCCTTTTAGAATAAATTAGTTTATTGTATTTTACATAATTCCCCTCTACTAAAGGAATAATTTCATTTCACTTTTTTCACCCAATGAATTTTATAACTTATAATGGATACTTCTTCATATTCTTTTAATCTAAATTTAAGTTGTTGCAATGAGTTTAATGGTTCTGTTAAATAAATCAAAACATCATCCCCAAACCAAATTATTTTGTGTTCTTCTTGATTCACTTTAATATCTTTTTAATCTTTAAATCCTGTCTTATTAATTCCGTAAAGTGTTCATTTGCTATAACCAATAAAACAGGAGACAGTGGACAACCTTGTCTACTTGATCTAGTCAATCGAAAAGTTGTTGAGATTTGACCATTTGTCACTGCTTTTGCAATATGTTCTGGTATATTATTTTAATCCAATCAATAAATATTAACCCTAATCCAAATTTTTCCAAAACTTTAAAAAGAAAATCTCATTCTAATCTCTCAAATGCTTTTTCTGCATCTAAAGCCACTGCGACACTCAAATATATATTCCTTAATTCTTTTATCCCAAGGAACTCTTTGAATATATTTAATGATGGAAGTTGAACTCTATCCTCGTCAACATTAATTCTTTCACTGAAGCAGATTGATGAATTGTTAATGTGGTCCATGTCCAATAAAGCACATGTCCTCAAACAATATTCAGGATCCTGGTCTATCTGGATCACTTCCTTTTTCTTGGGTATCAACTCTTGGCAAGGGCAGGCATCTGTGGTGAAATACAGTATGTCTCCTCCATTGGTCAATTGATTAAGTCCTCAAACCTGTCTAAAATGGTCCGTGAAGTAGCCATACCTTCCAAATGCTTCTGTGATTAGACCTACCTATACCAGGCAGCTCAAAGTACAGGCAAGAGCTACTGATGTTCTCACAAAATCCTCTGGATACTATGGAACGGCAAGTTAATTTCCATTCAGTAGTTTCACCATTCATTCAGTTATGATAAGCAGTCCACATTATGCTCAGTGCCAGTTTCTCAACATAACCAGGTTCTGAGCTCTCATGGGAAGAGATTGCTTGGGAGACGGTCAAAGATGTGTTCAAAGAAATGTAACATCCCCATTGACTCTTGAAAATGAAAAGTTGAAAGGAGTGTTTGGGATTGTCTTGAGAACCTTGTCTGTGGATCAGGAACTCCCAAACCCTGTTAGTGTCAAAGGATCACCCCACAATCTTGTGGAGAGTCTACAGTTCTCACATCAACAATCTGAACCTGCAAAACCAGAGTAGAAGCAAGTCACTCTTGATCCATAAGAAGAGAATTGATCACAGCAGTTGGCAGCAGAAGAAGGGTCACCCATTTTACTCCCCATTAACCTACGTCCTCTGTACGTTTTGAACGTTGAGAGGAATCCTGAGGCCAAGGGCACATAATCAAATGCAGAATCTCAAAGTGCAATGTTTAAGAAATATTGCTGTAATTGGAATTATTTGGGTGAGCAGGTAAATGTCGTAATGTAATCATGCTTCATCAGCTCTAATGAAAGCCTTCATGTTTTTTTTTACGTCCTTGAAATGCATTATAATGTGGAGGTAACGATTGGTTAACTTCTTTACCAATTAGGACAGCAGTGAATAATTATGATGAACATTTTAATGCATTGTCTCTGGCACTTCCTCTCCATAAAACCTAGGAAATCTAATTGATTATGGAAAATATCTTTGAGTGTTGCATGGTGGATTGTTTTTTCTACTGTATAGTTTCATGCAAAGGTTGTTACAAGAATAAGACTGTTTCTTTGCGATAAAGTTATAATACTTGACTGAATTACTGAAAGCGGGCTGCTCTTTGGTTTGTGTGAAGAAGATGCCAAAGCTGCTATATCAACAAATTGCAGAGCTGCCCTTCTGCATGGTGGTGAGTAAATGCATTCATTTGTAATGGTCTTATTAACTCGGAGCACTCACCCAAGTTGAGTAAATTTGATTAAAGTCTTTGGTTCCTTTGTCTATTTCTGCACTAAATGCTGTATCTCAAATTTTAAGGGTCTGTATTTTTCAAATTTCAAAAGATGAATAACTGTGGAATACTTGATACTACATATTAGTAGCAACAGTTGATATTATAAAGTAGTTTTATTGGATTTTTTTCATGGGAACTCATCCTGTTCAGAATTGGAGATAATTACATACTGTCTGAGACATTTTATTATACTGCTGTGTAGCAGAGCACCAGCTTGATACATTTTCTAAATGTAACTTTTATTTCCCTTTCATGAGATACTGCATTAATTCTAAAGTCATTAAATTAAAAAATCTGTTAACTTTTTTATTTAAACCACTTAATTGCTCCACTACAATAAAAAAAATGCCGGAAATCTAAAATTTTTAAAAAATGAAAAATATTAGAGCACACAAAAGTCAGGCTTCTATGGAAAGAGAACAGTTAATGTCTTGGGTTTTAATCTTGCTTGTTCGGCATCTAATTGAATGTTGGCGTGGTGCTCAATCTTCCTGGGATTGCACTGTGTAGGAGGATAAGTATATAAAGATCAAATGGCACTGGGCCAGAAAATTGGCATGAGACGACGTAGAAGAGGCTCTTGATTCGTTCTCTTCTAGTTGTTAAATGGACTATTATGAGCAACAATTTAACTACATTTTGAAAAAAAGATTTTGAGGATACAAAAAAATTTTAATCAATCCACACAATTTGTTTTTCTATTTAATTTAGTGTCATGAGAGAATCAGAATTTTTTTTGGAATTCATAGTTTCTCTCTTGCCAATCCCATTACAGTTAACCATCTTTTTCTACCTTCTTTGTCAGATATAGGCTTTGGGGAGTGGTGTAGATTGGTTATTAAAAATTATAAATATATTTTTATTTGAGACAATTTTGCCTCTTTTGAACAATTGAGGGTAAAATTTTAATTACCTAATAATTTTTTCAGATATCTACAAGTCTAAACTTTCTGATTTTTCCATGGATTTCTGAAACAAACATTCTTGATTTGCCTTTTGATTTTAATCTTTCTCCATAGAAGCTCCATATCAATTATTTATAGTAATCTGATGGATTTGAGAATAGCTTCATTAGTTAAGATTAAGAGTGATTGGGGACATGAACTTATCACCCATAGACGAGGACCGGGACACTGTTTTAAATTTGATTGATGAAAATGAAAAGAGAGAATCAGCCCTATTAGGGTTTTGGAGTAGGAGGAGAAGAGTTGGTGAAAATGGCTGAGGCCGATCAGGTGAAAGCAGAGGGAAAGGAGAAGTGGTTTTCGGAAGGCAGATGATGGAGTGAACAGAAACTGCAGGAAATTAAGTGCAAAGATTTGAGGGTGTGGCCTGCCATGGAGAGGCAAACCCTTTGGTTAAGGATTATGAAGACATGGGAGAGACTAGGAAGAGGTGTTACTGGAACAAATGCAATGGAAAGGGAGAATCGAGTGGGAAGATCAAAGCAGCTGTGGAAGTTGCTGAGTTTATGGTGGATATTGGTCAATAGTCTTTCCCCAGCGGGGGTAGGTAGAGTAAGGGAAGCACCAGAGACTGGTCTGTGTGACAATACAATAAAGCTGGAAACAGATTGAATTTTTCCAATGGAAGATAAGGGTGGGAAATATCACTCCTTGTATTCGAACAAGGATGTGAGACTCATACCAAATATATTCTCTCAAAGATTCCAATAGCCCTTAAATGATTACCTTGGAACATTTCTGAAGTGAGTGGAGTTCAGTTAAGCAACTAAGGTGAAAAATGAACTGAGGAGTCTTGAACCAAAGAAAATTTCATGGGTCTGAGGTAACTTGCAACAAACAACTGCTATAATCTTGATGTGCACTTCAATATGATCAACTTGACCGCTCTAAAAGCTGCTTCTCTTTGGAATTGTGTCCAAACAGAAAATCTGGATTTGATTTGTCATTAAGATTTTTGTTGCTATACAAAGAATGCAAAGTCAGGGGGAAAAGCTGGTGGGTGGAGCTGACTCCACGGCCAGGTCAGCCCGTGATATTATTAAATGACTGCGCAAGCATGACTGTCTAAATGGCCTACTTCTCCTCTTCATGTTCTTATTTTTCTCAGGCTTAAAGGGCTGAATATGAATGTGGTTTTACAGATATAATGGTCATTAGTTAATGATCATGAAGCCTGAGGTAAAATTAGTATACGAACCATAGTTTTCATTTATGTATCTTCTCCAAAGTGCCATGTTTTATAGTAACACGGAACTCAGAGGGAATGACTATTAATGGCCTACGTGTCCTCACATTGGTTTTGAAAATGAAGTCTCAATTGCCTAATTTTACTCTACAGAAACCAGAAAGACTGCATTGGGTGTAATCTACACCACAAGGAAAGCTGTAGCTACTGAAGAGAAAGATGACGAAATGCCTCGTTCCAAAAAGGCCAAAACTGAAAACAGCTGATGGGAAGGAAGTCTTGTCTGTTACCAAAATTTTGTTTGCTTTATAAATATGAAACTGTCCACATTTCTTCTGAAAGCATCATTGTGTGGAATTTACTTTTATATTTACTATTTTCTGTTTACTGTTTCAACAAGAGTTGGTAGCCAAATTCTTGCATCCTAAATGTTTGAGTTCAATCTACCATCACTGAATTTGAGACTGAGACATTCAAAGATGTAAAGCAGTATTTGTGTGGAAAAAAAAGTGACTAAAATCTTTTGAGAAAGATATTGTTTCGTCCTGCAAGTTTCCCTTGTATTAATTCTAAGTGGTTTTAAGCCACAATGTATTCAAGATGTTTATTAACAACTATGGCTTGCTTGAAAATGACCAATACCTTTAACATTCATGCAGAAATCTTCTGCTGGTGGACCATGAATTGGAAAAGGGAAAACAGTAGATGCTGTTAGCAATTTATTCCACTGTAATCAATTTTGTGCCATTGACCCAAGGTTGGGAAGATGGTAATATTAAAGAGTAATTGATGTGTGCTGAGTTCTTAATACAGCATTTGTTTAATAACTTGTTTGCTCTCTTGCTTCCTAAAAGAGTGCAGTTCAGCATTGTTTAATACTTTGTATGGTGTCCTGTCTGCAAATAAATTTTCATTGGACATTTGATACAGTCCAGAATCTGTGCCATAGCTTCTAAGATCCCCCGCTCGTTCTTCTAAATTTCAGCGAGTACAGTCCCTCGCAGGCTCATCCTTTATCTCTGGAATCAACCTGGTGAATACCGTCGCCAATGCCGGTACATCCTTTCTCAGATAGAGACCAGAACTGCAAGCAGTGCTCCGGGTGTGGCCTTAGCAGTACCTTGCACTGTTGCAGCATAACCTCCCTGCTCCTAAATGTAATCCCTCTAGCGATGAAGGCCAACATTCCATTTGCCTTCTTAGTAGCCTGTAAACCAGCCTTTTACAATTCATGCACAAGCACTCCCAAGTCCTTTTGCACAGCAGCATGCTGCAATAGCTTACCATTTAAATAATAACTTGATCTTCCTCACATTTACCAATATTGTACTCCACCTGCCAGACCCTTGCCCACTCACTTAGCCTATCTATATCTCTCTGCAGATGCTCTGTATCCTCTGCACAATTTGCTTTTCCACTCAATTTAGTGTCATCAGCAAACTTGGATACATTACACTCTGACATCTCTTCCAATTTGTTTGTGTATTGTAAACAGTTGAGGGCTCAGCACTGACCCCTGTGACACTGTTCATGACTGAATGCCAACCAGAGAAACATCCGTGTCCCAACTGCATTCTATTGGTTAACCAGTCCTCTATCCATGCTAATACTTCACCCCAACTCTATGCATCTTCATCTTTAACCTTTCAAGTTAAAATACAGGTATAATAAACCTGGTCCAATTGATCCTCTTGACTACAGCATCCTTTAACAATGAGCTTAACTCCCCTGCAATTCTTTGAATTTAAAATATCTTCCGAATTGTCCCTCAATCCTTTCAGAGGAAATGTGTTCTTCCTGCTCATCCAATCTAATGCCCTTTATTATTAGTGCATCTTAATCTAAATATATTTTTTAGTATAAAACAGTAAAGGAAGAACACTGAAAATTGCCCAAATTGGATATATTTGACCTTCACTAAGAGTGGAGTATGATAATGAATTGCATAATAACCTCTTAGACTTGCAGGCAAGTGTTTGATTGTATTATATAATTCTGAATTGGTTCTTAAAATAGAAATGACCAAAAAAAACATATTTGGGATGGTGGTAGGGTGCTACTATTCCATGAGGTCAGGAAAGCAAACACTCCCTTGAATTGGAACTCTTCCAACTCCAGTTTGGGGGCAAAAAAAAGCTATTCTCCAATTTGAAAAAGGATAGAAGATTGGAATATTCCAGGTGGGTGTGGAAATTTGGCCTTTACCAGACACTAAGAGAAAGCCCATCACAGGAGATTATTTTTGTTTTAAATCCAAGGTTATCAAAGATAAAGCTGATTCTCAATGCACATTGAACTTTTTGGTTTCATTGAGTTTCTATTCATGGCCTTATGCATCCTGGCTTGGTCACAACATACTTAACAGTTGTAGCCTTGTACTAAATGATTAATGGGTTATTTGAATTAATTATACTAGAGTACGAGGAAGCATTGATACCTTGATAGCTTGTACCTTTGAAACTTTTCTATGTCACAACTGTATGAATATAAATATAGCCATTGACAAACCTGAAATGGTGGAAAAGATCTCAATCATACATTTATTCTGTTTACAGTATGGCTTTCAACATTTGAATAAATCTAGAGGAACAGTAGTGCAATGCCTATTTTAAAATAAATCATGGTACAACTTTAAATATAATGAAAAATCCTCACATTTTGAGTAGATGATGTGAGAGAAATCATTGACTCCATAATGCCACCTGAAGATCACACGCGTGGATATCTGGGAAGACCATCAACAGACATCCAAAAGAACTGGCTGGATTGCAGGAGCTTGTCTCTTTTTGAAGATCTGAGTCCAGTTTGTCTTCCAGTTATGTTCCCTTCTACTAGAATTCTCAAGTCTTCCTGCCCACAGGAACCACAATCCAGGATGTAGGTTTGCCTTGGATTGTTGTCTTCTATTATATCACTAGTATTATAGAAAATACATTTCCTTTACCTAAATCTTGGAATAGTATTCCACTTGCAAAAGTAACCTTGTTTATCTTAAGTTGCAGATAAATAACAGTAAATATGTAGTATACAAAATTTACAAATTTAAAACAAATATACACATTTTACAACATAAATACAGTTCATTACTTTCAAGTTTCCCTTCCTAACCTTCATTTATCCTTGTCCACTTTGCACATACATAGCTTGCCATTCCTAAATTCCATCCAAGAATTCAGTTTCACATCAAGCAGATTTCCTGTAATTATTTTAATAGTTTGAGTTGCCCTCTTACAGAATGGTAGTAGAAAGTAGTTTCACCATTTAGTTAATCATAGACTAGTGAAACTCTGCATCTTTACCCCACTAATTTTCTCTGAACCATCAATCCTTTGTTCACAAACTAGCTTTCAGTGTTCCTTGTCATTTTCCTTCAGCTTCCTGTTTTTTTTTTAGTCTTTCATTAAAAAAAACTCCACTTTCCATTTCCTCGCTCATTACCATGTCATCATATCATGAACTGTTGCCATTTCAATCGATTTTTGTTGCCTTAAGTTTTAGTTATTGAACAATTTTAATATTATGCGTGGCTGAATGTGTTGAAGTTCTCACAAACTCTGAGCAGGTGATTGCATCTGGCATCTTGGTGGGTAGGGAGGGGTTGGGAAGAGGGTTGCTTTGCTCTTCAACGTAACAGGCATCATTTTTGTGACACCTGTGAGGTTTCCATAAATTGGTCAAGTATTTCTTTTGTGCCAGTCTGCCATTGAAGAACAAGATCCAGTGGCGTCTGTCCATTCTGTAACAAGACAGTAAGAATTGCGTTATTCGACAATAATGGGGGAGGAAAATCAGTGGGTTTTTTTTTGTTTCTTTGGTTTTGCAACATTGCACAGGAGAGCTCAGTTTAGTTGATAAATGAATTAAAAGATCGTCACCTCAGGTCTGAATTAAGCAAAATAAGCACTTGCTTAGGGTACCAAGGGAAGGGGACACCACAGAGTTTTTTTTTCCAGGGCCGGATTTACCACGGTGCAGCTGAACTAAGCCTCCACAGTCATTGAAAACACACACACAGGTTATTTTCTGGCCTGGAAGAAAACTGCATTTTTAATCTTTTATTTCACATTCAGCAATTACTGAGTCTTAATGTCTTGTCAATTAAACCATGGAAGGCTCAACGGGGAACCATTGTTGGGCTGTGCCTAGGACATCAGTTGGCCTTAATCCAGCCCTGCTTCTTCCAGATCTTCCATTTATCTGTGCTTAAATAAAACTGAATAACCTTTTTTCTTTAAAGTTGATGGCATTTGCCCTTCTATTAAATATATCTTTCACAATTTTGGTTGTGAAAGGCTGCGTCTTGGTTCGTTGTTTTTACTGCTTTTTCAACCTTTAGTTGATGCATTTTGAGGGCTTCCCTTTTTTTAATTCATTTGTGTTGCGACAGGACAAACGAGTATTGATCCTACAAACTTAAGTACAGAGTTCTGGCATTTAATTTGCATTCACAAAGCTTTGTAAACGATCTCTCATTTTTTGGAGTATTTTGAGATTTTTAATGCTTAAATGTTTCTATCCTTTAAGCGATTTTCTCTGAAACAAATTTGTACCATGATAGTAACAAAAAATAGGACTTTAAAGTTCGAAGCAAATATCAGGCAAAGTTCTCTGCGTATTACTAATGTAACTACTGCTTAAATTTGGAACAGTTGAAGATATTTTAAGATCGTCTGGTGTTTCTTTTTAACGTGCTCTGGGCGTGCGGGCTTTCTGGAACTTGTGTGGGAGACTTCGAGCCTCTGGAGATGAATGAGCACACCTGCGAATTAACGCTGGCAGGCACAGCCAGACTTCAATTGCATTCTTCTGCTATTGAATATCTGGCCGTGTAAACGTGCAGAAATCCGAATGAAGAGAGGAGAATGCCCGTGTTTTTTTAATTTAATAACTGCTCGTCTAACTCATCACAAGTCATCCTAACATTTGCGCTCGAAGTGCTGTCTTAAAACGCAGGTATCTAATCTTTCCCATGTTATAGTACAAGTTTTAAGCACCCAATTCCAAGAAAAAACTGATTAACGAAACGGAAAAATGGGGGGGGGGGGGGGACAAAATTCCCTCCAGCAGATTATAGCTTTGGCGATCATTTGTTAGGATTTGGCCAGACGTTAGTTATGAAAAGCCTGAAATGAAACAGGAAAATCTGTGGACTCGGTGGTGGAAGTAAGAGGAAAACGCTAGATAAGCTCGGCGGGTCACACAGTGATTTATATGGCAAAGACCGAAGTTTCGGGCTTCTAAAAAAATTATAACCATCAAATTCCGTTTTAATCTCCAAGGTAAAAGGGAATGTGTTTGTTGATTATTCTACTTACGCAATTTTTAAAAGTAGGGTTGGCCCCGTAAATCAGTAGTAGCTTCATTAGTCGGTAACGGTTCAGTCGGACGGCGTCATGCATCGGTGTGTCCCCTTCCTTCACAGAACAATGTTTGAGGGACAACAGTTACAACAAGTGTATTTTCATTAACACATTTAGGAAAAGTTCCTCCTACAAAATGACCACCAAACATGCATGACAGGCGATCACTCCCAAGGCAAGAGTGGGTTGGGACCATCTTTCATTTGAACCAACACTCTTTGGATTTGGGGACATGCCAAAACCAGCAAGGTCAGAATCAAGTTGCCAAAAGCAAACCTCTATCAATTAAAAGCAAAACCCAACCACGCAACGATACAGCATTCAGTGGTTGCAATTTCAAATAAGGCATGAAAGCTGCATCAAAATGCTGGAGGAATTCAGCGTCCCCTTTCCCTTGTGGGAACAAGTCGACTGCTTTCCGCTGGCATTTGAAATGAACCAGTCTGCCACTCTGTGGCAATCAATCGGCCCTTTTCGGGTCGGAATTCTGTCTCTCTCCCTTGACTCGATCCATAATTAGGCAGTTGACACCGCATTGCTGCCTGGTGCCTTGACTTTTACAGAAAAAGGGAGGTTTCCTCTCGTTTAGATATGGATAAATTATCCTTCAGCTCACCGACTGATACTTACTGCGTCTCTGGCATTCAGATCTGCTCCGCATGCGATCAGATGCTCGGCACATTCATAATGTCCGGTTCTGACTGCGACGTGCAGCGGAGTGCTGTGTAACTGAGATGGTTTAAAAATGGGCAGGATTAACTATCCAATTAACTTTACTCCCAATGCTGAGAAATTTGTTGAGCGGGATTCTCTGCTCACCTTGTCCCTCGCGTTTACGGCTGCATCTTTGTTTAACAAAACTTTCAAAACTTCCAGACTGCCTCCGCGACAGGACCAGTGGACCGCTGTGGCTTCCAGCTGCACGAGAATTGAGCCAATGTTATTCGTGGTGGGTGGGCATTGGTGCTCCCTCTTCGATCCAACCCATGTTAAAAATGCCACACACTTCAGACACAAAACCTGCAGTCGCCGGAATCTTGATGGATTCCAGATAAGGAGGTCCCAGAGTACGGGAGAGAAGGAGCAGAGATTGAAACAGTGGGACAGGTTGAAGGTTGTCCAGGAGCAATTTTTTGAGCTTGCCTCCTTTGTGTTCGGCTTTCCCTTGGTAATGCAGGAGGCCGAGCCCATGACAGGAGAATTAAAAAGGATGGCAAGCGGGAGTTCTAGCGTGGACCCATGGACAGTGCAGGCGCACTTTTGTCTCACCAATGCAGAGGAGAATTGCGTTTAGGTGAGGATGGGTGCATGTCTCATCTGGAAGGTGGAGGCAAGGCGGGGGTGGGGGAGATATAGGGCCAAGTGTTGCACTTTGCAATTGCAGCCGGATGCGCCTTAGGGTTGGGGGGTGGGAAGGGAAGAGTGGACCAGGCGAGAGGTTTTTAGCCCTGGAGGAAGATGCGGCAGGTGGTGGGATCCTAGTGAAAATGGCAGAAGCGTTGGAGAATGATGGAGGGCTTGGATAGTGAAGACCAGAGGGACCTTCTCCTTCTGCCGAGGTGGGGGGATGGGGAGAGCGAATGTGCGGGAACTGGAGGAGTGAATGGGGGGGGGGGGGGGAGATAGGGGCTGGAATGAAGTCAAAAGACCTTTGCAATCACCCTTTAAATCTGGCAGCCTCCTAGGCCACACAGCAGTCAGTTCACCGGCTGATCAGCACACAGGATAAATGGATCAATACTGTACCATGTCACGAAACTCCGTCGAGGCTCCGGCTTCCAGCAGTTTCAACACAACCTCTTCATTTCCCTCCGAGCAGGCGCGGTGCAGGGCCGTTCTGTTAAACTGTGCGGGGGGGGGGGGGGGGGGGGTGGGAAATGATTAATTCCCTTTAAAGTCACGGGAGTTATAACCTTCACTCGGTGGATAGGACTGAGTCATTTTACCTGGTCACATGCATCCGGCTGTCCGCCGTCGGCAAGGTACTTCTCGACCACATGGAGCTTGTTGTCCAAAGCCGCCCTCCAGAAAGCTTCCACGTCGACAGGCTCGGTCTGGGTCAGAGCAGGGGACGGGTTAGTGTTTGGGAGAGCGGGTCTTTGTATTTAAATGTTCTCCTCCCATGCCTCAAACTTACTATAATGTCCGGTTCCTTCTCCTTTGGGGGTTTGGTGGCAATCGTCTTGGATTGCTTTTTCTTCTTCAACCTCACGATGAATTCAAGATCATCTACAGTTTCAAGCTTCAGCCTCTGTTCCGCCTGTTTTCTCTGCAAACGATCAAGAGCATGGTTAACGCCTGGAGCTACATCAACGCGTTGCAAATAGTCAGCTCCAGGAGACAGGTGCGAGTAGGTGTTGGGGGGGGTGGGGTTACGTGTACATTTTTGCAGTGAGCCACTGGCTGGAGTTTCTCCTTCTGACGCTTGTGGCTGGGTATGAACGGGAAGGGCTCCGTCTGAGTCTTCAGGTCATCCTGCTTCTCGATCGCCACGGCGGAACAGTATCCCCCGTTTCCAAACTCGTCTTGTACCATCCGCGAACCGGCCTCCCAGCTCCCGGGTCTGGCCGGGTTCTTCTTTCCAGTCACCTGGTGAAAGAGGCACGGAATAAATCTTGGATGAAGGAAGCGCTGCGCAGTGCCCCGACCTCATTATCGCGGGCGGGTGAACTCGCACCGATTCCCACGGCGTGATTCCGTCCCCACGCTCCCGATGGGAAATGGGCAGATCCCGGGTCAGTGGAGTTTCCATTGACTGACCATTTCTCTCCGTGGATGGATGCGGTAGGACTCGCTAAGACTCAAGATGCCAGCATCTGTTTTCTCGGAATATAGACTACAGCTCGTGCTTTTCGGCCCTCGATGTTGTTCCTACCAAAAAAAACACTAAGCCCGTCCTACCTCGTAACCCCTCTATTTATTTCCTTTCATCCATGTACCCAAGATCTCTTTAATGCCCCTAATGTTTCAGCCTCCACCACCATCCCTGCCAAGACATTCCAGGCCCCCACAACTTTCTGCAATTAAAAAAGCCCTGATGTTCCCCCCCCCCCCCTAAATTTTCCTCCCTTCAGATGTTTGCTATTCCCGCCCTAGGAAGAAGGCTGTCCACCTTATATTTGCCTGCCAGAATCTTGTAGACTTTGTACCCACCCTAAATGTCTCCTTGAAACCCCTGTAGCGCTTTAAAATCCAAGTTGTCCCAGTTCAATGCGTCTGTCACCTCGTCAATAAATAAACGCCGATCTTTTTTCAGCGAGAGCCGTCGCCACGGAGCCGGCGTTTCCGCAAACTGTTGTGGAGGGTTGGATTCGAACCAGATATTTTTCCTTCTGGTCATTTCACGTTTTACTCCTTGCACCCATCGCCCGTTTGCAATCCCCGCTCCCTGCCCTCTCAACAACCTCTCTGCCCCTCCCGCTTTCTCGGGAACTTTATGCTCATTCCAGATTTTGTTGTCAGGTCATTGACTTAAAAGTTAACTCTTTCTCTCTCCATGGGTGCTGCGTTACCGGCCGAGTATTTCTGGTATTTTCTGCTTCACCCCACCAATAAATCTTCTAGATGTTCCTGAAATTGAGTAATGTTCTCATTGACCAAATCGCCATAGACTTAGAGTCATACAATATGGAAGCAGACCATTCGGCCCGCCACGTCTGCTCTAATCAGTGAGAAGCCAGGTGTATCAATCCCACCTTCCCACGCTTGGCCACTCCTGAAATGCTGCCCTCTCAGGCACTGCATCCCTGACACTCGGCCCGCTGGCTTCCACAGATCACTTCTAAATCTCTTATCCCTAATTGGAACAAGGCCCTCTAGTTTTATCTATGGGGAAAAGTTTCCTGTAGCTTAACCTCTCATAATTTTGCAACTTAATCATTTCCCTCTTCACCTCCTCTGCTCGAGGCAAAAACCGACCCAGCCACCACCATCGCTGTCCATAATTATACTAAACACATTTTGCCTGTTATAAAATACTTAATTGATTAAAAGTCACAAGCAATGTTGTAAAAAATGAAGACAACATCTGATTTATCTCTTTACAATCGCTTCAACGAGTCTTACATTTTTAAACTGACAAATTGTCCCATAAAAATCCCCTAAGGAATCTTCATTCTGAACATAAACAGTAATCCGTGTTCAATTAAATGCTACAATTTGGATGCAACAAAGTCCTACCAGGTCTTCAACTCTTAGCATCACCATGTTGTCGTGGTTCTTAGAACTCCTTGAATGCAGCTGAGTTCCCTCACCAGAGTCTAATGAAGTCTCCCAGCCGGAGCGTCGCTTATATATAAAACCGGTGCCCCCGAATGAGATCATGTTCCAAGCTGGGAGCTTCACCCAGGGCTGCAACTTCCTCGTCATTCCGGGCATAATGGTAGGCGTCATCTCATGTCACAAGACCTTTTTAACCGGAGGGCGAGAGACGCCTTCAGGCCAGACAAAACGACATGGATGAAACATCTGAAATATGATTCGTGTGCGATTAGAACTGAGCAAAGAAGTAAACTATGCTAATCACGTGCCACCTCATGTTTTGGGTGACAGCTGCCTTGTGGCATTCCGAAGATGGTTTTCTCCTGCCAGCCCAGCCTCGAGACAAGTATGTCTAAAATGCCTTCATGTGGCAATTCACCTTCACTCAGTCAAGTTCATACAGGGGTGCCCGTTGCCATTGCATCCTCGATTGAAGACCAATGTGCTGGGCAGGGTTTGACATGTCATTATCGGGACACTTCGAGACAATCAGATCGGAATGGCCAGCGGATTTAACAGAGCAGGGTGACTCCCGGCGCAAGGTGCAATCACAGCCAGCGCTGGCCCCCCAAGCCGCTTTCACGGCTGCATTGGACCTGATGTCCTCACATTTTCGATGTCGGTTGACTTTTGGAGCCTCTTCTTGTGGTCGGGGTGGGGAGAGGGAGAATTTGGCAAAGATTTGACGACTCCAGGCCATTCGCCTTTCGTGAACATGGGTTGGCAAACCTGGCCCCGGTGACTAGTTAAACGTTTGCTCATTCACGCTGGCTCATGCCGTGAGGTTGAATGAAGACGCGGCAGGGGCACAACCTTCAACTGACAGCCGAAGGGAGATGTTTCGATTCACAGCCTGATAAACCAGTGGTTGCCAGATCAGATAGAGAGTCTAAATAAAACAAAGGCTGAATGGATTTCAGATTTCTTGTCGGAGTACATACATAACATCACATACAACCCTGAGATTCTGTTTTCCTGCGGGCGCGACAAAATTACCGCAGAAATGGTGCAAGAACATGTAAACAGATAATGAATGTCAACAAACTGACTGTGCAATACAGAGAGAACAAAAAGAAAATCAATAAAGTGCACAATAAGAGCCCTTAAATGATTTTCTAATTGAGTTTGTCGTTGAGGAGTCTGATGGTGGAGGGGTTACAGCTGTTCCTGAACCTGGTGGTGCAAGACTTGTAGCATCTAGACCTCTTTCCTGATGACAGCAGCGAGAACAGAGCGTGTGGTGTGGGTCTTCGATGATTGCTGCTGTTCTCTGCACCACTGTACTCAATAGTGGGGAGAGTTTTGCCTGTGATGTCCGGGGCTGTGTCCACTACCTTTTGAAGGGCTTTACGCTCAGGGGTATTGGTGTTCCCATACCAGACCATGATGCAGCCAGTCAGCACACTTTACACCCCACTCCAGAAATTTGCCAGGGTTCCTGGTGTCCTCAGCAAACTCCTGAGGAAGTAGAGGCACTGACGTGCTTTCTTCATGATGCCATTGGTGTGTTGGGTCCAGGAAAGATCCTCTGAGGTAGTGACTCTCAAGAACCTAAATTTGCTCACCCTCTCCACCTCTGATCTCCCAATGATCACTGGATTGTATACCTCTGGCTTTCCTTTCCTGAAGTCAACTATCAGCTCAGTTTTGGTGACATTGAGTGCAAGGTTGTTGTTGGTGCATCAATCAGCCAAGTTTTCAATCTCCATCTTGTGTGCTGACTCATCACCTTCCTTTATACAACCCACTACTGTGATATCTTTGTATCGAACTACACAGTCGTAGGTGAGCAAGGGAGTAGAGCAGAGAGCTAAGAATGCAGCCCTGTTGTGCTCCGGTACTGATGGAGATTGTGGAAGAGATGTTCTTACCAATCCTCATTGATTGTGGTCTAGAGATGAAGAAATCCATGATTCATTTACATAGGAGTTTGTTGATCAGTTTTGAGGGGATGATGGTGTGAAATGGTGAACTGTAGTCGATAAAGAGCATCCTGATATATGCATCTTGCTGTCCAGGTGTTCCAGGTGTAGAGCCAATGAGATGGCATCCGCCATGGTCCTGTTTCTATAATAGGTGAACCATTTCACCTAACCTGCTACAAAACCAAATCCGGTGAAGTAGCAGATGGCAAAGCTTCGATCGCAGAGGAACTCAATGCTTTCTATGCCCAACAGTAACAGCATCCCCTGTAGATCTCATCCTCTTCATATCTGAAGATGGCATGCATGCTGCCTTCAGGTGAGTGACTCTGAGAAAAGCCACCAGCCTGGATGGAGTATATGTCGAGTATTAAAGATCTGTGCTGACCAACTTAACAGGTATTCACGGATATCTTCAATATCTCACTCCATCAGGGCTTGGTGCCCACTTGTTTCAAAAAGACATCAATCATGCTGGATCCATGTCACTGCCCAGAGAGAAGCTGATATGCTTTATCACCAACCTTTTAAAATACTTCATCCCTGTTGATGTAAGTGCTACTGGTCGATAGTCGTTAAGGCAGGTTACCACCCTCTTCTTGGGCACCGGTATGATTGATGCTTTTTTGAAACAGGTGGGCACCAAGCCCTGATGGATTGAAATATTGAAGATATCCGTGAATACCTGTTAAGTTGGTCAGCACAGATCTTCAATACTCGACATATACTCCATCCGGGCTGGTGGCTTTTCTCAGAGTCACTCACCTGAAGGCAGCATGCATGCCATCTTCAGATATGAAATCTACAGGGGATGCTGTTACTGTTGGGCATAGAAAGCATTGAGTTCCTCTCCGATCGAAGCTTTGCCATCTGCTACTTCACCGGATTTGGTTTTGTAGCAGGTTATGGCATTTAGGCCCTGTCACAGCTGTCAGGTGTCCCTTGTTTCCATTTTCATCCGGAATCTTCACTTGGCCCAGGAGATAGCTTTCCACAGGTCATACTCATACTTGCTCCTGATGTACTGATCCAGATCTCCGGACTTAAATGATTGTGATCTAGCTCTCAGCAAGTTGTGGATTTCATTGTTCATCCAGGGCTTCTGGTTGGGGAAAAAACCCTGAATGATTTGGTGAGGACACCCTCATCCACAACTGTTTTGATAAAGTGTGTGACAGCCTCGGTGTACCCATTCAGATTCTCAGCAGAGTCCTTGAACACTGCCCATTGTAACCCATTCTTCAGCCTCCTGTGACCTCCCGAGCTTCTTTTTTAGTCTCTGTCTGTATGAAGGCAGAAGGAGCGCAGCCAGGTGATCAGATCTGCCACCTGGGAATGGGAGATATAAAATTCCAGTTGGTTCTATGAATATTTATTTTTATTATGGAAGGGTTGTTTGTTGTCTAATTTAACATGTGTGTGTCTGTCATCTAGACTCAATGAAAAGTATGTGTCCCTTTGGTGATTTGACAGATTTGTAGTAATGAAAAATCTAAATAGAAATAAATATTATGAGCCAACTCCCGAGTCTCAGTGGTTTTATGTGCTCTATAAATAGCTGGTAATTTAAACTGCCATGTTGGAGTTTAAAAAATGATAAATACATTCATCGTTCAGAGTACCACTGCATTATTTCTAAGAATGTGGAGCAAACATCCTGCTCTTTTTCATTTGTATTGGAACCAAAGGCAGGAAATCAATGTTGCAAGTCACTGGCGTCACTGAGGGGAGGGGGGGGGGTAAATGCGGGGGATGCAGACCACACCCGGTGACACCATCAGGGGGGGTGACACCAAAATGACTGTCTATAAAATTTTTATGCAGTGTGTTTCAGCAGAAATGTATTTTTTTATATATATAAAATCTCTCTGTAGTTAGTTATAACAACAAAAACATTTTTTTTGTACAAGGCTAAAACTCCTTGCTAATTTACATTTCGAACCAACTAATGCGCTCTGGTCAGAGCTGTCATCATTACCCAATTATGCTTCGAATCACGTGGTTTCATCTGCAGGTGCTACAAGAGTGGAAAGAAAAAGTTTGAAAACCACTGTTTTAATTGTACCTAATTGACTCGTTATGCAGACGGTTTCCTAACTCCAAAGGAAATAGGCCAATGACAATTTTTCTCAAGCAAAATATTTCAGTAACCATTGGGTCTAGAGCAGTGGTTCTCAACCTTCCTTTCCCACTCACATACTTCCTTAAGCAATCCCTTACTGATCACAGAGTACTTATGGTATAGGAATTGCTTCAGGTGGAACGTTAGTTTAGGGGGGCAGTATGAAAACCACTGACTACGCATGATCTCTGTTCCCTCATTGGACTTCTCTTTAAATACATCACTGCTACTCACCTCAATTAGTCTCATGCAGCAGCTAAATCAACAGTCTGTTGCCTGCCTTATTAAAGAAATGGGGCCTGAAAATTTTAATTGTTTCCACTTCAAGGTAATACTTGCAAGACTGATACCCTTTGTGTAGTTTACTTCTAGATTTGACTCTACAATAAAAGTATGATAAATGAAAAGATCAGATTTAGTTTAATATGATCTGAAAACATGCAGATACCTAGCAGATGATTCTTCCTACCTGCTCTATTGCATAAGAAATTATCTGGTGTCAACCCACCATGAACTTTGTACACTTGTTATTATTATAGTGAGAACATGCAGAAGTCTGTAGTTGTATTTGGAAGAAGCAATTGATTCTGAGGAGGTTAGGGGCTATACTTCACACTGCCTCTCACTTGTGTAGGACAGGTTGTCAGGTTTCCATACATAGTGTTGGGTTGCAGAAAGCACTCTAGGCTTGATCAGTTAAATCAGCATGAACAGGAAATATTAAAAAAAAATCAATGGGGAAACACTAAGTCATTGGAATTAGAAGAGCAGTGAATATAAAATTGGTCTGGACACAAGCAACAAAGTAATGGTGAATGGTTGTTTTTTTTAAGGGAGTTTAAATAGAGGTAGAACCACTCTTTTACCTGTTATATATTAATGCTTTGGATTTGGATATGCAGAGCATAATTTCAAAGTCCGCAAATTACTCAAAACTGGAGGAAAGGTAGAGATTAGGAAAAACAGTGAAAGGCTTTAAGAGAATATAGAATACGTGGGTGCATGGCTGATTAGTGAGAAGCAAAAGCGACTCATGTTGGGGTGAAGAATAAGACTATCTCCCAGCTAAAGTGGAGATTCCAGATGAAAATGGAAACAACAAAGGACACCTGTTGAAGGAGCAGACTGCAAAGCTTCGCTCCCAGAAGAACTCATTGCCTTCTATGTCTGATTTAACGACACTAACAGCAAAGGACCACGTCTCTGCACCCCGACATCCCCTGGTGATCCCAATATGTCCATATAGGAGGATGAGATGCCTGCTGCCTTCAGAAGGTGAATCCAAGGAAAGCATCTGGCCCAGATGGAGTACATGGCCAAATATTATAAAGTTGTGCTGAACAACTTACCAATGTATTCATGGATATCTTCAATATCTCACTCCAGCAGGGCATGGTACCCATCTGTTTCAAACATGCGTCAATTACACCGGTGCCCAAGAAGAGTATAGTAACCTGCCTTAATGACTTCGACCACTTACTTCAAGAGGCTGGTGATGAAGCAGATCAGCTCCTGTCTGAGCGGTGACATGGATATGTTCCAGTTTGCCTATCATAGAAATAGGTCCACTGCGTAGAGCAATATAAGCCCTGGAACACCTGGACAGCAAAAATGTATTCATCAGGATGTATCCACATGGACCACATTTTAGCATTTAAAACCATCATCCTCTCAAAACTGATCAGCAAACTCCAAGGCCTGTGACTTCACACACACTGTGTAATTGGATCCTGAATTTCCTCACCTCCAGACCACAATCAGTGAGAATTCGTAAGAACATTTTCACAATCTTGATCAGTACTGGAGAACCACAGGGCTGCATTCTTAGCTCTCTGCTCCACTCTTTTTACATCAAGACTGTGTGGCTCGGTACAACAACAACACAACCATCTACAAATTTGTTGATGATATCACAGAAATGGGTTGTATAAAGAAAAGTGATTAGTCAGCATACAGGAGGGAGATTGAAAAATTGGCTGAATGGTGCACCCACAACAACCTTGCACTCAACATCACCAAAACTAAGGAGATGATTGTTGACATCGGGAAGGGAACACCAGAGGTGTACAATCCAGTGATCTTTGGGGGAGTCAGAGATGGAGAGGGTGAGCAAGTTTAAGTTCTTTGAAGTCACTATCTCAGAGGATCTTTCCTTGACCCAAGATACTAATGGCACCGTGAAGAAAACACGTCAGTGCCTCTACTTCCTCAGGAGTTTGTGGAGGTTTGGTATGACACTAGAAACCCTGGCAAATTTCTACAGGGTGTGGTAGAAAGTGTGTTCACTGGCTGCATCACAGTCTCATATGTGGACCCCAATACCTCTGAGTGTAAAGCTCTCCAAAGAGTAGTTGTCAAAGCCCAGAACATCACAGGAAAAACTTTCCCCAATATCAAGAACATCTATAGGGAATGCTGCCATGGGAGAACAGCAATCATCAAGGATCCACACCACCCAGTACATGCTCTGTTTTGGCTGCTGTCATCAGAAAAGAGGTCTAGGTGCCACAAGACTCACCCCACCAGGTTCAGGAACAGCTGCTAACCCTCCACATCAGACTCCTCAAAGACAAACTCGATCAGGGACTCATTTAAGGACTTTTACTTGTGCACTTTATTGAATTTTTAAAAATTCTCTCTGTCATGCACTGTTGGTTTACATTTATTATCTGTTCACAGTTATTTATTTGTTTACATGTTTACACTGTGTACAGTGTTTTTTGCACTACCAATTAGTGGTAATTCTGCCTTGCCCGCAGGAAAAACAGAATCTCAGGGCTGTATGTGATGTCATGTATGTACTCTGACAATAAATCTGAAATCTGAAGGCAAGGCAATGTAAGTCCATGGCTATATTAGTAGGGAAGCCTGGTTTGTATTTACACAGATCTTTAATATGTCAGGACAGATTTTTAGAGGAGCAAAAATGTATAGAGGATCCTACGTTTTTTATAAACACAGAGACAAAAAAGGACATGATATTCAACTTTAGCCAAGTAATAATTTGGCTGCATTTGGAATAGTTATATCCAATTCTGGTCATTGTGCTTTAGGGGAATGTGAAGATACCAGAGAGTTGGCAGAAAAGATTTATGAGAATGGGAATTAATGGTTGCAGTTACACAATTACACTGGAGAAGGTAGGGCTGTTCTGCTTAGAAGGACAGTTGAGGGAAGTGGTGTATATTTGAAAGTGAACAGAATTATCAAGGTCACAACAAAGTGACTAGAGGTAAATTGTTGAGTTTAGTGAAAGTGTAAACATAAGAGAATGTGTTTGGACAATGGAGCCTGTGTTCTCAGTCGTGAAAGATTCAATTTTTTGGCATCCCCATTTGAAAGATACGTCAAGGGTTCGAATGGCTTTCTATAATGAGAAAGAACATGGACCAAAGCTGCATGTTATCTGCATGAGTGCAACTTTGACACCGGAGAATACTGTCTGCTGGAGTGGTATGCATTGAGCCTCTGTTGCAGTCCCATGGTAGTACAATGCCTTCCCATCAGAAGAAGAAATCTTCCACTTAGAAAGATGTAGACAGCTGTTGTTTTGGTTCAAGTAAAGTGGGCATAGAACATGCTTATTGAAAGCTAGAGTGTATAGAGGTACTTGTTTTCCTGTATGTTCACTGATTCACCCAACAAGAACTTTTCTCATGAACGGAGTCTTCTCATCACTATCATTGCAGTGTCAGGAACGTACTCTTCACCACTCTCAGTGCCAAATAGATACCCAGAGCACATATGTCCTACTAACCCTGGCATACAGACCACTGGCAAAAAAAAAAGATCTCAGTTTTCAAGGAAATCAGGATGTGGCTGGGGAAGGGGATGCGGGGGGGTGGTGGGGGGGGAGAGGCTACTTTGAGACCATAGACAGCAGCTGTTTCAAGTAGGCAGCCACCTTCAACGGTCATATAAACATCAAGGAGTACACAAGACTGGCTACATCAGCAAGTGCAATCTGGAAAGCAAAGCCAGGTTGTGCACGAAGGATCCATAGTCAGCTGTGTGACACTGGTGACATGAGACGCAAGTGGCAATATGTCAAAACAATAACAGACCACAAGATAACCTTGTCAGTCAGTGACAATACACCTCCCTTCCGGACAGAGTGATCATCTTCTATGCACAGTTCGACATGAAGAACAGGTTGATGCGAAAGAAAGCTCCATCTCCCCCTGAAGAACAGGCCCCATGCAAAGCCTCATCAGCAACAATGGTGAGTTGTAATGCAGAGAAGAAGTGGAAAACCTTGTGAAATTGTGCGAGAATAACAATCTAAGTCTCAACATGGACAATAAAAGGAGATGATTGTGGACTTCAGTAGGATCAGAGACAACCACCTTCCACCACACATTAGTAGGTCCATAGTGAAGAGCATCAGAGTCCACTTAAGAAGTGACCTAACCTGGGTGGGGGTGAGAGGCAGCCTTGTATGCAGTAGAGATGTTGATATACACTGAATCTTGGGTGTTATTTCAACTGGTAGTAAAGTTGATACATTGTGGAAACCGTAGTAGAACAGTTTTCAGGTCGCCAGCTACCATCCTACAACCATCAGGATGGGATTTCTGGGCTTCACAGATGATACCATAAAGCTCTTTTATGGTATCGTAAGTGGGCATTATTTTCAGAAGAATTTATAGAAAAAAAGGGTTTTTTTTCCTGAAGGCCACTCCAACACACGAAGTCCTGATTTGGATTTGCTCACCACAGCAATCTGATTCTACTCCGTTAATGGACTCCAGTTTCCAGCAGCGTCCCAGTGGTACCCATAATGCAATGTTTCCACTGAACCTGTGGCAGAGCTGATTGTTCATTCAACAGTTAATCCTACTGCGACAGGGGCAATGGAGTAGAGATTGGTTGTCTTCTCTAATAATAACAAGAAATGTGATCCCACCACTCTAGCTGTGTCCTTGCAGTTGACTGCCAACCCATTGGCCCAGACTCCTGCCTCTTCTGGAGTGGAGTCCATAGCAGAGACTTCAGGGTCTAGTGCTGATCACGATCAGCTGCAACTTCCTCCACTGCATGGGAATAAGCATCCATCAGCTTGCCAACAGCGCTAAAACCATAAAGACATAAAAACCATACATGCTGACAGGTGTTGAAGCATTCTTGTCTGATCTGTAACATCGGAGCTGTGTCTCGAAGGGGATTTGGGGTTTTCTTAGGATGTGGGTCATAGGCCTATGCACTGGGGTCTCCTTCCCCATCAATGTGATTTACCAGCATCATTGTTTAAAGAGAGTTTGCAAAATCTATGAGAATCCCTACCACCCCATACACAGCAGCCTCTAGCTAATCCCGTTGAGGAAGAAATATTAGACCCAGAAACACCAGAAGAGGAACAATGTCTTCCCATGACTCCACTATTTATTAATTATATTTATTTTAATAAACATATTTTGGTTCATTTTTCTGTTTGAGTCATGTCTGTCTGTGTGTTTGCACTGTTTTGCGGACTGTGGAACACTGTTTCATCTGGTTGTACTAAATACAATTGGATGACAACTTGATTTCAGCAATGGGTGGATTTGGTTCTCACCTGCCCTTTAAAAGGGAAGGCCCAGCTTGGATTATTTCAAGTTAGTTTCAACAGGTTTCCTGAAATTAATCACGATTAACTTGTGTTAAGAATAGTGAATCTAAACACTCCACTCCCTGCATACATGAAACATTACCTGTTACTCTCTCCACACGAGTTTCCTGACCTGTTGGTTCTTTTCCAGCATTTTCTGTTTTTATATCATATTTCCAGCATTTGTAGCATTTTGATTAAATATTTCTTAATGCCCCTGCTGCAGTCTTGTGCTAAAAATACATTTAATTATGTCATTTAACATGTAAGGTAAGCCAACAAGATTCCCAGTAAAGTATAAACTATAAAAGGTTTATAAACCATAGTTTATAGCATTGGAATCCTATGGGTGCGCCAGTCCATTTTAATAAACTGTCTCACTATTCCTAACTCTGCTATTGTCCATTCAGTTGAATGGAACTCAATTTTATTAAAGCTGTTGGCTTAATTCTGAGAAACTTCTGTTCCACTGCGAGGCTCAGAAATATCCACCCGCCCCCCCGCCCCCACTCCTAATGTCACTTATCCTAATGTGTCCTTTAAGCTACCACCCTGTGTGCCCTTTGTGCTACCACCCTGTGTAATAATCACACATGTTACCTGGAAGATAGAACAGTGCAGTACAGGAATAGGTCCTTCAGCCCGAGTCTGTGTTAAACACAATGCTTAAACTTTGCGACTTGCACCTGATAGACATCTCTCCTTTCCCTTCATATTAATCTGTATGCAGATCCTGAAGTAGTAACACTAATTACTAATTAGGGAAACACATTTAGTGCAGCACCATCGGTATTCTTCAATTTCTGAACCTCATCTGTAGATGGAACATCCTGTGCTCTCTGACATTTCTTCTTTCTTTGGCTTGGCTTTGCGGACGAAGATTTATGGAGGGGTAATGTCCACGTCAGCTGCAGGCTCGTTTGTGGCTGACAAGTCCGATGCGGGACAGGCAGACACGGTTGCAGCAGTTGCAAGGGAAAATTGGTTGGTTGGGGTTGGGTGTTGGGTTTCTCCTCCTTTGTCTTTTGTCAGTGAGGTGGGCTCTGCGGTCTTCTTCAAAGGAGGTTGCTGCCCGCTGAACTGTGAGGCGCCAAGATGCACGGTTTGAGGCGATATCAGCCCACTTGCGGTGGTCAATGTGGCAGGCATCAAGAGATTTCTTTAGGCAGTCCTTGTATCTCTTCTTTGGTGCACCTCTGTCTCGGTGGCCAGTGGAGAGCTCGCCATATAACACGATCTTGGGAAGGCGATGGAGACGTGACCTACCCAGTGCAGTTTGATCTTCAGCAGCGTTTAATTCAATTTTAAAACACGAGGTTTCTTTCAATAGGATCACTTTCTTTTATTCCCCTTATACTTTTAATGAGGAATTGGGATTTTTTTTAAAATGCTCTTCACCTTTGATACATACTTGGCAACTGGTGAATAATTCAGACAACCTAATAGAGGCTAAGACTTCCTGTGTAGGCATTGAAAGCCTTGTTGCCACCTTGTGTCTTCCTCCCATAAAATAAGGCTCTTTTGTGTTTCATCTCAATGCACTGCTTTCTGACATGCACTGCTATCTTCTTCCCTGCAATAGATATATCCCTACACTGCTCACTTCCTCTCCACTACTGCTAATGAGCTTCACAATTCTGCTTCAAACACTAACCAACACTGCACCAGCCGAATGCTAGTCTGCTCTGTGAGACTTGTCCAGTCCTCCAGACACTGGAATAATCATCTAGTTTTCCTTATCCTGATATTTCTCAGCACCGCCTCTCAACACTCACCCAACCAATCAATCAGCTTTCCACTGATGCTAAAATCCAGCTTTATTGCTCACAAGTACTCCCATAATTCAGAAGTACCTCCAGATGCCAGCCTCCACTGCTTTCAAAGCACCCCCCCATGAAATTGTTGGTGTATCCCACAAAGCTCCTTCCACTCATGTTAAATGAATGTCTGATCTGTTGCATGTTGGCACTTACTGAACTCCATAATCTATACTAATTGAGAAATGTGCATTAAGTAAAAAAAACCTGACAACAATCAAGTACACATGAGCATTCATTGGAGAACAGAGACATATTGTAATAATTATGCTGAAAGTATAAACAAAACCTCACTGACAAAAGACAAAGGAGGAAAAACCCAACACCCAACCCCAACCAACCAATTTTCCCTTGCAACCGCTGCAACCGTGCCTGCCTGTCCCGCATCGGACTTGTCAGTCACCAACGAGCCTGCAGCAGTCGTGGACGTACCCCTCCATAAATCTTCGTCCGCAAAGCCAAGGCAAAGAGAGAGAGAGAGAAAGAAAGAAAGATAAACAAAAAAATATTTTCTACTATGGAATAAAATTGAATTTGATTTTTCGCTATTATTAATCAGTACCTTAATAATACATTATGAACTTCGTGGTATATCTTCCTTATCATCAATGGTCCATTCTTTAACTCAGAGACTCGTTATCTACGCGTGTATGAACAAAAGCTGCACCAGTCAACTGCAGGGCTAAATCTTCACTGTGTCCTGCCAAAATCTTCTGCATTTCAATAAATACTGAATGATCTCCCTTTGATAATTCACCTTGATCTTGCCTTCTCTCCTACATTAAAGTCTTAACAATGGTTCAAACCGTAGCTTTATCCTGATACAAGGGTAACTTCTACTACAATACATGAGCACAGCCAACTAACAGTTTGAGTAAGGGCTGGTTTAAAATATTTCAATCTATATTTATCTGAGCTGTGTTATGTAAACTATAGCATGTCAGCCATTGTGTGATGCTCCTGTTATAAAATGCAGCTTCAAACAACAACATTTTGTCCACATCTTCTTCTATGATTTGTTTAAAAGGTGTAATGCTCTCAACTGACTGGTTGATGATACGAGTCATTTAATGAAATATTTCACTGTCTGATGGTGTAGCTGCAGATTATGTATAATAATTATAATATTTCAGTTACAATAGGAGATTGATGAATGCCATCAACATGGCAATATAATATTAACTTTATATTAGAAATATATCTGCTTCATGATAAGCAAGTGAAACACAATGGGCATGTGCTGTCTTGAGAGAGCTGATTTTGCTGCATAATTCTAATGGAACAGAGCGTAAAATGCATTAAAAGGTGGAATATTCAGGTGAGTTGAAGGTTATGAGTCATGGCTGATTAAGGTTCTTGATAGGGGAAGGGAGAGAATAGGTTCTTGTCGATCAGGTTGGGATCAGGTATTTGGAACAGGCTTGTTAGTATAGGACAGATGTACATAGAAGTGAGAAAGTTGTGTTTGAAGTTTAGTAGCAGTCCAGTGGAAAGTTGGGGTTACAGTCAAGCCAAGTACAACAGTGCAACTGAGACCTGCATCAACAAGATTAGTCTTGAACTTCAAGGGGTCCTTTCAGCACATGGTTCCAAACACTGTCCTTCATCTCATGGGATATACTTCAGTCGATCGTTCTAATTATCACTAAAGCAAGTCTCGTTTGGTTGTGAAGGTCTGTTTCTGCACGTGTGACCCATTTCACCTGTGAGCCACAGGTAGGTAATTGATGTGCTTGGAAAATGTGGCTAACCAATTCTTTGTGGCACACTGTTGGACTCTGCCTCTGTATTGAATGAAACACAAAAGTCTACAGATGCTCTGATTGTAGGAAAAACACATAGAAATGCTGGAGGAACTCAGTTGGTCTTGCAGCATGCATAGGAGGTAAAGATTCTTGAAGAAGGGCTCAGTCCCAAAATCTTTATCTCCTATGGACACTACAAGACTGGTTGAGTTCTTTCAGCATTTCTTTCTGCCTCTGTATTGTTCCTTACCACATAGAGCCCATTTGGTCAATCAAGTCCATGACAGATTTCAGAAAAATCCTATCATTCCCCCTAGTTAGTTTCCTGCAACCTACTCTCTCTCTCTCTCTCTCTCTCTCTCTCTCACACACGTTCATTAACTCACCTTTCCCTGCTTTTGTTTGCTTAATATCCATCAATACAGAGCAATTTACAGTCAGCAACTAACTCATCAACCTGCACATGTTTGGGAAGTGCAAGAAAATCAGAGAATGGGGTGGGGTGTGGTGGGGGGGGGGGGTACTTTCAGAGGGAGAAGTGCAAACTCCACACGGACAAAACCTGAGGGCAAAATCAAACCGAGATTTACTTTTTCTGTAAATCTTTTCAGTATTTTGTTCCTCTGTGTACCGATCAACATTGGATATTAGGAAAAGGAGCTTCAGGTGATGAAAACAACTCATGACTTCTGTTTGCCATTTCTTAATACCTTGAATATTTGCTCAACCATGACTTTGAATGTTTAAAAGAAATATACAATATTTGAAGTGGCTGGTGTAGAAGTACACCTTGGAGTAGGGGTGTTTGAGATGTGTGACAGTTTAAAATGTGATGGATGGGAACTGTGAAAATGATGTCAAAAGCAAAATATTCCCTTTAATTGTTAAAGATGAGGAGCTGGGAGATATCAAAGCAATCTGGGCATTGCAGGATATACAAATCACAAGGTTAATACACATGAAATTATATGGGACTTTAGTAAGATGATAGTGGAGTAGTGTGTAAACATTTGCACTTTTCCTAATGAAGGAAATATTTGTTGTAGAAAGGGGTCAGATAGGAGAAAAAGTTTGCCATAGGAGCAAAAGTTAAGTGGGCTAGGCTATCATCCTTCACCACCTATCATTATGAACGATGACCTCATTGAATGGTACAAACATTTTTGTGAGTTTGACAGGGTAGGGAAAAGGTTTTGTTCCTGATTGGGCTGTCTAAAAGTAAAGGCGAAGGGTCTCAAAATAAGATGTGGACCAGTTAAAGTTGAAATAATGAGAAATTTCTTCATCAATGTTAATGAACATTTGGAATTTTCTAGCCCATCAAGCTCTGTGATTGCACCTAAAACAAAGATCAATAAAGGAATTCCCTGATTGAAGGAATATGGGAAAAGGCCAGAATGTTCATGGAGCAGGTTCAGGGGCCATAGGGTCTATTGCTCCTCCTTTCTGTGATGTTCTTAACAGCAGAAATTCACCAGAGGGCTTATTGGATTAAAGTTGGGATGGAGGTTGAATACATTAGAACATAGAACTAAAGTGCACTACTGTAATATTGTGCAATATTGTGCTCATCTGGTAGTTTTCCCAAGCTCATGAGATTGTTCTAATATGGTTGCTTAAGATGTTAATAAGGTTTCAAATTGTGAACAGATAAATGCTGCTTCCTCTGGTGGGTAATTCAGAACAAGAATCCTGAAAGTGAAGCTCTTCAGAAATTAATGGATAGTGATATTCTGAAGTCTGGAAATGACAGCCCACCATAAAACACATAGGGCTTTAACTGATTGGTTTTAGCCAATAATAAATGAAAACAAAAAAAAACTGAGTACTTACTTTGTAAATCAATATTTTTCCACACTGATTAAAATATATTTTCAAGGTAGAATTTTGAATGTATATCTTCTTAAAAGTGTGAATGTTGTATATGCCACAGAGACCAATCAGATTTGTTTGTAAATCCACACTAGCATTAGTAGACGAGCTGATTTCAGTTTAGCTGGTGACAAGACAAGGCAAGGGTAATTTGGGAATAAAACCCATGATAAAATTTATGAATTTGAATGTTCAAATACCATTATTGCCATTTTTATTTTATTTGCAATTCATTATAGATTTTTTTTTCTGAGAAGTATATGCCTAATGTTTAGGTACACAAAATGTTCCAATCAACAATACTAAAAAAAAATCCTTGAATGAAATCAAAAATAAAATCCAGATAATCCAAGATAAAGTTTCAAACACTGAGCTCAACATGTTCTTGTCAGGCCTACCATCAATCAAATGTAAGAACAAACCACCATTGTTTCCATTTACTCTGCCAAAGAAAGAAAGAAAATTACATTGAAGCTGCAGAAAATAGACAATAGGCTGCTCTCAGAAATGGAAGAAGATAAAGAAAGTATTTAAGGGAAGAACAAAGGCACGGAACAGGGGCGAAGAAGCAGAAAAGAAAAATAGCGTCGATGAAAGAATAGAAGGTAAGAAACATTTAATGGTGCACAGTGACCTCCTTAATATTTGGGACAAAGACACTTTTTCTTCCTTTATTTGCCCTTGTGCTCCACCATTTTAAATGTGCAATCAAACAATTCACACGTGAGTAAAGTGCACATTCCAGATTTGATTCAAGGTTATTTGTTTATATCTTGGTTTGGCCATGTAGAAATGACAGCACTTTTTATACATAGTTCCAACATTTCAGGGCACCAGAATGTTTGGGACATTTAGCCTCACAGGAGTTTGTGATTAGACATTTATGTTTAATTCCTTGATTGGTGCAGCTATAAGAGAGCTAGGCTTGTGTCAAAGCTTTTCATCACTTCTGGAATCCATAGTTGCCCTTTTTCAATATGAGAACCAGAGTTGTGCCCAATGAAAGTCAAAGAAGTGAATGTGATGGTGAAAAACAAGAATAAAACAGTAAGAGACATCTCCTAAACCTTAGGATTATCCAAATCAACAGTTAGATACATCATTACAAAGAAAGAGCATTTTGGTGAGCTCAGTAATCACAAAGGGACTGGGTAGGCCAAGGAAGGCATCCACTGCTGGTTACAGAAGAATTCTCATCAGAATGAAGAAAAATCCCCAAATACCTGTCCAACAGATCAGAAAAACTCTTCAGGAGGCAGGTGTGGATGTGTCAACGACTACTGTCTGCGGAAGACTCATGAACAGAAATACAGAGGCTGCACTGTAAGATGAAAGTCACTAGTTAGCCACAGAAACAGGATGGCCAGATTACAGTTTGCTAAGAAGTATTGAAAAGAGCCTGCAGAATTCTGGAAAAAGGTCTTGTGGACAGATGGCCCCAAGATTAACCTGGATCAGATGGCAAGAGCAAAGTATGGATGAGTAAAGGAACAGCCCAAGATCCAAAGCATACCACCTCATCTGTGAAAGACAGTGGTGGGGGTGTTATGTCTTGGGCATGTCTGGCTGCCACAGATACTGGCGCACTGATCTTCATTGATGATGTAACTGCTGAGGGCCATAGCAAAATTAATTCTGATGCAGATCGAAACATCTTATCTGCTCAAATTCGAGCAAATGCCTCCAACTCTTTGGGCGGCGCTTCATCCTACAGCCAGACAATGATCCCAAACATATGCTAAAGCAACAAAAGGAGTTTTTCAAAGCTAAAAGCTGGGAAATTTTTGAATGGCCAATGTAAATCCAAGTGAACACACCTTCAATTTGCTGAAGAGAAAACTTAAGGGGATAAGCCCCTAAAACAAGCAGGAGTTGAAGATGGTCCTGGCAGAGCATCACCAAAGAAGATACTCAGTGCATAGGAATCACAGACTTTAAGCAGTCATTACATACAAAGGATATTCAACAAAGGGCTAATCATGACTACATTAATATACCTACCATTGCTATGTCCAAAATATTATTGTACCCTGAAATGTGGGGACTATATATACAAGGTGCTGTAATGTCTGCATGGTCAAACCAAAATATATACAAATAACTTTGATTAAAATCTGGAAGGTACACTTTAATCACATGTGAATTGCCTGATTACAACTTTAAAACTTTGGAGCACAGGGGCAAAATAAGAAAAAAAAGTGTCTGTCCCAAACATTATAGAAGACACTGTATACTAACTACAAAGCAAAAGGAGGTATTCAGTGAAGAAAGAAAGTTAGGAATGCAAATTGGAACAGGGGGATCATTAGCTGAAATTGCATCCTTGTGCCCTGGTATTTGTCAGCAAATATTTGTAGTTTGGCTCAAGCATCAGTATTTTTGCAGAGATATCTGCTCAGAGATACTGGTTCCCCCATACAAGGCCAGCAGCCAACCTGTCATCAACTTTCCATGACACATCCGTAGAAGTTTGCAAAGATTTCCCATGTCATAACAAACCTCCGCAAACTCCAGAGGAAGTAAAGGCGTTGACGTGTTTTCTTCATTGGTATGATGGGTCCAAGAAAGGTTGTCCGAGATAGACACTCCCATTTAATTTACTCTCCATCTCTGATCCCCAAAAGATCACTGGTCCATACTCCTCTGGTTTTACTTTCCTATAGTCTACTAACAACTCCTTGTTTTGGGTAATATCGAGTGAGAGGTTGTTGTTAGTACAACGTTCAGTCAAGTTTTCAATCTCCCTCCTGTATGCTGACTCAACACCCCTTTTTGTATAGCCCACTACAAATATGAAAATTGTGCACTGTCGTACTGAACCACGCAGTCATTGGTGTACAGTGAGTAGAGCAGGGGGCTAAGAACGCAGCCCTTTGGTGCTCCGGTACTGATGGAGATTGTGGAGGAGATGATTGTGGTCCGGAGGTGAGGAAATCCAGGATCCAAAAGTGGTACCTTCAGTAAAAATCCTGCAGAATAAAAGATCATGGCATGGGCGGCATGCCTTTACTGCGCCAGCGATTGGGACCAGGGTTCAAATCCTTCACTGTCTGTAATGTACATTCTCCCTGTGTCTGCGTGGGTTTTTCTTGGGGGCTCCAGTTTCCCTACCATCATTCAAAACGTACCGTGGGGGGGGGGGGGGGGGGTGTAGGTTAATTGGCTGTAAATTGGGCGGCATGGACTCATGGGCTGAAATGGCCTGTTACCGTGCTGTATGTCTAACTTTATATAAAAAATGTTTCAGATCCGATATTATATATTCTCATGTAATAAAACTTAAATGTAGTGTTTCTTGAAATTGCCTTCTGTTTGCCATAAAGCAGACAAAGATTCGCCATTAGTACACAGAGAAAGAGAAGCAAATAAGAGTCCCGAGAGCCATCGAGTGTCTGTGATTTCATCTCTAGCAGTCCTGCAGCATCTGCAGCCGCACAAGACTCCAGTTCAGTTCCCAAGCTCAGATCCAAACCCCCATCATGATGAAGAGGGCCCTTGGGGAGCTCCTTGCCATCAACAACCTCTTGAATACTGGTTCCGATGCCTGATTCCCATGAGCCAGTCTCCAGCAACCTACAGACTGGTGTGAGTCCTTTGAGCTCAAACAGCTCGCAGCCATAGCCTGTGTGGGTTCTTCACCAGCAAGTCACCAACACCTCACCACCTGTGTGTGTCCTTCAGATGTAGAGCCCCTCGCTGGTCCCCCACCATGGCCACTGTCCTTAACGTCATCTCCTCTGCTTCGCCTCCTCAATAGGAGGGTTGGGAGGAGGGGTGTTCTCCCAATTACTGGTGCCTTGTATCAGTCTGTTGCTCCCCCTGAGTCTGTGACACCTAGAGTCCGCTTCCGAACACAGGCAGCGCCATCTTGGGCCCAGGCCCCACAGTTGCAAGATTTTAAATAAAACTCCACCTTTAACAGGCCATCGGGTGTCAGACTGGGCAGTAGGACCCCACAAGGGGAGACTTAAGTTTCCCAGCTCTCCCCGCACCAGCACCAGCAGGCAAGGGCACAGGCGAGGCCGTATCTGGAGTAACGCATGCAGTTCTGGTCCATTCACTAGAAAGAGGAGGGAGATTCTGGCTTTGGAAATAGTGCAGATGGGGTTCACAAGATTGATTCCAGAAATGAGTTGGTTAGCCTATGAGGAGCGATTGAGTTTTCTGGGACTGTACTCAGTGGAATTCAGAAGAACGAGAGGGGATCGTATAGAAACGTATAAAATTATGAAGGCATAGTTAAGAGAGAGTAAGAAAGATGTTTCCACTGGGAAGTGAGACTAGAACTAGGGGACATAGCCTCAAGATTCAGGGTAGTAGATTTAGGACAGAGATGAGGAAGAACTGTTTTTCCCAGAGGGTCTTGAATCTATGGGATTGAAGCAGTGGATTGGGTAGAATTTTACATAGTAGGGGAATCAAGGGATATGGGGAAAAGGCAGAGATGATCCTATCGTCAGATCAGCTATGATTTTATTAAATGGCAGAGCAGGCTCGACAGGCCAGATAACCTATTCCTGCTCCTATTTCTTATGTTACAGCAGGCTCAGGCAGCATTGCCAAGAATAACAAGAATCACTACACAAAGCAGAATGACCAAGGAGGCAGAGATGGGAAAACTGAGGAAGGGAAGGAAAGGAAAGGGAAAGTCAAGAGATACACCAAACTGAGGGAAGGGTAGAAATTGGAGTCAAAGTTAATGAAATTTTTCAGTTCTGGGCAGGAGTGGAAAGCAATTCCAAATATAGGAACAGATTCTACCAGAGGACCACAAACAATGTCAGGACTGGAACAAAGAATATGCCACCTATCCCACAAAAGAGCAGGAATAGTGAGTATTCACACAGGTTCCCATGGCAACACCTTTTTATCTGCAGAGTATGATAAAAGACAGAAACTAGCATGAACAAATTATTTGAGAATTTTCAATCCTGTGATAATGTATTATTAAACAGTAGCTTTTTGAAAATAAAATTGTCAGTTTGCTCAGTTTTCTGATGATGTTGTTTCTCCTTCACATTCAAAATGTATATGGTGCGAGAACATGTTGGAGGCATTTGATTCTTCCACATTTGGAGCTGACACTTGAGAAAAATGACGATTCAGAGGCGATGCTTTCAGGTGCAAGGCTGTTAGAAATACACGACGCCATGGTTGTGCATCCAAGGCACAACCTGAACTCTATTGTTTAAAATGAGACGCATTGAATCATGGAGGCTGAACGTCTGCTAGAGCTTGCAGCTGATTGTGTGTGGAGCCAGTTGTCTGGGAATTTTGAAGAGATAGTAAAAGTGCAAAGGGTAAAAGAGGGGCTGGGGGTTTAGGCTGGATTCTCCACTTCAACAGCTGCCAGCAATAAAAATGCAACCTTTGAATATCACCTTCAGAAATATTTAACGCAAGGTGGTAGAGACAGTCTAAAACTACTGGTTCACAACTGGCTCTGTTTAATAGTCTGTCGTCTATATTTTGTTCGGTTGTTCGCCACTTCAACCATTCTTACACATTCATGTCTACATTTTTTCAACAATCAGCAAATCTTTTGATTGATAGGTGTCTACTATCTCAGTGGGGGAGCTTTTGCCTCCAATTTAGAATACATGGATTCAAGTTTCATTCCAGAGTATAGAGCTTTAAATCTAGACTGGCTGCTCGATACATTAGTGAGAGAGTACTGCTTGTCCATCTTGCAGATAAACTTCTAAACTGAAATTCCATCTGCTCTCTTAGATGGCTGTTAAAGTTCATTTGTAGTGGATCAGAATTTCTCTCTGGTGCCCTGGCCAATATTTATCCTTCAGTGAATATTACTAGAAATACTGGTCATTATCACTTTGCCGTTTGTGGGAGCTTGCAAGGCACAAAATAACTTCTACATTCCTATGTTATGACACTTCAAAAGCACTTCACTTACTATAAAGCACTTAGGGGCTGAGGTTACGAGGAGCTTTAAATAAAAAGCTGCAAATCTATTTCTATATGGTGACTTTTGTCACCTTACAATCTGATCTTCAATTTAGTGTGAAACATTATCATTTTCATTGGGTCCCCAGACACCAATATCACAATTTCCCATTGAATAACTTCTAACATTGTTGTATAAGATCATTTATACCAACACATTGCAGAAACTCTTTTTCACGACAGCCAATGGCATCATTATCAATGACGATTCTGCTATTAACATTGCATCCTTTGTCATTATGCATTCTTCACAAATAAAATCAAACAGCTCCCTCGCCAACGATAAGCAGCTACTGTATATTTAGCGACTGCAGCAGTTCAAGAAATGCCAATATCTCAGGATAATTAAGGATGGCAATTCTTGTGGTCATGCGCACTGTGTAAAAAATGATGGAAAAATACGAAACTGGCAGCAAATTTGAAAACTGTCTTTCCAGTAGGCACTGGAACCACAACATTATTTCATCTTTGGAGAGTATCTCCTTATATCATTGCTGATGGATAATTTCAGAAGTAATGGAACATAAGAACAGAAAAACATAGGAGCAAGGGTAGGCCATCCAGCCCTCAAGCCTGCTCCGCCATTCAATGTGATTAAGGCTGATCTGATGACAGGCTCATCTCCACTTCCCTGCCTTTTCCCCATATCCCTTAATTCCCTACTATGTAAAAACCTCAATATATTTACTGAGATCACCTAGATCTTGCAGCTGATTGTGTGTGGAGCCATTTGTCTGGGAATTTTGAAGAGATAGTAAAAGTGCAAAGGGTAATATATTCCACAGATTCATCACCCTCTGGGAAAAGCAGTTCCTCTTCATCAATGTCATAAATTTACTGCTCCGAATCATGAGACTATGTCCCTTAGTTCTAGTTTCCCCCACCAATGGAAACATCTTACCTACATCTATCTTACCTATGTCTTTCATAATTTTATACATTTCTATAAGATCCCCTCTCATTCTTCTAAATTCCACTGAGTACAGTCCCAGATGATTCAATCTCTCCTCACAGACTAACCTCTCATCTCTGGAATCAACCTGGCGAACCTCCTCTGCACTGCTTCCAAAGCCTGTATATCCTTCCTCAAGTAAGGAGACTAGAATCCTGATGGAAGAAAAACTTCATGGAAAATATACTTCCAAAAAGTAACATCATAAAATTCCTCAGATTCAGATTCTGAATTTTCCAATTTTAAAAGTGATATTCAATTTTGATCTTTGACTTGGAAATATCTCTATATGTTTTGTACTAGATTATTTTTGCTATTAGTTTCTTCTTCTTTGGCTTGGCTTCGCGGATGAAGATTTATGGAGGGGTAATGTCCACGTCAGCTGTAAGCTCGTTTGTGGCTGACAAGTCCAATGCGGGACAGGCAGACTTGGTTGCAGCGGTTGCAAGGGAAAATTGGTTGGTTGGGGTTGGGTGTTGGGTTTTTCCTCCTTTGTCTTTTGACAGTGATGTGGGCTCTGCGGTCTTCTTCAAAGGAGGTTGCTGCCCGCCGAACTGTGAGGCACCAAGATGCACAGTTTGAGGCGATATCAGCCCACTGGCGATAGTCAATGTGGCAGGCACCAAGAGCTTTCTTTAGGCAGTCCTTGTACCTCTTCTTCGGTGCACCTCTGTCTTGGTGACCAGTGGAGAGCTCGCCATATTACACAATCTTGTGAAGGCGATGGTCTTCCATTCTGGAGACGTGACCTACCCAGCGCAGTTGGATCTTCAGCAGCGTGGATTCGATGCTGTCGGCCTCTGCCATCTCGAGTACTTTGATGTTGGAGATGAAGTTGCTCCAATGAATGTTGAGGATGGAGTGGAGATAATGCTGGTGGAAGCGTTCTAGGAGCCGTAGGTGATGCCGGTAAAGGACCCATGATTCGGAGCCGAACAGGAGTGTGGGTATGACAACGGCTCTGTATACGCTAATCTTTGTGAGGTTTTTCAGTTGGTTGTTTTTCCAGACTCTTTTGTGTAGTCTTCCAAAGGTGCTATTTGCCTTGGCGAGTCTGTTGTCTATCTCTTTGTCGATCCTTCCATCTGATGAAATGGTGCAGCCGAGATAGGTAAACTGGTTGACCGTTTTGAGTTTTGTGTGCCCGATGGAGATGTGGGGAGGGGGGGCTGGTAGTCATGGTGGGGAGCTGGTTGATGGAGGACCTCAGTTTTCTTCAGGCTGACTTCCAGGCCAAACATTTTGGCAGTTTCAGCAAAGCAGGACGTCAAGCGCTGAAGAGCTGGCTCTGAATGGGCAACTAAAGCGGCATCGTCTGCAAAGAGTAGTTCGCGGACAAGTTGCTCTTGTGTCTTGGTGTGAGCTTGCAGGCGCCTCAGATTGAAAGGACTGCCATTCGTGCGGTACCGGATGAAAACAGTGTCTTCATTGTTGAGGTCTTTCATGGTTTGTTTCAGCATCATGCTGAAGAAGATTGAAAAGAGGGTTGGTGGGAGAACGCAGCCTTGCTTCACGCCATTGTTAATGGAGAAGGGTTCAGAGAGCTCATTGCTGTATCTGACCCGACCTTGTTGGTTTTCGTGCAGTTGGATAACCATGTTGAGGAACTTTGGGAGGCGCTCTAGTATTTGCCAAAGCCCTTTCCTGCTCACGGTGTCGAAGGCTTTGGTGAGGTCAACAAAGGTGATGTAGAGTCCTTTGTTTTGTTCTCTGCACTTTTCTTGGAGCTGTCTGAGGGCAAAGACCATGTCAGTAGTTCCTCTGTTTGCGCGAAAGCCGCACTGTGATTCTGGGAGGACATTCTCGGCGACACTAGGTATTATTCTATTTAGGAGAATCCTTGCGAAGATTTTGCCTGCAATGGAGAGCAGCGTGATTTCCCTGTAGTTTGAGGTCTGATTTCTCACCTTTGTTTTTGTACAGGGTGATGATGATGGCATCACGAAGGTCCTGAGGTAGCTTTCCTTTGTCCCAACAGAGCTTGAAAAACTCTTGCAGTTTGGCATGCAGGGTTTTGCCGCCAGCCTTCCAGATCTCTGGGGGGGGATTCCATCCATACCTGCTGCTTTGCCACTTTTCAGTTGTTCAATTGCCTTATATGTCTCTTCCCGGGTGAGGACCTCATCCAGCTCTTGCTTTAAGGGCTGTTGAGGGAGCTGGAGCAGGGAGGATTCTTTGACTGAGTGGTTGGCACTGAAAAGAGATTGGAAGTGTTCTGACCATCGGTTGAGGATGGAGATCTTGTCGCTGAGGAGGACTTTGCCATCTGAGCTGCGCAGAGGGCTTTGGACTTGGGGTGAGGGGCCGTACACAGCCTTTAGAGCCTCGTAAAAACCCCTGAAGTTGCCAATGTCCGCACTGAGCTGGGTTCGTTTGGCGAGGCTAGTCCACCACTCATTTTGGACCTCCCGGAGTTTGCGCTGAAGATGGCTGCATGCGTGACGGAAGGCTCGTTTCTTCTCTGGCAAGGACGGCTTTGCAAGGTGAGCCTGGTGGACAGCTTACTTCTTTGTCAGCAGCTCCTGGATTTCCTGGTTGTTTTCGTTGAACCGGTCCTTGTTTTTCCTGGAGGAGAAGCCCAGTACCTCTTCAGTGGATTGCAGTATGGCAGTCTTCAGCTGATCCCAGAGGGTTTCAGGGGACGAGTCCATGAGGCGGATTGCATCCTCGAGCTTTGATTTGAAGTTTGCCTGGAAGTTTCCTCTCACTTCGTCTGATTGCAAGTTTCCAACATTGTATCTCTTTCTGGGGGCTTTACTGTTCCTGGACTTTGGCTTGAAGTGAAGGTTGAGCTTGCAGCGAACCAGCCGGTGGTCAGTGTGGCATTCCGCGCTGGGCATGACCCTGGTGTGGAGCACATCTCGTTTGTCTCTTTCTCGCACCAGGACGTAGTCCAGGAGGTGCCAGTGTTTGGATCGGGGATGCATCCAGGTAGTCTTCAGGCTGTCCCTCTGCTGAAAAAGGGTGTTTGTGATCACAAGCCGCTGTTCTGCGCAGAGCTCCAACAGGAGGCTATAAGCAATTTCCTCCCAAACTCAAACTATCCATGAAATACAACTTGTCATATATTGCAATAGCTGCCATGCAGTCTGGAAAAATTCTGACCTCATATCCAATTTGCGCATCAGAGATCAACCAGTAATAACCTGCAAATAACTGATGATCCTATTAGGTGGCTCATAGAGTTGGGGAAGAACCCTCCCAGCTCCTATTGAATAATGGAATCTCAGATTTCTAATTGCAAGCATGGAGAGTTATCTTTCTGGCTGTGGATGCAGGTCATTGGAGCAATGAAACAAACCGTCTTCCTAGAATATCAGGACTGCAGCCACTGGGCCATCGCAGCAATGGTTCTCTGGAACACAAAACTGTAGGAGACACTAAATAAAACTCAAACAAAGTGGAAATCTGAAATTAAAACAGGAAATGATAGAAGCATTCAGCAGGTCAGAGAGCATTTGTGGAAAGAGAAACAGTTCACACTTCATCAGACATTCTGATAAGGCAATTCTGTTGAGACAGATCCAGAACCATTCTGACCAAGGGCTCCTGACCTGAAATGTTGACTGTTTTTATTTGAACTATTGAGGGTTTCCAACATTTTCATTGCTGCAGTAGATGACAACTGTGATCTTCCGACTGCCACCCAACTAGCAGTCAGATAAACCAGAAAGCTGCCACCTACTTACACTTTTACACTCAACCTTGTGCACCAATTCTTCTGTTGTGACAATGGAAAAGCTTTGAGATGCTTTCTCTTAAGTAAAGACATTGTGACAACGATCTCCCAGGATAACCTGATTTTTTTTGCAGCCACACTGTACCTTCAAGGGGTACAGGTAGTCTTTAAGTATACCAGACAGTCACCATATGCACTCATCGCTTAGACATGGAGGCAAGCGAGGCCAATACCAGCTGTGTGCAATAATCATTCAAATGAAGTGTGAATAATTTCTGGTTTGGAAGTAATGGGAGGGAACAAAATGTCCATTTCCAACCTTGTGCACGAATTTACACTTATCAAATTTACCTTTAATTTCTATAGCTAATGTCCATGGGTGGAACATCAAACAAGAGGGCAGGATCAGCAGAGGGTTGAATCTTCTCTCAGGTTGCATTGAGAGAAGAAAGGTTGTGTGAGCCCAGCATGCTCAGACTCCTTCAAATGCCTGTCAAATGCCAGAATGAAACAAATAATAACATTTATGGGTTATTCCTGGTAATTAAGAAAGTCTGTCATTTTTAAATTATTAATTTATTGGATATAGTTACTGCTAGAAAGGGCATATTCCCCATCTCTAATGACTCCTTGGGAAGGTGCTGATGTGGTATCTTAGTGGGCTGTGGCAATCTATCTACAGCGCTCCAGAAATGCTCCTTCTAATAAGGAAGGCAGGACTAGATTGAAATTAATTTGAAATACCGTAAAGCATTTGACTGTTGTAGTACTTTAAGTTTGTTAATGTACTTCATTTTAAGCTCTATTAAATATATCTTATCACACGATTGTAGGTATTTACATATTTTTTCTTATTTCAGCAATTTTTCTATTTGACGTTGACATTAAGTACATGTTCTGATTTGTTAACAAATTGCTGGTATTTCCTAAGTCATTACAGCTCCTTGTGAGATGAAGGGCAACCTGGAAGTAATAGTGTTTCCATGCACCTACCAGCCTTGTCCATTTGGAAGAAGAGATCGTGTATGGACGGCATCCAGGTTCAGCAGAGAGAGCCTCTGCCTTATGGCACCTGACCTTTGTCCATGTGGAGTTTACACTTTTTCCTTGTGTTTGTGTATGCTTCTTCTCAGTGCATTGGTTCCCTCCCATACCCCATGTTAGTTGGTTAATTGCCCACTATAACTTGCCCCTCATGTGCAGATGAGTGATAGAATCTAGGAGAAGTTGATGCAATGCAGGGAGTGTAAAGTGGGATGAAGGTCTATTTAATGTTAACAGAAGGCTGATGGTCATCGTGGACATGCTGGACCAGGGGGCCTGTTTTCATGCTGTATCACTCCATCACTCTCTTGATGTTTGGGAGGTGCTACTGGTGTAGCCTTGGTTGGCAACTCCAGTACATTTTGTGAATGAAACTCACTGTAGCAGTGATGGAGGAAATAAATGTATTGGAATGCCAATCATGTGAGGTAGTTCTTCCTGGTTTCTTGGGTGTTGAAGCTGCATTCATCAAGGCAGCTGGGGAGCATTTTATTAGGTTCCTGATGTGTAAGTTATCCAGCCTCTAGAATTAAACAGAAAAGTCTGTGCATGCTCTGCTTGTAAAGCAATGTACAAAAATGCTGGAGAAACTCAGCAGGTCACACAGCATCTATTGGGAGTAAAGGGTAACCAAAGTTTCAGGCCTGAGCCCTTTATTAACGAATGAGCTAAATCAGGCAGGCACCTGAATAATAAAGTGAGGGGAGGAGAGGAAAGGAGGGAGGAAGGGGCATGGGGAGCAATATAGACTAACATAGTGGGAAGCCTCGGGCACTGTAAATCAAGACCACTTGTAAAATGGAGGAACAACATCCTAATATTCTATCTGGTGGTCTCCAACATTGACTTCTCTAGTTTCCATTTTCTTTAAAAAATTTTTTTAATTGATTTTAATACAGGACTTACACAAACAAAAAGGGTACAATTCAATAAGATAGTATGGAGAGTTTCATAAACTAAATAAGATATTCCGTATATCACTAATATACATAAATGTAAATCCTATCCATAATTTATATTCTAAATAGTATATACATTTTTGGGGAAAAAAACGCTAATAATGCCAAACAAAAGGAGGAAAGAAGAAAATAGTAGAGGAGAAAAACTCAAACCCCTTCCCTAACTGCATTGCCAAATGCTAGATATGAATGGTATTAAAAGAAAAATGAAGATAAAAAAAATAAGGAACGTGGAAAAGATACATCAAACAATTTAATTACATTGGAGTAAAATTATAAAGTACAGTAAGATAATGAATTGTAAATGACCCCCATAACTTCTGGAATCTTATATCTGAAGTAGTAACTGAATAATGAATCTTTTCCATATTCAGACATGATGTCACGTAACCACTGATCATGAGCAGGCAGGGAAGCATCCTTCCATTTAAGTAAAATCACATGCCTCATCAAAAGAGAGGTAAAAGAAATGGCCTCTCTATTAAACCCCTCCCCCCCCATCTCTCTCTCTTTCCCCATCCCTCTGTCTCCTTTCCTCCAGGTTCCAACCCCTTTCCCTCCCTACCCCGCTCCCATCACTTCTCAGCTTGCTTCCCTTCTACTCACCACCCACATCCACCTATTACCTCTTATCTACTAGCCTGTACTCCTCCTCCTGCCCCTTCCTCCCTCCTCCCTCAAACAATAACCATCGTCAAAGGATCAACCTCATGTGTGCCATGACGATACTGGCAATTTTATGGCATATCCAAAGGTTCTCTGGAAATAATCTTGAAATTGCAGACATGTTAATTCAGAAAGGGTAGGTTTTACTTGATCAATCGGCCTGTATTGTAATATGATGCAAGACAATTATATTAGCAAAACAGCCTTGCCAAAGGGCAATAAGAAATTGTTTATTCAAATGTAAAATGTGAATGAGAATTTGAGAGAAGAGCATGAAGCAATTAGATATTTTAATGTTGTAAAGGTAGCCGAGTTGGAGACAGAGTCTGATTGGGATCTTTCGGTGATCAGATTTACATGATGGCCTATTAAGGATAGCTATTTAGACGAAGTGAAAGGGAGAAGCTTTTCAGCTGTAAGACTGATGTCCATAAGGACATTGTAGCATAGAACCAGGGCATTGAAAGGAACCTACTTCTGTGACTTAAAAAAAAGATTTCCCACAACTGTAGCATCCTCTTTGAATTTGCTATAAAGTATTTTCAGGACACTAGCTTTGTTGAAGGAGAGTAGCATACATAATTGTGAAGAAGTATTTCGCACTGACGTTGCAGTTTCTAGGACTGCTAGATATGCCTCACCTAGAAAACAGACTAGTGTCACGTGAATGTGCTCAAGCTGAACCTTGTCCCAAGACAAGAAAGCTGAAGATCAATGAGTAAGAGAACCTCATGCACAAAAGTGTGGCTAAAGGACATCCCATGGAATCTCATGAGTGGCTATGCCTTGGAAAAACCATGTTGTTGGGCCAGCCACAGTGAAAGCCATCCAACAAATCCTTAGTTAGCTGAAGTGTAGGCAGGAACATATTCTGGAGTTCTGCAGCTGCAAACTTTGGTGTGGAAGTTGAGAACCTGCTTGAAATCGGATGCATTTTGCTTTGACCATATATACTAGTGTATTAAAAAGGGTGGTAATATTTTGCATTGAGGTCCAAAGCTTTATGCCAGCCAGCCATGTTACAGAGGCATTTTCTACCTCAGGCATTTCCAAGAGATTATGGATCAGGTACTTCCAAAGTATAATTTCTGTGGTATTCAGTACAGCATTATTGTTGAAGTTATGGATTAATAGTTAGAAAAATTGCAGGAAAATATCAACAACATAATGTAATAGTAGGGGGTCAAGATATCATGTTCAGGGAAGAAATAATAAGGAAAGTAAGAAGGATTTAAAAGTATTCTTTAACTTAGAATTTTAAAGCGAAGATCACTATTTTTTTAAAAAAAACAAGAAGTCACTCAGAGAAGACACAGTTGAGACAAAATTGTTTCTTTCAGATGCTTGTGAAGTTGTGGAACTTTTTTTCCTAAATGGGTAATGGAAGCAGGATCTTTGAATTACTCAAGGTGCTTGATAAGAAAGGTGTTAAAAAAGTTACTGGGGTAATTAGGAAGGTGGAGTTAAGGTTACATTCATATTATCCACAATGTTATTGAAATCAGAGCAGGTTCCAGAGGCCAAGTGCTACATCCACACCATAATTTGTACATTACCTTGAGACAAATAAGGCAGTTTGAATCAATTAAGTGGTCCTTATCAGTCTCAGCTCATCAGAAATATTTGTCTAAATGGAATACACCACGCGACAGGAGTAATACCAGAGATGGTCACACCCACATTACCTATTCAAGGAGGAGTTCGTCAGCTGTCTGTTTATTTGCCATTGGTTTATTGATGATCAGAGGTAATTAAAATATTGACGTGCAGGATATGCAAGTCAATGCAGGAAGATAAAAAAAAGTATCAGGCATTTCTTTAAGGTGGATTTTTTATGCTAGCCTTCCCTGTAAAAAAAAAGACCAAGAAAAAGACTATGCCTGACTCTGGGGCACTTTGCCATTCTCTACTTGGGTGACAAATCCAGAATCAATGCATCCGTTCTGTGTGATATCATCTCCATCTGCCAGGCATGAACTTATTATCACAAGTCAAAGCACAAAAATGCTGGAGGAACTGATCAGGTCTTGCAGTGATCCTAAGAGGTCATGATATATAACCAACATTTAGGGCCTGAGCTAACTTGAAGAACCTTGGTTATATATCTTTACCTCCTATGGGTGCTGTGAGGACTGCTGAGATCCTCCAGCATCTTTGTGCTTTTATTACAATCACAACGTCTGCAGACTTTTGTGTTTCACGATCTCTGCTAAAGATTGATTAGAATATCAAACCAGATTGTGTTTTGGAAAGCTGGAGTAAGTGAGAGGTTTGGCTGTTTGGTTGTTATCTATGTTGGAAAGTGTAAGAGCCAATTGTGTACTTAGCTGTCAGAAGTTCTCCCAGTTTTCAGAGGTGAACCTGCTCCAACATTTTGATGGAGGATTAGTGTCAGGGGGAATGTTTCTAGTCTCTGACCCCCACAGCCAACTCTGCTGGTGACTTTTTGCCTTCATGTTATAATAGTTTACTCCTCCTTCCATATCAGTCTCTGTGTCAACCTTCACCACCCCCCAGATTACCCTGATGGTAACATACTCTGTGCCAAACTGGCGCCCCCTCCCCCCCACCAGATTATCCTGGAGGTTACACACTATGTCAAACTGCCTCCCACCCCACCAGATCACCCAAGAGGGTCATCTTGATTTGTAATATTAAATGAAAAGAGTTCATTGATTTGTCAGAAGCAAAGAGAATGGGCTTTACCTTATTACATGTTCTAGCTACATCAAAAAAATCAATTCTTGAGGTCAAACATTGTAAGTGTGTTAAATGTACAATAAACACCATAGAAAACATTGGTTAAAGATATCCTCATGGCTCGGAACCCATTTTGAATTTGATCAAACTGTTTTGATTCCTATTTGCCCAGACAGCTCTGTATGTTTCTGATCCTGATAATATCAGTTCAATTTATACATTGATTAAAGTGCTTCAGTTTGGAAGTTGGCTTCTTTATTTAAAACACTCTTTTTCCATTTGACTATCTTTGTTGTTTTAAAAAATAACTTTGTTCAACAACTTTTTGAACCACATCCAGAAAGCAGGTTGTGTTTAACAAGTTCACACTTCTTGCCCTCTACCTCAGAAAGTCTTGAATGATAGGCACGGTGCCACTGGAGTTCCAGGCTTGTGGGATTTCAATGAATCCGTCCTTTAAAACAATTAAGGGACAGTGGGAGCAAATTTGCAAGCAATGAACTTGAGATTTGATGTTAACGATCATGATAACCTGCTGACGCTGAAAATACGAAACGAAACAGAAGATTATAGAAAAATCTCAGCAGCTCAGGCAATCCTGGTGGAAAGAGAAACAGTTAACATTTCAGGTATGGCACCCTTTATCAGAACTGGAAAAAAAAGAGAGAAACAATTTAGTTTAATTCACACAGAAAGTGGGGAAGAAGAAGAAAGGCTAAAAGAAAGTGAATTTCTCTGAAAAGTTGAAAATTGGGGCAGTTAAGATCACATTAAATGACTCTGTATTGTGTTATGAAGATTATATTGCCTGTTTAATGCTGTATAGAGTTAGGCTTAGGACTTCTCGGACATGTTTAGCTGGCCAAGCTTTAGAAATGAAAGAAAATTTCAAAAGGAAATGGGGAAAAATATCCAGTTCTCAAACAGATAGGGAGGAGTTAAGTTGGAGAATATTCAGAGTGGGAGTGGGCAACAGACTTAATGTAACACCACTTGATATTAAAGCCAGTAAAAAAAAAACCCTTTACACACTTTAATATAAAAGTACTGGCTTTCATTTCATTGCAAGGAAGCATCAGGAAAGTTGGGAGCCAATGAGGAACTCTCTTCAAAGAAAGTAAGACAAAAGTAGTGAGGAAATTTCAGTTAGCTTAAGGTGATGTAATTTTTTTTCCAAAAATAGTCTTTATTTGCAACAAATTATTTACACAAAACAAAACCAGTCAAAGTCTCTTCATATTCTTAGTGACTTGTCCATATATTACCATCATTGTAGATTGTTACTTATTCTGTGTATTTACATCATTGCCACCACTGTGGCACCTTGTCGTAATTTCCCCCTCTGTTGTTTGAGGGCCTCCTCCTCAATCTCAGCCCCTCAACATCCAGTAATGAAAGGACTCTAGACTGTGATCCTTCCCAACAGTGCCCTTATGTTGGCTGCACCGAGCCTCAGTGTGTCCCTCAGCATATACTCCTACAGCCTGGAATGTGCCAGTCGGCAGCATTCCCTCACTGACATCTCTGTGTACTGAAAGACTAACAAATATCGGGCAGACCAAAGGGTGTCTTTTACTGAGCCCATGGTCTTCCAGCAGTTCCAGATGTCTGCCTCTGTGTGCATCCCTGGGGAAAAGGCCATAAATCGGAGTCCTCTGTCATGCTGCAGCTGAGAATGAACCAAGACAAGGACCCTTACATCCTTCTCCATGCACTCTTAGCCAATCTGCATTTAGCAAAGAGGTGGGCATCTGATCCCACTCCACTGCAATCATCTCAGAGACAATGTGTGTAGTGCGCGTCGAAAGAACCAAAGACTTGTTGATCCAAACCAAGGCTTTTATTAACTAATTATTCTGAAAGGAGAGGGCGAGCAGCCTGATGTCTTGGTACATGTGGGTACCAATGACATAGATAAAAAGAGGGAGGAGGTACTAAAAAAGGATTATAGCAAGCTAGGACGGAAGCTAAGAAACAGGACCGCCAGGGTGGTGATCTCTGGATTGCTACCTGTGCAAAGTGCAACTGAGGACAAAAATGGAAGGTTAAGACAATTGAATGTGTGGCTGAGGGGTTGGTGTAAAAGACAGGGTTTTGGCTTCTTGGACCATTGGGATCTCTTTTGGGGAAGGCATGACCTTTACAAGAAGGATGGGTTACACCTAAACCCAAAAGGGGTCAATATATTGGCAGCTAGGTTTGGTGCAGCCGTCGGATGCGGTTTAAACTAATTTGGCAGGGGGATGGGGCAGTATGATAGGGCAAAGGACAGGAAAGATAAAATAGGAAAAGTTAGGTTAGGCAGCAAAAGTAAAAAATCAGAAAGAGCAAGGAGGGTGAAAAAAGCAAATGTGAAGGCTTTATATCTTAATGCAAGAAGCATTCGGAACAAGGTAGATGAACTGGCTGTGGAAATTGAGACAAACAAATACGATTTGATTGGGATTACAGAAACATGGCTGCAAGGTGGGCAAGCCTGGGAACTTAACATCCTGGGGTATACAATATTTAGGAGGGATCGGCAAGAAAGAAAAGGGGGTGGGGTAGCTTTGATGGTGAGAGAAGGGACCGACACGATTGACAGGAAGGATATTAACTCAGAATCTATATGGGTAGAACTGAGGAATAGCAAGAGGTGGAAAATGTTAGTGGGGGTGATATATAGGCCTCCAAATAGTAATGTAGAGGTGAGGGAAGGCATAAAAAGAGAAATTAGAGAAATTAGAGAAGCGTGCAATAAGGGAAAAGCTGTCATCATGGGAGACTTTAATTTACATATAGATTGGACTAGCCAAATTAGTAAAAATACTGAGGAGGAGGAATTCCTTGAATGTTTACGGGACTGTTATCTAGACCAATATGTCGAAGAACCAACTCGGGAGCAGGCCATTTTAGACTGGGTATTATGTAATGAAAAGGGGCTAATCAGCAATCTTGTTGTACGAGGCCCTTTGGGTAGGAGCGATCACAATATGATCGAATTCTCACTCAACATGGAGAGTGAAGAAATTAAAACTGAGACTAAGGTCCTGAATTTAAATAAAGGGAATTATGATGGTATGAGACGGGAGTTGAGTAAGATTGATTGGGTGGTGTTTATGGGGGGGATTTGACGGTGGATAGACCAATGGAAAGCATTCAAAGATCTAATGGAAGAATTGCAGAAATCGTTTATACCAGTTTGGCATAAAAATAAACCAAAAAAGGTGACTCAACCGTGGATCACAAGGGAAATTAGAGACAGCATTAGGTCCAAAGAGAGAGCATATCAATTAGCCAAAATAAGTACCAAATCCGAAGACTGGGAATAGTTCAAGATGCAGCAAAGGAGGACAAAGGGATTAATCAAGAGGACAAAAATAAATTACAAAAGTAAGCTTGCGGAAAACATAAAAACCAACTGCAAAAGCTTTTATAGATATGTCAAGAGGAAAGATTGGTGAAATCCAGAGTAGGTCCCTAGCAGTCAGAATCAGGGGAATATATAATAGGGAATAAGGAAATGGCAGACCAATTAAATTCTTACTTTAGTTCTGTTTTTACAAGAGAGGATACAAATATCCTCCCAAGGATGTTGGGATACATAGAGACTAATGCAAGGGAGGAGCTGAAAGAAATCAGTATCTCTAAGGACATGGTCTTGGGGAAATTGAAGGGATTGAAGGCCGATAAATCCCAAGGGCCTGATAATCTACATCCTAGGGTACTTAAGGAAGTGGACATTCAGAAAGTAGATGCTTTAAGAATTATTTAAAAAGGGGGGTAGAGAAAAAGTGGGGAATTATAGGCTGGTGAGCCTTACATCAGTAGTGGGCAAAATGATGGAATCCATTATTAAGGATGTAATAGCGGAGCATATGACTAGCAGAGAAGGGATCGGACAGAGTCAACATGGATTTACAAAAGGTAAATCGTGCTTGACAAATCTATTGGAATTCTTTGAGATGGTGACAGGTAAAATAGATGGGGGAGAGCCAGCGGATGTGGTGTACCTGAATTTCCAAAAGGCCTTCGATAAGATCCCACATAAACGACTGGCATGCAAGATCAAGGCTCATGGGATTGGGGGAAAGATATTGATGTGGATTGAGAACTGGCTGGCAGTTAGAAGACAGAGAGTTGGGATAAACGGCTCATTTTCTGAATGGCAGGTGGTGACCAGTGGGGTGCCACAGGGATCTGTACTGGGACCCCAGCTGTTCACAATTTACATTAATGATCTAGATGAGGAGATTGGATGTAATATCTCCAAATTTGCAGATGACACTAAGCTAGGAAGGGTTGTGTGCACTGAAGAGGGGGTCAGGAAGCTCCAGTGTGATTTGGATAAATTGGGGGACTGGACAGATACATGGCAAATGCACTACAATGTGGATAAATGTAAGGTTATCCACTTTGGTAATACAAACCGGAGGTCAGATTACTACTTGAATGGCAATAGATTGGGAGATGGGGAAGTGCAGAGAGACCTAGGGATTCTTGTGCACCAGTCACTGAAGGCGAGCATGCAGGTACAGCAGGCGGTCAAAAAGGCAAATGGTATGTTGGCCTTCAAATCAAGAGGGTTTGAGTATAGGAATAAGGATACCTTACTGTATAGAGCCTTGGTGAGACCACACCTGCAGTATTGTGTGCAGTTTTGGTCGCCTTCTCTGAGGAAGGATGTTCTTGCAATGGAGGGAGTGCAAAGGCGATTCACCAGGCTGATACCTGGAATGGCAGGAATAACTTATGAGGAAAGATGGCGCAATTTGGGATTGTACTTGCTGGAGTTTAGAAGATTGAGAGGGGATCTCATAGAAACATATAAAATTCTGGCAGGACTGGACAGAATGGATGCGGAAGGGATGTTTCCAATGGTGGGGGAGTCCAGAACCCGGGGCCATGGTTCGAGGATAATAGGCAAACCATTTAGAACCGAGATGAGGAGGAATTTCTTTACCCAGAGGGTGGTGAATCTGTGGAATTCATTACCACAGAGAGCAGTAGAGGTAGGTTCATTGAATATATTTAAGAGGGAATTAGATATATTTCTTCAGTATAAGGGAATTAGGGGTTACGGAGAGAAGGCGGGGACGGGGTACTGAACTTTAAGATCAGCCATGATCTCATTGAATGGCAGAGCAGGCTCGAAGTGACGAATGACCTACTCCTGCTCCTATCTTCTATGTTTCTATGTTAAAAGACTGGAGCATATCACAAGTAGGTCGACCAGTTCAGAATGACCTGATCTGGCTAGGAGAAATCCTTTAAGACCTGCCAGTAGGTGTGGCTACCCTCTCGGCCAATCATAGTCATCCTACACTACCATCTGTACATATGTACATATACACATTGGTGATAGAATGTGTACTATCACAATGTGCATTGTGGGTGATGGGAAGGCTCCTTCAGCACCAGTCAGCCCAAATCATGGTGTGTGTGAGCATACAGATTGGCAGAAAATGATCTACTGGTCCTCTGTATGCCTTTCTGTAAGGATGTGACTGAGACATCCTCTCCCTTAAGGCTGTGGATTGCAGAGCTCCATCTATGAACCTTTTGGAAGAAGAAAGGGTGAGCACATCTCATCCTGCTTCTCTGTGCAGACTCTGGATCAGAAGATGATCTTGGAGGACTCTGAGATGTGCCGTTCCTCATCTCTCAGAGTTCCTCTCTCACATCCATCCATCTTGACTGCAGAAGGAGGAGTTGCTGCAGGTCAATCAGGAGTTGGATCAGTTCCATCTCTCTTTGTCTTGTTCTCTGAACACCTTTGAGGATAAAGAACCTCCTGCTGTTCTCCTTGGTCACTTCCCACTAGTTCTCTGGGGAATCAAAGAAGGAGTTTTGGTTCTCTAACCTGTGTACTCCTTCTTTAGATCCTCTACATTCTATGGGGTCAGCAGCTTCATGTTCAGCTTCCAAGTTCCCCTGCACACCTTTCTGGCCTCTTGTAGCTGACAGGAGGTGTGAAGGGGGCAAGAGTCAGAGAGGAATACTGGTGTGATGTCGATGGTCTGACCCTGACGGCCTTTGACCATGAGATGAAGTCTATCCAGCACCGGGTTGAGGTGAAGGGTTGCAGCTATGCTCCACCTTCAGGGTCGCTGAAGGCATCACACAGCTGTGCATTTTTAACCGTCTGATATATTGATGGTTACCAGCTACATTGATGGTGTTTATCTTACTGCTGCATCCTTTCCTACTTTGACTGTCTTCAGGGCTAGGGTGACAATGCTATCCCACCTGAGGCCAAAATCTAGAAATACATTAAGAAAAAATATATTTGTCCATGGAAGGTTATCAAGAAAATTAGTAAATTTGTTACAGTATGTTAATAGGTGCCATTTCCTGCTCTTCCCTGAAACTGAGAGCAGTATTACAGAGGGAAAATCTTGGGGTTTTACAGACTTCAGATCTTTGTAACTAAATGGCTTACTTGCTTTCCTGATTAAGTTGGATGTTGCTGTATCATAATTCTACCTGCTTTGCCCAACAAATGAATCGTGCATTAAGAGTCAATACAGTACGGTAATTACACAAATCCCTTACAATTGCATTTTTATGCATTATACAAAATTGTTCTTACCATCAGCACATTTGGGGAACTTATCTTCTCTAACAGGCTGATAGCTAATGGAATTATGTGTGCCATATGAGAAAGATGTACTTCTTTCTCCTTTCTTGCATATTCTGCAACTTGGATTTATTTCATTTTGGCAACACAACAGCATATGTAGAACATCTCTGATAATGACAGTATAAAGGGAACCATTCACCTTTTACTATTAATTAGGCACAACACTTTTATTTTAAAATTTAGACATACAGCACACTAATGCTCTACAGCAACAGTACCTCACTGTGACAAAGCCGGCCAGGACACTCTTGATAGAATTCCTTTAGAAACCTGGCAGAATGGTGGCTAGTAGCCTTGCTCGCTTCAGTCTTCTCAGGAATACAGCTTAATAGTCATATATCAGAATATTGAACCTGATATATAGAAAATGCTGATTATTTTCAAAGAATCCATGAGATTACTCGGTGCACCTGCAACTCATATTATGTTGCAGCTAAATCTTTTAAGATCTACTTCCAGTTGAACTAGAATTCAAATTAAGTGCGAGGTGATGTCTTAAAATATATGTGGCCTTACCTTATTCTCCATAGAACAAAGCAAAGTCATAAACACTGTACACAAGTTTAAAAAGAGAAACCAGTCTTTTAACTTTTGATTTGTTGCTTGAAACCCCACCTAATTATTTTTGGCTGATAGCAAAATTCTTTTTCAGAGATTGGGAACATTTACTTTTCTTTTCATTTTTTTTCCACCACATTGAATGTTGTTTTGAGTGGGTTATTGTACCATAAAGGATGATCCAATGAGAACTTGAATGTGGAACATTTTAGAATGTGAATATATATTGGTTCTCTAAACAAAACACAAAATTAACGGAATAGATGCAGCCTTGAGTATGCTCTGCCACATAAATTTAAGGTAGATTATCTACTCCACATCCCTGTCCTGGCTCAAAAGCCATCTTTTCCATCAATGTCCAAGAAATTGAATTTTTTAATGTCTTATTTCTATGTCTCCTTCCGTCTACTACATGCACAGACAGAACAATACATCAAAAGAATATTTTGGACTATACTATCCCTGAAGAGATTTTTGTTACTTTTTTTCTTAAAATGTGATTGACAAATTATTAATTATTTTCCCAGAAAAAGAAAATTGAGAAACATTTTCTGGTTTTTCCATGTCAATCCTAAATTCTTCCAATTATTTCCGGGCATGAGGCATCCTTGCACCTTAATTCAATTTCAGAATTAGGATTAAAGAGATGGAATTTGAATTTATTTTTAGAGAATATTTTCGGAGAGTTTAAATCACATTTTCCACAGGGCAATATCAATGGGTATTGAAAGTTCAAATTTATTGTCAGAGTACACACATGACATCACATACAACCCCGAGATTCTTTTTTTCCTGCGGGCCAGGAGGAATTTCTAGTGATCAGTAACTGTGATCAGTACTTGAGAAGAAAGGGATATACAAAAGAGAAAAATGGAAACAAAGAAAGAAATATAAACAATACAGAAAAAAAAATCAGTGATGTGCAAATTAAAAGTCCTTAAATGAGTTTCTGATTGAATGTTGTTTAGGAGTCTGAAGGTTGAGGGGTAGCAACTGTTCCTGAACCTGGCGATATGAGTCTTGTGGCACCTACACCTCTTCACTGATGTCAGCAATGACAACAGGGCATGATTTGCATGGTGTGGATCCATCCTTGATGATTGCTGCTGTTCTCTGACGGAAATGATCCATGTCTATGTTCTCGATAGTGGGGAGAGTTTTGCCTGTGCTTTACTGGGCTGTGTCCACTACCTTTTACAGGGCTTTCCGCTCAGAAGTATTAGTGCCCCCAAAAACCAGGCCATGAAGTAGCCAATCAGCACACTTACCATGAGACATGTGTAGAAATTTCCCAAGGTTTCGGATGACATACCAAACCCCTGCAAACCCCCTGAAAAAGTAGAGGAGCTGATGTGCTTTCTTCACAATTATATTAGTTTGTTGGGTCCAGGAAAGGTCCTCTGAAATAGTGAATCCCAAGAATTTAAATATGTTCACCCTCTCCAACTCTGTTCCCAAGATAACCTTTGCATCCCAATGCAATAATGAATGAGAAGCTGTCACCTAAGCCATACAGCATAGAATCAGGCTCTTTGGCCCATCAACACCATTCGGTTCTAAGCCTAAGACTTTTGTGGTGATTTAAGCTCATGCTTCTTAACTGTTGCGAGAGTATTTGTGTCCACATCTTCTCAATCCTTTATATACCATTCTGCCTCTACATGCATCAAATCTCCTCTCTATTGCAAAAGTTACTCCCTTCCTCAGAATATTGACCCCCATTCCACCGACAGGGTGCACCCACCTACTGCAGTGACTGAGAACACTTACGTTAGAGAATCAAACTGAGATAAGGTAGGACTTCACTCTGAAGTTACAGAGATCTCTACTTGTATTACGGGATCATCCTATAAGAGAGGGGTTGAAAGATTTGTCTGGATCTTTCATGACTACCTGAAGCCAATGCCGGAAATATTTATTTTGCAAAGATTTATAGGGAAATGCAATGAACTGTACACAGTAGGATTATAGATTGAGTTTAATGTACTGTAGAGTCTATTTAATCTTGCTGATAACTCTTGCACATTGCACTGCTTGTTGTGTAGGTAAGTCCCTATCTTGTGGTTAGGGTTCTTCCTTTGGTTACTGTTCTTGCGGACTTACACTCTATGCACAAATTTAAAGAAAAACAGTGGTATACTGTAAGAAGCTAGCGGCAGTCATGTTTGTGACAGGTCAGGCTTTATTCCGTCTTCTGCTGAGTCATGAATTTCTGTTTCATGCTGAAAGTGTTCTTGACTTAACTCATAGTATAAGCTTCTAAAACATTGGGCTTTACCGGAATTTTGAAATGCTGATCTCTTGATCTCTTGTAGCGGTTCAGATTAAGTGTTTGACATGGAAACCAATATCATGAATCAAGCCGAAGTGAGTCATGAACTTACTTTGTGAACAGTATAGTTTTTGAAAGATTGGAATTTGCATTCACCATTGGAGCAGCCACGCGAGCAGCAGTAAAAACAGGTAATGTGTGAAAAGGCAATTTTCAACAGATATGTTTTCTAAAGATGACAGTTTCTCTGGTAAACTGCAGAACATGACCAAGCCTTATTAAATTCAATAATACTTCAGTGTAATGCTTATGTAAATGAATTGAACGTTACTACAAAATCAAGGCATCATTGGTCTAATTTGTTATCTTTCAATCAATGAAGTTCAACTGTGAGGTAGTTTCCCATTGAGTAAGCACATAAGTCTTGGGTCAATGAACAAACAGCCCAATGAAATGTTCATCTGATGTCAGATTGGCCACAAATGGAGCACAGCTGAAGCCAGTCTCCCCAGGAGGTATTGAACAGAACAAGAGACAAGAATAGGAGTATTGTGTCTTCACTCAGCATTCCTGCTCTGCCTAATTTTGCCCTGCATCATTGATTGGCCCTTGCTTTCCACATTGCTGTGTCTATTTCCTGACAGTCACTCAAAAAAATACCTCCAGGAAGGAGAGTGGGTGAGAATACTACAGTTTGTGGCTACTGCTGACAGTCAGGCTATCTGTAAACTGTGGTGAGAGGAAGGGAAAGACTTAGTGGGAAGATCCAGCAGGCAAGATAACTCTTCATGAATTATATTGCCATCGACATTGTACTGCTTGCTTAAATACTTCACATTGCTGTTTCAAATACAGTGTAATAATATTTTAGAAGGAGGCCATTTGTCCCATTATCTGTGCCAACTTTCTATATCAAACCATTCTATCTCATTCTTCTTCTCAAATTCTGTTGCCCTGCATATTTATTCCCCTCAGGTTCTTTTTGAAGTCTGATCATTTCTGCTACCATTATCCTCACAGGTTCTTTCTACCAGCCATCTTATACATCTCTTGAACCTCCCCTTGTTACACTAATCAGGGGCCACTCTGACATCACAAAAGGATTGCCTGCACTCTTGCTTTTTTTGTGCAAGGATAACTGTAACTGTTTATATTATCCATCTATATTTTTGTAATTATTGTATTTTTAATTAAATTAAGTATACTATTGTAGTTGTATTTTAGTTGTTTTGTCATTGTTTTATTTAGGATGTAACATTAGCCATGTTACAATCTGCAGGCACCTTCACAGGGAAGATTATAGCAGGCTCTTCCATTATTATTACATCTACTCTCCTCCATCCCACCTATTACCTCCACCATCCTCACTTCAACTGATATTTTGCCAGTATTCTCAGCTCAAAGTAAAATATTTTTGTCTTTCTCTACTCCCCAGAGCACATGGTATTTGCTTTATCCCTAAGAGGTCCCACCCTGCCTCTTATTCCCCACTTACAATTTCCATGTCGATTAAAGATCTTGGGTTTCCATGTGTGTGTTTAACTGCCACTTTATTCCCAGTTTCTCTTCACCTCTCCTCTCAATATACTGTATCCAGTCTGGCTCTCAGCTGAAGATTTCATCTGACATGAATCACACATCCTTATTCTGGATAGGTCTGCTGCAGGGCAGAGCTGGACAGTTTGATCAGGTGTGTGAATTTCATGTGTATATCTCATAAAAGCACTTGTACAATTTGTTGGCGCGATCTGTGAGGTTTTTCAAAATTGCATTTAGTAGGCAGGGGATATTTCAAGATATTTACGCCCAAATGCCCAATGTTAAATGGCTTCATAACCTCACTTTTACAGGGGAAAGGATAGAGTAGAGGCTTGTTTAGAGGATTTATACGACACTCTCCAGATCTCTTTCATCAATCTCATAGAAAACCTCAGCCATTGGATTACCCCTTGGTAGGGATGTGAATGGCAATCTGCCAGTTTTGAAGAGGGGCATATTTATAAATGTGTGCACACATTCATAATTGCTTCTTAAGACTTTTTTATATGGATGACTGAGCATCTTGTGCCTGTTTTCTCCCTTTGTCATTGAATCTGCACTCTGGAGTAGAAATGTGCGTGTCCCCAAAGTCACCAGCAATAATTCTTTCTAATCAAACCCCTTCTCTATCAAGTTGCTCTAAGGTATTTCCTCTTGCTTCTGGTGTCCTGGTCTTCGTCATGTAACTAAAGCCCCTAGAATAAGCATCAATGAAAGGGATTTTCAAATCTATGCTTGCCCAGACACAAAAATCTTCAAATTTCCTGCATCAAACCTTGAACAAATATGCAAATGAGGGTTCCTTTAAATATATAGTTGTATATATTATTACATAATGACATCATGGGATCTTATCTTCATTTTGCTCAAACTTAGAAGAATTCTATTTGAGTTGATCAGGCCTGCTTTCATGAACCCAATCTCTTGGCAAAATTGTTAGGTGGCGACTGGAGTCCATCATCATCTCCACAAAACACTTCACATTTTAAAGTATGTTTAAGGTGCTTGTTACGAACCAGACAGCAGCGATAGAAATTAACCCAGTTTTGGAAATTCATTGATGACACGTAGGCTTGAAATTGATGTGACACACAGGTCTTAGATGGATGAGACATGCAGGCTTTGAGGTGGATGAGACATGCAGGCTTTAAATGAAATGAGCAGTTAACGAAGTGGGTGAAAGAGACTGGTGGGGGCAGGGAGGTGACAGAATGTTGATTATCTCACGAAACCCTTGCTGAGGTGTTTCCAATTAAATACCTTTTTAGATGAGTGCCAACCAAAATTCTCTTCTTTGGCATAGGGGGACATGAAGCAAGTGATGCTCACAAAGCTTCCAGAATCTTTTTTGTGGGTCAGCCAAACTCAAGTGTTCCTCCCTCTGGTCACCATCCAAATGCTGTATTTCTTCTGCATATAGAACCCTTTTTGTATATCATTCTAACAAGAGTGACCTTCACTCTTTATGGTAACAGAGTGGTCTTCTCATTCCTCTATAACTAACAGGAGGAAATCAGACAAATTGCCTATATACTCATTCTTTTATAGCTAACAGGAAGAAATCAGGTAGATTGTCTATAACCATGCAAGAGCTCAGTACTTCAGAGAGTTGTTTGCTCCTGTGCTGTCTGCTTAAAATTCCCCCGAGCAAAGCTGTGCACTGCTTCTTCTATATGCTGGTCACATGGTCTCTGCACCTGGGATTTCCATGGCTTCTCTTTAGGAACATGCTGTCTTCAAAGCCTGCTGCCAGTTCACACTCACTTTTCAAATCTGCAGGCTTTTATTAAATCTGTTTTCTTAAAGTGGTAGTCCCACACAAATTAAAATGAACTGAAAAATGGGAGCACATCACAGTGGTAAAAACAGCTCAAAGCACTTAATAGAAATATTATAAAATAGAAATTCACATGACACTTGGTGTGCATCAGGTATAGGCAATGTTGGGTAAATGAGGTACTTGAGGAGTATTAAAAATGCAAAACAAAACTCAAGAAAGAAATCAGGAAGGCTAAATAAAACATGAGGCTGCTTTAGCAGATGATGTGAAGGAAAATCCTAAGGGTTTCTACAGGTATATTAAGAGCAAAAGGATAGGAAGGTACAAAATTTGTCCCATTGAAGATCAGAGTGGTCAGCAATGCATGGAGCCAAAAGAGATGGGGGAGATCTTAAATGGGGTTTTGTATCAGTATTTACTCAGGAAACTGGCACAGTATTTAGGCAAGTTAGGAAAGCTAGCAGTGAGGACAAGGAATATAAACAGCTAAACAGATTAAAGAGGAGAAGGTCCTTGTTGTCTAAAAGCAAATAAAGGTGGATAAATCCCCATGGCCTGACAAGTTCTTCCCTCTGACCTTGAGGAAGGCTATTGCAGAAATTGCAGGGGCTCTGGCAGAAATATTTAAAATTTTCTTAGCTGCAAGGGTGCTGCTAGAGAATTGGAAGGTTGTTCTGTTCTTTAAGAAAGACTCCAAAATTAACCCAGGAAATTATAGGCTGGTGAGCCCGACATCAGTAAATTATTATACAAATATTTGGATAGCCAAGGACTGATTAGGAATAGTCAACATGGTAGGTCATTTTTAATCGAATCTTATAGTTTTTCAAGGAGGTACCAAGAAAGTTGATGAAGGAAAGGCTGTGGATGTTGTCAACATGGACTTTAGTAAGGGAGATTAGTCAGGAAGGTTCGGATGCTCAGTATTCATGGCAAGGTAGTAAACTGGATTCGACATTGGCTATATGGGAGAAGCCAGAGAGTAGTGGTGGATGATTGCTTCTCAGATTGGAGGCCTGTGACTAGTGGTGAGCTTCAGGGATCAGTGCTAGTACCATTGTTTTTTGTCATCTCTATCAATCACCTGGATGACACTGTGGTAAATTGGATCAGCAAATTTGCAGATGACGCAAAGATTGAAGCATTGGGGACAGCAAGGAAGGCTTTCAAAGCTTGCAGAGGAATCTAGACCAGTTGTAAAAATGGGCTGAAAATGGAATTTAATGCAGACAAGTGTGAGCAGTTGTATTTTGGAAGGACAAACCAAGAAAGGACATACATGGTACGTGGTAGGGCACTGAGGAGTGAGGTAGAACAAAGGGACCTGGGAATACATATACCTATATATAATTCCCTGACAAGTGGTGTCACAGGTAGATAGAGTTTTAAAGATATCTTTATATTGTCCTTCATAAATCAAAGTATTGAGTCTAGGAATTGGGATGTTATGGTAAAGTTGTGGAAGACATTGGTGAGGCCAAATTTGGAGTATTATGTGCAGTTTTGGTCACTTAACTACAGTAAAGATATCAATAAGATTGAAACAGTGCAGAGAAGGTTTACTAGGATGTTGTCAGGACTTCGGGAACTGAGTTACAGGGAAAGGTTAAACAGGTTATGAACTTATTCCCTGGAGCTTAGTAGAATAAGATTCAATAGAGGCATTTAAAATTATGAGGGGTATAGACAAAGTAAATGTAGGTAGGCTTTTGCTACTTATACAGACCTGAGAATGTGTTAAGGGTGAAAGGGGTGTGGCGGACCAAGCGGCTGCACAGCTGAACAGGCAGAATCGCCGCACCCAGCGGCTGGCACAGAATGGCTCCGGCTCCCCTTCTTTGCCCAGGAGAAGCCCATGTTTGCATGTTGCCAGAGAGATAATGACTCTTCAGCACGCTGACTTCACTCCCCTTTATGAGGCGTGTTGACATCACTCCCCTTTATGAACCACGCTGACTTCACTCCCCTTTATGAGGCATGTTGACATCACTCCCCTTTATGAACCACGCTGACATCACTCCCCTTTATGAGGCGTGTTGACATCACTCCCCTTTATGAGGCGTGCTGACATCACTCCCCTTTATGAGGTGTGTTGACATCACTCCCCTTTATGAACCACGCTGACTTCACTCCCCTTTATGAACCACGCTGACATCACTCCCCTTTATGAACCACGCTGACTTCACTCCCCTTTATGAGGCGTGTTGACATCACTCCCCTTTATGAACCACGCTGACATCACTCCCCTTTATGAACCACGCTGACATCACTCCCCTTTATGAACCACGCTGACATCACTCCCCTTTATGAACCACGCTGACATCACTCCCCTTTATGAACCATGCTGACATCACTCCCCTTTATGAGGTGTGCTGACATCACTCCCCTTTATGAACCACACTGACATCACTCCCCTTTATGAACCACGCTGACATCACTCCCCTTTATGAACCACGCTGACATCACTCCCCTTTATGAACCACGCTGACATCACTCCCTTTTATGAACCACACTGACATCACTCCCCTTTATGAACCACGCTGACATCACTCCCCTTTATGAACCACACTGACATCACTCCCCTTTATGAACCACACTGACATCACTCCCCTTTATGAGGCGCGCTGACATCACTCCCCTTTATGAGGCGCGCTGACATCACTCCCCTTTATGAGGCGCGCTGACATCACTCCCCTTTATGAGGCGCGCTGACATCACTCCCCTTTATGAGGCGCGCTGACATCACTCCCCTTTATGAGGCGCGCTGACATCACTCCCCTTTATGAGGCGCGCTGACATCACTCCCCTTTATGAACCACGCTGACATCACTCCCCTTTATGAGGCGTGCTGACATCACTCCCCTTTATGAGGCGTGCTGACATCGCTCCCCTTTATGAGGCGTGCTGACATCGCTCCCCTTTATGAGGCGTGCTGACATCGCTCCCCTTTATGAGGCGTGCTGACATCACTCCCCTTTATGAGGTGTGCTGACATCACTCTCCTTTATGAGGCGCACTGACATCACTCCCCTTTGTGAGGCGCGCGATTATTTAAAATAAAAACTAGTTGGTAGGTGACTCTTCTCTGGTCGCTGTGTTTCTTCAGCTCTGTAGTTAGTCCCACTAAATTGGTGACCCTGATGGGTGCTCAACGTCTCTTAAGCCTCAGCAGTGAATCATTATGAGAAAGCCTGTAGAATGGATGCCACTACTGCATTGCACGCGGTGGCTGTGAAACTGCCCACCCTCTGGCCTCACAGACTATGTCCATGGTTCCAGCAGGCTGAGGCCCAGTTCCACATTAGGAAAAGAACAAATGAAGCTACCAAATTCTGGCATGCAGTCTCCTCAGTAGATGAAGATTCTGCTGCCAAGGTAGATGATTTTATTAACAACCCACCAGAGGGGGATCAATACAGTGCTTTTAAGGCACATCCCCTCTTTGGCATGTCTGACCTGGAAAGAGGCACATGCTTATTCCACCTCAATGATTTGGGGGACAGAAGATCATCAGAACTGATGAATGAAAGGCTTGCATTAGCAGACGGCCATTTCAACTGCTTAATGTTCAAGGCAGCCTTTTTGGAAAGGCTCCCTTGTGACATCGCCCTGCTGCTCTCTTCTGCTGACTTCCTCAAACCAAGAGAAGTGGCGAGGGAGGCAGACAGACTTCACAGGGTACTGCAGCCTCCCATGGCAAAGTTTGAACAGGTCACCTTGGACAGTCAAGTCCACGCAGCTGCCAGTTCTACGGCACTCCACAAGCTACCGAGGAAGAAAAAGCCATTGGAGAACAGTGAGTGGTGTTTCTACCACAGAATGTGAGACAGGAATGCGCTTCGCTGTGTGCCACCGTGCAGTTACATGGTTGACTCCCAGGAAAACAACAACGTCAACCGCCACTGATGGCCTCGGCAGTTGGTGACCAGATTGGCCTGTTATATGCTACTGATCAGTGCATGAGATGCAAACTGCTAGTTGACACCAGAGCTCAGCTCAATATCTTCCTTCCATCTTCTTACGAGTGGGAATCTCGAGTGCTCAAGCTGACTTGCGTGCCACCAATAGCATTACGATTAGCAGTTAAGGTACCAAGTCAATACAACTGTTATTGGACAACACACACCACTGGACTTGCACACTAGCAGCTGTAGGACAGCCCAATTTGGGAGCAGACTTCCTGAGAGCACATGACTTATTGGTAGACATGAAAGGGCGCCGTTTGGTCCACACCACCACATTCCACACATGCCCACTTTTTTCAGGTCATTGGCTGGCAACACTGCTACAGATTTTGCGAACTTATTATCAAAGTTTCTTGAACAATTTACATCAGATTTACATTTAGTCTCTTGATATCATGGAGTTCAGCCCTACTTAACCACCACTGGCCCTCCACTACATTCCAAGGCATGCAGACTTCCCCCTGTCTGGCTAATACAGGCCAAAAAATAATTTAAACCTTTGGAGGAACTAGGCATCATCCGAAGGTCCGATACCCCTGGGTATCACCACTGCATACGGTGACCAAATCATCTGGCCGCCTAAGACCTTATGGAAATTACTGATGCCCCAATGGTGCAACTTTGCCAGATAGGTATCCAATACCACACATTCAAGACTTCGCCGCCAACCTTCAAGGCAAATGTATGTACTCGAAAGTAGACTTAGTAAAAGGTTATCACCAAATCCCTGTCCACCCGGAGGACATCCCTAAAACTGCCATTATTACTCCATTTGGTCTATTTGAGTTTCTGAGGATGCCTTTTGGCCTTAAGAATGCGACTCAGACGTTCCAACCTTTAATGAAGGTCACAAGAGATTTGCCTTTCCTTTTCGTCTGCCTTGTTGACTTCTTAGTGGCCAGAGTTAACACAAGAGCACAAACCACACCTGCGACAATTGTTCCAGAGGCTTCGGGATTTCAACCTTGTGAGTGTGCATTTGGCAAACACATAATTGACTTTTTGGACACAGGATTTCGAATGCAGGCGCAAGTCCACTTCCAAAGTATCGGCAATTCAGGCCTTTCCAAAGCCCACTACAGTTAAAGGGCTACAATAATCCCTGGGAATGGTTAACTTTTATAACAGGTTCATCCCAGCAGCTGCCAGGATCATAAAGCCCTTGTTCCACATCCTCACTGGAAAACCTAAAGAACTACTCTAGACTACAAAGGCCACAGAAGCACTTGAGAAAGCAAAAGAGGTGCTTTCAAAGGTAACCATGTTGGCCCACCCCCATATGTACACCTTGCTTGCACCCAGTCAAATGCATTGGACATCTCTGTGGGGACATTCCTAGAACAGAAAATCAGTGGTCACTGGCAACCCCTGGCATTTTTCAGCTGCCACCTATGCCCGCCCGAATTAAAGTTCTGCATTTTCGACCGATCATTATCAGCACTTTATCTGGCCATCAAACATTTATATTTTCTCGAGGGCAGGCATTTTACTGCATTTACTGACCATAGGCCTCTAACATTTGCCCTTGCCAAGATTACAATCCCTGGTCGGCACATCAGCAGAGGCGTCTGGCCTATATTTCTGAATTTACCTCTGACGTGTGGCATTTGTCCAGTGAAGACAATGTTGTAGCTGATGCCTTGTCCAGGACAGAGGTCAATGCAATTACAGGAGGGCTGAATCTCCGGGCTCTCACAATAGCCCAACAAGAGGACCAGGAGGTACAAGCTTTCTGTACAGCTAATACGAACCTGCTTTTAGGTGATGTTCCATTGGGCCCTGACCAGGTGAACATACTTTGTGATACTTCAACTGGCCACTCACGATCAATCATCCCACTGTCTTGGCAGAGGAAACTTTTCGACCATATTCACGGCCTGTCCCATCCATCTGTCCACATAACTGTCAAGCTTATGTCCTCAAAATATATCTGGCATGGCTTAAGGAAGCAGGCCACTCACTGGGCACGAACATGTCTCTCCTGCCAGGCAGCTAAGGTCCAACGGCACACCAATGGTGCAGGCCCCCCTTCTTTGTCCAGGAGAAGCCCACGTTTGCAGATCCGCGTGGGTTGATGGAGCACATTGCTTCCCTGCTGGCATGTTGCCTGAGAAACAATGACCCTGCAGCACGCTAACATCACTCCCCTTTATGAAGCGTGCGATTGTTTAAAATAAAAATCAGTTAGTAGGTGACTCTTCTCTGGTAAGCTATATTTCTTGAGCTCTGCAGTTAGTAGCACTAAAGGGGAATAATTCAGGGTGGGAGTGTGGTAAAAGCTGCCAATTGAAGTGGTGAATGTGGGCTCAATTTTAACATTTAAGAAGAATTTGGACAGGTACATGGATGGGGCAGAATTGTATATGGAGAACGAATGACTGGGTGCTGGTCAGTGGGATGAGGCAAAAATAGTTTGGCACAGACTACAAGGGCCAATGGGCCTGCTTCTGTGCTGTAATGTTTTATGGTTCAATGGTACAGTGTCTAGAGGAGAGAGGTGTAAGAAACTAGCATAAGAGAAACAAAGATAAAACAGAAAGTACTGGAAATACTCTGCTGGTTGACGGGGAGAGAATATTTCACAATACTGACCTTTTATCAGAAGTAGAAAAAGTTAAAGACAAAAAAAGGTCATGCTTTTAATTATGAAGAAGATGAAGGTGAGAAGAGGTCAAAGAGAATTCTGTGATACAGTGGAGTACAAGACAAAAAGATTGATGCAGGATAGTGTTGGATTAGGTGATGGAGGGTTGTAATGCCAGCTACTCTGTCAGTAGCAGGGAAGGAGAAAGGAGAGAAAAAATGGATGGAACTGTGAGATACAGAACACAACGGTTATGGAATCTTAAAGGAGAACACTGAAAATGCATTGCAGGCAAGAGAGTTTCAGCAGTGAGAGAAAAACTGAGTAGCAGGTTGATCAGCTTACTACAGAACTGGCTGGATCTGGCACATGCTGGAAAGACTTGGTGATTAAAGCACCTTGTGGTTAAATATTGCGTGTTGAGAGCTGTAGAAGCCCCAAGGATAAAAACTGGAAAGCTAGAGTGGAAACAGGATTGATAATTAAAGTGACAATCCGCTTGAAACTCAGGTTTCACCATCTGATCTGCACAGAAATCACCCATTCTGCACTTGATTTCTCCAAGGTAGAGAGGCCAGTTTTTAAAGTTTTGAATGCAGAACAAAGTTGAAAGAGATGCAAGAGAATCAATGCTTTACCTGATAAGATCATTTAGGTCCCTGGATGGTCAGAAATTGGCAAGGTTTCAAGGCTGAGATAGGAGTTGTTTAAAAGTAACATTGAAAACGGCAGAAATTGCAAAGGGCGGACTGTTGAATGTGGAGGCTGGTGGAATGCAAGCTGAAGACAAAAGGAATCTGATCCTTTCTCTGCATGGGAGGAGAAGGGGAGAGAGCAGAATTGTGAGAAATGGAACAAATGCAATTGGGAATCCTGTAAATTATGGGAGAGGGAAAGACATGCTTAAGTACAAAGTAATATGTCAGAGATAAATTTTGGTCTGGAAAGTGCTATCATTAGAATATAATCTGGGAGAATAGAGTCCTTACATAAAGCAGGGGGAAAGGAGATATAGTTCTGTAAGTTCTGAGAGCCTATAGGCGTGAAATGAACTGGTCACTAAACTTTGTCCTGAGATGTCACTAAAGACATCAAGAAAGAGGAGGATGGGGAGGAGTCACATGATGGAATAGTGGCCGGTCGGGAAAACCAGCCCTCTCCAGGAAATTAGGAAAAATGTTAGGAAAAAGCAAAGCATAACAAAAATAAAAGATAAGAAATAGAAGATAAAGATACAGAGAAGAGAAAGAAGATGGCTTCCAAGAAGGAGAAAGTAAAACAACTGGAAAAAAAGTAGAAAAGTCACCAGAGAAGAAAGAAGAAGGCCTTACCTGCACGAAGGAACAGGACGCTGTGGTGACGAGGAGCGGCCGACCCTCAAGGTCAGTGCCTGCCCTGCGGAGTCGTGACCCACCAGCCGGTGCACTACAAAAATGGCACTCGGAGCCAAACAAAATTACGCAGAGCGCAATCAAAGGAGAAAGAGGACACTGGCGGGAGGGGGGGCTCAGCAGAGGAGCGGGCTGTCACAGAGCGAACAGCTGAGGGACGCCCGACACCAGGGAACTCAGCTGGAGGACAAGGAAGGCAGCAGAAAAGGGAGTGATGAAACAGATGAGGGAGATAGACAGAGGGATGACTGACAAGAAAATCAACGTCAGGAAGCACAACAGATGAGCAGCCCAAGAGGGGAGGACCAGCAACAAGAGGCCCAGCAAGAAGAGGCCCGACAAAGAGATACAAGCAGCTCATCAGGAAAAACAGAAGAGACACAGACGCAAAGAAGAGTAGACACAAACACAGATACAGACACAGAAGAAGAGGAAGAAGAAGACCAAGATCTTCACAGAGAAATAGAAGGTAAAACTGATGGACAAAGAGAAATAAAAGATAAAACTGATGAACAGAATATAGATAAAGTCTTTTTTTGAAGAACAAATGCGATCACTAAAAGAATGGTCGTCATTAGAGTTTAATGCAATTAAAAGGAAAATGAAAAGAACAGAAGAAAAAATGCAAAGGTTAGAACTGGTAATGACAGAAATAGGGAAAAGAGAGAATGTGGAAGAGCGGGAAATGGTTGTAGAAATGGAAGTAATTACTTAAGAGAAAAATTGGAAGAAAGTGACAAAAAAAATTAAAAAGACACAAGAGTTGTTATCTCAGAAAAATGATATGTTGGAAAATTCTAGTAGACGAAACAACATAAAAATAGTGGGCCTCAAGGAGGGTGAAGAAGGCACAGACATGAAGGAATTTATAAAAGGATGGATCCCGAAGGTCCTGGGAATGACAGAAATACAGGAAGAAATGGAAATAAAAAGGGCACACAGAGCATTAGCTCTGAAACCACAGGCACATCAAAAACCAAAATCCATCTTAGTAAAATTTTTGAGATATATGACAAGGGGAAATATACTGGAACGGGCAAGGAATAAAGTTAGAGAAGATAATAAACCATTGGAATACAAGGGTTAAAAATATCTTTAAACCCAGACATAAGTTTTGAACTCTTAAAGAGGAGGAAGGAGTTTAATACAGCTAAATCGATTTTATGCAAGAAAGGTTACAAATTCATATTAAGACATCCAGCCATGCTTCAAATATTTATACCCATAGAGCAAAACAGACTGTTCTTGGATCCAGAGAAAGCACAAGAATTCACAGAATGTTTGCAGGACAGGAGAAGAGATGTAACAAGAATGAGGAACGGCGATAAAGTATATATAAAGATGTAAAAACAATGTATATGTAAAGAACTAAAGAGGGAAATGAGAAGGAAAGGAAGGGAGTAAAGGGTAAAAAAGAAGAGAGAGAGCTTTGTTATATGTATTTAAAAAAAAGTGTTTTCTGGAGCGGGCTGGGTAGAGAGGGAATAACCATCACTGCAAAATCAGTTGACGCTGCGAACAAGATCGCAATCCAAATGAAAAGGGGAGTTGTGGTTCCCTGGCAAAGGATATGGGGCAACTCAGAGAGGGGGGGGGGAACTTTTGGGGTTAAGGTATTAGTGGATGTGGGAACTGCGGGGATACTTTATGTCTTAAATGTGTTGTCGTACATTAAGTGTAATAAGAGAAAACTAAGAGATGAAAATGGGGAAAAGGGGGATGGAGGTGGCGAAGAGATGGAAAAGAGGTGTATGCAAGATATAAGATGGCCATATTGAACTATATGACTATAAACATTAATGGAATACATAACCAAATTAAAAGGAAGAGGCTACTAAATTTATTGAAGAAGGAAAAAATAGATACTGCATTTGCACAGGAAACGCATCTAACTGAACCGGAACATAACAAACTAAAGAGAGACTGGGTAGGACATGTAACAGCAGCATCCTATAATTCAAAAGCTAGAGGTATAGCCATACTAGTTAACAAAAATGTACCAATCAAAATAGAGGAGGAAATAATAGATCCGGCAGGGAGGTATGCAATGATAAAGTGTCAGATATACTCAGAATTTTGGAATTTGCTCAATATATATGCACCTAACGAGGAGGATCAAAAGTTTATGCAGGATATTTTTTTGAAGATTGGAGACACACAAAGAAATATATTGATAGGAGGGGATTTTAACCTTAATTTGGACCTAATATTGGACCTAATATTGGATAAAACTGGACAAAAGACAAGTAAAAAGAATAAAGTAGCCAAATTTATGGTTAAATCAATGCAGGAAATAAAACTTATGGATATATGGAGGAGGCAACACCCAAGAGAGAAGGAATTTTCATATTATTTGAGTAGGCACAAAACTTACTCAAGGATTGATATGTTTTTGTTGTCAGCCCATATTCAAGGGAGAGTTAAGAAAACTGAGTATAAAGCTAGACTACTATCAGATCATTCACCCCCATTATTAGCAATAGAACTGGAGGACATCCCACCAAGAACAAATAGATGGAGGTTAAACTCCATGCTACCTAAAAGACAGGAATTTAGGGAGTTTATTGAATGCCAAATTAAAACATATTTTGAAATAAACACAGAATCAGTGAAAGACAAATTTATATTATGGGACACATTGAAAGCCTTCATTAGAGGGCAGATAATAAGTTATGTGACTAAGATGAAAAAGGATTACAATCGGGAAATAGAGCAGTTGGAAAAGGAGATAGTAAGTACAGAAAAGAAACTAGTAAAAAGGGATGATATAACGAAAAGGAGAGAATTGGCAGACAAAAAATTTAAATACGAAACATTAAAAACGTATAAGGTGGAGAAGAACATAATGAAAGCAAAGCAAAAGTATTACGAACTGGGAGAAAAAACACATAAAATATTAGCCTGGCAACTTAAAACAGATCAAGCTAAAAGAACGATACTGGCATCAAGGAAAATGGATTAACAAATTACATATAATCCAACAGAGATTAATGAAAATTGTAAGGAATTTTATGAACAATTGTATCAAACTGAGAAAGAGAAAAGATGATAAAATAGAGTAATTTTTAGCTAAAATTGAACTCCCAAAATTGCAAGAAGAGGAACAAAACAAACTAATAAAACCATTTGAAATAGAGGAAGTACAGGATATATTAAAAAAAGCTGTTGAACAATAAAACACCAGGAGAGGATGGATTTCCAATAGAATTTTATAAAACATTTAGAGTTATTAATTTCTCCTTTCTTGGAAGTAATGAACCAGATAGAAGAAACACAAAACTTGCCAGATTCATGTAAGACAGGAATAATACCAGCATCATCTAGACCAATATCTCTACTTAACTCAGACTATAAGATAATAGCAAAATTATTAGCAAACAGATTGGCCGATTGTGTACCTAAAATAGTAGAACAAGATCAAACTAGATTTATTAAGAAAAGACGAACAGCAGACAATGTCTACAAACTTATTAATCTAATCCATGCAGTTCAAAGAAATAAGAAACCAACAGTGGCTGTTGCTCTAGATGCAGAAAAAGCCTTTGACAGAGTAGAGTGGAATTACTTATTTAAAGTATTACAGAAGTTCAATCTACCAGAAAAGTATATAAATTGGATTAAAGCATTGTATAATGGACTGTTGGTGAAGGTAACAGTAAATGGATATGTATCGAGTCACTTTAAATTAAGTAGGTCAACTAGTCAGGGATATCCACTAACCCCCTCATTGTTTTCCTTAGCAATAGAACCTTTGGCAGAACTGATAATAATAGAAAATAAAATAAAATGGATAAAAATAAACGAGAAGGAGTATAAAATCAGCTTATTTGCAAATGACATCATAGTATACCTAACAGAACCAGAGGTATCAGTAAAAGAATTACACAAGAAATTGAAGGAATATGGAGAAATATCAGGGTACAAGACCAACACAAATAAAAGTGAAGTGATGCCAATGAGTAACGCAGACTATAAAGAATTTAAAAAGGAATCACCATTTAAATGGAAAGCACATGCAATCCGATACCTAGGGATCAGGTTAGATAATAACTTAAGCCATTTATACAAACTAAATTATCAGCCACTAATAAAGAAATTGCAGGAAGACTTAGAACATTGGAAAGAATTACCGCTAACGTTGATAGGGAGGGTAAACTGCATTAAAATGAACATGTTCCCAAGGGTACAATACTTATTTCAAATGTTACCAATTCCTTTAACAGAAAAATTCTTTAAGGAACTAAAGAGAATAATAAGGAAATTCTTGTGGAAAGGGAGGAATCCAAGGGTTGCATTAGATAAATTAGCAGACAGGTATAATCAAGGTTTGCAGTCACCAAATTTTAGAAATTATTATAGAGCCGCACAATTAAGGTATTTATCAGATTTTTACCAGACAAAGGGAAAAACCAGACTGGACTAAGATAGAACTAGATAAAATAGGGGAAAAGGTACCGGAACATATACTTTGTAAGTGGGATGAAAAGCTGGTGCAATGTAAAAACTCACCAGTACTGCATCATTTACTTAATACATGGAAGAAGATCCACTGAGAAAGGAAAAAACGAATTATCAAATACTAAAATTACTATTAACGCAAAATCGGTTAATCCCTTTTACAATAGATAACCTTTCCTTTAGCGAATTGGAGAGAAAAGGAATCAAAAGAATAGAAAATTGTTTTTTGGGAAATAATTTATTAACATTTGAACAGTTGAAGTACAAATATGGAATAACTCATTGTACAATGCTTGCATATCATCAACTGAAAGCTTATTTAAAGGATAAATTAGGAAAAAGCTTGAGACTACCTGAAGGAAGCAGCTTTGAATATGTGATTACAGACACAATGATAATTAAAAGATTTATAACCAACATGTATATTAAGCTGCAAGATAAGGAAAATGAAATAAACTATAAACCTAAGCAGAAATGGGAAAAGGATCTAAACATAAAGATAAAAAATGAAGTATGGGAAAAGTTATGTTCTGGAACTATGAAGAATAGAATAAACACAAGGTTACGCATGATACAGTATAACTGGTTACACAGGGTATATATTTTACTCCTCAAAAATTAAAAAAATGGGATTCAACATTATCGGATAGATGTTTTCGCTGTAAGAAGGAAATGGGAACAACATTACATGCAACTTGGGCATGTACGAAAGTAAATACATTTTGGGAAGAATTAAATCAGATACTAAATAAAATTACAAAAAATAACATACCAAAAAAAACAGAGATATTTCTTTTAAGTAACATAAGAAGTAGAGAATTAGGCCTCATATTGGATAAAGTGCAAATAAAATTCATGATGATAGACTTAGCGATAACAACAAAATGTATAATGTCAACTTGGAAAATGGAAGAGAGCATGAGAATACAGCAATGGTACATGGAAATGAATAAATGTGTTCCATTGGAAAAATTAACATATAATTTAAAAAATAAAGTCACAATGTTTGAACATATCAGGGAGAGCTTGCCTACGACCACCATCCCCTAAAATGAGAATGAAAATGATAAGACAAAACGACTAGATTCAGTGTGTAATAAATAGATAACACATTTTTCTTGTTTATTTTCCTTTATGTGAAGATATTGTTTTATGGTTTTATTGTATTGTATATGTTGAATATTTATGGGTTTTGGAGGGGGGTAGGTAGAGGGAAAGGGGGAAAAAAGGGGAGAAAAGATCACTGTGTAAATTTAATGAGAAAGATTTGTACATATTTTGGTTGATATGATTCATAGTGTGAAAAATTTAAAAATATTTAAAGAAAGAAAGAGGAGGACCAAAGATGTATCTTGTGAACAGAACAAGAAATTAGCAGCAAAGACAAAGAATTTATCAAGTTCTATATGAGCACAAGAAATAAAACCAATACTGTTATCTAATTACCCAGAGATATTTATGCTTTTTTTTAGATTTCTAAAATCTGATTATTTTGTTGCTTTAAGAGAAATTGGGAGCTTGAGGCAGGAGGTTGATGAAACAAATAATAATGCAAACAGATTTGTGGTTCTTACCTACTCTCAGTCATCCTGTGCTTGATCCTGAATTGTTATGTTATTTGAGTGTAAATTTCTTCACCCTTATGTCTCCTGAACCCCTTCTGCTGCCCTCTATTTCCTTACTCTTTTTTTATTCTCTACAAACATCACTGTTTTAAAATATTTTTTAACTCTTTTGCTCCATTGTTCTATTACTTTTGATGTTTGTCATCACTTCCACATATTGTGAGGTTCTTATGATCTTCAAGGACAGAGAGCAACATTTTTTATTGTCAGTTGTAATCGGCAATAAAAAAACTAAGATGAAATCTTGAATGGTGCTATACTTGTATCATATCCCTTTAACAGTCTAGTTTCATTTAATACTTGTCCAAACTTTGTACTTCATAATTTCATAATGGTATAAGAAGAGTCCATTTAATCTATCAAGTCTATGTTACCCCTTATAGATGACACTTTCCAGGTTGTAATTTCAAAACATGTCATCTTCAAGGAAACGCAAGGACGATATTCTGAATTACTATCTTATTTATTGAATAAACCAAACTTTGTAGATGCAGCTTTGCATTAAGATTTTCATAATGATGAATAAGCAAAGCATTCAGCTATATTTAAAAACATAACGATATTCAACTTCAAAGAGATGTACAAAGAGAAATAAGATGAAATAAGATGAATTCAAAGAAAATAATCTCAAGCTTACGTCTCCTTCGTGGTTCGTCGAAGAAAGAGATGCAAACTCCTAGACCGCCAGATATTAAAACATATTATGTCATAGTCACTATGGTAACACTACTAACAATATTTTTCCTTAAAGAGATAGGCACAAAATTAACTAAGAATCAAATATACAAGGTTTTAACCTTTATAGCCCTCAGTAAAGAGAATTGTTGATTAACATTACTTTAACTTTCCGGGAATAGTTAATTCACTCATCCACAAATAGTGAATGATCCACAATTATCCAAATTCTATGGCCAGCACAGTTAGTGTTGCATTTAGTGTAAACAAAGTTGCTGTTACACTGCCAGCGATCAGGATGGTGTTCAAACCCTGTGTTGTCTGTGAGGCATTGGTATATTCTCCCTGTGTCTGTATGGGCTTTCCTTGGGGGCTCTGGTTTCCTTCCACCTTTCAAAACATACCAGGGGTTGTAGGTTAGTTGGTGTAATTGGGTGGCTTGGGCTCGTGGGCCAGTAATGGCCTGTTACTGTGCTATATGTCTAAATTTAAATTTAAATTTAAAAAGAATTAAATTTAATCAAATATTCACTATTTTTGTGAAGCTGTAAGTAGTTGTCCAAATATCTATTTGCAATGAAGCAAAGCAAAAAAAAGAAAATCAGTTGGTACAAGGTTAGAAAGGACAGGACAGATGTAGAAGGGGGAATGCACAGGAAGCATTCAATATGCCACCCTGACCCTCTCTTCTACAGCTACTGGTACTGATTTGCTTAACCTCACCTCCTTCCTGTGTTCGTCCATGCCAATCACCAACTTTTTCTTCTCCTGGTGACTTCTATAAAAAGGACCAGTAAGGTAAAATAGCGCAACACATTTTGGGGCAAGGCAAATGTCCATAAAAAGATAAACAAGGTGTAATTGTAGACTTGACAAAGAGAAAATCTGAAAATCTGTTCCAAATGTATTCTTCAAACTTACAGGAATGATAGAGAAAAATATTTACATTGCTCTCAAATTCTCAAAAATGACTCATTCCACTTCAACTGGTTGTTGGTAAAAAAATATTGTTAAGTGAAGTATTATTCACCAAAATGTCATACAGTCTCTTTCAGTGAGTACCACTAGGGAATTTTGTCATTAATGGGAGTGAGAAAAAAAAACTACAAATGCTGGAATCCAGAACAAAAACAGAAAATGCTAGAAACACTCAAGAGATTTGGTGGCATCTTTGGAAAAAAGTAAGTTGACATTTCAGATTGAGGGCCCTTCATCAAAACTAGAAATCTGAGAAAACATGTGATTTAAATTCCAGAAAAGGTTAAGGATGGAGAGATGTTCATTGAGCTAATATTAAGGAAGAACTAGAGAAGTAAATGTGACAGTGCAATAGAATTAAAATAACAGACTGGAAGCTTAGGGTTTCCTTTGGCATAATTTCAAAGTTCAAAGTTCAGATTTATTGTCAGTGTACATACATGACATCACTTACTATCCAGAGATTATTTTTTTCCTGTGGGCCAGGTAGTATTTTTACTTATCTTTTGAACAAAGAACTGTATTCAAGAAAAGATATGTACACAAAAGAGAGAAATGTAAACAAAGAAAGAAATGTAAATTGACTGTGCAATATTAAAAAAACCACGCAAAATAAAAGGCCTTAAGTGAGTCTCTGATTTAGTTTTTTTTTGTTTAGGAGTCTAATGGTGGAGGCAATTGTTCCTGAACTTGGTGGTATGAGTTTTGTGGCACCTATATCTCTTTCCCGATGACAGCAGTGAGAACATAGCATGTCCAGGATGATTGCTGCTGCTCTCTGACAGTAGTGTTCTCAAAGGTGGGGAGGGTTTTACCTGTGATGCCCTGGGCTGCATCCATTACTTTTTGCAGGGCATATTAGTGCCCCCATACCATCTGTGGAAGTGGGCCAAGCTTTCTGATTTCATACCAAACCTCTATGAATTCTTGAAAAAGTAAAGGCGCTAATGTGCTTTCTTCGCAATGAGGTTCTCCATAATAGCAACTCCCAGGAATTTAAATTGGCTCTCACTGAATGGGTGATATACAAATGAATCACTGCTTTCCCTGAAGAGAATGCTTAGGTTCCTGGATAGTGAAAGTGAAAAAGTAAAAAGGTGTTGCATCTTCTCAAAAAAATCCTGTCACACCCAATGTTATCATGTAGGAAAGATGTGTTCCCAGAAAGTTTTTAAAACCCAAGCTTGGAAATACTGAATCATTACCTGATTTAAATTGACCACTGACGTTTGGGATAAGTTAGTTTGCTATTAGATCCCTTGAGATATATTTCACATTTGAAAGAGTGATTGAAAACTTCCAGTGAATAACCAATAAGTTAATCATTCTAAACTTTAACTATGGTCACCTCCATTATTGAATCCACATGTTCTGTGCTGTGATTCATTCTAATATACAAATTACTCAGCATGTTTTACCTAATGATTACTATTGTTAAATTAGTAAGTTTAGAGAAAAAGTCAATTCCTGGAATTATCTGCTTTAAGTACTCATCAGAATTACTCATTTTTCAGCTGAAATCTTTACTAAGCTTTTTCATTTTTTATGCACAATGGAAGCACATAATGGTCAGTAATTTAATATGATAAATATTTCCAGAGAGTAAGGCAAACCAAATAACTTGTGATTGATGATCAATGTCAATTCACAATTGGAAATATCTATGTCACATTTCTGCCAACAAAAATCATTTTATTAGACTTGCATTTTTTCCAATGAAAAAACATTTTTAAATCAAATTTTCATAGCAAAATATTGAAACAGCAAAAATTATGCCATATACCTGACCAATCCAAAAAGTGATTATCTTTAATTGCTCAAGTATCCTAACAATTCTTTCAACTTTTTCAATATCATCTGCCTTCACTTTCTCCCTGGGAATTCTCTGATCAATTTGCCTGTCTTTATGGAAAATAGTACATTCTGCATTGTTGGGTTGAATCTGCATTGTCTGATTGCAGTTTGTGACAATATTGAATATATTGTTGAATTCATTTCTATTCAAGACCATGCATACTTGGATGGTATCTTGAGTTCTGCAAATTTAATATTTCCAGCCTCTTTAACAATTCCTCTTGTCTTTTTTTCTGATTTATGGTGATTTGGTTATGCAGTTCATTGCAAAGGATAAGTCATTAGACTTCCATATGTTGCATATCCAGATAAACCACGTTGTTACCCATAAGGAAGTTAAGTTCCCCTTCTCCTTGAGATGAGTGCCTTTATGAATCTAAGTGTAATTGTGATGCAGGTGACCCTTATATTATTGGGGGAGTGGGTGCTTTCCTACAAAATGGTCCACATTGTGATATTCTGTAACATGAATCCGCATCATCTGCACATTCATTGAGCATGTCTCAGGTGCTGCCAGCTTCATAATTGCATCGAGGGTTCAAAACCAGGGGCCAAGGAAGGGGACTTGGACCTCGCTTTGACCTTGTGTTCATTGCTGGAGCAGTCGTGAGACCAGAGGTTACAGGAGTGCAGAAGGAGGTGGCAGGACCTCCGTTCACTGTCTATGAAGTGGCTCTCTTTTGCTTCTCTTGCTTGAATTGATAGTAATGCTGGACTATGGGTGCCTGTTTGTGTCCTTTGCAGAGCAAGCAAAGGAAAACACATTTTGTTTATTCTGTGGACATGTCAATAAAGGAACCTTGAACCTTGAGAAACAGGAATTGGAAAAAAAAGGTCATTTTTATATTCATTTATTTGCTTCATTTGCAAAGTAATTTTATTCTCTGTTTCACATTTTTGACTGATGATTTGGGAATACTGTGAAGGGAATTTCTGATATGCAAACAATCACAATGCAGGGTAGCCTGCATATGGCACATTATCAGGGGTGGCTGGCATGGAATACTCTGGAGGCTAAGCAGTCTATGGCTATTGTGAACTTCTCCCCCAAAGGCATTTTGATCCATTTGCAAGCCTCAATAATGTTGTAAATACAGCTCAAGCCATTCCTTCATCATCTCTGTCCATACCTCCCACGGTCTTGGGAAAGTGGCCAACATATTAGAAGACCCATCCCACCCAGATCACACTCTTTTCTCCTCCTTTTCTTTGGGCAGAAATTACATGAAAATGAAAATATGAATCTCCAGATTCAAGGACAGTTTCTTTTGTTATCAGACTTTTAAATGGAACTACTATTATAAAAGATGCTGCTGCTATACAGTTTTAACTGTACTTTTATTTATACACTGCACTTGGTCTTTGTAACACTATACCCTGCATCCTTCAGTTATTGCAACACTATACCCTGCAATTCTGTTTTATTATTGAACTACCTGCTGGAGTTTGGGTTGACTTTCCTGGTTAAAATGTAAAACAGTGGTTCTCAACCTTTTTCTTTCCACTCATGTGCCACTTTAAGTATTCCCTATCCCGTAAGTGCTCTGTGATTAGTAAGGGATTGCTTAAGGTGATATGAGGGTGGAAAGAAAAAGTTTAAAAACCACCGTTTTAATCATACCTAATTGGCTCGTTATGTGCATGGTTTCATAACTCCAAAGGAATTGGTCCAATAACAATTTTCCTGAAGCAAAATATTTCAGAAACAATTGAGCATTAACAATTCTCATCCTTCCCTCTCCACTCACACCCCACCTTAAGCAATCCCTTACTAATCACAGAGCACTAATCGCACAGGGATTACTTAAAGTGGTATGTGAGTGGAAATAAAAAGGTTGGGAACAACTGGTGTAAAACAATGCTTTTCACTACATCTTGATTCACAAGCAATAAACAATTCAAATTGAAAAGAATGTAGTCTGTGACAGATCTTAGTTTCAAATTCCTTGAAAAATCTTGGCCTTAGGACAGATTGCTCCTCAACAGTGGACCTGGGAGCATTGCTCCTTAGAAATTTAAAAAAAAATTATTTGAACCTTGTGCTACCCAATTACATTAATTCACCTACCAACCCTATATGTGGTGAAACAGTGATTCTCAACCTTTTTCTTTCCACTCACATACCACTTTAAGTAATCCCTATGCCATCGGTGCTCTGTGATTAGTAAGGGATTGCTTCAGGTGGGATGTGGGTGGGATGTGTCTGAATATTTTGCATGAGAAAAATTGTCATTGGTCCATTTCCATTGGAGTTATGAAACTGTGCACATAACGAGTCAATTAGGTATGATTAAAACAGTGGTTTTCAAACTGACCATTAACCCTGTTCTCAACCTTCTGGTTTGTCCTTCCAAAGTGCATAACATCACACTTATCTGGATTGAACTCCATGTGCCACTTTTCTACCCAAACTCTGCATCCTGTCTATATCCTTGTAACCTTTGGCAACCTTCATCTCCATCCACAACTCCTCGTGTCATTTGCAAACTTACTGACCCATCCTTCTGCCTCCTCATCCAGGTCATTTATAAAAATCACAAATAGCAGGGGTCCCAGAACAGATCCCAGTAGCACTCCACTAGTCACTGACCTCCAGGCAGAATACTTTCGTACCACTACTACTCTCTGCTTTCTTCCTGCATGCCAATTTTTTTATCCACACAACCAAGATTTTACTGATCCCATGCCTCATGACTTTCTAGATGAATCTCTTATGGGGGACCTTGTCAAATCCCTTGCTAAAATCCTTGTAGACCACATCTATTGCCTGACCTTGATCAATTACTTTTCGTTACCTTCTCAAAAAAATCAATTAGGCTTGTGAGGCATGACCTTCCCTTCACAAAGCTATGCTGACTATATAACCATATAACAATTACAGCATGGAAACAGGCCATCTTGACCCTTCTAGTCCGCACCAAACCAAGTACTCTCTTCTAGTCCCACCAACCTGCACCTTGCCTATAGCCCTCCATTCCTCTCCCATCCATATACCTATCCAATTTTTCCTTAATTGACAAAATGGACCCTGCCGCCACTACTTCTGGAAGCTCTTTGAATAGACTGCACTTCTCCAAATGCTCATAGATCCTATCCTTAAGAATCCTCTCCAATAGTCTGCACACTGCAGAGATTAGACTCAGCAGTCTATAATTCCCAGGATTCTCCCTATTATCTTTTTTAAACAAGGGGACTACATTTGCCATTCTCCAATCCTCCGGCACATCCTCTATGTCCACAGAGGATACAAAAGTCATAACTACTGCCCCAGTAGCCTGGGGTATATTGTGTCCAGCCCTGGGGACTTACAAATCTTGATGTTTCTAAGAAAATTAAACACTTCCTCTACCTTAATTTCCACATTGTCCAGCACACAGGCCTGCTCTATTCCAACCTCACACTGATCAAGATCCTTTTCTTTTGTGAATACTGAAGCAAAGTATTAATTTAGGACCTCCCCAACCTCCAGGCACATTTCACCTCCTTTATCCTTTAGCAGCCCCACCCTCATCCTCCTCATCCTATTCTTTACATACTCATAGAACATCTCGGGGTTCTTAATTCTACATGTGAAGGCCTTCTCATGCCCCCTTAGAGCTTTCCTAAATCATTTCTTAAGCTCCTTCCTGGCTACCAAATATTTCTCATGAGCCCTTCCTGTTTCCTGCTTCCTTCTGTATATCTAACATAAGCTTCCTTCTTCTTGTTGACTAGTTGCCTGACCTGTTTTGTCAGCCATGGTTCCCTTTTCCTACCATGTTTTCCTTGTCCCAGTGGGACAAACCTATCCTGAACCAAGCACAAGTGGTGGCTCCCTAAACTTCCTCCACACTACTTCCGTGCTTTCATCCTTGAACATCTGTTTCCAATTTACTCTCGCTAGTTCCTGCCTCATCGCTTCATAATTAGCCCTTCCCCAATTAAGCACTTTCCTATTTTGTCTGTTTTCATCCCTTTCCATAGCTATGCTGAAGTTAGGGGAGTTGTGGCCACTCTCACCAAAATGCTCCCCAACCGGATCGGATTCATTATCCAGAACTAGATCTAGTGTGGCCTCTCCTCTCATCACCAGTCCCCATATTGTGTCAGGAGTCCTTCTTGAACAAACCTGACAATATCAGCCCCATTCTATCCCTTTTGCAGTCAGGAGGCGTCGCTCAATATTCTTTCTTCTTCTTTGGCTTGGCTTCGCGGACAAAGATTTATGGAGGGGTAATGTCCACGTCCGCTGCAGGCTCGTTTGTGGCTGACAAGACCGATGCGGGACAGGCAGACACGGTTGCAGCGGTTGCAAGGGAAAATTGGTTGGTTAGGGTTGGGTGTTGGGTTTTTCCTCCTTTGTCTTTTGTCAGTGAAGTGGAAGTTGAAATTACCCATAATTACAGCCCTGTATTTCCTGCACCATTCCAAGATCTGTCTATTTATCTGCTCCTATTTTGGAGATCTATAGGCTACTCCCAGCACAGTGATAGTTCCCTTCCTATTTCTGATTTCCACCCACAGTGACTCAGTGGAAAATCCCTGTGCAGGCAGCATCCTCCTTTTCTATAGCCGTGATGCTATCCTGACCAGTAATGCTATTCCTCCCTTTTTTCTATCTCCCATCCTATTCCTTTCAAAACCCTGGTACCTGCATCAGCCAAACCTGCCAATCCTCCAGCCAAGTTCCTGTAACAGGCACAAAATTATAGATGCACATCCTGATCCATGCTCCAAGTTCATTCCCTTTATTCCTACTACTCCTAGCATTGAAATAGACACATTTCAAACCCCCTAACTGGCTACATTTATGTTTGGTCCCCTGCTTTTGTCATTCTACTCTAATATCTGCACTCATATTCTGATTCCCACCCTCTGCCAAACTAGTTTAAACCCTTCTCAATAGCTATAGCAAACCTACCTGCCAGGATATTGGTCCCCCTCCAGTTCAGGTGTAGCCAGTCCTTATTGTACTGGTCAGACCTTCCCAAGAACAGATCCCAATGATCTAGAAATCTGAACCATCAACTCTACAGTCATGCATTCATGTGTCAGAACTTCCTGTTCCTACCCTCTCTGGCACGTGGCACAGGCTGCAATCCTGAGATTACTACCCTTGAGGTCTTGTTTTTTAACCTCTTTCCTAACTTCCTATATTCCCTCTTCAGGACCTTATCCCTACTCCTATCTATGTCATTGGTCCCCATGTGGACCACAACATCTGCTTGCTCCCCCTCCCCCTCCAGAATGCTATGAACTCAATCAGAGATATCCCTGTCCCTGGCACCTGGGAGGCAACATATCATCCAGAAATCTCCTATCTGCTCTCCTAACTAATGAGTCCCCATTCACCATAACCTTCCTCTTCATCCCCATCCCTCCTGAGACAAGGAGCCATTCCCTGTGCCAGTGACATGACCACCATGACTGGTCCCCGGTAGATTGTCCCTCACAACAGCATACTTATTATTATAGGTAACAGCCACAGGGGTGCTCTGCACTATCTGCCTATTTCCCTTCCCTCTCCTAACAATCACTCAGTTACCTATCTCCTGACTTTTAGAGATGACTGTTTCCCTGAAGCTCCTCTCTATCACTGCCTTGGCCTCCTGAATGATCCTGAGTTCATCCGCTCCAGCTCCAGCTTCCTAACATGGTCTCCCAGGAGCTGCAGCTCGATGCACCTCATGCAGGTGTTGTCATCAGGGACAATTTTGTTGTCCTAGGTTTTCCACATCCCGCAAGCAGAGCACTCGACTGCCCTAACTGCCGACTCTATTAAGTGCTCCCAATTTAAATTCAAAGATCTTACCTCTATCTTATCTCTGTCTATCTCTCCCTCCATCTCTATCTCTATTTCTCTCTAGCTCTTGCCACTGCTCCTTTTAGATTTACTGCCACTCTCTGCCCTAATATGCTGGAAATGTAGCTCCTGGGGAAGGTGAAAAACCAAAGAAAAAACCTGTGGCCAATTTCAGGAAAAACTTTGGGAAATTCCTCCCCAACTCCCTAACGGCAATCAAGCAGAGCTCCAACAGATCACTGAAATTTGGGATACGTTACCAGCATGACATATTCTAATAACTCACATCAATTTTCGGACACAAGACCAAAATTAAACTTCTCTTCGCTGCTGACCCTGCCGGACCTTCCCATGTCTGGACCCCATGCTGCTGCTCATGTAGGGCCTCGCTGTGTTCAGGTCCTTTGTCGCTGCTCCTGTCGCATCTTTTTTTTGGCCTGATACAGACATGGCACGTTTCAATCTTACCTTTTGCATGAGGTGAGAACTATTCATAGATTACAACACTGAAGAGAGCCATCTGATCTGTCTGATTCTACACAAATGCAATCCGATTAGTGCCCTACCACCACCATGTCCTCTACCACAGCCCTGAAAATTCTATCCTTTCAGCTTCTTATCCAGCTCTCTTTAGAATACTGCATTGAACACACCTCCATTACCACCTTGGCAGTGCAAATCATAACTAAATTTGCATTCAAATTACAATGCAACCTTGCAAAGTACACCTGTGCAATGATGATAATTTCTTCCTTTGTGTTGTTGACATTATTAAATTTTCACCTTTCAACCACAAAAAAGGGAAATATTTCCTTGAATTTAAATCAAAAAAGAATAGTAGCTTTTACTTCCCTGATAGCCAGGTGAGTCATTTTGATGAAATGAAAAAAGAGTTTACCACCAACTCATATGCAATGGGTACAGGATATTATATCTTGCTTGAGTTTGGAGGAAATTAGATATAACATTAAAGAGATCATGATTGAACTTAACAAGATATGGGGCCCATTTATGGACTACTATCTGAATTTGTAGGTGGGGATGCTCTGGGGGTTTCCTGTCTGATATCCGGGAGCCAAGACTCTATTCTTTACATATTATTTGCTGGTGACTATGTTTAATGGGAGGTGGAGGACTAGAATGTGGGGTTGGGGGGGGGGGGGTGTTCTTGCATTTCTTTTTTTAAATTTTCCATTATAAGTAGGAGAGATTAGTCCAATGAATATGTCATAATATTAGAATATAAGGTAGTTTTCCTAAGGGAATTTCCATTTTACTCGAGCACTGTGCACAAGACAATCACTTATGATTCACATTCTGTATTGCATTATATAAGAGTTATGTAACTAATAGGTAGACAATCAATAAAAATATTTTAAAAAGAAACAGTAAACTCTCATCTTAATAAAGAATCACAAAAAATGTAGAAGCTGAAATCTTGAAGCAAACAATGAGAAATTGGAGGGACTCAGTGGGTCAGAGAGTGTTTCGGGTTGAGATCCTTTACCATGGTTTGACTGACCATTTCTCCCTATGGTCGCTGCCTGAGCCATTGTGTCCCTCCATCTTTTCATCGTTCACCCAATTAGCTTAATATCTGTTCCCAACTTCAAGTTATTTATACAGACACTAAACAGCAATAATCTTGCACAAATTCCTGCAGTAATCCATCAACAATATCTAAACTGTTAATTCAGCTCTATATTGAACCATTCTTTGTTTTCTACAGTTGAGCCAGATTTTGTATTCAGCCTTTGTTTCCATGTCACCTACCTTGTGGATTAGTTACATTTTACAAATATCTGAAACTTGATGGAAACTTAATCTTTTAATTCACAAAATTTGCCACGCCAAAATTGTCTGTCATTTTCTTGGAAAAACCCCCTGGAAGTTTGACGTCAATGACATCTGCACATGTTGAATTCTCTCTTATTGAAACATCGTTCAGTGTATATTCCAAATAATTTCCACCCCACTAGTCTCCACATTCAATAGACATCCTTTGCATTTTCTGCTCGCTTCATCAACGTTCTAGCACATATATTTCTCTCCACTCTCCATTCAGCACTTTGAAGGGAATATTCTCTGGTTCTCTCTTCCCCTTCTTACAGTTGTATTTAACTTCCCATCATCCAGTCTCTCAGTATTCCTAAGTGATACAGTGATTTACTTGCTCTTCTTCCCATCAGAGTCCACAATGTGGTCCCCTCTACAGATGGAAAACCAAATACAGGTTAGATTTTTGCTTTGCAGAACAGATATGCGCAGTCCACAGGGGTGACTCAGAGTTCTGTTGTCTGCCACTTTAATTCTCAATTCCACTCCCTACCTGACCTATTATTATTGACCTAATTCATTGTTACCATGGTTTGACTGACCATTCTCCCTATGGTCGCTGCCTCAGCCATTGTGTCCTTCCATCTTTTCATTGTTCACCCAATTAGCTTAATATCTGTCCCCAACTTCAAGTTATTTATACAGACACTAAACAGCAATAATCTTGCACAAATTCCTGCAGTAATCTATCAACAATACCTAAACTGTTAATTCAGCTCTATATTGTTATTACCTTGAGGAACAGTAACCCATCATCTTTCATCAGACCATGTGGCAGATTTCAGGACTTAATATCAAACTACGTAGCATTTAATAACTAGTTTTTCTTTGTCTGTATTGGAACTGGTCATTTCTACTGTAAAACGCCCATTTGTGATATTGGACCAGTTTTCTCTCTCTGATCACAACCTGTCCTACCGGGCATGTCCTACAGAAAATGTCATTTTGGAACTTTTTATATAATCCTTAATTTGTATTCTCACAAACTGTCCTAATCTGCTCTTGCTCACTTCCCCAATTAATTATTTGGCCAGGTAGTGTCTACATTTAATTCCCATGACAACTCGACCATCTCTCTCAATCAGATATTTCCATTGCCTTCCCTCTCTTCCCCACCTTTGGAAGTAACTAACTAACAAAAATAAACAAACTTCTTTTCTCTATTTCCCAATTCCAATGAACAGCTTTTGACCTGTAAGGTTACCTAACATTGATCTAGTTTCTGTTTCAAATTTCCAACATCTGCAACATCTTCGATTTTCCTCATAAATCACCACTTACAATAGAAGTCTTTCACTGAGCTGAAGTTTCCAGTGCAGTGCTACTTCCATTTGTCTGACATTTTTTCCATGTCTAATGATTTCTTAACTCACTGACCTGTAGTTTCCAGCATTGTGCTATTTCGAATCATCTGACATTATTCCCACTTCCAATAATTATTTTAAAACATCGACAAAGATGTGACTAACTCGACAATGCTGCTAAAAAGTGCTCATGATATTTTTCATATCACTTATACACAAGAATTGTAAATTATTGTTTTCATATATCTTAAAAGAGTTTTTCTAATGGTAGATTCACTGAGAAACATAATATCATCTTTATTTTGGACACTGTGAATGCTTCTAAAATCGATGTCCAATCAAAAGTGCAATAATAACAACTCATTTGTTTCCAGAATTTAGTGACAAAGTCATGGAGCCATTCAGCACAGATAAGATGCTTCATTCCACAATATCCAAGAGACCATCAAGAATTCATCCATATTAATTACATTTACCAGCAGCTAGTCTTTTGTGCCTTTGTGATTCAAATGTTGAACTACATACTTATTGAATGCTTCTACTATTGACCTGGCCAAGATTTCTGAGTGAGAAAAAGTCTTCCTCATTTCCTTTCTAAACTCTTTATCTTAAACCTCTGCCTTCTAGATGCAGACTCCTCTTCTAAAGTTTCTTACTGTCTAACCCAGTGGTTCTCAACCTTTTTCTTTCCACTCACATATCACTTTAAGTAATCACTCTGCCATTGGTGCTCTGTGATTATAGTAAGGGATTGCTTAAGGTGGTATGTGATTGGGAAGGGAAGGCTGAGAACCACTGCTCTAGACCCAATTGTCACTGAAATATTTTGCTTGAGAAAAATTGGCATTGGCCCATTTCCTTTGGAGTTATGAAACCGTGCACATAACGAGTCAATTAAGTACGACAAAAACAATGGTTTTCAAACTTTTTGTTTCCACCCACATACCACCTTAAGCAATCCCTTACTAATCACAGAGCACCTATGGCATAGGGAATACTTAAAGTGGTATGTGAGTGGAAAGAAAAAGATTGAGAACCACTGAAACCTATCTATTCCCCTCATAATTTTGTAGACCTTTATTATCCTCTTCAGCTTCTCCTGAACTATGGAAAATAATACCAGTTTATCCAGTCTGTCCTCCTAACTGTGTTATTTCACGAATTGCAATGGCACTTTCATTAAATGTTTTTAATTGTTTAATTGCCTTGGAATACTAATAGCCACAGTGAGTCTTGTTGTAAAACCATACAGTTACACTCTGATTTTGGCTACTTATTTACAAAAGTGGGTTTATGATGTTATTAAAATGAACAGTGTGATATGTATTCATAGGTCATTTTTGTAACACTATAATTGATTTCCATTTTCAATTTTAGTAATAATGATGTAAATAAACAATTGGAAAATTGCTAACAGGATAACTTAATTATATGATTTAAATATGATTGAATGATTACATTTTGATATCATTCCCATGTTTCAGGTGTCACTAGCAAGAACAGCATTTATGACCCTGAGATGACAGGGATTGACTGTTTTATTGTTGCATGTGATGAAGTTTCTCCTGCAAAACTGTTGGGTAATGGGCTACAGATTTTGTCCTGGTGACCACATATGTGTTTAAGCTTCTAGGGTTCCCAATCAGCTACTGCCCTTATAGTTTACGAATGATAGATTTTCGAGACATTGTTCAGGAAGCCTGGGCAAATTGCTGCTGAAGACAAAAGGCAAATGACTGGTATGGAGGGAGTACATATTTGGGCTCATGATGAAATGCCATAGATCTTGATTTTGTTCTGCTACGTATCAAAAGTTGTGGATCTGGATCCATCCAGGTAGGTAGATAATATTTCTGACATGTCTAGAGATGGTAAATATGTTTTGTCAGAAAATTAGCTGCTTTCCTTCATACACACAGTCTTGGCCTGCTTTGGTAGTCATTGTCAATGGTTGCCTAACTTGATTCTTTTTTTTTGAATATTTTATTTTTGATTTTCAAAGACTCATATAAATCCAAATAAAGAATACTTTTTTTTCCCAACAGTGTATATCATACGGTCTATTTTATCCCATACCACTTTCCCCTCCCTCCCATGTCCTAATACAAAAAAGAAAAGATCATTTAAATTAAACAAATACAAAGAACAAAATATCGTTAAAGTCAAAGACCTTTAAGGGAACTTAAGAAGAACCCAAATAAGGTGCGAGGTACAGTTGATGCAGGAAATTGTATTGCACCATTAATAACTGCTGTCATGTTGTCCAAATGCAGGTCTGACCAGCACCACTTGTGGATTGTTGTGCCCAAGTCTGACTCCCACCTTTCCCTCAACCTATGTAAGCCCGGCTTCGGGACCTCAGTTTGGAATGGGAGATGCATCGTAGAGATAAACTTGTGTGTATTCCCCTTTTGAATTAGAATCTCCAAGTCACTACACATGAGTAGGGCCATAGATGGCTCCAAATTATCCCTTAAGAAAGATCTCAGCTGAAGATAGTAGAAGAAAGTTTTATTAGGCAAAGCATATTTATTCCCCAGCTGTTTGAATGACATGAGCTGCCCTTGATCATAGCAATCCTCAATATACCTGATTCCCCTTCCAGCACCAGGTGTTCAGGATCTTATTATCCAGAGTCATGGGTATTAATTTGTTCTGGGTCAATGGACTTTTTAGGAGATACCCTCACCTTTAATCCAACACATTTATTTTTCTTTGCCTTGTCTGAATTGTTGGTACATATTTTAATATGGTGTTATCCGCTTTCCCTGATAACAATTTGATATCCCATTTATATATAAACTCTCCTGCTATCTTTTCTCCTACCATGTTTAGTCTAATTTGTGTCCAGGAGGGGTTACCACCTCCCTCAAAGAGTGAAGCAATAAAACCTTGACTGGGCTGCCCATTAGTATTTATTTTAAATCTGGCAACTTCAGACCTCCCAATTTATAATTCAAAGTCAACTTTTCCATGGAGGTTCTAGCCATCTTACTGTTACACAGGAACTTTCTGACACATCTGTTGAGCACCTTAAAGAAGTCCTTGGACAATGGAATGGGCAAAGACTGAAATAGATATTGTAGTCTTGGCATCGCTTTCATTTTAATACAATTAACCCTGCCCACCAAAGTTATGGGCAGGGCCCTCCATCTATCAAGGTTCTCAGTCTTCTGGACCAAATGGAGATAATCAAATTTATATAAATTCTGTAACTCCTTATCCACTTTTATCCCCAAATATTTAATGCCCTCTTAAGTTGTTATTGTCTGTAATCCCCCTTTGCCAAGGGCATAGTTTCACTCATCCAAATATATCTTAGACTGGCCAACAACTCCCCCCTCCCCCCCCTCCTCAGGGAAGTCAGTGAATAAATTGATTTTATGCTCCTCATGGCCCACTTTGAAACCTTTATATTTGGATCCATTGAATGGCTTTTGCCACTGGTTCAATAACTAGTGTAAATGACGCTGAGGACAGTGGGCATCCCTGCCTTCTGGACCTACCCAGCAGGAACCCTGCAGCCATTTGCCCCATTCAAAATTATTTTAACTTGGGATTGCCTAACTTTGCAATGGAGAACACAATAGTAAAATCATCAAATACCAAAAGAAGAACTTTAGGCCTTCTCTTTTTGGAGATGATCATCGCCTGATATATTTTGTAGAACAGATGTTACTTTCTAGTCTAAGCCAGCATATTATGCAGGAATTTCCACTTGTGATCACAGTGTTTTATTATCTGAGGGGTTGCATGTGAAACTGAACATTCTGCGAAACAATCGCACTTCTTATCTTATTGATAGAATAGTTAAAGATGCTTTGGCCTCGACACTGTCCTGGGGAATTAGTAATGTAGTACCCTTGGTTCCAACTGGCACAATCATTTTCTTTTGTCCCAAGAATGAACAAGAAGAATTTTCCATTTGCTCACTTCAACTTTAAAATTTACTGAATTTAAAATTTACCACCTACGGCTCCTAGAACGCTTCCACCAGCGTTGTCTCCGCTCCATCCTCAACATCCATTGGAGCGCTTACATCCCTAACGTCGAAGTACTCGAGATGGCAGAGGTCGACAGCATCGAGTCCACGCTGCTGAAGATCCAGCTGCGCTGGATGGGTCACGTCTCCAGAATGGAGGACCATCGCCTTCCCAAGATCGTGTTATATGGCGAGCTCTCCACTGGCCACCGTGACAGAGGTGCACCAAAGAAAAGGTACAAGGACTGCCTAAAGAAATCTCTTGGTGCCTGCCACATTGACCACCGCCAGTGGGCTGATAACGCCTCAAACCGTGCATCTTGGCGCCTCACAGTTTGGCGGGCAGCAACCTCCTTTGAAGAAGACCGCAGAGCCCACCTCACTGACAAAAGGCAAAGGAGGAAAAACCCAACACCCAACCCCAACCAACCAATTTTCCCCTGCAACCGCTGCAATCGTGTCTGCCTGTCCCGCATTGGACTTGTCAGCCACAAACGAGCCTGCAGCTGACGTGGACTTTTTACCCCCTCCATAAATCTTCGTCCGCGAAGCCAAGCCAAAGAAAGAAGACCCTTGGTTCCAACTGGCACAATCATTTTCTTTTGTCCCAAGAATGAACAAGAAGAATTTTCCATTTGCTCACTTCAACTTTAAAATTTACTGAAAGGTTGTAATGGAATGAGTGACTTTAGTGAATCTAACTAACCAATGGTGCGCAATTTTTTCTTTTTGGTCAAGGTTTGATAGTATTGCGTTCAACTTCTTTCATCCTTTTCAGAGTACCCAAATAGATTCTAATGGACAAACTTGACCTGTTTCCTTTTATTTTTGGATATTTCCCCATTTTCCAATAAGATGCCAGCGGCAGCTCCACTGTGGCAGGTTAGCCAGCGATGCAGCTAGCTTTGCAGTTACAGGACTGCAGTAGCACACCTGTAATTTTGCATGGGCCCATGGACTTTGTTTTGTCCTGTGCATTCAGCCAGGTCTTGATCTCATGTGAAGTGAATCTAATTAGCTGAACCCTGATCGTGGTCCTCAGCAGGACTAAAAAAAAGATCATTCACTTGGTGTTTCTGGCTCAGGATAGCTGCAAATGCTGGTGCCTTAGGTTTTGTAGCCACATTCTTAAAGCCATCATACTTTCATAACATTCCTACAGATCAATTCAGTGAAAATCTGGTATTTTAATCCCGCCTGCATCATAAAGTAGTGGATGGTGAAGTAATTATATGAAATCCAGGTTACCATAGTCACAAAAAGCAAAATCATACTACAACGAACATGATGAGGCTAAATGAAATATTAAAAACAGGAAGTGCTCGAAATCGTGAGGGCTTCAGGTGGCTTCTGTGGTGAGAGAAGTATGAGTTAACTAAACAGGTCACTGACCCTTCATTATCAGATGGAAAACGCTGGTGTCCATGCAACTGTATGGATCCCATGTGGCGAGGCGATGATGTCATGACTCTATTGATGATGCAATAATCGAGTTCAGCTCGACGATGATGTCACCGGCGACGTTTGAGATTGTGACATCACGTATTTTTTTCAGGTTACTAAAACACTTGTCATGTGCGTTACGGGTTGCTAAGGTGATGATGTCACGCTGGACCTTGCCGTTGCCATGGTGGCGGTGTCACAAGATTGACAGCCCAATTCCGAAGCTACACCCCCCCCCCATAAATTAGAGCCGGGCCCGCAGGTATAGTATGGTTACCGGCAGCACCGCCACCAGGGGCCTTGGCGCAGAGACACCCACCCGCGCCCTTCTCCGCCCCTTCTATAATCCACGCTGAGCTGGGAGACCGAGGCGTCTCACTCACTCAGGACCTTCCCCCCCCACCTCCAACTTTGCCACAGGACGTGGCGGGACCGGCTTATGGCGGCGGGGCGGAGAGGTCAGCGGCAGCAGAGACGGCCGAGCACGGGGGCCGCCGCGGCAGGGAGAGGCAAGCAGGCGGGGGGAGGGGAGAGCGAGCGGATTCAAAGCGGGCGCCCTGGTCCGGGTCCAATCAGCGCGGTGTGGTGTGGAGTGCCCGGGCGATGCGTAAACAAGCGCAGAACTAACTCCTCCGCCCTCGGAGTATTTCCGTGTTCCCACTACTGCTCATTCCAGTGTATCATTCACCAAACTTGGCCCCTTCTGCCTCTCTGCCTCCTCCCGCTTATTTATTTTTGTGGATGAGCCATCATCCGACCGGGCTTCACTCCACCACCACCACCACAAAACTCTTCCAATCACTAGGGCCTCTTGAGAGGGGGAGGAAAAAAGATAAGGTAAGGAACGCATTCGTCAAAAGAAGAACCAGTTCATAACTCAGGAGGGTCCCCCACCGCCCCCCCCCCCCCCCCCGGATTGGGATGGAGTGTTAGATGCGGCGTTCTCTTCCTCTCCAGCACCGTAAAGTTTGTGCCGGGTGCGATCCTGTGTCCGGATCAAGTTGCCAAGGCAGGCTCGCCGAGCGCGACCTTGCCCCGAGTGCAGCTCGCCTTTCGGAAGTTGAGGTGCCCGGGGCAGCTCGGGGAAATAAATAATGCGCCACCAAAAACTGTTGGAAACTTCGAGCGCCTTTTTATTTATATCCAGAGAGGGGAGGGGAGAGCGGCAGGACCCGAGACGCGGCTGCCCCGGCGGCCCCACCACGACCACCTCTCCCTCCCTTCCCCGCCGGACCCGATCGGGTTTTGACAAGGACTTGATGGTGACCCCCCCCCCCCCCTCCAACCCGGGGTCCGAACGGACCTGTTTATTCCCCCCCCTTTCTCTTCCAGACTGACGCAAGTAGTGACGCTGGTGGCTTCCTGATGAGAGGCAGACACGACACACACACAGCGCGCTTGGTCCTGCTCGCTGGTACCGTGGAAGCGGGCTTTCGCTTTCCCCTTGCCTCCAGCGAGCGGCTACACCATGCTGCGCAGTTCCTTTGCTTTCCCAGGGAGGGATTGCTTCAAGCAATCGGCATCTCTCCAGTGCGAGATCCAAGGGGTGAGATGAGTTTGGGTTTAAACTACTCGAGTGCAGCCCCCCCCCCCCCCCCCACCCCAAGGAGAAGCCTCCATTGGCGTCGCCTGTCAGCTGATGTTCTCCAGGGACAGCGTTGCCGGGACCGTGGTGAGGTTGGGACGGCTGCTGCTGCGGGCAGTGCGCACACCTGCGCGCACCCCCCCCCCCCCCCGTTTCCTCCCTCCCTCCCCGCCGCCCCCCCCCTTCCCTCCCTCCCTCCCCGCCGCCCCCCCCCCCCCTTCCACGCACACGGCGAGCCGAAGCTGACAGGGCTCCACGTGTTCGGCTTGCAACAGTGTCCCCGTCCACTGGCAAAGAAAGCCGAGGCGTCTCTTCGGAAATTAAGGATGCCTGATTGCCGGCCAGCAATCTGATCCGGCCTTCTCTCACACAAAAGCTGCTGCTATTGCCGCATCTTCCACCCGTCGCTGCATGTGGATGCACAACTGGCAGTTCACGTGTAGCGTGGGGAAGTAGTGGGGCAGCGCCGGGGAAACGAAATGATACATCCATTCATGCTGAAGTTATTAAAGAAGTTATCCCCCCCCCCCTCCTGAATTTCGCAACATTCATTCCCATGCCTTCTATTGTTATTAAGCTATAGGTTTCCGTGTGATCGTTTAGATTAACAGTAAAATACTCAGTTCTTCATAAACCCGTGTGATTTAAAGAATAGTTACAACTGTATTGACTTCGGTGATGTGCTGGCTCACTTGTGCAAAAATCCCCCAGTCTGTCAGAAGTCAACTGTCTTGCAGATTTGCCCAAGTAACCACAGCATGATTACGAGTGAAGATTGGCTGGAAATTCCCAATGATAGCTTTTTTTCTCTCCCCCCACCCCCGGATTTTATGGGTAAACTATTTATAGACGCCACTTTATTTCTGCAAAAGTTTACTTTATCACGAGAGTAATTAAATCCAAAATAAGTACCGTCTGTATAAGTGGTTTGAAGTGTGTACTAGGAACGGTAGAATTTATGCTAGTACAAATATTTAAACGTTAAAAAATGCAATCTTCCCCCCCACCCAAAAAAAATGTGTAAATTCGAATTGGGATTTGGGTTTGCCTTTCGCCTAAATAGAGACGGGATTGTCATCCCTTTAAAATGAGCAATTGATTTTGGATCAATAGTTTTGGAAATGATCATAACCTCTAGTATTTATATTGGTTGCATCAGGAACAAGTAAGACTCCAAGGAAACATTCTGAATGAGTAAACTACCACTACATTGGCTTTTTAAAAAAGAATGAGTTGACATCTTTATCTTGTCATGTCTGTAGGTCTGGGACACTTTGTACAAGACAGAAGAGGGAAGCCTAACCTTGATCCTTGATTAAAGGACAATGGGCTCCTGGAGAAGTTGATCTGCTTCAAACTGTTCCAACAAATCTCTCAGACAGATGCCTGGAGAACTGCAGCTGTGCCGGGCAGCACAGCAGGTCCTTTAGACATAACTGCCCACCCCCTGTCAACTCTGGCCCGGGATCCCCCCTGCTCTCTTCTCCAACAATGGCTGCGCAAAGGAAGCACCTCGTCAGAGAATTTAACGCCTTCATCACTTGTTACATCTGCAAGGGCTATCTTATCAAGCCAACTACAGTGACTGAGTGTCTACACACTTGTAAGTAAAGCTGCAAGAATCATCGTACGTGTGTCCGAACAGTAGCTCGGGAATATTAGATCGCAATTGTGTGCATTCAGCATCAATTGATGTACTTGACACAATATGAAATGATCACATGGAAAGCAATGTTAACTGGAAAACTGAGAGTAAGGATTACAAAGATACAGTCACGATGATAAATGGAGACAGTTTCTGACAATAATAAGATGATTTTGAATGTAATTAGAATTGTTGCTGCTTTCTGATAATAGGAGTGAACTTTAGAATGGATTGGTTAGGCTTCCATCAAGACTGCCTGGTTAAGTGGTTTCCACTAGACTGTACAAATTAATCTTGCTTGCAGAAAACCCAACTAGTTGTTAGTTGGCAGCTGGTAGTACTTAAGGGCACTCTCTTGCCCTAAGAGCTCTCTGGTTATTTAAGATCTCCAACTTGTAATGGACACTAGTATCCACTTGATTTTTAAAAAAACCCCTGTATCAATAATTTTTCTGCTAACATTTCCCCCGCATGACCACTCACACTTTTGCTCTGTCCACTTTTTCGCGCAAGAGACCACAGTTCACAGCCCTACCCATTCCATACTGTATCCCAGCTGACACCTCTTAGGCTTAAGAGTTTCCCCTGGGTAATCTGCTACTTGTTCCTTTGTATTCATTGTTGCACATGATCTCTCTCTCCTTTCTTGTAGAGAAAATAAAGTAACACAAACTATTTAAACGAACATTAGACTTTGGGGAAAGCTGCTGGAATTCATTATTAAAGAAGCGAGAACAAGGCATGATGTGACAAGATAGAGTTTTATGAAAGAAAGATCATGTTTAATAGACTTGCATCAAATATTTCAAGTAATTAGCAAGGTGGAGACAGTGAAGCCAGTGGACCCGATGTCATTTGGATTTTCTAAAGGCTTTAAATAAGAATTTTTTAAAAAATTACTAAATTTAAAAAGGGACTGAGCGTAAGTTATTAATTTGGCTGATACAAAGATAGAAGGGGAGAATAAGTTGTGCAAATTGCAACTCAAAAGCCATATGAATCGATTAAGTCTTGCAAGGATAAGATTTGTAACTTGCACAATTACAATATAAAGGTGTTAACTGTTTATTAGATTAATATTTAAGAAAAAACCTGCATTAAGTATAGATTGTGGGCAATAGTTTCCCACCCCCCCCCCCCCCCCCCCCAGCCATCAGGCTCCTGAATTCCCAGAACATGAGTGGTTAGTGTACCGTGGACTTTTACTGTATACGTCTTAATATTTTATTGTTTTTAACTTCTATTCTAACTTTATTCTTATATTTATATATTTATATTTATTTATATAAATGTGCTCCATGGTCCTGGAGAAACATTACCAGTCTTCACTGTGCGAACATGGTATGAACGATAAATAGAGGTGACTTCACAATATTCAGAAGTGTTGTACAGAATATGCAACATGTAGACAGATTGGGTGATTATTAAGACAAATGAGTTTTGATCTTTAACAAGGTGAATGGAAACCAGAGTAAAGAAGCCTTCCCTTAATTGTACATGGCTTTGGTTTTGGAAGGCGTTATTGGAGTGAATGGTGACATTTGCCTTCCATATTCTGCTTGTTTTGGCTCTGCTTTCGTCATGGGTTGGTTTTTCAATGAACCTTCCCCACACTCCTTCATATTATGATCCTTCATAATATGTTAATTATTTTCTACTCTGCTCAACTACCTCTGATGGAAATGAGCAGAATGGGGCTATAATCTGGAGTTTGAAGAATGGGAGGGTTAAAGCAGGAAGAGACCATTAGGTTGCTTATTCTTTATGGGCAATCTTCACTGCCAGTTTTCTGCAAAAAAAAACCCCACATTCTTTGATTCCCTTTTTATTTGAAAATGTACAAATCTGAGCAGTCTTGATAAGTCAGATATGATGAGGATGTTTCCACCTCTTGTGGGGTTCAGGTCTAGGTAGAACAATCTTCATAAGTTTCTGGTTCTGGGTATCAGGGCCAAAAACGGTGTCACCATGATCTTCTTGAAAGGCAAAATTGACTTGAGAGGCTGTAAAGCCTGAATACTCCTGCTCCTATTTACTATATTTTTACAATAGCACTCATTGCACCTTTTATTACTTATTTTGGACACCTCATTCCCTGTTCTTGGGGGCTTTTGCATCATTGAGATTAAACTTTCCACAGGTCTTGTTTTTCATGTTTGCCCTGATCCTGTACAAGGGTTATTATCCACTGCTCTGTCCCATTGAATACCATGCTTGTTAGGCTCCTGGCTGTCATCCAAGCCTTATTTTAGTGATTTCTATTCTTGCTACCTCTCAGTTAAAATACCCATCACCAACAACCCTTGTAAATTAAATAACCTCTTCCTGATCTCAGCCCATACTCCTCTTTCCCTTGTGCCCAGTAGCATTTTTATTTCTCTATAATTCTACCCTCACCCCTTCTTGTTGAAATCAATGCCAGAACTTTGCTAGTTCTGCAATATTAATTATTGATATCATCATCTTTTAAGTATTTCCTTCCTTGCATAATCACCATGGCATCTAACCAGTTTCAAATCCTGCTAGTCCATTCCTCTCTCCAAAGAAAAATTAAACAGCTTCTCAAACTCATTTATTCACTTTCCTTTCCAACCATATTTCTATACCCAATCATCCTTTGGATCTTCAGCAGGTCTCTATGAGCATTTGTAAATCTTCAATTTCTCTACTACCTCCAAACTCCTCTCTTTCATCAGATTCACTTTGTAAAAACTAGTTCTTCTGTCACTTTCCTAGCCAACTCTTTATGTTGCAGTTCCCTTGGTTTTCATGCATATCAACATTAGCAGCAGCTTTATCATATAACAATTACAGTTCGGCCCCTCTAGTCTGTACCGATCGTACTGATCTCCTCTAGTCCCACCTACCTGCACTTTGCCCATAACCCTCCAATCCCCTCCCATCCATATACCTATCCAACTTTTCCTTTAATGACAAAATTGACCCTGCTGCAACCACCTCTCTGAGTGGTCATTCCACTCAGCCACCACTCTCCGAGTGAAGAAGTTCCTTCTCATGCTACTTCTAAACTTTTGCCCCCTAACCCTTAACTCGTGACCTTTTGTTTGAATTTCACCAACCCTCAAGGGGAAGAGCCTATTCACATCTACTCTATCTATCCCCCTCATAATTTTAAATATCTCTATCAAATCCCCCCTCAACTTTCTGTGCTGCAATGAAGAAAGACCTAATTTACTCAATCTTTCTTTGTAATCTAGATTCTGAAATCCAGCCAACATTTTAGTAAATCTTCTCTGCACCCTCTCTACTTTATTGATATCCTTCTTATAATTTGGTGACCAGAACTGTACACAGTATTCTAAATTTAGCCTTACCAATGCCTTGAATAGTCTCACCATCACTTCCCAACTCCTATATTCTATGTTTTGATTTATAAAGGCCAGCATACTAAAAGTTTTCTTCACCACTCTATCCACATGAGATTCCACCTTCAAAGATCGATGAACTGTTATTCCCAGATCTCTGTTCTTCTGAATTCCTCAATGCCCTCCCCCTTCACTGCATACGTCCTGTTTTGATTATTCTTTCCAAAATGAAGCACTGCACACTTCTCAGCACTAAACTCCATCCTTCAGCCCACTCTTCTCAGCCGTCCAAATCCTTCTGCAATCTCTGAAAACTGTCTTCACTATCCACAACTCCACCTACTTTTGTATAATCCACATATTTACTAATCCAGTTTACCACTCCATCATCCAAATCATTAATGTAAATGACAAATAACAAGGGACCCAATACTGATCCCTGAGGCACACCGCTTGTTACCGGCCTCCATCCTGACAGACAGTTATCCTCCATGACTCTCTGGCATTTACCTTCTAGCCACTGTTGAACCCATTTGACTGTCTCAAAATTAATACCTAACGCCTGAACCTTCCTTACCAACCTTCCATGTGGAACTTTATTGAATGCCTTGCTGAAATCCATATAAACAACATCTACTGCTTTACCCTCATCAACTTTCCTAGTCACCACCTCAAAAAATTTAACAAGATTCGTCAAGCATGACCTTCCATGCACAAACCCATGTTGAGTGTTCCTGATCAAACCGTCTCTCTAGATACTTATAAATATTATCTCTAAGAATACTTTCCATGAGCTAACCGACCACCGACACCAATCCTCCGGCACTATGCCCTTGTCTAATGACTTTTGAAAAATTCCTACATTTTCCATAATTGCCCCTTTTTGCTACCCTTATCCTGCACAATTCAATATCCTTCTCCCTAGTGAAAACGAAAGAAAAGAACTTGTTCAATATCTCCCCCATCTCATTCGGCTCCACACACAGTTGTCCGCTCTGATTCTCTAAGGGACCAATTTTATCCTTCACTCTCCTTTTGAAATTTACGTATTTGTAAAAACCCTTCAGATTTATTTTCATCCTGTTTGCGATAGCCACCTCGTACCTTCTTTTCATTTTCCTAATTTCTTTCTAATAACTTTTGGCTCTGCCTTTTATCCTAACAGGACTATAAAAATTCTGTACCCTCAAAATCTTAGCTTTAAAAGACCTCCAATTCTCCTCTATTTCCTTCCCATAAAACGAATCATTCCAATCCACTCCTTGCAAATCTCTCTCACCTCTTCAAATCTGGCTTTTCCCCACTCAAAAACCTCAATATTTGGACCAGACCTATCCCTTTCCAAAATTATATTGAAGCTAATGGCACTATGATCACTGGATCCGAAGTGCTCCCAAACACATACCTTGGTCACCTGCCCTATCTCATTCCCCAACAGTCGATCCAACACTTCCTCTTCTCTAGTCGGTACCTCAACATATTGCTGCAAAAAATATCCTGCATACATTTTACAAATTCTAATCCATCCAGCCCTTTCACAGAATGTGTTTCCCAATCTATATTAGGAAAATTAAAATTGCCCATAACACAACGGTGTGCTTATTACAAATATCTGCTGTTTCCTTACAAATTTTCTCCTCTATTTCTCGCTTCCCACTCTAGGTGGAAGCCATAAAGGAGAAAAAAATTGAAGGAAACAAGTCCAGAAATTTGAGCCAATATGTGAAGGAACTGCTGTTAAAGGAATGGAGGCAAGGTGGGGATCTGCACAAGGCCAATATTATAGAAAAGTAAATGAATACGTGGCTAGAAAAGATCACCAAGTTGAGACTTTCATCAATACGTGGAAAGAGATGGGGATAGGAAAAAGCAGAGGGTTGTAAACTCAGCCAGCACCATCATGAGAGTTAGTCTTCACTACGTTAAGGACTTCTTTAAGAGGCATTGTGGAGAATGGAGAACTAGGTGGTCAGTATTGACTTTGATGTTATGCATTCTTACTACTTAATTTGGTGCTACAAAAAAAAAACAGTGACAACTTTTTCTTGTTATACACCTCTAGAAGTGTAACTACTTCTTTCCCATTTCTCAATTCCACCCATACCGCCTCCCTTGACGAGCCTGCCAATCTATCTCGCCTAAGCACCTGTGTAATATTTTCCCTGACAAGCAATGCTACACCACCCCCTCTTGCCCCTCTAATTCTAAGACACCTAAAGCAGCAAAATCCAGGAATATTTAGCTGCCAGTCACAACCCTACTGCAACCATGTCATACTGCCGAGTGTCTATCCACACCTTCAGCTCGTCCACCTTCCTTACAATACTCCTAGCGTTAAAGTAAATGCATTTCAGAGCTTTCTCACATCTTTCTCTTTGTTTGTCCCTATCTTTGCAGTCAACTCTATTATTTCTTTCCATCATCTCCCCTCCATCACTGTACTGATCATTTTCCTTCTCAATCATCTCTCTATCCACCCCCAAACTTTGTCTACAAGCCTTCTTTGTTTACAGTATAACCTTCTCCTTGCTGTTCTTGGATACTATATTGGTTTCTTTCAAAAGTATATTAATATTATCCTCAAAAACTTCACTGACCCATTCTCAAGTTACCTTTTCATTTTTCTGAGAGGTCCTTTTAATACATTGCCCCTTTTCCCCCACAAGCAGATTACCAAAGTTCTTATTCATTCAGTTATTGCCTTCTTATGAATGTGAATGATTAAACAAAAAAGTGATATTTGTGTTGATTAGAGGCTATTTGCTGCATTCTCCCTCTGCTTTATTTGTCTTAACTGAACTTAATAATATTGCCTCCCATCTGTACATTGTTGTTGCCAGATTTCCTAAGGAGGTCCTGCCCTCACTCGTACGTCCTTCTGATGTCAGGTCAGCTTCTAGACTTTTGATGTCCCATGTCTCAATATTACTAAATTTTTCTCATCCGTTCAGTACTCTTAGATCTTCCAATAACAAATTCATAGAATTTCTTCCAGTGTAGTTTTATTTTTTTTCTTTGACTTATCAGGAACTGTTCACTTGCGACTCGAGCAACAAATGGCTGAACTAGATTGTTCCTACCATAAGTATCTTACATTCGCCAAAATGGAACTGCAAGATCCAAAAACTTTCTTTGTAATTTCCGGCATCATGAATGAAACTGTCAGCTTCAATCCCATCAAATTCCAAGCCAGTTTCAAAAGTAGGTGACCCTTGCAAGCTTTCCTGTATCACCCTTAATATACTCTAGGGAGTTTGGGTTTGTATCATTCTCATTATGCCCGACACTAAATTTTGATCAGCTGTCATTCTAGTCTTTCTGACCTGTGCTTTTTTCCCTTTGCCTTGTATAATGTTTAAAATCAGAATTGGCTTTATTGTCATGAATATGTGTTACAAAATTTGTTCTTTTGTGGCAGCAGAATTGTGTTACAGGTCCAAAAATGTCAAGAAATGACATTTTCATAAATTCACTATTTAAAAGGTAAATAATTAGTGCAAAAGAAGACAAAAATGATGAGATAGTGTCTGTGGTTTATTATTCATGCAGAAGTCTGATGGCGGAGGGGAAAAAACTTATTTTAATGTTGGGTGTTCACCTTCAGGCTCCCGTACCTCCTTCCTGATGGTAGCAGTGAGATGAGGGCATGGCCTGCATGGTGAGGTTCCTTGATGATAAGAGGCTGCTTTCTTGAGACACTGCCTCTTAAAGAAGTCCTTAATGTAGTGAAGACTAACTCTCATGATGGTGCTGGTTGAGTTTACAACCCTCTGCTTTTTCCTATCCCCATCTCTTTCCATGTATTGATGAAAGTCTCAACTTGGTGATCTTTTCTAGCCATGTATTCATTTACTTTTCTATAATATTGGCCTTGTGCAGATCCCCACCTTGCCTCCATTCCTTTAACAGCAGTTCTTCACATATTGGCTCAAATTTCTGGACTTGTTTCCTTCAATTTTTCTCCTTTATGGCTTTCAAGCCTTTCGTAAATCTGAACACCATAATTAAACTTTAGTTATCTCTGTCCATTTTAAAAACTTGGCTGTGTAAGTGCAAATTGTGGAGAACTAGGTGGTCAGTATTGACTTTGATGTTATGCATTCTTACTTCTTAATTTGGTGCTACAAAAAAAACCAATGACAACTTTTTTCTTGTTCAGAGCAAACTTCTCTTTTGTAGGGAGTTGTGAGTTATAATAACCTTAAACTCATTTTTTATATGGGTTTAAAATCTATTATTTTTCATTTTCTATACTGTAAAGGTAGTAAGATTGAGAAATGTGTCCAGGATTTGTAGATTTTCAAGTTTAAGATACTGTTTGACATGGTTATTTAAATGTTTACAAGTATAATTGAATGGTCACTTGTGTTAACAAAGGTGGTGTATTTAAAGATTCATGTAATAGCTGATTGCCTGTCAACAAGCAGTTTAAAGACAGGACAGTGCTTTGTTTTTGCAGCTTGTCCCTTTGGGGTGAGTGCCAGTCAAAGAGTGCATTTGTGATCAATTTGCACCTAGTTTCTCTTGCTTTTGAATGCTTTATTTTTTAGCTGCTCAACCCCCTCTTCCCTTCCTTCGACCCTATTTGAGAAGCTTGTAGATTACTTTTGGAGAAAAATGGAAATTGATGTCTTGCCTTCTGCTTTGTGGACTATATCATGTTCTTGATATTTTGTATTGTTATTTAAACCTTGACGGTTAAGGTGTAATGGATTAAAACACACAAACAGCTGATTTTCTCTTATCATTACATGTGTCAGTGAGGGAACAATGCTTGTACAAAAACAATTCCAGAGTTGGGAAAGGAATAACAGTGATATAGAAATTAAGAGAATGTTGTGTATAATTGCTTTTTGGAAAAAAAAATTGACATTCAATAAGATGTGGTCAAAATTGAGGCACATTAATACACACGTACAAAGTTGGCAAGAGATTGGGGTGGTCTTATGTCCTCTATCTTGATCTTGTCATAATAATAAAATATGCTGAAAATGTAAATACGAGCAGGAGGTATCTGTGGTTAAAAGAAGAGTGGGATCCTTCAGGAAGACATAACTTCATAGTTTGTGAATAAAATGAAATGCAGACAATATGAGCTAATGCATATCATGAATATATGACGGGTATATGCATACAGAAAATGGCAATGTTTTAAAAAGGGCAATATGACCTGAGGCATGCAAATCTGAAGTGAGAGCAAAGGTTCATGGCTTTGAGGTTTTTGCACTTATTTGCAACATTGTGGGGTGGCCCTAAAATTTATCTTTTAGGAACAGATGCTTTTGAGAACTTGTCTTCAAAAGCCTTTAATATTGAAAGGGATGTAATTCACTAAAATAGATTTGTATTCTGTTGAAGCCACGATACTGCATTTAGCGTAGCTTTTTGAATTATAGATGGCACGGTTAGTGTCGTGGTAAGCTCTATGGTATTACAGCACCAGTGTCCTGAGTTCAAATTTAGTGCTGTCTGTAAGAATGTTTTGAGGTTCATCCTATGTCTGCGTGGGTGCTCTGGTTTCCTCCCACATTCCAAAGACGTACGGGGCTAGTAGGTTAATTGGTCGCATAAGTTTATTTGGCAACATGGGCTTGTGGGCCAGAAGGGCCTGTTACTTTCCTGTATCTTTAAATTAAAAATTGAAAATTATATTTTCAGCATCCACAAGTGATAATCAGGGCATTCTAATAAAAATACTTTGTAACAAAAACATTTTCAGTTGTATTAAAAACAATTACCTGTACATCAATACATAAATACTACTAAATATTTTAATCAAAGAGAAAGATGAGCAAACTTTGTTTTCTGCTCCTTGTTGTACTGGTTTGTGCAAGATATAGATGAGAAATGGTGACACCATTCAAAAAAAGATCCTGATTTATCTTCAACCTCCAGCATAATTTTCCTGTCCTCTGCTTGTATACCTAATTCTATTCATATTCAGTAATCTATTGATCTCTGTTTTGAACACATTGACTGAATTTTCACAGCCACCTTAGTGAAATAGAAATATTCATCACTTTAAAATGATATGCCTTAAGTTGCCTATCCATTTTTTTGAGAATTTGATACCAGCAATGACTTCTTAGCCTCCCATCATCTATCCTGTTGTATCCATTAACCATTTTGTATCTTTAAATTCGATGACCTCTTATTCATCTAAATTCTGGAGAATTGAGGCCACATTCATCCAATCTTTCCAACTAAAGTAGTCCTGCCAATTCTAGGATCCAGTCTGGGGAATCTTTGCTGTATTCATTCTATAGCAAGTATATCTTTTTCTTTTGGTAAGAAGAACAAAATTGTATACAGCATTCTGGATATGCTCTCACCAAAGCCCTGTATAATTGTAGTAAGATATTTTTAATTTTGCACATCACATCATTCGATTGATGTTTCCGAGTGTTTGTTGTACCTGTGAGTTAGCTTTCAGTCTCTTGTGTACAGACACCCATATTCTTTTGGACATTAACTTTTCTCGATCTCTCACCATATTTGAGAAAAATAAATATATTTCTGATTTTTTTTTCTCCTTGCCAAAGTGGATAACTTCACCTTTTCCCTACATTATACAGTACAGGTATACTTGCTGTACAAAAATTTGCTTTTACGAAGAAACCTGTGTTTACTTTTACAAAAGGATTTGAATGAGTTTTTGCTTTTACGAAAATAGCCTTCAATAGTAGTGAATGGATCTTTGCTTCATGGCATTTTGGCTTACGAAGGGTTTCATAGGAACGCTCTGGGTTCATTAAGTGGAGTATACCCGTACTTTAGATATTTGTTGATTCACACGCATGTTGTCTATGTAACCTTCAAACCTCTTTTCATCCTCGTCATTTTCACATTCCCTTTTTAATTTTGAGATACAGCATACTTGTCATTATGAACTTGGAAATGTTACATTTGGCTTCCTCGACGAATTCAGATTGGGAATAATTGCAGGCCAAGCACCGATTTTTGCCATATCCCACTAGTCACAGCCTGCTAACCTGAGAAGAACTCTCTAATTTGTGCTGTTTATTTTCATCTGTGAAGCAGCTTTCAAACCATGCTGATTTGTTACCCTCAATTCCATTGCTCCCAATATTATCGCCAACCTGTACGAGATCTTTTTGAAAACCTTGTGAAAAACCAAATACATCCTGTACATTTCTCATCTTCTCTATTAGATATATAATCAAAGTCGGTCCTTTTTTTTTTATTTTCTGTGTCTTAAAGACACCATATTTTAGATCCAGCATCTTCCACGTTACTGATGCGAGGTTGTCAATTATTAGCTCCCTGTTTTTCTCTTTCCCTCCTTACTTTGTGATTATTGCAAATATGTTTGGGGATACATTTCAGTCATGGATTGTGCTGGATTTCTAAAATGAATTTAAATCTAATTTTGTGGCCATATTATTTACTGCAGCCAACGTGTAAACTTTTACTGATAAATAAAGGAATAAGGAGTTTGTCTTCATTCTTACTAAGAGTAATTAGTCTACATGTATACTAATTTTTATTGACTGAGTAATACTTAATGGAGTGCACATTGAGTTGAACTTCCACTTTGAGCTTGTTTAATCTGAATTGACTATAACTCAATTAATTGTTTATAACAGTATGCAAATTTAATTTTTCTTGTAAAATTTAGACATGCAGCGCATGAAGGGAAAATGAAGGGTCAGTTAGAACCTAGCTAGGGTAGTGTAAGAGCACTGCTATGGGGTTCCCTGATGGCTGATGGGAAGAAACTGTCTTTCACCCTGCTGATGCATGTTTTCGCACAGCCAACCTTCTCTTTAATGGGAGGTGGGAGAAGAGAGTTTGTGAGGGGTGTGATGGGTCTTTCTGTATGTTGGCTGCCTTTTCTAGGCAATGGGAAATGTAGATGGAATCCTTGGAGGGGAAGGAAGTTTTTATGTTCTGAGTTGCATTCAGTACCTTCTTTTCGTTTCATCTGATCTTGAACAGAGTAACTCCCATTTTGTTTCATCGAGTAAGTAAGCTTTCAGTTGTGCATCCGATCGATGTACTTGGCCCAGGTCAGATTATTGGAGATATTTATTCCTAACATCTTGTAACTATCTATTATTTTGACTTCAGTGCTGTTGTTGTGGGCAGGGTGTGGACTCAGCCTCACCTTCTGAAACTGATAATCATCTCCTTCATCTTACTGAAGTTGAGAGAGGTTGTTATCTTGTCAGCACTAGACTTTCAATCTTTTTTTCTGTATTCCAATTTGTTTTAATTGATAACTGGCCTACTGCTGTAATATTGTAGACAAGTTTGAAAATGGAATCTGTCAATATCAGACCCAGGTTGCTAGATCTGAGACAGTAGATCTTCCTTTAGTACTACTGTAATATGAAGTTTTTTTTGAAAATGTTAAGTATATCCAGTACAAGCACATTTATGAAGTGAAGTCTTTTGAGCAGAGGATTATAATGCTGAATGAGCAATTGGTCATACAGCAGTAGAGAATAAAGGTTGGGGTTTGTTTGATTTCTAGTTTATGTTCCTCAGAATGTAACTATAAAGAAACCTAGTGATTATGGCTCAGAATAATATCTGGGGCAGCAGAAGGAGATGGGCGTTCCCTCATTACTCGTACTGGTCTTTGTATCTTCAGGGAAGAATGGAGAAGGTACTTCATAAAGATTTAATATCCCAATCAATGTTAGAAGGTAAGATTTTGGTGGAATCAAAATCCTACCTTCATAGGATTTTCCTGTCCTACACAGGGAAATGGAGTTGGATAATTAGTTGGAAAAATATTGACACCTGTAATGATGATGTTCAAATGGTTGTGCAATTTTAATGAGAAAGTTACAGAGCAAGATGGGACAAGAAGGAAGCGTTCACATGTCTGTAATATTTGCATGAGTGGTGAGTAGAAACTGAATCAAGGAATTGATCCTCATGAAGACCAAAAATGGCAAATGCATCCTTTTACAGAGAGTTAATAAAATTGTGAAAGAAGATTAAACGGATATTACCAGGAAGAGAGAGTTAATGTTAGACAAAAGTTAGATTAATTAAGTCATTAGAAAAGAAGGAAAATAGTTACCATATATGCAGTTGTATAGGATAACCCCAGAATTTCAATCTAAAATATTGGTTTTGGGTGATATACTTTGTATATGATGCCTCCCCAAATCTGGCAATTACCGCTGACTAGTGGATGCAAATCACAATCTTTTTATAAATGATCAATTAAAGGTTTAATTTTATTTGGATTTTTGAAATAAGCCTCTGTCAGCTCCTGTAACAGGCCATTTAAAGGCTGTACAGAGCTGACAGTAATTGGACTGGGTGGATGGACCCCGCGGAGGGATGCTGAGATTTCATAAATAACTAATGGGACATGCACAAGATTGTGTGGGTGCTTGCGGGAAGATGGCATTGATGTTGGGACTTCATCGTCAAGGTAAGAATTCTTTGTATAGGATAACACAATTTTAAGGTGAAATTGTTAAGTTTTGGCGATTGTCCTATACTCTGGATATATGGCAGCTAAAACAGATGGGGACTGATAGCAAAATGGTTTGTGGAGTATTAAAATGTAGAATTGGAAACAACGACGACTCCTCACAATAAACATGGGCGCACATCAAGGATATAGGCTTTGCCCATTGTTCTACTCCCTCCACACATGTGACTGTGTGGCTAGGCACAATTCCAATGCCATTTACAAATTTGTCAATTACATCATGTTCGTTGGCAGAATCACAGATGGCAACGAGGAACTATATAGGAGGGACATAGGTCAGCTAGTTGAGTGATGTCACAACAACAACTTTGCCCTCATCGCTAGCAAGATGGTGGACTTCAGGGGTGGGAAATCAGGAAAACATGAACCAGGGATCAGCAGTGGAAAGGATTAAGAACTTTAAATTCCTGGGTGTCAACATCTCTGAAGATCTGTCCTGGGGCTTCCATGTTGATGCAACCACGAAAAAGGCTTGCCAGCGGCTATACTTTGTGACACGTTTGAGGAGATTTGGTATGTCACCAAAGATTCTTGCTAATTTCTACAGGTGTACTGTGGAGAGCATTCTGACTGGTTGCATCACTTTCAGGTATGGAGGTGTCATTGCACAGCACAAGAAAAGACTACAGAGAGTTGTGTACTTGGCAAGCGCCATCATGGGCATCAGTCTTCACTCCATCGAGGACATCTAAAAGAGGTAGTGTCTTAAGAAAGCAAATTCTGTCTTCAAGGACCCCCACTACCCAGGCCATAACCTCTTCCCACCGCTACTATCAGGAAGGAGATACAGAACCTGAAGATGAACACCCAGCAGCACAAAAATGGCTTCTTTCCCTCGGACCTCACACTTCTGAACGGACAATGAACCACAGATGCTTTCTCGTCTTTTTGCACTAAATTATTTATTTTAAAGTGTAATTTATAGCAATATGTGCACTTTTAACGCTGACACAAAACAACAAATTCCGTGACATGGTCATGACAATAAATACTGATTTTAAGGCCAGGGAAGTAAGAAAAAATGCATGAAAAATCAGAGTGTAGCAGGTTGTAAATTGGCATGGATAGAATATTGGCTGGCAAAACAGGAAGCAGATTAAGTAGCCTTTTGTGGTTGGCAAGATTTACTGCCACAGGGATCAATGTTAGACCTCAACTTTTTATAATTTACCTAAATGTCTTGCATACCAACAAACCAAAAATGTGTTTAAAAAAAAAAAAAAAAAAATTTTTGCAGATGGTGCTAAGAAAGAAAGTTATGACAAGAATATAAGGAAGCTACAGGGGTATGTGTACAATTCCGCATTAAGACTAAAGCAAATATCAGACTGTTATTGTTTATTGTCAGAGGAATTGAAGATCAAAGTCAGGAAGTTATGTTTCAGTTACAAGGGAAATGACTGCAATATTGGTCTCATTGTTTAACAAAGGATGTAATGTGATGGTAGAATTGATATTTTAATATTCCTGACCATAATAGATTCGAAACACAAATGGAAGAATACTGATGCTCTGTGGCAGCTTCCACAGTTTGCTTCACAATCCCATGGAATAACACTGGTGTTGCAGAACTTAAGAAATCCTTACACTTGCATGCTGCTCCTGGTGATCTTGCGGAAAAACCTGCAAGTTGACCATAGGTGGGTGGTGACCCAGATGAAACAGGTTCAGGTATATAAGAACTCACTATTGTAGACCTGCAGGGTCCACAGAGATTCACACTTCTTTACCAATCTCTCCTAGGAATTACCAAGGCAGGTTTCACATTGACTTTCTGTCACTCATCATTATACTCTGAAATGTGGCTGGATTGCTCTACCAGTCAAGATGAAGGTTACTCCTGCTTACCTTCTTAGCATTCTAGAAAACTGCAGTTATCTTTACAGTGAAATACTGTTTGCTGATTATCACACTTTTCTTGTTCAGAGAAATATTTTTTTCTTCTTTACCTCCTAATTTCCACTTAAGGAAAAATGAGTACAAGTACGCAGCTTTGTTAGCATTACAAGTACGCAGCTTTGTTAGCATTACAAGTACGCAGCTTTGTTAGCATTACAAGCACGCAGCTTTGTTAGCATTACAAGCACGCAGCTTTGTTAGCATTACAAGCACGCAGCTTTGTTAGCATTACAAGCACGCAGCTTTGTTAGCATTACAAGCACGCAGCTTTGTTAGCATTACAAGCACGCAGCTTTGTTAGCATTACAAGCACGCAGCTTTGTTAGCATTACAAGCACGCAGCTTTGTTAGCATTACAAGCACGCAGCTTTGTTAGCATTACAAGCACGCAGCTTTGTTAGCATTACAAGCACGCAGCTTTGTTAGCATTACAAGCACGCAGCTTTGTTAGCATTACAAGCACGCAGCTTTGTTAGCATTACAAGCACGCAGCTTTGTTAGCATTACAAGCACGCAGCTTTGTTAGCATTACAAGCACGCAGCTTTGTTAGCATTACAAGCACGCAGCTTTGTTAGCATTACAAGCACGCAGCTTTGTTAGCATTACAAGCACGCAGCTTTGTTAGCATTACAAGCACGCAGCTTTGTTAGCATTACAAGCACGCAGCTTTGTTAGCATTACAAGCACGCAGCTTTGTTAGCATTACAAGCACGCAGCTTTGTTAGCATTACAAGCACGCAGCTTTGTTAGCATTACAAGCACGCAGCTTTGTTAGCATTACAAGCACGCAGCTTTGTTAGCATTACAAGCACGCAGCTTTGTTAGCATTACAAGCACGCAGCTTTGTTAGCATTACAAGCACGCAGCTTTGTTAGCATTACAAGCACGCAGCTTTGTTAGCATTACAAGCACGCAGCTTTGTTAGCATTACAAGCACGCAGCTTTGTTAGCATTACAAGCACGCAGCTTTGTTAGCATTACAAGCACGCAGCTTTGTTAGCATTACAAGCACGCAGCTTTGTTAGCATTACAAGCACGCAGCTTTGTTAGCATTACAAGCACGCAGCTTTGTTAGCATTACAAGCACGCAGCTTTGTTAGCATTACAAGCACGCAGCTTTGTTAGCATTACAAGCACGCAGCTTTGTTAGCATTACAAGCACGCAGCTTTGTTAGCATTACAAGCACGCAGCTTTGTTAGCATTACAAGCACGCAGCTTTGTTAGCATTACAAGCACGCAGCTTTGTTAGCATTACAAGCACGCAGCTTTGTTAGCATTACAAGCACGCAGCTTTGTTAGCATTACAAGCACGCAGCTTTGTTAGCATTACAAGCACGCAGCTTTGTTAGCATTACAAGCACGCAGCTTTGTTAGCATTACAAGCACGCAGCTTTGTTAGCATTACAAGCACGCAGCTTTGTTAGCATTACAAGCACGCAGCTTTGTTAGCATTACAAGCACGCAGCTTTGTTAGCATTACAAGCACGCAGCTTTGTTAGCATTACAAGCACGCAGCTTTGTTAGCATTACAAGCACGCAGCTTTGTTAGCATTACAAGCACGCAGCTTTGTTAGCATTACAAGCACGCAGCTTTGTTAGCATTACAAGCACGCAGCTTTGTTAGCATTACAAGCACGCAGCTTTGTTAGCATTACAAGCACGCAGCTTTGTTAGCATTACAAGCACGCAGCTTTGTTAGCATTACAAGCACGCAGCTTTGTTAGCATTACAAGCACGCAGCTTTGTTAGCATTACAAGCACGCAGCTTTGTTAGCATTACAAGCACGCAGCTTTGTTAGCATTACAAGCACGCAGCTTTGTTAGCATTACAAGCACGCAGCTTTGTTAGCATTACAAGCACGCAGCTTTGTTAGCATTACAAGCACGCAGCTTTGTTAGCATTACAAGCACGCTGCTTTGTTAGCATTACAAGCACGCTGCTTTGTTAGCATTACAAGCACGCTGCTTTGTTAGCATTACAAGCACGCTGCTTTGTTAGCATTACAAGCACGCTGCTTTGTTAGCATTACAAGCACGCAGCTTTGTTAGCATTACAAGCACGCAGCTTTGTTAGCATTACAAGCACGCAGCTTTGTTAGCATTACAAGCACGCAGCTTTGTTAGCATTACAAGCACGCAGCTTTGTTAGCATTACAAGCACGCAGCTTTGTTAGCATTACAAGCACGCAGCTTTGTTAGCATTACAAGCACGCAGCTTTGTTAGCATTACAAGCACGCAGCTTTGTTAGCATTACAAGCACGCAGCTTTGTTAGCATTACAAGTTTCAGGCCATCATTGCATACACTGAAACAGCTATTTGAGCACTTCTGTGAACGACTAACATTTTCAGCCACTGAAAGGAAGTTTTTCATCATCAGTGCCTTCATTCAAAGGCCATTTGACCCTACTAGATGGATTTTAGGGCATTTGGATTGCCTCCTCATCTGGTTCAAACTTCTGTGCACTCAGCAACTGAGGGCCATGATAACAAAAAGCATGCTATTTTCATGATTTCCTGAAATTGATAATGTGGGTGCAATAAGAAGAAGGTATTTGGCATGTTTTCCTTCATAGATCATAGCATAGAATAAGAGTTGAGACCATGTTTCAGCTTTACAAAGCACTGGTTAGATTGCATTTGGAGCATTGTGTGCTCTTTAGGAACTATGTGATTGCATTGAAGAGAGTGTAGAAGAGATTCACCAGGATGCTTTCTGGATGGGAGGACTTTAATCATGTGTAGAGATACATAAGCAAGGCTTGTCTTCTCTGGAATGAAGGAGGCTGAAGGGTGACCTTAAAGAGAGAAAATTTTCTGCGGTATAGATAGAATTTATTCTGAAGGGGGTATCAAAAGAACAAGGGCCCTGCTTCAAGGTGAGAGGAAGGAGTTTTAAAAGGGATCTGAGGATGTTTAGTTTTGATGCAAAGTGGTTGACATCAGGAGGATGTGGTGGAATTGTGTATAATTACAACATTTGTGAGGCATTTAGACAATGAAGTGAGGTGGATAAAAATACTGACCAAATATAGGCAAATATAAAAAGGTCGGCATGTTCATGGTAGGCCAAAGATCCCATATCTGTGCTGTTTGACTCCTTGATTATATAGACCTTAAGTGAGATGAAAGGCGAGATAAGGCTTATCATTTCACGCCATTCCCAGAATGTTCAGCATTAGTTACCAAACATGATCTTTTACTTCTACTTTTAAAAAATCTGCTGTCTATTGAATAACTAAGCAATTGACCGCATTTAACCCTTACCTGATGGTAGCTAGCAAAGGAGGAGGTGCAAAAGATTGTATAGCCACATTCACCAGCACGTGAAACAGGTGCCTGCAGGAGATCCACATGATGGGAAATTCAGAAGGGCTGCCCTGTCTGGCCATTGCAGACAGGGATTATCTTTAGCCAGGATATTCTCACAATTTGTGCTGTAACCCCGTCCCCAGCGTAAAAACCTGCCAGTGCTGAGCTAACTCCCTACTAATGCTTCAACAGCCAGATTTTTTTAAATCCTAGTTGGCGTCCTAAAGATTTCATTCCATTCTGACTTTCCTGGCCCGTTGGGAAAAAAAAATCAGCTATTCAATTAAGTTTTAGACTGCAAATTTGCTTCTTTAATTAAATTAGGGTTTATTTGAACTTGTATTACCTGTGTTCAAGGACATGAAATTCCTTCAGACATATTGACATAGACCCCACATCCCCAACAAAAAGGATGGCAGTAATTGCTCTTGTGCCTTGCATCATTACCTTATGGTTTCTTTTTTAAATTCACAGCAATCGGAGCACATTTAACCTGTTGTAATTGATTTCATTCAGAGATCATAATTTCATGATAATCAGCTTTTTTAAATGTGCAATTTTAATTTCTTTTCTAATTATCTATCATAATTGGGATTGCAGTCAACTGACTGCATATGTTGGGACTGGATTAAGTTTTATATTGAAGAAGTGGAATATCTTTACTGTCAAATATTTATATTGAGTCTGTGCCAAGCAGGGACATAATAGGAAAATGCTGATTGAATAATTTGCTTATTCCAGAGGCAAGGTCAGAAGGCTTAAAGACTGAACTTTCTCTTTGGGCTTTCTTCCAAGTTGTAGCCACAAAAGTTTGGAGATGGGCATAAATGGTTCATTGATGAGAAGCTTTGCAAATGGATTGTTGGTGTCTAAGAAATGGGATTTGTTTCTTTCAAATAGAATGACAATGTTAAGTTTCAAAAAGCTCGATATATGTGGTGTGAATGCCATGGCTGAATTAATATTTAGTTCTCAAAGTGCAAACTGGATGGCCATTCCTGATGAAACCATCGCACATAGGATACAGAGTCCAGTGGTGAGTTTGTGCTTATGCAGGAGGTCTGGAAAGACTGTCAAGGAAATCTAACTTCACAGAAATTCTCCTACTCTGAAGTATAACGGTCAGTTTCATTCAGCAGGCAACAGCAAAGGCCACTAATAGAAAAAACCAATGCCTTCTCTAAACTCTCCTTCTGATAAGATCAAATGTTATGAAACCCAAGCTATCTCGCATTGGGGCATTTTTTTAAAATTAATTCGATGATAGCTTTCTCGCTGATTAACAGATCAGAACCCCCCCCCCACCCCTGTCACTTGGAATGTTTGCATTTAGATGAACGTTTGTCATAATTCACTTGCATGCAACAATGCCTGTCCCTTACACTCTCCTCCCAGATCTACTCATATAAATAAGACCCCAATGAATATTGAGGCTATTGAAGTTATTACTTTAGGGAATGTAAAAAAAAATGTAGACATCCAACAGGCCATTTCGGCCCATGAGTCCGTGCCACCCAATTTACACCCCATTAACCTACACCCCCAGTATGTTTTTGAATGGTGGGAGGCAACCAGAGCCCCCCGGTGTAAACCCACACAGATAGGAGAACGTGCAAACTGCACGGGATTCAAACTCTCGTCCATTCCCCATCACTGAAACTGTAAAGGCATTGCGTTAACTCCAAAGCCAACTGTGCCACCTGAAGTTGGTTCCAGAAGTTTCCTGCAAAATGTATGAGACCGCACATTGTTTTTCTTATTATTTCATGGTATCAGTCTAGCAAGGTGGACAATGCCAAGTGTTTGAAGCATTCATTAGCCTTATCTTGAACATTTTCACCCAGTAATGCTGTATAGAGGCTTCAGTTAACAAGTCAGTGGACAGGATTCCTTTGGCCACAGGTACCAGTTGCTCTTCTATATCGCAACCTTCTCAACCATGAACAACAATAGTGCTTAGTGGGGATCTGCACAACGGTGGAGAGTACTTCTGTTATCTCATCAACTGGTGTCTAATTATTTTCAAATCCCTCTACACAATTTTGAACATGTTGTACGAGGAGTATTGGTGGATTTCTTGTCGAGCCGTCAATGGAACAATAGGATTGCAAGACTTTATGGAAAATATTAAGAGAATGTGCAGGTTCTTACAGACATTGAGATTACTTCAGGAAGGTAAGATGAATGTGTACTACAGAGATTGCATACTTCCTCCGTTGATCTTTGGGGTGTCACATTTGGGACACCAAAGTTCATTCAGATGAAGATTTCTGATCAGTCGGTATTTGTACTTAAAAGAGCCCCATCTTGTTTGGAAGGCCAAGGACTGACATCAGAAAAAAAAGCTCTAAATATGACAATTGTCACAGAGCTGTCTCCATTTAATGAATATCTGGCTGTGTATGTGATGGCAAGGTGGGGGTGCAGAATGAGGCTATCTGAGTGTGTTGGAAAGAGGGAAGATCACTTGGCTGTCTGGACAGTGACCCTGGTTTTCAAAAGTTGATGTACTTTGGTTAGTTTTGTAAGGTATACTGAAGGTGAGGTCATTCATCAAACGAACTACTATTTGGAAATTACAAGATTGTCCAAGGAGGATATCCAATCTTTGGGTATTCCCAGACAATATAGTGATCTATCTAAAGACTGAACACTACCAGGAAAATCAAATAAATGGCTTCATCTTTGAGCCTGCAATGAAATTCCATCCTTTCTCTTCCAATCCTCAGCATAGATTTGTCCTGGGTATGTCCCAAACCTCCATCCACTCCTTGGCACCTGCACATTATGCTGCAAGTTCTACACCCTTCACGTAATCAGTTCACAATCCTACATCCAACCTCTTTCCCCTGCCACCATTCCACCTCATGTGCTGCTAGTTCCAATTCACCTTTCCACTCAACCGTATAATCTCAATTCTCCACATCCATCAGCCAAATGACAAACAGCCCTTTACCAATATCAAATCTGGTCTCACATTCTGAACCCAATCTGTAGATGTCTCGCTCTGAATCCTCATATCCCTAACACTAATAGTCGGTGCTTTCATTACCCAATCCACTGCAGCCTACTCCAACTTTATACAAAAGAGGCCATCCACTTGGTAAAAACATTGAAAAGCAGAGTATTTTAAAGGAGATTGAAAGTTGATGTTCAAAGAGAGGTGATTGTTCTTTTAAAAGCATGGCTGAAAGCTAACATCTAAGTAGAGCAGGTCACGTCAAATTTATTGTCGTCTGATTGAATCTTGATTGGAAATGAACATCAGTTCATGTGCCCTTCCATTGAACCCAGAATCAGTAGCTCTTGCCAGTACTTTGAGCTGCTTGGTATGGGTATGTCCAATTAAAGAAGCATGTGGAAAGCAGGACTGCTTTACCAGCCACGAGTTTTCAGCCAGGTTTGAGGTTTTGACCTTCTTATGGACTTTAATCAATTGACCAAAAGAAGTAGAGACACACTGAATTTCACCACTGATGTCTGCTCTTGTCAAGAGTTGATACCTAATAGAAATGAAGTGGTCCACATATTCCTAGATCGTGAATGTTATTTTTTTTTATTTAAAAAAAAATTAGACTTATGGCTTGATAGCAGGCCCTTTTCGTCAAAATACACCCAATTGCCCTATACCCCTGTATGTTTTTTTTAAGGGTAGTAGGAAACTGGAGCACCTGGGGATAGCCCATTGTAGACATGGGGAGAACGTACAAACTCCTTACAGACAGCACAGGATTCGAACCCTAGTTCCAGTTGCTGGTGCTGTAACAGCGTTGCGCTAACCGTGCTGTTGTCCAAGATCTTGCTTTATTGCACATGGATCACACAAACAATTCACCAATGTGCTTTGGTGAAAAGGTTAATGATGATGTGGAGCTCAACTTCTGTTTTTAAATATATACAAAGAGTTAAACATAGTTTTTTTGGGGATCAAAGAATCAAGGAATAGTGGGAGAAAGTCGTCCAGTTTATCAAGTCATGTTTATTGTCATCTGATTGCACAAATACAATCTGACGAAACAGTGTTCTCCAGTCCTCTGTGCAAAACTAGATCTAACACACATATAGACAAACAATACATAAACAGGGCAAGGATTCATATATACATATAGATATCTATATATATATTATATACACACACACACACACACACACACACACACATAAATAAATATTTGTTTTATAAACATGAGGGTCTTGGATGGTCAGTGTGAGCGGTTCCTTTGGTCGTTCAGCATTCCCTCTGCCTGTGGGAAGAAGCTGTTTCTCAGCCTGGTGGTGCTGTCTCTGTTACTCTTGTATCTCTTTTCTGTTGAAAGATGCTGGGGTCCTCAATGATTTTGTGCATAATTGTGTGTAAGCGATTAGGAAAGCAGATGTTATGTTGACCTTTATGCCCGGGTATTTGGATGCAAGAGTAAAGATAACTTAAATAATAAGAGTCCTAACGAAATCACTCCTGGAGCTCTTTGCACTCACTGACCAAGCAATGCAGTGGGGAAGGGAAGAGGTAGAATTGTCCTGTGAGAAGAGGTTAAATACCGTTATCTGTTTAATGTAGAAGAATGTGAACTGATTGAAATGTATCAAATTATTGAATAATTTGATAGAAAGCATGCACGATGTTTTCCTAATTCATAGTGTCCAGCACACGAGCCACAAAAATAAAGTGCTGGCCATTCTCTACAGGGATGAGAACAAATGATCACTCTGAGATTAATGAATCTTTGGAGTTCTCTGCATAGGAGAGCTATGGAGTATCAGTTATTGAGCAGACTTGAGGCTATTAGTGGAATAAATGAAACTGTAATGTAAGTACAGGAAAATAGCACTGGGATTTTATTGAGTAAAGCAAGGACTTGAATTGCCTATTCTTGTTTATATTTATGTTCTTAAAAGTTCCCATGGCTAAATATCAGACTCCAATGCACTCAACAGCCCACCCCCCACTACAACTGAGCTCCAAAGGAATCTACTCAAACAAATGCTGAAATGCGAGTTCACCATCTGGACTGGAATCTCGAGGCTGATTTTTTTTTTGTAATATGTTAATATTTTTGACTGCTGGCTGGGGAGGAGGGGATTGCACTAACTTCTTTGTTAGTCATCAGTCACTAGTGGGTAATCCATACCCAGTTTTTTTTTGAGTTACTACCTTTTGGGTAGTTTTTATTTGTTGGTTTTTTTCTCTCTTATTAACGAATATTATTTTTATTTGGAGGGCCTACATTTTAATTTGAGGGTTCTATAGATAAAAATAATTTTCTTTGTTATTATTAATTTTATGATTATTTTTGGTATCTAGCAATTGTATTAGATATGTCGAATTTGAAATTTGCTACCTTTAATGTTCAGGGATTAAATAACCCGATCAAGCGTAAGCGAGTTTTGCCTTACATTAAAAAGATGAAGATTGATATTGCTTTTTTACAGGAGACGCATTTGAATGAAAAAGAAAGTATGAAATTGAAGAGGGATTGGGTTGGACATGTTTTTTCTTCATTTAATTCTAAAGCTAAGGGAGTAGCAATTTTGATACATAAAAAATTATCTTTTGAATTACAATCAATGGAAATAAATGCAGGATGTATTCTTAAGTTGAATTGTAAGATTTTTAATGAATTTTGGACTTTACTTAACATTTATGCACCGAATGTGGATGACGAAGCATTTATTTCGGATGCAATTTTGCTTTTGGGACAAGCTAATGAAAATGTTCTGGTTGGAGGAGATTTTAACTGTGTTTTGGAACTTTTATTAGATAAATCTCCAAAAAATGTTAAAAAATCTAAAATGGCAATTCAAATTTGAGCTTTGATGAAAGATTTTAATTTAGTGGACATTTGGTGACGTCTTAACCCAACAGAGAAGGATTTCTCTTTTTATTCATTTAGACATGAATCTTTTTCTAGAATTGATTTATTTTTAGTATCAACACATTTACAGGGGAAAATACTGCAAGCAGAATATTAAAGCATGGTAATTTCAGATCATTCTTTGTTGTATTTTACTTATGAGAGTTCTGAAAATGTGTAGTTTATCGTTGGAGATGCAATACAATGTTTTAAAAAAAGTGGAATTTATTGAATTTAAAAAAAAACAAATTAATCTCTTTTTGGAAGAAAATGTTAACTCCGTTCAGAGAAAATTTATATTGTGGGATGCTATGAAAGCTTACTTGAGAGGTCAAATAATTAGTTATACCTCTAAGGTTAAAAAGAATTATTTGGCCAAGAGTCTTGAATTAGAGAAACAGATTGATGAATTAGAAAAGGAATTTCAGAGAGATGTGACAGAAAATCAGAAGATAGAGTTGTCTAGATTGAAATTGAAATACAATATGTTGCAATCTTATCAATTTGAATGTTTGATTAATAGATCTAAACAACGGTATTATGAATGGGGTGAGAAAGTGCATAAGGTACTTGCATGGCACTTAAAGAAAGAACAGGTATTAAGGGTTATTAATGCAGTCAGACGAAATTCGACTATTACTTACAAACCTCGTGAGATTAATGACGAGTTTTATTCATTTTATAAGAAATTATATACTTCTGTGGAAAAACAGGAGAGCGGATCGATTGACTCCTTTTTATCGGTGTTGAAATTACCAGTACTAGGAGAAGAAGACATATTGGAGCTGGAGGCTCCTTATACTGATTTAGAAATTAAATCGGATATGTTAGAAATGCCGAATGGAAAATCACCTGGTGATGATGGGTTTTCGGTTGAATTTTATAAGCTATTTTATGATGATTTATCTACAGTGTTTGGAGATGTGTTACGACAGATTAAGGAACATTATGATTTACCCGAATCATGCTCTCGTGCCTTAATTACTGTAATTCCTAAGAAGGATAGAGATCCGTTAAAGGTGTCTTCATATAGACCAATTTCTTTGTTGAATGTAGAGTATAAAATAATAGCTAAAGTATTAGCGAATCGATTGGCTAAATTTTTACCTAAGTTGATACAGGTTTCATAAAGAATAGGTATGCTTCAGATAATATTCTTTGAGTGATTAGTTTGATTAATAAACATCGACAGTGCCCTGACCATCCGATGGTGATATCTCTTGATGCAGAAAAGGCTTTTGACAGAGTTGAGTGGAACTTTTTATTTCAAGTCTTAGAGAAATTTAAGTTTGGTCCTTCTTTTATTGGTTGGGTTAAAGCTTTATATAATAAACCAATAGCCAGGGTATTGACAAATGGTCAGATTTCGGAACCTTTTAAATTAACTCGTTCAACTCGACAAGGTTGTCCTTTGTCTCCAGCTTTGTTTGCATGAGTAATTGAACCTTTATCACAGTTGATACGACAAAATACACAGATACAAGGTATGAGAGTTTTAGACGAGGAGTATAAAATTAATTTATTTGCTGATGATGTTCTGGTGTATTTAACAAATCCAGCTCAGTCACTTTTACACTTAAAGGAATGTTTAATACAATATGGATCTTTGTTTGGATATAAAGTTAATTACAAATGCTGAAATGCAATATACCTTCAAGTTGCCATACCAAATGCTGGTCTCTGATGCACCTTCCATCTAATTTCTCTCCATCTGCAGTAAAATGTTCCTTGATGTTCCACTGCTCTACTCCTTTTGCATGCTATTATGGTGCATTAGTGTTTTAAACATACAAGACCATTACATAACAACCGAGGAAAGTGTGCCAGAGAGAGAACAGCAGTTCAAGATGCTGCCCAGATTGGAGGTCTTTTGAACTGGATAGGCTGGCTTTTTTTCCCCCTGGAACAAAGGTGGATGAGTGGGGTGACCTGAGTATGAGAGGAATTGATAGGGTATCAAAAGCAAGAGAGTGTTAGTCTGAGGTAAGAGGAAGAGGCTTTAAGGGGATCTTAGTGGGGGAGAGGGGGTTATTTTTTTCAAAGCAGATATCTATAATGCTGCCAGAGAAAATGATGGAATTAGATACAATCAACATGTTGAAGACGCACTTAGAAAGACACTCAAATAAGCAAGGTTATGGTCCTGATGTGGGCCAGTCAGATTACGTAGATGGGGACAATGGTTGGCATGGATGTGTTGGGCTGAAGGGTCTTTTCCTATGCTGTACAACTATAATTCAATAAAATAGTGGTTGGGTATAAGATTGAACGATGCCAAGGATTGGTCACATAATTTTATCTAGTGATGCAAAATTGCTCAGTGACAACAATTGTCATGTTTCACTTCAGTAAATTATCAAATGTTGTTGTGTTATATTGCAGTAAAATATTAAGCAATTGAATTGCTGTCAACCAAAAACAAATAAGAAATATGTGACCTGCTGAGTTTCTCCAGCACTTTTGTTTAGTATCTATCCCTGTGTCTGCAAGAAAAGCTTCACTTGCACCCACACCTCTTCCCTCACCACCATTTGGGGCCCCAAACAGTCCTTCCAAGTGAAGCAACACTGCACTTGTGAATCTGCAGGGGTCATCTACTGTAACTAGTGCTCCTGTTGTGGCCTCCTGTACATTGGAAAGACTGGACGCAGATTGGGAGATCGCTTCGTTGATCACCTTTGATCTATCCACTGCAATAACGGACCATCTAGTGACCAACCATTTTAATTCCACACACCATTCCCACATCAGCACGTCTATCCCTGCCATACTGAGGCTACTCACAAATGGGAGGAACAACGCCTCTTATTCTGCCTGGGCGCTCTGCAACCAGGCAGCATTAATTGGCTTCTGCACTTTCCCTTAAACCCCTCCCTCAAATCTCTCTCTTTTGCTATCCCTTTGTCTCCTTCTTCCAGTCTCCACCCTTTTCACTTCCCTCTGCATTCCGAGAGGTCTTCCGCCTAATCACTTCTCGGCTATTTTCTCTTCTACCCTCCCCCACCCCCCCCATGCTATGACCTCTGCCTCCTCCTCCCTCCTCTCTTCCCCCCCGCACTTTTTTATCCAGGCATGTGCCTGCTTTTTGGTCATACTTTGATGCTGTGTGACCTGCTAAGTTTCTTCAGTACTTTTGTATATAGGTACTCCCTGACTTGTAACCTATGCGATTTAAGTCCATCCACACACACGACTGAAATTTTTTAAAGAAAAAAATGTACAACTTGAGTGATTACGGTGAAAATCTGGCCTATCTATCGTTTTAGTCTTCAGTATCATAGGTAGGACAATTCTAACAAACATCCATTATGAGATACAACCAGACATCCAGAACAGAACATGGACATATGTCAAGGAGTACCTGTATTCCACCAAGAAGACCATAATAGTTTTGGCACTGTTCCCTTTTTTCTGATATGTTGCTCATGGATTTCAACTCAGTTGCCCTAGAAGAATTTGCCTACCTCTGAAATCATGATTCAATTCCTTTATGATAATCTCCATATATACAGTTAAGAAGAAGAAAATGTTGATTTTTTTTTCAATTTTTACTCTGCCATTTCATAAGATCATGCTGGATCTTCTACTTCAGGGCCACTTTCCTGCACTCACTCCATATCTCTTGATTCCCTTAATATCTAAAAATATACCTATTTCTTTCAGTCAGACAGCAACTGAGTCTACACAGTCCCTTTTGGGTAGATAATTGCAAAAATTCTGGATGAAGAAATTTCACCCCTGTACTGAATGGCTGACAACTTGCTCTGAGACTGCGATCATTGCTCCAGCTACCTCAGCCAGGGAAACATCAAGTCTACATCTACCCTGTGAAGCCATATAAGAACTATGTTCTTCAATTAGCTCACCACTTATTTGTCTCAAAAGAGTATAGGCCCAGGGTACTCTATCTCTTCAACAAACCCACCATCCCAGGAATCATTCTGGTGAACCTTTATGGTGCTACCTTTATCACAATTCTATCCTCTGTTGAATGGAGAGACTAGACTAATATACAACCTTCCAGGAATAGTCTCACCAGGGCCTAAAAAAATGGAGCAAGCTGTCTCCACTCTTGTACTCAATTCTCAAAAAGCCAAAATAGTATTTGCTTTCCAAACTGCATTCCTTATCTACAGGTTAACTTTATAATACTTTGCATATGAAGCATATGCAAAGCCTATGCTCCTTTGGTGCACTGACATCATTTGATCTTTTACCAGGTGAAAGTATCCTGGTTTCTACTTTTTCTACAAGTGGATGCCTCACATTTGTCCACATTATATTCCATTCACCTTGTCACACCCATTCATTTAATCCGTATTCCCTTTGAAGTCACTAGGTTGCCCCAAGGTACACATTTTCTTCCATATACCAAAGATGTGTATTGATAGATTATTTAGCCAATGTAATTGCACTTTTTGTGGAGGTGAGTGGTATGAGGGAGAATAGGTTATGGGGGGGGGGGAATGTGGGGAATGAGTTAGCATAGGTTCCATGGGCCAAAACAACCTTCTGAGTGGTAAGGAAATATGGGCCAGAAAAAGCAGTTGATTCCTTAGTTTCATGTCTCATCTGAAAGTAGCTCCAGATGGTATCAGATTAGGACTTGAAACACAATCTAACTGATACATGATAGACTTAAGCATGGTCGACACATAAACTTGGACCCCAGATGTAGTTTATTTCAATTTAATAACAGCATAAACTGTACGCAGACTGGCAGACAGTGAAGGTATTTTAAAAATGAAATGTTATTAGATTAGACGGGCAGACAATGGCAGGTGTAAATTAATTAGGATAAAATATGAGCTACTTTTTTGAGTTTAAAAAATCAAGCTTTGGGAAGCTTTGAAAATTGCAGGGGAATATGGATAAAGAGATCACTAAGTTACAATACAGAACTCCCTGGAAGTATGAACATAAATAGATAAACCCACTCTGTTTTGGCTTTTCCTATTGGGTTTAGAAGTGCGAAAATAAATAAATCGCTTGATCCCTTCTGTAATCTGGCAGTAATTAGTTCTGCCTCAAGCCTCACTCACCATGTATTGTGGTACTGATGCGAAGACGATTTGCAAAACAAATAGGATTTGGATAAGAAATTATGAGAGTCTTTATGATGCATCAGCTAAATTGAGGTTTTTTTTAAGTAGTATGTGTTTATTTGGGGTGTCATTGGACAAATTACTTAATTTTTGATATTTAACCAAGCAGGTGAGACTTGAATTCACCATTTTTTGTCAGGCTGAATTGTTGCTTGCCCATTGATGCCTAAACAAGAAACTTTTGGCATGATCTATTAGATTGATATGGCTATGCTGGATATTTGTAATTGTCTGTTTATTTGGCCTTGACACCAGACAACTATCAGTTTCCTTCTTTCCAAACAATTAGCATGTATGAATCAGTATGCTGGAAGCTGGAGTGCATTACTTGGTGGAATAGAGGCAGGAGCCAATGGTGAAGAAAATAATTCCAAGAATGCTTTCTCCATTTCTACAAAATAGTTTAGATTTTATGAAAATTAGAAACAAAGATAAACACTTAACTTCATAAATAATTATCTAATCCCACTGCCCCATGGGACAGACCTCCAAGTGCTGTCAGATTCATTTTTGCAGGTCGATCCAACAGATTTCTGAGTGATTATTTATCTATTTCAAATGAGTACTTTTTAACCAACCTGCAGTAAATGTACTTCTCTATGACACAAACCATCTAGAGTAGTCCTTGAATATGAAATTAGCTTTATTTATTTTGTGATGTATTGATTCCTCATTTGATCAATTCCTCTTTTTGATAATTTTTGTTATTACCTTCAACTTTTTCTGACACAACTCTTGAAGCTTAGCTGTGCTTGCTTTCAGATGGAGACATTGTATTTATCATAATCCTTTTGGTGTTATTAGAAAGTCATCTTGTGTAGCTGTTCATTAAGGCTTGTATCTCCATCAGTTAATTCTTGGGCCAAATTTAAATTCAACTAAGTCATCCAAAATTGTTAAATCCACCTGATTTAACGGACTTATTTTGCTTATATTAGAAAATTTGAATGTAAATCACTTCAGTTAATTTTCTTGGTGTAGAACTTGGCTAGATTTGAGAGTATTTGTCACAGTCGTGGGTGGCCAAATTATGAATGGCCTGACATTGTGTTGATATGACAATTAGTGTTTGTACGACAATTAGCATTATACTAGTGAGGCATGCAACATCCTATTCACTGTATACATATGATGTCTTGTGAGGAACAGCGAAAAAGTTTGGAATTACCAAGTTTCAAGTAGAAAATAAATAATTACCTCTATGTCATAAGCTTATCTTGGTAACTACTTCCCTCACTTGATGGCCAGGGAATTGTGATCCATCAGTGGGTGGATGTGGTTGCATCTTTTCTCTTTTGAAAAAGATGTTCAGAGTTGTCTGTATTCTTGTTTGATGCTTAGATCTCAATATTTCTTGGTAGAAAGCCCCAATGCTCCCAGCTATCTTTTCTGAGCGGACACAAAGGTTGTCACAACTTTGCATGGTGTCATTTGCCTTCTTAACGTGATCAAACACTTCGTGAAGATTTGGAATTGCAAAAATATTTTTCAACGTAGAATCCTCATCACTTTCCAATGTTACTTTCTTGAGAGATGTTTGTCTGCCCAACTCTGCAGGATCTTTCTTGGTGAGAGGTAAACCATTTGTGAATCAAACAACTTATGAACATCATTCGCATTAATTTTTTCTCATTAATACAAAATCTCATGAACTTTTAGCAATAGTTCATTGGCTGACTAGAGATGTAATTCGAGGAATAACCAATCAAGGCCCAAGATTCCTTTTATTGTCACACAATGATACATTACAGTATAATATACATGATATATTTCAACTTTTGTCTTTGTCATGCAGTTTCCTTGAGCAATACCTGATGCCACTAACTATAAAAGAATGAGAAGTAAAAGAGTGTCCGATCAACATTTCAGCAACATAAATGTTAAACTCTTTCCCCATGGTTTTAGACAGATCTGTATCCATAGTTAACTCAGAATGTCCTTCTCAAATAATACACCATGAGTGTGACCATAAGACCTGGTCCATATGCTGCAAAAGAGATGGTGGCACTAAAAATGGCATTCAGTTCCAGGCACTATGCTTCGATACTAATATGGCAAACTGAGTTGCCTCATTTGAGAACGATCTGGTAAGTTAAATTTTCTCTGTCAGCACAAAATATGCCACAAACCACTCAAGGATTTCAAAATTATTAAAAGATGAGATTTCTTGATGTCCTGAAGATTCTTTTTCTTATCGTCATTAATGTTGCATCCCAACAAGAGAATTAGCCAATTCTTACAGACTTTATAAATAGTACAGAACTTTTCTCATGTGGAAAAGCCACATGTTTCCAGTGAAGTTCAATTTCACTGGCACTGAAAGTTTGGATTTATTGCTGCCATTTTCTCTGATAAATCTTAAATTCATCAGGAAACATCTCAATAGCAAAATTTTTGCCCAAAATTTTCACATTCTTTAACAAATACCTGTTTTTGAATCTGAACTTGGACAAATCTTATGGCAATTTAGAATTTCCATTTTAATGTGCAGTGAATGACTTGCACATTTTTTCTTGAGTTTTTCTGCTTTCCTTTATCTTTTGAGGTGATCACTTGCTTGGCCCATACCAGCCACTGTTGTGATGCAACAACTCGATTATGAATTTCATGACTTGTTCACGACAGTAAATTCTGATTCTGAAATTCTGATTAAACCGTTCAATACGCGAATTGGGTGGGGTGGGCTGGGCTAGTTCCTGAGGTTGGTCAAGTGGATGAGGTGTGAATGTTTTTAGTTAAAATATCCAGAAAACGAATCTTACAAATATGTTTTTAAAGACCTGCTTAAATTGGTTCCAGAAAAATGCTATCTATTGTAGGTTATTAGATGTTTTTCTCACATATTTACATTAAAAATGACCATGGCAATACAGCTCTTTCAGTGTTTAGTTTGTAGTAAATAAAATGTCAAATATACCTTTTTTGTCATTTCTTTGTAAATGTTTTTAGATCTTTCCTTCAAACTGGAATGCTGTATTGATACTGTTCATAAAATTCTGCATTACTTTTTCTTCCTTTGGCTTGGCTTCGCAGATGAAGATTAATGGAGGGGTAATGTCCACGTCAGCTGCAGGCTCGTTTGTGGCTGACGAGACCGATGCCGGACAGGCAGACATGGTTGCAGCGGCTGCAAGGGAAAATTGGTGGGTTGGTGTTGGGTTTTTCCTCCTTTGTCTTTTGTCAGTGAGGTGGGCTCTGCGGTCTTCTTCAAAGGAGCTTGCTGCCCGCCGAACTGTGAGGCGCCAAGATGCACGGTTTGAGGCGAGATCAACCCACTGGCGGGGGTCAATGTGGCAGGCACCAAGAGCTTTCTTTAGGCAGTCCTTGTACCTCTTCTTTGGTGCACCTCTGTCTTGGTGACCAGTGGAGAGCTCGCCATATAACACGATCTTGGGAAGGCGATGGTCCTCCATTCTGGAGATGTGACCTACCCAGCACAGTTGGATCTTCAGCAGCGTGGATTCTATGCTGTCGGCCTCTGCCATCTCGAGTACTTCGATGTTGGTGATGAAGTTACTCCAATGAATGTTGAGGATGGAGTGGAGACAATGCTGGTGGAAGCGTTCTAGGAGCCGTAGGTGATGCCGGTAGAGTTCCCATGATTCGGAGCCGAACAGGAGTGTGGGTATGACAACGGCTCTGTATACGCTAATCTTTGTAAGGTTTTTCAGTTGGTTGTTTTTCCAGACTCTTTTGTGTAGTCTTCCAAAGGCACTATTTGCCTTGGCGAGTCTGTTATCTATCTCGTTGTTGATCCTTGCATCCGATGAAATCGTGCAGCCGAGATAGGTAAACTGGTTGACCGTTTTGAGTTTTGCATGCCCGAATGAGATGTGGGGGGTATGGTCGTCATGGTGGGGAGCTGGCTGATGGAGGACCTCAGTTTTCTTCAGGCTGACTTCCAGGCCAAACATTTTGGCAGTTTCTGCTAAACAGGACGTCAAGCGCTGAAGAGCTGGCTCTGAATGGGCAACTAAAGCGGCATCGTCTGCAAAGAGTAGTTCGCAGACAAGTTGCTCTTGTGTCTTGGTGTAATGCAAGCTCTGCATTACTGAAAGAGCACCAACTCACTCATTTTCTTTCTGTATCCTTTGGTTGGATGTTTGCATTCAAAACTATTTCAGAAATAGTTGAATTTATTTTCTTTGAAGAGTTTGTGTTTTATTTACTCTGGCATTCAATACAGTTGCGTAAATAAATATATAAATTCCATTCTGCCTCATCAGAACTGTTAAATAAACAAGGCTGCTTGACAATTTAGTTTCAAATAACAAAACCAATTCAGCATATTTGGTGCATCTTTCAAAGTAAGAGAAGCGCAGAGATTGCGAATTTTTAGTTAAACAGTCATGTTTGTCAGTCATAAGCACAAGGAAAAACTTCTATAGTCTCCAAGAAGAACTTTATTTTGAGAAGTGACTTTTCTTTCTTTTGGTCATTAGTGTTAAAAACCTTTTGGTATTTTTCTCCCACTTGATAGCAGATATTTGGGAATTTATTCATCTGTAACCATTATATATTCAGTATAACCCCTCTCTATTTTACAGTTTTTAAATGTAAATTCAATTTAAAAAAAATTAAATATGTAGCACAGTAGCAGGCCCTTTCGCCTATGACCCTGTGTCAGCCAATTATACTCAATTAACCTGCAGCCCTGGTATGATTTTGAATGGTGGGAGGAAACCAGAGCAACCAGGGAAAACCCACACAGATACGGGGAGGACATACAAACTCCTTTCAGACGGCACTGGATTTGAACCCCGGTCGCTGGCACTATAATGGTGTTGTGTTAACCATGCCACTTGTAACTTTTAGAAAATAATTATTTTTTAATTCATTTTGATTTCTCATCACTAAGAAAACATACAGAAATAACTGAGAAAAATATAAATGTTTGTAATTTAAATTGGCATTATATTGGTTATTTTTGTGCCATTTCCCAGACCCTATGCATGCCCAACTTAGGATAGAAACTTATTATTGCACATTTTTTTTGGCAATATGTTTGATTTTTCTGTGCAAAATATATATGATATATCTGTTTGGGGAAGCCTCCAGGACATGAACAGCTTCTTTAACCTACATTACCTATGCACTTATGTACTGAATGCACAGTATATATAGTTGATATGATCAATGTCCAATGCCTGACTGCTGCCTTTCCTGTGAAATTGTATCACAAATGTGAACCATGTACACAATATCAAGTCTGAGTAGCAGAGACTTGCCTTGCACCTACACAATTTACAGTGATCACGAATCAGTTGTAGATTTGTGGAGTCATTTGGAGCAGTGCTCATTGCGACTCCTCTGACAAACACTAGGTATGAGCCGTGTGTACATCCTAGGTGATCCTACTGTGCCTCCAGCATAACCAGAAGCAAGAGAAGGAAAGCATCCCAGCAGACTGTTTAGAAGAGTGTGTTAGATCTCTGGGAGCCAGGCTTCCTTCTTCAGCTCCAGTAGAAAGTGAATCTGGATGCTGTTTTCGATGGTAACAGTGAACGTTTGTCATCTTCCATAGGCAGTGTTCTGCCCATGTAGCCATGATTAGTCTCTATTCCTAGGATTTTGAAACAAGGCAACAAAGGCAGAACCTTTTCCATTAATCCTGTTTAGTACCACATAGACGGCATGTCTATAAGTTCAAGTACGTTTTGTTTTAATGGTGAACCAGATCTTTGTTCTCATTTTCAACAACAGTGTGGTTTCTAGTGGAGCCTTTGAAGATGCTAAATTTGAAAGTGTTCTGGACAGATCAAGCACAGTGGATTGCTTAGGTGTTCCCAGGTTAGCTGTGACTGACTAGAACTATTTTTTTGTGGGGTTTTTGAACTTTTCAAAATTGATTTTCCCGTCTTTGCCATTTTGGGATCTCATTAAAAGATGGAATTTTTTTTAAAAATTGGGATCTTAAAAAAGCAACCTCTATCCTCAAATCCCTCCAAGGCCACATCCTCTTCACTCTGCTTCCATCGGGGAAAAGGTACAGGAGCCTAAAGACGAGCACTCAGCAGCAGAAGGACAGCTTCTTCCCCGCTGCCATCAGATTCCTGAATAATCAATGAACCAAAGAAACTGCCTTACTTTTCATGCACTTTAAAAAAATATATATATTATTGTTGTAAAATGGTTCATAATGTGAATGTTAGCAATTTGATGCTGCTGCCACACACCAAATTGTGTGACTTGTTCATGACAATAAATTCTGATTTTGATTCATTGATACTTAACACAAACAAAATTAGGCAGTGGTCAGTCCAGCAGTGATGAGCAACAGTCATGGCATGAGTGACGCAGCCACCCCTGTGGTCTCTCATTTGGACAACAAGAAGTGTCATCAAAGAGAAACTTGGGTTTGAATTTTGTTATTCAGAAAAAAGCTGGCCGGTGGGTAAGCATACCATAGTCATCAGTGTGCACATCCATCCCTTAAAGCAATAGATGAAGCCAAAGATGACTTCTGGTTTGAACATTCCTTCACAAGTCCCAATAGGAGTCAGATTGACTTGAACGTGTTTCCCCGATGAATCAGTGTTGATTATGACGAGACTGTGTTGCGAGCCTTTTTGGGTGGGAGGAGGGCTCCATTGGAATTGGCTGATACTATGCTTTCAAAGTTGGCCTCAACCTTCTGCAGTTCATGACTTTTCTGACTTCGGCATTGAAATTGCTAAGGAGGGTCAGTTTGTCTCCAATCGGGACTTGTATGTAGGAATGTTCAAAACCAGAATAAAATTTATCTTTAGTTTCCTCTCCTGCTTCAAAGGTTTGGACATGTGTTCTGATGGAATGTTGGATCAGAAGAACTTGTTCCGCAAAAGAAGCCAGTTACCCACCAGCCCAGCTCTTGATGGCAAAACTAACCCTGAGTTTCTCTTTAGCTTTTCCCTTCCAGAGAAACTATCATGCCTGCATACGATTTCTTTTAATTTGGGGGAGCAGTTGCATCCCGACTACAATGTACTGTCATAAGAGCCAATAGTAATGAGATTCCAAATGATTGGCAATCAGTCTCTGCTGCACAGATGTTGACACTCGCACAGAAATGCTTGCATAGCCTGTAAGCAGGAATATTGCCTGTGCACATACATACTGGTACTTGTGAAATTGTGGAATGACCACTGTCTAATTTTGTTTATGTATCAATGAGATCGTAAAATAAGAAAGTGGGTGGTACATGAACTGAACAAAACCTTCAGTGGTCTCCAATTCACAGCAGGTCCTGGTTTTGTGGCATCCGTACTCAGGAGAATAGTCTCTCGGCACAGGTGACCTCCTGCAGTCTGATGGCGCAGCCAGTGATTTGCAATTCCAAGCTATCTTTCCCCTCGAGAGGGAAGTATGTTAATGTGTTGCAAAACCTATGTTTGCTCTGAATTCGTGCAAGATGAAGTTATTTTTGCTTGGCAAAAGAGAACATAAATGACTGCTTCATATCACATCTGCATTTCAACAAGATGTATGTATGAAAACCATGCTCCAGTGACAATGGGACAGACAAATATTCGCTCTTTTTTAAATAGAATGCTCAATACTTGCTGATGCTTTTGAATTTTTAAAACTTTTCAGATCATTTTATCTGTTCCACTGGCTGAATATTTCTGTCATGCATTTGGAAATTGTATGCACGAATTGCGTTTCTTGGACAAACTGACAGATGAGTCAAAACTTGGAGGTAAAACTTTGGCAGTGGTGAAAAATGAGCAGGGATAATTCCTCAATCCATTATGTATGTACCTCAATTTTCCTTTCTGAAATTTGTTCAAAAGAAAATTTGTAGAGATGTGTCGTGGGTCTGTATTGCCAATTTTTGCAAACCCAGCAAAGTTTGTTTTTTATATACCCTAAATTTAATGGTCAGGCTACCATTACTGCTGAAGTCATCAAATAAAAATATTAATGACCACCTTCGAAAACAACTTGCAAATTACACGTAACCTTGCTTTACATTTTAAATTATGCAAACCTTATTTTGGTCTCAAGAAATTTTAGTGTATTCTCAAATTTTACTTTTATTGGTTTATCTTTTAATTCTTAATGATATGTTCTTCTGATTGCTTATTCAGGATTGGTTGTTGATATAAGTAATCTGTATTTTATGATTCACACATTTGTAAATGTTCACCTGTTCAGTTTTGATTTATGGCTGCATTATTTTTGTGTCAGTCAGCAGGAGAGTGCAGCAGAAATGTGCAAGGAACCTGATAGCACGCAATGTACTATGAAAGGGATTTTCTGAATACAGTCTATCTAATTACCATATATTTTGGTATATGTCGACCCACCCACTTTTTTTAAAGCTTCATTTTAATTGTTTTTTGGTATATCCGGTATATAAGTTGACCCCTTTTTTTTTGGGCTGTCTGGGCCTCCCAGGAACAACCCCAAAATTTTTTCAAATAACCCAGCTGTAAGTAACAAAGCAATAAATTAAGTAAGTTAAAAAAAAACCTTGGCTTACTGGGCAGGAGCAGCAATGGCCTATGGAGCTGGAGTGGCGACATGGTGCTCCTGGCGGGAGCAGGAACCTTGGCCTATCGGCAGGACTGGCAACTGTGACATCAGGGTTCCAGGTACGAATGGTTATGGTGGAGCCCAGCGGTGGTGAGGTGTCGGGGAACAGTGGCCCCGGCAGTGGGGAGGTACTTCCAACGTGTACTTACACACCGAATCGTCGTCAATCTGATTTTTTTTATGGTGAATTTATAGTCTCAAAAATATATCTGGCATATGTCGACCCCCATTTTTGAGAAGTTTTTGAGGGTTTCACAACTCGACTTATACACCAAAATATACAGTAGATAATTTGCTGAAGTGCAGGCTTAATCCACAATTTTCTGATTGATCGTGGAGAGCCAGTAACTGTGCTCAGTTATTCTAAGTGCTAAATGAAGGAAATATTCATTTTGCACTAAATGATTGAAATTGGTTCTTTCTAGATGATATTCTGGGACTTTTAGTTTGGATTTGATGGCTGATTTTAAAAATCTTATATTTTTCTATTAAATATAAATGCCCCCTTGATGCTTCTGGAAAGTGTACCAGGTTGCAGTGAGAAATGAGCTTCAATTTTCCTTGTGCAAAGTCTCTGAAGACTGCATTAATATATTTCTAATAGGAATACTGTGATCTATGACATTCATTTGAGCAAGATGAATAGTGGGCAAAAAATAAAAAATTGCAGATGCTGGAATCTTAGCAAACAGAGAGATGCTGGAGGGACTTGGCAGGTTATCCATGGAGAGAATGGACATTCTGTGTTTCAGGTTGAGACTGATACATTTGATTGTATAGTAACATAGAAGTTCTTAGAAGCATTAGGCAGCTGACAGGATGTATAAACCTATATTTTCTTTTTTTGTACTGACAGCTGAGTTTCAACCTCAAAGACCAGGTTGAAAATTGTAGGAAAAGTGGGAACAATGTAAAATGTTTCTGTAATGGACTTGTTCCAAGAATCCACATCTGGTATACAAATCAATATATTTGTGTACTCGCTCAATTTTCCAGGATTGGTCAAATTATCAAATTGACACTGATGTTGGACAACTAAGTGACTATACTGTAATATTCTATAGGACTGCAGAATTTTAGAGATTATTAGATATTTAACTTGGTTGATTATATGCGACATACAAAGAGCCTACACTGAACAATGTAAAAAAAAAAAAAAAATTGAAAACACGGATAAGGTTTTTAAAGTCTTCCATGGTCTTGCAGCATCATCTGTATCTCCCCAACTCCATAGTCCTCCTACCTTTGCAACATCTTCTAACTACAAGCTTTCTAAATTGCTGGGCTGATTCATTTCCCTGATGGCCATTTGTTTTGGGTGTAATTTGCCCTGCCCTTGTGATATGCAATATGAGTTCTTGGTCTTTGTTGGGTTAGGAGATTTGGAATAAACTGTTAAAGGGCAGCACCTCCATCCACCCCTTACAAAGTTAGTGTTACGAGCCCAGAGGACCCCAAACCCAGCAGCAATAGATATTCACCAAGGCAAATCGTTACTTAAACAAAAGTTGCTTTCAATTATCTTTAAAAATGAAAACAGGATCAAACACTTTAACTTATTACTAACCTAACTTAACCCCCTTCTAATTCTAATTGCATATGTATGTAATGTGTGAGTAAGTTTAGAAAGGTTCTTTGATTCACAGTCCAATCTCTATCTCCACTCCTCCAAGTTCACTGGTTGCAGGCAATTCTTATACTGTGCACAGAATTTAACATTTATTAATTTCATCAGGCTTTGGTGCTTGAAAGGTAAATGGTTACCACTCAGGAAGGTTCTTGTCGGTTTTCAGAGAGAGATTTGTTGTTCGCTGGACACCCACAAAACTGATTCCTTTTAATCAGCCATATCGGTGTCTTGCTGAAGAAACATGCCCCATCAGGGTTCTCCAGATGATCACCTCTTTCTTTAAGGTCAGCACAGAGTTCCTTTTTGTTTCCCTTATTTCAAGTGAAACATTAGCCAGCCAGTTCTCTCCTCTTGTATGAGCCACAAGGACTTTGGACAACCTGTCTTCCAAATGGGGTTTTTCCACAAGCTTGCCAGCTTGTCCTGTTCTAGTCCCAGCTGCTGCTGCTGAACTGTAAAACTGCTGAACTGAATTCTTTTTTTCTCTCTCTCTCTCTCTCTCACTCAGAGAAAAGCCTGTTTGACTCTCTCTGCTTGCAAAAACCACATGACCCTCTTGGAACAGGAAACTGCACTCAGACAGACTGACTGCGGCACCAACGAGTTCTTTCATCTGTTGCTTTTCAAAACAACAATCCATTAATGAAGTCCCTTGGGCACTCTTCAAAGTTTTTGCAAAGGCTTTCTGAGCCAGCCTGTCTAGCTTGAGCAGAGCTCCGATATTTTAAATGTGATCTGTTTTGAAGTGTTTGTATGTGACCTATACTAAAAAAAAACCTGCCACATTTTATCTCCCAAAATCATATCTATATACAATATACAACACAATATATTCTGTCACACTAGTGATACAATAAAGATAGAACTAGCACTTTCTATGATGGAAATAGTTGAGTTATGTGATATAATAGTAGGCTTCAAATAGCGTAAGTCAGCATCACCAAGCATCTTGATCAATCAATGTCGAAGTTCATGGAGAAAACATGAAATTCTATTAGTCTTCAGCATGTACCTGTATCTCCAGTGGTGTTAAAATGGCAACACTGTCAGCTGTATGATCTTACCTATATATTCTGGATTCATCAAGTCCATATTGCTTTTGGAGATTTCCATTAATATCTGTGATCAATTGAATCTGAGGCTGGACATGCATGGTTCTAATGCAACTTTTAAGATCATGACATAAGTAAATTGGGTAATTTCACTTGTTAAACAAGGTTGGTATTTTATAAAATACCATTTTTAGCTGTGCCATCTTAAAACCAATGATGTTATGAACCAGAAATATGTAGTTTTCCATGATAATGTCAGTTTACAAATAGTTATACCAAAACTACAAGTGTTTTTGCTTCAATGTCAACATGCTGCAAGATTATTAAGAAAATTTCCCATTTTACCTTGCTAAGATTATCGTTTAATGGTATCAGTTTGCAATAACTTTTGAACCCCAAAGGTGAATCAAGTACATGCCCATCACCTATCTCTGGTTGTATAAGTATTGCTATTTCTCTGCTCTTTTCAGTACTTGCACATTAGTTTTGTCAATTGGAAAGGCATTCAAATTCCTTGTTATCAAAAATACGCCATCTGCTATTGAACCATGGCATTCAGAGATTTCACAGGTTTCTATTTGGCACATACAGTATAAATTTGTTCGGAGTGCCATACTAGTGAGAACATTGATATATCAACAAAATTTACTGAAGTAATTTTTTTATTCAGTTAATAACGGTTCAAAAAATGCAAAGAAATCTCCTCAATTCAGATGAAATTGAAACTTGCTTTATAGAGGATTAGCAAAGAAGTGATGCATGCAAAGCCAAGGGAATTTTTAAGTGATAAACCGCAGTGAAGCCATTGACTCTGTGACATAATACCAGTGATGACTTGTCAAGATATTGCTATTACATGAACATATCAAATTTACAGTTGTAAAATGTTGTCTGTAATTCTAGAATGATGAAACCCCACTGTTATTTGTATGAACACTCTAATATAAATAAAGCCATTATTTTGCTAGATCAAAACGAGGAGAACTTTGATTTCTTAATGGTAGGATTTCTTTTTTGTCTGTGAAGAAGATATTCCAAACATGTACTTAAAGGCTTGTGGTTTGCTGTTCTCTGGAATGAAATTAAAACTTGTCCAAGTTAACAAATAGTTGGAACTGAGCTATTGAATGACTTTAAGAACATTTGACATGGAGGATATTTTCATAAATTGTTGAAGATTGGACCATGGCAATATGAACAGTGAGTTTAACAACAAATTCATCAACATTGTTTCCTTATTTTTTGGGAACAATTCCAATGCCACTTATAAGAGAAAAACAATGATTGTGATTTAGGCAACTGTGACTCTTTGGAATCTGGCATTAATTTACATAAATTGTTTACCTTTTTTTAGTTGTTTTAAATATTCAGAAGTATTTTTGTTCTGGGTTTCTGAGTGGTGTTGACTGCATTCTCAGGCAGAGTAGTTGATCTATTACCATTAATCCTGGTTTAATGTGCACCATTGCATTGGGCAGGCTTGGGGTGGGGGGTGGTATTGTCATTGTCCCTTTTAACAGGGACACAAACTACTTTCCCACTGACCACAAGTCATCCCTTGGAAAGGAAAACAATAGTCCTGGGATGCAACTTGTCCTTTTTCCACTGGTTTACTCAATACGCCGGCATCAGCTGATGCTGGGGATGTGAGTAGGGGTTGAGGCTGTCAATCCTCGGCATGATTTTATGTCATTTGAGTCCAGCTTGCTGATTGTTTCTCTTTTCCACTGGACCTTTAACCGGTCAATTGGCTGTCAATTCCTGGGACAAGGTTCCAGACCGGCCAATTGGCTGTCAATTCCTGGGACAAGGTTCCAGACCGGCCAATTGGCTGTCAATTCCTGGGACAAGGTTCCAGACCGGCCAATTGGCTGTCAATTCCTGGGACAAGGTTCCAGACCGGCCAATTGGCTGTCAATTCCTGGGACAAGGTTCCAGACCGGTCAATTGGCTGTCAATTCCGGGGACAAGGTTCCAGACCGGTCAATTGGCTGTCAATTCCTGGGACAAGGTTCCAGACCGGCCAATTGGCTGTCAATTCCTGGGACAAGGTTCCAGACCGGCCAATTGGCTCTCAATTCCTGGGACAAGGTTCCAGACCGGCCAATTGGCTCTCAATTCCTGGGACAAGGTTCCAGACCGGCCAATTGGCTGTCAATTCCTGGGACAAGGTTCCAGACCGGCCAATTGGCTGTCAATTCCTGGGACAAGGTTCCAGACCGGCCAATTGGCTGTCAATTCCTGGGACAAGGTTCCAGACCGGTCAATTGGCTGTCATTTCCGGGGACAAGGTTCCAGACAGGCCAATTGGCTGTCAATTCCTGGGATAAGGTTCCAGACTGGCCAATTGGCTGTCAATTCCTGGGACAAGGTTCCAGACCAAAAGGACAGAGGACTGGATTTTGTCTCCTTTTTGAGTGGAGATGATCAGACTGAACACATGGGTTTGTCAGCTTTGCAGATGGAGGACTTTCATAGAGGTTCTGAGTTTTCCTTCAATATTGTCTTGATGTCAATTTGTATTTGCATATTTCAATTGATAAACTACATGATTCCCATGAATCCCATGATACCTTGATCATTATGGAAGGGCATCAAGTTTGACTAATTTTTTTTTAGTTTTTTAAAGCTTGCTTCTAGTAGAGTAGATGAAAGGAGATTAATGAATGAGGTGTATTTCGATTGTTAGAATGTGTTTGTACAGGAGGTTGGTGAACAAGTTTGAAATGCATGAAATTGAGGATAATAATTCTATGGATTGAGGGTTGTTTGACAGGTAGTAAATAAAATAAAGAATAACAGGTTGACAGGCTCCGAAGGAAAACAGGGATCCATTCATAAGCTTCTCAACAATTTGCCTGAACAGGTCAAGTGTAACATCTTCAAATTTGCTGATGACAGAAAAACTAAACCAGAATGTGATAGGGCCACAAGGAAAGAAGCTTCAGTGGAGTATGGATAAGATAAATGAATGTGAAACAACATGTTACAATGTGTAATAGTGTTATTTTCTAAGGAAAGTGTATTTTTTAAATAGTGGAAGGTGAAGAAATGATGTTGAAAGGGACCTGTGTGCATAGCGTAGAAGTCGTTAATACATAAAGTGCAGATTCAGCAGGTAATTGGGAAGACCAAAGGTATATTGGCATTTATCTCTAAGGAATGGAGTAGAAGAGTAAGATGCCTTAGTAAAATTATTTAGCACCATGGTGAGACCACACCTTGGAATGTCATGTTGAACTTTAGTCCCCTTTCCCAAGGACAGATATACTTGCTATAGAAGGGGTGCAGTGAAGATTCATCATAGTTCCTTGGATGACGACTCTTAGATAAGGAGAGGTTGAGTATGCTGGGCCTCTTTTCACCAGTGTGTGGTAGTAAGAGTGGTAACCTCATTGAATTGCACAGAATTCTGTGTTCAACAAGAGAGATGTAGATTTTATGTAATGATTGCAGTTAATCTTGTTTAATATGAAACCGGGGTCTTAAATTTTAGAGCTTGAAATGGATGTAGTGGATTAGAAAACAACATTAAAAAATGTGTCAGTCGGCAAGCAATAGCTCATCTTTAAAGAATTAATATCTCTTTGTGGCGGTATGCCATTAGGCAGGTGAACCGACCTCGCTTGTCACGCACGCGGCGGGGCAGCCGGCCAAAATGGCGCCGTCGGGTGTTTCCTCCCGACCTCGGCACAGGGCTCAGAAGCCCGCGCTTGGCGACCCATGTGACGCCAATAAAAGGCACAAAACGTAACAGGAAATGTGGTCCAACTGTGGTTAACAAGGTAAGTTACAGATGATATTAAATGAAAGGAAGAAGTTTATAATATTACCAAAAGGGTTTGTGTGCTTGAGACAATAAAAAAGATACAGCTGCAAGCATCCAACAGACCAGCCAACATCTGTGGAAAAGGAAGCAGAGTGAACATTTCCGTACAAAGGATCTTCATCAGATTGGCAACGATCTTTGACCTGGAATGTTAACTATTTTCTCTTTCCCAGATGCTGGCTGAATTACTGAGTGTTTCTAGCTTTATGGGTATTTTCAATTTCCAGTTGCAACTTTTTTATTTTGTGTGAATGTGAAAATTTGGAAAATGTCACAGATTGACAGAGGAGCACCAAAATTGTATTCCACTTCTCTGTTTTTTTTTCTTTTCAAACCTGTAAGAAACACAAACATGGACTCTATGCTTTTACAGGTATGTATAAAGGGAGGGAGGGGGCGTGGCAAGATGGTGTAGAAGCAAGAGGTGTATTCCACCTTTCCCCAGCTGGATTACTAAATACCCGGTTTTAAAAAAGCATAAAAGTGGTTAAAAATAATATTTACAATTGTTTAAATAACAGTGATTTATGATGGCATCTAATGTGAAAAAATTTAAACTTCAACTTCAGAAAAAATTACCATACAAAAGTGTGGAAGAATTGAGGCCTACCTGCATAGCTGAATCCACGGAATCGTCGTTGGGTGTCTCCAAGCCTCAGAGGACTCCAGCCCGTTCGAGTTTGACCTCGGCGCCGAACCCTGCCTCCGCAAGATAGCGCCGACACTTTGGTGAGCTCGGCCATTGTTGACCCACGTTCACGTGAAGCCGTGCGTGTGGGCGGCATGGCCGATGAGGGGACCCGTAAACCTGCGACTTCCCTGGGCAGCCCGGGGGCACGCAGTGTAGCGTCGGAGGACGCTCCTGCACGTCCGGCGGCTTTGCCTGTCTTGCGTGGGGCATCCTGGGTCCGAGAATTGCTGGATAAAGTATGGGCTGTGGGGAGCCCAAACGTCGACGTTCCGAAGAGGTCGGGGTGCCGGTGTCGGGAGTCCAGACCTGCAGCCATTCAGCTAAAGGATCTACATGACTGAGGAAGAAGAGGAACTTATTGGAATTTGTCCAGGAGGAGGAGCCTGTAGTTAAAGGAGGAAACCTCAAAAAGTGGAGGTGGAATCTGGAATGGATTCAGTGTTTACTGTTTTGGAAAGGATTGCTTTTCAAATGCACAATATGTCAAAACAAATATCAACACAGGTGAATCAAGGATTTATGGAGTTGAAAATAACAATGAATACCCTGTGTGATGAAATGTCAACTATGAAACAAGAAATGATTGTAGTTAAGAGTGATATTAATAGATTAAAGGACTCTACATTACCTTTGTTGACCTCACCAAAGCCTTCGACACCGTGAGCAGGAATGGGCTTTGGCAAATACTAGAGCGCATCGGATGTCCCCCAAAGTTCCTCAACATGATTATCCAACTGCACGAAAACCAACAAGGTCGGGTCAGATACAGCAATGAGCTCTCTGAACCCTTCTCCATTAACAATGGCGTGAAGCAAGGCTGTGTTCTCGCACCAACCCTCTTTTCAATCTTCTTCAGCATGATGCTGAACCAAGCCATGAAAGACCCCAACAATGAAGATGCTGTTTACATCCGGTACCGCACGGATGGCAGTCTCTTCAATCTGAGGCGCCTGCAAGCTCACACCAAGACACAAGAGAAACTTGTCCGTGAACTACTCTTTGCAGACGATGCCGCTTTAGTTGCCCATTCAGAGCCAGCTCTTCAACGCTTGACGTCCTGCTTTGCGGAAACTGCCAAAATGTTTGGCCTGGAAGTCAGCCTGAAGAAAACTGAGGTCCTCCATCAGCCAGCTCCTCACCATGACTACCAGCCCCCCCACATCTCCATCGGGCACACAAAACTCAAAACGGTCAACCAGTTTACCTATCTCGGCTGCACCATTTCATCAGATGCAAGGATCGACAATGAGATAGACAACAGACTCGCCAAGGCAAATAGCGCATTTGGAAGACTACACAAAAGAGTCTGGAAAAACAACCAACTGAAAAACCTCACAAAGATAAGCGTATACAGAGCCGTTGTCATACCCACACTCCTGTTCGGCTCCGAATCATGGGTCCTCTACCGGCATCACCTACGGCTCCTAGAACGCTTCCACCAGCGTTGTCTCCGCTCCATCCTCAACATCCATTGGAGCGCTTTCATCCCTAACGTCGAAGTACTCGAGATGGCAGAGGTCGACAGCATCGAGTCCACGCTGCTGAAGATCCAGCTGCGCTGGGTGGGTCACGTCTCCAGAATGGAGGACCATCGCCTTCCCAAGATCGTGTTATATGGCGAGCTCTCCACTGGCCACCGTGACAGAGGTGCACCAAAGAAAAGGTACAAGGACTGCCTAAAGAAATCTCTTGGTGCTTGCCACATTGACCACCGCCAGTGGGCTGATATCGCCTCAAACCGTGCATCTTGGCGCCTCACAGTTTGGCGGGCAGCAACCTCCTTTGAAGAAGACCGCAGAGCCCACCTCACTGACAAAAGGCAAAGGAGGAAAAACCCAACACCCAACCCCAACCAACCAATTTTCCCCTGCAGCCGCTGCAACCGTGTCTGCCTGTCCCGCATCGGACTTGTCAGCCACAAACGAGCCTGCAGCTGACGTGGACTTTTACCCCCTCCATAAATCTTCGTCCGCGAAGCCAAGCCAAAGAGAGAATAGATTTATAAAATCAATTGACACTGTGCAAGATAATTTTAAGAAAATTGAAACGGCCTTTTCTGAGTGTCAAAATCAGGTGGAATGTAATAGAGAAAAAATGGAAAAAGTGGAAGGTTCTTTTGTAGATTGGGGGATTCAAAAAAGAGATTTATTGAAGAAGATTGATTCATTTGAAAATCGAAGCCTAAGGAATAATGTGAAAAGTTGGTCTTCCAGAGGACATTGAAGGTTCCGATCCTATAAAGCTTTTTAAGCTTTGGATCCCAGAGGTGCTGGGTAAAGAGTATTTTCCTGAAGGGTTGGAATTGGATCCGGCTCATAGTGCTCCGAGAAGAAAACCACTTCGAGGACAAACACCGAGAGCAGTCTTGGTTCGTTATTTAAAATACCAAGATAGAGAAATTATTCTATGTATGGAGGTACAGAAAGCACGGAAGAATCAGTCTCCATTAATGGTTCAAAATAACAGAGTGTTTTTTTTATGCCGATTTGAGCCAAAAGGTTATTAGAAGACGACGAGAATTTAATACGGCCAAAGATATTTTGTGGCGAAAAGGCTATAAGTTTGCTTTTCGTTATCCTGCAATTTTGAAAGTTTTTTAATGGAAACTTTCAATCTCAATTTTTTGAGAATGATCATGATGCTTTGGTTTTTGCTAATTCTTTGCTGGAACTGTGAAGAAATGGGTGTTCTCCTTCGTTGTCTCCTAAGAGGACGGTAAATGGAAATGGACATGGGTATGGAAAGAAAGAAGAGTTGACACAAAGTCTTCTTGATGTTGAAGATCTGGAGCAGTTGTTGGGCATGGAATGATTGGGCTAAATATATGGACTATATTTTATTGTGTTTAATTAAATACAATAAAATATGGATGGCTGGGTGGATGACACTGAAAACTTTGACAGTCATCTGCTGCTGGTGGGTTTACCACACCCAGATTTTTAGGGTATTACTACCTTTGGGTGGTTTTTTTGTGTTTTTCTGTTATTTTTTTAAATTATGTTTTTGAGGGTTTTTTTTTGAAGAATTATAGAGGGGAGCGTTATTTTATAGTGTGTAAATATATTAGTAGTTAAAAAGGATGTCTAAATTGAATTTTGCAACTTTTAATTTCAGGGATTAAATAATCCAATTAAGAAAGAGAATATTGGTTTATATTAAAAAAATGAAAATTGATTTTGCTTTTTTACAAGAAACACATTTGACTGGAAAAGGACATTTGAAATTGAAAAGAGATTGGGTTGGTCATGTTTTTTCTTCTTTTAATTCTAAGGCAAGAGGGGTAGCGATTTTGATTCATAAAAATTTACCATTTGAATTGGATTCTTCAGAGGGGTATGCTGGCAGAGTATTAAGAGTGTACTGTAAAATTTTTGCTGAATCGTGGACTTTGCTGAATCTTTATGCCCCTAATATAGATGATGAGTGGTTTATTTCAGAAGCTTTTTTACTGTTAACTCAAGCTAATGAAAATGTCTTAGTTGGTCATAATTTTAATTGTGTTCTGGACCCTTTATTGGAGAGAAATCCAAAAAGTATAAGGAAATCAAAGATGGCAACACAAATTAATGCATTAATGAAAGATTTAAATTTGGTGGATATTTGGAGAAAAGTTAATCCTACAGAGAAAGATTTCTCTTTTTATTCTGCATGACATGATTCAGTTTCTAGAATTGATTTATTTTTGGTATCAGTACATTTACAAGGTAAAGTGTTACGAGCTGAATATAAAAGTAGAGTTATATCAGATCATTCATTATTACTTTTTTCTTGTGAAAGTTCGGAGGTAGTACGTCCGTCGTTTAGACAGAGATTTAACACAATGTTATTGAAAAAAACAGTTTTTTTACTTTTGTTAAATAGCATATTTCTTTATTTTTGACCGAGTATGTTAATTCTGTGGATAGTCATTTTGTAATATGGGATGTTTTAAAAGCTTATTTGAGGGGGAAGATTATTAGTTATTCTACGAAAGTTAAGAAACAATATATGGCAGAGTTTAGAGTTAGAAAATAAGATTGCTGAGTTAGAGAAAGATTTTGAGAAAGGTGTAACAGAAGATTTAAAAAAAAGTCTCATTAGCGAGGATGAAATTACATTATAATACTTTACAAACTTATCAGTTTGAGCGCTTAATTAATTGATCTAAACAACGTTATTAATAGTTAGGTAAAGAGCTCATAAAGTACTTGCTTGGCAATTGAAAGCTGAACAGACATCTCGGACTATTAATGCTGTTAAGAAGAATTCAAAAGTTGCTTGCAAACCTCAGGAAATTAGTGACCAGTTTTATTCATTTTATTTGAAATTATATACTTCTGAGGGGAAACAGGATAATGGTTCTATTGACTCTTACTTATTTAAATTAAAGTTACTGGTATTAGATGGAAATGATGTTCAGGAATTGGAATCTCCATTTACGGATTTTGAAATTAAAGAAGCTATTCAGGAAATGCCTAATGGAAAGTCCTCAGGGGATGATGGACTGTGGAATTTTATAAACTTTTTCTGATTTTTCTAATGTATTAGGAGAAGTGTTGAATCAAGTTACTGAAGATCAGAAGTTACCAGAATCATGTTCAAGTGCTTTAATAACTGTCATTCCTAAAAAAGAGAGAGCTCCATTAAAAGTGTCTTCATATAGACCTATTTCTTTATTAAATTTAGGTTATAAAATTATAGCAAAAGTATTAGCTAATAGACTTGCTAAATATTTACCCAAATTGGTACATATTGATCAAACAGGTTTTATTAAGAATAGAAATGCATCAGACAATGTATTTCGATTAATTACTTTGGTCAACGCATATCGAAACCAACCTAACGATCCTAAGGTGATTGCATTAGATGCAGAAAAAGCTTTTGATAGGGTTGAGTGGGATTTTTTATTCAAAGTGTTAGAGAAATTTAAATTCGGCCCTTTTTTATTGGTTGAGGCTTTATATATGAACCCAATTGCCAGGGTGGTGACAAATGGACAGATTTCTTCACCATTTAAATTTACTCATTCAACTTGACAGGGCTGCCCATTGTAACCAGCCTTATTTGCGTTGGTTATTGAACTGTTAGCTCAGGCTATTAGACAAAATGAAGAAATTAGAGGGATGAGGGTTAAGAATGAAGAATATAAATTAACTTATTTGTGGACGATGTGTTGATATACTTGACGGAATCGGAACGGTCATTGAAACAATTGCAAGAGTGTTTGTTGAAATTTGGAGAATTATTGGGATATAAAGTTAATTGAGATAAAAGTGAAATTTTACCAGTTGGAGTGGGAGATTATTCTGAATTTAAAACTATTACAAAATTAAGGTGAACAAATAAAATTAAGTATTTAGGTTTGTTTATGGATACTAATTATCAATCATTACATCAATTAAATTATGTACCTATATTAAGACAGATTAAAGCAGATTTGATTAAGTGGAAAGATCTCCCATTAACTTTGATTGTTCGGGTTAATTGTATTAAAATATTTTAATATTTTTCCTTGAATTCAATATTTATTTCAGTCACTATCTTGTTTACTTTCTAAGGGTTTTTTTCAAGATTTGAATAAAGCAGTGCAAGAGTTTTTATGGAAAGATAAATTAGCTCGAGTGGCGTTGCATAGACTTACATGGAAGTATGCATTGGGCAGACTACAATTACCACATTTTCAAAACTATTATGAAGCGGCCCAGTTGAAGTTTGTTAGTAGATTGATGGATTTAGATCAGCCTCCTCCTAGCTGGGCTAAAGTGGAGATGGCATGTATTCCTAGGGTTGAGATACATGAAATTTATATTTTGTTGGAATTTGATTTTGTTACAGCAATATGATATGCAGATATTGAAACATTTGTTAAAGATTTGGATTAAAAAAAAAACAGGGTGTTAGGGTCGAAAGATAAATTATCAATTTTATCTCCATTGTATAATAATCAACTTATTTCAATGTTTAATAATCATTTAAAGATTTGGGATTCTAAAGGTATAAAGACAATACAAGATTGTTTTGTAGAGGGGCAATTTCTTTCTTTTAATCAATTGAGAGAAAGATTTGATATACCTGTAAATTCTTTCTTTGCGTATTATCAACTTAGAGCTTTGATAAAAGATAATTATAGTAGAGAAATGATTTTACCTACGTTATCGAGATTTGAATCTTTGATTTCCTTTATACCAAAAAAGGGTTATATTTCAGTTATGTATAATTTGTTACAAGATAGTATGGTTAAGTCAAATTGGGAGAAATCTAAACTTAAATGGGAGAGTGATTTAGTATTTATTTTTCTCGGTGATGATTGGGCGAATGTGTGTCAGGTCAATGTAATTAAATCGACTAATGTAAGATAATTATAATTTTTTAGATCAATTATATTTGACCCCGGAAAAACTAAAAAAAAAATATGGGTTTAGTAATTCGGATTCTTGTTTTAGATGTGGCTCATGTATTGGAACTTTTCTACATGCTGTTTGGACTTGTGTTAAAGTCTTGTGGCAAGGAATTAAAGTAGTTTTGGAAAAATTATGTAATTTTATATTACTGTTAGATCCAATGATTTTTTTGTTGGGAAATTTGTATTCATTAAGGGGAATGGGATTGGACAAAATTCAAATTGCTTTTGTACGTTTGGTGTTATCAGTAGCGTGTAAATGTGTTGCCAGTACTTGGAAAGATGATACAGATATTAATATATCACGTTGGCACAATGAATTGAAAGTATGTATTGTTATAGAAAAAAATTACCTAAAATTTACATGATAATTCTTCTTATTTTGTTAGTAAGTGGTCTCTGTATTTGAAATATATGCATTTCGATATACTTTGGAATGTTATTAACATTTATATTTTCTTTTTAAATATATATATATAATCTAAATTTTTTTTTGCTCCCCTTAAGGGAGTTGGCTGAAGGGGTGGGAGGGTGGGGTGGGTGTTAATGTAAAAATCTTTTTTTTTAAATTATTTCTATATGTTATGTTTTTTTTCTATCTTTTAAATAAAGTTTGAAAAAAAAGGTATGTATAAAGAAAAAGATTACCGTAAGTTAATGTGGGTTGGAACTGAAATGGTAAGAAACATATTGGGGAATAATGAAATGTCATAGAAATTAAATCTATTTGTCTGTATTACAGATAGAAAGTGATAAATGGACTGAAAGTAGAGAATGAAAATAAATTGATCACCTTGGGGCTGAGGCTGAAACTAGTTTCGTCCAACACTGATCCTTGCAGCACCCATCTGCTTACAATCTGCATCAATAATTTGGATGGGGACCTTGAGACCATCCATTTTGTCAGGAGAAAATCGAAAACTGGAGCATTACATAAATGGAGAGAGAGATTGTAAGGTGACAAAACAATGAGTTGCTGTAGGAACTTAGTGGGTCAGGTAGCATCCATGGGTAGAAATTATTTGTGTTGGGATCCTTTATTGAGATTAATGTTAGAAGAGTTAATATCAAATATATCCAGAGGGAAGAAGATGGAGAGGGGCCAAGAGTTGACAGGGCATTGGGCAGAAGTGGGGGAGGTGGAGAGACAAGTTAAGGGAGAGGCCGGTGGGCGGGGGGAGGGGGGGGGGAAAGAAAGGGTTGAATTAGAGAAGTAAGAATAGTGGTAGGTAAAGAAAAGATGTAAACAGTGGAACCAGATTGAGGTGGAGGTTAGCTAAAATTATTTTTAAAAATTATGTTCATGCCATTGGGTTTGAGGCTGTCAAGGAGGAATATGTTTTTCCTGAAATGTATGTTTGGCCTCAACCTGACATATATATCTGGTGAAGGGAAACGAGCTGATTGAATACTGGGAGTTAAAGTTGAGACTTGCATACAGAGTGAAGGTGTTCATTGAAGTAGTCACCCAATCTGCATTTAGCCCTATTGATGTAGAAGAAGCTACATTGAATGCAATAGATTAGGTTGGATGATGTGTATATAAAGTTCTGCCTCACCTAGGAATTCTGATTTTGGCCTAAGATGCAGGAGGGGGAGATGTAGGGACAAGTTTTACAATGAGAAGAGCCTTAGGGGTGGAAGGGTGAGTGGGAAGGAAGGAGTTGACCAGGAATCTTGTGGAGATTGATTACTGTGAAAAGAGGATAGGAATGGAGAGAGGTAGACAGGACTGGCGTAGGGATTGTGGTGAAGTTGGCAGAGGTGTCAGGTGACATTGTGGATGCTGATGGGATGGAAAGTGAGGACCAAATGGACTGTGTCCTTGAACTGCCTGGGCAGAAGTTGGGCAAGAGCAGAAGTATCAGAAATGGAAAAGATGTGAGAATCTTTATCATTGACAATCAGGAGGGGGGGGATCAAAGTTTATTAAAGAAGGGGGCATCATGAATGTCCTGGAATAGATGCTGCGGAGGCAGAAGCTTGACAAAAAGGGCTTACAAGTGACAGAATGGGAAGAGGTACAGTCCATGGGGTCGATGGGTTTGAAACAGATGTCAATTTTTCTTAGCTAGAGAGTGAGTGTGCCAAAAAAGAGAGGTATCAGAAATAGTTCAGGTAAATTTAAGGACTGGGTGGAGATTGGCAGTGAAATTAATGGAATTGTTGAGTTCTGCATGGGTGTAAGAGGTAGCACCAATGGAATCATCCATGTGGTGGATGAAGAGTTGGGAAGTGGTAAGGTGTTGGCCTACAAAAGGCCTTTGGTGTCTTTGTACTTGAATTATTGAAGGTGAATATGCGGATGAAGCAAGCAAGGAAAACAGTATGTTAGCAAGGAGATTTTAAGATTAAGTATAAAGATTTTTTAAATGCAATGTGTCGGGCTATGCTGAGACAACAACTGGAATATTGTGTACATATCAACTCTTCCTACCAAGGAATAAACTCAGTGTAAGGAAATTTCATCAGACTGATTCCTGGCATGGCTAGTTCATCCTACACAGAAAGAAGAAATAGATTGTAACTATAGTTTCTTGATCTAATTGAAATGTACAAAATATTCCAGGGCTTGACAGAGTACATTCAGAGGTATCTGTTGCATTTTCGAGGTTGGATCGACTGTTGATAACTGAGATCAGACGTCTTTTCACCTAGAAGGTATCAAAGCTCTGGAATTCTCTTTCTTAGAAGGGAATGGAGGCTCAAACATTGAATAAACTGAAGACGGTTTTTTTAATGAAGAGAATCAAAAGTTGAGTTTTGTACTGAGATAAAAGATCAGCCATTATTGAACAGTGGTGCAAGCAGGAGGAGCTAGAGTAGCATATTTATTTTCTATTTGTTCTATTTTACCAGTCTATCATGTCAATTCAAATCACGAGCATTATCTCTTCCAAGTCCATGAGGTGTTTCAGAGACACTGGTGACCCTTTGTGTGGCTATTGACATCCACTATGCACCATTTTGCACAGCAAGATGTGTGTTAGTGAAAGAAGCACAGTGTTGGGGTGATGTGCCCTTGGTTGAATAGTTCAGTCTGTCAAATCTGGAGATGTGGGTATGAGTCTTTGAAAGTGGATAGGTTGGTGAAGGTACGTGACTACTTCTAGTTGGTAGCAATTAATTGATCAGAAGCCAGTGGCATTGGCAGTGGATGAAGCAGTTTCAGGTACACGAACAGAGTTTGTTTGTTCTTGTGAGATCATTGGGCTTATTGTGGCTCTTCATCTAGGTTCTTGGAGTTTGAATTCTGGCTTCTACCTCCCTAACCAGTGTTTTCTCAGGTTCTCTCTGGAGAGCCACCTCACCCTCATGTCTCCAGTAATATGATTGTATATTGGGTTCTATTCTGTATCATCTACCAGGTTTCAATGACTTCCATTTCTTGCAACAGGCCCAGGTTACTTTTTTTTTTAAAGAATTGCCAAATGACTGAGAAATACAAGCCAATTTCAACAGGTTATAGCTACTTAACATCCTGATGTTTGGAGTCAATCAGTGCCACAGTTAGTACTAGTTGGTTGATGAAATCATGAAAAATATCAGGCAGAACAAATTTGGTGTGGTGAATGAATTCAAAGTAATCATACGTTGGAAATCCTGTGCCCTTTTTCTGTTGCCATCTAATTTTGCCTCCTTGAAAACACATCTGGTTCATTAATTGCATTCCCTCCTTATTAGGTTTGGTTTATATGTTGCACCAGGCCCACTCCACATAGTTGACTCTCAAGTGGTGTAGCAACCACTTAGTTATACTGTTATAGCTACATAGGAACAGAGATAGACTAAAACCAATTAACTATCTGGCATCAAACCAGACACCAAATTTGGACGTGGCAATGCTATTCCAAGCCCTGCTAATCTTGTAAAGTTCTGTTCATTATCTTCTGGAGTCTACACTGTGGGAGCTGTCCCACAAAAAAAAAGCAAGAAACGATATGATTCTGTTCACAGGATTGTAGCATTATGTGCCAAAGTCCTGTATAATAATTGCTTCACATGCCCCGTCCCATTGACACCTTCAGCTGTTTCATCATTGACCCCCTTCAAAAGGTCAGAAGTGACAACAGCTCTTTTTTTAAACACTGAAAAGCTGTGTTATTACCATATATGTGACTGGTTTCTGGAAGCCGGCTGGAAGACCAGAAAAAAGCTAGGTTGGTGAGTACTTTTGCACAGCCAGCTTCCTAAAGCAAAAGAGGTGGGATGTTGTAGTACCACCCTGTTCCACCTCTGACACTACTTACCTTGGCAGATTAAAGCTGGGTAAGTTCAGATCCCTGAATCTGCCTTCGATGTGTTGGCACAGCTAGGTGAAGCACTTGAAAGGTGGATAATACCCAGCTTTAATCATCTGTGTAAGAGAGGAGATTGCTGTTGATTGCATAATATTCACTTTTAACAAATTAACAAGACCTAGACAAAATTCAGGCAGGAGCTGCAACAAAATAGTCAACATTTGCATGTAAAATCAGGGTCATGACTCGAAGAAAAGAATCTTTGCACCTACTCTTGGCATTCAATGGCACTATCATTACCAAATCCCTGACTGACAAAATCTTGAGGGGTGGGGGCCATCATTGAACAGAAACTCAAATGGGCCTGTTGCATAAATACCTGGCTACAATGCAAGAAGCTGAATATCCTGGAGGTGGTTTTCTTTTTTTATGCACACTGACACCTTTCCTTATCTGCAATATATAAACTATCTGAGTTGGACAAAATTTTCCATTAATTCAAGAAGCTCAATGCTATCTAAGAGAAATCAGTCTGCTTGATTAGGACTACTTTGATCATCTAAAGCATTAATTGTACCAAACATCTGCCTGTCCCCCAGCTCCAAGCTCTGCTTGATTTGCAAGTATATTGCCATTCATTCATCTTAGTATGGTTAAAAATCTCAGCAAAAGCTGAGAAGAAGCGCCTTCACCAAGAGGACTCCGGGAAGTCAAGAAGGCTAGACAACTACTGACTTCTTGAGGACAGTGATGGATAAATACTGAGTGATGCACAGATCTTGAATAAATAAATAAATACCTAGAGATGGCAACTGATTTATAGGCTGGGGTAATGTGTCTGTACAACATGTATTGTACCTGACTAAGGGCCCTGGCCTGAAACGTTGGTTATCCTTTACTTCTTATGGATGTGTGGCCGCTAATCATGTTTGTGTATTGCACTCAACCACTTGTTGATTTACCTCTGAGCAGATGGAGAAACAGAATGAATGATGTGATGGTCAATCACGGTTCTGGGTCCGGATGGACCCTTTATTGTGGCTAAAGTAGAAAGAAGACTTCACAGGCATAATATTGCGGCGGCAGAGAGGCTTATAGATTCTAGCATTCCCAGGGCTTGTGTATCGCTTTTAATGGAGGATTCTGCCTTAGTTTACAATGCAGTTTCTGAGAACTCTAGGGTGGGTACACTGTAAATGTAAAGGAAGTAAAGATCATAATGGTAAATGACTCTGCAGTATTTTCATATCAATGTTTAACCCACTCTTTTCATGTTCTTTGCCAATGTTTCATCAAAAGGATAAAATACTTTTAAAAAATGTGCATTTAAAAGTTGCATGAGGTACAATAGTTATCACTTGCAGGTCATTTGTACCCTAGTCTTATTTTTGTATTGTTTGTAATTTCAAGTAAATTGTTAAATGAAATATTAATAGAATCATATATTACTAGATCATGAAAGATCATGTGAATCTGTTTCCTCAAAGATAACTATATAATTCCCTGATGTAAATGGTACATGGTTACATTTGCATTCTTTATCGCAATAGTCATTCAGAAACTGTCCCAGTGACTGGAAGTATGCCTCTTCCCATAGTTCCGTTGTCTTTTTTAATTTTCTGTGGCTCAGAATTTGGGGTCTGTGGTGAGCCTCCTGTACTTGCCGACCTTTGAGAGATCTTTTAACTTAAGCTTGTTGAGTTTCCCTGGTGGGGACTAACAGAGAGAAGCTTGCCCCATGAGTCACAGTGAGGCCCCGTGCAGTGACGTGACCTTTTATAACCTATAGAGTGAGTATGGGAATTGCCGAGAATGAACCCCATTCACATGATAATTCAACTAAAATGTTATGCTGTATTTAACTTTGAATATTTTTGCCATAATGAATGGTTGTAAGAAATACTCAGTTTTAAGGAATTAAGTACTTAAACCAAAAGTCAAAATCAAAATCACCTAAACTAATTAAAAAGATAATTTAAGTACTAATACCAGTCTGGTTGCTCTCTATTGAAATCAACGGAGAAGCTGCCCCTGTACATGCTCTAAATGAGTGGATCTGCCATTGTACGTTTGGAGTTGTTGCAAGCTTACAATCCCAGACCACACCATATCCAATGAGCTGAACACTTTTTATGCTCCTTTTGAAAAGGAGATTTCAATGGTTCCAATCAGAATCTCTGCACAAGCTAATGACACTGTGATATCTATCTCTGAGGACAACATCAGATCATCCTTCAAGAAGATGGACCCTCGCAAGTCATCACAGAATGGTGCACCTGGCAGGGTACTGTAAATCTGTACCAACCAACTAACGGGAGTATTTACGGACATTTTCAATCTCTCATTGCTGCATCTGCTTCAAAAGGGCATCAATCATACAGGTACCCAAGAAAAACAGAGTGAGCTGCTTCCATGGCCATTGCTCAATTGCACTCGCATCTTCTGTGATGAAATGCTTTGAGAGTTTGGTTATGGCCAGAATTAACTTGTACCTAAGTAAAGATCTGGACCCACTGCAATTTTCCTACTGCCACAATCATCTGACAGCAGATGCAATCTCACTGGCTCTCCACAGCCCTGGAATACCGAGACAACAGCAACATGTACGACAGACTACAAACTCAGCTTTCAACACCACCATATCCTTAGTACTGGTCAACAAGTACTCTGCAACTGGATCCTTGACGTCTTCATTGGAAGACAAGTCAGTACAAACTGGGAACAATGTCCTTTCCTCACTGTCAATTAAAACAGTCACACCTCATGTTGCATGTTCTGCTCTCTATGCACAATTCAATTGCCATAAATTTGCTGATGACGCTATGGTCATCGGCAGAATCACAGACAGCAATGAGTAAGCTTGCAGGAATGAAATAGATCAGCTGGTTGAGTGGTGTCGCAACAATATTCTTGCTGTCAACATTAGCAAATCTAAGAAGCTGATTGTGGTCTTCAGGAGGGGGCAATCAAGGGAACATGAACCAGTCTTCAACAAGGAGTCAGCAGTGGAAAGGGTTCAGAACTTCAAATTCCTGGGTGTCAACATCTCTGAAGATCTTTCCTGGGGCTTCCATGTTGATCATGAAGATCAACTATAACCAACGGTTTTAGTTAGAGTTTGAGATTTGGTTTGTCACCAAAGACTGTTGCAAATTTCTATAGGTTTACCGTGCAGAGCATTCTGGCTGGTTGCATCACTGCCTGGTATGGAGGAGCCAATGCACAGGACAGGAAAAGACTACAGAGGGTTGTGAACTTGGCCAGAGCTATCATGGGGCAATTGTCTTCACACTATTGAGGCGATGTCTCAGGAAAGCAGCCTCTATCCTCAAGGACCCTCACCACCCAAGCCATTGCCCTCTTCTCACTACTACCATCAGGAAAGAGGTACAGGAGCCTGAAGACAGACACCCAATGGTATAAAAACAGCTTCTGTGAATGAACTACAGACACAACCTCATTTTCTCTTCTTTTGCACTATTTATTTTTTTTACATTTAATTTATGGAATTTTTGAACCTGTAATTCTGCCACCAACAGCAAATTTCATGACACACACGTTCTTGACAATAAATTTGATTCTGATATCAGAATGTGGCCCCCAACACCACTCCTAACAGATGTAAATGCAGGATCTCTGCATGAGTGTACAAACCTAGAAGATACAGACTGATGTGTATGTTGGTAGATATGCACAAATCTGCTAATGTTTCCAAGGCTATGTGATTTTTTAAAAACATTTCAAGAGTTGTACTGTTAAGAAAACGTTAATTAAGAAGATGTGAACTAATTATGGACTGTTACAGGATGAAATAGTTCATGTCTAGAGGAAGAAGTATGAAGTGGAAGGTGAAGTGCCATTTATTTATTGAAAATAAGTGTGAGGGAGATTAATGCAATTAAGACTGGATCTGAGGAAGAAAAGGCAGAAATGGTTGCATGAATTACAAAAAAATCTAATTCTTAAACGTGCCACTTGGGTATGCCATTCCTTTCTCTTGTTGATGCCCCACTTAAGTCTTCCGACATCTATTCTTTGTATGCTTCCCTTGCCCTCCACTATGAATTTATACCAGCTCATCGCTTGAAAAGTTCCACGTTGTCCACATTCCTTGGTAAAATATGATTCACCTGAATTCCTTACTTAATTCCTTGGAGATCATATTTTATTGCAAGTTTGCTGTTTCTCCAGAATTAGAAGTAATATCCTTATCAAAATCTCATAATTTTTTCAAAGTTTTTGTTCTTCTACCTCGAGCCTCGAGAGACCCAGCCTGTTCATGCTTTACTGATAGTTGTAATTTCAGATTCCTTGTATAATTGTTTTGCAGCTCCTTCTCATTCTCTGTATTTGCTTTATAGTCTTTTGATTATAGGCCAGTCTGAACTGCCTGACAGCAAGTGGTTTGGTTTTTCATGCTGGGTCCAAGAAAAGATGTCCGAAGCAACTTAGAAGCCATTTCAGAGTTCTAAGTGTTATTATGCATGTATAATTAAAACTACATTTCCCAGTAAGCAATGCGCACAGTTGGTGTGGGAAGAAAGTAGACTATGACATAAGTCGAGTGTGCAGCACGAAAAATAAAATTGTTTAAGCATTAAAACCACGCAAAGTTGTTCTTCAAGGAACAAACATGACATGGTGTCATAAGTGTGAGAATAAATAAGAAAAGACAATAGTTTCCGTCATGGTTACACACTAATGCAGTTTACCAACCATCAAAACATTTATTTAGCTGGTGGAGTGGGAGAGACCGATGGAAAATGTCTATATTTCTACATTTGATGGGTGAAGATGCCTTGGAAATTTACAACAGTTCTCAAATTGATGAGACAGCTTTCACATTGGAGACTCTGATGACAAAATTTGAGGAGTATTTTGTTCCAAGTAAAAATGTCATGTTTGAGAGATTCAAGTTTTTCTTCTGTGACCAGAAACAAGGTATGAGCTTCAACCAATACTTAGCCAAGCTTCACACACTGAATGATTTGGAGATTTGAAAAACTCACTCATTAGACATAATAGTTTGCGAAATCCCAGATAATGAGATTAGAGGAAGATGTTGCGTGAAAAAGATTTGACACTGGAAAAGGCTGTGAGTATGCTTAGGACAGCAGAGACCACACGAGCACAAGCTAAGGAGTTGCACAGGATAAAGATGCAATGCATGTGGTGAAAACAAAGAAGCAGAGCACCAGGAGTTTCCCAAAGCTACTGCAAAACAAGGATTATAGGGTCAAACAGCAAATGCAGCAGGTGCAGAGGGAGACAAATTCCAAAGATGTGTCCTGCTTATGGAAAGTCTTGCAATAAATGTGGGAAAAAGAATAATTTTGCAAAGAGCTGCAAAGCAGGGGCTACCAAGAGAAAAGTGCACACAGTGGATGAAGAAATGGAGGAATTCTTTGTGGATCGAGTACAGACAGCTGCTGGTAAAATGGAATGGATCGTTCCAGTGACTGTGAATGAGACACTAATTCCATTTAAGCTTGACTCCAGAGCCCCGGTAAATCTGTTATCTATGGATGATTACCAGACTCTTACCGTAAAGAGCAAAATTTATCCAGTGAAATTAAAAGTGTCAGGCTACACTGGAGAGAACGTTCCAGTAAAAAGGGGCTGTATGATGATCAGAGGTATTGGTACCCCCCCCCCCCCCCCCCCACATTAGCTGGTCAACACACTTTATACACCTGTAGAAGGTATGACAGGAAACATGCTAGCATAGGTAGTGTATTGACAGGATGCAGAGTCAGAATGCAGGGATCGTATTCTGGTTGGCTGCCAGTTGCTAGTGGTGTTCTACAGGGGTTGGGGTTGGGAGTGCTTTTTTATGTTGTATATTATTGATTTAGATTATGGAATGAGTTGCTTTGTGGCCAAGTTTACAGATGATACAAAGGTAGGTGGAGGAGCAGGTAGTGTTGAGGAAATGGGTAGGCTGCAGAGGGACTTAGATTAGGCGAATGGGCAGAGAAGTAGAAAATGAAATATAATGCTGGAAAGTATACTGTATATTCATGCACTTTGATAGAAAAAAAACCAAATGAACAGTCTATTTACAAAATGGGGAGAAAATTGGGAATAGTTACGCAGGATAGCCTGAAGGTAAACTTGGAGGTTGGGTCGGTGGTGAAGAAGGCAAATGCAATGTTGGCATTCATTTCAAGAGGAATAGAATATAAGAGCAGAAATGTGACGTTGAGACTTTTTAAGGTACTGGTGAGACCTCAGTTGGAGGATTGTGAGCAGTTTTGGGCTCCTCATTTAAAAAAGGATGTGCTGACATTGGAGGGGGTTCAAAGGAGGTTCACAAGGATGATTCTGGGAATAAAATAGTCATTATATGAGGAGCTTTTGACAGAACTTGGCTGTACTCGGAATTTAGGAACCTAAGAGGGGATCTCATTGAAACATTTTGAATGTTGAAAGGCATAAACAGATGTGCAATTTTGATTTGCTGGAAAGATAATCACCTACAATGGATAAGGGATATTATGTCTTGTTTAAACTTAGAAAAAATTAGATATGCAATTAATAACTCAAATATTAAATTTCAAATGATTTGGGGTTCATTCTTGGACTACTACCATAATCTTAAAATTTAGTGTTGAACTCGAATCTTGGCATTGTGTTGTCCTTCTCTAAGACTGTGTCACCTGGATTTATTAATGTTAATCTTCAACGTTGCTTCGGGGAAGAGGTTTTGAATTTTTTTTTTCTCTTTTGATATGTACTATTTTAGTGTATTGAGTGAGGTTTGGAACTTGGACATGATAATTATTTTAACTTTTTTATTCTGATCTTGTAGCACACTTTATAATTGTTCAATTTTTAAAAATTGTAAAATATCAATAAAAATATTTTTAAAAGAGAGACATGGACGGAGAATGGTTGTTTCCCATGGTGGGAGAGTAGGACAAGAGGGTGCAACTTCATGGATGAAGGGCATCAACCCTAGAACAGAGATACAGAGGGTGGGCAAAGGGTGGTAAATCTGTGTTTTTTTTTTGACACTGACTATTGTAGAAGTCATGTCATTGGATGAATTAAGGGAGAGATTGATAGATTCTTGATTACACACAGTGTCTGCAGACTTGTATTTTACTCCAAGGTTCTTGATTATCATGAAAGATTATGGGGACATCGCCAAGAAGTAGGGCTAAGTGGATCAACTCATGATTGAATGGCAGGATAGAATCGGTGGACTGCTCCTATCTCATCATCTGGCCCATAACTCCTGGAGTGGTGTCTTTTGCACAAAGACCCCTGAAATGTTTTCATCTTATTTCTATAGACTTCCATTTGATCAGAGCTCTTTGAAGCCGCATTCAAACACGTACTTCTGCAGCGTCAAGGCAGCCAATCTCATCTTACCTCTGAAATTCTGTTTTGCTCGTCCAGTTTATCCCAAGGCAATACTGAGATCTTAAGTCCGGTGGACCTGTCAAAAGCCAAACTGATGTTCAGTGAGCAAGTTATTGGAATGTAAAAGGCAATTGATGGTTGAGAGTAGGCCACTTGAGCAGTGATGAGTTGGTCTGGATTTGTCCTGCTTGTTTTTTGAATGGGAAATAATGGGAGGAAATTTTCTACATTATTCCTAAAGCCAGTGTTCTAACTGTACTGGAACAGCTTGCTAGAAATCCAGATATTCCATTAGTCTGTTGCTACTTAACTTGGGTTTAGTTTAGTTTTCTAGTAAACCACGGCCCTTCATGTACATCTGATAATGACTTGGTTTGGATCCTTTTACACTGTGTTTGCAATCACTGGATGATTTTCTTACACTTTTCACTCTGATGTGTGGTTATCTAATTCCCATTTTCTAAGTTATATCCACTTGATCCACCTCATAAATACAAAGTACTTCAATCAATTTAGAGATTCAGACCTTCTGGCCCACAAGCCCATGCCACCCAAATATACCCATGTGACCCCTTAATCTAATAGCCCTGGACATCCGTGGAATTTGAGAAGAAACCAGAGCACCCAGAGGAAACCCACGCGTGCATAGGGAGAACGTACAAACTCCTTACAGACAGTGCTGGATTCGAATATGGGTCGCAAGCACCGTAATGGTGTTGCGCGAACTGCTATGCTGACTATGCGGCATTTTTGGTGGAATACATTTCCTCACATATTTTAAATATATCTTATTGCAGTTTCACATCATTTATTGGCATTATTGTTGTTTATTTAAGTTTACACTTTGTCCCACAATTGACTTCCATCAAATCTATTACCTTTGTTTTTATTGTGTCTAATTATTTTCCAGTTTTCTCTTTTTTTTAATGTGTTCCTCTTCTACTTTTTGTCAAGTTTTGTCATAATGGACACTGTTTTAGTCGATGTGAAAACACAAAGCTGGGGAAATTCAGCTGGTGAAACTGTGTACTTTATACAGCAAAGATAAAGATGCATAATCAGCATTTCAGGCTTGATCCCCTCATCAAGGTATGAGCAAAATGTAAGGCAGCGGAACAAAATGGTTGGGGGGAGGGGAAGGGCAGTGGGAGGAGCACAGTCCTACAGGCAGGAAGTAATAGGTGGCTGAGGGAGGGAGGGCACACTAGCAAACGGGGGAGAGGGGGGAATCAAGCTGTGAATAGAAAGGAGGAGGAGAGTTGGAGGAAGGAAGGCAGAGGGATAGGGAAGAGAGGTAGAATGGAGAGTGGGCTAGCAGAAACTGGAGAAATCACTGTTAATGCCATCTGATTGGAGATTGTCCAGTCGGAATATTAGGTGTTGCTCCTCCAATTTACGGACGGCCTTGGTTTGGCAGAGCATGTCTCCCAATGGCCCACCTTTTCAATTCTGCTCCTCACTCCCATGCTGACATGTCTGTCCAGGGCCTCGTCCACTGGCAAACCAAGGCCACTTGTAAATTGGAGGGGCAACATTCTCCAACCAGATAGCATTAACATTGATTTCTGCTACCCTACTCCTTGTTCTCCCCTATGTCTTGTTTCCTCCAGTTCTCCAGCCCCTACCTTCTACATTCACAGAATACCCCCTTCCCCTGTTTGTAGGTGTGCCCTCCTTCATCATCCACATATTACTTTCTGTCTGTGGGAATATGCTTCTCCCCCTCCCCCCCACCTTTTTATTTTGGCCCCTGCCTATATTTTCCTCATACTTTGAAGGGTTCAAGCCCAAAATATTGGTATGTATCTTTATCTTTGCTGTATAAAGTTTTACCTGCTGAGTTTCCCCAGCTATGTGCTTTTACTTCAATCGTGGTGTCTGCAGGCTTTTGCGTTTTACTCCTGCTTTAGTCAATACCGGGTTATAAGTGTATTTCTCTTATTTCATTTATCTGTCTCTGGCCAATAATATTTGAAATGAAGTCTGGCAAGATTATTATTCAGTCTTTTTTGCTTTTTATTTTGTTGTCAAACCTCTTTCTTCACCTCTCTACCACTATTAGATAGACAACTTATTAATATGATTAATGCTTCTTAATCCATTACATCTGTGCCCATGGATTCAATTCTGTTTTACTGAAGGACCTTCTTACTCCAGCTTCCACTTTTGGTTTTCTATTCTAAACATTTATCTCTTTTAAATACATGTAATTATTGATCTGTTTGTAGCCATGTAGTATGATTTACTGAGACATCTGTTTTCTTGCACTATGCAACAATATCTAGTTTGTGTGAACTTAAATACCTTACTGCACAGATAGTTTAATCCAATTTTAGTAGCAATTCTTTTCACATTACTTTCAACCATCTGCTTAGACTTTGAATACTAGTTGGCCATTCAGTACTTGGTTTTGTCTATCGCATGATTTCCATTTTTCTTACAACTACTTAAGCCTGTTTAATTTCTTGTAGACCCCTCTCCCCAATCTTGATAGTTTTGCCATCTCCCTATTTTTCCCAGGGGACTGATTTTTGCTCAAACAATGAACTGTTGGAGAAACCGACTTTGATGTTTGGATCATTTACTGTGTTAAATATCCTACATAAGTACAAACCAACAGAACCTATAATTCTTTTTGCTGATAAAGAAATAGAATGACTAGCATTTACTGTACATAAAGAAGATACTAGCATGGCCATCAAATAATTGTAACATATTATAACAGAATTCAAAGCAAGATAGGTAAAATGTTTCAGAATGTTAAGCAGGTAGTGAAAATCATGATGTTCTTTATACCAGACAAAACGAGTAAAATGCAGGAACATGTGGATATGCTACCTACTGTTCCCTTTACTGATTATTTTTTAATTTGTTTTTAAGTACGGTATATCAGTAAAAACCTTCGTGTTCTGTCTTTCTTACAAAGAAAGTTCTAATTTTAAAAATTATAGTAAATTAGGAAAACCCTAGTTGAATATTATATGATAATTACTGAGCCAGAAATGTCTTTTAAGAGTTCCCTTGTCTTTTAACTGACTTGATGCTCACATTAAGGTTCAGCTTTCAGGGTATCTCCTCCATTTCTTCTACTTCTGTCCTCATCCCACCTCCCTCCAGGCAGATCAAGGATAGTCCTTTTGGTACTCACTTTCCACCCTACCAGCCTCCACATCTGACACACCCTCTGACACATCTGCCAACTTCAGCTAAATCTCACCCAAATCCTGCCCTCCACTTTTCGTGGGCATCAGTATCCCAGAGACTCCCTGGTCCTCCTCTTCCCCACTCTACTCCCCCTCCCCCCTTGGGCACTTCCCACTATAATGGCAGAAAGTGCAAAAGTTGTTTTGCATCATCCCCCCTCACCACCCTTTATGGTCATGAATAGACTTTCCAGATGAGGCAGAGCTTCACATCCCTATCGACTCAGCCAATATATTGCATTTGGTGTACGTGGTGTGGCCTCCTCTACATTGATGAGACCAAATGCAGAATGGGTAACTGCCTCACCAGACATCTGGGCTCTGTTTGTGGGTCCAAGCTTGAACTTTCTTAAACCAAACATTTCAAATCCCCTGTCCATTCAAACACAGATATATGTTTGTCCTCAGCCTCAACCATTGTCAGAGAGGCCAAACAGAAACTTGAGGAACAATACAGTGTAGCCGACCACTACAAAGAAACACATCCACATAGTCTGGCAGCTTAAGCTCACTCCTTTATTAGGGCTGGAAAGATTGCTTTTATACTGTTCAAGTTCCCGCCGTTTTTCTGATTGACTGAGTCAGCCATATGAATAACAATAGCGGCGGGAACGTCCACGCATACGAATGCCCTTCCTCCCAGCCTGTTTCTGATGAGTTAGCTGGGCAACATGACCAACGCCATTTTAAGGCTGTTGATCTGATGCTGCCCTAGCTTCTACCCCCATTGGTTCATTGTCCTCGGAGTCGTTTTAGTGATCTCTGTCCGCGTCTGCTGCTGCGTGATGTGCCGGCCCGATCTCCACAATTACGGGCCACCACAACATCATATTCCTCCTCAACAGCCTTAAATCTAATGACATGAACATTGATTTTATTGAAACCCCACCTTGATTGAGTTCCACTGTTTTCAAATCTTTACCTAATCCTGCTTAATTGCCTCTCTAACTTAACCCTCTTTCACCTTCTGTTCAATACCCTATCACTTCTTGCACAACTTATCATCCCCTTTTCCAGCTTCTTTCCCCTTTTACAAAGTAATACCCTGCTTTAAGTCACAATAAAGGGTCCTGACCCAAAACATTTGCTGAGGAATGATTGTCAGTTCTTGGATGTTGGAATACAGAAGGATGAGAGGGGACCTCAATCCAAATGCTGAAAATCCAGGTAAAGATGTTTCCCATGGTAGGGGATTCTCAGACATAACTTCAGGTTAAAAGGGTGTCAATTTAAAACATTTAGAATGCAGAAACATTTCTTTAGTCAGAGGATCATGAGTCTGTGGAACTTGTTGCCACCGACAGCTGTGGAAGTGAGGTCGTTGGGCATATTTAAGGCAAGAATTTGATTAGTCAGATCATCAAGTATTATGGGGAGAAAGCCGGGGAGTGGGGCTGAATGGATGGATGATCAGCTCATGATTAGAATGGCGGAGCAGACTCACTGGGCCAAAGGGCCGACTTCTCCTATATTTTGTGACCATTTCTCTGCTGAGTTTCTCCAACAGTTCATTGTTTGCTGACCCTGTTACAAAACAACTTCATGGTCAGTTGGTGAACTGTTCTCCAAGGATCACAATTCTTGTCCTTTTAACAAGAATTATAATAAATGCTAAGGTATAAATTCTAATGCTAATAGACTTACTTAATGGCCAATTCTTACCTTAACTGTGTCTTGCATCTAACCCTGAACATATCTTTTAGTAAATTCCCAAAATTGCATTCCAGAAATATTGCACTAGTGATTGGAGAGGATCAACTATCACCTAAGAATACCAAGAGCAACAAATATTCCCGCTGCTGTTCCAGGCACCATCAATTAAACTTTGATGACCAGTAATGATCCTGGGATTATCCTTATCTAGACGGCTGAAAGATGATAACAAACAGTAGTACACTTCTCCATTAATTACTAAGGAGGTTTTAGCCTATCTGCTACAAATCGCTGTTTAATTAAAAAAAATTAACCCCTCCTATATTTATGGAAAGGATTTATAAAAGCGACCATCATTTTTGGAAAGACAAGTCTGACTGGTATCAGTATTTAGACATTGTACAAAACCAAGGCAGTCTGTTTAATTTTTATTTTTACAACTGCAATTTTTTAATTTAAATATGCTGTAGCTGCATTAATATCAGGTGTAAGATGTTTCCTTTTAAAATTGGAAGGCACAGCTCTGCTGTCAAAATTTAAATAAAACTTGCAATTGAAATCCCATTTTGTGAGAAATCCTCGATCTTAAATAAAAATGCAAGTGTACAGCATTGAAGATTAAACGTTCAACCACTGTTGCAGATTTTCAGTTACCGTGGTTGGGGGTGGGGGGGTTGGGGGAGAGAGAGAACAAAAATGGATTAGCGCCCCTTTATTATCAAATATTGAGGCCCAAAACATCTCATTGGTTTCTTAAATATATAGACCACAGACTGAAGACGAGGAACAATCTTTCTAATACAAATGTAGCCAAGCTCTCCATAATGTCATGGAGAAACTGGTCATAGTATATAATGCATCTCCTTGGCCCAGTTTAATTGTCCTGATGGTTTTGGCTTCTGAAGGAGTAATTGATTTCTTCCATTGAAAAGAATGGGCGCTCAATTTTCTTGAAGACTTGGAAATACTATAAAACATACGAGGAGCCACAGTTTGATATATTTTGAATCACTATGATGTAAGGGCCATCGGAGATTAAAATATGTGGGGAGCTATTTCTGTGCAAAATAGAATATTTGTTGGGCAGAAGCACAAATAGTAGCAATCGACAGAACCTGTATTATTAGGTTAAGATTTAGCGTTGTAGGGTTCGCCACTGAAATGCTTGGAACTGTTTTGATGCCATCAGTGGCATCAAATGTCTAAACGGGATGTTCAAAATTGTGGATAGTGCATTAAAACCAACCTTTGGTGCATTTAATCTCAAGAGTGGAGCCTAGTATAAAATAATAAACTGTAAATTTATGAAAACATTAAAAACATTGGGGGACAGTTGTCAGATCATTAATCCAGAGACAGGAGTTCAAATCCTGTCCCATAAACTGGTCAAGTGATAGCATGTCATAATTGTATCATCAGATAATGAGGTGCACCCCTACCGCATGATCCCTGAGGATTATTAAGTTATATTCGATATATCTCTCCATGGCAGCATTGGTAGACGTGACTTACTGCACAAATTTTGGGGCGATAAAGCCCCGTCTCCGCACGGAAGATGTTAATTTACTATGTGGGATTACTAACATGTTCAAAGGGATAGATTCAGAACTACTGTAATCTGAAGCTCAAAACTAGGTGCCTATGAAATGCTGGAGGTTAGTGCATTATCAGCAATAGTGTACACTTCTCACAACCTGTATATTCCTTACTCTACCGTTATGGTCAAGGCAGGGGTTCAACTGTGGTGTGCAGGACATGCCAGAGGAAACAAAATTATACCATGCCATCTTAGTGAAGCTCGACAGGAATTTGCTGTCTAAAAATAAAGAAAAATAGTGAAGTGATCTCACAACTGGCAGATCAGATTCAGACTTTACTGTCCAATAATATTAGTTCTGAATTCTGATGAACAACCAAACATCTAATAAGAGGAAGGGCTGCAAGAATATTGCCATTCTCAAAGATGTTGCGGTTTAGCCTGGGAACAAAAGGAAAGGTGGAGGTTTTCTAGCCTTAACATGCTTTAATAAGTGATCTTTCTCTGTTTTCTTCTGATAGTCTCACCATTTTTAAAAACTTTTTGGATTTATTCTATCTTGACTCTTTTTTTTTAAGTTTCCTTGTACTTTAGATGGACATGCTTAAATACCAAAAGTTTTCCTTTATTTGGTTGGATTTTGAATATAGATCTTAACAAATAAAATTATTCAAAATGGCTGATGTACATACTTCAGCATTTTCATGTCAGTGATCTCTGGTTTACAGCCTTGGATTTAGGTGGTACTGTATGAATTAAATTTAGCTTGTGGGTTTGTGCGTGGTCAAAAGAAATAAAGCCCAGCCACCCATATTCACCTGTGACGTCTGGAACTGTGCTCCTCCCCCACCGTGTTTGTCCGGTCCGGCCTGTCTGCATTTTGTTCATACCTCGATGAAGGGCTCAGGCCCTAAACTTGGTTATGCATCTTTGCCATAAAGAACGCTTCATAATCTGCTAACTTTTTCCAGCACTTTTGTGTAACAACAATCTGCAGACTTTCTTGAATTACCTGCCTCTTTCCCTTGCCGCCATGTCTGTCCATGGTCTCATGCATTGCCAGAATGAGACCACCTGCAAAATGGAGGAACAACACCTCATATTCAATTTGGATGGCATTAACATCCACTTTTCCATTTTCTGTTAGCCCCACCATATCTTTACCTGTGTTTCCTTTAGAACTATAGAACCATGGAGCATAACAGCACAGGCGCTAGTGATGTCGGCGGGGGCGAGTCTGATGGCGAGAAATAGCTGCAACCATATAAGGGCACAGCACCTCCTTTTGGGGGCAATGCCTGTGGATGGCCCCTTGGCGCCAACCCTACCTCCATCTGCTCTGGTATGCTGGTTCCAATCCCCTTTAAATCTAGTTTAAAGCCCCAGAGCAACAGAAGCAAACCTTCCTGCAAGGATATTTGTCCTCTCCAGTTCAGTTGCAAACCATCCCGTTGGAACAGGTCCCACCTTCCCTGGAAGGGAGCGCAATGATCCAGATACCTGAAACCCTCCCTCCCACACCATGTCTATAGTAACATGGTAAGCTGCATTATCCTCCTATTTCTAACCTCACTAGCATGTGTCACAGGTAGCAATCCTGAGATCACCACTCTGGTCACAACTTTGCACCTAACTCCCTGAAGTCTCTTTACAGGACCTCATCACCCTTCCTATCCAAGTCATTGGACCCAGCATGTTAGCGCATTGCTGTTACAGCGCCAGTGGATCAGTGGTGTCCGTTGTCTGAAAGGAGTTTGTACATTCTCCCTGTGTCCGTGTGGATTTTCCCCAGGGGCTCCGGTTTCCTCCCACCATTCAAAACTTACTGGGGTGAAGGAAATTGAGTGGCACGCACTCCTGGACTAAAAGGGCCTGGTACCATGTTGTATATTTAAATGTAAATTTAAAATTTAAAGAACCTCTTATCTGTTCCCCTAATGATGGAATCCCATGTCACAACAGCTTGCCTCTTCTCCTCTCTTCCCTTCTTTGCCACAAGACATGACTCCGTGCCAGAGACCTGATCACCATGGCTTATCCTTAACAGGTCCCCACCACTAACAACAGTATCCAAAATGGCATTCTAGTTATTGAGACGAACAGCCACAGAGGTGCCCTGTACTGACTGCCTGCTCCCTTTCCCTCTCCTGACTGTCTCCCAACCATCTTCCTCCTGCTTATTAGGTGTGATAGCATTCTTTCTATCACCCCTTCAGCCCCTGAATGATCCAGAGTTCATCCAACTCCAGCTCCAATTACCTAACTGGATCTGCAGCTGGATGAACTTCTCACAGATGAAGTCATCAGGGATACTGTTGGCTTTTATGACTTCCGACATCCTGCAAGGGGAGCATGTCCCTGTCCTGGTTGCCATTCCTACTATCTATAAAATAGAAAAAAAAGTTAGAAAAATTTGTCCATACCTTCCTTAACTCCTGCGCCTTCTCCTCAGCCTTTGCACGCATAAGCCTTGCAAACCAAAGCCTCAAATTCCCACTCCTACACTGAGCCTCTCACTCAGTGTGTCCCTGCTTTACTTTATTTGCTCCCGCTTCTGTGTAGTTCTCTCTCTCTCTCTCTGCAACTTGACTGGTCCACTGCTAATGTGCTGAGACCCACGAAATGCTCCTTGCTTTAAACACTTCTCCCCGACCTGGATGTAGCTTTCTTACTCTGTGACTTGAGTGGTCCACTATCTCTCTCTCTCCCCCACCCCCTCTCCTTTTCCCTCTGTATCCTTTCACAGAGACAAAAGCAACCCTCTTCCCTTCCCTAATCAATTTTCGCCTTTCCTCTCTCCTGCCCTCCAATTAACACATTTTGTCTGTTGGTCTGTACTTATGCCCTTGCCGTTCTTCCCTTTTCACCAGTCTTTTAATACAGACACTGTCTGTTTTTTTAACTCATACCTTGAGGAAGGGCTCAGGCCCAAAATGTCAGTAATCCATCTTTACCTCCTGTGGATGCCGAGTTCCTCCAGTATTTCCGTGATTTTATATTACCCTGCAGAAATCGTTTTGTCTTCTCTTTGTGCGTATTGGTGGGCAAGATAATTTGCTGCATTACTGAAGCTCAAGGCATGATATTTACATTTTTGTGAAGTCAAAGGTTTTCATCTGAATATCGAGAGTAAATTATTGATGTTGCTTCAGCCTGCCCAACCATTTATTCTGCGATATCCATAACCTATGATAATTGGAGACCGGTGACACTATTCTTTGTTATCCAAATTTACAGGGAAGAAATTTATTTTGTGTGATGGCACAGAATGGGTGCTATTTATCAACTGCCCATAATAGCTTTCAGCCAATATTCATCTCTATTGATATAACAGGCAACCATTATAATACTGTCTATTTTATCTCAAAGATGAAAGTATATAAATTAAATTACAGTTCTGTAATGACAATCAGAGAGACATCAGGGAGTGCTGTGTGATGTGCTTTACAGAAACATGGCTAAACGCGGACATTCCAGACATGCCATTGCAGGCCAAGGGCTACATACACCATCCATCGCACTGACCAGGGACACACTAGTGCCTGTAAAAAGCCAGTGGAGGTGGTGTTTGAATCTTCAATTCATTGTGGTGCACAGACGTGACAGTCATATCCCAGTCCTGCTTCCCTGGCCTGGAACATCTGGTGAGCAAGTGTCGCCCATTCTCCCTGCCGACAGAGTTCACCACCATCATCCTGGTTTCAGTGTACATTCCGCCCCAGGCTAATGCCAGGCTGTCACTGGAGGGACTGAGCACTGTGATAAACAGCCATGAGACAGGACATCTGGATGCCTTCCCGATCATTGTGTGTAACTTCAATCAGGCCAACGTGATGAAGTCTCTGACAAACTACTACCAACACATCACATGCGAGACCAGGGGAACCAACACATTCGACCACTGCTACACCACCATGAAAAACATTTACCAAGTCATACCACGACTGCTACTCCCGGTGTATAAGCAGAGACTGAAGACCACAGCACCAGTGGTGTGGTGCAAGAATGCTTTGAATTGGTGGACTGGAACATATTCATCCATGGAGTTGAATGGATATGCAATAGATGTCACCGACTTCATCAAGACCTGTGTGGGTGAGTGTGTGCCCATGCACAAATACTGCATGTTCCTCAACCAGAAGCCCTGGATGAATCAGAGAATCTGCAACCTGTTGAGGGCAAGAACAAGAACATTTAAGGCTGGTGATCAAAATCTTTACAAGAGGTCCAGGTAAGACCTGCAGAAGGTTATCCCCGAAAGAAAGTGGCAATTCCGGAGGAAGCTAGAGGCAGAGACAGATACACACCAGCTATGGCAGAGAGTGCAGGCCATTACAGCCAACAAAGCGAAGGTAACCATGATAGATGGTTGCGATGCTTCATTACCCAATGTGCTGAACACCTTCTATGCCCGCTTTGAGAAGAAGAACCAAACAATTCCTACTAGAATCCCTGAAAAGGCTGAGGATCCTGTGATATCTGTCTCTGAGGTCGACGTCAGGACATCATTTAAGAGGGTGAACCCTCACAAGGCTTCAGTCAGAAGTTCCCACCAGCTTCAAAAGGGCATCAATCATCCTAGTACCCAAGACGTAGCGTGGGCTGCCTCAATGATTCTGATTAAGTTTAAAAATATTTTGTTCTTTAGCTTATTCTATCTGTTTCTTTTTTTTTTAAACTTTATTTATTCGTTCAAAAAACAAATAATATATGACATATACAGCAATTAAACATGAACTTTTTAATATATATATATTATTTATATTGATTAGATTTTAATATGTATATTTAACTTTTTTTTAATATTCTTTTTTATGACTCTCCTTAGGAGAGTTGGCTAAAGGGGGGGATCTTTTCTTTTCATATATAAGGAGAGTCATAAAAAAGAATATTAAAAAAAAGTTAAATATACATATTAAAATCTAATCAATATAAATTGAAATGTAAATATTCCAAGTATAACAACCACATATTAATAAAAAAATTATAATTATCATGTGAAAGATATGTAATTTTTTTCATTATTAAACAATATTTCATCTCATTATGCCATCTATTAATAGCAATCATATTCGTATCTTTCCACGTACTAGCAATACATTTTTTCGCTACGTATAAAGCTAAATATACAAAAGCAAGCTGAAACTTATCTAATCCCAAGTCTTTCAGAGGTTGCAAACTACGCAATAAAAATACTGTTGGATCTAAAACTATTTTAATCTTATATAGATATTCTAAAAACGATTGAATTTTCTTCCAAAAAGATTGTATATGTATACATGACCAAACAGCATGAAAAAAAGTTCCAACCGTATCACCACATGTAAAACACAAATCTGATTCATTAAAACCATATATTTTTTTAATTTTTCAGGTGTCAAATATAATTGATGTAAAAAATTGTAATTAATCATTGCATAATGTGCATTTATCAATCTAGTTACACTATCATAACAAATATCTAACCAATCATCTTCAGAAAAAATAAAACAATATCCACTTCCCATTTAATTTTAGATCTATCCCAGCCCTTTTTATCCATACCATCCTGTAATATTTGATACATAAATGAAATATAACCCTTCTCTGGTATCTTCATAAGGGAAGTCTCAAATTTAATCATTTCAGATAAAATCATATCGCTACCAAACATACATTTTACCAAAGATCGAATTTGATAAAGAAATAAAGAATTCTTAACAATACCAAAATCTTCCCTCATCTGATTAAAAGATAAAAACTTACCCTCTTTAAAACCATCTCCCAAATTTTCCACACCTTTAAATCTCCAATGCAATAAACTTTGATTATGTATTGAGGAAGAAATAAGTTGATTATTATACAACTGAGTCAAAGCCAATAATTTACCCCTAGAACCTATCATTTTATTTTTCTTTATCCATAACTTCATTAAATGTTTTAGTATAGGCACATTATATTGTTGTAACAAATTCATATTCCACCTAAACAAAAATTGATGTATTTCAAATTCAGAAATACTTGCCATCTAAATTTTAGCCCAACTAGGAGGCCGTACCAAATCCATCAATGAACTAATAAATTTAAGTTGGGCTGCCTCATAATAATTTTGAAAATGTGGTAAACATAATTCCCCTAACTCATATTTCCAAGTTAATTTATTCAAAGCTACTCTCGAAAATTTACCCCTCCATAAAAACTCCCTAACCATTTTATTTAAATCTCAAAAAAAAAATTTATCAAGTAAATACGGAATAGATTGAAACAAATATTGTATACTACCTGTTTCAAAACTATTGCACAAATTTGCCGTTTTTGATTTCACAATATTTTGTCCAACTTGAAATCTCTATTTATCTTTCCTGTAGGAGAAATTGAACAACCCTTTCAGGTTCAGAATCGTGGAATTAAACAATTTTATTCATCATTGAATCATTATTAGTTACAAAGAAATGTTTTAAAGTAAAGCACAAATTCTGAAGTAAACCATGAGTGAAGTAAAAACACTGTTGAAGACACCCACCAGGTCAAACTGTACTTTATAGAGCAAAGACAAAGATACAGAACCAACATTTTAGACTTACATAGGAACATAGGAAGGGAAGTGGAACAGGAGTCGGCCAAAAATCTAATTTATGACCTAACTCCACCTACCTGCCTTCTCCCCATATCCCCTAATTCCTCTATCATGTAAAAATTTATCTAACCGAATTTTAAATATGTTTAATGAAGCAGCCTCAACCACTTCCCTGGTTAGAGAATTCCAAACATTCACTACTCTCTGGGAAAAACTATTTTTCCTCATCTCTGTCCTAAATCTACTCCCCTGAATCTTGAGACTGTGTCCTCTCATTTTAGTTTCCCCGGCCAGCTCAAAAAACCTTCCTTCATCTATCCTATCCATACCCTTCATAATCCTATATGTTTCTATAAGATCTCCTCTCATTCTTCTGAACTCGAGCGAATACAATCCTAGACGATTTAATCTTTCATCATAAGTCAACCCCTTCATCCCAGGGATCAACCTAGTAAACCTCCTCTGGACCGTCTCCAAAGCCAGTATATCCTTCCTCAAATATGGAGACCAGAACTGGACACAGTACTCCAGGTGCGGTCTCACCAGTACCTTATATAGTTGCAACATTACCTCCCTACTCCTGAATTCAATTCCTCTAGCGATGAAGGCCAACATTCCATTTGCCTTCTTAATAACCTGCTGCACCTGCAACCTAACTTTTTGTGATTCATGCACAAGCACTCCCAAGTCCCTCTGCACAACAGCATGCTGTAGTTTTTCACCCTTTAAATAATATTCAGCTCTTTTATTTTTCTTGCCAAAGTGGATAACCTCACACTTACTAACATTGTACTCCATCTGCCAGACCTTTGCCCACTCATCCAGCTTAACTCTATCCCTCTGCAGACTCTCCACATCCTCATTACAATTTGCTCTTCCACTCAATTTGGTGTCATCCGCAAATTTGGCTACACCACATTTTGTCCCCTCCTCCAAGTCATCAATGTAAATGATGAACAGTTGTGGGCCTAACACTGACCCCTGCAGCACCTCACTTACAACTCTCTGCCAACCTGAAAAACTTCCATTTATCCTGACTCTCTGCCTCCTGTCAGACAACCAATTTTCAATCCAGGCCAATATACTTCCCCGGACTCCACTTTCCTGTAACTTACTGATAAATCTCTTGTACGGCACCTTATCAAACACTTTCTGGAAATCCAAATAAACAACATCAACCTGTTCCCCTCTATCCACTGCACCCAATATATCCTCAAAAGAATCCTAACAAGTTTGTCAAACAAGATCTTTCCTTTCTAAAACCATGCTGCGTCTGCCTGATTGAACCCTTAAGTTCCAAAAGTTTCACTATTTCATCTTTAATGACAGCTTCAAGCATTTTTCCAACTACAGACGTCAAGCTAATTGGCCGATAATTTCCAGTCTTCTGCCTACATCCCTTCTTGAAAAGTGGCATGACATTTGCTGTCTTCGTCTGCCGGGACCTGCCCAGAATCCAAGGAATTTTGGTATATGACCACCAATGCATCAACTATAACTTCTGCCATTTCCTTCAGAACCCTTGGATGCATATCATCAGGACCAGGTGATTTGTCTCGCTTTAGTCCCATTAGTTTCTCCATCACTACTTCCTTTGTAACAACTATTTTATCAAGGCCCTCCCCAACATTCGCATCTTTAACTCCGCACTTGGGCATGCTGGACGTGTCTTCCACCGTGAAGACTGACACAAAATATTTGTTTAATGCCTCGGCCATTTCCTCATTATTTGCTACCAGTTTTCCTTTCTCATCCTCCAAGGGTCCTATGTTAACTCTGGCCACCCTCTTCTGTTTTATATATTTATAAAATTTTTTGCTTTCTGTTTTTATATTTTGTGCCAATTTACTTTCATAATCCTTTTTCCCATTTCTTATTACCCGCTTTGTAACCCCTTGTTGTCTCTTAAAGTTATCCCAATCTTCCAGTTTCCCATTGCTCTTTGCAGCTTTGTACACCTGTGCCTTCAATTTTATACTCTCTTTTATTTCCTTTGTTAACCACGGTTGATTTTTCCCTCCCTTGTTGCCCTTTTTCCTGACCGGAATATATTTTTGTTGAACATTACAATACCTTGAGCCCTTCATCAAGGTATGAAAAAATGTAGACAGGCACCAGAACGAAATGGTGGGGGAGGAGCACAGGCCCAAAGGCAGGAGGTAATAATACATTGTTTGATCTGCAGAATTTCTCCAAAATTGTGTTTTTACTTGGGAAAGATGCGAATGTTATTTTTACATTATATGTATGTTTCACTCTCTCTTTGGAGTGAGCTCTCAGTAATGAATTAGAAAGAGTTAGCACATTATATCTGGAATACTGTGAACCCCAGTATCTTGGATCATTCATTGGCATTGGTAATGCAATCACCAATCTAAGAATGGTCTGAAATTTGCAGTTGCAATTCAATTTGGATTCAAGCAAAATTTCTCTTTTTGTTTTAAACTGTCTCCAGAGTGGAACTTTAAGAATTCCATTAGGAAGGAAGATCTGTGTATATGGAATACATTATGGAGGAAGGTGTCTGGTTGAGTTAGAAACTTTAACTTGTTATGGTGAGAGGGAAAAAAGAACCTTTATTCTCTAAATATTTAAATTAAGCCCAAAGTGAACAGGAATTTAGAATTTAAACATGTAATGACAAGCCCCCTTTTGAATCTTTCCCTGCTTTTCTTTGGAGACAGGATTAATATAATTCTAGTTTTACTCAGCTAATTTATCTTTGGTGAAAACTGATACTGAAGTAACAATCTCGTGGCAGCTTTACAACATGTGTCTGAAGTGCCAGTGATTCACCGTTTCTTAATTCCAGTGTATCTCAAGATCTCTGTCTGTTTCTCTTCTGATTGACAAGATGCTCTTAGTGATGTTCTCTTAAGGCAGGAGCTGGAGTTTTCCTTCAGAGTGTTCACAAATGGCCACTAATGTTTCTGCAAATTCTGATTTCAAATTTCATAATTAGTTTTTAATTATTAAAAACTAAAATTTGTGAAATTAGGTGTAAAGGGAGCTGAATAAAATATACATGCAGTTCCATTGATCCTTGCTGCAATGAGTGCAGGGTAACTAATAGTAACTGTTAACCAGATACTATTGCCAGATTTCAACTAATATTTGCCACCACAAGCAATGAGTGTTATTGAATATCTCAAAAATAAAATTCTCACGTAAACATGTCAACATTTATCGAAAGAATTTTTTTTAACTTTTCCTGCAGCCACTAGAAATAAATTTCATGGTCACATGGCCATTGTTTTCAGCAACATTCTCTAAACGTACAATTGAGAAATAACAATAACAGTTTCTTTCTTTGGCTTGGCTTCGCGGACGAAGATTTATGGAGGGGGTAAAAAGTCCACGTCAGCTGCAGGCTCGTTTGTGGCTGACCAGTCCGATGTGGGACAGGCAGACACGATTGCAGCGGTTGCAAGGGAAAATTGGTGGGTTGGGGTTGGGTGTTGGGTTTTTCCTCCTTTGCCTTTTGTCAGTGAGGTGGGCTCTGCGGTCTTCTTCAAAGGAGGCTGCTGCCCGCCAAACTGTGAGGCGCCAAGATGCACGGTTTGAGGCGTTATCAGCCCACTGGCGGTGGTCAATGTGGCAGGCACCAAGAGATTTCTTTAGGCAGTCCTTGTACCTTTTCTTTGGTGCACCTCTGTCACGGTGGCCAGTGGAGAGCTCGCCATATATAATACGATCTGCGCTGGATGGGACCAACAATAACAGTAGGTAAGCACAAAATCTATGGTTATGGAACCATTTATCATGTTAATTTTGACATTTTGCTATAAAGTAGTGCTGGAGAAATATAATCAGACACTATATCATGTAGTTATGGCTTATAAATTTAATTAAAATCAAGTTAGTTGCTGGAAATACTTGGGTAGTGAGGTGGCAAGTGTAGAAAGAGCACGGCAAATTATTCAAGTAATTCTCAAGGTTATGTGGATTCACCATAAATCCATGACTCACTGAGTGACGAGTGGCTCTGCACCTGTCACAATTGCCAGTCAAGTCAACTTTGTTTATCGCTCCTGCCATGCTCGCGAGATAGCGTTTCTCCAGGACCATGGAGCATAGTTACATAGATACAAGTTAGGAAACCAGTTAACACCTTAAAAAATTGAGGTATTAAGAAGTATACACTGAAAGACCACAGTGCACTATCCACATCTGTACTGGGTGTTCAGGAGCTGATGGCTTGGGGGGGGGAATGTTGTCTCCCACTCTGGACTTTTGGGCCCGAGTAATTCGGTACCTCCTGCCAGATGGGAGAAGTTTCCATGCGGGATGTGTGGAGTCTTTCAGAATGTCTGTTCACGATTTGGCCCAGATTCCCCAGCTTATTTCTTGTTCTTTAATTGCTCCGTAGATCCTCAATCCACCCACTTTTTAAGGACAGTTCATTGTGTGGTCAGTGATGAGATATTTTTCCTCTCTCCAGAGGTATTGCTGTTTCACGCTTAAGCCTCTGATGACGATTTCTTCAAAATAGAATGAGCTTAATGCCATGGAACTACTTCATGGATGGCCCAGGGTTTCCAAGAAAGTGACTCAACCTTCAATAACAAAACTTTAAAAATAAAATGTGGCATTTAACGTACAGACTGTCAATGTTTTGTCAAACTTGTGGTTAATCCTCTTGGTCACTATGAAGAAATGTTCCAATGATATGTGTCTCAGTACCTACAAATGAAATCCTGAAATTGGCCTCCAACTTCATCGAAACCAATGGGCTATATTGGAGTGGTAATTTCAGCCATTTCTACTTCCTCCTGAGGATGGCACTGTTACTACTTTAAAAAAAACACTAATTCAAAAATGCCACTTTACTCATGCACATTGTCGACAGCACTGCAACTTTTCACACACCATTACAATAAGTGAAAAGTCACCATAACATCTAACTGTGAGGACACTGACTGACTATATGCTTTTAATTTCCTAAAGTAATACCCTGACACCTTCAGCCATTAAAGTCCATGACAAATGCGCCATTAGTAATCCTTTCTTCTTTCATCATTTCAAAGTTCCACCATGCAACACTTGCTGAGGATTAAGTGTAATGAGATGACCAGTTATTCTTCTTCCACCCAGAGGTGATGCTGTAACATTTTTAGCTTCTAATCAGTAAACTAGATAATAATGAGCAAGACCATTCAAGGAATTAACTTGCTGCAATATGTAAATAAAGTTTCTTTGATTTTTTTATGCATTTAGTGAATGAAATAATTTAATGAAAACATTTTAAATCATTTCAATTTCATTCATTCTAATTCAACATCGGATAGATTTTGATAATTTCATCATAGATTATGCTTTAAAATTGTTTGGCTGATCTCAATAATTGAAACAGAACTGTAAGAGGTTTTAAAGAAAATAATGACATTTTTAGACCAATGTGTTATTAAATTGATAATGTAAACTGTTTAAATTTTAAAGTACCATTGGATTGGTTTGTTACCTTATTGTCAGTATATGCAGTCAAGTTTGCCAATTTGCTGCTTATGAGAGACATGTCTTTTTTCACTTTCAACATGTGGAAATTGTAAAACTATAGAACAGAAGCCTAGAATTTTGCAAACGCTGATAACCAAAAAAAAATCAAAATTAAGAATGACAATTGATTTTCATAATGTTGTCATCCACAGAGCTCGTTTTATAGAACTGAGTCCAGGCCACATGGCTGGCAAGCGCTTAAAAAGAGATTGCTTCACTTTAGAACAATGGTTTTCAAACTTTTTTCTTTCCACTCACATACCACTTTAAGTAATCCCTATGCCATAGATGCTGTGATTAGTAAGGGATTACTTAAGGTGGTATGTGGGTGGAAAGAAAATGTTTGAAAACTGTTTTAATCGTACCTCATTGACTCATTATGTGCATGGTTTCATAACTCTAAAGGAAATGGGCCAATGACATTATCTCAAAATATTTCAGTAACAATGGGATCTAGAGCAGTGGTTGTCAACCCCCCACCCCGCCCTCATCTACCACTTTAAGCAATCCCTTCCTCATCACAGAGCACCTATGGCATAGGGATTGCTTAAGGTGGGATGTGAGTGGAAAGAAAATGTTTGAAAACTGTTTTAATCGTACCTCATTGACTCATTATGTGCATGGTTTCATAACTCTAAAGGAAATGGGCCAATGACATTATCTCAAAATATTTCAGTAACAATGGGATCTAGAGCAGTGGTTGTCAACCCCCCACCCCGCCCTCATCTACCACTTTAAGCAATCCCTTCCTCATCACAGAGCACCTATGGCATAGGGATTGCTTAAGGTGGGATGTGAGTGGAAAGAAAATGTTTGAAAACTGTTTTAATCGTACCTCATTGACTCATTATGTGCATGGTTTCATAACTCTAAAGGAAATGGGCCAATGACATTATCTCAAAATATTTCAGTAACAATGGGATCTAGAGCAGTGGTTGTCAACCCCCCACCCCGCCCTCATCTACCACTTTAAGCAATCCCTTCCTCATCACAGAGCACCTATGGCATAGGGATTGCTTAAGGTGGGATGTGAGTGGAAAGAAAAAAGTTTGAAAAAAAACTGCTTTAGAAGATTTGTGTCCCATATACTAAAACCTAACCACAAGTACAGTCTTTACTGCCCTCAAAGGTTTATTGGTGGGAGTTTTCAGAATAGAAGAACAAAATGTTTTGCTTTGTTCAAAGTTTCCTGTCATTATCCAGGTAATTAAGGGCTTTCTTAAATTATGAAAATCTAAATAATTGATATTTTGTTGCATCGACCCTTAGTTTAGTAAGAATTATTTCTCAGGCTCGGAATAAAGATGGTAATGATATTTTGAGCTAAGTGGTTTCAATTTCAGCAGTAACACATGATAGGGATGACAAATCAAATAAAGGTTGTCAATGACCAGTGTTTGAGATTCCGATACCTGTTGTCCTGGAAGGAAGACAGTGCATAACAATAGGCGTGTTAGCTGAGCATCTGTCATTATTGAGATGCTGGAGGCTTTAATAAGCAAGTAACGAATAGCTAGTCATTTAGAGCAGCTTAATTCAATCAAACCAACATGGTTTTACGAACGGTAAATCATGATTGACACATTTTCTGGATTTGTTTAAGATGCAACAAACATCTGTATCTCTTCAATGCGAATTGTTCTTTGTCTTCAGCAGACATTTCACAAAGTCGCAACGGATTTTAATTCCCCATTCCCATGCCGACATGTCAGATTTATTGTCAGAGTACATGCATGACATCACATACAACCCCGAGATTCTTTGTCCTGTGGGCAAGGCAGAGTTACCACTTATTGGTAGTGCAAAATAAAAACTGTACTCATCGTATACAGGTAAACAAATAAAGACGTAAACAAACTCTGCAATTCAGAGAGAAAAAATTCAATAAAGTGCAAAAGTAAGAATTCTTAAATGAGTCCCTGATTGAGTTTGTCATAGAGTCTGACAGTGGAAGGGTAGCAGCTCTTCCTGAACCTGCTGGTATGAGTCTTGTGGAACCTATACCTCTTTTCTGATGGTAGCAGTGAGAACAGAGCATGTGGTGGATGATGTGGATCCTTGATGATTCCTGCTGCTGTCCCTGTAGATGTTGTCAATGGTGGGGAGGGTATTGCCTGTAATGACCTGGGCTGTGTTCACTGCCTTTTGCAGGATTTTTTGCTCAAGGGTATTGGTGTTCCCATAACAGCCTGTGATGCAGCAGTATGCACGCTTTCTACCTCACAGCTGTTGAAATCTGCCAGGGTTTCCAATGTCATACCAAACCTTCGCAAACTTCTGAGGGAGTAGAGGCACTTTCTTCATGATTCCATTAGTGTGATGGGTCCAGGCAAGATTCTCTGAGATAGTGACTCACAGCAATTTAAATATGCTCACCATCTCCAACTCTGAATCCCTAATGTTCATTGGATTGTACACCTCTGGCTTTCCCTTATGAAGTCAACAATCACCTCCCTGGTTTTGGTACTTTGAGTTCGAGGTTGTTGTTGGTGCACCATTCATCCAATTTTTCAGACTAAATCCTGTGTGCTGACTCATCGCCCCTTTTTATACAACCCGTAGTATTGTCAGCAAATTTGTAGATGGTGTTGTTGTCGTACTAAGCCACACAGTCATAGGTGTTTAGCGAGAAGCACATGGGTCTTAGAATGCAGCCATGTGGTAGTCTAGCATCAATGGAAATTGTGGAGGAGATATTCTTACCAATCCTCACTAATTGTGGTCTGGAGATGAGGAAATCCAGGATTCAATTACAATGAGGTGTTGAGTTCCAGGTCTTGTAGTTTGCTAATAATTTTTGAGGGAATGATAGTGTTGAATGCTGAACTGTAGTCAATAAAGAGCATCCTGATGTATGCATCTTTGCTGTCCAGGTGTTCTAGTGCTATGTGTAAAGGCAATTAAATGGCATCCATTGTAGACCTGTTGTTATGGTAGGTGAATTCGAATGGATTTGAATGTTGATGAAAGTGCCACGGGTCAATAGTCATTTCAGTAGGTTACTATGTTCTTCTTGGGTATGATTGAGGCCTGTTTGAAACAGGTCTATACCACATGTTGCTGGAGTGATATGTTGAAGATATCCATGAATACACTGGCAAGTCAGTCAACACAGGTTTTTAATATTCGGCTGGGTACTCTGGAGTGGATGCTTTCCTCCGATTCACTCTCTTGAAGGCAGCTCGCCCATCATCCACTGATAGGGACAGACATGAATCCATGGTCTCGTGCACTGACTGACTGGGAGTCAGTCCTCCACAAATTGGAGGAACAACATCTCATGTTCCCTCTCGGCACCCTCAAATCAGTAGGCATTATCATCAACTTCACTGCTTTTCATTAGCCTCCCCCTCTTCCCCTATCCCTATTTCTCCTTCTAGTGCTCTCTCTCTCTTTCAATTTCCTTCAGGCTCCTTCCCTCCAGCTCTCATTCACAAAGCCACCCCCTCCCTGATAAATTCTCACCTTTTCTCTACTGTCCTATCCATATCCAATTACTGCCTTTTTTCTGTTGACTTGTGGTTTCCCGCTGTCCTCTCCCACCCTTTCCTCCCTTCTTCCCCAGCCTTTTTATTCAGGTCCTGGCTTGCATTTTGCTCATACCTTGAAGAAGGACTCAGACCTGAAATGTTGGTTATATACATTTTACTCTCTATGAATGCTGTGAGACCAGCTGAGTTCCTCCAGCATTTCTGTTTGTATTACATTCACAGCATCTGCAGACTTTAGTGTTTTATTCAACTAAATGGTTGGTGCATCATAGCTAATTGTACTGGGGTAAAAATGTTTTCCCAGAATCACAGTGCAGCTTTCGCGCAAACAGAGGAACTACTGACAGGGTCTTTGCCCTCAGACAGCTCCAAGAAAAGTGCAGAGAACAAAACAAAGGACTCTACATCACCTTTGTTGACCTCACCAAAGCCTTCGACACCGTGAGTAGGAAAGGACTTTGGCAAATACTAGAGCGCCTCGGATGCCCCCCAAAGTTCCTCAACATGGTTATCCAACTGCACGAAAACCAACAAGGTCGGGTCAGATATAGCAATGAGCTCTCTGAACCCTTCTCCATTAACAATGGCGTGAAGCAAGGCTGCGTTCTCGCACCAACCCTCTTTTCAATCTTCTTCAGCATGATGCTGAAACAAGCCATGAAAGACCTCAAAAATGAAGACGCTGTTTACATCCGGTACCGCACGGATGGCAGTCTCTTCATTCTGAGGCGCCTGCAAGCTCACACCAAGACACAAGAGCAACTTGTCCGTGAACTACTCTTTGCAGATGATGCCGCTTTAGTTGCCTATTCAGAGCCAGCTCTTCAGCGCTTGACGTCCTGTTTTGTGGAAACTGCCAAAATGTTTGGCCTGGAAGTCAGCCTGAAGAAATCTGAGGTCCTCCATCAGCCAGCTCCCCACCATGACTACCAGCCCCCCCACATCTCCATCGGGCACACAAAACTCAAAACGGTCAACCAGATTACCTATCTCGGCTGCACCATTTCATCGGATGCAAGGATCGACAACGAGATAGACAACAGACTCACCAAGGCAAATAGCGCCTTTGGAAGACTACACAAAAGAGACTGGAAAAACAACCAACTGAAAAACCTCACAAAGATTAGCGTATACAGAGCCGTTGTCATACCCACACTCCTGTTCGGCTCCGAATCATGGGTCCTTTACCGGCATCACCTACGGCTCCTAGAACACTTCCACCAGCGTTGTCTCCGCTCCATCCTCAACATTCATTGGAGCAACTTCATCACCAACATCGAAGTACTCGAGATAGCAGAGGCCGACAGCATCGAATCCACGCTGCTGAAGATCAAACTGCGCTGGGTAGGTCACGTCTCCAGAATGGAGGACCATCACCTTCCCAAGATCGTGCTATATGGCGAGCTCTCCTCTGGCCACCGAGACAGAGATGCACCAAAGAAGAGGTACAAGGACTGCCTAAAGGAAGCTCTTAGTGCCTGCTACATTGACCATCGCCAGTGGGCTGATATTCGCCTCAAACCATGCATCTTGGCGCCTCACAGTTCAGTGGGCAGCAACCACCTTTGAAGAAGACCGCAGAGCCCACCTCACTGACAAAAGACAAAGGAGGAAAAACCCAACACCCAACCCCAACCAACCAATTTTCCCTTGCAACCGCTGCAATCGTGTCTGCCTGTCCCGCATCGGACTGGTCAGCCACAAACGAGCCTGCAGCTGACGTGGACATTACCCCTCCATAAATCTTCGTCCGCGAAGCCAAGCCAAAGAAAAAAACATGCAAAAGATATTATGCAAAACTAAACTACTGAAGATGCTGGAAGTTCAAAATAAAAATAAAACAACTAAAAGGAACTGCTAATATTCAGAAGGCTCGACAGATTTATGAAGGAGGAACACATATGATTATAAATTGAAGAGACCTTTTACGGAAGCGACCAACAGAGCTGAACCTTAACTAAGGTTGATTTTGCACCTGTAAGAATGCTAACAGGGCGAAGATTAGTATTCGGTAGTGGTACATCTAAAACTTAACATTATTAAAATACATAATAATTAAATGTCTCTTAATCATTTTATACATTTTTTTAAAATTGCTTTGAGCTGTTGTGAAATAGTGATTCAGTAACTTTTTTGTTTATGAAGAAGACTATGGCATGGAATTTTCTGGGCATGAAGACAGACAACAAGGGTTCAAACTTCTGGAGGTCATTAATATTGCTGAAGGAGTACATTTCAGTCCTCAGCTACACTAACCGAGGGGAGAAAGAATATACTTGGTAAAAAATGCATTCTGCTAATAAATGGTATCATGAGTCCATTTTACTTTCTGTGCCTTCTGCCTGAAATTTGTAGAGAGACCAGAGAATAACCAGGGTGATGTAGATCCTTAATGATGTTGGCTGCCTTCTTGAAGCAGTGCCCCATGTGGATATCTTCAATAAATGGGATGTTGGTGCTTGTGATAAACTTTGCAGGGTCTGCCACTTTCTGCAGTCTTCAGCACTCCTAGGCAAACCAGGTCATGATAAAACCAGTCAATATTCTTTCCACAGTACACCTGTAGAAGTGTTGATGGAGTACTCGATGACATGCCAAAGCTCCTTAAAAGGTAGAGTTTCAAAGATCAAGTGAAAAAGTTACCAGAGTAGTTGATGAAAAGAGATAAAAATTATACCAGCAAATATACTGTAGATGCTGAGCTGGAAATGGTTTGAAATTTCAGGAGGGGCCCAATAAAATTTCACATGAATCCTTGCAAATAAATACATTTTGCTGATTCACTGAAAGTTGCTTCACAAATGAAAGGATTGCTGATTTAACTTTAAATGTACTAAATCATATTTTATCTTTTGTTATAAGTTATAATTGCAAATATAATTCATTGAACTGATCAGTCTAAAATAGAATGTTTTAATTGAAAGATCATTTTAACTGCAATTGCAATACTTGGTTCAAATGCCTTCTATTTTTTTTCCAGTTTGCAAAAGATGTATTGTTCAACATTTTGAAGACACAAATGACTGTCCAAAATGTGGAATTCAAGTTCATGAAACAAACCCATTGGAAATGTTAAGGTATGTTTCAACGACAAATATGCTGTGACTCAAAGACTTTAAAAAAAAATAAAGAATTTCACCAAGACTGAAAAACACGTGAAAGAGAAAACAAGACAGAGGACTCGTGATACAAAGCCCGATGACTCAGATCTGAGTAAATGGCTGCACAATGTAATGAGGTCCATAAACTTCAAATTGGGCAAGAATGTGGAAAAGTAAAAATCTGTGCAATAAAACTTAGTTTCAGGCTCATGAGCTCACAAATGTGAAGAGACAGACTATGTTGATATATTGCACAGCTGATGCAGCTCAAATGTTCATGCACCTACCATTGAAAAGAAGGTGTGAATAAAAAAAAACTAGGATGTAAAACTGGAAAATAAAAGCTGAGAGTGTTAAGAAGGATAGGCATTTTTGGGTCTCCTTTTCTAGTATCTATGAGATACTGGAAAATTCTCCAGTATCTCCATGTTCAGTATTAAAAAGGTGGAAAATGAAGTAGATAGCATGAAGAAGGAAGGTGATTATCAGAGAGGCAGATTTAGGAATGAAGGAAATGTAGCAATTCTTTTGAAGTACCAGGTTTGCTAGTAATTGCCATCGTTTGATGAGGGGATTAAGAATGGGGGCTGTTTATCAGCTTGAGGAACGCAGCAACATTAAAGAATGAGAAAAAAATGAAAAATCATGTCTTTCTCGGTAAGATAATTGGATTAAAGACTGGAATTCTGAAGGCGGCCTTGATAAATGGCCAGCAAATGAATAGATACATTTGAATGATCAGTGATTTTAAGAAGGAATATGAACAGGAACAGTGCCACAAAGATTATGGGAGAGTTAAGGGACTTTGACTGAAAAATTTAAAAATGAATTCCAATTTTCTGCTTTTTTCCCCATAGCCCAATATCATCATCTGCTTCAAATGCTATCTTCTGTTTCTTTAAATAATGCAAGAGCTTCTGTCCCAGTTGTCCCTGTGGCAAAGAATGCCATGCTCCAGAAAATGTTTACAGATACAATCTTTGAACTCCATTAGTGATTGCTTGGCTCTTCAACCAGAGCAAATAGTTATTCCTGTTTTACATATCAGAATTTTAAATACTTATATTTTCTCAACCTCTCTGCTGTTAGTAAATATCTCCCAAGTAACTGCAGGATTTCTTACCACTGTCCACTTTTTTTGACTGCATTGTCCTTTCTGTTATAAGATTCCCACTTTGCAGCAACTGTTAGCATTGTCTGTATTGTTCAACTACTTTCTCTTTGCGCGTGAACTTCATTTTCCATTTATAAAATGGTTTGGCATTTCTGTCAGCTTTGGCATAAACTGTACAGTTATCCCACACCTTTCAGCATCTTTTCACTGAACATTCTTCCACTTCTTGTTTCCTTGCTACATTAAATTATGCCTGACTTATTCTGTTCACCTGTCTGTATCTCCAAGGAATTACTTTGGAGTTCTTTTGCGAAACTCCTTACTTTCTTTCAATATTGTGCTTCCTAAATACACAAATAAAATACCTAAATGAAATCAAAACTGGATCCATTACTGATATTATTTCACATCTTTATTTCTTATTCAACCAATTTTTAATTCAGTCAGCTACATTTCCTCTTTTGCCATTCATTACAAATTACTTGTAAGATATTTTGTCAAATGTTTTCTAAAAGCCGATTTAATTCTCTTAGTTATACAATTGGATCTTGTCTAACCCAGAAAAAAACAAAAATTATTTCACATAATTTGCTTTTCGTCCATGTCTTTTAATTTTATCACTTAATTTCAAAAACAGGTTACAAAATGGGTTTATGAGGAAATAGCCAACACCCCTATTTCCACTAAATTATTTTTTTATATTTTGGTCAGTACACTTCTGCTTGATTATTGTTTCTTCCTCCATTTTTGTTTAATTCCTCCTTCATAAAAAGATAATCATTTCCAACTTTTGTTTAAAGTAAAATATATAGAGAAATAAAGAATGGTGAGTAAATGAAATAGGAAAAAAAGTGAACTGAAGGAACTTGTTTATCTATAACAAAAGAGAAAAGGTCTGAAACCAAGAAGTGAGTTGAATGGGACTGTATTTCACCTTAAGTGCAGCATTTAACCAAACGTGGCATTAAGGAGCTCTCGTAAAATTGAAGTAAATGAGAATTGTGGTGAAAATACCACACTGGGGGACTGTACTTCACCTTAAGTGCAGCATTTAACCAAACATGGCATTAAGGAGCTCTTGTAAAATTGAAATAAATGAGAATTTGTTAAAATGCTACATTGGGGGAACTGTACTTCATCTTAAGTGCAGCATTTAACCAAATATGGGTGTAGTGGTACACCACCGGCCTACTGCAGGGGGCAACCACTGTACCTGCAGGAGTGTAAGGGGACACGACAGCACCTGGCCGGCTGTCAATCAGTCGGCCTGAATGGATCAATCCCCACCCAGTCGGGTATCAATCACCCTCCGGGATATAAGCTTGTGCCGGCCTCCCGAGGCCTCACTCAGAGGTGCTGCAGCCACAGTCATCTGGGCTCTGTGGAAGTCTTTGTGGATTAAAGTCTGTAGTACACTCTTTATCTTTGTGTGTGTCTGATTCTAGCTAACAGTGCACCACAATTTAATCCACAAAATATTCCCACGGCGGCTATGGAAAAACTCCTGTGCGCAGGGAGCCTCGAGGTCGACCCATGCCACCCGGAAACCCAGACACGCTTCGAGATCTGGCAGCACACGGTCGAGGCACATGAGGGCGACTTCCTGGACTCCGATCGGAAGAGGTTGGTCCTACTCTGGTCAAAGCTGGGTCCCCGCACCTTCCAGATAACCAAAGGCTGCTCCGCGTACAAGAGTGCAATGGACACTCTCGAGAACTTGTACAAGCCCCCCATGAATGTGGTCTGTACAAGGTACCTCCTCAACACCTGAGCCCAGCAACCCGGGGAGATGGCTGAGTCTTACCTGGGACACTTGCGAGAGTTGGCCTGACCATGTCTGGCTGAACCCAGGGTAGCTGTAGAGGAGGTCGAGAGGCTGATCCGGTACGCCTTCGTCCGAGGGCCATCTGGCAGAAGCTGCTGGAAGACAACATCTATGCCCTAACCAGGACTGTGGAAGTAGTCCAAACCCTGGAAGCAGCAGCCCTGCATGTCAAAGCCTTCGATTCCAGGGTCTCTCATGGCCCTCTCACACTGCAACTGCAGTCCCAGGCCAAGCTGGGAAGGAGAACGTCGCTGCGGCAGAGGCCCACCGCCCTGTAAGTACTGTGGGTCCTGGTGTGGGTCAGATCGACGATCGCACCAAAACTGCCCAGCTAGGAACCAGTATTGTTCCCGATGTGGCAAGAAAGGCCACTTTGCAAAAGTGTGCCTCTCTAAACCTGCTGTCAGCTCAGCGGTTCTCTATGACCTCCCCACGGACCCCCCCCCCCCCCCCACGCTTGCTTGCTGGGCAGCGCCATTGTCCCCACGACGACTTCCCCGACGGGCAGGTAACAAAGTGCCTGTTGGACAGTTGCAGCACCCGAGCGTGGCCCACTCCCTAAGGTTAAAGATCTACCCCACCACCTGCTCGATCGCTCTCGCTGCCAAGGATAAGACTGTTGGTACCCTTGGGCACTGCTCGGCCAATATAACGGTGGGAGGGGAGACTTTCTCAGGATTTAGGCTCCTGATCATGCCCAAACTCCACGCACCACTCCTCCTGGGCCTGGATTTCCAATGCCAACTGCAGAGTGTCACCCTCACCTTCGGGAGGCCCCAACCTCCACTCACATTGCACAGCACGCCAACCTACCAGTCCCGGCCAACCTGCGGCCTCTCCACACTGCGCATCACACCACCGGCTCTCTTTCCACATCTTGCCCTAGGCTCCAAGCCGATCACCGCCAGAAGTAGGCGCTATTGTGCTGCAGACAGGGACTTCAAGGCGGAGGTGCGGCGACTCCTGGCGGAAGGCGACATAGAGCCCAGTAACAGCCCTTGGAGAGCCCAAGTCCTGATGGTCAAAGGGGGAAGTAAGCCGAAGATGGTCATGGATTACAGCCAGACCATTAATTGGTACACCCAGCTGGATGCCTACCCCCTGCCAAGGATCGTCGATGTGGTCAATGAGATAGTCCGCTACCGGGTTTTCTCCATGATTGACCTGAAGTCGGCATATCACCAAATCCCTATCCACCAAAGGACAAGCCCTACACCGCCTTTGAGGCGGACGGGTGCTTGGACCAGTTCCGCCGGGTTCCTTTTGGGGTCACGAACGGGGTCTCCGTCTTCCAGCGGGAGATGGATCGCATGGTAGACCAGCACAAGCTGAAGGCGACATTCCTACATCTGGATAACGTCACTATCTGCGGCCGTGACCAGCAGGACCACAATGCTAACCTGGAAAAATTCCTCCAGGCGGCCGCGGAGCTCAACCTCACTTACAACAAGGAGAAGTGTGTGTTCAGCACCACCCACCTCACCATCCTGGGGTACATCGTGGCCCATGGGGTCGTCGGCCCAGATCCAGAAAGGATGCGCCCATTAATGGAGTTGCCCCTCCCCCCCATGCTAAAGGCCCTCTGCAGGTGCCTGGGCCTGTTCTCTTATTACTCGCAGGGGGTCCCTCACTTCTCGGACAAGGTCCACCCACTGGCCCAAGCCACAACTTTTCCCCTCCTACCTGAGGCACAGGCAGCCTTCACCCGCATCAGGCAAGACATCGCGGACGCCACGATGCAGGCTATTGATGAGGACGCCCCCTTCCAGGTGGAGAGCGATGCCTCCGAGGTGGCCCTCGCTGCTATCTTCAGCTGGGGAGAGGGGGGGCGCCTCGTCGCCTTCTTCTCCAGGACCCTCCACAGCTCCGAGCTAGGGCACTCTGCCATTGAAAAGGAGGCCCAGGCAATTGTGGAAGCGGTCCGCCACTGGTGCCATTACCTGGCCGGCAGGAGATTCACGCTCCTCACAGACCAGCGGGCCGTGGCGTTCATGTTTAACACTTCCCACAAGAGCAAGATCAAGAACGATAACATCCTGCGCTGCAGAGTCAAGCTGGCAACCTACAGCTATGACATCCAGGACCGCCCCGGGAAGTTTAACGACTCCCCTGATGCCCTCTCTCACACCTGCATGTCCAGGCATGACGACAGGTTGCAGGCATTGCACGAGTCCCTCTGCCATCTGGGAGTCACCTGGTTGTACCATTTCATTAAGTCCTGAAATCTACCATACGCCATCGGACATGGCCGAGGCCTGTCAGGTCTGTGCGGAGTGTAAACCCCGCTTCTTCTGCACCCCCCCCCACCCCCCACCTAGCCCCATGCTGTAAAGGGTACTCGGCCTTTCGAGCGTCTCGGCATGGACTTCAAAGGGCACCTGCCTTCCACGAACCGAAACGTCTACTTCCTCACAGTAGTGAACGAGTACTCACGCTTCCATTTCGCCATCCCTTGTCCGGACACCTCCACGGCCACTGTCATCAGGGCCTTGGGGCAGATTTTCACCATGTTTGGCTACTCTGCCTTCATCCGCAGCGACTGTGGGTCTATTTTCATGAGCAACGAGCTGCGCCAGTACCTGACGGCAAGGGGCATACGACAAACTATAACCCGAGAGGCAACAGGCAAGTGGAACGCGAGATTGGGGTGGTCTGGAAGGCAGTCCTCCTGGTTCTCAGGTCAAAAGGGACGCCCTTCCCGAGGCTCTCCATGCCATTCGGTCACTTCTGTGCACGGCTACCAACGAGACCCCTTACGAACATCTGTTCTCATTCCCCAGGAGGTCGGCGACTGGAATGACACTCCCAGCATGGCTCACGTCCCCAGGACTGGTGCTTCTGCGTAAGCACGTACGGACACACAAGACCGAAGCCCTGATGGAGCAGGTTTTCCTCCTTCATGCAAACCATAACTACACTTACGTTAGGTTCGGCAGTGGCAGGGAGGACACTGTCTCAACCAGGGACTTGGCACCAGCAGGAACTCCCACTACACCACGCCACCCGCCAACCCAGGACAACACTGACTGGGCATACAGCCCCATCCCCATGCAGCTATGGGGCATGCAGGGACTCCTTGACCACCAGGGGCCTGCTTCAGCCTTAGGAACGAACCCGCCCCCCCACCCATCCAATACGACCCGCATACGTCGATCCCGGCCCTCCTGGCCACCCCTCCACGCGACACCACACCAGCCACACACACCCCTGCCGCCAGCCCCCCCACTTCCCCGCTGACCAGTGACCAGGAGCCAGTCCCACGACGGTCACAGAGACCCGGGCGGCCGCCGAGTCATCTCAACCTGTAAATATTGTATGTACATAGTGGGTGCGATACCTTGGTACTGCCCCACCTCCGGGACAATTTTAAAGAAGGGGGTGAATGTGGTGGTACACCTCCGGCCTACTGCAGAGGCCAACCACTGTACCTGCAGGAGTGTAAGGGGACAGGACAACACCTGTCAATCAGTCGGCCTGAATGGATCAAGCCCCACCCGGTCGGGTGTCAATCACCCTCCGGGATATAAGCCTGCGGCGGCCTCCCGAGACCTCACTCAGAGTTGCTGCAGCTACAGCCAGCCTGGATCTGTGAAGTCTTTGTGGATTAAAGCCTGTAGTACAGTCTTTATCTTTGTGTGTGTCTAATTCTGGCTAACAGTGCACCACAGTGGCATTAAGGAGCTCTTGTAAAATTGAAGTAAATGAGAATTGTGAAGATCCTACATTGGGTAGAGTCAGCCCTAATACAATGGAAGGTGGTTGCTTATTTAGAAATTAACCATTCCAGCCTGAGGATGTTCGCTAAGGCATACTCAGGACATTTACCTCGATCCACTTCAACTATGGTGAATAGTTGTCCTTCCATTGTAAGGTTGGAAATGTGGATGATTACACACTTTGCAATACTTAGATAATTAATCAGCCTGTACTCATATAGAGTAATCCTTCAGAAACGATAAGGCTTGGACTGATAAGGTGGCAATCAATATTTACACGGCATTAGTGCGAGAGAATAAAAATCTTCAAGAAGATCAATTTTAATCACCTCCCACTGATATTCAATGATATTACAGTCACTGAATTTATATATTTTGGGATAGTGGATGGTGTCAACATTCACAAGAATCTTGAATGGAGCAACCATGTAAATACTGTATCTGCAAGAGCTGATGATATTCAGTGTAACTTCACTCATACCTGAACCACACCTCAACCCTTCCCAAGTTACAAATCCATGTCAGAATCTTACTCCAAAAATAACAGCTCCCTATTTAGGAGTTGCACAAGCAAGTTGGAAGAGGAAACAGAATGAAGCTATCACGTTTGGTGAATTTAAGGATCAAGAGATGCAGATTAAGAAAAATTAAACTACAGATTTTTTTTTGGCCAATCACCCATACTCCCACCTGCCAGTTATCTTTTGTGGTCTTTTACTGGCAGTTGACTGCAAGATCTAATTATGAGAGCCATCCTACAAGACTTAATGGCAACTGGGCCTTATTTCCAAAACAGCCTGATGGCCTTCTGACAACCCACTGTTGTTTCATAACTTTGAGCTGTTTTAAAATCTATTTGATAATTCTTCTTTGGCTTGGCTTCACGGACTAAGATTTATGGAGGGGTAATGTCCACGTCAGCTGCAGGCTCGTTTGTGGCTGACAAGTCCAATGCGGGACAGGCAGACACGGTTGCAGCAGTTGCAGTGGAAAATTGGTTGGTTGGGGTTCGGTGTTGGGTTTTTCCTCCTTTGTCTTTTGACAGTGAAGTGGGCTCTGCGGTCTTCTTCAAAGGAGGTTGCTGCCCGCCGAACTGTGAGGCACTAAGATGCACGGTTTGAGGCGATGTCAGCCCACTGGTGATGGTCAATGTGGCAGGCACCAAGAGCTTTCTTTAGGCAGTCCTTGTACCTCTTCTTTGGTGCACCTCTGCCTCGGTGGCCAGAGGAGAGCTCGCCATATAACATGATCTTGGGAAGGCGATGGTCCTCCATTCTGTCATCTCCATCGGGCACACAAAACTCAAAATGGTCAACCAGTTTACCTATCTCGGCTGCACCATTTCATCGGATGCAAGGATCAACAACGAGATAGACAACTGAATCGCCAAGCCAAATAGCGCCTTTGGAAGACTACACAAAAGAGTCTGGAAAAACAACCAACTGAAAAACCTCACAAAGATTAGCGTATACAGAGCCGTTGTCATACCCACACTCCTGTTCAGCTCCGAATCATGGGTCCTTTACCGGCATCACCTACGGCTCCTAGAACGCTTCCACCAGCGTTGTCTCCGCTCCATCCTCAACATTCATTGGAGCGACTTCATCTCCAACATCGAAGTACTTGAGATGGCAGAGGCCGACAGCATTGAATCCACGCTGCTGAAGATCAAACTGCGCTGGGTAGGTCACGTCTCCAGAATGGAGGACCATCGCCTTCCCAAGATCGTGTTATATGGCGAGCTCTCCACTGGCCACCGATTTGATAATTATAGATATTTAAAAATATCCTCTTTAGATAAAGGATTATCATTTAAAGAAGGAAATTAAGTTAATAGGTATAATTGAGACATGCATCTACTGGAAATTAATGCAAAGCATAAAAATAAAGAAAAGCAAACATAAATTAACTGCTTTGTGCATTTTCCTTTTCATTCATAGTCCACACCCATGGGGCTGGATAGGAAATAATCTGGCTCCTGAGCTCAGTGCATTAATGCTCCTCCACTAAACTCCAGCTGTCTGTGACTTCCATGTTTCATAGCACAGAGACAAACTGACTTCTACATGACCAGAGGAAAGTATGCTTTAGCTCATCGTTAATTTTAGTAGCTCCAAATTCATGGGACTAGAATTTTTTAGGGATTATTTATCCAGATCGAGATAGCAGATCTTATAGTTTTGAGAAGTGGCGGACCTTGTTCCAAATGTAACATTCTATCTGATGGGAGAGGTGGTGGTGGTGGGCCCGGAAGTGACTGAATGTAATCTTGATACTATTTATAGGGTCACTGGCCTGAATCTTCTGTGGACTAAGGGATAATAATGTTGAAAGTTGAGCTATATTCAATAAAAAGCAGCCTGATGTAGGTATTGCTGTTGTCCGGGTGATCCAGGGCTGAGTGGAGAACCAGTAAGATTGCATTTACTGTGGAGTGATTGTGGCAATAGGCACATTGCTTAGATAGGAGTTCATTCTGGCTGTGACCAACCACTGAAAGCGTTAATCACAGCTGATGTTAGTGCTACTGGGTGATAATCATTGAGGCTGCTCAACCTGTTCTTCTTGGGCATCATTCTTGGGCTTGATTATCCCTTTTGAAGCAGGTGGGAACATTTGACTGCAGCAATGAAATAATGAATGTCTGTGAACACTCCAGCTAGTTGGTTGGGACAGATATTCAGTACCCTGACAGGACCAGATGCCTTGCGAGTGTTCACCCTCTTGAAAGATGTTCTGACATTGGCTTCTGAAACAGATATCACAGGGTTGTTAACTTTTTCAGGGATTCTTACAGATGCAGTTGAATTCTTATTTTCAAAGCAAGTTCTGTTTATCAGGATGTAATGGCCGGCAAGCCTGCCATGTTCTTGATTCATCATGGAATTGCTTCTTTGCTGTTAAGATAGCCTTCCATAGGTCGTACCTGGTCTTCCTATAGAGATCTGGATCACCAGTCTTAAACACCATTGTTCTAGAGTAGAAGGATTGGTGGTTTTCCTACAGAGATTTGGATTACTGGTCTTAATTGCTATTGATCTAGAGTAGAGGCATTGGTGGGTCTTCTTCATGGTTCCCTCGATATGCTGGCCCACAGAGCATATCCCAGGAGCTCCTCAGTCGTCCCTTAGTGGATATGCCTTTCCTTAAGATCTCAGTCAGTCACATGGTCTTGCAGATGCTCAAGGCAAGATTTGTAGATAGTGTTGGAGCCAAACATGGCTACACAGTCTTGGCATAAAGGAAATATTATAGGGTACAGTGCTAAGTTGGTGCATTTCTCAGAGTCCTGGTAATTTTCAAAAGTTTCTGGAACCTTGGGTTTCTGGAGACTTTCTGTCACCCCCTCATAAGCTCTACTTGTAACCTATGCCATCCCACCCAGCCACGGTTTATGACTCTGTTATGCTCATCACACCAAATCACTCTTCCATTTGCTAATCATTAGCTTTATTTTTTAAGCTGTTGATCTCTCCGCTGCCCCCCTCTCTGTTCAACTTTATTCTGCATGTGAAGTTGTCTTGCAGTCAGTGTATTTATCTTCTGATGTTAAGCAAGATGCCACTCATTTTAAGTTGACTGACGTGGGGCTGTATCGCTAGTGATGTTCCAACTGTGTTGGTAGGACTTTCCCATGGACTGCACTCAGCTGCTGAGCACGATGGTGAGCAATCACTGAGCAGAGGCTCAGAATTAAGGGAGACGGAACTGATGATTGGTCCTCTGTCACCTCCAAACTACAGGTTGAACCTCTATTATCCAGCACTCTATGGTGGCAACTCATGGTCCAGCATGTTTTGAATCTGATGCCAGTAGTACCTGTTAGTACAAACTCCTTACAGACAGCGCTGTAAAGGCATTGCTCTAACCGCTACGCTAACCATGCTGCCTCACAGTATTATTTCCTGTTTTAAGCTTTGTTCCAACTTTGATATGTTTACAAATTTCTGTTTTCCAGTATTTTCTGTGGTCTGGCGATGGCTAGGACCCAAGGTCGCTAGATTTAAGAGGTTCAACCTATATCGCTCTCCACATCCATGATGCTTCGTCTGATAGGGACTCAGGACATCTTGGCTCCTAAGACTGAAGCGGTTTCTATCAATGTACATTGGTTATACTTCTGGATGATGGAAATGGATGTGAAGGTGAAATTGTGGGCCATCGTTCATCATCTCATTCCCTTCCCACGGCTCTGTGACAGGAGCCCGGTCCATGCTTACAGTGGTCTAATGAATCTACTTCTGCATGTTTCCTGTGATCCAGGACATTGCCATGTTACTATTGCAGGTTCATGGATGGCCTGAACTTTATCCTGAATCTACAAAATTCAGTTTAATACGAGTCCACATTCTACTCAATGGGACACTAAAAATTGGAATTCACAACACACCCTAGATATTCCATTTCTATTCATTATATTTTTAACATTTGAAAGGATAGCTGCTATAAGCTTGGGCAGTACCAGTGATTATTTTTTATAATAGCAATGAGGTTTTCAAGTTTTTATGCATGACTTTCTGATTGGAGTATGGATGGCTGAACAAGGTTATACAGTGACCAGCTTTTCTATTCCCTGAACAAGAATGGCGGAGGGAAGTTTCCCTTTGGCAGCAGCAGCATACCTCGTTGAAGGGCTCAGGCCCGAAAAAACAGCATTCTTCTGTCCTCGGTGTAAAACATGCAGACACACAACCAGACATAACACACATACAGACAAACAATACATATAGAGGACAAGTAATCCCACTATACAAATGAATAAATAAATGTTGTTTCATGAATGAGAGTCTCGGATGGTTAGTGTGAGCAGTTCCTTTGGTCGTTCAGCATTCTCACTGATTCACAGTGGGAAGAACCTGTTTCTCAGCCTAGTGGTGCTGCTTTGATACTCCTGTATCTCTTTCCCGACAGGAGTAGTTGAAAAATGCTGTGTGCGGGGTGAAAGGGGGCTTCAATTATTTTGGGTGCCCTCTTCAAACAACAATCATGTCAATGGGGAGGAGGGAGACCTCAGTGATCCTCCCTGCCACTCTTAGGGTCCTGTGGATTGACATCCAATCCATTTCTTTGCAGCAACTGTACCACACTGTTAAGAATATGCATATATATCTCTCTAAAACAGTAAAATGTACATTTATGCAAATTCACCTGATTCAGCACATATTGCAGTGAAACTCTCAAAACATTTTGGAAATTACAGTTGCGCCAATAACAAAAGTGGTTGGTGGTTGCTAAATGATAAAATATATTGGCTGAAATATCGGTCAGCCAACTAGCTAACCTGCTTACATTATGATGTATGGGTAGGACACATTCTTCACTCTGTAGTTCAGACGTCTTTTGTTTGTTAAGTATCATTTATTTTTATGCTCCTTGTATACAATTAAATGTCTTTTGTTCCAATGGATTTGCTTTCGGACTCTTATCTCTAGGATTCAAAATAATCTTACTTTTACTTTATTATGATTCAGCGCGGTAACAGGCCCTTCTGGTCATGACCCTGCGATGCTCAAATATACCAATTAACCTACATATCCTGTACGTTTTGAGGAAGACTAGTTTGCTGTAATCTTAAACAAAGTTTGGAATTACAGTGTATTATCTATCGTTGGCATCTTGATTTTCATTACCCTCCTCTCTTTCAGCTTCATTATATTGTTCTTCACCTTTGTAGCAAACACAAAGATAAAAAGGAATTGTGGAACATTATGTGCCATATTCAACTGGGCAATTTTGCTTTTGTTATATCTGGGCTTGCGATACACACTTCAGTATTGATATTAGATAGTGTACTTTTGAAAATCCTCTATGTTAGTTACTTGACCATTGCTGGCTAATAATCCATTAGACTTTGTAATGAGTTCAGTTTCCACGATGGCAGCTGGATAATCTAAATTCAGTTGATTAATGAAATCTGGAGTAAATGTAACCTTGAAACTACTGAACTGTTCAAAGATCAGATTTATTGTCAGAGAACATACATGACATCACAAACACCCTGACATTCTTTTTCCTGCAGGCCAGGTACCATTTCTACTCATCAGTAAGAGTAAACATTGTTCAAGAAAATAGATGTTTACAGAGGGACAAATGGAAACGAGGAAAGAAATGGAAACAAACTGACTACATTATTTAGTCATAATGTGCAAAGTGAGAGTCCTTAAATGAGTATCTGATTGACTTTGTTTGGGAGTCTGATGCTGGAAGGGGTAGCACTGTTCTTGAACCTGGTGCTACAGGTCTTATGGAATTGTCTAAATCCATCTAAATCATCTTTAGGGAAACAACTTCCTGACCCAGTGTACTGTTTGTTGCTTCAGATACACAGAATTTGATGGATACTTAACTTTCCTTCCAAACGTTGATTCATGATTCCAGTGGTCTCCTGATTATCCCCATTCCAGGGGTGGCCAGTCTTTTAATTTTTAATTTAGACATACAGCACGGTAACAGGCTATTTTGGCTCATGAATATGTACCAGGGTGGGGTAGGTTAATTGGGTGGCATGGACGCGTGGGCCGAAATGGCTTGTTACCATGCTGTATGTCTAAATTAAAAATTAAAAGGTTGGTCTTCCCTGATTTAAACAAATGTCCACATGACATCAAGAAAGAGTCAATCTCCATATGGCTGGAGGATTTGTGTTGTTGATGAACTCATCAGAATTAAAAAAAAATAAACAAAGCTGATTTCAATAATGGTGATTGTGATATTACCAGATTGTACTAAGAACTTATCTGCTTCAAAATGTCTTTCAGGGAAGGACAGATGGTGAACAAAGCAACTAAAGAAATAAACTTACTTGACCTAGTATTCCCTGTTGCAGATGGATCTGCCTATGGCACTGTTGGTAGGAATGACCATTGCATGTTCCTTATGGAGATGAAGTTCCATTTTCACTTTCAAGACAATGTCAATTGTGTTGTGTGGCAATACCCCTTGTATTAAATAGGATAGATCTGGCAGGTAACCTCAGGGCGACATAATTCTTAAGCTAAAATTGCTTCATCGGCACTTTTTTTTGACTAGTACCAGTCTTATCTAAAGATCAGGTACCCAGCCGAGAACTGAAAAACAGTGCTCACCCACATTGCAATGCCATCTCTCTGGCCCGACACAAAGCCCTGGAACACCTGGACAGCAAAACTGCATACATCAGGATGCTCTTTATCACCTACAGTTTGGCATACAACACCATCATCCCTTCAAAACTGATCAGTAAACTTCAAGATCTAGGCCTAAATACCCCCCCTGGATTTCCTCTCCTCAAGATCACAGCCAATGAGGATTGGTAAGAATATCTCATCCACAATCTCATCAGTCCCAGAGCATCAGATGGCTGCATTCCTATACCCCTGCTCTACTCACTTTACACCGATGACTGTGGGGCTCTGTATAACAATAACATATTTGCTGATGACATCATGGTAGAGGGCTGTAGCATAGCTATGAGTCAGCATGCAGGTGAGAGATTGAAAACTTAGCTAAATGGTGTACTAGCAACAACTTCACACTCAATCTCATCAAAACCAAGGTGCTGATTGCGGACTTAAAGGAGGGAAATCTAGAGGTCTATGAGCCTTTCATCATTAGGGGATCAGCAGTAGAAAGGTTGAGCAAATTTAAATTCATGGAGGTCACTATTTCAGAGGACCTCTCCTGGACCCAACACATGAATGTCATCGTGAAGAAAGCATATCACTGCCTTTACTTTCTTAGGAATTTGATGAGGTTTGGTATGACATCGAAAACCTTGGCAAACTTCTGTAGATCTGTAGTGGAAAGCATGATGACAGGCTGCATCATGGCCAGGTATGAGGGGACCAATACCTCTGAACGAAAAGTCCTGAAAAAGGTAGTGGACGTGGCCTAGTATAGCACAGGAAAAACTGTCCCCACCATTGAGAAAATCTACATGGAAGGCTGCCAATGGAGAGCAGCAGCAATCATCAAGGATGCACGCCACCCAGGACATGCTCTATTCTCGTTTGCTACCCCTCTACCATCAGACTCCTAAACAACAAACTCAATCAGAGACTCGTTTAAAGACTTTGCTCATTATTTATTATTGAATATTTATTTTCTGTATTGTAATATGTTTTATTAACATTTCTCTCTTTTGTATATATATATCTTTTCTTGAGTAGTTTTTTTGTACTACTGATAAGTAGAAATTCTGCCTCGCCTGCAGTAAAAAGAATCTCAGGGGTGTATGTGTTGGCATATTTGTAATCTGTAAAATATTTGAACTTTGAATCTAGAGAACATGCATAGTTTGTTCCAGGCCCGAATGAATGTTTCTCCAACAATGCAGGAACTTGCTTGAACACCATCTTAACCTCCACCTTAATCAATCTTTCCACTGCCTTGTGCATCGTCCATTACAGCAACTTTCCAAGAACTCTTTGATAGGACTTCTTAAAGACACAGTCTTTGCCACTAGAATATCAAGAGCTGTCTCCAAGTATCACAATATTATCCCTTGGACTTGCAGGTAAAATTCATTTTGTACATGTTCGAACTAAATGACATTGACAGATCTTGTTCACTGCCAGAATGATTGTCCATGCATAATTAAACTTTAAAAGATGGAAAAATGCAGATATTTCATTCTTGTCCTTACATTTGTTTAAATTTATTCAAGAGAATAATTCTGGGTATTGTACGTGGTTCTCCCAATCCTTCTTTATTTGATAAGCAAGTCTTCCCTGGGTGCAAGCTTTTCTATAGTGTACTAATTCAGTATTAAAGAATCAGAAATATTCAGAACAGAATGAGAGCATTTAGGCCATTATTTCTATGTCTTGGCAACATCTTGTGTAGCAAAGTTATAATTAAATAGGAAAGCATACTTGAGTCTCTTTTCCAAAGCTTCAATGTAACTTGTCATGTGAGAGAGCCGGAATTAAACACAGCATTCCAATTGAAGCTTAAATAATGTACAAGCCTTATTCACATGCTTAATGTAATTATGTATACTAATGATTATACAACACACAAATATGTCAGAGAAATTCAGCAATTTCTCAACATCTATAAGTAAAAGGGCCTGAGCTTTTCATCAGGAATAAGGAAAAACGTAGATGCCTAAATAAAAAGTTTGGGACAAGGAAGGGAGAGAATGGAGAAAGGAGGGAAAAGGGGGAGGTGGGTATGCAAACTAGGCATCATGATGTATCAGCATTTGAGGTGAGCTACATACTCGTGTGGACATAGATGGATTATTTTTCACTCTGAAGTACTGAACATGGATTTAGTGTGAGTGTAAAATGAAATGAGGCCATAGGAGTTATATACAGTGTGCAGGTGGAAAAGCTTGAGCTTCTCCTCTGCCTGAAAAGGAATGTGCTTCCAAGTGAAGTTTACCATGGTGAACAATGAGGAAAGGAGCAGAAAGGGCAATAATAACATTGTGCACCACTTGCATGCAGACAGTTGTATACTGTGTCTAAAGAAATTAAAATGCATGAACATTTAATATTAACTTTGGAATTGGGTGGTTTGTTTGTTGTATGACTGTGACTGTTTCTGAATCTGTTTTTCAGACCGGACAATACCTTAGAAGAAATTATATTTAAGTTGGTGCCTGGCCTAAAAGAAAGTAAGTGAACATATTCATTAAATTCTTCATTTTTCATCCAAATGTTTACTGCAATCAGTCCTATTAAAACTACCTTAACAGTCATCAATTGTACTCTTTAGATTGCATAGAGAATGGAAATACTTACATATTTGTTGGCTCCCTTAACTATATTATTCATGCCAGCATTTATAATCTCAATTAACAGCCTTTTGAAGTGTATTGGCAAAACCATGGGAGCTTGGGTTTATATGGATAAACATATGAACAATCTATTAATCTATGCTTAATAAATCAGTATTTTCCAAAGAATTTGCTATTTGTTAGGGTTTTTGTTTGCATTTGAGTACATTTTCCATTCTCCCAGCCAAACAGACATGGTCAGGACTCTGTTAATATTACATTACATTGACTTCTGAGAAATCCAGTTGTTCATATATTGTAACCTTTCTGCAGCCTTTCTACTTTGACATCACCCTCCCAAGTGGACTGCAGCTAACCATGGAACAAATCCTAACAATTTGCTTTGCCAATAAAAAAAAGCACAATAAAGAGTTCTTACATCCAGTGTTAGTGATTAATTACAACTAAGTTGTTATGTTGAATTGAAGCATGACTGTTTTATTGCTATCCTGCATTTGATCTGAATTTTGAATAACATTATTGCTTTGCACTTCAGAAATCATGAAAAAATAATTATTGGATTAAAGGTCTTGTTCTTGATTGGTTGAATTTCTTTGGTAAAAAAATTGTGGTAGATTTATTTCAGTGAGGAATATGTTACTAATGATAGGTTCCTAGATCCATAGAACACTACAGTACAGAAACAGGCCCCTTGGCTCTTCTGGTCTGTGCCATAGAAGGCTATGGGCCTCTCAGATTGCACCTAGTCGATAGCCCTTCTATACCTCTCTCATCCATGCACCTGTCCAAATTCTTCTTAAATTTTAAAATTGAGTCTGCAAGGCAGCGCATCTGTTAGCTCGTTCCACACTCCCACCACTCTGTGTGAAGAAGCTTCCCCTCGTGTTCCCCCTAAACTTTTCCCCTTTCACTTTTCATCCTTGTTCTCTGGTTTGCATCTCAGCTAATCTCAGTGGAAAATGCCTATCTACATTTGCTTTGTCTATCCCCCTCAATTTTAAATACCTCTATCAAATCTCCCCTCATTATTCTATGCTCCAGGGAATAAAGTCCTCTTTTAATTAACTGAACATTAAAGTGGTGACCAAGTGAAATGGAAAGCTGAGGTAAATTTTTTATCACACTTTTGTAATCAGGCTGAGTTCTGGTTCAGAGTTAGTTACAGTACAAGCCTTTCAGCCCACGATATGGTGCCAACCTATAAATACTCCCCCAAAAAACAAATCAGCTAACCAAGCAACACTGTCATTAATTATGTTTAAGTCCTTATTTAATGCCACTAAATAGCACCTTGTGAAATGTTACAATACAAAACTTTTATTTGTTGTTATATTGAAGTTATTATGGAAGATAAGAATAAACTAACTCTTAACCCAACACAAATCTCACTAGATTAAAAGTACATTCAAAATTAAACTATCTACCAAGGCCTCCTTAAACAAGTGAACAGTTAAGTATAATCTTGACAAACAATATGGTTAGTACTTATTATTATAACTTTTTGAAATATGAATTAAGAGAACGAGTTGATGTATAACATTTAGGCAAAGTAATATTCATATTCTAAGAATGGAAATTTGGGATGAAATAAGTGGTATGTGGACAGGTGAACATGAAGTAGTTCCATTCTGAATTATAGACATTGATAGTTTTATCATGGTTTTTATGTTTGCTTTCTATACAAATTGGCGAGTATGGTCTTAGAGAATATCTATCTTCTTTTGGCCAGTGGAAAAACGGCAGGAAGAAGAATTCTGGAAAAAAAATAAACCGCAAGAGAATGGAGAAGGTAAATTAAAATAGAACAGTTACTTCCTTTTTAGTGTAAGGAATTGACCAGAAGATCTTGTGGTATTGTTGACTCTGCCTTTGTATTGATAGCCAGTGATCTGAGTAAAGCTGTGGTGTATTTACTGTAGTGTATTTTAGGAGAAAGTTTCCCACTTACTCGACCCTTCATTTATTTTGCATTCCCAATCATTTGGCATTTTTGGACATCAACATCCAGCATTTCTTTCATGTTGCCAAAGTGGAGCAGTTAATCTGGGTTGATCTCTCCCACTGATTCCTTCCTTTTTTTTTAAATGAACCCCTTTGTATGCAGCCAAACCCTTTGCCTCCTTTGTTCAAAGTCAACTATTCCTTGATTATTATTGAAGGTATTAAACAGCAATCTAAAACCAATGGCAACAGCAGATTTCTTCTTTCACCGAGTTGGAAAGTGTCCCGAAGAGATTCACCATGATTTTGCTGGGACTGGAGACTCTTATGGGGAAGGTTAGATAGGTTAGGGTAGGTGGCTGAGGGGTGAGCTTATAGAGGTTTATAAAATTATGAGAAGCTTGGATAAAATGAATCCACACACTCTTTTTCTTAATGTTGATGAGTCAAAAGCTAGAGAACATTGATTTAAAGTGAGAGGAGAGAGGAATCAAAGGGACAACTTTTTTACTCAGAAGGCAGTCTGTATCTGGACACAGCTTCCAGAGGAGCTATGGAAAGGGGTACAATTTCAACATTCAAAAGACTTTTGAACAGATATATTGATCGGAAGGACTTAGAAAGATCTGGGCCAAATGCAGACAAATGGGACTAGTCTGCCCACGGTTAGCAAGGAGGAGTTGGGCTAAATGGTTTGTTATTTGCTGCATGGCATTAAGACTGTGCTTACCATCATGAATCCATAGTGTGATGAGTGTTGGTATTTGAGGGAACCATTAATTTGAGCCCATTTCACTTTGGGACATAGAAATATTATAGTTGAATCATTTTCATTTCTTGGTGGCCAATGTCATCTGCATATTCAGATTAGCAATGATGGATGAAGTAATTTGAGTGATTTAAGAAGTTGAAGACAAAAAAGAGAGACGAGTATTTAAAAATAATATACTTTGACTTACTATTGGGGTGAATTATCTGTCAACCAAGATGTAGTGTCAGTGATGAAAAGTACGCATGTCTTGTAGTTAACTAGTGCCCCCTCAACAACATACCTTAACTCCAATCCCAAGGGTGTATCCCTGTATGACACCTTCTATTTACCTCATAATCCCTGTTTTCATGCAAAAGATTCTCAAAATGTTAGTGTTTCAAAACAATGTTTCATTTGTGATCAACACCAAAAACCTTCTGAACATTTATTTTGATGGTTATTAAAGAAGGATTTACACAAATTTTTTTTTTTTAAATTGTAACATGGAAAGGAAAAAAATTCTGACCACTTGCACAGAAAACCTTGAATGAGTGAAAGGAAAAACAGGCAGAGATGAGTCTCAGGCATTTATGCTGCAAAAAAAAAAAAAAATGCAGCCTCTCCTTTCTTTGTTTTTAGTACATCAATCAAGAGAATAGCAGCATAGAAGTAAAGACAAGAATGAACAATTCACCTAATAGTCAATATAATTATTTTTGCCAGGCATCTTGTTTTCACCGATTTAACCTTGAACACTAAGGTTTCAGATCATACACAAAATGCTTTGTTCTGGAAGGACTTTTAAAATCATTTGAAATTATCATCTTCCAAAAATCTGTAACATGATTACAGGAGCTAAGAAACAACAATTTGGGAAGTGAAATACTGAGCCGTCAGAAATGGCTGAGAACTGGTACAAGTATTTTCTGCATATAACTTACAAAATAATTGTCTATGTTCCTCAAAAGATAATGAAGGCCCCAAAGCAAAGGCGGCCAAAGTAGAAGAGGAAGAGGACCAAGATGATCAAGATTATCACAGAAATGATCCACAGATAGCTATTTGCCTCGACTGCCTCCGGAACAATGGCCAATCGGGAGACAACACAGTAAAGGTACAGATTTAGCTTCAGCTTTATTTAAAGATTCACTCTTTAAGAGATAATTAGTCAAAAGTTCAACAGAATGTTGTTTTCTGGAGTGTTATTTCATTCCCTCTGGAGTTTGAATTATATTTGCAGTATATGGCCAGGGAATACAGAACATACATTGAACAGATTAGAAAAGGAAGAAGCTTTTTAGCCCATGACGTCCATGCTGACTCTGAGGCTAAATTAAATGAATCCCACCTGCCTGTATTTGCTCCATATCCTGTTCCCTATATGCTCATGTGCCTTTCTTTCTTAATGCCTCTTAAATGTCAATATCGTGACTGCTTCCACCACTGACCCTGGCAGCATATTCCAGACACTCACCATCCTGTGTAAATAGCTCCATTAAATTTTCCCCCTCACTGTAAATCAATTCCCTCGTCAATTTGACATTTTCACCATGGGAAATAGATTCTGTCTCCCCTATCTATACCTTCTATAATTAAATACATTTCTGTCACGTCTCTTTTCATCCTCCAACACTTCAGAAAGTACTATCCAAGTTTGTCCAACCTCTCCTTACACTAATACTTTCTAATTCAGGTCTCATTCCAGTGAACCTCTTCTGCATTCAGTGGTAAGGAGTCAGAGTGTGGTAGCAGAGGGTTGTTTTTGAGATTGCAGACCTGGGACATGGTATTCTGAAGCAACCAGTGCTGGGTCCACTGTTGTTTGTCATTTATATTGTTGATTTGGATGAGAATGCAGGTGGCTTGGTTATTAATCTTGGGGGTGTAGTGAACAGTGAAGAAGGTTATTTAAGATTGCAATGGAATCTTGATCAACTGGGTGAGTGAGTTGAAGAATGGAAGATGAAATTTAGTTCAGAAAACTGCACAGTTTTGCATTTTGGTAAGTCAAACCAAGGAAGGATGTATACAGTAAATGCCATGACTCTGTAAAGAGTGTTGTAGAGCAGAGAAGAATGGTGAAGAAAACGTTTGGCATACTTGCCTTCATCAGTCAGGGCATTGAATGTGGAAGTTGGGAAGTCGTGTTACAGCTGTAAAAGATGTTGGTGAAGCTTCATCTGGAGCATTGTGTGCAGTTCTGATCACCTTGCTGGGAAGGGTACACCAAAAAAAAAATCATAAGGATTTACTGAGTGCTGTTAGGCTTGAGTTAAAAGGAGAGACTGGATGGGCTAGGACTTTGTTCTCTGGAGCTGAGGGTGATCTTATAGAGGTATTTAAAATTATGAGAGGCAAAGGTGTTTTTTCCTAGGGTATAGGATTCTAAAACTAGAGGGCATAGATTTAAGGTGGATGGGGGAAGATTTAAAAGGGAGCTGAGAGGTAACTTTTGCACACAGGTTGGTGCTTGTAATGGAACAAGATTCCAGTGCTATAGAGATGCATTTAAGACATTTAAAATAAATTTGGTCAGATACATGGATAAGAAATGCTAAACATAGGCAACTTGGGTGGTATGGATGAGTTGCCGAAGGGCCTGTTTTGCATGGTGTATAGCTCTGTGACTGAATGATTCCATTCTAAATGTTTGTTTGATCTCCACAGGGCTTAATGAAAAAATTTATCCGCTGCTCAACGAGGGTCACAGTAGGAACTATAAAGAAATTTCTCAGTTTGAAATTAAAACTTCCTAGCACTTGTGAGGTGAGATTACAAGATTATAATGATCTAAATGTGCGTGTGTGCATCTCTATTCGCTCGTGCAAACATGAATCTGCATGCAAGTGTGCATTTGCGTGTATACTAGGATGGAGTACTGTTGAATAAATGGGAATGTAGTCCATTTATCTCATATGTCATTCAGTTGATGCTCTCACACTGGCTGTATCATGTTATTTGGCTTCATAAAAGATAGTGTGGTTTTATGTAATTGTGTAGCATGTCTGTGAGGCTGAGGGTTACAGTTCTTTTCTTTTGCGCTCAGTCCACAGTTCATGAATAGATTTTACCCCACACTTGGACTGTTTTTTTTCTTTGGCTTGGCTTCGCGGACGAAGATTTATGGAGGGGGTAAAAAGTCCACGTCAGCTGCAGGCTCGTTTGTGGCTGACCAGTCCGATGCGGGACAGGCAGACACGATTGCAGCGGTTGCAAGGGAAAATTGGTTGGTTGGGGTTGGGTGTTGGGTTTTTCCTCCTTTGCCTTTTGTCAGTGAGGTGGGCTCTGCGGTCTTCTTCAAAGGAGGCTGCTGCCCGCCAAACTGTGAGGCGCCAAGATGCACGGTTTGAGGCGTTATCAGCCCACTGGCGGTGGTCAATGTGGCAGGCACCAAGAGATTTCTTTAGGCAGTCCTTGTACCTTTTCTTTGGTGCACCTCTGTCACGGTGGCTAGTGGAGAGCTCGCCATATAATACGATCTTGGGAAGGCGATGGTCCTCCATTCTGGAGACGTGACCCATCCAGCGCAGCTGGATCTTCAGCAGCGTGGACTCGATGCTGTCGACCTCTGCCATCTCGAGTACCTCGACGTTAGGGGTGTGAGCGCTCCAATGGATGTTGAGGATGGAGCGGAGACAACGCTGGTGGAAGCGTTCTAGGAGCCGTAGGTGGTGCCGGTAGAGGACCCATGATTCGGAGCCGAACAGGAGTGTGGGTATGACAACGGCTCTGTATACGCTTATCTTTGTGAGGTTTTTCAGTTGGTTGTTTTTCCAGACTCTTTTGTGTAGTCTTCCAAAGGCGCTATTTGCCTTGGCGAGTCTGTTGTCTATCTCATTGTCGATCCTTGCATCTGATGAAATGGTGCAGCCGAGATAGGTAAACTGGTTGACCGTTTTGAGTTTTGTGTGCCCGATGGAGATGTGGGGGGGCTGGTAGTCATGGTGGGGAGCTGGCTGATGGAGGACCTCAGTTTTATTCAGGCTGACTTCCAGGCCAAACATTTTGGCAGTTTCCGCAAAGCAGGACGTCAAGCGCTGAAGAGCTGGCTCTGAATGGGCAACTAAAGCGGCATCATCTGCAAAGAGTAGTTCACGGACAAGTTTCTCTTGTGTCTTGGTGTGAGCTTGCAGGCGCCTCAGATTGAAGAGACTGCCATCCGTGCGGTACCGGATGTAAACAGCGTCTTCATTGTTGGGGTCTTTCATGGCTTGGTTCAGCATCATGCTGAAGAAGATTGAAAAGAGGGTTGGTGCCAGAACACAGCCTTGCTTCACGCCATTGTTAATGGAGAAGGGTTCAGAGAGCTCATTGCTGTATCTGACCCGACCTTGTTGGTTTTCGTGCAGTTGGATAATCATGTTGAGGAACTTTGGGGGACATCCGATGCGCTCTAGTATTTGCCAAAGCCCTTTCCTGCTCACGGTGTCGAAGGCTTTGGTGAGGTCAACAAAGGTGATGTAGAGTCCTTTGTTTTGTTCTCTGCACTTTTCTTGGAGCTGTCTGAGGGCAAAGACCATGTCAGTGGTTCCTCTGTTTGCGCGAAAGCCGCACTGTGATTCTGGGAGAATATTCTCAGCAACACTAGGTATTATTCTATTTAGTAGAATCCTTGGACTGTATTATGTTAGCAAATCACAAACATGTCTGAATGTAAATTTGTTCCATGCTCATTATCTTCTGGTACTTCCAGGCCCAATAAAATTGAAGGTACTTTCAATTATTGTTTGGCTTAGTGGTGTTTTCTGATTCAACAAAGAAAATTGGAAGTGAATTTGATGTCAGATGCAATCAGTGTATCTGTCAGTTTCTGTCAATACTGTTCTCATTTATTTAGTGGCATTATTCAAATAAATGCAATTTTCTGCTTTGTTGTGCTATAGGTTGCTATCATTTTTCTGACTAACTGAAGTTTAATAAACTTACTTTCAAGAGAAGATATGCATTTTTATTTTTACATATCCAACAAATTATTTAGCTCAGATGTTCCTGTTTTGAGCCAAAATTGAAAGCAACTTAGCATTAACCAGCTCTGCTGTTCTGGTAAGAAAATGGTTGATAATATGTTTGCATTACAACTGCACTGATTAAAAGTTTATTACTGTCATAGTTACATTCTCCCCTTGTGCAGTATTTCTGTGTAAATACCAGTCCACTTCAGGACTCCTGTGAAATTGTGAACATCTCAGACCTACTGATTGACTTCCACCAGTAATTTTCCATAGAATGCAGTGGCTGAGCAAGAACTTGCCAAGATTCTTCAATAGAAGAAATCTGGTCTCCAATCCCATGCATTGTTAGATCACCACAGATATCTTCATTTGAAAGGGGATTTTTGGAGCTGCAAGAAAATTGTTTGAAAAAAATTATGGAAAGGTGATATTGTTCATAGAAAATGGTTTAGTATTTTTTTTTAATAGGAGAAAGGGTGATACTTCATCAGTTCAACTCATTTTAATGTGTTTATCTGAGTCTTAAGTGCCAGTTCTACTGGCAGGAATAAATCTATTTTGGAATCCAAACATTCTTTCCTCGTAACACTTACCATAATAACGGCTGGGAGATAGAAAATTATTTTCTACAAAGTTGGCACAATGATTAAATTTATTAATTCCTTATTGCAACATTATGTCATATGAAGCTGAAATTATTGTGATTCTTAAAAGTACAATGAATACAAAATTGAATGAGTACATTGGACTGAATATCCCTTGGTTCTTTGCACGACCTTTAACTTGTGTAGGACAGAGGAAGAGCAGATAATTTCTCTGCTTCATTTGACTTTTTCTCATTTTCCTCCATTGTTTTACTTGGAATCCTGGGGATATTCTGAGACTATAGCAAGGCATGTCAGAGAAAATGAATTTGATATCACCGACAACAAATACCCATTCCCAAATACTTGGGTAGTCTGTGCTTCCTCTACCACTACCGCGTCTAAAATTCACATCAGAACCAACTCACCGACTTGCTGCCACGGTATGAGCAGAACAGGGGTGGTTGTGGTGACTAATGCCCGGAGGACAAAAATAAACTGGAGGTGATCCAATTATTCCCATTTCTCCTTTTATTCAACCTGTCTGAGACTAATAATCCAATTTTATTTTGATCTTTGAGTGCAGCAGTAGCAATTCAACTCCACAGTGGGACAATTAAGCCCCTACACTTCAGTGTAACAGTCAAACGTTTACTCTGTATATTTCAACTGACCTTACTTCAGCAACCTCCTTTGAAGAAGACCGCAGAGCCCACCTCACTGACAAAAGAGGAAAAACCCAACACCCAACCCCAACCAACCAATTTTCCCCTGCAACCGTGTCTGCCTGTCCCGCATCAGACTTGTCAGCCACAAACGAGCCTGCAGCTAACGTGGACACTTACCTCTCCATAAATCTTCGTCCGCGAAGCCAAGCCAAAGAAAGAAAGAAACTTCAGTAGATAGGTTGGGATCATAGTGGGCCATGCAAATATGAAAGATCCAAAGTTACAATCAGGGATTCAGCTGGGGTTTTTTTCCAAATGGAGAATCCTGTGCAGGGAGAGATCTGCTCAGATATCCTGGGTAAAATTGGCACTGGAGCAGAAATTGTTTTACTATCGAGTTCATTGAAAGGTAATAGCTGTGAGAAAGTCAGGTAACTTGTGTAACTATAGATTATTTTAAAACTACTGGGCATCTTAAAATATTTTAATATGTTTTTGATTTTTATTATTTTAAAATGTTTTCCATATTGATGTTTATAAATATTGGAAATGCTCATAAATGGTTAAGCCAGACAGTGCATCTTTACTGATGACTCTTGATGTTAGCAAACACATTTTCTTTTGCTTCAGTAAAGGGAAAGTTCAAGATTATTTTATTGTCATGCATTAAAAACAGAAAAAGTGTATTACACCAAATTTCCTTCAGTAGATACAAGGCAGACAAAGATTTGCAATCAGCAGTAATTGCCCGATGCCCCTTACAGTCAAAGAGAAGCAAAAGAATAATCTCCCCAGAGTCACTGAGGGTCCATGGATTTGTCTCCAGCGTTCCTGCAGCCACACAGCCTTCAGTCCATACCATTAGCAATATGAGCTTTAGATCTGAACCTTTGAAGCCTCCAGCACTCTCAACACCCTCTCACATCACTCTACTAATACATGGTCCCCTCTACCAATCTCGAGCCAGTCTCCAGCAGTCCTTAACCTGGTACGAGTCTTTTGACCGCATGGGTTCCTTGCCTCGAGTCATCAACAGCCGCTGTGTGTGTGTTCTTCAGCCTCAAAGCCCCATGCTGGTCCATTGACATGGTTACCATCCTGCAGGTCCTTTCCTCTGCTCCTCCTTCTCAAACAGTGGAATGTTCTCCCATTTTCTGGTGCCTTGCTGCCGAACATTGGCACCACCATCATGGACTCCGATCCCACAGTCGCAGGATTTTAAAATAAATCATTGTTGGCTCCTTTAGGCTGTTTAAAGCCTGTACCAGTTGACGGCAGAGGGTCTGGGCATCTGGACCCTGTGGAGAAATAGTGTGTCTCCATTCTACTTGGGTCTGCACTAGTAATGCCTTTACAGCAACTTTGGCAGCGCCTCCATTTTGTTGAACAGAATAACTGATTTACAAGCTCTGCTGGCTTCCCAAATGCATAAATCCCAAATATTTATATATATTTATTTTGAGTGATAATTATGTACTGTGTATTGTGTGTTTTTTTTTGTGCACCATAGTTTGGAGAGACGGTGTTAGATTTTATACGTACAGTCAGATATTAATAAGCTTAAACTTGTATAGGTATTCATACATTCCACCCAAAAATACTCAAGACATCGGTTATTCTCCCCGAGCATTTCATAAGAAATAGTTTCCATGAGTCAATCTCAAGCAGAGAAAGGGTATAATGAAAGCCATGCTGCAAGGTACAATCCAGAAGACAATTCTCTGGCTGTACTGGAAATGAGTTTACCAGTTCTTTCACAAGTAAGGGGGGCTTTTGCAGATCACACTCAACCTGCTAGATTGTAGTCTGCTACATACTGCACAATTTAGCTATCAACAAAGCAGATCCATTCCTTGAGGAAATGCAAAGGGGACACCTCAGAAGAGGGGGGGGAAAAGAGTCAGAGAAGGAGAATCTGCTGTGTATGGCAAGCCTCTTGTTGTCAGAGGAAAGGAGCAATGGAAGTTGGAGGCAAGCATGTACTGGAGAGCTGTATTACACTGTATTTTGTCACCTCTGTTATAATCAGGGCTGCATGTATGTCCAGTGTCCCATCACATATTTATTCGATTCAAAATTAGACTGGAAAAACTTTTATTTGTCGCCTTAATTGAACCAAAAGCTGTAGAGCTTCCAGAGGCTTTATCATATAAACATATGGCATAAGTAAACTCTTATCCTTAATTCACATTTGTACTTTATGGCAAGATCCTTAAATATTATATAGCTCAAATTAAAAAAGACATTAACACAGATCTTGACATTAAAATTTACCTTGCATTTTCATGTCGAAGAACTCTATCAAATCTCATCTCAATTATTAGACTTGTCTGAGCACAAGTACAAATGTTGAATACAAACATTTTGTTTCAAAGCTATCAGACAGAAAGATATCCAATCCTATTCATAAATCTTCAGCCACAATACGAGCATCTTTCTTGTAATGTGTTTGGAACACCTGAGGTGCAGATTATAATACTGCCACAACCATTACAACACAGCATAGCTGAACATAATCTTCACAAGGACTTCTTTAGCTCCTGAAATTTACGTGGCCAACAACCATCACTGTGAAATTAAATAATTTCATAATAAGTTGAACTCCAATATTCATAATGTGATTAGAACATCGAGCATGCATAATTGGCAGCCTTCTCTTGGAATATTGTTTCGGTGTGTATTCTTGAATGTCATCTGCTAATTTACATCATCAATGACTGAACATTGCTTTAATAATAAGCATTTAAGATGCAGCATCTGATTGTTAAAGGCTATGCACTGCTAACAGCCAGGAATGAAGTCTCACCATGAAATGTCCATGGAATAACATGGAGAGTTATATTATTAGCTTTGTCAGCCAATGCAGTATGGTGTAGCTAAAATTAGTTAAAGCCTCACTCATGGAATTGAGAAAGGACAGGTAGAGGTCATGAGATCTGGCAGTATCCCTGATATTTCTCCTCAACAATCAACAGTATTTCCACGTGAATATATTAAAAGTGTAATTTCATCGACATCCACGCTTTACTAAAAACGGTGAATTCATGCGTTTAAGATACAACTGAGTTCATTAGATGTGCACGTCTTTTATTCGCTCTGTCTTTCTTAACTATGACTCTTTTAGAAAATAAATCCACGAGGTTGTGCAAAGCCAACGTAGCCATGACGAACTGTTGAGAGCTCCACATAACATTAGCAGCGGAGTTTCTACTCTGCCGACTTTGAATGACAGGGTGTGAGGGTGCGGGCGTGAGCCTCTAGTATAGCGTGCACAAGCTGCATCAAATGGTTGGTCAAGAATCTCTGTCCTTGCACGTTATCTCTAACCTTTTGGCACTGCCTTGCTGCTTGTCTGTGTCCTCCTGGGCAGATCTGTCATTGCCCTCTGGCCAGTAATTACACCACCCTGCCATCCCATTGCAACTTGACCATAGCCAGCTAATTCTGGGTGCCTGACTCTGAGATGCAAATCACTACTTTAATTTCTGGAAAATCCCACCCTCATAGCACTTTTAAGTGATGTGAACTCAAATGCAGCAATACATTGTGACCACAGCAGAGCTCTCCTTGAATTGAGGAGAATGCTGCTTCCACCTTAATTAAATTTTAATGGAAACAGGGCATTTCAGCCCACAAGCCCATTATATCCAATTGCACCCAGTGATCTACTTATAGACTGCACCAGATTCAAAATTCGGTTGCTGGCATTGTAACAGTGTTGCGCTAACTGCTACGCTAACCATCCACCTCGTACTCCAACCATGCGGCTCTCTATGCTATCTGTGCTGCCCCATGTTGTTAGATGCCTCGGATGAATGCTCCATATGAGAGCATGTTGCTGGTTCCCTTGCCCAGGCCTTAATTTGCAGAGGAAAAGTTAGTGTGCTATTGTGTGCTTTTTGTTACATAGATTGGATGAAGGAGATCCGAATGCCTTGTGCTTTTTGTTAATAGTGTATATTTGTGTTATGTCAAATGGAATACATTGGTCTTTACAGTGTGGAAATATTATTGCTCAAATGCATGTGGATATTGATTTTGGAAATTGATAACCATTTGAGAGCAGAGATCACATCTGTGTTTTCTAATGTTGATCCATGGATCTAGCATTGGAGAGCATGCTGCTGGTTCCCTTGCCACCTTGCCCAGGCCTCTCTGCAGATGCCCTCTTTCTTCTGTTGCATCCACCAAAGCTCTCTCATTTTTCTTCAAGAATGAGGGCACAGCCCTGGCATCGCACTACCAGTTATATGTCAGTTATTGTCATGGATTTGGTGATGTTGAGGTGGCCTCTTTTAGGGCTGTTACCCATATCACTTGGCTGCTGGAGGTATGTTTAGCAGGGCATAGAAAAATGCTGCTTTATAACTGCTATGATTACAGTGAGATTTTAAATGTCAGCAATTAAATATGGAATGAAATTTATACCTCCATTTTTGGTTCACATTAAACAAACTGCAATGTTTTAACAATATCTTATATTTAAGCCAATATTTCTCCCAAAGCAAGAGCAGATCTTGGGTAGTGCCCATGAAATTTATGTAATCCTAGAGTTTTACAGTGCAGAAACAGATCAACAGGCCAACCTCCATGTCAAACAACATGGCCTCCTGCTTTAGTCCCACTTGCCTGTATAAGGCCCATACTCCTCCAATCCCCTCTCGTTCATGTAGTTATACGCGTTTCTTAAAGGAAGCTTATATACCTGCCTCAGCCACTTTGTCTGGCAGCTTGTTCCATATGCCCACTATCCTCATCCTTCTAAATCCCACCTCCATATTTTGTAGTTATGCTCTCTCATCTTTGATTCCCCTACTCTAGCAAACAGACGGTCACCATTCTCCTTATCCATGTCCCTCAAGACTTTATAGAGCTCAACCTCCTATGCTCTAAGCAAAAATGAAGTCTTTTTTTTCCAGTCTCACGATAACTTGCCTTCCATAATCATGCAATAACTGTATCCTTTCCAACTTTATAATATCTTTCCTACAAAACTGCACACAATGTTTCAAGTGGGACCTCACCAACATCTTGTATAACTTCAACCTGACATCACAACACATCCTCACCAAGGACAGCAAGCATCCTAAATGTTCTCTTCGCTACTCTTTAAAGAGCTATGTGCCTGCACCTTTCTGCTTCGTAACACTCGATAGGTTCCTGCTATTAACAGAGCAAGTCCTGCCCTAGTTCAATTGATCCAAATGCAGCACCTCGCACTTCTCCAAATTGAACTGTAGTTGCCATTCCTTTAGCCCAGTTCCCCATCTGATATAGATCACTTGGCAACCCCAAGTAAACTTCTTCATTATCCATCATACCACATATTCCCGCATCGTTAGCAAACTGATTAATCTTGCCACAAACATCTTTGTCCATATCATTTATGTACAGTTATAAAAACAAAGGTCCTAGTATTGAACACATACATCAGGATACTTTTCATCAATTACAGGTGAGCTTTCAATACCATCGTACCCTTAGAGCTGGTCAACAAGCTTCAAAGCCTGAGCCTCTGCACTTCCCTCTGTAGCTAGATCCTTGACTTCCCCATCAGAAGACCACAGCCAGTATGAATCACAAACACTTCCTCACTGATAATCTGCACGGGTGCACCTCAAGAATGTGTGGTGAGCCCACTGCTCGACTTACTCTACATCCATGACGGTGTGGCTAGGCCCAATTCAAATGCCATCTATGAATTTGCTGATGACACCATGGCCATCTGCAGAATCACAGATGACAATGAAGGAGCACACAGGAGTGAGGTAGATGAGCTAGTTGAGTGGTGTCACAACAACCTTGTACTCAATGTCAGCGAAACTAAGGAACTGACATGGACTTCAGAAGTGGGAATCGAGAAAACACAATCCAGTCCTCATCGAGGGTCAGCAGTGGAAAGGGTTAAGAACTTCAAATTCCGAGGTGTCACCATCTCTTAAGATCTATCCTGGGGCCTCCATGTCAATGCAGTCATAAAGAAGGCTATATTTCATGAAGAGTTTGTGGAGATTTAGTATGTCGAAGTCCCTTGCCAATTTCTACAGGGGTACTGTGGAGAACAGGTTGTATCACTGTCTGGCATGAAGGTTACCAATACACAGAACAGGACAAGACTACAGAGCATTGTTAACTCAGCCAGTCCCATCATGGGCATGAATCTTCACTCCATTAAGGACACCTGCAAGAGCCTGCATCTTAAGAAAGCAGCCTCTATCCTCAAGGAGCCCTCACCACCCAGGCCATGTCCTCTTCACACTGCTACATCAGGAAGGAGGTACAGGATCCAGAAGATGAACACCCAACAGTACAAAAATCATCTTCCCCTCTGTCATCAGATTTCTGGATGGACAATGAACCACAGACACTACCTCACTTTCTCCTCTTTTGCACAAATTTATTTATTTATTTAAATTTAATTTTTAATCAATATTTGCACCTGTAATGCTGCCACAAAACATCAAATTTTGTGACATGTTCATGACAATAAATTCTAAAATCTAAGGCACTCCACTGGACATGGTCCTGAAAACCTTACCTCTACAACCACGCTCTGTCCCTAAGCTAATCTCTAATCCATTTAGCTGGCTGGCTTCCTACCTTGTGTGCCCTAACCTTCGATATCAATCTACCTTGTGGGACCTTATCAAATGCTTTATTGAAATCTATATAAATAACATCATCTGTCTTTCCCTTGTCTCTCCTCTTTGTTCTCTCTTCAGTTATATCATGAGACTCGATTTCCCAAGCACAAATCGATGCTGGCTCTCCCTAATTTTCCCCGGACTTCCAAATGTTGATCGATTCCACGACTCAGAATCTTCTCCAGCAGTCTCCCAGCAATTGGTTCAGAGTTAACAGGGCTGTAGTTGCCCAGCTTATGCTCACAGTCCTTTTTAAATAATAGCATCATATTTACTATTCTTCAGTCCTATTGAACATCCCCCATCCTCAGCAATGAGTTACAAATGCTGATAAAAGCCCCAAAATTTTTGTTCCTGGCTTAGCACAAAGTTCTCTGAAGCACCTGATCTGAGCCCAGAGATTTATTCACCTTGCAACTATCTCAGATCGTAAACATCACTTCATTGCTGATGCAGACATGCCCTTGGCTACTTTTGCTTCTCCTGCTCCTTGTATAAAATATTCCTTTCAGATCTTCCCCATCCACTCTGGCTCTACACTTTATAGATGTTCACCTTGATCCTTATGTGGACCTATTCTTTCTCACTAACCTTTTGTTTTTGTGGTGGTTTTCATTACATCGCATATATAAATGAAAACAGAGCAAAATTTTACTTGAGCTACTTCCTGCCCTTTGGTATGCAATGTTCACTCCATTTTTTTCCTTCTTTCCATCGTACAGTTCAGTATTAATATCTGATGATTTTTTTTTTTTTTAAACATAATAAACTGCTTCTTTTAGCAGTGTGGATCAGATTCTAATTGGAAAGTTCCTGTTAAGAATTATTTCGCAAACTTTTATTTATTTTGAAATTAAAAGTGTCGGCCAGTTTGGTTCACAACATCTCATCTCCAACTTATGGCTATGCATGTTTACAAGTTTAAAAAACTATTAATTATCCTTATTCAGAAAAAGAATGGCACTTTTAAAACAAAGTACCTAATCATTCAGTGTCCAAAAATGCCATTTAGAAACAACACACAAGAGATTGCAGTTGCTGGAATCTGGAGCTGAAAACAATCTGCTGGACGAATTTAGAGGGTCAAGAGGCGCCTGTGGTGGGAAAGAGATAGGTGGCATTTCACATCGTGAGTCCTGACGCAGGGTCTCGACATAAAACATCTGCTATCGCCTTCCCTCCACAGATACTGTTCGACCTGCTGAATTCCTACAACAATTCCTTTTTTTTTGCACCAGGAAGACATGGCTGTATAAAAGGGCAATGAGTTAGCATACAAGAGGGAGGTTGGAAACGATGCTAAATTATGTACTAACAAGAGCCTCTCACTCAATGTTACCAAAACCAAAGGACAAATTGTGGAATACCAGAGGTGTACTATCCAGTGCTCATTGGGGATCAGAGGTGCAAAGAGTGAACAAGTTTAAATCTGCTGGGAGTCACCATCTTAGAGGATCTTTCCTGGGCCCAACATACTAATGTCATTGGGAAGAAAGGGCATCAGTGCTTCACTTCCTGAGGAATTTGCAACAGTTTGGATTCACATCAGAAACCTTGGCAAACTTCTACAGATGTGGAGTGGAAAGTATCACAGCCTGGTATGGGGACACCAAAACCTCCGAGCAGTAAGCCCTGCAACAGGTCGTGGGCCCTGTCCAGTACATCACACAGGCAAAATTTTCCCACCATCATGAAAATGTACATGAAATGGTGCTGCCAACAGAGAGCTACAGCAATCATCAAGAATCCACACAATTCAGGACATTCTCTGTTCTCACTGCTGCCATTAAGAAAGAGATTATAGGAGTCACAAAACTCATACCTCCAGGTTCAGGAACTGTTGCTACCTGTCCAACATCAGACAGATTTAATTCAGAGATTCATTGAAAGATTTTTTGCACATTATTTATTACTAAATATATTTTTGTTTCTGTTTTTGTTTACAAAGAAAATTTGAGCATAGTCGGAGGTCACAAAAACAGTATATCAATTTTTTTTATTGATAAGCTAGATTAAAGGAATCACAGTATAGTTTATCAGTAATCACAGTTGACTATCAACCAAAAAAATTCCCATTAGAATTAAATATTAATTGGCAAGTGCTTGGAGGTGGTTCTCCTTTGGCACTGTAACTTAATTATACGTTTGGAAAGGCATTGGATTCAGTGACAGATGTTACAACGCCCGCCCAGTAGTACTGACCTCTACGATCATGAAGTGCTTTGAGCGACTGGTAATGGAAAGCATCATATCGTACCTTCCAGTGACATTGGTCCCGTTGCAGTTTGCCTACTGTCTAAACCTGTCCATGGATAAAGCTATAGCCTTGCACTTCCACTTCATCCGGACCCATGTCAAGAACGATGACTTATACGCCAGGCTTTTGCTCATTGACCAACTCGGCTTTCACCATGATTCATACCTCAGAGGCTGGTGGATAAACTGTTCTTGCTGAGACTTGACACCCCCTCTCTGCATCTGGATTCTGGACTTGTTAACCAAACGAACAGTTAGTTGGGGTTGGTGCCAAAACCTGAAGTCCCATCATGCTGTGCACTGGTGACCTCAGAGCTGTGTATTCATCCCTTTAATGTTCATGCTGCTGAATCACAACTGCATGTCCAGATTCAGTTGTAACTGAATCATCAGTTTGCAGATGATACAACAGTCGTTGGCCTCATCAGCAACAGTGATTTTGGCCATCAAAGAGGTTGAGCTGCTCGTACAATGGTACGAGAACAACAACCCGAGTCTGAATAAGACATAGAGGATGATTGTGGATTTCAGGAGAACGAAAGTCAATCATTCTCTATTCCACATTGTGGGGAAGATGGGGTGCACAGAGTTCCTTGGTGTGAATATAATGGATAAACTATCCTGGACGTACAACACCTCCTCAATTAGTCAGGAGGAACAGCAATGCCTCCCTAAGGAGATTGAGGAGGGCAAGGCCACCAACCCCCATCTTAAACCTTTTACTGGAGCAGAAGAGAGTAGACTGACTGTGTCGTAGTATGGTATAGTAGCTGCAAAGCATCAAACTGAATGCAAGTGTGGAGGATAATCAAAATGGCCAGGAAGATCACTGGGGTCTCCATTTCCTCTATTGATGACATTTACTGGGAGCGTGACTGAAATAGCACTCAAAGTATTGAGGACCTTTTCCATGCAGCACACATCATAAAGGAAGTCCAGGGCCACCGAAATCAGGACTGCTAGTCAGGGAAATAGCTTCTCACCACAGGCTGTGAGATTGATGAACAGTATCCTGTCACCGAGTAAATCATACAAAATTTATTTATTTAGTTTGAATTATATCTTGAAATCATTATGTGTGTGATTATTATGTTGTGTGTATCGTGTGCAGTGGTGTAGCTATTCCCCACCCCGGTCCGACACTGCTATCCCCCAACCCCATGGTCAGATGCTGCTGCCCTCCTGGTCTGATGCCGCCATTGCCCCCCCCCCCCCCCCACGGTCCGACACCACCACCGCCTCCCCCGCACTGGTCTGATGCTGCCGCCACCACACCCCTCTCCCCCTGCACTCCTGGTCTGACGCCACCGAAAAATAATTGAGGCCCGCCATTCAACCACTGACTCACCATCTGGCCCGTGCATGGTAAGAGGTTGCTTTAAAAATGTATAACAAATTTAAAATCATTGGGTTTGCATCATGGTGCTTTTTTTTTTAATGTGCTCACTTCCACTAACTCTGGAACCTGACTGTGCCCCTTATTATGTGTGCACCATGGTCTGGAAAAACACTTTCGTTGGGTTGTAAATGTAGTCAGATGATCCTAAACTTCAACTTGAACAGACTGGGAACATTTCCAAAAAACTCTCAAATATTATTTGCACCTTTACCATTCTCATAACAGTTCAGACATAATTAGATGAACAATTAGTTTGATCAAGAATCAACTTTTATTTTGAAGTTAACAGCTCCCTAACCTGTGTTGTACAAGAGCACCCACTGCTGAAGATTAGGTTGCTGGTCATATCCCACCCACCTTGATAATAATTGCCAGTTGTCAAGGATCACTGAACAATTCATTTACTTAATGAGTAATTAAGAGAGACAGACAGAAGACTAGGTGGTTTTGAATGGTGAAATAACGTTGGAAACAAAATAGAACATTTAAGAACATATAGTAACATTGACTAGCAATGCCAATGTAATTCTCCAAGCTTTTGTTTTTAATGTAATGAAAAGAGATGTCAGTTGTGGCCGGGATTGAAACAAAGATAATCGATTCCCTCAACTCTAACTTGATCATGTTAGGGTTGTGTTACATATGATTTTGAACTTTGTAAGCAACATATAACAAAGTGCATTCATTTCTCGACAATAACCTACAAATAAAACCTGCATTCCCAGAAAGCGCTAATTTCCAATTTTTCCTTTTGAAGTTCAGTGGTTGATGAACAAAGTTGGATGAAAGAGGAAATCTCTCTCCATTATGTATGTAATATAGATATCTTTACATTGACAGAAAACACTTGTTTTTTTTCCCCCCAAAAGCTCGATGTTCTATGCAATGGGGAAATTATGGGGAAGGATCATACTATGGAATTCATATATATGACGAGATGGAGACTCCGAGCTGAAAATGTAAGTATACATATGTAATTTTCTCATTTTAGTTTTGAATATATTATTTCAAAATTAGTTTCTTTCCATTGATTTTAGGGAAAAATAGAGTTTGTGAATCATTTTAAGGTGATAGTTTAAACAGGACTTGAATTCATTTCCTTTAAAAAAGTATCACAAACTTGTTTCCTGTTTACATTTGCAGAATATTGACTCTTTCTAAATAAATGATATTGACATCTAAGTATGAACATTGATACAAAGGATCTAGAGCACTGTTTTTTATTGGTATGCACAAGATTTTTACAGAACAGGGCCACCCTCACCAAAGCCCCCGTGATTAACTTGCAACATTTTTTTTCAAATTTAGGTCAAACATCAACTTCTCTTATCTTTGAGTTTACCAAACAGCCAATAATAATAATTTAGTTTCTCACTTTAGTGCATTAGCAAGGCCAATATTGTGACAGATTAGCTTCACAAAGTTATATTGTGGCTGGAGCAAGAGCAGAACGACTTAGATGTGAGGAACATTCTTACTGGAGGCAAATCAGTTGAACTGCTTTTGCACCCTGCATATTATTTGGTTGTGCCTGCTAACCCAATTTGTTGCGCACAGACATGCCAATATATTCCCTAACACAGTCTTGTGTGAGCTGTATCAATTGTATAATTATGGATCTTAAGGAGAATTCATAACATAACCAGAAAACAGATATTTTTTTCTATTTTCTCACTAATGATCTTTTAAACAGCAAAATGATAATACTTATTTATTTTTATATGTACATATATATATGTGTGTGTGTGTATAATGCCTGTGTATGTGTTTGCATGTTTTCACACTGCGGACTGGAGAACGCTGTTTCATAGGGTTGTACTTGTACAATTGATGATAATAAATTTGAACATGGATATTCTATATCTGGAATCACTGTTGCTAGTTATAGGTTTTTACACATTTGAATTATTCTTATTGAAAGTGAAATGATGAAATCCCAAATATTGTCTTTGAAGACTGATTGTCTGTGGCCTGAGGTAAAAACTATCATAAGCTGAGGCTTAGTAGCAAATCGAGATAAAGACACCTACCACACAAACTGCACTCTTGCAGACAGCACCTTAACCAATGCTGTCAGAATCCTGGCCTGGAGAAGTGAGCTGATTATTATGCCTTCTTCAGGAATATTGCTGCCATTGTGTTTTCCTTGTTCAGTCAGTGGTGGTAGAATTTGATGAAGGAGCTGTGATAAGATTCCTGCTTGTTATAATGAAAAATAAACTAATATTAGGCATCCTTCTCTCTCTCCTATTTGCATGTGGGCTTATTAAAGGCAGAATGGTTACCGTGGTAGTTAGTGCAATGCTGTTATAGCTCCAATGACGGGTTCAAATCTGGCAATGACTGTCTGTAAGGAGTTTGTTCTCTCTGTGCCCCAGTTTTGTCCCACCCTTCAAAAACATATGAGGGTTGTGGATTGATTTGGCGGCATGGGCTCTTGGGCTGAAAGACCTGTTAGCATGCAAGTGTGGCACAGTGTTGCATTATTTTACTGATTACACAAATGGTTGGGATGCTTCTGCTTTCTACCCACTTCTCCTTTTGGTGCTGCAGTTACTTTGATAACACTGGGATTTTGCCTTACACTATTAATTATTTAAAGCTCCTTCTGAATTTCAAACCCATCGCAATCAAGATTTGAGAAATAGCAAAGGAAATTTAAGTGTTTATTTTCCCAAATTACCAAAACCAAAATCATTAATAGGACTTGACATGGAATTTGCTTTGGAGATCAAAAATATGCCTGTCCTAAAATCAGTTTGAAAGGTTCATAAGTTTCTAAAGAGTTTTGCCCAGAAATATTATTCTTAGCTGTAGTGCTCACTATCTTGTGTAACAAAGTGCCTCCAAAATCCATTCTACAATAAAATAAGCTTCAGAGGCAAGTAAGTAACATGATCATTGTGGGTTCTTGTATTTAGCATGACTGGTGATGAATGAACCTTTTGGCAATACACTTAAAAATTGTGTCTTAGTATGCATTGGTAAAAACATTTATAGGTGCTGGTCTCTTGTTCCTGTGGAAATTGCAGTATGTGCCTAATTTAGCATTGGATCTAGAAAATATCACTGTGGATGAACTGCTATGTTCAGTGTCTTTATATTATTGTAATATAGTTGACAGGTCAAATCAGAAAGTACAAGAAGCCTTCAAATCTCTACAGCAATATTTAGGGAGGGCTACATGGCTTCATTGTGTATCCTTTAGAAATTACAAGATTCTGTACTTCATTGTAAACTGGTCTTTTTCATCTGTTTTGACATTTGTGCTGCCTTTGGCAAGGTTATAACATATTTCTGTTCTTAACCTCTTCTACTTTGTCCATAGGCCTGCTGTTGCCTTGTTCCATCCGTCTCACGTAACTCGACAACCTCATGAGAATAGTTAAATGGCAGACCCAACCCTTGATTTGTCTCTATTAAAACCAGAAGTTGCTGGGTTGGAGTCAGCTTTGAAATGTTATAATTTAATCCGACTCCAAAACATTAAATGTGAAAAACACTGGCAGAGTTTCCTCAATGAAAGATTTTAAGCTCAAACTTTGCTGAACTGTCAGTGATCTGTTCGATATTGCTTTTTTTTTAAAAAAGTGAATGTCAACCATTGATGGAAGAAACTAGGAAAACTTCTTGATTTCAGATGGGTTGATCAGTTCCAGTGTAACTAAATAAATCACTGAATGTGTTTATGAGAGCTTCTGATCTTTTACAAAAAAAAAATCAACCATGTCACATAGTATTTCCCTTATCAGTAAATGTACAATTTTTTTTAAAACTCACAAGTAGCCCCCCCACCACCACCACCACAATGTGCTGATATCATAGGATGATTTTCAGTCATTCAATCTCAATTTTCAATATATTACAGAACAAAATAGACTGGAAATATATAGGACCTCAATGCCATCTCAGACATCCCAAAACATTTCAGTCAATTAAACACTTTTGCCAGCTGTTTGTATAGCATACAAAACTAAGCTTTTCACTGTGTTGCCGTACAAGTAACAATGAACAATTTGATTCAATTAAACTTGCTTTTGTGATGTAGGAAACAAAGCAGACAGTTTGTGCACAGCAATATATCAAAGTAACACTGATATTAACCCGATAATCTGCTGTTGTGATGTTGCTTGAGGGATAAATATAGTACTGTATATTTAGAAATAATTACATTCTTTTAAAGATTTATCTTTTATGTCCATCCAAGAGAATAGAGGGGGAGTGTTTTGGTTTAGCATCTCATCAAAAAAAGCCAACACCACGAACAGTGCAACAATCACTTACTATTTCACTTGAAGTCTCTGAAGTGGGACTTTAGAATTCATAGTCAGATGCTTTAGAGGCAATTGTGATACAGACGTAACCACAGCTGAAAATGTTTTGTATTGCAGTGCAAGATCAGGTGCATTCAGTGATGTGCTGTAGTGAGAGACAATTATATTTTAGTGCGATGTTACGGAGACAAATCATCAATAATTCACTAATCTATCATAGTGATGTCTAATGTAATCTAGTGGTAGATAGCAGGCAATATGGCTAAAACTGAGAGACCAAAGCCAACACATACAAAGTTGATTTTGATACAGCAAAAGAGTATGATTAAAGGAGGGGATTGCAAAGACACTGCTGGACAACCAGACAAGAATTACTGCTTTCATGGTGCAGGATATATCTAAATCAGTGGTTCTCAACCTCCTCCTTTCCACTCATATCCCACTTTAAGTATTCCCTATGCCATAGGTGCTCTGTGATTAGTAAGGGATTGCTTAAGGTGGTACGCGAGTGGGAAGAAAAAGGTTGAAAACTACTGTTTTAATCGTACGCAATTGACACTTTATGTGCATGGTTTCATAACTCCAAAGGAAATGGGCCAATGACAATTTTTCTAAAGCAAAATATTTCAATTGGGTCTAGAGCAGTGGTTCTCAACCTTCCCTTCCCACTCACATACCACCTTAAGCAACCCCTTTCTAATCTCAGAACATTTACGGCATAGGGATTACTTAAAGTGGGATGTGAGTGGCAAGAAAAAGGTTGAGAAGCACTGATTCTAAATGTTTGCAGAGTGGATCATTTGGAAGAGTGAAGGATACAAAGGGAAGAAAATCATGACATAATTTATTCTTGAGCATGTTATGACAGAGTAGAATGAAGAGTAATTTTACAAAAAATATAAGAGTCTAAGCAAACCAGTCTGGGGTATCAAACCATGAGAAGTGGGAACAGGGCTGGACCATTCACACCTTTGAAACATTCAATAAGATTATCCAACCTTCCTCAAGTCCACTTTTCTACCATTTCCCCTGAAAAATCTCCCATGAGAGGGAATATCCTTTCAGCATTTACCATCTGGTCCCCTAACGTTCCTTTATATTTCAAAAAAAATCTCCTCTCATTCTTTTCAACTTCAGCGAGTTCCAACATGTTCAACTTTCCTCAAAGATCAATCCCTTGATTCTGGATAATTTTAATATACCTTCTCTGAAATACCTGTAATGAAATAATAGGTTTCCTTTAATAGGGGGAATCAAATTTGTTTACTGTATTCCAGATGTGGTCTTTCTGGTACCTTGTCCAATTGCACTAAGACTTCCCTACTTTTCCACCCTCCTCTGCTTGATACAAGGTCAAATTTTTCATTAGCTTTCTTGAGACTCTGCTGCACTTGAGTGTTTCATGCCCAAGGGTTCCTAAATCTTTTGTGTTGCAGCTTTCTACAGTTTTTTTCCCTCATTTTACATCACTGGTTCTCAACCTTTTTCTTCCCACTCACATCCCACTTTAAGTAATCCCTATGCCATAAATGCTCTGTGATTAGTAAGGGATTGCTTTAGGTGGTATGTGAGTGGGAAGGGAAGGTTGAGAATCACTGCTCTAGACCCAATTGAAACATTTTGCTTGAGAAAAATTGTAATTGGCCCATTTCCTTTGGAATTATGAAACCATGCACAAAACAAGTCAATTATGTACAATTAAAACAGTGGTTTTCAAACCTTTTTCTTTCCATTCACTGTTGTTCAGGTTTGTGTGGGTCCCACAGGTTAAGAACCAAACCAAAGTGGAGGAACAAAACACACATTTATTTCAGGGATGGAAATGAAACAACAGGGTCAATACGTTAGGCAAACCTTTATACACACACACACACACACACACACACACACACACACACACACACACACACACACACACACACACACACACACACACACACACACACACACACACACACACAATGAACTGGTACATACAAGGATCAGGGAAAAATCACAACGACGCCCCACCACCCCTCGACTCAGTGCAAGCATAGCTCTATGCTACAAGGGACACTAATTAAACACTCCCAACCCTTTTAACAGTGCACATCTTACCAACAGTTTCTCCAGCACCCTTCCACATTTCTAGGCCTGGAGTGAAGCAGGGTGGTTCCAAGCTGGCAAAAAGAGAGAACAAACAACATATGGCCCCTTTATAGTGCTGGAGGGACAAGCCCACATCATTTACTGGGGGCCAATAGCTCAGTGGCAGGAGGTTTAATCTAATTACAACAGCCAATGGCCCAAGGCCAAGTACAGGCAGGATGGAGAATGCAGTCCAGGTAATTTAAATGTGTCCAACAGCAAAGTGTGCAATAATGGCTGGGGCAGAACCAAACCTTGATTGGCAGCTGGTGTGTCCTCCAACTAGGTAGGGGGCAGTGCTGTCACATGACAGCTGCAACCCTTCCCAATACACCCACATAGAACCTTAAACAATCCCTTACTAATCACAGAGCACCTATGGCATAGTGAATACTTAAAGTGGTATGTGAGTGGAAAGAAAAAGGTTGAGAACCACTGATTTACATCATACTCTGCCCTTTCAAAATGAACAGCTTCAATTTTAGATTTCCATCCCCTGCAGTGATTTTTTTTTATTTCACCGTCACGTTCCCACATTATACTCCATTTACCAATACTTTCCCTTTAATTAAACTATCAATATCTATTTACAAACTGTTTGTATTCCCGTCACTATATTTGGTCTAAATGAACATTTGACTCCAATACATTTGCTGCTTCTTCCAAGTCATTACAATATATATTATAAACAATGGCAGTTCCAGTATTGACCCCATTATGAGGATGAAAATGATGCCCTCCATCTCTACTCACTCCATCCTACCTGTTGCCTGTCCTCTCTCCAAGCCATTATCACCACCATCATGTGCCCATACCCTTTTGTGCAATATGATGACTTCTGGAAGCCCAAATACAATGATTCTTTTTTTTTCCCCTCTCGATCCACACTAGTCAAGACTTCTTCAAAAAAACCAATAAATATGCCACACATGATTTACTCTTCAGGAATCCATGCCTGATGCTACTTAACTTGATTGTGATTCTCCATATGTGCTCCTCCAACTGTCTTAATCGTTGAATCTGACATTTTTTCCAAAAATAAAGTTGTCAGTGGGCAAAAGTTCCAAGTTTATTTATGATCCAAACAACCCAAGGAAACAGTGTTGTCCGGTCCTCTGTGCAACACACTGAAACAAATATACAGACCTAACACATACAGACAAATGAAACATATACACAGTACATATGAACAAATGTTAAAATAAATAAATATCATTGTTAAATAAATAGTTGAGTCACAGAGGGTTTGTATGAGCAGTTCATCAATCGTTCAGTTGCCTCATTGCCCGTGGGAAGAAATTGTTTCCCAGCCTTGCACTTCTGACTGTGATGCCCCTGGATCTCTTTCCCGCTGGTGTTAAACACAGGATTCTGTTGACTCCGTGGTTAAGTGAGAAACAGCTGGAAGATGCTGTGTTCAGGGTGGTAGTGGTCCTCTCTGATTTTGTGAGCCTTGTTTAAACAACTATCCTAATAAATCTCATCAGACCTCCGATCTGATGCTCTTTGGCAACCATACCACACTGTAATGCAGCTTTAATTGAGCTCCTGTGTAAAGTTGATGAGTTGGTGGCTTGTAGCCTTGCTGTCTCAGTCTTCTGAAAAAGTGCAGTCGCTATTGCACCTTCCTGACAAGTAAGGAGATGGTTTTTTTTGAAAAGTTTATTTAAAACTGTACAAATATCAAATATTTAAAAAAACATCTAAATCTACCCCCCACCCTCCACCCCACTATCCCCCCCCTAACATACTCATAGAAAGTATTTATAAACAAACAAAGTAGGTTAGGTTGCAATATATCAATTCGCCAGTCAAAAGAAAAGTAAAAAAATTACTTAACATCTAAATTCATACATTTTAAATATGGGGTCAACATTTTCTAAAAAAAATTATTATTTTGCAAATTATATTTATTTTTTTCTAAATGTAAACATGATTGAATTTCAATATGCCATCTTTGTATATTTAACTCCACATCATTTTTCCAGGTTACTGCTATACATTTCCTGGCCACTACCAAGTAAGGAGATGTTTTGTGTCCAGGATAGGTCACTTCTTAAGTGGACTCCAAGGAACTTTGTACTCTCTACTTTCCCCACTTCCGAGCTATTAATGTGTAATGGAGGGTGGTCATCTCTGGTCCTCCTGAAGTCCACAATTATCTCCTTTATTATGTCCACGTTGCGACTCAGGTTGTTATTTTCACACTATTTCACGAGATTTTCCACCTCTTTCTTATTGCGCAACTTATCATTGATGATGAGGCCGACTGATGTCATGTCATGCACCTTGGCTCTCTCTTTGAAAAAGAGTTTCAATTCTCTGGTACGGGTACTTCCCCAAATCTAAGGAGTTTTGGGAAATTTTTAAAAAATGCACACATACAGCACGGTAACAAGTCATAATTGCACCATCATCCAGAATAAATAATAAACATACTTTCATACTTACACAATGAATTGATTTTAACAATCAAATAAATCTTTAAGCCTTGTTTTTGAAAAAGTGTAATTCATTCCATCATTTAAGAGAAGGTTGGATGTGTACATGGAGGTGACGGGGTTGGAGGGTTATTGGCGGAGAGCTAGAGGTTTGAACTAGTGGAGTTGTTCTAGTGAACCGGTGCAGACTCGAAAGGCCAACATGGCCTGTTTCTGCTCCGTAAATGGTTATATGGTTATGGTTATTTCGGCCCACGAGCCCACGCTTCCCAATTACACCCAGTTGACCTGCTGGTTTCCTCCCAGTACGTTTTGAAGAGTGAGAGGAAACCAGACCCCCGGGGGAATCTACAAACTTCTTACAGAGAGTGCAGGACTTGAACCCAGGTCCTGATCACTGGTGCTGTAACAGCATTACCGTAAAGATTAAAATTAATACACTCACCATCTCTAGAGGTGATTATTTTAGGATGCAAACCATCCTGCCCAGCATTCCTATCAGTCTTTAGTTTATTAGTTTGACTCATAATATTCCTCCAGTGAGACTGATGATATTTAATTCCTCTGTGCATTATTTGTAGGGTGTTTGTAGTATCTTCTGTTGTAAACACCAATACAAAATATCTGTTTAACTCCTCTGCCATTTCCTGCATGATAGCTTCATGGTCATAGCATTGGATTAAGACTGTTGAAGTTGTAAATTTAAGACCCTGGTTGCCAAGGCTGATCAATTTAAAACCCTGGTTGTCAAGGCTGACGAACACACATGAAATGGCCATGAGAAGACATTAATTTTGGCCACCTGAAATTTATCAGGAAGTTTGCTGAAGAATTGTATTAGACACTGCATTGTATCCTGTAGACAGCATGTGTTTTTAGCATAGATTATATGCCAAGAATAACACAACCTTAAGTTTTCAAACTTCTAGATACTTTCAAAGTAATTTATGAATATATCTGTCCCATCAAAAAGCTGTTTCTGCTTTTTCTTGCAAGGATTTTCTGCTTTATGCATGATGAAGCAATAATATTGGCTCAGAGATTTTCCCAAGGGCAGGATAAAGGGGTAAATCCCTGTTAAGTTAAAGTAGAAAGTCTCATTTAGGCATCTCACTATTTACATCATTCAATCTCTCTGACTTTCCACTCTTAACACCCTAAATAATTTTTCCATGCTCTCAAGTTTCAAGTTTTTATTTATTGTTGCATGTGTCGAAGTGCAATGAAAATGTTTGCTTGTGTGCTATCCATCGAGTCTATCCCATACACCACTACCGTAGAATAAACAGAGCAGAGTAGTTTGTCGCGGTTGTGCACTTACCATAAAAATATGTCGGAGCCGTATCTGGTGACGCAAGAGGAGGCTGCCTGTTGTTGTAAGCTGTGGTAAATCAGTGCCATTACAAGTTACAATGAGAGATCAGTTTGAGGGGAGTTAGGGGAACTTTATTGTACGAGTGTAGTTCCTCAAACAAGTTTGAATCATTCTGCTGATCAAGGCTGATCTGCTGATTATTTCTGGGTTTTTTTATTATAAAGGAATTCTACCTTTAAAATCTAGTATTCCAACATATTTTTAGCTTCGTGTAATCCATCTTCAAATCTCGAGCTTACATTTGTCATACTCTCTCAGGCAGCATCAGGGAGCATTCGTTTCTTTCTGACCATAATCTGTTGTTATCTTCAGTACCCACAGCCTGATCTCTCTTCATCTTCAGTTGGATCTGACCACTAGAACTATGTAAACTGAAGGCTCAAGTGATTCATGGCCACAAGGGCAGAGGCAATTCTCGTGATCATAAATTTGGAGCACCTTACAGCCCAGTATGATTGCTCCGGTGTGATCAGTTAGAGGGAGATGAGGTGATTTGAAAGAAACATGAGTCAGAAAGGCTTTTAATTTTTGAAGGAAATTGAGAAAATTTCATCTTTCAGATATTTATATTTGAATATATATATATAATTTCAGCCGTTCATCTTCATTATGAATTTATTCTAGGCACAGAAATCCTTTGCTTAACGTTTATAACTGTTGGCTGATGCAAAGAATCATGGTGTATGTGTCTAAGAATGCAAGAACCTGTCCAGTTAGTAGATTGGAAATGGGTTGGTAACCTTCTTAACATCTTTTACATCAACAATGCTTTTAGAGATAATGAGTAAAGATGACAGTATCTCCTAATGCCTTGAGATGAGTTGAAGCATGGATGTTCAAAGTAGATTTGTGTTGGCACAGCTGAAAAAAAGTTATCATGTCACTGTTGATAAGTTATTTTATCGTACAACTATTACTTGGAATCCCAGAGATTAAAATGAATGTTGCAGTTTGGAAGAAGCTGATTTGTTCCATGGCTCCTGTTTGCTGCATTTTTATTGTTAATATATTTCCATATATTTTCTCAATTTTATGCAGAAGAAGGCAGAATGTAGAATAGTTTTGTTTCCAGTTACATTTTCCTAATTCTGCAACCGGCGGACATGGGAAGACAAAAATTAAAATGATGAAATGAACAGCAAGTAGATCAGGTTTTGAAATTAAATAAAAGGATAGATCCTGGTATGCTGTACATTGCCAGTATTTTCCCCCCTTTTCCATCAGGTATTAGCCTGAAATTATTTGGCAAGTTCTTTTCTATTTATTGTCAACCTTGTCCATGTAAACCAAGTGTAGATCAAAAACAGGTGGCATGGTTAGCGTGGCAGTCATTTCAACACTATTACAGCTCTAGCAACCCAGGTTCAAATCCGCCACTGTCTGCAAGGAGTTTGTATGTCCTCCCCACGACCATATGGGTTTCTTCCAGGTGCTCCAGTTTTTACCCAAATGGCCTACTCCAGCTCCTATTGTCTATTGTCTATTGTCCTAAAGCATACAGGGTTTGGAGGTTGTAGTGAAAACACAATGCTGAAGAAACTCAGCAAGTCCAAACACAACCAATGTTTCGGGCTTCAGCCCTTCAACAAGGTATGAACAAGATGTGGGCACTTCTTCAATCTGTAAACTTTTCTGTTTGACTCTCAGGGTTTGGAGGGTATTTGGGGGGAACAGGGTCATGGCCCAGAAGGGCCTGTTACCGTGCTGTATCTCTAAATTTGAAACAGATAAAAGATTTTTTAAATATAGTAAATAAAAAAATACAAAAATTGTCTCCAAAATAAAAGAAAGCACGTCCATTACTTGAAATTAACTGTACAAGAGCAATGTTTTTGCCAGAGCTTTTAACTTTTGAATGAAAAGCATTGTTGATGGTCTGAGTGAGATCATTCCACTGAATGGCTCCTATATGCTCAACACCACCCTTAAGGCTTTGCTCACCAAAATGTCTGTCATTTTCATTTACAGAAGCTGGGTTTCATGATGTCTCTGGAGTTAATTAAGATTGAAATAGGTGTGGTCCACACACTGACAGGTTTCAGTGGGTATTACAGCCTTGGCCAGTATTTTTGCGGAACAGGCGTTTGAAACACTAACATTAGCCATTTCTACACCGTAGCCTTCTCAATTCAATAGGACCATGTCCACATGTCCTCTCTTTAGAATTTTATGCTTCATATTATCTACAGCGCAGCACCCATAAAAACCTGCAGAAACAGATGAACCAAGTGTTCCGGAATAGACACGAAAAAAAAGCAGCAATTTCTTTCTGCCCACTGCAGATGTACATATACTTTAGACCTGATTTGTATTCTAGGCCAGTTTTTGAAGGTGAGTTTAAAATTAAGCTTTTAAAAATTTATGCCCTCATTTAAGTCTTCAAATTTCAAATCATTTCATGTTATTTCTGAATAACTTAGTCATGATTTAAAAATTAAATTCAACCACTTCTTGAGTTTGGAGTTAGGAAGATGCATGACAAAGCGTTCTCTGTTTTCTTAAAGATTTTCCTGTCTGCATTAACTGGGTTTCTTTCTAAAGCCATTATTTCAAAATGCTTACACCAATGTTGAACAACAGGAAACTGATGTAATCTAATTTAAAATATGCTGCTCTTCCACCAACGACTGTGTAATCACGGTATTTAATAGGTGGTTTAATTGGCCTTATTTATCATAATACATTCAAATTCAATAAAATATTTTGTCTATTGAACAAAAGCACATTGGAAAACACGTACAAGCTTTTAATGGGTGTTAGCATCAGTTACAGAAATAGCTTGTAAAGTTTTTGACTGTTAATTTTTCATGCTAGTTAACAAGCAACTCCTCATTTACAAGTTCTAATTACTTTGTAATTAGGTATGAACTTGGTTAGAGTTTTAATTACAATGGGAACATTTCTTTCAGTTCTGTGCACATTTGCCTGGATTAATTGTTTTCAGTTAGAAATGCATTTCTTCAAAGTGTCTGGAAAGGTCATAAGTTATGATGTTTTGATTATCTATTCAAAATAAGATATTGCTTTCCTAATCTTTGTAAATATAAATAGATTTACAGTATATTCAGCAATGTATTATTCATACAATAAAAAATATGAAATATGCTGTGGTTTAAATTAAGCTCTTCTGCTCTTTGGTAGTGGAGACCACAAGTTTTGGCTATGCTGTCAGGGGGTAACTGTAGAGCATTTTATAGATGGTACACATTCCAGCCATAGTGCAACTGTGGTGGAGGCAGGGCAAATTTAGGGTGATGGGTGGAGAGCCAGTCAAGCGGCTGCATTTTATTGGATGGCGTCAAGCTTCCTCGGTGTTAGAGCTGTGTTCATTCAGGCAACTTTCTTGGGCCTTGTAGAGGGAAGCAGGATGGAGATCTAAATGTGAAAATATCCTGTTTCTGTACTGGTGTCATAGCCACCGTAGGAGAGTGATACTGAAGCTCATTAAAGCTGCAGGGGTGGTGTGGAGGGTGATATGCGGGAGACTGCGGTGACCATAGGCGTAAGTTGTAAACCTGCTTATCTGGTCAGTGAATGAACAGGAGCAGCGTGAAAGAAAATTGAGACGATAGACACCAAAAATGTAGGAATTGTGAAATGCAGAGTAGGGACTCATACCTGGCAGATCAGGTTGGGCATATCGACATATCCGAGAGGGAAAAAGGGGGAAAAAAATAAACTCACACACACAAGCTGAGCCAATATGAAAGATGAACAACTGTTACAGAGAGAGAAATCAAGTTACCAGCAGTTCCAAATTTTCATATTGTGTTCAACATTTCAGGGCAAAAGATAGGGTATTTTTCCTCTTGCTTATGACGGACCGTGTTTAACAGTGCAGAAAGGTCTGAGTATGATAGCGAATTAAAGTGGCAGGCAACAGGAAGTTCAGGGTTGTCCCTGAATACTGAATGTAGATGCTGAGAAAAGAGATCACTCTATCTACGTCTGGTTTCTCTAGTGCAAGTCAACACTCAACACAGTACTATGGATTGGAAGAAGTGCAAGTGAATCACTGCTTCACATGGAAAGGCTGCTTGGGTCCCGTTCTTGGAGATCGGGAAGAAAAGAGGAGGAAGGACCAATGTTGCATTGAGTTGCAGGGGAATGTACTGTTACAAAAGGGAACTGGTGGGAACTGAATAGTGAGCCAATGAGTCGTGAAAGGAACAATCGCTGTGAAATACTGAAAGGGGCGGAAATGTGCTTCTGCGTCCAGTAGTGAAATCCTTCTGAAGCTGCAGATTGTAGAGGTTGGTGGGGTGAATGGTGAACTATGTTCTTGTCCTGTAATGGAGGAGAGAGGGGGAGAGAAGAGGCACGACATATGGATGAGATGTAGTCAAGACTTTGTTAATAATGGTAGAGAGGAAGCCACAGTTCACATTGTCCTTTTTTGTCTTACAAATATCACCAGCCACATGAGAAATTAGCTCAACCCTGGTCTTCAATTTTTATTCCCTTAGCTTTGGGCAACTTCAAGGGTGTTCAAAGAGCCATTCACCTTACAATGCAGTGTTAGGTAATAAAATAGAAATGTAATATTCCACGAAATTGCGTTTAGTCCAGACTAAGATTCACCATTAGCATTGCCTGAAGCGCCCCTTACAGTCAGAAAAAGAAAAGCAAAATAGAGTCACCCCAGTGCCATTGAGTATCCATGGATTTGCCTCTAGCGCTCCAACAGCTTCTGCATCTGCATGATGACTCTTGTTCAGTTCAAACCTTCAATAACCTGAGCCCAGATCTAAACCTCCAACACAATAAGAAAGCCATCACACCCAGGGCCCTTCGGGGTCTTTTCTTGCCCTCAGCATCCTCTTGAATCCCGGTGCTGATATCCGGTTCTCATGACCCAGTCACCAGCAGCCCGCAGCCTGGTATGATTCCTATGATGGACCATTTTAAAAATCTTAACTCATCTTTTAAATTTATTAACTTGTTTGTGGTGTAAGTGTCCTTGGCAAAGCCAGGATTTATTGGTAACTCCTGATTGCCCCTGAGAAGATTGCCTCCTTCTTGAACTGCTGCCATCCTTCCAATGAAGATGCTTCCCCTATTTTGTTGAATAGGTCCAGGAATTAGACCTAGCAACAGAGGAGGAATGGTGATATATTTCCAAATCATAATGGTGTGTAACCTGAAGGAGGACATGCAGTTGTTGGCTTTCCCCTTGGGTAACTTCTCTTGTCTCTGGTGATCGTGGTTGTGGAATGGCAAAGTAGCCGAGGTGTAGCATTTGTAGATGACACACACTTCAATTACTGTACTCTGATGGAGGAGGGGAAGAATGCTTGTGATAGTGAATGGGCTGTCAGTCACACTTCTTAAGTGTTATTAGAAGTGTTCTGATCCAGACAAGAGGAAAGGATTCCTCCATACTACTGATATGTTTTGTCAGGAGAGGAAAGGTTTTGGACTATCAAGAAGTAAAGGACACACCAAAGGATATCTAGCCTTTGAACTGCTCTGTATTAACGTGGCTGGTCCAGTTGTCTTTTGTTCACCAGCAATGATCAGGATGTTTTGATGATGCAGACTCAGTAAAGGTAAAGTTTTGTAGGATCTATTTTTTTGGAGATCATTGCCTGCCATTCCGCTGGCTCAAGTATTGCTTGCTAACTCTTGATCTATGCCTCATTATTGTCAGGATCTGCAACATTTCATGGAGAGTGAAAAATGGAATTCAACTGTGGAGTCCTCAGAGACTATAATTGGTATTAAAAGATTGTGGGGATTTAACTTCTTCTGAATAAACATTATCCTGAGTAATTAATGCCATGTGAATGTTTTTATGGAAAGGTAAATTGCCAAAGGTGTCATTACAAAAACTGATCTGGAAATATGCTTTAGGAGGATTGCAATTACCACACTTTCAAAATAATTATGAAGCAGCGCAGTTAAAATTCATCAATAGGATGTTTGAAATGGATCAACTTTTGATATGGGCTAAAATTGAAATGGCTCAGATTCATAAACAAAGAATAGATCAATTTCTTTATAAATGGAACCCTCAACTTTTGCAAAATTATAATTTACCTGTGTTAAAACAATTAATGGAGTTAAGGTATAACAAAAATCAAATGATAGGAACTAAAGGTAAAATTTCGGCTAAAACCCTGCTGTACCAGAATAAATTGTTTCCTTTTTCAATGAACAATCAATATTTGAAATCATGGGAACAGAAAGACATTAAGCTGGTAGAAGATTGTTACGAAGCTGCGCATTTTGTTTCATTTCATAGATTTAAAGAAAAATTTGGAATTATGTCAAACACGTTATTTGCCAATTATCAGGTTCGATCTTTGTCGTTAGATCATTTTGGGCGTAAGTTAAGGTTACCTAGGTGAACTAAATTTGAAACTTTACTTATTGATGGGGGAAAAAAAGGATTTATTTCAGAAATGTAAGCCTTGTTGCAGCATAAAATGAGTAAGCCAGATAAAAAATAATAATTAATACCAGTAATCCTTTTGAATTATCACTTTTTTTTGTGTTTTTATAGTCTTATCCAATGGTACTACAGTATCGGCCAAGGATTGACTTTGGTTAGACCAGAGCAGCTGTTATCCACTATGAAGGATACTGCACTAAAGTTTACCCATCGACAGTTTGCACAATGAATGGATATATATTGGACAATGGACTGAATCAGATTTTTCGGAACAGAAACAAAATTTGTATCTGTCTACCATTTTTCAGATGCATTTATTTTTCCCAAGAACAAGCTTGATGCTATTCTGCGACTGGAGCCAAGAAACGTCAATGTTCGTCAGTGTGATATTTGTGTTGGAGACTGCAAATAATCACTCCCTCTTTAGCCTGTGAGTTAATAGTCAGTGAACACTGTTCATGTGTCTAAAAGCCTTTGTCCTGAAGTTATACATGTGCTTCTGCTAAATGCTAAAACATAGAGCGAAATGGCAAAACTTGTTCTATGTCCTTGAATAAATTTACGTTCCAGCTGAAACATGCATTGACTTTGCTTGTTTATGGTAAGTTAATTGATCCTAAGGACTACATTTTGAAGTTGGAAAATGTTTTTGTTGTATACCACTGGTGTAATCATAAACAAGGAAATGCATTTTTAGGGGACGTGTACCTTCATGTCCTATCCTATGAACATTGATGGTCCAGTTCTGTAGTTGAAGGGAGTAAATTGTTTTCCAAGAAGTAAAAAAAAAACCAAAGTATAAAAGAATGCTCTTCTATGATCACACTGAGTGCCAGTGCATGGGTCAAAAATGGTTCATCCCTATGTGGAGGGATTTGTTGCTTGATTCCTTTACGCAACAACCAAGCAAAATAATTGGGCTTCCAAGTCAAGTTCCAGATTAATGAAATAACTGTTTGGGAAAAATCTTGGTGAATCTAATTTTTTCTCGTGCCAAATTTCAGACTGAGATCCATCAATGGATTGTCACATTGAATTTGTAATTGACTTCTGATCCTTGTGCTTCTGCGTGAAAATGAGATGATGGATTTTGGAATCCTGCTATTTTATCCATAAAGAATAAGTCACTAAAATTGATCATTGATTTGACAAGAAAAGTTTGCAGGAATAAATTTCTTCCTTAAGAATAGAATACCTTCCTCCACTCAGTTCACCTTGACAATCAGATGTAATATTTACTTGGCAATATATGATTAAACAACGATATAGAATTTCTAATCTTATATTACTTCTGCCTAGCGCTGGTTTAGGGAATTTTCGTATAGGCTAAATAGCTCAGCAGCACTGAACTGAAAGCCTGTGATGCAACCGATGAATATGTGCAATCTTGTTGCTAAACTAATGTATAAAATAATGACTCTGCAGTCATACTTTGAAGGTATTTGGACCTGAGATGCGGCAATTTTTACCTCCCAGTAGTACCCACAAAAGCATATAGCGATTGGATATTGTCCATAGTCGAATCCATGAATGTATAGACTGAGTTGTCCAATTGTGAAGGCAAAACCTGCCTGACTTTGTGTTTGTTTAGCCATTGAGGTCTAGTGTTTACACCAATGTAGTTTTATTTATTATTGCAATTGTATATTCCATTGGACAATACAAGATTTCTGAAATCCAACTATGATAGGTTAGCATTGATGGGAATAGTAAAGATACTGAAAATAATATTCTTTATTGCTAAATGTTTAATTTTCCACTTAAAGTAGGACTTAGTTGGCTCAAAAAGGCTGTTGGACAAGCAATTTTTCTACCTGTTTTAATAGTTCACTGATTTAAAATAAGTAGAATAATATCTTTGTAGAAAGATTTTTGTAATATGTTCAGCATTCACCTCCTGCTTTCAACAGTAACAACTTGTTGATGAAAATATTTTTTCTCATCATTTGTGTGATTAAAAGAACCCAAGAAAGTATTTATCAGTAATGTACTGAGAAGGATATCCATCCATCGTACTAAATGTTGAATGATTTGAACAGTGTTAATTTCCAACGGTTTGTAGCCTGTTAAAAATGTGATACCACCAGAAAATACAGCGGTGTCACTTTCATTGTGTTACATTCCACGAATGTCCCTTAAACTGAAGTTTTTGAATTTTCCTATTACTTTTTTTGCATTGCACTCTAAAATACTACACTGAACATCTTCTATCGAGGAAAATTATGTTGTGGTTGTAAAATGAGTCCAAGAATCAATTAATTTTAAATGAATGAATAATTTGAAGGCCATTGACTAAATCTTGCTATTAAAATGTAAATATTTTTGTAAAGAAAACCAATTGTAATTGTTTGCATACTGATGTTAATAGTATTTTATGTTTTGCAGAAAAACTGTTTAAAGAAGCAGTTCTATTTTTTAATATGTATTTGCTGCAGACACGCATTCCTCTTGAACCATGTTTGGGTTTTAGTGAATGTTCTGTATATTTGCAGTCACACTGGGCTGAGAAATGAATACTGTGTCTGAAAATTGTATCAATTGAAGCACAATTCACCCACTGACTTGTAGTGATTTGCTAATAAAAAGAAGCAATAAAATGTATTAGTAATGAAAATGCTGTTGTAAAAGGCTTAGGCCACAGTCCTGTCTGTGAACTGTTGTGGATCTGGACTGCCCATTGTCATTAAATCAATCAGTTCAACATTGAAGTTTTCAAAACTATTTGTATGATGCACTTTTGACTATTTGATTGTGGATTTTTTATCCTGACATTTTATTTATAATGAGGCAACATTTTGTAATGTTAAAAATAACTTTGCACAAACATTTTCATTAGGGGTCACGAAGGAGGATAGATAATCTTGAGGCAAGAAGTTTTGATGCCATGAAGATTATAAAATGATAATGGTCAATTCACTTCTGATTTAGTGCAGTTCTTTTCCAGATAAGTTAATTTTGAAGTAAATAATAAACCCTATTAATTACTCTGATTCACTGTTTTCCATCTTCCTTAGTCTAGCAACTTCATGCAATTAGTTATTTTTTTAACTGCATAATGATTCAATAATTATATTTAACAGTCAAAATTGTTTTGGTTAACATGCCACTGAAAAAATATTTTCATTTTTAATACAGGAGGTTTACAAATGTATTTTTATCCTTCTCAGAAAAATTTGGAGCACCCTCCACTTCCTGGTTACAGCTACATTTTACAATCACATAAATCATGGACTGGGCCCATCTACTTTTTACAATAGAGTATGCAAGATCAAAAAATATGTTCACCTATTTCGAAAGATGAGTCCTGTTCTAATGCATTAGACCTTTGCCAAGAACTAGAATGCTATTAGACAAATGAAAGTGGACTTTGTCCATTTTATTGATACAAAATCAGAAAAATTAGTGACCAATTTTCAAATCAAAGGCCTGTGAAACTGGCTTACGTCTAAGAAACTGCAACACTTTTTAAATGGATCAGATTCAAGAAGCTAAGCATCCCAGCAGGGTTTTGGAATCTGTACATTTTTCTCCAAATGTCCACATGTTCATACAGCAAGGACATAAACTGTATTAAACAAAATATCAAGGAACAATACTCTTCGTCTGATTAAATCCATGAGCGGTTAGATTAAACAGTGGAATTGTCTTTTAGTCTTAGCCCCAGGGTAAGATGGAACTAGTCATAAAGGCAAGTCTTCAAAGAGACCTTCAATGTATTGCATTAGTTCACCGAAGTTCTCCACTTACAAATATCCCAAAGCACTTTATAGCCAATAAAAAGACTTATGTAGTGTAGTCATTGTAGTCTAATATCTAAAGTGCAACTACCAATCTGTGCAAAACAATTTCCAACTAACAGCTAGCTAGCAATCAATATTATCTCTTTTTAGAGATCTTGATTCGGAGATAAATACATGGTCAGGATGATTAGGATACTTATTCTGATGTCCTTTGAAATATTGCTGTGGGATATCTGAAAGAAGTCACCTCTGATAGAGTAGCACTCAATACTCAATATCAGCCTAGATTTATGAGCTTGAATGTCTGAAATGGAACTTGAATCTAAGAGAAAGAGGTGGAGCTATTACCAAGAAATCCAAGGCAAATTAGAGCAGGAAAATTCTTTTTCAAACTATCCCAGAAGACTATTTCTTTATGTAACAGAGATGATCTTGCTTAAGTACTTTGTATATCACTTTTGAAATTGCCTTGTGCTGAATGTCAAAAGTGAAGTGCCACATATTTTCACCTCCCTGTCTCACATTTAATACAGTGCCCGAGAATGAGTTTCTGTACCTTTAAATTGGAAGCCTGTTTTAGAAGACCTAGAGCAGGGGTGGCCAAACTTTTATGATTCTAGACCACATGCAGAAAAATATAAGGAGTTACAGCCCAAACAATATTAAGCTCATCAGTTTTCAACTAGTTACACTGCAAGAAAAAGTGTTTTTAGGTCAGAAAACAGTGTCATCAAAAAGTCATTTTCTATCAAAATAACTATATGACACTACTGAACAGTTTAACTGTTGGCATTACAGTAGCTTATTGATGTCCTCACATACTACAGTAGGTATTTCAGTGTCTGCTGCTCTTAAATTTAATTTAAATGAATAAAATAAAACTCTTTAAAACTCTCATTCAAAAAGAAGTACAAAATAAAAAGCTGGGAGTAAAATAAGAGCAGGAGAAAATATCAAGAAAGGGACAAGGCTGTCTCCAGCATTCCTCCACAACTCTCAGTGAATACAGTTCATGGCCCAAGTGTCCACCTTAACAATTATGATGCAATGTGTAAATCTGTAGATTGGCTATTAAAGTTTACAGATCTCTTGCAAATCAAACAAACACACTTCCCCTTGACTTCAGTGAAGAAGTATTAATTTTCCCACAATGTCTGAAATTTTCAGCACCCCCTTTATTTTATGTCATTTTGGTTCAACTATGTTTAATTAACTGAAGTAATTTTTTTTTTAACCGAGATAAACTTTTTTTCCTGAGGTAAATGTTTTCATGGATGAGTAACATTGCAACGGTCATTCTAGTAGTTGTTCAAAGTGGCAGCGGCATCTAGTTTGGAAACTAAAAAGTGTAAAGTACATACAGTGCAATTTATTGTTAGAAACTATGTTCTAACTGGTCATATTCCATTTTATTTTTAAAATTCACCTTGGGCCACTTAAAAATGTGCAAGGGGCCACAGTTGGTCCGGGGGCCATAGTTTAGACACCCCTGACCTAGAGTAACTGTTATCTATGTGCCAGTTATGATCCATACTTTAAAATGAAGGTATGAGCCGGATTTCACCTAGCTAATTAGTTAATTACTAATTCAAGATAATAGTTTGAAGGGCATATTTTACGAAAGTGACTGATGTTTTTAATAGTCCCTTGTTTTCCCAAGTATTCTCAAACGACTAGCTGCAGGACTTTGATTCCTGTTGCCTCATGGCACCCTGAGTACCCATTCCAATCCCAGCAAGCACTAGTTTCTGATGAGCAGTTAGATTAAACAGTGGAATTGTCTTTTAGTCTTAGCCCCAGGGTAAATATTCATCCCTTTCTGAGGGATAAATATTTAGACTTAGAACACCAAAGACTAACTCCATGAATGAGTTGGAGCAGTTGCAGGCTGACCCTTCAGGTAGCTAGCTGGAAAGCTGACTCACGGACAAACCTGGTGCTGAGTTATTTGACTGGTGCCATCTAGACTCTAGATAGAAAAGAAGTTTATTTCGATGTATCATCAACTTTTGGACTCTCTTGATGCATGTGATGGGTCCTATCAAGTCAAAACCCAATCTGCTGGAGGGACTCAGTATGCAGCATCAGCGGGAGAAAATGCTGCTTCACGCCATGAGGCCACCAGCACATTGCATTCAGTTCAGGTTCCAGTTATCCGCAGTCACTTGTTCAAGATTATTTTGTTGTCATGTAATAAATCAGAAAATGTGATATTACACGAAATGTCCCTAAGGCAGACAAAAGATTCAGTATCGGCAAAAATTGCCCCTTACTGCTAAAGAAAGAGAAGCAAAAGAGAATCTTCCCTCCCCCCCCCCCCCCCCTCCACCGAGTGACTATCAAGGTTTAGTCTATCATTTCTGTACATGCTCAACCTCCATGGGTACCTCAAGTGAGTTTGGACCGTTGCACAGAACTGTGTTTATTCAGTCATCAACAGGACCACTTGCAGCAGGCAAATTCCTAACAAATGCACTACATATAGGTGTCCATTCTTTCACTGAGATGCAGATACAATAAAGGACTTGAGCTCCATTGTTGGCTCGAGCTGGATCCACTGCCACCTGGACAGGATATTAACTTAGAGCTTTAATTTTCTTTTTAAAGCTGTCCCATTGCTCAGTGACCAAGCAGGCATAATATTCACCCTTCTCCAGGTGCAAATGATCCAATGACAAGACAGAGAGGGGACAGAGGATCAAACCAAAAATAAAAACAAAATACAGATGGTGGAATCCCGAAACAGAAAATAACGGCAAAACTCAACAAGTTAGACTGCTGATGTAACACATTTGAATGGCATTTTGTCTATGTGAAGAATCTTTTTTTTTAATTAATTGAAATGTCTTCAACCAAGTTTATTTGTATAGATGTAAATTTAGCTGGCCTGCCTTAGGTGTCTGAAGATTTTGCGGGCGCTTGGTTACATTGGAACCCTTTGTCCAAGTTTGTGCTTTTTTGTGAGCATTCAGTCCAATGGATGTGCCGACTTGAGCACTATAGAGTGGCTTACAAAAACATTGGTCTTGTGAAATAAGGACAGTAAAGCTCGCAAGCTAAACACATGATAACGAGTGTTGGCTCATAACATGGACTGTTCATTTACTCCCACTGATGTTGCTCAACCCACTGAGCCCCTCCAGCAGATTGTGTTTAGCTTCAGATTCAAGCAACTGCAGATTCCCGTGGGTCTACTCTGATACCAGCGCATTTTAGGAACAGGGTTTTCAGCTCTCAGTAAAAAGCTGTGACTTCAAGTACTTCTGCAAGATTCAAACGCATCAACTAACTTGAGTAAAGTGCTGCACTGCCATTCAGATGATACCACAAATGAAGACCTTGATGATCTTTTGAAATTAGATGTAACACATCTAGGGCTGTTTTTGAAAGCATGCAAGGAATTCTCCTGCTGCTTTGGCCAATATTCATCTCTTAATCAACACCTTTTAGAAAGAATTACACAGTATTAATTGCAGCTGATTTATATTTGCTACTAAATTTGGCATGTTGTGAGACTTTGACTGTTCTCACAACTATCCAGTCACCCTACAACCTCCATTGTGAACTATGAAATAGAACCCAGGCGGAGAATCAGTCCAAATAAAATGAGCTTTCTTTTTACAGTGGTTTTCAAGCTTTTTCTATCCACTCACACACTACCTTAAGCAATCCCTATGCAATAGGTGCTCTGTGATTAGTAATGGATTGTTTAAAATGATATGTGAGTGGAAAGAAAACGTTTGAAAAATCACTGCTTTAAGACCTTGACCAAAAGGAAATGAGGATTTCCAAACAATTGAGAAACTAAACAATATTGCCACTTTACTGCCGTAAACACTCTTCTGGAGACATCCTATTTAAATTGAGCAAACCAGTGCACCCCTTTTTCAATGTTCCTTTAAGACTTTATAAGATAACCCTTGTGTCATTGCACAAGTACAATGAAATTGAGTGCACATCCTGATGGTGCCCACATACATCAAACAAATAAAATATAAAAACAATACAATATTCAATGTTTGCAGTGTTCAATTCACATGTGGCTCCAGGGTAAAAACTGTTATTAAGTCCGTTTGTCCGTGATTTAATGGTCCTAAGACAGCAGGTCAAACAGATGATGACCAGGGTAGTCAGGGTCCTTCAGGATGTTGGCTGCTCTACTAAGTCAGCGAGATCTGTATAAATCCTCCAAAGAGGGCAGTGAGCAGCCCATAATCTACTGGGCCATATTGGTGAACCCCCCCACTTCCGAAGGTCTCTCTTGTCTGCTGTCAAGCAGCTGACAAACCACGTAGGAATGCAGTAGGCCAGCACACTCTCAATGGAGCAGCGATAGAAGGACACAAGCAGTTTCTCCCGCAGTTTGATTTTCCTGAAAATTCTAGGGCATGGAGTTGTTGTTGTACCTTTTTAACTACTATGATGGTATTGATAGTCCAGGAGAGATCTTCAGCTAAGTGCGTACCTGGAAACCTGAAAGCAGTGACCCTTTCCACACAGTCCCCATTGATATATAATGGGTCTGGAACTGTACTGTTCCTCCTGAATTCTATTATAAGTTCTCTTGTTTCTGAAGAGTTAAAGACGAGATTGTTCTCTGAACACCACACTGACTATAGACTGTCTTTTCTCCATTTGAAACAAGTCTAATCACAGTTGTGTCATCCGCAAGCTTGATGATGATGTGGAGACACAATCATGGGTATGGAGGGAATAGAGGATGGGGCTCAATACACGCCCTTGTGGGGAGCCTGTACTGAGTATAAGGGTAGTGGAGAGATGTGTGCCAATTTTAACAGTCTGGGAGCAGTTCATTAGAAAGCCATTAATCCAGAGACAAGTAGATGGTGAAAATCTTAATTCAGCAAGTTTGGAGCCATTCTGCCGGGATGACGGTGTTAAAGGCAGAGCTGAAGTCTATAAAAAGCATCCTCACTTAGCTCCCCTAGTGTTCAAGGTGGGTAAGTGCAGTGTGAAGAGCTCTGGCGATGGCATCCATTGTACACCTATTTGCCCGATAGGCAAACTGATAATGGATCAAAGGTGGGTGGGAGGCTGGCTTTTATGTGCTGCAAGACCAGCCTCACCTGACTATCATTTTTGCAACAGATGGATTACAAACAAAAAACTGTATATTTTTCATGTGGAGAAAATAGATGAAAATTAAGATATGATCACGTTTGGTCTTCCAAACCTGCATCCTCTGACACCTGCACCAGGAAGCCCAATCTCATTTTCCCCAAACATACTAAATTAGATTTATACTTTGAAATGATAATCAGAATTTTACAGAATCTTTCAACTAATATTGATGTAATTGCCTGAGGACATTAGTAATAGTCCCTTACAGGAGATTATTTGAATTTGCTTCAAAGCAATAAAAGTTAACGATAATTATAACCTGCAGAAAACTTGATAATAACCAAGTAATTCAGGTGGAGAAAGAAAGCAGATTCTTGATGTTGTGAAAATTAACAAGCTCACTACAAATACACATCTTAGACTTGAGTAAATGAACTATGAAGTCATGTCTGTATATGAAATTCAAAACCTAGACATCCTTCGATGGTTTACTGGCAGGAATATTAATAGAATTTGGGTCCATTATGCATGCAGCTTACATTTTTTTTTAAAGTGAAAGAGAGTGAATGGTTTATGAAACCAAGGCAATAATTTTACTGGATAATTGTCATATGAGTCTCTCATTAACTTGGCGTGAATCCAACATCTTCATTTTGAAAGTTATTATTTTTCGACAGTGACATACTAAAAAAAGAAAAAAACTAAAATCATATTGTGGATTTCAAGAAAAAAAAACGCAAGCAAAGATCTTCCTGACTGGTATTTTATTAAATTCAAACTAATAAATAATTGCCAATAAAATGTCTTTAAGTGATCTTTTTTTACATTTGAATTGCTGATAATTCTTTATGTTTAGCCTTTAAATACTATCTTTTCCAGGTAGAAATTTCGTCCAGTATTCTTCATAATTTAGACATCACGGCACATCAGACGGTTTAACTGATGCTAGAGTTATAGAGGCAATCAGCTAAATTTGGAAGATCACAAAATTTATGGAGACAGTGGTGACATTTCAACCACCTTAGCTCATTCACCCAAAAAAGCCCATGGTATTTGGAAAATGCTCCAGGAAGGGCCATGACTCATAAATTTTATTTCTATTTTCACCTTTAAAAAAAACATAAAGTATTTAAAATGATAGAAGCCCTCCCCACCACTTCACCAGCTTAGACATCTCCTTTGTTGCCAGTCTATTTTTCTTTCCTTTGATTTCTTCACTATCTGAAAATCTATTAGACTCGATCATGAATTTATCCATTGAGTGAACAGTCACAGCCATTTCTAAAATTTCCAATGATATACAACAGTTCGAATGAATAAGTGACCCGTTATTACAGTCCTGGATAGAGAACCATCTTCCTAAACACATTAGTTGGAGAAAACAGCTCTTGGATTCTAGTCATAGAGTTCTACAACATGAAACAGGCCCTTCAACCCAACTTGTCCATTTTTATCAAACTCGTCCCATTGGTGGGATTTATCCTAGAACCCTCTAAATATTTCCTATCCATGTATCTGTCTATAAATGCTGTTTGAAACTTACAATTGCCACCAGATTCCTGAATAATCAATGAACCAAAGACACTACTTTTGGTGCACTATTTTTTTAATTTATTGTTTTAAGGAGGTTTATATGAATCAATCATTCTCAACCTTTTTCTTTCCACTCACATACCATTCTAAGTAATCCCTATGCCATCAGTGGTATGTGATTCGTAAGTGAGTGAGTATGTGGGAGGGAAGGGAAGGTTGAGGATCCCTGCTCTAGACCCAATTGTTACTGAAATATTTTGCTTGAGAAAAATTGTCCTTGGCCCCTTTCCTTTGGAGTGGTGAAACCATGTACATAATGAGCCAATGAGGAACGATTAAAACAGTGGTTTTCAAACAGCACTGATGGCATAAGGATTATGTAAAGTGGTATGTGAGTGGAAAGAAAAAGGTTGAGAGCCACTGGTGTGAACGTTTGCACTGTGACACTGCCACAAAACGCAGAATTTTGTGACTTGTTCATGACAATAAATTCTGATTCTAATTCAATTGTCCTCTCTTCTGCCACTTCCTCGAGCACCTTACTCCATATTCCCACTTCCTTCTGTGTGAAAATAGATCCCCTCAGGTCCCTTTTAAATCTTTGCTCTCTCACCTTTCTCCTCTACCTTTTCAACCCCTCAGAATCTTCTATATATCAATGAGGTTACTTCTTAGACTACTAATTCCATGTGAAGTTAGTCGGATCTTGCTTGGTATTTCTTCAAAGAACAGCCCTCTCATTCTGGAAATTAGCTTGGTGAATCTGTGCTGCAGTGATTGCTAAGTCATGTTTATCCTTCCCTCTCATTCACACTGCTGCCATCAGGAGTGAGGTGCAGGTGTCACAATACTTGCCCCACCAGGTTCAGGAACAGCTGCTACCCCTCCACCATCAGACTCTTCAACAACGAACTCTGTAAGGGACTCACACTTAAGAACTCTTAATTTTTGCAATTAATCGATTTTATTTTTTTAATCTCTCTGCATTGGACAGTCAGTTTGTTTACATTTCTTTATTTTTTCTACATGTGTACGTTGAGTGCAGTTTATTTTTGCACCACCAAGAAGAGGTAATCTGGCCTTGCCCACAGAAAAAAAGAATCTCAGAGTTGTATGTGATGTCATGTATGTACTCTGATAATAAATGTAAATCTGAAATCTGAATTTCATGGAACAAATACCTCACTCCAAGAATCAATTTAGCGAATCTATGCAATGCTGGCTCCAGGAAGATTTATTAACTCTATTTGATATGGAGTCCAAATCATATATGATCCCACCAAACTCCTGTATAATCTCAGGATTTTTTGACCTTTGCACTTCTAACCACCTGGCAATAAAGATTCACATACCATTTGCCTTTCTAAGTGATTGCAATACTTGCATGTTATTTTTGGCATCTCATTTCATGTTTTTTTCTTATTCCCTTACAACTTAGAAGAAGGCCATTAGCCTATCAACTCAGAGCAATCAAACTGAGAATTAAAACATTATTTCATGCTTTAAAAGCCTTCCCTTGTTGTTTGTTGTTGTTTAAACACTGATACAAGTGACTTGCTGTTGCTACTGGACAGTTTTTTTTTAAATGACCAGTTATCTGAAAATATTGTTTATCCAAAATAGGCCCAGTCCCCACCATTTCGGTTAATCGGAGTTGTACTGTATCTACCAAAATGAATGGTTTCAGTTTTCCATATTATGTTCCATCTGGCTTGTCTTTGTCCATACTCATTGACTTCCTATAAACCCCTGAAGCCTCTCTGATCCTCCTCAAAGGGGGCACTCCCATCAAACTTACCATGATCAGAAAACTATAACAAAGTAAACCTGAATCATTGGATTTTACTATGACTTTAAAGTAGGTCTTTTCTCTCTCTGTATTAGACAGTCAGTCACCTTTAAAAGAAAAGTATTTATAAAGATGATAGAAGCCCATCCACCCCGCCACATCAGCTTAGACATCCCCTTTGCTGCCAGTCTATTTTTCTTTCCTTTGATTTCTTCACTATCTGAAAATCTATAAGACTCAATCTTGAATTTACCCATTGAGTGAACAATCACAGCCATTTCTAAAAATTCAAATGATTTACAACAGTTCAGCAGAGGCTTCAGGGATTTATAGGAAGCTATTGAGTATGGACAAAGACAAGTCAGATGGAACATAATATGGAAAACTGAAATCATTCATTTTGGTAGATACAGCAAGTTGGACTAGAGGGGGAAAATCAAATATAATACATCTGGATTTTTAACAGTTCCACCTAGTGAAGCATAAAATTGAGATCTCAGGCAGTTATGAATGAATATTACTATGAATTGATTGAAGAAGAGAAAGAATGAATGGGTCTTTCCCTAGTTGGCTCTACGCAGTAAGTTGCATTGGACATTTAACAATACATGAAGTGAAAGGACAGAACACAACAAATCCAAGTTTGGGGATGATGCAAAGTTTGGTGGGAAAGTAGGCTGTGCAGGGACTTTGCTGTCTACAAAGAAACTGGGCTTGTTTGATGAATGAGTGATTCCATCGATGTACAATGCGGGAAATACAAGGTGGGTAGAAAAAAAAAGGAATCTCTTTAAAACTGACGAAGTAGATAACGTCAGCATGAAGAGGGATCTTCATAAACAACAACAAACAACAAAGGAAGGCTTTTAAAGCATGAAATAATGTTTTAATTCTCATCATTGAAACTAATTATCCTAGTTGGTCACAGATTTATCATATCTTTCCTGGAAAGTGGAGATTGCATTTTTCATATTACAGTAAGATGAACTCTCATTCTCACAAATCCCAGAGAATATGCATCCTTTCTTATCAATGCTTCCTCTCAGGATATTCCCGATCACAGGAAATTACATAGTTTAATCAAGTGGGCATTTTATTCCAGAGCAGCAATGAGAGTATTTAATCACATTCCCAACTTGCGCCTCGAAATTAATGAAAGGGCTTCAAAGAGTCTGCAATACGATACCAGCTTCCAACTTGCTCTTGTACCTGCAGTACACACGTGTCTGGTCTAATTACATTTCTGCTCCATGAAAGATCATGAATTTATCGTCATACACATGTACAATATACATATGCATCAAAATTCCTACTTGCTGCAGCCAAACAGATGCTCCTGTTTTTTAAAAAAATAATTTACATGGTTTACATTAAATTACCCCCAAAAAGAAAGAGATCATTAACATAGAATAAAGATAGATAATAAATATTTACTGTAATAGTTGGTGCAAGAAAAAAAACTGGCATTTCAACAGTGCAGAGAAGACTTTATATGGTGTTGGAGTAGTTTACAATTAGGGGAGGTTCAAAAGCTTGATAACCATAGGAGGGGGGGGAACTGTTTTTGTATTGAAAGTGCAGGACTTCAGGTTTTTGTGACCAGGGAGATGGGGTGTCTGCCTTCTTGAGGCAGTACATCACATGTTGGCCTCCTTCTTAAGGGAGAACCTCACATAGATGTCTTCAGCAGATGGGAGGTCGGAGCCCAACAGAAAGCTGTGTGTTTGAAGATCAAAGGAAGATATTTCAACTATTTTATTGGAGATGGGTTCTGCTCTGCTTGATCTTTGCATGTACATTGCTTTTCTCTTACTAGCCCAGTCCTGAATCCTGCTAAACCTTGCTACTTAGCAATATGATTTTCACTGTTTGATTTGCTGATAATTTGCAATAGAAAGAATGGTCATCATGGACAACCAAGAATGGCTCCTTTAAGAGAAAGATGTATGTTTATTTAGCATTATTTTATTATTTCAGCACTTGTCAAAGAATTTAAAAGACAATGAAGACTCTTGAAACATAATAATTGCCTTCTCTTCTTGAGAATTTCCTCAAGACCAAAGATAGTTTGATTCTTGTCTGATTCTGTAGGCTCTGAGGTGACTGGTAACTCGAGACTCTGCCACAGATGGGACAAATGGGAGTTACGGGTCCAGCAAGTGGGTAGTATGTGAGGTGTTTCTCACCTTCTCTCGTTAAACACTATGCTTCTTTGGCATGTGGACTCACGTCTCTCATTACTATCCAGGAAGCATCTTCACCATTTGAGCAGAAATGGGCCAGAGATTCCCAGGAGTTAGTGGGGATGTTGTATTTTTCAAGGAAGCTCTGAACAGGTCCTTGAGTTATGGTAAAGGACAGGATGTGCAGTACTAAAATGGAATCTCACACCAGATGTGGCCATGACCAGAAAATAATTTTGAATGAAATTAACCGAGAGATAGACACTGGTAACCCTGCCAGGGGTCAGCTCTTCTGTTGTCTCTTGTGTGATGCCAAGGAAACCTTCACATCCACCTGAGAGCATGGCCAGGCCCTACTGCTCAAAACTTGTTTGTGTCACATATAAGTGGACCTCCAGCCTGAAAAACCCCTGGTGTGCAAAATTTAAGAACTGGCAACAAAAAAAAATTGAGGAAAATAAATATAAAAAAATAAATGAGAATAAAACAATAGGGTAAAATACATGTTTACAATTGTAAATGTAAGTGTTCTCTGAAGTAACTTTAGTGAAGATGGGAGCAAATATTCAGCTAACAGAGGGCTTTGGTCGTGCTTTTCTCAGAGCAGCTGTTTGAATAAAGTTGAGTTTGAATAAAATGGTGTCGCCCAGGATGAAGACCTGGTTGATGCTGCTCGCTGTTGTGGCGATTCTATTAAAGTTTCTCCTTATCCCTGCTTAGTAAGAGTCACCCAGGTAAGAGGCTTTATCTGTAAACTTGGAGGAGGGCGGATTAATTATCTATAGTGTTACTGTATGTCTTTCAGGCGGCTCCATGGAGGGGGTGAAACCTGCAGATGCCGCAATGGTTAAACATTTTTAATGAATGTGACTGAAAAATAAAGTAAAATGCAAGTGAAGTTTGTTCAAGGTATAGTAAGTGCTGCATAGTATTTTTCTCTTTTGTCTTCTGAACTGTTTATTCTGACTGCAGGTGTATTAGTTAGGCATTGTAAGACTAAGTCTCATGCAACCAGAAAATACACTTATCCAGCATCTACCAATCCTCATAGGTGCCGGATACCAGGGGCTTTTACTGTAACTTTTACTGTAATATCCCCAAATCCTGCTGCATCTCATCTTAAATCTTTTGTTGAAACTTTGACCATATTTTCCTGATCTCTGGACTAAAGTACTCCCATCCACACTGATGCTCTCTGTTTTTCACCCATCATAAAACGAACTCCCACGGCCTGACCCAGCATGCACAAAAGGCTTAGCCAACCAACCTCTAAGCTTGTTGACATTCTGATGAAGCATGACCCCACAATTAAAACTCCATCTGGCAATAATCTCTTAACCTTCTTCAGCCCAATTCTGGGCTCTTGCATGTTCATAATCCTATTCTCTCTACCAATGGCGCTTGGGCTTTCAGTTATCATTCGGCGCAAACACTGAAGTGCCCTCTCCTCTCTGGCACCAGCTTAGTTCAAGACATGGCACAGAGTGGAGACATTGGTTCCAGCACACATTTGGTGGCAAATCCCTGGGATACATCTATGAACTCAACCAGAGTGTAATCACTGCAGCAGATGCTGCCTAATGTCCTGCCATGGTCACTGAAGCTTCGGTTGCTGTCATGTGTGCAGAGAGCCGCAGATTGGAGGCATCATGTATGCTAACAGGATGCCGGATGGTTTGTTGCCTGTGGTTGCAAACCAGCTGGACACTGAAAGAGAGAAGCCCCTTTTTGGTCCTAGTGCAGAAAGTACATCAACTAACAGTGGCACTCTGTGCCTTAGAAGGGTTGGCAGCAACAAACCTTACCCTGATAATTGGGAATGAACTGTCATGAGCAGTGTTTCAACTACAAATCTCCAGTTTCAGCCTGGAAGCATCCAGACTCATAGAAGTTTGTTGTCATGGTTACCTTAACAGCCTCTGGCATTATGCACCAAGGTAATTGGTGGCAGCGAGTGGTTTTTGGTCATTGGCACTTTAATGGAGCAGTGCCAACTGAAACAACAGCACTGAAGCCCCAACTGTTCTCTTCCACTTAGCAATGTGAACAGAAAAAAAATGAAATACGATTAAAGTGAGCTGAAAACTGATCAAATTGTTTATATTTTCAGCTATCTGCTCACCGTTCAATTCTGTTGACTGCAAAAGGATAAAGCAAGGCTAATGGTTCTCACCAATTCACCCAATCTCCATCCCTGAAGTTAAATGTAGGAGACTTACTTCCTGGTCACTTGTGCAGTTATGGCAATCTCCTCTCTCCTTCAACAACAAAAATACTGTTTTCCTTACCTTCTGAGCATCCTTTCAGCTGCACTGCTCACAAGAAATAATGCATATCAATATCCAACATGTGTAGAAACATTAAAGTCAGCAAAATGTCCTTCAGCAGCTGCTACACCATTCCCTGCAGATCTTTGCAACGCAAAGCAACCCTGGAGAACACTAAACACTTGTAGAATCATGGCAACAGCAAGAAAATGACAACTAGCAGTTACCTGTTGATGGAACACCTTTTAAATAGGCTATGTTGGTGGGGACCTGGGGACTTTCCTGCTGTTATGGTCTGTCTTTTCAGTGTGTTGGATAATGTTTTCACCATTATGAACAGTATGCACAGGCCCAAAGAAGCTACTCTTGATCACTGAGAATAATTATATTATCCAAAATATCCCCAGTTCCTTTGAATGTCTCCCTACATCTGCCCTGCTTAATATAACCAGCAGGAACTGACCCATTTGGTAGAGCAAACAGAATGTTAAATTTTAAATGTTGTGGTACAGTATGGTAACAAGGCCCTTCCAGCCAATGAGCCCTCACTGCCAAATTTCACCCATGTGACCAATTAACCAACTAATCCTGTACATCTCTGAGAGATGGAAAGAAACCAGAGCATCTCCTGGAGGAAACCCATACTGGTACGGTGAGAATGTACTAAATCCTTAGACAGCGACAGATTCGGGCCCAGGTCATTGGCATTTTAATGGAGCAGTGCCAACAGAAACAACAGCAGTGAAGCCCCAACTGTTCTCTTCCACTTAGCAATGTGAACAGAAAAAAAATGAAATACGATTAAAGTGAGCTGAAAACTGATCAAATTGTTTATATTTTCAGCTATCTGATTACCGTTCAATTCTGTTGACTGCAAAAGGATAAAGCAAGATTAATGATTCTCACCAATTCAGTTTTCACTTATCCTGTCTATTTGTGTTTCCAATTAAATGATATCAGGCATACCTCAGTAAACTTCTTCACTAAAAATACATGTTTATTTTAAAATTGACACTTTAACTCGTATATTTTTATTTGTTTTGTTCACTTCAGTTGACCATATATGGTTAATAAAAGTATGTGTAAGTTGATATAGAATGATGTGCAGGGATCTGAATGTGCTCTGTTCATGCCTCGGACTTGTGGTTTGGGTTGCTATCAACTCATTGCTCACTCATGATTTGAGTTTAATCAAATCCCACTTGTGATACTAGTTGTGGTGTCTTACTAACACTAAAAGGAGCCCTTTATTTCCCTCAAGGTATGCATAACATTTCATCCACAAATCCTGGTGAAATTAATGCTGGCAGTAAGAAACTGATCCGGTTGTCTCCCTGCCTGAAAGAGTGAAAGAGAACTGCAGTCATCAGCACCTGTGCTGGGAATTAAAAAGATCTAACTAACAAACGCAAGAAGAAACCTTTTGAGAAGCAGTGGGTGAACAATTCACAGCGATGACATGGAAATTCCCCTGCATAGAACGCTGCAGCACCGAAACCTTTGGCCCATCTAATCTATGCCAAACAATTGATTCCACCTAGACCCATCGACGTGCACCCGGTCCAAAGCCCTCCCATCCATGTATCGATCCAATCTTCTCTTAAATTTCAAACCTCATCCACCACCTCTGCTGACAGCTCTTTCACTCTCTCACCACCTTCTGAGTGAAGAAGTTCCCCAAATGTTCCCCTTAAATAGCTGCTTGAATTCTCTGAAAAATGGGCAGAAGAAATTATAATCTAGTCCCTGGTGACGACAGTTCAATAGGATTGACTGACACACTCAGATGGCTTTCATGATAATAGAGAAAAAAAATCAAATTTCTTCAACATTTTGTGCTTTTGCAGCACCGATTAAAGCATTTGAAGTGCAGAAATTAAAATAAAAAATTTCACCAGAGCTTGGCACATCAAGGGAGCTTGATGTTTCCAGGTAAACATCTGATGCTTAAGAAACATAAAAACTGCAGGTGCTAGAACCCTGAATGAACCAAGCGAAACTGGACGAACTTAGTGGGTCTGAGTGTCCAGGGAGAGAAACGTCGACTGACCATCTCTATCCTCAGATGCTGAGTCTGTCATTCAAATGCCCGATGCTTGCAAATAAAGTTGCCCCTTACAACCAACCTCTGGTAAGTTCCCAACATGTAATACATGTAATTCTGTACAGTTTTATTTTTAACACATATCTTACAATCTTTCACATGCAAAGATGATTGAACTTTGCCATTTCAGAATAAACTCAGCTGCAAGGTCATTGTGAGGGCAAATAAAACATCTCCACCAGTGAATGAAAACTACAAAAACAATAGTTTTCCATTCTATTTCTACACTGATGCTGCTCAACCTACTACACATTCCTCCAGGAGATTTGTTTTTTTTTTACCACGGGTCCCAGCATCTGCAGTCTCCTGTGTGTTTTAAATAAAAAGTAATTTGTAGGTAGCTTAGTTTCAAACTGTTTGTTTAATAATTGACTAAATCAAATGCTGCATGAGAGGAGAATGAATTTCAAAGCACACACATCGGCTCAGGATAGGGGGGAACAAATAGTCATACCCACTAAGCACATGGATGAGGTGCAGTTTGTGTAACATTCATTTTAAGCTTCGAATAAGACTGTAGGTGTTTAATGCACAAAATATTTAAAATTGGGCAAGAGTTCGTTTATAGCTTAATGAGTGCTGACAAAGAATGTGATTAAAAAGAGAAATGGAATTAATTGGCATCAAGAGGATCAGATGTAACGGCTGCACAAGAGGACCGCGAAGCAGCAAGCAGCTGATAAACTGAAATAGAGGGACAAAGCTTCATTATGCAGTGGGGAATTGGATTAACTGCAGAATTGTTGACAATATTTAGATGAAATATTAATTTATTGATTAAGTTATTTACTAATTCTGTTTAATTGATGCATGTAGGAATATCAGGAGAAAGGTTCCTCAACTTGAAATATTGCAACAAGATGATAAAGGAAAGAACGAATTAATCTTTCAGAAATGAACTAAATGAAGGTAACGATCTACTGAAGAATCTGCTGAGTAGCTAAACTACATAAGAAGCAATTAATCTGAACGTTCAGTAGGGGAATGATTAACTTTAAATAAGAGAAAATGTGGGTGATAGCAGCAGATCGGATAATTAATTTACCAAGCCAATTAAAAGTGTTGCCATATACAGCAGAGCATAAACATAAAGTAGGTCAATTTAAGGATCAATGAACCTTACAATGTCTATGTGCCAGAAAATTCAACCTTAACTAAGTGAGTCTGAGGTTGACAGAGCTCTTTGGACTGATGAAGAGTGAGAGGTGACCTATCAGATATATACAAGATTATGAGCGGCTTAGATGGGAGGACAGCCTCCATCTTTTTCCTGGGGTGATAATACCAAATGCCAGTGGATATCTGTTCAAGGTGAGTGGAGGAACATTTAGGGGAAATATCAGACCCATTTTAATTTGCCTATAGAAGAAAGTGTTCCACTGATTATGCTTTAGCCTTGTCCCTTCACTCCATCCTAACCCACCTGGAGAACGACGCCTCATACGGCCAGGCTGCTGTTCATTGCCTTCAACTCGGCGTTTAATTCGGTCACTCCCCAGAGGCTGGTGGAGAAGCTGTCCTCATTGGGACTCAACACCTCTCTCTGTAACTGGAAGTCTATCGACTCCATGGTTGAAGTAAAAACACAATGCTGGAGAAACTCAGCAGGTCAAACAGTGTACTTTAGATACATAACCAATGTTTCAGGCTTGAGCCCTTCATCAAAGTGTGAAAAAAAATGTAGACAGGTGCCCAAAGAAAACAAAAATCTCTGTAACTGGGTTTGCACTTCCTTAAGGAAAGACCACAGTCTGTCCAGTTCGGTAGCAGAAGATCAAGGACTGTCATGCTGAGCAGCCCTGTTCATGCTTTTGACCCATGAGTTTGCAGATAACACAACAATAGTTGGTCTCATCAGCGACAATGACGACCACTACAGATAAGAAGTGGAAATATCAGGATATGGTGCGAGAATAACAACCTGAGTCAAAATTTGGTTAAGATGAAGGAGATGATCGTGGACTTCAGGAGGACCAGGAAAGACCACCCTCCACTAAACATCAACAACTCTGTAGCAGAGAGTAAAGAGCACCAAGTTCTTTAGTGTCCACTTAACTATTGACTTATTGTGTTCACACAACATCTCCTCATTTGTCAGGAAGGCACAACAGTGACTGCATGTCCTCAGAAAACTGAAACAGGCAAGGCTACCAGCCACCAGCATATCAACCTTCTACAGGAGCTCTATCGAGAGCATCTTAGCCGGCTGCATCATAGTGTGGTATAGTTGCTGCAGAGAAATGGATTGAAGGTCAATCCACAGGACCATAAGAAAGACAGAGAGGATCCTCCCCCATCCACATAATCCACTGAGATAGTGTTTAAAGAGAGTGCACAAAATCATTGAGGACCCCTTCCACCCTGCACACAGCATCTTCCAGCTGCTACCATTGGGGAAGAGATACAGGAGTATCAGAGCCAGCACCACCAGGCTGAGGAGCAGCTTCTTCCCACGGGCAATGAGAATGCTGAATGACCAAAGGAATTCCTCATTCTAACCATCTGAGACTCTCATATTTATGAAACAATATTTATTTCTATATATGAATACCTGTCCTGCTAAATATTGTTTGTATATTTGTTACGTCTGGTTGTGTATCAGCATGTTTTGAGCCAAAGACTGAAAATTGGTGCTTTGTCAAAATATTCTTTGTGCAATCGGATGATAAATAAACTTGAACTTGGTTTTAACAGAGAGAGTGAGTGGTGAGTGCCTGGAATATATTGCCAGGGCTGGTGGTGGAGGCTGGTAAAATAAAATTTGAAAAGAATCTTAGATGGGTACTGTACTGACAATAACCACACCAGCAGTGCGAGTATAAGACAGCTTTAATAAACTAAAATGTACACTAAGAGGTCTTGTCTCTCTGCAAGACGAACCTGGAAGGCTAGACTGCCGCTCTGGGCTGCTTTATATGCAAGGTCACTGGGATGACCCCTGGTGACCTAGTGGTGTAATTACATATCACCATAGGTACATGAACATAAGAAAAAATAAACAGTTATGGTTAGTAAGTTAAGGAAAAATTAGATTGATGGGATGTAGATTTACAGAGGTTGGCACAACATTGTGGGCTGAAGGGCCTATACTGTGTTGTATGATTCAGTTGTGAATTGTTCTACTAACTTTGGCCCAAAGTGCCTTTCACGATTACTAACTTGCTTATCATGAAACAGGACAAGGCTATTCGACACACCAAATTCATGTCAACTCCCTATTACATTGGTTCTATTCACCCATTGGTTCCCCGGGCCTGGCATCTTACCATCTCTCCTTCATGACCACCAATGCACCCTTGATTCTTCTGCTGCTTACATGCACGAAGGGGTAATTTACCGCTAGCCTGCATGAGTAGTTTTTGGATGTGAAAAAGTCACTAAGAGTCACTTTGAGGTGCATAGAGTTAAAAGAACCCAAAAGCAGAGAGATAGGGCTACCCATTGGAAGTGAGTTGGGTTCCATTCAGGGGAGTTGGATGGCACATTGCACAAATACAAAGACCAGTTGCTGTGCATCAACCAGGTGAAAAGGTAACACCGTGAATGCCATCTTATTCACCCGGCCTCCTGGTGAATGACTGCACTGCCAAGCAATGAATGGTAAACCCCTCCTCAGCTATGTCAGGGAAATGGATGTCACAAGACCTTGAAACATAGGAGCAGAATAGGTTATTAAGCCCATCAAGTCTGCCTTACCATTTTCAGACTAAGCCCACTGCTCGGCCTTCTCTCCCTAACCTTTGATGCCCTGGCTAATCAAGAACCTATCAATCTCTGCCCATGCATGAGAAAGATTTAGCCATCTACTGGCTTTTCTTGGTAATAACACATTGATTATATAATAAAATTGATATATGTCTTATGCCTTAAAAACACCCTCGGCTTGGCTCAGTGGATGTTATTATAGCCTCTGAGTTAAGTGAGTGCTGAATGTCTGGAATCACACTTCAACACTCCAGTTACACTTTTGGACTTGGTGCATCGTTTGTGCTGACTCCCCGCAGACTATTTATTGCCATGGCATTTACACAATGGTAGCATGTCATACCATGCAAGAAGCAGATATATCTTAGTACAATCAAAGCATATTCTTCCTTAGAGAAACAAAGTAAGACAAACAAGAAGGTCACAGCCAGTGAAGCCCATTCTACAATGAGTTCAGCAAAATGGCTGAAGGCTTGAGGGCCGCCCTCTCCAACCCACTTAGCCCTTGCTGGAAGAGGCACTGGACCTGTCATGATGTGATGGTATGAATGCGATCCAAGTTTCATGCACAGCTTCCTGGCTTAGACCCAAGAGCCGAGGTGCCTTCTGTTGATACACAGCTTCATCAATTGGAAGACCTGAGAAGGGAATGGTTTCAAAATTCCACGGTTGGGGGAAATAGAAATAGTTTCATTAAATCGGCCCAGTAGAATGGCCAACGGGACTGGAGACCTTCTGCCTGCTCTGCTCTTTATCTCAATAGCAACCAGAGGTCATGGAAGCTGGCAGTCGTTCATCCCCAAATGCTGACACAGGTCTCTGCCAAGAGACTGTTGCAGCTGTGTAGATGATCTTAATTCAGGAGTACAAGTGAAAGAGAAATCATTGGAAAGACCTTGTGGAGCCATCAGAGACCCACACCCCCCCCCCCAGAAAATCGGTCTCCTAATTTCTCATTAAAAAATGACATAATTCTCTTTTTTACCATTAAGAAAAATCTCATGCAACACTTGATTTCCTATAAAGAAGATCTTTCTAATTCATTTTCCTTGTGTAATTGAATGATGGTTTTGAGTATATGTAGTAATTCTCCCCCTTTTTAAATACTCATCCGCTAAGTATCTATACACATCTACAAGGTGACCGCGATGCAGCAAGCAGCTGATAAACTGAAATAGAGGGATGAAGCTTCATTATGTAGTAGGGAATTGGATTCACTTCAGAACTGTTTACAATATTTAGATGAAATATTAGTTTATTGAATGTTATTTACTAATTCTGTTTAATTGATATATGTAAGAATATCAGGAGAAAGGTTTCTCTACTTGAAATATTGCAACAAGACGATAAAGGAAAGATTGAATGAATCTTTTATTCACATTGAGTATTGAAGTGCCCGTCTTTATGAGGGTACCAGTGTTAATTCTAATTCTCATTGAAATTGTCTTATTGCTAAGCAACTGTGAATGTGGGTTTCTAGCTCATAGTGAGTTCTGCATCTTTAGCCCTTTTTACACAGAGATCCTGCAAAACTGCCATAAAGAAGACCTGTCATTAAGCTGGTTTTGCTTGTTTACACTGAAACAAACAATGCTGGTATAATGTCAGGCCAGTGTGTCATTTTACACAGCAAACCAGCATTCCAAAATCAGAAGAGATGGGACGTGTAACACAACAGCATCGGCACTGGCATGTAGTGTGAAGTATAACATACTGTATTTGATGGTATAAGACCCATTTTTTTTCCCCAAAAAATGGTCAAAAATATTCCCTGGCTTATATGTGAAGTTGAAATTAGGGTGATAATGGTAACACTGACAGCGTTCATCGTCATTGTGTGGCTCAGTAGCATCACTGCCATCTATCGTTGGGGGCTTCTAGTGGGCTATCAGGCGGGAATGGGTCGATGGAATCAGTGTGGGGACTGGTGGTGGGCTTCGGGAGACTCTCCTGGCGATACACTGTTGATCCCCGCACTGGTCCCACCGCCCTACTCCCCCCCCACCCCCGCTCCGGAGAGTGAAGGGCAGCGAGACCTGCACAGGACCAACAGTGGGCCGCTGGGAGAGAGCAGGCAGTGGAACCAGCACGGGGACTGACAACAGGCCTCCAGGAGAAAGCTGGACAGCAGGCCATTGGGAGAAAGCAGGCAGTGAGCTGCCGGAAGAGAGCAGGACTGTGGGACACTGGGAGAGGGCGGGACAGTGGGCCACCGGGAGAGAGCGGGCAGAAAGACAGTGGCAGTTTGTTTTTATAAAATGTTTTCTCCTGTAGCTAAACTGCTTTTGTTTTTGCTTGCAGTATTAATATTAAAAAGATTTTTCCTGTTGTCCTGGACCTGGTTGCATATTTTGTCCAAGTTTTAAATGCTTACGCGGAAATACACTAAAAAAATTCTTAATATTCCCTGCTGAAATAGGGGGGGGGGTCTTGTATGCCTGTGGGTCTTATATGCCATCAAATACAGCACACATACACATCCTTTCCTGTCCTGGTCCCAGCCTGCCAGCTCATCCTTTATACACGAACATTGATTCAGAGCTGTGACTACTTCAGTTGCTGGCTTAAAGAAAGGACTACTACAGTGACCCCCCCCCCCCCCCCCCACCATTCAATGCTTGTGTCTTTGACACAGAAAGCATGATGCAATAAAGGTGCAATATTTCCACCTTGGTGGATGTATAAAAGGGGCTTTGGACTCAAGGTTTTCGCCTACCAATCACAGTCCATTAACTCCAAAGAAAGAGTAAACTGTGGACAAGCCAAAAAAACTTTTCCCTCTCAGTCCACACCTCCAGTCTTAGTCACATCCCATTCTTTCCTGACAAGGCCAGATCTTTATGACAAACTCCCTTTGTCTCATAATGTTAACTGATTCTTGATTCCTCAGGTGCCCTAAGTTTAACTTACCACAATTTGAAGCATGAGCACATTTCCATCAAGTAGACCAGAATTAGAGCATTATCCTACAGTGCTCACATCAACTGCTGCAATTCCCCCGTCATCACAATCGCTCCACAGCACATACAATATCGTTGGCTCTCCACTCAGCTCCAGATCACCTCGAAAACAGCAATTCATACATACGGCTGCTCTTCATCAATTGCACCTTAGCCTTCAATACCATTATTCCCTCGGTATTGGTCAAGAAGCTACAAACTCTAGGTCTCCGTACCCCCTTCTGCAACTGGATCCTTGACTCGAAAGACCACAGTCAGTACGAATTGGAAACAACATCGCCTCCTCATTGATTATCAACACAGATGCTCCCCAAGGATGTGTGCTTAGCCCACTGCTCTACTCATTATACACCCATGACTGTGCAGCCAGGCAAATTCCAATGCCATCTACAAGTTTGCTGATGACATCACAATTGTCAGAAGAATCACAAATGGCAATGATGAAGGGTACGGGAGGGAGATAGATCAGCTCGTTGAATGTTGTAACGACAACAACCTAGTGCTCAATATCAGCAAAACTAAGGAGATGATTGTGGACTTCAGGAGGAAGTCAGGGGAACATGACCCAGTCCTCCTTGAGGGTTCAGTAGTGGAGAGGATCAAGAACTTCAAATTTCTGGTGTCAACGTCTCTGAGGATCTGTTCTGGAGCCTACACATTGATGCAATCTTAAAGATGGCTGGCTAATGGCTATACTTTGAGAGGTTTCTGAGGAGATTCGGTATGTCACTGAAGACTCTCATAAACTTAAACATTCTTGCTTGTGGCACCACTGCCTGGTTTGGAGGTGCCAAATCTCAGGACAAGAATAAACTCCAGAGGGTTGTTAACTCGGCCTGCGACATCACAGGCACCAGACTTCACTCCGTCGAGGACATCTACATGAGGTGGTGTCTTAAAAAAGGAGCCTCTATCCTCAAAGACCCCCACCACCCAGGCCATGCCCTCTTCACTCTGTTATCATTGGGGAAAGGTACAGGAACCTAAGGATGAGCACTCAACTGCTCCTTCCCCACTGCCATCAGATTCCTAAATAATCAATGAACCAAAGACACTGCCTTAGTTTTCGTGCACTGTTATTTAAATTTTTTTATAGTAATGTCGGAAGATGGTTTATAATATGAATGTTTGCACTGTGATGCTGCGCCAAACACCGAATTTCACGACTTGTTAATGTCAATAAATTCTGATTCTAATTCTGATTCTGAACATAGGCCACATTAAATGAAATGAAATCAGGTTAAATTGCCATTAACTTTCAATTACCTGTAGTGACCTGGAAGTTAAATAATCTCAAATCACAATTTCTTTTTTGAATACCATGCTTGATTAAAGGCATTGCCACCCCAGATCATTCCTAATTTGTAGAACTTAACAACTGCGTGGAATACATATCAGTTCAATATTACTCCATGGTACTTTAAACTTAATTCCCTTTACTAATCAGCCATTCAATTCCTAAGAGGCCTAATTATCAAATTAATAAAAATGAATCAGTTATAAGAAGTTCCAGTTTAGAATTCTCATCCATGAGAGAGTGGTGGTCAATTTGGGTTGTGTCTGTGGGAGCATGTTTGAAATGTCTTGATCGTTTATTGCAACAGGTGGAAGCTTCACCCTGAGTCATATTTGGAAGGATATAAAAGTTAGCAAATCTACCAGTCCCAACGCATCACACACCAGACGCTACCATCTGTTACAGATGCAAAATAAACTTGAAGGTTGGGTGGCACAATTGGCGAGCTGGTTAGTGCAATGCCTTTACAGCACCAGTGGTAGGTACTGGGGTTTGAATCTTGCGCTGTCCTTAAGGACTTTGTACGTTCTCCCCGTGTCTGCGTGGGTTTTCCCCAGGAGCTCCAGTTTCCTCCCACCATTCGAAATGTACCGGGAGGTTGTAGGTTAATTGGGTGACACTGGCTCGTGGGCCAAAATGGCCCATTACCGAGGTGTCTTTCTAAATTTAAAAAAAATTAAATTTGAAATGAAAGCCAACAGTTACAAGCGTTGGCCATTCCCGATAATTAAACACATAAGTCTCTAACTAGTTGTAGTCACCTGGAATCGCTGATGTAAAGTTGTGGCCTCAAAGTGACAGCCAATTTAAGAATCAAATATCACAATCTTGTTCCTGATTTGAAACTGTCCATAAACAGCTCAAGACGCATTAAATTACAACTTCAAGTATTAAAATAATAAGTTTAGTTCCTCTTCTTATGAATGTGACAATATAGGCCTCATTTAACTCACAGATCAACCATATGGATAAACAAAGCTTAGCTTTATCTTATAATTTATGTAGCATCCACTTGCAAGGCATTATGATATGGCAATTAGGAACAGGGAATCTTGTTACCAGCAACCTCTCCCCCGACCCAAGGAACCTAAGGGCAAATTTGGCTGATTTCCACAACTGCAGTGGGAATCAGCTTAAGAAGATGTTAACATGTGGTATTTTAGTTCTCCATCATTATCAGTCTTCCCGGTGGGATTTCCATCAGCGATATTTTAATTGACTATTATTAGCCTTGATTGACCAGTCAGAAATGTGCTGATTTCCCCAGAGCATGGAGATAGGCTGCTTGTCCTGTGGTGTGGTGGAGTTTGATGCAGATGTGACTGATGTTCAGCTCTTTCACCTGAGTGTAGACAAGATGGCCTTGAAATTCATTCTCAAATAAATAGCTGCACTAATCCCTTGCTGGACAGCGAGCTCTGTTGGTGTTGCTCTGAGTCTTTTCAGTATAAAGATCACTGGAAGGAAGGAGCACATAAAGAAGGCAATGAGAGAAGTGTTAGGAGAACACAATCTGTTTATGAATTAAAAGGACAGCTTGTTAATTCCAATAAAGTGTTTATATGGAGATATAGTAATTCAATGACATGCATCTATTTATTTCAGTGCCAATTTTCTGAGCCAATTCACACCACTCCAAAAATTCAACTGGACATGACCCAACTGCTTTGTATTTGTATCTGTGACACAATTACTGAGTGAGACCTACATCCAAAGGACATTATTTTTTATGTTCCTGTTGGACTACTTGCCTGGGAAATTAGTCCAAATGGTCAAGCATTGCTTGGTGCTGGACACTTGCAGAGCAACAAAGTTTTAATAATGTTGGGGACTAAGTTCGGTTCCTTTGCCCTAATCCTCCCTGGCAGGACCACCTCCCAACCCTATGTTCTTGACCCTACTCATGCCCTGGGCCGATTGAGCCGAAGAAACACCATGAACTTAATTATTATTCTAAATAGTGAAATGACATTGGTTCAAAATATTCTCTGCAGGGAATACAGACAAAAATACTGCTGATAAAAATAAAGAAACACATGTTGATGTCTTACTGAACTAATGATACTACCGCAGCAGTAGTACGCAATATAAATACTTCCTCATCACCCTTGGGTTAAATGCTAATATCTCAGTGCTTGACATGCCCCCAAAAGCTCCTCAACCAGACATTGAAATGCCCTGTCACTCTGAACTTCTAGGCCCCATCTCAACCTAATCACCAAACTCACTCAAACTCAACACCTCCAACAATCACTGACTCTCTCAATCTCCCAGAGCCTCTAATAGAGGCTCAGTACAATTTCCCCTGGCATCTTTGCTGCAGGACCTCACTGCCCCTGAGCAAAAATGTTCTTCCTCAGCTCCCTCTTAAGAGTGTGGTGGTACACCACCGGCCTACTGCAGGGGCAACATCTGTACCTGTAGGAGTGTACCACCAGCCTACTGCAGGGGGCAACCTCTGTACCTGTAGGAGTGTACCACCAGCCGACTGCAGGTGGCAACCTCTGTACCTGCAGGAGTGTACCACCGGCCGACTGCAGGGGGCAACCTCTGTACCTGCAGGAGTGTACCACCGGCCTACTGCAGGGAGCAACCTTGTACCTGCAGGAGGCAACCTCTGTACCTGCAGGAGTGTAAGGGGACTGGACAACACCTGGCCGGCTGTCAATCAGTCGACCTGAATGGATCAAGCCCCACCCGGTCGGGTGTCAATCACCCTCCGGGATATAAGCCTGTGCCGGCCTCCCGAGGCCTCACTCAGAGTTGCTGCAGCCATAGCCAGCCTGGCTCTGTGGAAGTGTTTGTGGATTAAAGCCTGTTTTACAGTCTTTATCTTTGTGTGTGTCTGATTCTGGTTAACAGTGCACCACAAAGAGCATCATTTAGGGGATATAACTTTATCTCTTGCCCCAAGATCCTAAAACAGCTAGTGTAGTTTATAATTTCCATAACAATGAAAATTGTATTAATTTTATTGGGGAGTCGGCAGTGAAATGCTGAAGAGAATGCTCAGTTAGCTTTTTAGCACATTTGTGGGTTCCATGGGGGATGCTTGACAGCCTAACAGAGTCTGGAGAAGTCTCCATTGTTCAATGGGTTGACCCTAAATTATGAAGGAAATCACAAAGTAGCTCAGGGCACCTTCACTTGGACTGTGACGATATCCAAAAGCTCCAATTTCCTCTGATCAAGAAGAGGTGAGCAATGAGCAAACTGTGTTGCCCTTGGTTGCACATTGATATTGGCAGAATGTCAGATGCGCTGACATGAACAGCATGTACCAGTGTCTTGCCCAATATTTGTATGGGTGTTACTTCTCCAGGGAAGTGAATGCTATAGGACACTAATTACACATAAACAATAAATGCTAGCCAAATTTCTAGACATATGCACAGGACTGAATCTGCTCAATATCTCACATGAGGCAGTAAAAATGGCTGAGCTTTATTTTGTGTTCAATGTTTTGTATTATGGGCCTCATTTAAGGGCCAAAACATTCAAGATTTCCAGTGCCACAAAGGCAGCACTGGCTTGTGGACTGGAAGGGCCTGTTACCGTGCTGTACGTCTAAATTTAAGTTTGAACGTAGAAGTGAAGATGATATTTCAGTTCCACGACATCTTGTGAAAGACACCTCCTATTGTACAGATTGGACTCAGCATTAATCTCAAGGAGTACCAGTTTAATTCTTCAGAGATGGAAATGGTGACATTGCGCCAAGACTGATGTACTTGTCTCTGGTCACGTATATACTTCCAAAGATTTCTTCTATTGTCATGTAATGATACAAAAAATATTATATACATTAATATACAAGGCAAACAAAGAGTTGCCATGAGCATTACCACACACCCCCAGACAATAGGAGAATGAGTCCCTTCAGAGGCACTGAGTGAACACTGAGTGTTTCCCTCAGCCTCGGTAGGTGCACAGACTTCAGTTCAAACCTTCGGGAACCCAATCTCCAGATTCAAGTCTACAGGACGACCTGGAAGCCTCAGAGGCCGAGGCCCTTCAGGACCCCTTCTTGCCCTCAGCACCCTCTTGAATCCCAGTTCCGATACCTGACTCCCATGCCCACATCCTCCGTGGGTTTCCAGCTGCCCGCAGTCTGTATGAGACCCTGTGGCTGCAAGTCATCAGGCAGCCTTTGTGGGCCCTTTAATCGCTGAGCCCCTCGAGGCCGTGTGGGGTCATCTCTCATGCTTCTCCTTTTCATTGCTGGTGTTCTATGCCAGTCCACTGATACCCCGTTGTGGTACTCTAACCAGCACAGGTGCCTCCACCTTAGGCACAGAGTTCTGTGGTTGCAGGGTTTTTTTAAAAATCCATCAGCTCCTTTAACAGGTCATTTAAAGCCTGTATATATAAATATAAATATATATATATAAAACAAAATGGGCAGGTGGTTGACTTTGAGGAGAAAAACATCAGAATACAGGAAGATATATATGGTGTGGTCAGTTGTGCAGATATGTCAAATGAAATCTAATCCAGAGCTGGGAGTGAACAATAAGTGGGGGGATACTGAGTGCTGTGGAGGAACAGAGAGACCTTAACTTGTATGTCAATAGATCCAGAAAAACAGCAGAACCGATCAATAAGAAGGTTAAAGTGATACATAGTTTTATTTTTCTTTATCATTTCTGAGATGAGAGCATTAGAGCAAGCAGGTTGTGCAGGAGCACCACACAATACAGCAGTGAAAACTCAAATGACCTGATATCCATTCAGGATCCCCAGTGGTTCAGCATCTGGTACTCTCACCTGCGCAGATTGTGAGCTAAGAGTCTGGTATGTGACAGCAGTGTGCAGCCAGGGCGGGGTCTGGAGTAGAGATAGGTGTGTGGCCAGAGCTGGGAACACCAGAGGTCAATGACGTGGGTTTGTTGCGGCCTGAGCTGTGATCCAAAATCCTTATGCTTTAACTTGTCTTGAGAAGTAGGAATGCACCAAGTTCTATTTCCCATTGTCTTTAACCTCATCAGGGTCACTGAAAAAGTTATGAGTAAAAAAACAAAAGTCTGCAGAGGTAAAAACTTAGTGCTGGAGAAACTCAGCAGGTCAAACAGTGTGGACCATGTGACCTCTCTGTTGGAATCTTGTTGGAAGTCACATCACCTGCCAATCAAGGTTGGACTTTGCCCATCCATTCGTGAATACCTGTCCATTGGCCCCCCCCCCCTTTAAATCACTTTCAGATTACCTGGGCCGGACTCTCCAGCTTACTGCACTTTAAAAGCCCACCACGTGCAGGCAGATCATCCTCTTTGCTCCTTGGTTCTAACTATGAATGCTGTTCTACGCCAGGTCATGAACTGTGGACATTGGTGGAGGAATCATTGGTAAGGTGTGCCCTAAGCTTGGAATGGGAACATGACATTGTTTGGGAATAATTAGCATTGAGCTGTACCCCATTAAAACAGGGAACTGGAAGTGTGTGCTGATGTGCCTGCCTAGTAAGAGTGTGCTCATTACTGAAAATTACTGCACATGCGTAACAGAGAGAGTGAGCAAGTAAGCGGCCACTGGTATTGGAGATCGTTGTATCCAATGTGAATGCTTGCGTTGTTTTAGTACCAAGTATGGTTTAGTGTTTTTCCCCATTATAATTTTCCCATGTATGCAATAAAGATCATCCTTTGTTTGTTAGCCTGTGTCTGGATTTCTTTCTCTGTGAACCCACCAAACCTGATTTGATCATACGAAATAGTATGTTGTATAGCAAAGATCAAGATACATAACCAACGTTTTGGGCTTGAACCCTACATCAAGGTAACATAGATTTTGAGGAAGGGCTCAAGCCCAAAATGTTGGCTATGTATCCTGATCTTTGCTATATAGGTAGTCCCTGACTTGCGACCTATGCGACTTACGTGCATTGACTCAAACGATTGAATTTTAAGAAATATATAAGAAAAATCATAAAATTACGCAGTTTATGTTGTATTTGAGAAACTATAACAAGGATACATGTTATGTAAGCCCAGAAAATGTGCGTACTTAACTTGTTAGTTAGTGTCCCAGGTTTTGTAACCATCTTGATTCCTATGTGCATGCATGAAACTTCGGTTGGTGCATGCATGTTGGTTCGTGAATAAGAATTTGGTTGGCGCATATGTGAGGCGCATATGTGAGAGTTAAGGGCACTTAACTCTTGTGCATGCACCAACTGAACTCCATTTCGTGAACCCACTACTCACGCGCCTACGAAAGACTCATGCTTGTGCACAGGAACACAAGCCTATGGATCCTGGAATGCCAATTAACAAGGTTCAATTCAATTCAATTCAATGCCAATTCAATTCTGACATACTTCCATTCCGAGATAACACCAGTCATGCAGAACGGAACACGGACATGTGTCAGGGAGTGCCTGCATAAAATACATTGCTTGATCTGCTGAGTTCCTCCAGTATTGTGTTTCCACTGAAAATGTTACTATTCTATTGTGAAACGTTTTTTAAAAAGTGCAATTAATGTGCATTGAGGGATTGGAGTAGCATCCCATAGTCCTGAAAATCTGCTTGTCTGGCACTCCTAAGCTTTACTGTAATTAGGCTAAAGCTTGAATCATATGCTTTGTTCTGGTTCTCACATGATAGAACAGATGAAATTCCATTGTAGAGAGGGTAAATAATTCTTCAAGCATGTTGCTGAGAAAACTATAGCATAAGAATGGTTTGGATTGGCAGTCATTTGGATCAGAGGAGGCTTTGTTGAGGTGCTTAAAATACAAAGGATCCGAGATAAACAGAAAGAATCTGTTTTGTTTAATGGGGATTCTTGCATAGACCATTTGTCTACATTTCTTTCTCATTGAATGCAGTTTACATTTACCGGTCATTTGGAATTCTGCCTGACAGCAGGAAAAGGAATCTCAGGGTTGTATGTAATGTACGCTGACAATAAATTCAAAATTTGAACTTTGGGTGGGTCAAAAATCAATGTCATAGATTTAAAATAAATGGAAAAAAGATGAGAGAAGAGGTGAGCACGTTTTTGCTACCTCCCAAGTGTGGCAGGGTTTGGCACTCATTGCCTTATAGGGTGGTGAAGGCAGTATTTGAAGGGTTGTGGCCTGCAGCTATGGGCCTTGGACTGAAAGGTAGAATTGTATTGGGTAGCTCTTCATGGATGGGAACAGTCACGAAAGCCTGAATGATCTTCTGTTTCCCATTTTCTTTGAACAATTTGGGTAATTCTTCATGTCGTTACTACCTGATGTAGAGGATCGATTCCAGTGTTGCTCATTCTGACGCGTTATCTAAATTTCCCTCTTGCCTGAGACTCCACCCTCTCGTTTAAACTGTTTTAGGACACACTCTTTGCCACTGATGGACAGTCAATTACACAAAGACTGAAGTTGCCAAAACTGAGGGTTTGGACTGCATCGCGGTGTTGGTCGCTCACACTGATCTGGATTCAAACTGGGGGCAGGCTTGTGGCACGACAGCCTTTATGGGGAAGAAAGGGGAGGAGTCACGAGCCAGCCAGTGAGAGCAGGGTCAACCAGGAAAGGTCATGTAAGTTGCATATGGCAAATATGTACATTAGTGGTTTCACCACAGTCACGTTTTTATTGCAGCTAGACCAAAATGAAATTGCTTGAACTATGTGAATCCCGACGTACCTTTAAATCACAAATAGCTTTTAAATAATATTTGTAAGATGCGGCAGAAATCACAGGAAAGTTATCAGATGGTTTACGCCATCAAGCTACCTGTCAGTCATCAAAAGCTTGAACGTTGAGATAGTTTTAAGGAACAGGCTAAAATAAGGGAAAATCAAAGGATGGAATTCCAGAACTTGGAGCCAAAGCAGCTGCAAGCAGTCCCCGCTGGCAAGCAGAAGAATGGAAGGAACCAACGAGAACTCAAAGGCTTGCTTTTGAGACAGAAAAGTTGCAGAAGAAGGAAAGGCCATGATGAAATGTTGACAGAAGGATTTGAATTTTAATTCAAAACAACCTCATATCTGACCTCATTAAGTGTAGGTACAAGGGACATGTTGCAGGAAGCTTCTAACTGTTTCCTCATTTGAACATTGGTTGACACCCATCCTGTTTATCTGAGTTGCCTCCAAATCTACTCATTTCAGAACGTTTTGACACTCTGCTCAGTGTGTCTTGCAAGGATTAACTGTAATTCCGATACATTTAAGGTTTACATGTTTTCAAAGCCAGTTTTACCTGTTCCAGGAAAATTCTGTTTACCCACAAGCCTGGCTCACTATCACTGACTGCAGCAGGAGTGAAAATCTCTCGAGTATCGTGACAAGCATAAACATTCCTTTTGCCCCAGTGCTGAGCCAATATATTTGGAAATCAAAGTGATAAAATAACCTTATGTCATGAGATACTAATATTCAAATTAAAAACAGTTTTCAATAGCCCTTCACTTCATTTAGCCTTCCCTTCAATCCGAAAAGTAAATATAATGTCTGGACAAATAGCTCACCATCTAATAAATAGCCTGGTGTTGCTAATGCTCAGCCAATTTAGCTGTGAATCTGACTGTTGAGGGGTTTGGCAAACATTTATACATTTAACTCCTGCTTTCTGGTCACAGCCCCACGTTTGATTAATCTGAATGGACTCTGTTCAAGCACGGCTAAAGAATCCCCCACCCACCCCCCCCCCACCCCCCGTAATTATTATGTCTCTTTCCATAGAGCACTACAGCACTTCAGTCAATCTGTTCTGTGCCAAATGATTATTCTGCCCTGTCGCACTGACCTGTACCCCGACCATAGCCATCCATACCCCTCTCATCCATGTACGGATACTGGTGATATTCTTCTTCTTTGACTTGGCTTCGCGGACGAAGATTTATGGAGGGTATGTCCACATCTACTGCAGGCTCATTGGTGACTGACAAGTCCGATGAGGGACAGGCAGGGACGGTTGCAGCGGTTGCAAGGGAAAATTGGTGGGTTGGGGTTGGGTTTTTCCTCCTTTGTCTTTTGTCAGTGAGGTGGGTTCTGCGGACTTATTCAAAGGAGGTTGCTGCCCGCCAAACTGTGAGCCGCCAAGATGCACGGTTGGAGGCAATATCAGCCCACTGGCAGTGGTCAATGTGGCAGGCACCAAGAGATTTCTTTAAGCAGTCCTTGTACCTCTTTGGTGCACCTCTGTCTCAGTGGCCAGTGGAGAGCTCGCCATATAACACGATCTTGGGAAGGCAATGGTCCTCCATTCTGGAGACGTGACCCACCCAGCGCAGGGGGCAATCTCTGTACCTGCAGAAGGACCACGTGGGGGCTGACTCCACCTGGCCGGCTGTCAATCAGCTGAAACTGGTGTGTACAGAGTTCTAGCAGAATAAAGCTTGTAGTACAGTCTTTTGTGTCTGCTTGCTGCTACAACAGTGTGTCACACAGATCTGATTCTTTTCTTAAATGTAAACATTGAGCCTGCATTCACCACTTCACCTGGCATACCACACTCTCACTACTCTCTGCACGAAGTAGTTCCCACTAATGATTCCTTTAATTATTTCTCCTTTAACCCTTAACCCATGTCTTCTAGTTCTAGTCTTAAATAACCTCTGAGGAAAAACACCTGCTTGCATTTACTCTATCCATGCCCCTCATAATTTTTATGCAGGTACACCCCGCTTTACAAAATTGGAACGTTCCTATGAAACCTTTCGTAAGATGAAATTGTGTAAAGCGATGGCCCATTCACTATTGAAGGCTATTTTCGTAAAAGCTAAAACACTTTGAAAAAGCGAACACAGGTTTCTTTGTAAAAGCAAATTTTTGTAAAGTGAGTATTCATAAAATGGGGTACACCTGTACCTCTATCAAATCTCACCTCATTTCCAACCCTCCAGGGACTAAAGTCCTAACCTATTTAATCTTTCCCTGCAACTCAGCACCTGAAGTTCCTTTTGAAACACATTGTTATTGTCTGTGACCTGAACAAAATTTAAAAAAATGTTTTTAAATGAAAGGATGATAAATTATTACAGTGAATAGACTTAGCACCTCAGTCTGAACTCCCCAGATGATATATTGGTGATGTTACTGAGAATAATGCAAAGAAAAGGAGGCTTGAATTTATAGTCATCAAGTCAAGTTTATTGTCATCTGATTGCACAAGTACAACCCAACAAAACCGTGTTCTCCAGTCCTCTGTGCAAAATGGAGATGCACAATCAAACATAACACACGACCGGACAAATGAAACACATGCAGGACATGTATTCATGTATATATTAATTTTGTTTCATGACCATGAGAGTCTGGAGTGGTTAATGTGAGCAGTTCCTTTGTTCCGTTGGACATTCTGTACGGTTATATATGACCTTCCACCTTCCTTCAGAGCTTCCAAACACTTTAAGAATGCTTTACTTCTGTTGTTGCAATGTCGGAAAGACAGGAGCCAATTTGTCATAATGAGTTCTCAGAAACAGCAACATGATAGCGACCTAACAGTTTCTTTTAGAAACGTTGATTTGAAGGACATGTTGTGGTGAGTGTCAGAGAGTCAACTCCCTTCCCCCTCAAATAAAGAGTGTCATTGGGAATTTAATTTCCATTCCACAGAGGAGACGTGATCCCAGTGCTTCAGTGTAACATCTCATTTGAAAGAAGTCACCTCTAAAATTGTAGAATACCCTCTCTACTGCTTAAGTATTATTACTCATTACTTCATCGAGACAGTCTCACAGCCTTCTGACTCAGAGGAAAGATTGTGATCACTTTTAACCTAACTTGCACAACGAGAAATCACATTACTATTAACATTAATTTTTATTTACTTCAAATGGGGGTTAATATTTATATAGTGCAAAATGGCATTTCAGGCAATCTTTTCAGTTTTCTTATAGACCACTTCAAACTGGACAATCCTCCTTCTTTCAGGATCATATTATGTAACAAATGCATTTATTCAATACAACTGGGTGGGAAAATAAATTATTTTATTATTTATTGTTAATTAATTGCTGCAATAATTAAGGTTACGATTTTTATCTATCATTTATATTTGGGCTTGTGAGCTACCAATAAAACGTGTGAACAGTCTAACATGCAGAAACAGCAGGCCTTTGTGCACCAAAACTGGGCACTCAGGGTGGATGTGAGCAATTTATGTTAATGATTTGGCTTGTTAAACTTAAGAATAAGGCGTAAGCCATTCAGTTGCAAATGAACAGATTTTTTTGCTCCGCTAGCGGTCAATTCTTTACTCCCAAGGTGTGTAGAAAGAAGCTCGTATTTCTGACTAAACTGATCCAGAGATTTCTGACTTCAGTAGCTTGTGTACATAAGTTTATTACCATCTGACTGTGCAGGTACAACCCAATGAATCACCACTTCTTTTGACCACAGTGCACACACAATACACAGTATATAATAATCTTATATACCGTATATAAAATATCATTGAAAATAAATGCAGTATATTAATATTTTGGAATGATTTATTCAATTACAGGATATTGTTCATCAATCTCACAGCTTGCAGAAGCTGTTTCCCAGCCTGGTGGTCCTGGTTGTGGCCCACAAATACTGTGTTCTGGATGGAAAGGGTCCGCAATAATTGTTTGAGCCCTATTTAAACAATGGTCCTGGTGAATGTCGTCAATAAAGGAAAGGGAAACTCCAGTGATATGCTCGGCAGTTTCGATGATCCTCTTTATTGTCTGATGCTTCGCAGCTACTACTGTATAAATGTTGAGGTATAAGATCAACCATGAACCACATGAATTGAGGAGCAGGACTGATGGTCATTAGGCCCACTCCTGCTCTGATTTCCTTTGCTATTACATTCTTTTTCTTATAGATTTGTAAACTTGATTCTAAGATGATAAATATGTCATCAAATGAAATTATGTCACTTTTCTAACAATGGATCAAAAATGTCAGAATTTATCTGGGACAAACAGAAGAGTGGGAAGTCAGAGGTTAGAGGCATTTAGATGAAAAAGCCCTTCAATGGTCAAAGGATTGCAACTTCTCTCTGACATGAGTTGCTCTCTCAATGCTCACAAGGTAGTAGTAAAAATACAACGCTGGAGAAACTCAGCAGGTCAAACATTGCCCTTTATATAGGAAAGATAAAAATACATAGTCATCGTTGCTGGTTTGAGCCCTTCATCAAGGTGTGGAAAAATGTTGTCAGGCATCTGAATAAAATGGTCAGGGGGAGGAGCATGGTTGCAAAGGCCAGAGATAATAGGTGGAGAAGGGAGGCAGGGGACAGCAGCAAGCAAGGGAGTGGTGGGGGGGGGGGGAAAGGATGGCTAGGTGAATGGAGAGGGAAGGGAAAGAAGGGAAGGGAGGAGTAAAGGAAAGCAAGTTATCAGAAACTGGAACAGTTGATAGCATCTGGCTGGAGAGTGCCCAGATGGAAAATCAAGTGTTGTTTCTCCAATTTACAGGTGGTTTTGATGAGATGGTAAGTGAGGCCGTGGACAAATATTTGAGTATGGGAGTGGGATGCAGAACTGATCTTCCCTAGAATTTACAGGGTAGAAATGCCAATCATGAATTGAAACTACATAATACTGCCACGGGAGAACGAGCACCACTCACAAAAAGGCAAAAAGTTCACCAACGTCATTGGGAATTTAATTTCCATTCCACAGAGGAGACATGATCCCAGTGCTTCAGTGTAACATCTCATTTGAAAGAAGTCACCAATAAAAAGTCCACCAATGTCATGACCCTGAATTTGCCAGCTATGAAAGCTGTCAGTCATTTATGAATTCTTCTGAACAGGGTAATTTAAGGGCTGTTTAAATCAATTTAATTGACTGATTTAAATGCAATCTTTGAAAAATATTGTATTTAGAAGTGATGTTGAAGTATTAAAAATATGCATAAATAAAACATTAAAACAAACATAATTAATAAAAAATGCAAATGATCTTATCCCTGCCCTTCTCCCTCAAGGCCATTCATCTCTGTTCAAATGAACAGGGAAGATCTGTTGTGGATTTCTCAGCTAAGCTCAGTACATTTATGCTTGGCTGCTGGAGACCATGCAGAGTCCAACGTTGGAGGTCAGAAGGGAAGTTTTGGCCAGGACCCCTGTACAGGTGACCAGATACCTGTGAGGATAGTTCGCTGTGCCTCTGCATCAGGCCTTGCCCACCAAATTGTAGCCCACCAAGTTCAGCATTTTAGTTACCCCCGGATTAGCTTTTGTTTCCCCCGATTTCTTCCTTGGTTTTATTGGTGACATTCCTTTCTTTGATACCTCCAGAAGTGGTTGAAATTTAGCTCATTATGTCACATGATAGCCAGGTAAATAAAGTCATTCATGTATGGGAAAGTGATGTCACCTGCAGTTAAGTCTTGACTGCAGCAGAGAGGTTAAATGTGTATTCATTTTCACGAGTTCAGAGCTAATAATGATGCAGAACTGATTGTGGCACTACATTTTAGATCATAAGACATGGGAACAGAAAAAGGCTATTCAGCCCATTGAGTCTGCCATGCCATTTAATCATCAGCTGATCCATTTTCTCACACCCCCACCACCCAGCCTTCTTCCCATAACCTTTGATGCCCTGGCTAATCAAGAACCTATCGATCTCTGCCTTAAATATGTAAATATCCACAACTTTTCAGAAAACAGTTTGGGCTTTACAATGCTGTAACTAGTAGAAATGCTGCGTTCAATCCTTAATCCAGTTGCTGTCTGTGTGGAGTCAGCATGCCCTCCCTGTGAACGAGTGTGGGGCTCCTCTGGGAGTTCTGGTTTCCTCTGACATCCCAACAACATTCCTGTCGGTAGGCTTATCAGCCACAGGAAATTGTCTGTGGGACGTAGGGTGGATTGTTGAATCTGTGGAGAACTGATGGAAATATGGGGGGAAAAAATTAGTGTGGAATTAGTGAGACTGGGTGCTTGGTGGCTGGGATGGACCCCATTGGTTGTATTTCAGTGCCGTTTGATTCTAGGACTGAAATCTAACCTCAGAGCAAGATCTAGCCATGGAGTGATGTGTCATAAGAAACAGTCATGGTCCTTAAGAGTCTCTAAGCATTTACTCTTGACATTACAATAATTAGATCTCAGAGATACCTTCCACAGACTGGATACTCAGTTGAATCAGCCATATTAATGCTTTGATCACAGAATAAAATTGAGGGTTGGGTATCTTGTGACAAGCAAAACCTTTTCCATCATACAGATCAGGACAGTAATGGGATTATCTCCATGATGAACGTAGCTCCAAAATTATCGAGGCTCAATAGCTTCCAAGTCAAAACGGCACCTTTAATGGTGCTCATCTACTGCATTTCCACTATATGACCCAGCCTGGCGTGGTGAAAATCATCTACTAAATGCTCTGCAATGATTCACTTTGACTATTACAACAGCAAAGTCTACAAATTGTACAACCAAGAAGGGCAAGGACAGCCCACACATGGGATCACCGCCACTTACAGTTCTCCTCCTTACCATTCACCTTCTTGGCTTCAGTAGTGTTGCAAATGTTACAGAAATTATCAATCCTGAAACTCCCTCTCCACTTCATTTCATCAAAACTACCAAGGTTCAAATGTTTAGATCAGCAATTGAAATGTCGTGGTATAGGAGGATGCAGGTCAAGTTTGTGAAAATTAGATTAAGGTAGATTGAGAGCATGAGCTAAAGAGCTTATTCACTAACCCCCATGACTCCCTAATATCCTCTTGAATGCAGTTTGGGATAGACAATAATGTTAAATATTCTTGTTTTGAACCTCCACCAGAAGAAATTGATATATGACACTGGGAAGGTTTAGGAAAATCCTTTTCTCCTGATGTTAACCTGGTGCACCTGGGCCACTTTATTTTGATGTATCAATGAAACAGAGAACTTCATTACTTCAAGCAAGTAATTAATAAATAGATCAAAAAGCTGATCAGCAATTGAGATATCTTCAGATATCACCAGTCACCTCATGATATTTGTAGTCCTTACTAGTAATCACTACTCTCTGTGCATTATCCATCAATCAGTTCTCTAACCAAGCTAAAAGGTTCTCTCCATTTACATACCATCTCAGTTCTATGTATAGTACGGTGTATGTCAAATATTACCACATGAAATTCTCAGCAGATTAGACAGCATCTTTGGAGAGAAAAAAAACAGCTGGTGCTTCAAGTCAATGACTCTCCTTCCAACATTTTATTTACTTTCTAGCATTCTGCATTCTAATTAAACAATTCATTTCTAATTAGGATTCCGTTGGTACCCACATGGGGCTTCACTTAATATGGAGAAGAACAAGAGTTTTCGATAGCCGTAGCTATCAAGAAGAAATGCCTCATGATGGAGTGCGGAGAGTTAGCAATTAAAAGGAAGCAGAGTTCAGCTGTCACCAATTGATTGGACCGAGCCTTACTAGTAAAAGAGGCAATGTGAAGGTTTCTGGTTAAGAAGTTGCAACTGGTAAGTGGGGAGAGAGAGGTCACTGAGTTGAGGGGAGATGTATCACTGAGGCAGGAGCAGGTCAGTTAAATGGCTGTCATCACAGTAATATGCCAGCTGAGCTGTTCCCTTTAGAAATCTACAGGACAAGCCCTTTAGGACACTGAACCAAGAAACATGGGGTGATGTCGTAAGTCTGGATCCTATGAATCATGAGATCAGGCTCTGCGAGCCCAGAGTCACAAGTCATATAGTCACATAGTCAAAGAGTCACACAGTCTCACGGTCAGAGTCACAGAGTCATGTAGTCTCTCCCTATGACTCAAGTCCTCTAATCCTGGTAACATCCTAGTGAATCCTGGAGAGACCTGTGAGATTATTGCCTAGGATTCATATGATCTGGGCCTAAAGATGAGGCCTTAGAGTCATGTGACCAAGATGCTGGAAATTTCAGATCTAGGCCTGAGAGGTAAGAGATTAGTGTCTCAAATTTATATGATTTGAGCCTTGTATTACAAGATCAGAGCCAAGGAGTTAAGAAATCATTGCTTGGAGTTTGTAGGCAAGAAGCTTTGGAGTAATTTGATTGTGGCATAAGGTCAGGAAATTTAGATCTTGGGGTTGCAAAATTAAGGCTTGAGGATTGTGTTTCGAGGCTGGTACCTGCGGGAATGGAACTGTGAGTCATGGGGTTGGTGACTAGAGCTTCTGTCCAGGACTTGGTGATCATAGCACTCAGAAAACCTGTGAACTAATTTTTTTCAGCAATAATCAGTTGTTGTGTGTGGAGGAAATGTGGCCTCCCTACCTGTCTGAAATGTGTGTATTGCAGGTGGTCACATGTCCTCCCTGTCTGAAACTAATTTGGAAGTCACATCACCTGTCAATCAAGGTTGGACCAGTCACCCATTAGTGCACACCTTGCCATTGGCTAATTTAAATCACCTAGGGTCATTATTATCTAGAAGCACATATTGGCACTGTATCTAATACCAAATCACAGCACATTATCTTTCTATCTTGTGGTCCAAACCCCAGACATCGGTCCACGCCAGGTTGCCTCCGTGGACATCACTTGAAATGTCGTGGGTAAGATGTGCACTTAACCTGAGCCATGGTACTGTGATAGATCAACAAATGGGTCTAACAAGGTTGTATAGATCATTTGAATTAAATGTTTTTGAGGTATTATTAAGCAATTATTGATGTAATTCTATCTAATTTTATTTTCATTTATTTGTGCATGCTTACTTTTATACAAATGAATTATTATGTAATTGTCAGTTTTGTATTTATGTTTGTATGTTAAACAATAAAAATATTTTAAAAAGCAAGAATACTTGCAGAAATCCACCCCCATTAGTACAGGGAACCTGGTGTGTGTAAGAATCCCTGTTTGTAGTATGTGTGAGCATGTCGGGTTCACTATTATTGGAGTCCTACCTAGCTCCGAGGTGAATGTCCATATCGTTGTTTAAGTGAAATAGTAATCAAGGACCATTTAACGTTCTTCCCTGTTTGTCTCTCATGTGTTCATTGAAGTTGCGTGTGATTGTAGTACGTGTCCAGACCCCTCTCTCTGTGAACCCACCGAACCTGATACTCTTCCCAACATAACATCAGTAAATGCACATCCAAATATATCAGAAGGGTGATTATGCAGCAAAAGTTGTCCAGTCAAATTCGGGTAGTGTAGCAGTTAACACAATGCTGTTTCAGCGCCAATGACCCAGGTCCAAATCTTCCGTGGCCTGTAAAGAGTTTGCATGCTCTTCCTGTGACCTGTGCGGGTTTCCTCTGGGTGTTCCGGTTTCCTCTTACGATCCAAAGACATATGGGCTGGTCATATGGGTGCAATTCGCCAGCATGGGCTTGAGGGTCAGAAGGGCCCGTTACCATAAAATAAATCAAATTTCTAGATCAGCACATTTCAACTTGGAGAGCTCCATAATCACATTCCACTCAGAAAAAGACTAAACTCTTGAAGCCGAGCGCTGCAGAAAGCAGTCTTTTGTGATCAAATTCCAAACAGCTGCGTTTGTAGGCAGTCTCTCTGTTCTCCAGGTTCATATCTCTTTCAACTATAGAACTGCTGTCAAGAGGTCAATGGACAATCCCACCAGAGCCTTGTGATCTTTCTTTGCCCTACAGTTTTGCAGTATTTCTGATGTATGTTCATGATGTTGCATTCCTAACGCTCTTACGACCATCACTATTTATCCTCTTTTTCCTTTCCCTTGTAATCTCCAAATATCTTGCCGCCTGGCATATTTATCACCATTGAATCCGGTTGAGCTCTGGTGTTAGTGGCCAATGTTCAGCTGAAATTGAATTTGTATTTTTTACACAACCAATAGCGAATAGAACATGCTCCCTTTTTGTTTTTATAATTTGTATTATATTTTCGATCAGTTATTTTGTTTCCTCTCAAGATTGACATTATTATTGGTAATATTGATGTCTTGTGCTCCTCTCTCAAAGTCTTCTTTCATCTTCAGGCTGCTTTTATTTCTGTCTGACCCTTCCCAACAGCCAGAGTCCCACCCACCACAACCGCCAGCACCCCATCATCTCACTGGTCTAACTTACTTGGCACAAACTTGTTGAACCATTCAAATGAGAATCTGCTCCCGGTGTTGGTCCTCATGCTCATATTTTCCCTTTAGATCAGGGGTGGCCAAACCTTTTTGGTTGTGGGCCACAAACTGAAAAATATATGATGTTATGGACCAAACAATATTAAGGCGGCAGTTTTCAACTGCTGTCAACTCCTTTAACAGGCCATTTAAGGCCTGCACAAGGCTAACAGCAGTCGGGCTGGGTAGTTGGACCCCGTGGAGGAGCACTGAGATTTCACTCCCTGCTTTCTGCAGGTCCGCACCAGCTGCCGGACTGGCAGTGCTGCCTTATTTTTCAACGGACCACTTAAAAATGGACAATGGGCCGTAGGTTGGCCACCCCTGCTTCAGACGTTTATTCATTTTCCATGTGGTTTGCATGTGGTGTTGTTATTTCTCCTAGAGATCCAACCACCTGGCTCTACTTGAGGAGAACCTCCTCCTTCCATCGCTGCAAGGCTAGCTGCGAAATGGACCACGGTGGGTGGACCCTCCCTCTTTTTCAGCAGTTTTATGTCTTTCTTCATCCTGGCATCAGATCTAAAATTCCAAAAGCAATGAAGCAAAGTACTCAAGGGGTGAAGACCAAGATAAAGATCACCCTGCTGAGGCAGCCAAGGGTTAGAGCACATTGACACAGGATTTACGTGATGAAACAATTCAAAGTTACAGACATTAGGCAAATATTTGGCAATGCGTGACCTATTAAAACAATGTTCACAGAATTTGAAAGTTTTCATAAGCAAGCCTTTTCCTGCCAGAAGAATCTGGTTGAAGAACTGTGGTTTGTCTGGATTATGACTGCGAGAAATTAAAAACAGCCCCTCCGTGCACCTGTTGTTCACAATAAATTGCATTGAGGTAGATTCAATCCTGTCTTTTTCCCTGTAAAGAGCACTGAGAATGACATAGAGGCTGACTGACACCCTACTAACTGTTGAATTCCCATTATTAGTGTCAAATTCTCCTGTTTCATGGTAACTGAGACTAATTGTTTTTCCCCAAAAGTATAACAAGTATTACAAGTTCCTATTAAACCGTGTCCATGGAGGTCCATACTTTATGCCTTCTGACTCCAAAACCAATGGAGTTGGTAAATTAACTGGGGGTATTTGGGCAGAATGGGTTCCAGTGGCTGGGCTTCTACCCACGCTGCATTGTTAAAAAGAAATACTGTATTCCACCCCCACCCTCCCCCCAAACACACACACATTTTCTCACTGACTTTCCTGAAATGGATGAAGATGGGAGAAAACAGTTCTAAAATTTATGGAATGGACGGGGGCCTCTAGAAATGATCTTTTGCAGGATTATCTCTGTGCAGAGTCATGTCCTATAAATGTAGTAAGCACACATTGGTTCATGAACTACCACACATTGCTCTGACATGCAGCCACTGGCTTACTATTTCTAATGACTATTTATTCATTCCATTGAGTTTATTTACTTTAACTTTAATTAACATATTTAAAATCTGCTTTATATTTAGTGCATTGGTTTGACATGGGTTCAAATTAATTTGTAATTATGTCGATTTGGATCTACTTTACATATTTACATAGTGGATTATTTGAATAATTGGGTTATAACTAAAATTCAAGCTCAGGTGGGATACAAGTACAGTGCAGGTGTCAATTCACAAGATCACACATTCTGTTACACCAGAATCAGGTCAGGATTTCAACATGGATACACTCAACATTCCATGTGCATACTATTTGTTTGCTTCTAAATACACAGAAAGAGATGCCTCCAGTCCGGTGCTCCTACCAAGAGAAAGGGAAGCAAATGAGAGTCGTTTCAGAGATATCGAGCGTCCATGGATCTCACCACCACCTCCAATGCCACTGCCTCTTTGTCTGTCCCAACAGTGAATCTGAGCTCCAAGTATTAAAGTCACCCTTCCTGGCCACTGACTCTGAACCCCCGATGCAATTAGGAAGCTGTCAATGTCCGAGGCCCTTCTGGAGCCCTGCTCTCCCCAATGAATCCAGATCTTGCTACCTGGTTCCCATGAGCCAGTTCCCAGCAGCCCTTCGCCTGGTGTGAGTCCTTTGGCCACTGAGCCCTTCATTGGTCCACTGGTGTGGTATCTTATCCTGCAGTGCCCTCTCCTGCTCGGGGTCCCTAACTGTCTGCAGATCCTTCCAGAACCACAACTGTTCTGGGATGACAAGGTTGGATACCTACATCTTGGGCAAAGACATCCATTGGTTCTCCAATGTTAATAATAACTGTTTCAATATATATATATGTTCATCATTCAGCAGAAATACTTGGTACATTGGGAATTCTGCCTGTAAGTATGCATTGTTATGGAGATTGACATGGGTTCAGATACTTCCTCACTGACCTAGATGTTATTGTTTATCCTGTTTGCCTACTTATGGAGCCAACTGTTGCACAGTATGGGATATCTGCTTTCCTAGTGTCACTGCAGGGAAAGCAGTGGCTGTGATTTGTCTCAGCGGAATCACAGCATGTCTTGTGCAAGATGCCCTTGCTGTCATGCAAACTCAGTCTGCTGCTATCGTGAATGACTGCAGTAGCAATGGTTCCATGTATCCTTCCTCATGGTGGTTCCTGCCTGGATCCTGCAACTGCGTGTTGCCACTATCCTGTACCAGCTCAGATTGTTGGCATGGCAAGATAGTGAAATCTGCAGCAGGTCCTTCTAAACCCAAACCAAGCTGCACAGGAGTTTGTTACCAGAGGATAGCAGATTGCCTGGATTCCAAATTAGGGTTTGCCTGAACAGCCAAATGCAGAATGCACAGAGGTTCTCTGCAGAATAAAGCCATCATGATGGCTGTTGGGATATGTCAGTCTTTTCATCATTTTAATGTTTTTGGGGCAAATGATTATAAAGATGATTATGGATGTCTGACATCCCAGCACCCATCATGATGTACAATGCACCAAAATTCTTGCTTGCAGCCAAATAGGTACTTGGAATGAAAAACTATAACAGTAAATTATAGCACATTGCTATTACAGCGCCAGGGTCCCAGATTCAAATCTAGCGCTGTCTCGAAGGAATTTGTACACTCTCCCCATGACTTGCATGGGTTTTCTCTAGGTGTTTCAGTTTCCTCCCATCCTACAAATATTTATGGGGTTGGTAGGTTAATTGATCTATTTGGGTGGCACGACTCATGGGCCGCAAGGGCCTGTGTCTCTCAAATTAAGTTTTTTAAAAATTAAACTAATTGAATTAAATTAAAAGAGACAATAAATACATAAAACATATTAATGTTCACAGTAACCTGGTGCAAAAAAATGTGACTCTCAATAGTGCGAACTGTACTTTTGTGATGAAGGAGTTGTTCATGATTATTGTACCAAGGGGAGGTTAAAGAGTCTGTCAGCTGTTGGAAAGAAACTGTTCTTGAACTGATAGGTGCTGATTTTCAGGCTTCTGTACCATCTGCCTGAAGGTAGCACTGAGAAGATGTTATGACCAGGGCGATGGTGGACTTTTATAATGTAGGTTGGCTTCTTGAGGCAGTGTCTTACATTGATGTCTGCAATGGATGGGAGGTCAGACCCTTATGTTTGCTAATACCTGCAGCCTTCTGGGCTCTTGAGCAGTCAAATTCCCAAACCAGACTGAGATGCAACCAGTCAGTATATTTTCCACAGTGCATCTCTAGAAGTTTGATGGAGTATCTGATGACATTCCAAATCCTTCTCAGTGCTCTTAGAAAGTAGAGATGTTGGTGTGCCTTGTTTTCAATTGCCTCAATGTGCCGGTTTCTGGAAAGGTGTCTGAGATATAAACTTCCAGACACTTGAAGGTTCTGACTCTCTCCGTCTCTTTCCCATTAGTGTCAGTGGGTACATTGCCCCTCTGCCTCTCCTTCCTAAAATCAACCACAAGTTCCTTGGTCTTTGGTGACATTGCGAGCAAGATTATTGTTCTGGCACCACCCAGCCAGATTCTCAATCTACAGCCTGTATTCTGATGCATCATTTCCAGTTATCCGGTGGACCATGGTGACGTGCGTCTTCAACAAATTTGTAGATAGAGTTTGAGTTGAACTTGGCTGTACAGTCATGGGAGTACAAGGAATAGAGCAGCGGACTAACCATACAGCCTCGTGGTGACTATAGCTCCATTAATGCTGGCACTTTTTCCCAGTAATTAACTACCAATATACCAGTGCCAGTGTGAATGCGCGTGAATTGGCAAACGGGTGTCAGATAACCCTGGGGATGGATATCCTGGGACCAATTAGTAAGGATAGCCACCTCTCTCCCCTGGGATGCCTGGGTGAGTTTGAAAGGATGCAGAGAACCAGTTAACAGTGGTCCAGTGTGAACGACAAGAATGGCTTCTTTAACCGATTTGTTCAACAGCTAATTTACTGATTAGCCAGTGTGTGTGGAGGGGGTGATGTTTCTGATGTGCACTGATTGGGGTCTGTTGATGAGAACGTCAAGGATCCAGTTGCACAGGGATTGGCAGAGTCTAGCTCCTTTAATTTAGTAATTCTGGTATGATGGTGTTGTAGTCAATGTTCAACAGCTTGTCCTGCGTGTTCCTGTGGACTAGGTGATTCACAATAAAATGGAGGGCTAGCTGGCATTTACCATTGATCTGTTGTAATGAAAGGTGAAAGATCCTTCCTGAGATAGAAGTTGATTCACTCCATAACTTGCATCTTGAAGCACTTCGTCAAGGTAGATGTTAATGATAACAGGTCATTGTCATTGAAGAATGTCACTTTACTCTTCTTGGGTACTGGAATGATGGATGCCCTTCTGAAGCAAGTGTGGACTTTTGACTGCTGTGGTGAGAGGTTAAAAATGTCTGCAAAATTTCAGCCAGTTGTTTCACACAGGTTTTAAAAACCCATTCAGAATCATTGTCTAGGCTGAATGGTTTCTGAGGTATCACCCTCCTGAAGGTTCTGTTCACCACTACTCAGAGTGGGAGCACTGAGCTACCAGAGCCATGGGAGCTCATGAGAGTTCTTCATTGTTTTCTCCTTTGAAGCACTCATCAAAGGTGCTAAACTCATCCAGGAGATTTATTACAATTGATGATGCTCCCTTGTTTTACTTTAAAGGTTGTGATGGCATGCAAGCCCCGCTACTGCTGTCTGACATCTGTCTGAGACTATTTGTGTTGGTGATAGCCTTTTGAAGTTGTACCTGGGCTTTCTGTATGCTTCTGAATCTTCAGTCTTAAGCACCACTGATCTAATCTTCAACAGTTTGTGAATCACTTGGACCATCCATGGCTTCTGATTAGGATAGGACCACATACTTCCTGATAGATGTAAGCTTTCTTTAGTGGAATGGCATCCCTTTCCTTCCGACATGTGGTGGAGTTGGCATGTAATGTCTCCAAATAACAAGGTTGCACCTTTTAATCCAAGAAAATCAATCCCCTCTCTGTCAGTTGATCTCTGAAATTATTTATTTTCAAATAGAAATGGAGTCTCAGTAGCTCCTCCTACTGGAAAGGGTCAGGTGCACAGTTTCTGCAGTGCCCTATCTTTGCAGTTGTGGCCTTAGCAGGCGGTCAGATTTCAGTGACAATAGCCTCTTTTCTTCCCATTCCTCTTCCCTTCTCCTTCCAGGCAGCTTATTCTGCCCTCTGAGTTCCTGCGCATTCTCCCAGTGAGGCTGTGCTGCTTTTGCACCTTGTCTGCAGGGTGCAGTCAGACATGGATGAGTTTTTTTTTGTCCCTGCATTCATTTGTTCCCTCAACAATATCTCTTCCTCATGAAGATTATACAATAGGATTAGAACCCCCCTCCCCGCCCCCCAAATGAATAGATTTTCCAACCTCTTTTGGTGGTGGGATTTAAATTGCAAATTTATCTGAAAATAATAATCCAATTTACAAAGTATCAGACATTCTGCTGAACAAACTACATAGATTATTTTTAATATTTGGACATGCCCAGAGCAGAACTTCAGATAAATTGAGTAAAAAGAAAACAGTATCAGGTCAGTGTCGTGTTTTATCTTGATTCCAATGAGTTTGATGGGATAATGCCCAAGCTAACCTTGCGGAATTAAAGGATGGCTAGACACAATGAGGCAGGATCTATCTGAAGACGCAGTTCAAAGGTTACTTGTGAACATTGACAAATACATGGCAATGTGTGACCCACCTGAGCAGCGTTCTAGAATCTGAAAGCTCTCATGGGTGAGCCTTTCCCTGCAGGGAGATCCTCACTTCATTCTGGTTTTCGTGGATCATGGCTGAAGGAAATTGAAAATATGAATGTTCCCTCTCAGAGTTATTCCTCTCAAGAGTACCAAGAGATATTGGCTTCAGGTAAATTCAGACCTGGCGTTTCTCCAAGCAAAGAGCACTGAGAATGGTGCAGCTGTGTGCAAAATGACAGCGTGCCTCCATAAATGCCAGAGATGACGAATTGTCTGTTGAACAAGCTGCCCAGACTATTGCAGTTAGAAGGCATGATCCAATTGCCCAAGCCTTCACTAATAGACATTTGATGCCAGTTCACAACAATTCTCACCACATGGACCCATTTTCTGTGCCAAATAAACATCTTCCCCTCCATTGCACCCAGCTGGATATCCACATCTATCAATGCAGCCACATTTTAACAGCCAGCGCACTCCTGTGGGGCTGGCTGACCTCCCTGATGAAGATATTGACTTTGCGCAATTATGGAACATGTGCAACAACAGCTTGAAGTAAATAGGGAAAAATCAGGGAAGGAGATGGACAGACATGGTTCATTCTGTCACCCAATGTCAAAATTAACCATTTTTGGTGGCTGATATACTGGACATCAAATTTTTTCCAAAAGGTTGGCTTTCTGAAAAAAAATTGGGGCTTATAGTAGACAACTTCAAGCTGAACACGAAGATAATTTCAGATTTGCTGTATCACTTAGGGAGTGGAGAAACATTAAATGACATTTGATTGAACTTAGCAGGTTTAATCGCAAAATAATGCTGACAAATGCGTAAGTTTAATTGATCTAAAAATGTTTTGCCACTGATTTTCATTTGAACTCAGCATCTGATGCCTCTTGTGCCAGTGTCCACCAGTAGTCGGCCAGTCTTGATGCATTCTAGTTCCTCTGATACGGCTTTTCCATGGTCGCAATGTCCTGGTGAAACCTTTCACCATGTTCGTCACTGACTGCACCAAGATCAGCTGGGAAGACGTCCAAGTGCGAACGCAGAAAGTGAATTTTCAATGACATGCTGCATTTCATGGCTTTGGATGTTTGAAGTAAACTTAAAATATGACAGAAAATCACAAAAATAGGTTGTATCTAAAAAAAAAAGGTACTTGTTTTTAAGGTAATTTTCATGATCAGTAGCTGAAAAAAATCCCCCATAAAATATATCCCAAAGTGTTCAGGAAGCAAAATTGTTGTCCAGTATAATTAATGTTGAGAATACTGTATCAAAAGGAATAGTAGTTTATGAAGAATTTCCATGGGGAGGACTGACTTGATGGGTCATGAGAGATCATCCCACGGAGCCCATGGGCAATATTTTTAGAATGGAGTTTTTAATGTTTGCTGCTCTTGTAATTCTCTTGTGATGCATCTGGGGACACATTACTGCAATGCGGCAAGGGTTCAGGATAACTTAGACAGAATGGAAATGGACAGAAACGTAGCAGATGGAGTTCAATGAAGTGTGACGTGATGCATTTTCTGAGGATTAAAATGAAAAGACAACACTAAAAATTGGCATCATCTTGAAAAGAGCAGTTGGGCAGGGAGACCTTGTAAATCCTCAGAGATGGAAGGACATGTTAGATGAAAACTTGATGCTAGTTGTGTGAGTTTATAAGTAGAGAAATAAAATATGTAACTAACATTTTTATTAATAATCGGTTAGGTCCCAGATGGAGAATTCTGGGCAACACTTGTCAGGAAAGATGTCAAGGTCCAAGAAGTACATAGGGAAGTTCTATTGAGCTCCTTCCAATGATTTAAGTGGTATGGAGAGAGTAAAAAAATTAGCATTGATCTCCATGGCACCAAAAAGGGATCCGGCAGAGGCCTACCACTTAGAGAACTTATGTAATTGATTGTGAAACAAGCACAATCATTTAGTGTGTTCAGGGCACATTGGAGCATTTGATTGTGAGGCTTTGCCCATGTTGTCTATGAGCTCAAACTTTACAGGCCTCACAAAGTGATACCAATCCTCATGCAAACTGATACATCCTCTATGAATTTGATATCAGTATATGCAAATAGCACTCATTATTAGTCTCTATCAATCAGTTCTGAACAGCAAAGGGAAGTCCAACATTTCCACTACTTGTTTGCAGGTTTGTTGGTTGGAGATGCACTTAATGTTTAAACTGCTCAGGGAAAATTGGTTGCAATCTGAATCATGAGGTAGACATTTAGAAGTGTGGTTGTTATATCCCTAAGTCTCCCTCCAGGAGGACTAAGATCAGGAGGAGAGAGGCCATTGGAAAAACGTTCCTCAGAAAGGAGGTCAAAAGGGGATAGGGTGAGAGGTTCTCGCCAGGAGCACCTCTCCTCCATGTGTCTTTCTCAAACAAAATCCCTTCCCCTGTCCAGAGAACAAAGAATCTAGAGACTAAAAACTTCAAAAGCAATCCACATGATATGTTTGTTCTGCTCAGGTCACCACATTTCAGCTCTACACCAGAGAGATAGGTCTTGATGTACAAACAGCATCCACACAAACATTTGCTCCTCTTTCAAGTCTGGCTGCAGCTGAAATTGGGAAGTGCAATTATAAACGCGGCCATAGACTATGAGGAGTTTGGTGGAAACACTGGTATCTTCAGGATGAAGAGAGTGGTTCAGGACCACCCTTCAGGACTCTCCAGAGATACTCTCTTACTTCACTAGCGTCTGATTCAGCCTCCAGTTTCTGGCTACTACAAGGGAACAATCCCTGCCTACTGCACAACCAACTAGAGGAGGGGTGAAAAGACTGGGGTGTGAGGAGATGGACATGAAGAAAGTAGAAGGCATAAAGAGGAGGGGTTTTCTGGGGTTCAGAGAAGCACTCCATTAACACAGGGCTCAAACAGAGAGATGGTCCATGCCCAAAATAAGTGATCTAGGCTTGGAGACTTATCAATATTCATTTTCACCAAGTGTAAACTTTACCATTATGGCTTGACATTCCGCAGCATTATCTAGGATAACCAGACACCAAGGTGAACCATGCACTGAATCTTAATGGGTGCAACAGTATGACTGAGGCTGAAAATGGGACTGTGAGCTCACCATTTCAATTCCTACAGCTGTCTTACGATCTTCAAGGTGTGTCCAGTTTGGCAGAGAGTTCCAAATTTTATGCAGACAGCTTCAAATTAAGTATCTTTAACCTTTGGCACTAAGCTGGGACTCAATGCTGCCAGAGCTCACCGGAGCGCCATTCCTGCACCTTAGGGGGCTACTTCAGCACCTCCTTGTAGTCATTTTTGGTGAGCTCCAGCACCTTAAAAAAAAATTAGCACAGCACCCCTAGAACTAAGGGGTCTCTGCACTTTCACCCCTATTCGCCAAAAGTTATTGCACTACTTGCTGTGTGAGTTGACTTGCCTGGATATCACACAAACCAAAGCTCTTGGCTGCACCTTAATGCATATGATAATAACCAATGTGTGCTATTTTTATTCAAATAGCATTGTAATTCTAAAGCTATCCACACCACAAAAATAACCTTTATCCTGAAACATTTCAGAAAGCTAAATAGCTGCTTGCTAGGTATTTCAACAACTATGAAATAGACTTAAATTTGCACACCTTATTTGGAATTATACCTCCTCCTTTCTGTGTTCTAATATGGTCATAATTTTGAAAGCAAACAAGAGAGACTACAGATGGTGGAAAACTGGAGCAATGGGAAAAATACTGGGGCAACTCAGCAGGTCACGCGGCATCCATGGAAGGTGACGGACAATTGATATTTTGGGCTTGCTTTCATTTCAGGAATGTTGGACATCCATTATAAGTATAGGTTAGGCATTAAGCTGGCTCCTCATCGTGCTTCATTTCTCAATCTAGTTGCTTAGGAGATGGAGACAGGAATGAAAATGTCAGCATTTATTGCCCATCCCTAATAGCCCCTGAACATAGGACCCAGTGAACCACACTGGTGTGTCCGGAGAGGATGAGTGTTGAGAGTTGTATTCTGTGTGCAAGTGTGGTAGAGCAGATAATGACAGAAGCATTTTGGAGCAGCTTCCACTGACCTTAGTCAGACTTAAAAGGTCATTAAACCTTCATGAACACTTTCTAGCATTCCTGCTTTTATTTTATAATTATGTTAGAGCCTGTGGCTATAGTCTCATATGCAGAAACTCTAACAATCATAAATATTTTGGAGCATAGTTGGAACATACATATTTCTACAGCATAATTGTTGGCATTTGGGATAGATGTCTAAAATGCTATTTCTATCCTGTTTTATTTTTTAGTAAATTTGTCTGCATTTTAACCTTGATTACACTTCAGAAACTAACTCAGAGTGAAGATGTGCAGCTTTCATTATTCTGAGGCTAACAATGAAATGCTATGCAAATGCAATGTCTTCCTCTCTAAGCTTAAGTAAAATAACAGTTACATGTGATTAACTATCAAATGGCCTACTTGCAAATTGGATGTATTTTCTGTTTTGCATTTTTTTTAGATTAGAATCAACTTTATTGTCATTGTTGCCAAGTAAAATACAAAGCCAATGAAATACAATCAGCACCCAACCAGAAGTTATAAAAAACAGTGCAATGTGCAAATAACTACATGCAAATAAAAACAAGAGCACTCAACAAACATTAATAAAAGTACTGAAAGTACAGTGTGAGTCCTGTCCAACTCAGCGCTGTGATTAAAGGTTCAGCAGGGTCACAGCCTCGGAGGGGGATAAAGCTCTTCTTGACCCTGCTTGTTCAAGAGCGAAGGCTTCTGTAGCACCTACTGGATGGGAGAAGAATAACAAGTCCATAGTTTAGGCGAGATGCATCCTTGATGATGCTCTTTGCCCTGCCCAGACGGTGTTCCTGACAAATGTCCTCAATGATGGGTAATTGGATGCACCACCCAATTCAGCACCTGCTGAAGTGCTTTCCAGTCCGATATGAGACAATTGTCATACGTAGGAAAGTATGTTCTCAATGGTACAGTGGTAAAAATCCATCAGTATCCTGCTACACAGGAAATAAAAGCACAGTTGCCAAGTTGTTGTCGGCAGGCACTGGACTTCATCCTAGAGGCCATCTCATCATTCCCTCTGATCAGGCCAACCACCGTGGTGTAACCTGAGAACTTGATTTGGAATTAGAACCATATCCAGCCATAGGTGAAGAGGAAATACAGGGAGAGTTCTCAGCACACAGCCCTGGGGCACACCAATGTTGAAGGTGAGAATGGAAGAGAAGAGGTTGCCTAACTTAACACATTGGGATCCTTCAGTCAGAAAGGCCAAGGTCCAATTAGAGTGGGATGGGCTGGTGAAATTTAGCAATCAGTTTGGATGCTGAACTGGACTGAAGTCAATAAACAGCTTTCAGACATACGAGTTGGAGCTGTCCAAGTGCATCAAGGCAGAGTGAAATGCTGTGGAAGTGGCATCCTCAGTCGACCTGGAAGTGGCATCCTCAGTCGACCTGGAAGTGACATCCTCAGTGTGCTGGCCGACTACATTCTGATGTTGTTTGTCAGCTGCTCAGCAATAGACGAGAGGAATCTTCAGAGGGTCGTCAATACGGCCCAATAGATTATCGGCTGTGCACCACCCTCTTTGGAGGATTTATACAGATCTCGCTGCCTTAGTAGAGCAGCCAACATGCAGAAGGACCCTGACCACCCTGGTCATCATCTGTTTGACCTGCTGCCTTCTGATTGCTGTCTTAGGACCATTAAATCATGGACAAACAGACTTAAAAATAGTTTTTACCCCGGAGCCCCATGTAAACTGAACACTGCCAAACATTGAATATTGTATTGTTTTACGGTGTTGTAGTTTTTATATTTTACTGTTTGATGTATGTGGGCACCATCAGGATGTGCACTCAATTTCGTTGTACTTACACAATGACACAAAGGGTTATCTTATTGTATCCTGTAAATAGTTATGGCAACCATCATTTGAAAGTAGTATTGAATGCTTTTGGTGTTTCCTGTTACTCAATTGTTCGGCAGTTTGGTGATAATTTCCATAAAAAGCTGCTCTCTTAGAGGGGAAAAAATGGTCATTCAATTACTCCTGGAGAAGTACAGGGAGCTCTGACCTTTCCCAGCACAATGCGTTCCCATAGTAACCATTGCATAGTGTGTTAATTCATCTGTCAATACAGGAATGGGCAGAGAGCTGTGTTCAATTGACAAATAGAAAAGGAGCCTTCTGCTACAATATTTCCCAAAGTTTTTTTTCTCTCTGCAGTTTTAAAACTGCACCCACCTACGAGGACTAGCACCTCATCACTACCTCATCCAAATAAATGATCCTTCTCTGTGAGCATATTTACACTGTTCTTCTCAGTTAATTGGTTCTGGAGGACATCACAGAGGAATGGCATCAATAGGAGGCGATGTCACCCAGTGTGGTAACTCATGGAGTCACTCACCCACTCCCATGGACCTCCTCCCATACCAAACAATACAGAATCCTTAGTAATTGGTTTTGTATTCATGTCATTTGTAAATCATAATTCCCGTATATCACTAAGTGTAATGAGATAGTAGTGAGATAAAAACTAGAAAAATTAAAATTACACCTTTCAATTACAACATCATACTCCTTCATTTCTCAATAAGGTTATTTATATCGGTCCACAAACACGAATGACCATAAAATTATCACTAAAACACCAGAAAATTTGACATAAGCAGCGATCATTAAAAACTCCAGCAGCACATGCTTGTAAGCGCGTGCAGACGAAGCCACGTGATTCATAGCGTCATTGTAATTGGGTGATAATGACCAGAGCATGTTAGAAGGTTGTAAAAGTAAATTAGCATCGAGTTGTAGTCTTGATACATGTAAGATCGTGTTCTATGGCGAGCTCTCCACTGGCCACCGAGACAGAGGTGCACCAAAGAAGAGGTACAAGGACTGCCTAAAGAAAGCTCTTGGTGCCTGCCACATTGACCACCACCAGTGGGCTGATAACGCCTCAAACCGTGCATCTTGGCACCTCGCAGTTCGGCGGGCAGCAACCTCCTTTGAAGAAGACCGCAGAGCCCACCTCACTGACAAAAGACAAAGGAGGAAAAACCCAACACCCAACCCCAACCCACCAATTTTCCCTTGCAACCGCTGCAACCGTGTCTGCCTGTCCCGCATCGGACTTGTCAGCCACCAACGAGCCTGCAGCTGACGTGGACATTACCCCTCCATAAATCTTCGTCCGCGAAGCCAAGCCAAAGAAGAAGAAGAAAGAAGAACGTGTAAGAAGAGCTTGCAAAAAATATTTTTTGTTGTTATATCTAACTACAGGGATATTTTTATAAAAAAAATAATAAATTTCTACTGAAACACTGTGTAAAAGATTTATAGGCAGTCATTTTTATGTTTCCCCACCCAGTGACGCCAGTGCTGCAGAGTCATAAGAATGTTAGGGACTTACAGTACAAAACGAGGCTACGTAGTTCATTCAGTCAAAAGTAGAGTCGAGGTTAACCTCGGGTGTTGGGACCAAAGTTTGAATCCCGCGCTGTCTGTAAGGAGTTTGTACACTTCCCCGAGTCTGCGTTAGTTTTCCCTGGGGGTTCCAGTTTCCTCCCACCATTTGAAATGTACCGGGGGTGGGGGTTGTAGGTCAATTGGTTTTAATTGGGTGGCATGGACTTGTGGGCCAAAATGGCCAGTTATGGTGCTGTATGTCTAATTTTTTTTAAATTAAAAAGATCATCAATTGACCTATGAGAGAGAATTAGTTACAGGGCTCTAGGGCTTGTGGGATTTTCAGCTGAGAGACGGCATGGTCCTTGCTGGGACTCAACACCTCTCTCTGTAACTGGATCCTAATGGAAAGACCACAGTCTGTCTGGGTCAGTTGCAGAACATCGAGCACTGTCTCACTGAGCACTGGTGCTCCTCAGGATTGTGAGCTCAGCCCACTCCTGTTGATGCTTCTGACCCACGATTTCATCGCCAGATCCAACTCTGTGTCATTAAGTTTGCAGATGACACAATAATGAGGTGCACTGCAGAGAAGTGGTGGAAAATCTTGTGTGTATGGGGTACCATGGTAAGCTCATGCCAATGACCTGGAATGGGGTTTGAATCTTGTGCTGTCTGTATGGAGTCTGTACATTCTTCCTGTGTTTGTGTGAGTTTTCCCCGGGTGCTCTGGTTTCCTCCCACTGTTCAAAACCTACCAGGGATGAAGGTCAATTGGGTATAATTTGGCAGCACCTGCTCATGGGCTGAAACGCTCTGTTAAAATGTTGTATGTCTAAATTTAAATTAAAAAATGGTGCGAGAGTAACAAACTGAGTCTCAGTGTGCATTAGATGAAGGAGTTCATTGTGGACTTCAGGAGGACCAGGAACGACCACCCTCCACTACACATCAACCTCTCTGGAGTGGAGAAAGTGGTGAGCACCAAATTCCTTAGAGTTCACTTAACCAGTGATCTATCGTGGACACACAACTCCTCCTCACCTGTCAGGAAGGTGCAACAGTGACTGCGCTTCCAGAGAAGACTGAAGCGGGCAAGGCTACCAGCCACCATTATGTCAACCCTCTACAGGAGCATTGTCAAGAGTGCTTTGGCCGGCTGCGTCACAGTGTGGCTGCTGCACTGAACTAGATTGGAGGTCAATCCACAGGACCGTAAGAGTGGCAGAGAGAATCACTGGAGTCTCCCTTTTCCCCATCAGTGTGATCTACCAGGATCATTATCTGAAGAGGGTGCACAAAATCACTGAGGACCCCTTCTACCATGCACACAACATCTTTCAGCTCCTCCCATCAGGGAAGAGATACAGGACTATCAAACCAGAACCACCTGACTGAGGAACAACTTCTTCCCATGGGAGGTGAGAATGCTGAGTGACCAAAGGAACTGTTCACATTGACCACTCGAGACTCTCATATTTACGAGACAATATTTATGTATTTATTTATATCTACAGTATGAATATTTGTCCTGCATGTGTATTGTTTGTCTGTATGCACATAGGTGTATTTTGCACCGAGGACCAGAGAATGCTGTTTCGTCGGGTTGTACTTGAGCAACCAGATGACAAAAAATGTAACTGGATTGGACAATCGACTGAATGTTCTCCTTTGGTGTTGAAGTAAGTAAAGCATTCTTCATCATTTCCTCTTTAAAAATCAATTCAATCAGAAACTACCTTCCCTTAATAAACCGAGGCCACCTGTAATTGCGTTAATACTGATTCATGTCATTCTCTTGGAACATTTTTCAGCAACTTGACTTTGGCCTTCAGGCTGCCCAGTATATGGCCAATCAGTCAAAAGCCTTTCTGCCTTGTTAAACAATGGTAACGCAAGAGCAATTTTCTGTCTCCACATCTCTAGATCTCCGGAGTAAAAAAGCATTGTAAATTTATGGGCGGGATCTGCTTCTTTAAAGAGCTTAGGACACATCTTATTCAAGTCTGATGATTCGTTCACTTTTCAAAATACTGTACTCTTAATATTTTCTCTCTTTCTCTCCCCCTCCCCATCAATCTCCCCACCACCCCCTCAATACTTTACCATCAAGGGTCAATATCTTTTCCCTGTTCCATAAAGGCAGGTGCAAAATGTTAATTCATAACTTTACACATTTCCTTCACCTCCAAACAAGAACTACTATTTTCTTCACCACTGACACCTACCCATTCTGTTGTTATCCTTTATCCATTCTTGGATTTATAGGACTTCTTGTGGTCTTGCTTGGTTTCACTAATCAATATCTTTCTTCTCACTTTCTGGTGACCTCTTTAATTTCACCCTTTCGATTTTCCTCAAGGTTTTCTGCAGTATTTATCTCTTGCACAGAGCTTCTCTTTTTTGCCTTATTCTGTCCTTTGTTTTTAGATGAACTAAATGTATATATTTAGGAGCTGTATCTTTTGTTTGAAGCCTACCCTTTTGATCTCAGCTCTCACTAATCCTTCTCGGTCTGCCTTCCATTGCTCTGATATTGATATCACTGCTTCCAGACCATGTTTGCTAAATCCTGTCTCAAATGATGGGGCAGTTTAGAATTTTCATCCAAACTTTTTGACTTTTCTATAAATGTGCTTAATCTAACTGGATTATGATCTCTGGTCTCACTCATTAGTGTTCACAGGCATTTCTAGTGTGGCAAGCCTTGCTGATTCATTATGCAGCACCAAGGGACTCAAACCTACAACCATATGGACTCAAACCCACAACCATATGGTTTTCTGCTGGAGGTTCCCCTCACAATCCAAAGGTTAACTGGTTCCTGCAAATTACACTGGAGAGCAATTTTTTTTTTTCCAAAAGGTTTGTTTCCTGAAAAAAAAGGGGTTTCTAATAGACAACTTCAAGACAAACACAAAGATAATTTCAGATTTTCTGTTTCATGCAGGAAGTTGGAGAAACAATGAATGAACTTTTATTGAATTTAGCATGTTTAATTACATAATGATGCTGATACATTGCATTAGTCTGCATCTGACGCCTCTTACATCAGTGTCCAACAACAGTCAGTCAGTATTAATGGATTCCAGTTGCCCTGAACCTCCTTTTCCATGGTTGCAAGGTCCTGGTGAAACCTTTCACCATGTTCATCACTCACTGCACCAAGATCAGCGGGGAAGAAGTCCACGTGCGAATGCAGAAAATGAATTTTCAATGATATTTTGCACTTCATGGCTTTGTCTGCTTGGAGTAGAATTAAAATATGACAGGAAATCACAAAAACAGGTTATGTCTAATGAACAGTACTCGATAGTAACATTTTTTTGTGAATTTCATGATCAGCAGCTCAAAATCCGTAAAATACACCCAAAAGTGTTTAAGAAGCAAACTCTTTGTTGTCCAGTGTTACCCATTAATCCTTGATGCAAGTAAACTGCAAAAGAAACAAAGCATTAATCGATAGTGAGAAGGAGAACTGTTGTTCTTACTAAGGTTGGATAACATTAACACAAGTGCAGTGGAACATTTATTAACCATATAACAATTACAGTACGGAAACAGGCCATCTCGGCCCCTCTAGTCTGTACCGATCTAAGTGATCTCCTCTAGTTCCAATTACCTGCACTCTGCCCATAACCCTCCAATCCCCTCACATCCATGCACCTATCCAACTTTAAATGTCAAAATTGACCTTGCTTCAACCACGTCTTCTGGAAGGTCATTCCACTCAGCCACCATTCTCTGAGTGAAGAAGTTCCCTCTCATGTTACTTCTAAACTTTTGATCCCAACACTTAACTCATGACTGCTCATTCCAATCTCACCTACCCTTAAGGAGAAGAGCCTATTTACATCTACTCTGCCTATTTACATCAACCCTCAACCTTCTACACTCCAACGAATAAAGACCCAGTCTACTCAATCTTTGTATGACAGATGTTTAATACAAGTTATTATTGAGTGGTTAATAATTCGTATTGCATAGGAACTGAAGTGAGTTCACAAATGAACAGGGTACATACATGAATAAAAATGATTGTTTATTTGCAAGATAGAACATTTAACGTGGGTACATATTGAGTGCTTAACTCTTGCTGCAGGCCCAGCATTCTAATCAATATCATTATTGTATTGTTACAAAGGAAACATCACATGACTCTTCTTCAAACAAGTTATTGTGGGAATGGAAATGGCAGGCAACCAGGAGTTTGGGATGGCCATTGTGGACAGAGTGCAGTTGCTCGGCCAATCAGTTGCCTAGTTATTTCCCCCTTCCAGATGTTGCTTGACTTTGGCCAGCTTGCCTTTCCAGATTGTTACCTGACCCTAGTTATTTCCTCCTTCCAGATGTTACTCAGTCCTAGTCAGTTTCCCTTTCCAGATGTTGCTCAACCCGGTGAAGTCCACCAGCAGTCTGGTTTTTTGCTTCAAAGCCGTCTTAATCTCCTTATGGATTTTGCTGTTGAACTTTTGAATGACTGGTTTGATTCTGATTCACTGTTTGAACTGACCTCTCAGCTGCTGTATTTTAATTGATAAAACATGGCAGAGCTAGAAGATGTTGGATACAATTTTGTTTCATGAAGTTTGCAAACAGAACAGATGGAAATTTGGAACAAATATCAGAAATGTGCTCCTCAGATTTTTTTTTCAAAAATCAGAATATTTTCCACTTTGATGATCTTAGTATTCAACTGATGATCCATCTTGTGCATGCAAATAATAAGTAGAAAAAGGGGAGACCATTCTGGCCTTCATGCTTTTTTTGGTAATATTTTATTTATCATTTTAAGTATATTTTAACAATCAACAATCATATCAAATAGAAAACATCAACAGAACCCTTCCTTCCACCCCTCTCCCCTCTATATGTCCGATTAAACAGAGAAAGAACAAAGAAAAATAAACACAAAAAAAACATCCCATTGTTAGTACGTACAGTAAAACATTAGGGTTAAAATACCACAGTGTTAAAATCTTTACGGAGGTCTACTGGCTAGCTAGTAGTGATCGTAACCCTATATTGGCGCCAGTGAGATACCTATATGCTCTAAATAAGGCTGTCACATTTTTTGGGAAGGTGTTCTATCCCTTCCTGAGGTTGTATGTGACCTTTTTAAGTAGAATGCAGCTATTTATCTCAAAGACCACCTATCCATGAGTAGCTAGGAGACAGACCTCCATGTTACTGCTCTGCATTTCCAGGCCATGCAAAAGGCAATTTCTGTGAATGTAATTTGTAAATTAGTTTGTGATCTACCAACCATGGTAAAGTTCCCCAGAAGACAAAGCTCTGGGTCTACTGTGAAGGAGACACCCATGATCTTGGTCAGGTTATCACAGAGGTCATATCAGAAGGGCCTCACCTTCGTGCAAAGACAGGTAGAATGTAAAAAGGAATCAACCTCTACCCCACATTTAAAACACATCTCTGATAATTCAGGTTTATATTGGTGTAATTTCTGTGGGGTGAGGTACAGCTGATGGAGAAAATTATAGTGGAACAAACTTGCCTGACATAGATCTGACCAGAGTTGTTTGTCAATTGTTGCATTCAAGTCTGATTCGCATCTCACCCAAGATTTATGCAAACCTGGCAGGGGGTTCTCGCTCATCAATAAAATGTACATTCCAGAAATAAACTTGCATGCATTTCCTTCATGGAATAGTTTCTTCTGACTTTCATGCTTGTTTAACCATTCAAAAAGATCATTGCTGATCTTTTACCTCATTTCACAATCATCTGCTTAGTTTTTCTGACATTGAGCGCAAAGTTGTTGCCGTTACACCATTCAACGAGCTGATTTATCTCCTTCCTCATAGCCATTTGTGCACAATGGAAACTGCAATGTTGGAAAGTGTACGGCCACGCACTTTGGTAGAAGAAATAGACATACTTAAAATGATAAATAAAATATTACAAAACAAAAAGCATGAAGGCCAGAATGGTCTCCCCTTTTTCTACGTATTATTTGCATGCACAAGATGGATCATCAGTTGAATACTATTTAGATGAAAAAATTCAAAATTCCAAGGTGGAAAGGGACTTGGGAGTTCATGTGCAGGGTACTCCAAATGTTAACCTCCAGGGTGAGTCATTGGTGAAGAAGGTAAATGTAATGTTGTCATTAATTTCTGGAGAGATAGGATAGAAGAGCAGGGATGTTATGTTAAGACTCTATAAGGTGCTGGTGAGACCTCACTTGGAGTACTGCGTACAGTTTTGGGCCCTGTATTTGAGAAAAGGTGCGCTGGCATTGGAGAGGGTTTAGAGAAGATTTATAAGAATGATATAATGAGGAACAAATGTCAGCTCTTGGACTGTACTTGTTGGAGTACAGAGGGGTGAGGGGGGGCATTATGAATACTGAAGGGCCTAGACAGATAGATGTGACAAGGATGTTTCCCATGGTAGGGGAGTATAGGTCAAGAGGGCATAATTTCAGGATAAAATGGTGTCAATTTAAAACAGAGATGTGGGAAAACTTTCATTAGTCACAGGAACTTGTTGCTACAAGCAGCTGAGGAAGTGAGGTCATTGAGATGAACAGGTATTTGATTAGTCAGGGCATCAAGGGTTATGGGGAAAAGGCTAGAGAGTGGGGCTGAGAGGGTGGATGGATCAACTCGTGGTTAGAATGGCGGAGCAGACACGATGGGCCAATGGGTCTACTTCTCCTCCTATACCTTGTGATCTTGTGGTTGCTTCATGGTTTGGTAATCCAAGTGGCCAGGAATGCAAAAGGCTGCAGAAAGTGGCAAACGTAGCCAAGTCCATCACTGGTTTTGATCTCCAATCCATTGAAGGCCTCTGTGTGAGACACTGCCCTAAGAGGTCAGCCAATATCACAAAAGACTCGCATTGCCCAGGTCGCAACCTCTTCTTGTTGCTCCCTTAGGGAAGAAGGTACAAAAGGCTGAAGTGCAACACCTCCATTTTCAAGAACATTTATTTTATTCAATGGCGGTTTGGCTCTTGAATGTCCTCTTACTTCCCTAATTATAAACTACTCCAGGGCTTGACCTGCCTGCACTACTGAAACTTCACATTTTTTTCTTGCATTAACTGTAAATACAAGCATTTATTTATATAGCTTTTATATTTATTATCTCTTTCCATGCTATGGTAATACTTTTGTAGTTGGTTTATCTTACTTATCTGTTTGGCTGCACCAAGTAAAAGCTTCAGAGCAGTTGAGAATTGTACTTGGGTAGTGGCAATAAAGCCATTATCTTTTTCATCATGTTTATTCATTCAGTTAAGATTCACAAATCTATATTCTAGGCCTCAATCTACTTGGACTGATTTGTGTGCTTCACTGCATTTCCCTTTTCCAAAGAGAAATATCTGCAGGTACTCTAGCAAAAGGCCAAGATTACAGAAGAGCTTTTGGTTGGAGATTCCTACAATTGTGACATTGGCTTTCCAATGATTCAAGGTACTGTACTAGCCAAGCCTCTTGCAATTGCTTTCATGTTGATTCTTCCCATATGTTCAAGTGTGAGCATCAGTCAAAATCTTTTTTATTCGTAGGTATTGCAAGACGGTTACATCTTTTGCATTCGTAGGTATTGCAAGCCGGTTACATCTTTTGCATTCGTAGGTATTGCAAGCCGGTTACATCTTTTGCATTCGTAGGTATTGCAAGCCGGTTACATCTTTTGCATTCGTAGGTATTGCAAGCCGGTTACATCTTTTGCATTCGTAGGTATTGCAAGCCGGTTACTTCTGGGCTCTTTCTGTTGCATTCTGTTTATCACTGTCACTCATGTGGTTCAGATTTGGTAAAATCCCATTTTGTTATTGTCTAAACAAACCTTGAAGCAATGTTGCTCCTAGTTGTAGAAGTTTGATAGGTTAATTGGGTGTAATTGAGTAGCACGGGTTTCATAGGCCAGAAGGACCTTCTCTTTTGCTGTATCGTTAAAATTAAAATGTCCAATTTTCTGTTCATTGTTTTCAACTTAGATCTGCAGGTTGTCAAAAGGTGGCCATTCTCATGGTAATGGAAACGGTGTTCTATTGAAAACCGGCTTGCCTGTGATGAGTGATGGCCATTGCAATAATAGCAATGGACCAAAGTGGTCTCACCGGTACTCTATTGATTCAGGTTCACATCTCCAGTCTCTGCTGTGGCTCCTGTCTTCAGATTTCAACTTAAGCAGTCACTGGCTGGGCACAGAATTCTCTAGCGTTATTGAACTCTACTCCCATTGATACTGCCACATCTCATGCAAATTCGAAGGTCTAGCTTTGCGTTCAGCCACTTTGGTGGAATTCATTCATCTACCAGTCAACACACAAAGCTACCATGTAATGCATAACTTAAAGAAAAGCAAAATTACCATGCCACAATGAGTTCCTTAATGAACGACACACTCACATAATTGCCTCACCCACCTTCTGATTTCTTGTCAAATTTCTTGCTCTCAACTACTACTGACTTTGAATGAGAGCAATTTTCTAGTTCCTGCACTGCCTCTTTTGCTCTGTGCAGTGTGCCAGAATTTGTCAGTTTGCTAAATGCGATTGGCTCAATCTCTGTCAGGAGTATAATTATGCTCATACATCACATTGTTTTGGGTTGTCAAGATTTCACCTTCTCCTTCAATATCCACCATATTGTTCTCCATAAGGAACACATTCTGTTGCTTAATGTACAGGTTGAATGGTTGACCAGCTCATTCATATTTGGCTGGATTCCTGATGCAGCCAGTCAAGGTTGCCTTGGCATCACATTCCTATTCAACTTAGCTAAACTGAAATGTGGAACCATCCAGTGATAAGTTAGTGCCATTGAACATAATCGTTTTTGTTCATCGTGCCATGCGTAAACATTTCATGGCCTCAGATAAATAATACTCTTACAAAACACTGCAAAAATCACTCATGATGGTACAAACCCATTTGAAACCTACAAGTAAGAGACATCAATATCCTTCAACAATCTTGAAGAAAAACTCCCTCGGATTCGATCCTATTGGTCAACCTGTAAATGCTTCACAGATGCAATGCTCACTTTATAAACAGCTAGTGACTTATTGGTAAGACAGGACGTGAAATGTTGCATCTTCAAGTTACAGTCAATGTCAATATTCCATCGTTGCAGAGAAGCACACCACGACTCTTGTCAAGGATTCCAACCCAGTGTTGACTATTCTTTTCCTCCCACTGATGCTCCACAAACCTCTAAGCTCCTCCAACAGATTGTTTGTTTATGAATCTGAAGTATCAATCATATGACCGGAGCCATATTAACTACTAGAACTGAGCATATACGCATGGCCAAACCTCATCTACTGCATTCGGGGTGACCTTCTCAGCATTGGTTGGACCAAATGCAGATTGGGCGACTACTTTGCTGATCACCTGCGTGTCTAGGCTCGAACTTCCAGTAACCAACCATTTCAATTCCCATTACCGTCGCCACACAGGCAAGATTATCCTCAGCCACATCCTTGGCCAGGTAGGGGCCAAACATGAACTTGAGAAACAACGCATCATATTCCTTCCGCACAGTCTGAAATCCATTATTTTTCAAATTTTAGGAAATCTCCATCTCACTGTGGCCATTTCTTCTTTACCTGCTCCTGTTCTTACTTTTCATTCGTATCTTCCCCACTCCAGCTTGCCATCTCCATGTCTCTCCACCTCTCTGACCTGTCTAATACCCTATCTCCTCTTAACTGCTCCACAATTTCTTCGCCTCTCTATTTTCTTTCCCAGTTGGGAAACTTGATACCACCTCTTCCTAATTTAGTTCTGGTAAAAGCTCCTGACTTGAAACATTGACTGACCATTTCTACCCACGGATGCTTCCTGACCTGCTGAGCCCCTCCAGCAGCACATTGTTTAACATCACATAAAATTTATTCACCATCTGAAAACTAAAACTCAAATAATGTGTCCTGGTTATCAGAATGAAAATTTATTGTCATGAACAAGTCAAGGAAAGTTTGACGGCAGCATCCCAGTGCAAACATTCATATTATAACCATCTTACAACAATACTATAAAAAATTTAAATAATAGTGGTCGAAAAGTAAGGCAGTGTCTTTGGTTCATTGATCTTTCAGGAACCTGATGGCAGCGGGGAAGAAGCTGTCCTTGTGCAATTGAGTGCTCATCTTTAGGCTCCTTTACCTTTTTTCCGATGGTAGCAGAGTGAAGAGGGCATGGCCTGATTGGTGGGGATCTTTAAGGATAGAGGCTGCTTTTTTAAATCACTGCCTTATGTAGATGTCCTCGATGGAGTGAAGTCTGGCGTCTGTGATGTCGCAGGCCGAGTTAACAACCCTCTGGAGTTTATTCTTATCCTGAGAGTTGGTGCCTTCATACCAGATGGTGATACAACCAACCAGAATGCTCTCCATAGTACACCTGTAGAAGTGTACGAGAGTCTTTGGTGACATACCGAATTTCCTCAGACACCTAACAAAGTATGGCCACTGGCGAGTCTTCTTTGTGATTGCATCAACATGGAGGCTCTAGGACGGAATCTCAGAGATTGTGACACCCTGGAATTTAAAGTTCTTGACCCTCTCCACTACTGAGCTCTCAATGAGGACTGGGTTGCGTTCCCCTGACTTCCTCCTGAAGTCCACAATCATCTCACAATCACCATCCTGTGTCATATTTTTTTTAAATACAAAAAAAACCTCATGCTTTGCAATAATTATACTGATATTTCAAGAACAAGTCGATTGTTGTTTGCTAAAATTTATCATTCAGGTGATATTCATGACATTCTACTAACATTTTTCATTCCCATTCTAGCTTCACATAAATATTTCATGTAAGTAACAACTTCATCCCATTTTGAAAGCTGACACACAAAATCTAAACTCACTCAGTCATCAATCAAAAATAACAATGGAAAGTAAATATTCATAAAATAAAACTTGATGTGAACCCCAATCAATTTGCATTTGTCATGTTTTGCTGCTTGTATGTCCACGCTCTGTACAAGGACTTGAAGTTGGGAGGGATCAAGTCAATGTTTTTCCCATTCATAGATTTTAACTGCAAGTACATTCAGGCACTGCATGTACCATCTGAAATAAATGAACAAATTCACAGCATGCATGTACCCCTTGTAGGAAAGATGAGCACCGAGCCTAACCACTGCTGCAATTCAGAGATGACAATGGCAATAGGCCACAGGTATGGGAAATGGTTCTTCATTACATAGATGTTATTTTTGTGATCCAGGAGAGGACACATGGATAGAGTTTTGTCTGCTAGGGAATAGAGGAATCAACCATGGATGAAGGGAATTGAGGATATGGGTTAAGGGTGAAAGCGTTTAAGGGGAAATGTCTAACAGAGAGTGGAACATGCTGCCAGTTGAAGTGGTGAATGAGGGCTCAATTTTAACGTTTAAGAAAAATGTGGACAGGCACATGAATTGAAGGGATATGGAGGGATGGGCTCAGTGTAGGTCAATGGGACTAGGCAGAATAATAATTCTGCACAGACAAGAGGGCCTGTTTCTCTGCTCTAATATTCTATGGCTCTGTGCTTCTAAGTGATTGTAGGAGCAAGACCAAGTACCAAACAGAACAGAACATTATGGAAAGAGAAAATGATCTTTAAAGTTTACCTTGAACAGAAGACGAATGCTACCTCACCTGCTGAGTAATTCCACCAGATCCTGGTTTTATTTAAAGGAGCATCTGAAGATTTTCCTTTTTGATCTTTATAGCTACAGTATTGTATGATTTAGAGATTTAGGAAAGGAAATTTACAGTTTAATTTTATTTGAAATAATATGGAATCCAAGTCTGAACTATGTTTGAGGTGCACCCTTCCAGCACTCTGGATCTAATTCTGTCTTCCAGTGCTGCCGACATGGAGTGCTCCTGTTGTCCCTGTTGATCGTGTGGATTTCCACCGGGTGCTCTGGTTTCCTCTCACATTACAAGGACTTGCAGAATGGTTGATATTGTTTAATTGGCCCTGGAGTGTGAGCAGTGGAATCAGGGAGAGTTGATGGGAATGTAGGGAGAATAAATCGGGATTACAGTAAATGGTGCTCAGTGATCAGTGTGGATTCAGTAGACTGTGGAGCTTGTTTCCATTCTGTGTGACTCGATGCATCTTTTAGATGTGCTCGCAGTAATATGCACCATAGCGGAGCATTTAATGTAAACAGTTGTGTCGCATCGGTACAAAGAATATTGCAACTATTTGAAGATATGAGTTCATGTTTCCATTGGAAAGGGCCACCGTCTGACCACTGAGTACGTGAACTTCAATTTTCATTTAACGAACAACTAAGCAAAACTCTGCCACTAATGCCAACCTAACTGCTGGTGAAATGTAGTAAAAACCAGTATGTATCAGCTTTAGTAATCCTATTTCACTCCCTCTAAGCTACCACATGCATAAAAGGAAGCCAGTGGAAATTATTGCTGATTTAGCGCCGTGGTTCACTTGTCCATGCCAGGTACCTGCTTTACGGTCCTAATGCTGCTCTTTCTCACCACAATCCACAGGCTTTGTCTAATCTTTTCAATTTGTTCTGAGTTAAACAGAAAAGTCTGCAGATTCTGTAATATCAGTGCAATATACAAAAGTGCGGGAGAAACTCAACAGGAAGTAAAGGGTAACCAACGTTTCTCTCCTGAGCCCTTCACCAAGGTATGAATATTCAAGTGCCCATACCTTAATGCAGGGCTCAGGTCTAAACTGTTGAAAAAGTTGAAAAAGGTTACCTTTTTGCTCCTATATGTGATGTGTAACTGCTGAGTTTTCTGCAGCACTTTCGTGAATTGCACTCCATGGTTTATCACTTATGCTGCCATTTGCTGTTCCACTGAGACTGGACATATCGTGTGCTGAGACTACTCTCATGCATCGGCATCTTTTAATTGCTATTTTAATAGAAAGTCATCCATGGGTATTAACTTTCATTACTGCTGAGGTAGTCTGGAAGATTACGACACTACAGTTTGAATCAAGTGTAAATTGTTAAGATTTTGTCCAGAAATTGGATTGTACCACATCTTTGAGGTTAAATGATTCAGTCTCATGTACATTCACTTTAAATAATTTACTTATATGTTCTTCCTCTAGGCACCATTCACATTCACCAAAGCTCACATCTCTTGACCTACCATCCCTTCTGTCAAACACACCTGACCCAAAAACTCCAAACATCACTAACCCCACCTTTGCCTACTAATTCTAACTTCTGCTAATATCAATCCCCATCCTATCTATTTCAATATAATTTTTTATATAAGTTATATCTTACACCACAGAAATTGAATAGATTAAAATCAGATTTATCAGATCAATGTTTTAGGTGTGGTGAAGATATAGAAACCTCTTGCATTCAACTTAGTCTTTTGGGCAGAGCTACGGAATTTTTTCGAACAAGTTACAGCAATTGTTTTTCTGCAAAGTCTGGATTTATTTTTATTAGGAAATATTGAAGGAACAAGACCTAAATTAAAATTATCAATACATCTATTGGAATTTGTTAAACTAGCATTAACAGTGGTGAGGAAATGTATTGCAATTACTTGGAAATCTGATATATCTTTGGGTATGCCAAGGTGGCATGCAGAAATTCAAAGTTATATCCTGTTGGAAAAAATTGCATATAATTTGAGAAATAAACATGCCATGTTATTTTAGCGGCCATAATACGAGGATTACATTAGTAGCAATGTCCTTTCGATGCCTCTGGACCCGAGAGATTCTCCTCTGAATGATAATGAAGAGTTTTTTAAAATGTATTTGTCTTAGATGATGCCTTCCTGTCCAATCCAAAAAATTATTTCTCTTTTCCTTCTTTTTGTGTTTATTGTGATGAATGTCTGCCAAGCTGCCTGTCTCCCCTCTGGTGAGCCTGGCTGTACTAACATTGACTGTGCATTATCTCTACTGTTAAGGGCACTCCCCTTCAGTATAACTGTGTATGCACCTATTGTCTTTCATTATTGTACCATGAGTTTCCACTAATAAAAACCATGATTATTGTTTGACCACATCATCTTTGTCTACTTCATCAATTGGCACTTTAATTTTATTAGGAGAAATGAACGCAGCACTCAAGCCAGAGCGGGTAATAATCGGCCCGTCTGCACCGTGGGCAGGAGAAATTTTCAACCACTGGATTGCTTGTTTCGATTGCTACATGGCTCAAAACAACGTGGTCGATGAGGTGATACAGTGGGGCCACCTGAACTCTCTGCTGGGTGAGGTCCCTTTCACCACAATGCAAAGAGCTACCACTCTGGCTATAGCCCAGGAATGTCTGACTGCTTACTGTGCAGGGCCACGGAATGTGGTGCTCGCTTGACACCAGTTGCTGACTAGATGCCAGAAACCCGGGGAAAGTGATGCTGCCTATGCACTGGCCCTTGACTCACTGGCAAACGAATGTGCAACAGCACCGCAATGCCTTGAAGCTGGATGCTTTTGTCAACAGGATTGACTCCAGTTACATCCGACAGAGGCTGCTGGAGATGGAGCCCTTAACCTATGACCGGGCAGTCACTCTAGCCAAAACACTGAAAAGTGCCACGTGGTCCAGTGAAATGCTAGAAACCGAAAAGGAAACATCCAGGAGTGCTGGAACCCCGAAGGAAAGAAAAGGGCGAAATCCTGAAAAATGCTACTTCTGTGATAAGAGCTGGCACCCCAGACAGAAGTGCCCAGCTCGATTTGTTACCTGCAGCTATTGTTGGAAACTCAGCCACTTTGCTAAAGCGTGTAAGGCGAAAAGTACTCCCACTGATAAGAAGAAGAGAAGCACCAAGAAAATGCGTCCTGGAGCTGCAGGAATGGAAGACAACTGTGAAAAGGGAAAATCTTCAGACGAGCAGGCTGAATCGACTTTGAGTGACAGTGAGGTGAGATTCCCTGTGATAGCTCAATTGACTCCAAAGCTTGGGGGATGTTACGGACTGGTACGGTCGACTATGAAGAGGGAGGTGAATGGTGAGACTTTTGATTGTCTAATAGACTCAGGGAGTACTGACAGCTACATCCACAAGAGAGTTGCCAGTGCCTTAAATTTGCAGAGATAGCCAGCGAACCGAAAGATATCGATGACTTGTAGTGAACTTACAAAAACTGTACGGGACAAGTGTAAAATTACTTTAAATTTGCAGGGACATTGCCTGGCTGATGTGTGGCTCTTCATAACTCTCTGCGCCCCTGTGGTACTGGGGTTAGATATTCAATCTCAGATGAACAGTTTAGTGTTAAATTTCAGTGGGCCACTACCCACACTTACCATCCCCCGTGCTAGTTACTGCAGTTTGTCGGCATTAAAAATCAAAGCTCCTTCCCTTTTCAGTGATTTATCCCCTGAGTGTCAGCCGATTGCCACTAAGAGCCATTCTTACAGCAAAGAGGATCATGAGTTGATCAAAGCTGAGACCCAGAGACTGCTTAAAAAGGGAGTAATTGAACCTAGTAAGAGTCCATGACAGGCCCAAGTGGTAGTCGTGAAAAATCACACTAAGAGACGACTGGCTATTGACTACAGCCAGACAATCAACCATTACACGAACCTGGATGCCTACCCCTGCCACACATCAATGAAATGATTAATCAGATAGCGCAATACAAAGTGTACTCCACTATCGATCTCAAAGCAGCTTATCACCAAATCCCCATTAAGAAAAGGGAACAGCCCTATATGGCTTTTGAGGCTGATAGGGGGTTATACCAGTTTAAAAGGGTACCTTTTGGGGTCACTAATGGTGTGTCCGTGTTTCAGAGGGAAATGGATAAGATTGTTAGGACGTATGAGTTACAGGGTGCATTTCCCTACCTGTGGGAAAACACAGGCTGAGCACGACAACAACTTAAAAGAAATTTTTAGCAACAGCTAAAGAATTCAACCTTGCATTTAATGAGAGCAAATGTGTGTTCAACGCGACAGATCTATCCATTCTGGGCTACATTGTCCGCAAGGGCAAAATCCGCACCGACACGGAAAGAATGCCCCCCCCCTTAAGAAGTTACCACCCCCAAACTCAGCAAAAGCCCTTAAAAGGTGTATTGGATTCTTTTTCTACTACTGCAAATGGGTTCAGGACTACGCCACGAAGGCACGCCCTCTGTTTGAGACTAAATCTTTTCCCCTCTCTCCAATGGCCTTGAAGGCTTTCGAGAGAATTAAAGCTGATATTGGCAAAGCTGCACTTTCGTCCATTGACGAGGATGTTCCATTCCAAGTAGAAACTGATGCCTCAGATCGTGCCTTGGCAGGAACCCTTAATTAAAAGGGCAGACCTGTGGCATTCTTCTCCTGCACGTTACACAGACCTGAACTTAAACATCCTGCCATTGAAAAAGAAGCCCAGGCTATTATTGAAGCTGTTCGCTACTGGAGACACTTTCTAGCTGGCAGAAAATTTACTCTTGTCACTGATCAGAAATCTGTAGCCTACATGTTCAGTACTAAACACAAAAGTTAAATCAAGAACTATAAGATGGCACACTGATGAATAGAACTCTCAACTTATAATTATGAGATCTAGGACAGACCGGGCGGGTTTAATGATCCATCTGACACATTGTCACGATCTGCTGCTGGTGTTCAGCTGGAGGGGCTAAAAGAGATCCATAGCAGACTGTGCCACCCAGAAGTCACGAGATTCTTCCACCACATAAGGGCTAACAACCTTCCTTACTCTCTGGAAGAAGTCAGGAAATTGACTAAAAGCTGTCCTGTTTGCGCAGAATGCAAACCGTAATACTTCAAAGCTCTGAAGGCCACTCTAATCAAGGCAACCCAACCTTTTGAGAGGATTAGCTTAGATTTTAAAGGGCTGTTACCTTCCTACAACAAAAATGTATATTTCCTTACTGTAATTGACGAATATTCCAGGTTTCCCTTTGCGATACCCTGCTCTGACGTCTCGTCAGCATCTGTCATTAAGTCACTTGACAGAATTTTCAGCATTTTTGGTTTTCCCAATTACATTTATACCGATAGGGGCTCAGCATTCATGAGCGCTGAACTGCCGCGAGCCCTGCTACGAAAGGGGATTGCCACCAGCCGTACCACGAGCTACAACCCGCAGGGCAATTGGCAGGTTGAAAGGGCTAATGCTACAGTCTGGAAGACTGTTAATCTTGCCTTAAAAACACATGGTTACCCTGTTACCCTGTGGCAGGAGGTGTTGCCTGAGGCACTACATTCTATTCGGTCTTTATTGTGTACTGCAACAAATCAAACACCTCATGAACATATGTTTGCCTTTCCTAGGAAATCAGGAACTGTGATGGACTGGCCAGCCTGTTTATCTGAGCCTGGAACCGTGCTGCTGGAAGAGCCACGCTCAGGCACAAAAAATAGACCCCCAACTCCAACCAGTTCAGCTACTGCATACTAACCCCAACTATGTTCATGTTAAATTCTCAGACAGGAGTACTGACACTGTGCCCCTAAGAGATCTGGCCTTGCCTGTTTGCCCCCTTCCTCACACCCCTACTCAGAGTGAGCCTGAGAGGTTGGACTCACCCCCCCCCCCCCCAGCCTGTGACCCCTAGTAAGCTTTCAGATGGCCAAGCTGAGGCTCCACTGCCTCACGCTCGCAATTCTGGAGCAGGTCCAGAAGTCAGTCCTTCCCACATGACAGACCCAGGACCTGTACCAGTTCCCAAGGTTGCAAAGGAGCCACGTGTTTTGAGACGAAGCACCAGAATTCATAAACAATCTGATAGGCTGACATATTCATAAAACATCTCATTATATTTCGATTGCTTGCTAGATAGTGGCATATTTTTGCTGTTACAGTATTCTCGTCCAAACATGGTATCCATGTATCGCTTGCTTCAGTCTTTCCTAGCAGCTGTCCTTTTGATTTTAACCCTTCTTCTGCCAGGGGGAGACTGTGGTGAATGTCTGCCAAGCTGCCTGTCTCCCCTTTGGCAAGCCTTGCTGTACTAACATTGGCTGTGCATTATCTCTACTGTTAAGGACACTCCCTTGGATATAACTGTATATGCTCTATTGTCTTTCATTATTGTACCATGAGTTTCTGCTAATAAATGCCATGATTATTGTTTGTCCACATCGTCTTTGTCTACCTCATCAACTGGCACTTCATATTATACCTGGCACTTATATTATACCTTTACATAAATTTTCTTGAGGGAGGGGGTTGGGAGGGACTGGATTTTGGGATGGGGGTGAAACCATCATGTTTGTAACTTTCAATTTGCTTTTTTGAATCTTGTATTATTTATAGTAATTTTGATTTTTGCATGTATGGAAAATTTTGAATAAAATATTCAACAAAAAAGAGATGTTCTTTCATCTTGCGGGTTGTCTCAGTCTGGCAAGGCATGACACCATGGACAGACATGTCAGCAAGGGAATGGGATAGGGAATTGAAATTAGCTGCTGGGAGTTCCACGCTGTTACAGCGGATAGAGCCGAGGTGCTCAACAAAGTGATCTCCCAGTCTGCACCCACTCTCTCTGATGCAGAGGAGCACTGGCTCCAATAGATGACCCCTGCAGAATCACACTTGAAATGTTGCTTCACTTGGAAGGACTCTTTGGAGTCTGGAATGGTGGTGAGGGAGGAGGTGTGGGTATAAGTGGAACATTTCCTGCGGACCCAGGGGTAGGTATTAAGGGGATGATTGGTGGGGAGGGAGGAGAGGACAAGGGAGTCACAGAGGGAGTAGTCCCTGCAGAAGGCAGAGAGGGGGATATGTGTGTCTCATGATGGGATCATGTAATAGGTAGCAGAAATAGTGGAGGAGGATGTGTTGAATGCGGAGGCTGGTGGGGTGGTAGGTGAGGACAAGAAGAATCCTGTGCTTGTGGCATATGAGAGGGCCAGGGCAGATGTAAGGGTAATGGAGGATACATGGGTGAGTTCTGAGTTGATGGTGGTAGAGGGAAAGCCGCATTGTTTGAAGAAGGAGGACATCTCTGATGATCTGGCATGGAAGTCCTCATCCTGGGTGCAGATGTGACAGAGTCGGAAGAATTCAGAGAATAAAATGGAATCCTTACAGGGGACAGTGTGGGTAGTCAGGGTAGCTGTGGAAGTAGGGGGTTTGTAGAAGATATCTCTCAAGAGTTTATCTCCAAATATTGAGGTGGAGCGATCAAGGAAACGGAGAGTGCTGCGAGAGGTGGACCAAGTGAATTTAAGGTTGGTGTGAAAGTTGGCAAAAAGTGCATGAGGCAGCACCAAAGTAGAGTCATCAACGTAACAGAGGAAGAGTTCTTGGGCCTTGCCTGTGTAGGTTTGTATCATGGATTGTTCCACAAAGCCAACAAAAAGGCAGGCATAGCTGATGCTCATGGCCACCCCTTTGACCTGGAGAATGTGCGATGAGTCAAAGGAAAATTATTGAGGGTGAGGACAAGTTCTGGCAGTCAGAGGAGGGTGGTGGAGGAGGGGGACTTGTTGGGACTATTGTCCAGAAAGAAATGAAGGGATTTGAGGCCTTCAGTATGAGGAACAGAGGTGTATAAGGTTTGAATGTTCAGAGAACTGGAAGTTGTTGATGTGAGGTAGGGCGTATGAAGTGTCCCAGATGTAGGTGGGGAGGGACTGAACCAAAGGGGAACAAAAGAGAGTCGAGGTAAGTGGAGACCAATTCAGTGGGGCAGGAGTACGTGGATATGTATTGGGAAGGGTTGTGGCTGTCATGTGACAGCACTGCCCACTACCTAGTCAGAGGACACACCAGCTGCCAATCAAGGTTTGGTTCCACCCCACCCATTAGTGCTGTTTGTCAATTACATGGACTGCACTCTCCAGCCTGCCTTGGGCCATTAGCTGTTAAAAGGGAGCATTTAATTAGTGTCCCTTGTAACATAGAGCCATGTCTGCACTGAGTCGAGGGGTGGTGGGGAATCGTAGTGATTTTTCCCTGATCATTGTATGTACCAGTTCATTGTGTGTGTGTGTGTGTGTGTGTGTGTGTGTGTGTGTGTGTGTGTGTGTTGCATCAGTTACCAGTTCCCACACTTGCCTCTGTAAATAAAATACTTCCCCATCAAAACTGTGTTCAGAGCCCTTGCCTTTGAGATCTACCAAACCTGTTTCCTCACTCACAACAGGATACAGTGGGTCTGCTGGGACAATTGGGTTTGTGCATCTTGGATAGGAGGTAGAAACGGATGGTGCAGGGTTGGGAAACAATAAGATTGAAGGTTGTGACTGGAAGTGATAAGTTCAGAGATGGTGAACATTACAGTGGTTTGATGAGTGTTGGTAGGGACCTGTTGGAGGGGTATGTAAGAGATGATGTCTGGGAGGTGTCATCTGGCTTTGGCCAGATAGAGGTCAGTGCACCAGACCACAAAAGTGCCACCCTTGACTGCCGGTTTGATTGCTGCAGAGAGTATGGTGGGCCAAGCGTTTTGAAGGGGTGAAATTGGAATGAGTGAGAGGAGTAGTGAAATCGATATTGTTGATGTCACAGTGGCAGTTGGAAATATAAAGGTCCAGAGCAGGTAGAAGTCTGGAATGAGGTGACCAAGAGGAGGAAGAAAATATAGAGGGAGAAAGGATCTGAAGATAGGGGTGGAGAATCATGGTTGTGGATGTTGACATAGAGACGGAACCAATGGAAGAAGAGTTGAAGTGTGGGCAAAGGGGGAGAAAGGTGAAGCCTCTATTGAGGACAGTGCATTCAATCTCTGAGAGGGGAAGGTGAGAGGGGATGGTGAAGTCTAGGCAAGGTTAAGGGGGAGTTTTAATGGGGTGGAGGTGTCAGAGAGGAGGATGGGGTGGATCAGGAGCTGGAGGGTAGGAAGGGCCCAAGGAAGGGAGAGGATGGTTGGGAAAGTGAGAGGATGGAGGGAGAGAGCCCCATCCATTCCCGGAGTCAGAGTGGGAGTTCATGATGGAGGTTCAGACCTGTAGGTCGCACGGACCACGGTGGAAATCTGTAGGTCACCAAGTTCATGTTGGAGGCTCAATCCTGTCAGTCACCAAGTGTTTTTACTACAATCACAGCATCTGCAGTCTTGTGTGTTTCGCTCAGAAATCTACAGGGGAACCAAGGGGCTGGAAGCAGAACAATTTACAAATGTTTTCACCTGATTTGAAGATAGCAAGTCAATGCAAAATAAGCAAATACCACTCTCTTGGGCAGAATCTTAGTTATCTGTTCTTAGCTCTTTCGCAAACTAGGCCCCACAGCCATGAAGACACAGACACTGGCTGAGATTTGCTGTAATAGAGGCCAAGATCTCAATCATCAGACACTATAGTGGTTGGATGCAAACCGGTACTCCTGGAGCTGGCTGGCACTTGCATGTTGTGAAAGATGTGCTCCTTGGGAAAGCCTAGTGTTAGACTAGTAAAGTTTTTTAAAAACCTCTCCTTCACCCTTAACATTTTACCTTTCTTTTAGTTTAGACCAGTGGTTTTCAAACTGCCCCGACCCCCACCCCCCCCAACTCACATTCCACCTTAAGCAATCCCTATGCCATAAGTGCTCTGTGGTTAGTAAAGTGGAATGTGAGTGGAAAGAAAAAATTTGAAAACCTAATTGACTCGTTATGTGGACAGTTTCCTAACTCCAAAGGAAATGGGCCAATGACAATTTTCCAAGCAAAATATTTCAGTAACGATTGGGTCCAGAGCAGTGATTCTCAACCTTCCCTTCCCACTCACCTACCACCTTAAGTGATCCCTTAACAATCACAGAGCACTTATGACACAGGGATCACTTAAGGTATAGGTGAGTTTAGTCACACAGTACTGCACGGTAACAGGCTCTTGTGGTCAAATAGATCCACGTGACCAATTAATTTCCCAATCTTTTGGAATGTGGGAGGAAACTGGAGCACCTGGGGGGAAACCCATGTGGACTTGGGGAGAATGTACAAATTCCTTACAGACTGCGTCGAATTTGAACCCGGGTCATGGGTGCTGTAATAGCACTGTGCTGTCCTCTATGTTAACTGTGCTACCCATTGCATGTGTATATATGAGATTTTACTGTCATATTGATCAATACAATGTACAGATGCATCAAAATGTTTATTTGCTGCAGCCACGAAGGGATGGAATGTACCCCAACAATAATAACATAAGCTGACATTGCACGGTTGGCGTAGCGGTTAGCGCAACGCCTTTACAGCGCCAGTGATCGGGACCAGACCGCAGTTCGATTCCTGCACTTCTGTAAGGAGTTTGTACGTCTTCCCTGTGTCTGCATAGGTTTCTTCTGGGGGGGGGGGGGTTGGGGCTCCGGTTTTGTCCCACCCTTCAAAAACGAATCAGGGGTGTAGGTTAATGGGGTGTAAATTGGGCGGCACGGCCTCGTGGGTCAAAATGGCTTGTTACCATGCTGTATGTCGAAATTAAAATTAAATTAAATTCCCAAAATACGTCAAGAAAGAAAAAGAGAAAATAAATATAAATCCATAGATAAATAACTCTTTGCAGTTACATTCAGTGCAAAACACAAAGTAACAGAACAGATAGATTTTTTTTTGATGGTCTCAATGAAATTTATGGTTAAGGTAGACTGGTGACGTTCAACACCTATTGGGGGTAAAACTGTTCTTAAACTTGCATGCAGTTTTTGTGGCAGGTCTGCTGATGCACTGAGCATTCCAGGCCTGAACAATGTGCAGCAGATCCATCTGTGGTGCTGCCTGCCAGGAAGGAGACAGGAAAGTAACTCTTTCACTCGACCTGTCAGCAGGCTACATGCTCAGTAATTCTTCATGCCCAGAATGCCTGGCTAAGCTAGCCTCAGAATTACACGCTGTTACCATCCAAGCTGTTGGCTGCAAGTGCCCAGTCAAACAATGGCACAGCTTCACCTTCATTATTTTGTTGCGCTTCCATTGCCTGGCCTCCTCATCACTGGTAGGAGAAAGGCACAAGAGTAAAGATGGGTTGCGGGGTGGTGAAAGGTATCGATGAATACTCACCACTCGAAACTTTGCAGAATCTGCAGGTTGAGAGAAGAGAGGCGTGAAATAAAGGAATGGGTCCAAAGATACTCTCAGTTATTCTTTAAATCTCTTCTTTCTTTGGCTTGGCTTCGCGGACGAAGATTTATGGAGGGGTAATGTCCACGTCAGCTGCAGGCTCATTTGTGGCTGACAGCTGTTCCGGTTATGATCAGCGCTGCCTCCTCCAGGATTGTAACTTAATGCAGCATACCTGCTTCCCCTTTGTTAGCAGCTGCTAATTTTGTCCTGTGCACAACAGAGAAGTATCTAACAGGTGAAGTGTAGAGCATGTCGAAAGAATCAAAGGCTTGTTGATCCAAACCAAGGCTTTTATTAACTAGAAGACTGGAGCGTATCACATGTAGGTCGACCAGTCCAGAATGCCCTGGTCTGGCTAGGAGCAACCCTTTAAGACCTGCCAGTAGGCATGGCTATGCTCTCAGCCAATCACAGTCATCCTACACTACAATCTATACATATACACATTGGTGAAGGATATGCAAATACTTTTCTGCTGGGTTAGGTCCCATGAGAACATCGCGGACCTGGGTGACTAATTGAAGTCTACAAAGCAAGGCTGTGTAGCAGCATAACCCTCCCCGAAGAGAGTAATGCATTCTACCTTCACCACAAACAGGGAGCAAGAGAGATAGGGACATCCACCTCAGTGAATTCATGTGCTCCTGCACCCATAGTCAGAACAGGTAGTGAACCTCTCTCATCCAGATTGATCTCTAAGGTCTCGTCCTTAGAGCCAGAACTGATCAACTGGTGAGATTATTCACGGATCTCTCTCTACAACCTGCTTCAGGAAGGTCATTATCATTGCAATAACGGGCCTAAAAGACCAGGACTGGTAGCTCTGACATCCACCATCATGAAGTGCATTGAAACGCTGCGCATGGCTCATATCCATCCATTAGCTCCCAGACAGCCTTGATTCACCTCAATGGGCCTATCATTGAAGCAAGTCCAATTTATGCCATATTTGCCCTTGTTGCTACTTGATCCATCTATATCACCACTTTCAGGAAGCTATGGACTTGCACCCCGCGATGTCTCGGTACATCAACCTTCCTACAGAGTCATTAGAATATGTCCCATCAGAATTTGACCTCCCAAATTGCATTATGTCACACATTTGGATTGAAGTCAACCTGCCACCATGCTGCCCAACTTTACAGTTGATCTATGTCCCACGGCTTCACCAATTTTCAAGTCCTTTGCAAATTTATTAATCATGCTTCCTACATTCTTACCTAAATCATTTATGTATTTTGCCCACAACAGGGTTTCCTGTACCAATCTCTATGGTACACCATGTTATAGATTTCTAGTCATTAAACCACCATTTCATCAATACCCTCTGATCCCTAACACCAAGCCTATTTTGTATCCATTTTGCCAACATGGTTTAAATCTCTTCTGCTACAATACCAGCCACAATTGAGCCATCCTGCATGGTCCCATTTATTTGCATGGAATCACTCAATTTTATTGCAAAAAATAAATTAAGGAAAGTCATTGATTTTCTTGATTTTAGAGAAGGGGAGGTCACATGATGCCATAGGGGACAACTCCTGTGTGATTTAAAAATAAGTGCCCATTTAACAAAAGTTTTTTAAAATATAAAATACTTTAAAGTTAATGTAAGGCACTTAATTAACTTTTAAATACGTTACTGAATAAAGAAAAAAAACTTCGAAGTTGACCACAACTGCAATGTTGCCCACCTCAATGTTGAAGCAGGTTGCTGAAGTACCCTCCGGATCCGCCGGCGAAGATCCAGGTGAGGGACCGACCTCCTGAGCCCTCTTCGGGTGGAGTTGCGAAGATGGCGCTGGAGGAAAAACTAAAAGTGCTTCGGGCATGCGCGAGAAGTCGGGCATGTGTGGTGCAGTAGAATATCAGGTTAAGAAAAAATTTCAGAAAAGTTTAAAGAGATAGTCCGGCATCTCAACTTCAAAGCACAAAGGAGCTGAAGAAGCATCAGTAGAGTAACAAAGTGAACAAGACACATCAAGCTCGGAAGATGAACAGACTGGAGGAGAGAAAAAGATAATTAAGAAGGAAATGTAAGAATGAAACTAAAATTGATGAATTCCAAATTAAAATGAATTTGATTTTGGAAAATAATTTAAAGTTGTTAAACGAGTCTATAAATAAAGTCTCAAAAGAATTGAAACAAGTTGAAGAAGAACTGGCAGTTGAAGTAGACAATGCTTTGAAAATGATGAATAATGTTACACAGAGTGGAAACACAAAGTTAAAAATGTTTGAGATAACGTGTTGAAGAAAGATCTCATGTATGTGATAACTCGATGACTGGTTTAATGTCAGGGCATGAAAAATTGATGGCTAAAGCTGACATTACATAAAATTATAATAGAAGAAATAATGTTAGAATAGTGGGATTATCTGAAGGTAAAGAAGGAGATGATGTGATTCGCTTCTTCTAAGAATAGATACCAAAGATATTCGGAGAAGAACATTTTCAAGATAAGATTTTAATTGAGAGAGCCCACAGAGCTTTATGACCTCAGTCAACTTTGATCCAAAGGCCCTGATCTAGCCTGGTTAGACTTTTGAATTATCAAAGGCTTCTGGGTTTGGCTATGTAAAGGGCTAAGGAACATGGTCCTTTGAATTATAAAGGAGACAACATTTTATTTTATCCAGATCTGAGTTGAGCTTTGTTAAAGAGGAGAAAAGAATTTAACCCTGTTTAAAAAAAATGTTCTATATGATGAGGGTTACAGATTTGTATTGGGTTATCCTGAGACAGCAGTACCAGGATAGCAGTATGTTTTCTTTACTAATTTTGTTCAAGCTGAAGATTATGGTCAAAATTTGCCTGAAGGTACTGATGAATGATGTATTGACATGAGTTTTCTTCTTGCTGGTTTTATTTTCTCTAGTTTGTTTTCTCTTTTTTAAGAGAATTAAAATGATATTATATTGTTTTTTTTAATACATGAAATTGATATTTGGTTAATTAAGTCATTCCTGTGGGGGTTGGGAGATGTGTTGGGTTGATTTCTGGCGGTTCCAAGGGTTTTTGTGGTATTTCCACAGCCTGTAAAATGGAGGGCAGTAGTGCTATGATTTTAGTGAAGATAATGTTTTAATTAATTTGTGTCAGTTAATTCTGCTTCACCTATCCTATGAAAATGCTGAAACAATTGCCAGCTAGCTAAGCCCTGCCCAATCGCTTATCTGGCTGCCAAGCCACCAAATAACAGTAAATGTTTCTGAATATATTTCACATCGAAAAGCATTCAAAATCATTTCAAAGCCAATAAATATAATTGAGCTATTAAAGATAACACAAAAAATTGAGAACATCTAAACAAACTAAAACTAATGAAATATAATCTAAAAATACTTGCACAATCCTTTTCTCAAATCGACCTTAATGTCGGTTCCTTGGGAGAACTCTTCAGTAAAAGAGCTGGATAATTGCCCACTTGGGATATTGCCACTGAACTTTTCCCAGCCCGTTTGAGGTTTCTCATCTTGCTGGGGCTTAATATGAAGAAAGGCTAGTCGAACTGTTGGCATTTCCCTTTTATGATCTAGCCCATTATTTTTCCTGGAAGAGTTGGCCCAAGATCTTTTGAACAAGCAAGGCAGAGATTGTTGTAACAGATGTGCCTGGCAAAAAGCGGTCCTATTCTGCCAATTTACCCAAAACGTCTCATCATAAAGCAAAAGTGAACAGATTTTTTTAAAAATGCTGTTTCTGTAAGCACTAAACTGAACGAACACAAAAACCATCACCCAGTTTCGGGAGCAATGTGGTAGTTTCTGTAAAACAAAAAGATTTCCAATTGAGTTGTAAAGATTTTTGATAAATTTTCCAACCTACAGGTGATGATATCTGTTCTCCAGCTCTGGGCAACCCTTCAGTTTCTCAGTGAGGGACCATTATTTTTGTGTGAATTTGATCACTGAATATCACACGAACATTCACTGTCAGTTCACACTGGCTGACACTAATCTTAGCCTGACCTTAAAGCAAGGAGACATTAGTCAGCCATCAAGGGAAGTAATGTTGATTGTTCTACTTCTTAAGTTCTGTTGTGGCAGGCCCAAAACTGAGGCCAGGTCAGGAAACAGAAATCAATTCCAATTCAAGTAATTTTAGATGTACACAAATTTTCTGCATTTTTGGGTTCTTTGGAACCTCCTGAATCTGATTGGAAGTGTCCCAACTTGAAAGCTTTAGAATCTCCTCCTAAACTGCCAGACCCTACCAATCGCTCATCACTCACTTCCTGTCCATGAAGAGTTCACCAACAGCTTGCCCATGGCATCAAATGCACAGACGATGGCCATTGATTTATTTAGCAAGATGAAATACGAGGACAGCTATTTGGAGGTAAATCAGTTTCAGAGCTATGGGAGCAATTTAAGAAAGAGTTGGAAGGTGACTGGGATTGAAAAATATTCCATAATGAAAAAATATGGAACACCTAAATCTCGAGCCCCAAGTGGAACAAGCAGGAACGTGCTAATTTTCCATCATTAGTTTGATTTTCTTCAATGGTTTTATTGTTTTATGTGTGTTCAGTTAATTTTATTACATTTTTGAAAGCATTGTCAGGGCCTTTCGGTAACAATGTGAGGTGGAGATTAGAAAAAAGTGTAGAGGGGCGGGTGCGGAGCGGAATGGTAATTAGTGAGACTTGTGTCCTTGAACACAAATCCCTGAAAGCTAATCTGCAGCTAATTCAAGCAATTGTAAAAGCAAGCAACGTGTTGGCCTTTATTGTAACAGGATTTAACTTTCAAGATTTTTAAGCTGCTGAAGAACTCATCATCTCTGGCGGTACACTGCTGGACTCCTGGATGTGGAGATCCAATTAAAAAAATGCTTGTGAATTCAAAGAACAACTTCAGGTATGTTTGGTGGAACTGGCCCATAATCTCCTAGTTTTAGATCCCTGTGTGTTTTTCTCAATTTTGTGGCCGCAGCGGCTGCAAGGGAAATTCTGTTCTGGGTTTGGTCCTCAAAGCCAGCTCTCAGTGTGTCCTTGAAGGAGGAGACAGACTAGTGAATGGGGTGTCACCAGGCTGCCCGATCGGAGCTGGAGCAAACCACTGGCGATGGTCAATGTGACAGGCACAAGGGTATTTCTTCAGAGAGTCCTTGAACCTCTTTTTCGGAGCCCTTCTAGTCACAGTTCTGGGAGGTCAATGTTTTGTCTGACTTGGCCACGCTTATCTTCATATAGTTGGATGACCACGCTGAGAAACTTTGTTGGGGGGGGGCAGAATCCCAGTTGTTCAATGACTTGCTATAAATCTTTCCTGCTCAAGGTGTCAAATGCTTTGGTAAGGTTGACAAATATCACATACATTCCCTTATTCTATTCCCTTCGTCCTGGGCCCTAATGTCCAGATTGGGCAACAGATTTTTTTCCCCCAAGCCATCAAGCGCCTGAATCCCAGAACATATGTGGATAGTGTACCATGGACTTTTATTGTATATGTCTTAATATTTTATTGTGTTTAACTTCTAACTTGTATTCTTATATTTATGTATATATGCTGCAAGGTTCTGGAGGAGCACTATTTCGTCTTGTGCCTGTCACATTGACCATCGCCAGTGGTTTGCTCCAGCCTCCGATCGAGCAGCCTGGTGACTCCCCATTCACCAGTCTGTCTCCTCCTTCGAGCGTGGCATGAATGACAACTAAAGGTGACTTGACTTAGGATAACATATGATGCTTAATAGCTTAATTGTTCTACTGTAAATACCTTCTGCTCCAAATACAAAATGAGAGATGGTGTAATGGAGGTCCTTCTACCTTCCCAGGGAATTCACGGCCAAGCTGATTCCCACAGTTTGCGTCATGTCTTTGGCATATGAGGATGAAACAATGAATGAGCTTGACGGTGCCATCTGCGAAGCTCAGATGTCCCTCCCTGATGGTTACATGATGGTAGCTGGTAACTTCAACCACAGCACATGAAAGTAATTATTTTCTTTTCACCTCACGTAACATAATATTTTAAATATTTTTTTAATGTAGTCAGCAGAAGAGAAGTACAGAAGAAACAACTAAACTTGTCCACTTCACCATAAACTATGAACAGAGTCCTAGCCACAAAAGTTTGAGGATGGCAAATTGGACTGAAAAAGTTTATCTAAGTGGGCCAAAGAATGGCACATGGAATTTAATTCAGATATTTGTGAAGTTTTTCACTTTGTTAGGTTAAACCAGGGCAGGACTTTACAGTGAACTTATTTATTTATTTTTAAATTTAGACATATAGATCAGTAATAGGCCATTTCGGTCCACAAGTCCATGCTGCCCAATTTACATCTCATCAACCTACACCCAGAGTACATTTCGAATGGTCGGAGAAAACTCACACAGACATGGGGAAATCGTACAATCTCCTTACAGACAGAGCGGGATTCAAACCCAGGTCCCCGATCGCTGACGCTGTAAAGGCGTTACGCTAAGCACTATGCCAACCGCACCGTCCATGTTCAGGCCTTGGTGAGTGTTGTCGGAAAAAAAGGACTTGAGGATGAGATACTTTGATCCATGAAAGTGGCAAGTAAACAGTGTGATGAAAATTGAAAGTTGAGGTAAATCAGAATGTGGTCTCCTTGATGGTCAGATTTTCCAACCTTTCTGTGGCTGAGTTAATGATTGCCAAGTACCTTTAGAGTTTTCGGAGGAGACGGTCTTTTATGATATGTTCCATTATTTGACTCACAGCTGATTTGGTGTAAAAGATGGTCACAGTTTCCTTTTCCAACACATGTCCAGTTCAAGCTTGCCCATACATTACTGTAGGTGAAAGGTCTAGTCCAAATACTGATGCCATAGGGGTCAGTGATGAGGCTGACATAAGCACTGAGTAAGAACATCTTTTGGCGTGGGAAGAGCCTGAGGAGTTTAATGAAAAGGAAGGCCAGGAAAAATGAATGAATTCCAGACATAAAGGATGAGTTTGGGTAAGCTGCTCTGCTCTTTAATGTGATGAGAGGTATAAGGTCTTGCATGGCATGATAGGAATTGGGAAGAATCAAGTAGGGAATGATAACAACATAGATTTTTTTTACATTTATAGGGCAAAAAGAAATCAGAATGATATAAAATGTAAAGAATCATTCACTTGAGGCAGGTTAAACAGATTCCAGTTTTAGAACCACAATCTGGATTTGTTTTTACTCTTTATTTTAAGTCAAACTTTGAGTCATGAATTTTCACACTGCTTCAGTGACAATCCTTGAACTCGAAAATGCAACACGATCTCTTTAAAGAGGTGGATCAGCAGACTGACAAGACCATCATCAAGGCTCGCACAGATGCCACTGTGGCTCAGCTGCTTCCCCCTTGTGCAGTGGTGAGCAAGCTAAGAATGTATATGACTCCTGAATGGAGAGCACATGATAATGAATGACACCACTCCTGGCTGCAAAGGGATTTCAGTGGAGATGTGTTAGCTGATGACGGAATCCTGTTCTACTCTGAATAAAGATGGATATTTTGTTTTAATCATTCATTTGCTGTAGCGGTTTATATCTCTCAGGATGACAATCAAATTCAGGTTTATTGTCATGAACGTGGGACATGAAATTTGTTATTGTGTGGCCACAGTATTGTATAAAACAACGTGCAAAATGACTATAAATGTCAATTTTGTAAATAAAGGTTTTTAAAAAGAGAGAAAAAATGAGGTAGTGTCCATAGGTTCATTTTCCCATGAAAAATCTGATATTGAGCCTTGTTTGCCCATGCAAAAGATATGGTCTCCGTTGTCACAGCACGATGCTTTGAGCCATCATGCAAGTGAGGCCTAGGGCCTGACAAGAGACTGAGCCAGCTTCCTCCCTTTATCTCCCCCATTTATTAGAACATTACCTTTATTCTGAAATAGTTCGGTGTGACTGGTCACTTCACGTTGATGCAATGGAATCCGATTACTCTGCATCATGAAGCCTGTGGAGAAAAAAACGCACAGAAATGCTGGATGATCTCAGCCCGTCTCACAGCATCCATAGGAGATAACGATATATGACCAATGTTTTGGGCCTGAGCCCTTCTTCAAGGAATAAGCAAAGAATAAGAAAAGGTAAGAATAAAGACTGAAGACTGGCCGGGAGAGGACTCCAGACCAATGAAAGGTACTAACTGTATATGTTAAGAGGAGAGGTGAGAATTGATTTTGGGTCTGTGAAAGGAGACAGAGGGAAAAGGGAAGAGAGGGAGAGAGAGAGAGAGCAAGCTCTGGGGGATAGACGACAGGGGGAAGAAGAACTGGGATGGGTGGTTCATGGAATCCTGAGAAATCGATGTAAATTGCATCCAGGTTGGAGGGTGTCCATACCGAAGATAAGGTGACCTCCAATTTGCAGGTGGTCTCAGTCTGACAGTGCATGAGATCACAGACAGATATATCAGCAAGGGAATAAGATGGGGAATTGAAATGGGTGGCCACAGGGAGATCCATGCTACTGCGCTGGACAGATCTCTACTTTCTGTTAAAATCCCCTCCCCCTCTTCTTCCACTGTCGCCTTTCCCCCCAGCACTCACTCTCTCTCTCTCTCTTCCCTTTTCCCTCTCTCCTTTCATGGAGCCAAAATCAATTCTCACCTTTCCTCTTATTATATCCAATTAACACCTTTTGTTAATTCTTCTATCTTTATTCTGATTCCTTCCTGTTCTTTGCTTATACCTTGAAGAAGGGCTCAGGCCTGAAACATCAATAATATATCTTTACCTCCTATGGACACTGCGAGACTGGCTGAGTTCCTTCAGCATTTCTGAGTGTTTCACTTTAATATGTCTAGAAGCCTCACCAACATTGAATAATGATCTGAATCATGGGACAACTGTTCTTCTTGCTCACTGATGAACGTATCTGTTCACAAAATTCTGCAGTTAAGGATGGAGCTATCACGTTCCTCCATTACAATGAGCAAGCCAGACTTAATCACACAACATGGCCTGGATACTTTCCCATTTTCTGACTTTCATGACTGAAATCATAGCAATTTGTAGTTGCTTTCACTGAAGTGCCCTTCAGTGTATTCTCAAAGTGATGACCGCTTAGGAGGAGCCCAAATGTAACGTTTTTGCCAATTACATTGGTAGATAATGCCAGCTGGAAAATAACTGTTCAACTTCTGAGTTCAAGTTTAATGTCATGTGTCCCAAAATAAAGTGATAGTTTGTTTTGTGATCAGTCCATTTAGACATTCCATAACAAGTAAGACACAGTACAAAAGTGCAGAGTTACGCAGAGTTCCAGAGAGATCATTTGATGCAGAGAAAAGACAACACAATTTTACTATTGCACTGACTCAATGGGTATTTGGTGAAGTGATTCCCAAGTACTAGGCTGAAGTTACTCTAACCTAGATTTCCTTTCTTTTTCTGAAGACAATGACACATACTGGGGTATCGATCCAAAGTTTCCCACTCGTCAATCCCATGAAAGAGTCCAGACAGAGAATAGGAGTCATTTCTTATAGGAACTTGCTAGATAACAAGGATTGAGAACCCTGATAGTCATGTTTTTTCCTCGTCCTAACTCAGATTTGCTGTAGCCACATTCCTCCTCAACCCATTTAAGGTAATGAGTTAGGAAGCTGAGATTAGTATCACATTCAACGATACACCAAACCCTTGAAACACTGACCAAAACCACGGTGAGGTCAGTAAACCAACAACTGGGAGTGCTTGATTACTTCTGAAGTATTGAAAATTGGCAATGAATATTCTTGGGTGTATTCATTTTAAACCTTGAGGAGGAAAGCAGCTAGAGAAACCAAACCATTCTGCCCCTTGTACTTGCTCCCGGTGGATCTGTCACTCCCTCTGGCACTAATTCCATAACCCTTGAACTATGCCTTACAAAATTCTAACCATTGTCTTTGAAATGTTCAGTCAAGTTAATTGCAACATATTTCTTTTGTCGGAAGTAACTGGAGGAGAGGTTTTAGTCTTCCACCAGCCTTTGTGTGAGATAGTTTCCCTGTTTTCACCATGGAGTGACCTAACTCTTAATAAGTGAACTGTCTTCTTGTTCTGGACTCTACCAGCGAGTGAGCTAGATATGTTATTTTTCTCCCCCACTAATGTAAGGGATTCTGCTGACAATTCAAAATGTAAACACCACTTGTGATCCTCTGTCCTGATTATGTGCCAACTTTTGCATTTTCTAATGGCAGCTTAACACTGCAGTGGGATGACAGCCATGAAACCTTAAACTGAAATCCTCCTCACTGAAACTCTAACCTCATCTCTCGTGTCCCTGACTGAGCTCATTTATCTTCTTTTGCTGACAGCTCTGTCACCTTTACAGATTGGCCTTGACATGCCTTTCAGTGGTCATTTCGTGAATTGCAGCTCCAATAGTTAAAACTGAGGCCTCTTTGGAGCAGCTAGTATATTTCAGGTGACAATTAGTTAAGAGCGCTGAAATCATACAGAGAAACAACTGGTTGCAAACACAATCTTTACAGTTCCACCATTACTGTTGTTTTACTAATTAAGTCATTTTGTTCAAGGTCAAGGCTTGCACTTTCCTGCCTTCTGTAACACAGAGTTTTCCTGATGCATTTTGTGGATAAGCATGTTATCTTATTGCAAATAAATTTCCTTCTGATATTTTTATGCTATGTTAATGAGTTACCAGTGTTACGAGCCCAGAGGACCCATAAACCCAGCAGCAATAGATATTCACCGAGACAAATGGTTACTTAAACAAAAGTTGCTTTTAATTATCTTTAAACATGAAAACAGAATCACAATTTAACTTAACTAACCTAACTTAACCCCCTTCTAATTCTAAGCGCACATGAATGTAATGTGTGTGTACGTTCAGAAAAGTTCTTTGATTCACAGTCCAATCCCACTTCTCATTCCTCCAAGTTCACTGGTTGCGACCTAAGTTTTCCATTGACATATATTACAAACCCCCTTAACTCCCACAACTGCCTTGACTTCCTCACACCCTGTCCCCTGCAAGGATTTCTTCCCCTTCTCTCAATTTCTCCATCTCTGCCACATCTGTTCCCAAGATGAGGACCTGATCTTCCAAAGTGACTGCCCTCTTCCACAAACGTGGCCTCCCCTCCACCACTATCAACTCAGCCTTCACCCGCATATCCTCCATTTCCTTCTCATCTGCCCTGGCCCCCTCTGACCCCAGGTGCAACAAACAGAATCCCCTTCATCCTCCCCGACCACCCTACCAGCCTCCGCATCCAACACATCATCTGCTGGATCTTCCAGCACTTACTACAGGATCCTATCACCCAGACACATTTATCCTTCTCCGCCCCTCTAGGCCTTCAGTAGGGACCACTCCCTCCATAATTTCCTTGGGCACTCAATCCTCCCCACATATCGCACCCTACCCCTCCAGCACCTTCCCCCTGTGGCTGCAGGAGGTGCAACACTTGCGCCTACACATCTTCTCTCACCATGGTCCGGGACCTGAAACAGGCTTTTCCAGTGAAGCAACACTTTACGTACATCTATAGGACTGATTTACTGCATCCAGTGCTCCCTTTGTGGCCTTCTCTACATCGGAGAGACCAGTCTCAGATTAGCAGATTGTTTCGCTGAGCATTTCTCTTCCCTCTGCCACAACAAAGACCTCCCAGGAGCCAACCATTTCAATTCTGAGTCATACTCCCATACTCGTATGTCTGTCCTTGGCTTTGTGTACTGTCCCACCCTGACCACCCGCAGATTGGAGGAACAACACCTGATTTTCCATCTGGGTACTCTCCAGCCAGATGGCATTAACATTGACTTCTCTGCTTTTTGCTAACCAGCTCACCTTTTCTTTCCCCTCCCCCTTTCCAGTTTTTCCAGTTCTCCCCTCCCTTATCCCTCCACCTACCCAGCCATCCCTCCTCCCCCGATCACTGTTGTCCCCTCCCTCCCTCCCTTCTCCACCTACCATCTCCTGCCTTTGCCACCCCAGCTCCCATCTTTTCCCCCATCCTTTTGTTTGGATGTCCGCTGACACTCCTTCATACCTTGATAAATGGCTCAAGCCCAAAATGGCAGTTATGTATTTATATCTTTGCTACATGAAAGACACTGTTCGACCTGATGAGTTTCTCCAGCATTTAGGGTTTTTACTTCAAACACAATATCTACAGATTTTCATGATTTACCCATGTTATAAAGGAGTCCATATAGATCTGGATAAATACATCAGCTGTATATTCATTATTCTGTCCCGCATCGGACTTGTCAGTCACCAACGAGCCTGCAGCAGACGTGGACATACCCCTCCATCTTCGTCCGCGAAGCCAAGCCAAAGATATTCATTATTACAAGGCCACTAAACCTATGACTACTTATGCACACAATATAAGCAAATAAAGGTATGATGCGATTAAAAGACTTTAAAATCAAGGAGAGGAATTTTGACTCTCGCCAGTTGTAAGAATGAGTGAAGTCAGATCAGCTGTCTGTCATACATCACCTCTGGTCCCTTTCATTGTACTGAAGTTGATGGAAGTGGAAACCAGGAATGATGTGTCCATACAGCAGGTGTCTGACCTGATGTCACCAGTTTTACATTATCAGTACCGGTCAGCACTACCGTCGAATAATTAAATACACAGTCATTCATTGAATGCAAAATTAAATCCTAAATGTACAGAAATTGATATTGTTTATGAAAGTAGCTAAGCATCCTTGGCCTTTATTCACATATGTAGCATTGGAATTTACAAATTTATTACATTTGCCAATTAAATGACTGGCAGCAGGTGACAGGGCACTAAATGCCAAACTTGTCAACATATCCTCCATTCCATGAATGAACGGATTGGATGAGTGTGAGTCCCTAGCTACCCAAAATGAACTGTCCATAAGTTTGGAAACATAAGTTTTTTTTTATAGTTACCCTTGTCATATTGTTCTACATGCACTCAGCCTGCAACATCACAGGCGCCAGATTTCACTCCATCGAGGACACCTACATAAGGCAGTGATTTTAAAAAAGTAGTCTCAGTCCTCAAAGCCAGCCAGGCCATGCCCTCTTCATTCTGCTACCATCGGGAAAAAGATACAGGAACCTTGAAGATGAGCACTCAATGGCACAGGGACAGCTTCTTCCCTGCTGCCATCAGATTCTTGAATAATCAATGAACCAAAGCCACTGCCTTACTTTTTGTTCACTATTACACCGAATTTCATGAATTGTTCATAACAATACAAAATATTTTGAATCTTTTTTAAATAAAATCCCATTAGAAGAGTCTGCACTAACCTAAACAGTATGTTGGGTTTTTAAAACCTGTGTTTTTATTTCTTTTTTAAGTCACAACATCTGAGAGGGAAAAAGTTCACTTTGACATTATTGCATTTATTTTTGATATCCAAGAATTGTTTTATTTCAAGATTTCATGTCGTTTAATAATTACCTGGTCACATCTTTTAAAAACATAGGTACTGATAGTCTTATATAAATGGAATCAATGGGGCATTGATAGTTAAATGAAAATAATTCCCTTCTCAAATCTGTGAGAAATGTCACTGGCAACAAAGTGATGCAACTTGCCGGGCAAATGAGCTGAGAATAGAAAGCTGAGGGCATGGGGCGTCTTTTCTAAGAATGAATGACAGAACCAAAAGTGTATAACTCATCTGCCAAGGTTGAAGGATTTTGCAGCTCAGAAAGAAGTAATTAAAAAGGTGGATGAATTAGAGTTAAACCAATCACAGAAAGAAAATGGGAAGGGCAGATGAAAAAATTGAGGGAAACTACCACAGTTCAAAATTACTCGCCAAAAAAAAATTATTTTAATGACCAATTAATATGGAAGTCAAGACACAGAAGCTTAACCTTATTATAATTGCATTATTTCATCCAGTCTGAGAAATTCCCTTCATTCCACACATTGTCCACCTCCACCTTCTCTGCTATCTGGACTAGTTTGTTTGATCTCTTTCTCAATTAAGACGAAGGGTCCAGATCTTAATCATCAACTATTTCTCCAACCACAGATGCTGCCTGGCTTGCTGAGTTTTCTGCTCTTTTCGATTTCTAACATCTTTTATTTTCAAGTGATTGAAAGAATTGAGCAGAATTTGTGGTAAGGATTTGAATGTGGTAAATGGTGGCATAAAGTAAACCAATCTAGGAAACTCATCAGATCATATCTTTTCATTCCCTGAAATTTGCACATTAATAACTGCTTACATCTGAGCAAAGCAAGGTTGAACAGCATTTAGTTTTTGTTTGGGTACATTTGAAGGACAATTCCACAGTCAGAAATAAAGTATTTCATAGTTCAAAATGAATGGTTGTCTTCTTGAAGCAGAATGTTTATTACAAAATGTCTTTGTTAGGGAATTATGATAAGGTGGCCATTCCATAGGAGGACATGGTCATATGCTACCAGCATACATTACCATATATCTTCTTTGGCTTGGCTTTGCGGACGAAGATTTATGGAGGGGTAATGTCCACGTCAGCTGCAGGCTCGTTTGTGGCTGACAAGTCCGATGCGGGACAGGCAGACACGGTTGCAGCGGTTGCAAGGGAAAATTGATTGGTTGGGGTTGGGTGTTGGGTTTTTCCTCCTTTGTCTTTTGTCAGTGAGGTGGGCTCTGCGGTCTCCTTCAAAGGAGGTTGCTGCCCGCCGAACTGTGAGGCGCCAAGATGCACGGTTTGAGGCGATATCAGCCCACTGGCGATGGTCAATGTGGCAGGCACCAAGAGCTTTCTTTAGGCAGTCCTTGTACCTCTTCTTTGATGCACCTCTGTCTCGGTGGCCGGTGGAGAGCTTGCCATATAACACGATCTTGGGAAGGCGATGGTCCTCCATTCTGGAGACGTGACCTACCCAGCGCAGTTGGATCTTCAGCAGCGTGGATTTGATGCTGTCGGCCTCTGCCATCTCGAGTACTTCATTGTTGGAGATGAAGTCGCTCCAATGAATGTTGAGGATGGAGCGGAGACAACGCTGGTGGAAGCGTTCTAGGAGCCGTAGGTGATGCCAGTAAAGGACCCATGATTCAGAGCCAAAGAGGAGTGTGGGTATGACAACGGCTCTGTATACACTAATCTTTGTAAGGTTTTTCAGTTGGTTGTTTTTCCAGACTTTTTGTGTAGTCTTCCAAAGGCGCTATTTGCCTTGGCGAGTCTGTTGTCTATCTCGTTGTCGATCCTTGCATCTGATGAAATGGTGCAGCCGAGATAGGTAAACTGGTTGACCATTTTGAGTGTTGTGTGCCCGATGGAGATGTGGGGGGGGCTGGTAGTCATGATGGGGAGCTGGCTGATGGAGGACCTCAGTTTTCTTCATATATAGTGTGTTTAAAAAGAGATATATATTCTTTTATAAGAATTACATAGTATTGAAAATACAATAAGTACAGAACACTGTGTGTGTATAAACACACAGTGTTCTGTGCTTCTTGTTTTATGTATATATCTTTTTAAACATGCTATATATGGTAATCTATGGTGGTAGCCTATGACCATGTCCTCCTTTGGAATGGCCACCCTAATTGTGAAAGATTGAAACATGATGTTATTGCTGGAACTGTTTATGGTTTATTCTACTTTGGAAGTAAGAGATTAGTCTAAATATGACTCATATGTCCAGAGACTTATCTGAGCTCACCACACCAATACTGTGGTTGCAAGAATGAGTCAGGGGCTGGGGATTCTGCTCACTGATCTCACTCCATCGAGGGCATCTGCAAGAAGTGGTGCCATATGAAAGCAGCATCTATGCTTAAGGACCCCCCCACCCAGGTCATGCCCTCTTCACACTGCTACCATTGGGAAAAAGGTACAGGAACCTGAAGATGAGCACTCAGTAGCACAAAAACAGCTTCTTCCCCTCTGCCACTGGTAGCTCACTCCCAGAGTTGACATTGATGAGTTGATTTTGGAGAATAAATCATAATTGCTGCTTATTTCAAGAGTGCCATCTTGGAAACGTTCCTCTATCTGTTTTGCAGCCAACAGTATTTATGGTATTATTTGGAGAGCATAATTGGCAGGTTACTGAGGTGATGGGGTCTTCTGAGTGGTTAGTAGATCCAGCTTTGTAAAGAGCTGTAAAGTTAATGGAGCAGATTAGTCCTGTCAGCCAAGTGGTATCATATGGTCTTCCAGCACGGCGCTGTTTTTCCTAAGAAGCACATTACATGTTTCCATAAGAGGTCAGAAATACATTTATGTTTGGAAAACCACTCTGTTTACTTCAGCAATAACTGTGGATTGAGGATCGGTCTTTTCATCAGCATGTGGACCATTGATATCAAAGAGATTCGTCTCTGATTTGGGAAGTGTAATTGTGAGACCTGGTGTATACTTTGCTTCTTTAGGATGGCAGAAGCCCAGTCCTTTATGGATATTCTCCAGTCACAAAGTTTTCTTACAGGTAATTTTCAGCAAAAACAGTTGACATGTGATGAGCCAGTGAAGAGCTGGACTGATGCTTCATTGGGGCTGATGGAGATATGAATGCTCAGAGAAATTCTTATTAGGAATTGGAATTTTTGCTGCGATTGAGGTTGCTTCTTTGAAGACACTGTTGCTTGAATTTACCTTCTTCAGTGGTCAATATTTTTGACTATTTCTGTCTAATGCTCCCTTTGCATGATATTAATATGATCTCAGGCTCTCCCTGTTCACTCACGTGATACTGCAGCAATCGGGTGAGGTAGTTATTGTTATGGGTTTTGTTTCAGTCAGGACTACACTTTCCCCTGATGCCACACAGTTTTGCAGCCTGGTTATTTTGTCAAACGTGCAACAAAATTACCCCAATGTGCCATTAAAGTCTTCCACATTGAATCGATCCGATCTCCTCTGCACCTCTTTTTGCCAAATTCAAGGCAACATCTTGACATGATTGGTGAAGCGGTTAGCTCAGCGCCATTATGACACCAGCGATTGGGACCGGGGTTCAAATTCCACGCTGTCTGTAAGGAATTGGTACAGTGTCTGCGTGGGTTTTCCCCATGGGTTCCGGTTTCCTCCCACCATTCGAAATGTACTGGGGTTGTAGGTTAATCAGGTGTAATTGGGCCCATGGGCTGAAATGGCCTGTTTCTAAGCTGTATGTCTAAATTTTTTTTAATTAAATTAAATTTACATCTATAGAGCACGAGACTAGTCCAGCAAACTAGAATTAAAATATGCTTCTCAAAATATAAAAAAAGAAAGTAGTGAAATTTCTTAAGAAACACAGTGCAGGATTTGTAAAACGTAGTGAACTAGAGATGATACTGAATGAAATACCAACCAAGAAATTAATAAATTACCCACGTTACTGTCCCAAGTTATCCACACCAACTGCTGGTACAAAATTTAGGCCTCTACATATTTTCTTTGCCTCAGCATAATAGAACATTTACCTTGATTGTAAGACAAGAAACTCCTGCTGATGTTGGGGTCACTCTCTACACACAAGTGCTGTGGAAACTCAGCAAGTCAGGTATATTATTCAGGCATCTACCTGTTTCTCCACATTTCCGAGGAAGGGCTCAAGCCCAAAATGTTGATTGCCTTTTATTTTATTATTCAGATAACTAACAATCATGGAAATAATATTTTTCTTCATTTATTAAATCTCACACTTCAGCACCAACAATGAGCAGGAAAATTGGTTTACCAGAGGGCAGTGAATCTATGGAATTCACTATCTATTGAAGCAGTGCAGGCTACCTCAGTAAATATATTTAAGGTTGGATAGATTTTTACATAGTAGGGGGTTAAAGGATATGGGGAAAAGCAGGAAGGTGGAGATTAGCCTATTGTCAGATCAACCATGATCACACTGAATGGCAGAGCAGGCTCAATGGGCCCAATGGCCTACACCTGCTCCTATTTCTTACATGATGTATATAAGTGAATGAAGTATTTAGGAGAAATACATCAATTTCCTACTTTACCACGTGCTTGGAACATCAAATTAATGAAATGTGCTACAATTCTTAAAAAGGAACTACTGGTTTACAAGCTAACACCCCATATATAACTTGCACCATCTCTTTGAACCTCGGTCCTTATGTATTATTTCAACCTCTCACTTCCCTCTGCTGAATTTTCAAGGGAGAAAATAAGATAATGACAAAAAAAATAGATCGATAGATAAAAAGAGAAAAGGATAGGGAGCTAATATATCGCTCAGAATAGTGATTTGATGAATTGTGGGTCGATGATTGGTCTAATGAATTGTTGGGGGTTTCCTCCCTTTGAGCATTACACTGGGCTATTACCTTTAGTGAGGCATGGCCTATCAGTTGACGGAAGTGTGGAATACTTCCAGCAGTCAGTTGCCAGGATCTTGAAGATGGGGGATTATTACTTTGTTAATGGGTCAGTCCCCTTGAAAGGGAAAGGATTTTTATTAGCATTGGGCAGGCAGGCATCCAGGATATGTTCATAGTGGCAGTCAATGACCCCATTGACTGCACAGATTCTAAAACAGCAGGACGCTGGCAGGCACAATCTGTGTTGTCACTGTTACAATCTTGTCCTAAGGATTATCACAGCCAAGCTATTTTTTTTTTAACGAAGGATGGTTAATAGATTGCTGACTTGACACCTGATATAATACGTGGCTCGAGACTGGCTGAAGGAGTACCAGGTATCAGATCCGAGTTGCAAGAGGGTGCCGAGGGCCTCTGAACATGTCAGAGGTTTGGATCATGCATTCTGATGGTTTGGACTGAAGGCTGTGTGACTCTGGAGGATGTGGGAGGGCTGGAGTTGAATCCATGGCCACTCAGTGCATCTGGGGGCACTCTCTTTTACTCCTCTTTCTCTGATTGTAAGGGTCGCTGGGTGATTTCTGCTGATAACATATCTGTGGCTTGTGGTAGACTGAAGGAAATTTTGTGTAATATCACGTTTTCTGTCTTGTTACATGACAATAAAATAATCTTGAATCTTGAATAAAATATTCTGTCTGGTATGAAGCCGCCAAATCTCAGGACAAGAAACAACTCCAGAGGGTTGTTTACTCAGCCTGTGACATCACAGGAGCCAGACTTCACTCCATCAAGAACATCCACATGAGACAGTGTCTTAAAAAAAGCCTCAAAGACCCCCACCACCCGGCCCATGCCCTCTACAACTCTGCTACCATTAGGAAAAAGGTACAGGACCCTTCAGCAGGGACAACTTCAACCCCGCTGCCATCAGATTCCTGAATAATCAATGAACCAAAGACCCTGCCTTACTTTTTGTGAACTATTATTGATATATATATTTTTTGTTGTAAGATGGTTTATAATATGAATATTTGCAAAACACTGAATTTTGTGACTTGTTCATGACAATAAATTCTGATTCTCATTCTCCTTGTGAATAATGGCCCTTTATTTCCACCATGATTACAGTCGCTGTGTTTCATTCTGTGTGAAGGGAAAGGATTTTTCACCTTCTTGAGCCATATCTGGTGATCACATAATCATGTGGCCATAGGTCTGACACTGGGCTTTTTGCAAACAGAAATCGACTGTTATTAAAATTATCTCTCATAAGGCTTCAGAATAAGTAGTCGCTCATTTAAATGGAGAGCAGGAGGAATTTCTTCTTGCAAGGTCTCATGAATCTTTACCATTGTCTGGGGGCTGAGTCATTGAATGTAATAAAAAATAAAGAATTTTTGAATTACAGGGGAGTTTGTATGAAAGTGGTGTTAATGCTAAAAATCAGAGCAGGTATGATCTTATGGAATGGCAGGGTAGGATGAAGGGACCGAGTGGCCTATTCCGGCTCCCATTCATGAAGCTCTTTATGTTCATATCACTTCTAAGGTGAGCATGTGCATTCCATTATTTATCTAATGTCAGCCTGCTTTACAACTGTACCAAAGAAATGGTTAACTCAATTAATCATTTTGTTTCAATCTCCAGGTTCTCTTAGGAGATAAACCAGGAAATTCAGTAATTTATTCTTCTCAGCTTTTCAGGTATGTTTCGATTTCAGACTTATTGCCAGAAGACGTACAGTACATGACATCACATACAACCCTGAGCTTCCTTTTATCTGTGGGCAAGGCAGAATTACCACTTATTGGCAGTGCAAAAAAACTGTACTCAATGTACATATGTTAACAAATACATGAATCTAAACAAACTGACTACTAAACAGGGAGAAAATAAATCAATAAAGTACAATAGTAAGAATTTTAAAATGAAGCCCTCATTGAGTTTATTGTTGAGGAGTCTGAGGGGTGGAGGGGTGTTCCTGAACCTGGTGGCGCAAGGCTTGTGGCATCTAGACCTCTTTCCTGATCATAGAACTGAGTACGGAGCATGTGCTGAGTGATGTGTATCCTTCATGATTGCTGCTGCTCTCTGATGACAGCATTCCCTGTAGATGTTCTCGATGGTTGGGAGGATTTCGCCTGTGATGTCCTGGGCTGCATCCACTACCTTTTGCAGGACTTTACGCTCAGGTGTATTGGTGACCCCAATGACAGACCGTGATGCTGCTGAACAGCACATATTCCACCCCACAGCTGTAGAAATTTGCCAGGGTTTCTGACATCATACCAAATCTCCACAAACTCCTGAGGAAGTAGAGGCACTGTTGTGCTTTCTTCACGACGCCATTAGTGCGTTAGGTCCAGAGATAGAGATTCCCAAGAACTTAAATTTGCTCACCTTCTCCACCTCTGATCCCAATGACCTCTGGCTTTCTTCTCCTGAAGTCACCAATCAGCTCCTTGGTTTTGGAGACATTGATTGCGAGATTGTTGGTGTACCATTTCAATCTCCATCGTGTACGCCGACTCATCGCTCCTTTTAATACAACCCACTACCGTGGTATCATCAGTGGATTTATAGATGGTGTCATTGTTGAACTGAGCCACACAGACATAGGCGTACAGGGAGTAGAGCAGGGGCATAAGAACACAGCCCTGTGGTGCTCCGGTACTGACGGAGATTGTGGAGGAGATCCTCATGAATTGTGGTCTGGAGGTGAGGGAATCCAGGATCCAATTATGCAGTGGATTGTTGAGCCCCAGGTTTTGGGGTTTGCTGATCAGTTTGGATGATGGTGTTAAATGCCGAGCTGAAGTCGATGAAGAGCATCCTGAGGAATGCATCTTTGCTGTCCAGGTGTTCAAGGCTTTGAGTAGGGGCATCCTCATTCTACAAATGTGCTGCTTTTTGTTTTGCTCTTTTCAATTTCAGGATGATATGCTTTAGTAGGCTCATGACATGAATATTCAGACAAAATTCTGATGGTATCGGGTCCCAGTGCCTCTCCATGTTGCACTATATTATTAGAGGCTTGAATTTTTTGTGTTACTTCTGCGAGGTTATTTTCTTCCTGATTGGTGTTTCTCAAAAGAGTGGATATGTCCCAGCTTTGAAGGATGTCATGGTTTATCACTTAATTGTCACAACTGGTGCCACTTGCTTCTATAAATCACCATTCAGCACTGACATGCAAAATAGATCTATTTTATACCAAATGATGTACACACATCAAATCTGACCATTGTGACCAAACTCCATTTTTTGGATTTTAAAGTTGTTCTCACAGCATTCAAAAAAGAGAATGGACTGAGTGTTCATTAAAATATCTAAATCCTTGCTGTGCTTTTACATTCTTATTTTTAACATGTGGGGGTATCATTTTCTTTATTCCTTTTTTTAGATTGTATTTTTCTGATGTCAGATGCCTAGTTAAAATAGGACATGGTAAGTGTTTCACGATCTCACTGTGTTTATTCTGCGGCATTTCACCAGTCCCTGTATTTTCATACTGTTATTGCGCTCCATTTCTGGGCATGCTTTTCCAGCAAGAAATAATAAAGGTGCTTGGCTCAATTCCAAGGGAGCACGAAAGGAATTTTATTGCCTTGCGTGACCATTCTGACCTTTCATATCAGAACTGTACATGTGGTGATCCAAACTTACTGCATGCAAATTGTTTACTGTTAACAACAGTTAAAAATACTCGTCACTAGTAATTAAATAATTATTATTTAAGTCCTCCTGCTCAACTTGGTGTCATAGAAACCAGACGGTATAATTACTACAAATTATACAATTGTGAGCTGTAGAATGTTTTAGCAGCTCTTTATAATGTGCAAGTTGGTTCCTTGAACAGCATGTGCAGGGGAGTTTTAGTCTTTTAGGACAACTTTATGCTTCAATGTTTCTATTTACCAATGATTGGAAAATGTCATGTGGCAGAAATTCTACTTTGATATAATTAGCATATTGCTTTAATAAGGATTACACAAAAGAAGAGGGTGGTCCTGACCAAGCCTGTAAATCAGAATCAGGATTTACTGTCATGAACAAGTCGTGAATTTTGGTGTCTTGTGGCAGCGTCAGAGTGCAAGAAAATGTATTATAACCATCTTATGACTGTAGAGCTCGTCAAAAGAACCAAAGACTTGTTGATCCAAACCAAGGCTTTTATTAGCTGTGAAAAGACAGGAGCTCTTCACAGGTGGCCGACCAGTCCGGAATGATCCGACCTGGCTAGGGACACAACCCTTTAAGGCCCAGACAGTAGGCGTGGCTTAGCTCTCAGCCAATCGCTGTAAGCACAGTCTAGATACTGTAACTATATACATTATATACATTGGTGGCGTCCTGTTTTGCGGAAACTGCCAAAATGTTTGGCCTGGAAGTCAGCCTGAAGAAAACTGAGGTCCTCCATCAGCCAGCCCCCCACCATGACTACCAGCCCCCCCCCCCACATCTCCATCGGGCACACAACACTCAAAATGGTCAACCAGTTTACCTATCTCGGCTGCACCATTTCATCGGATGCAAGGATCAACAACGAGATAGACAACTGACTCGCCAAGGCAAATAGCGCCTTTGGAAGACTACACAAAAGAGTCTGGAAAAACAACCAACTGAAAAACCGCACAAAGATAAGCGTATACAGAGCCGTTGTCATACCCACACTCCTGTTCGGCTCCGAATCATGGGTCCTTTACTGGCATCACCTATGGCTCCTAGAACACTTCCACCAGCGTTGTCTCCGCTCCATCCTCAACATTCATTGGAGCGACTTCATCTCCAACATTGAAGTACTCGAGATGGCAGAGGCCGACAGCATCAAATCCACGCTGCTGAAGATCCAACTGCGCTGGGTAGGTCACGTCTCCAGAATGGAGGACCATCGCCTCCCCAAGATTGTGTTATATGGCAAGCTCTCCACTGGCCATCGTGTCAGAGGTGCACCAAAGAAGAGGTACAAGGACTGCCTAAAGAAATCTTCTGGTGCCTGCCACATTGACCACTGCCAGTGGGCTGATATCACTTCAAACCGTCCATCTTGGCGCCTCACAGTTCGGCGGGCAGCAACCTCCTTTGAAGAAGACCACAGAGCCCACCTCACTGACAAAAGACAAAGGAGGAAAAACCCAACACCCAACCCCAACCCACCAATTTTCCCTTGCAACCGCTGCAACCGTGTCTGCCTGTCCCGCATCGGACTTGTCAGCCACAAACGAGCCTGCAGCTGATGTGGACATTTACCCCTCCATAAATCTTCGTCCACAAAGCCAAGCCAAAGAAGATACATTGGTGATAGATCTGTACTATCACAATGACATTACTATGTATAAAAAAAATAAGAGTGAGGCCGTGTCTTTTGGTTAATTGATTATTCAGGCATCTGATGGCAGTGGCGAAGAAGCTGTCCTTGTCCCACTGAGTGCTCGTTTTTATGCTCCTGTACCTTTTTTCCGGAGTGAACAGGGCATGGTCTGGGTGAATAGAGGCTGCTCTTTTAAGACCCTGCGGCATGTAGATGTCCGTGATGGAGTGAAGTCTGTGACGTCGCAGGCCGCGTTAACAACCCTCTGGAATTTATTCTTGTCCTAAGAGTTGGCGCCTCCATACCAGCCAGTGATGCAACCAGCTAGAATGCTCTCCACAGTACACCTGTGGAATTTTACGAGAGTCTTCAGTGGCATACCAAATCTCCTCTGACGCCTCACCACGCTGGTGAGTCTTCTTTGTGATTGCATCATGTACAGGAGCATAGACTGGGAGATCGTTTCATTGAACACCTTCACTCTCTCTGCTGCAAGAACAAGGACCTCCCAATGGCCAATCATTTCAATTCCATGCATCATTGCTACACCAACATGTTTGGCCTCGTACTATTGAATCGATGCCACCAGCAAATTTGAGGAACAACACCTCTCAATAGTATCCAACCAGACAGCATCAATAATGACAACTCCAGTATCCATTAAACCCCTCCTATAAGTCTTTCTCTTTCCCTATCACTCTGTGTTCTTTCCTTCAGATCACCATCCCCTACCATTCCTTCAATCAGAGAGCTACCCTTCTTCCCTATCACTTCTCAGCATCTTTCTCCTCTATCCTCCCACACTTATCCACCTATTATTGGCTTAAATCAATTAAATGTACTTCTGAGGCATATCTTAAACCTCTCACACAAAATGCAGTGACACCTTTACAGCTCCAGTAATTGGGGCCGGGGTTCAAATCCCACGCTGTCTATAAGGAGCTTGTACGTTCTCCCCATGTCTGGGTGGGTTTTCCCCCGGGAGCTCCGGTATATCCTCCCACAGTTCCGTACCGGGGGTGTAGGTCAATCGGGTGTGGGTCAGGATGAGCTTGTGGGCCAAAATGGCCTGTTACTGTGCTAAAGCTCTAAATAAATAAATAGATAAATAGAACCTGTGCTTCTCCTCCTTCACCTTCTTCCTTCTTCTCCTCTCCTCCTCTCCCACACCCACCTTTTTATTCAGGTGTCCACCTGTTTTTTCTCATTCCTGATTAAGGGCTCAGGCCCAAAGTGTTGGTTACCTTTTAGTTCCGATGGATACTGTGTGACCTGCTGAGCTTTTCCAGCATGTTTATGTATTGCAGTGTTTCACGTTGCCTAGAGCCCTAGACCATGGCCAACCTGTATGTACCGCAGAAAATTTCCTCTCACACTTGTACACCATGACTGAAATTCAGTAATAATCATCAGGAAACTGTTCTTTCACATTTGGCTGGAACATAATCACTGCCTCTTAAATGTTACATTTACCTTTACAAACTTAAACAAAACTTTGCTAAAGGATGCACTTTTACCAACACACCCATAAACGTTGATAACCGGGATCAATAGTAGGCTATTTGGCCCCCTGAAGTTATTGAGTTTTCAGAAAAAATTTTGACTTGCATCTCAAATCCATCTATTTGCATTTCTCTTGAGCCCTTCCTGTAATCTTATCTAGCTAAAGTCTATCAGCGTCAGATAGAGAATTATTAACCAAACCAGTATGACTGGTTTTTGTGAGAGAGGTCTATAATATGTTTCAGAGAGAATGCAGCAAAGGTTCATTGAATTGATTTTAAAGTTGAAAGGGTAAATTGAGCAGAATACGCCTATATATTCAGGAATGAGAGATAATCCTATTGAGAGATAAATGATTCTGAGATGGTTTGGCAGGTGAGGCGAGAGAGGTCGTTTCCTCCACGTGAAGCCAGTTGAGAGGAGAGTCCCTTCATGATAAAAGTTATTGAAATATGGAGTCTTCTTAAAAATTTTCTTCCCTTGAGAATTGTAAATATATATTTGTAAACATATTTCTGACTTGGAAACAAGGGATTAGGGATCAGGCTGAACAGTGAGTTTAAATCAATTATTTAAATAGCTTGAGGGAGCATTTGTCTACTCCTATTTCATAAAACTTTCCAACGACGCTGACTTACTCTTTTAGCTAAGGCTATTAGTATGGGCAGGTTTGTAAAAATGCTCCACCAATCATTTATTTATCTCTGCTTCCCTTTTCTGTTGTATCCAATATGCTCCTGCTTCCCCTTTTTACATGTTCACCCTTTTTATTTCAACCCTTCTTCTTCAACTCCATTCTCTCCTCTTTTACACCCCACATCCTTTCCAATACCACCCCTCCCCCCACAACCCCCATTTGCTCCGCTAGTGCAGAGGTTAGAGCACTGGTCTTGTAAGTTGCTAGTTTGTTCCTCGCTGGGGCCTCATTTCTGTGAGGGGAACCCGACAAAGTCCCGACTCTCTGTCTTCCTGACAAAGTTTTTTTTCTTTTTTTCACAACTTTATTTATTCGTTCAACAAGGTTATTACACACAGTAAAAAAAAATTACATATTGTGAACAATAATTTTTTTTTAATATATATAAAAAAGAAGAGAGAAAAAAAAGAAAGAAGAACCCCCCCCCCTCCACCCCTCAGCCAGCTCTCTTTAGGAGAGCCAAAGAGAAAAAAAAACTGAAATATATTTACTAAAATCTAATCAAAGTAAATTTAAATGTAAATATTCTGAATATAAAGACCACATTAAGAAAAAAAGAATAATTATCATGTAAAACATACGTGATTTTTTTCCATTACCAAACAAATTTTCATCTCATTATGCCATCTGTTAATATCAATCACATTAGCATTTTTCCATGTACTTATTATACATTTTTTTTTGCTACAGATAAAGCTAAATATACAAAAGCAATCTGAAATTTATCTAATCCCAAATCTTTCAAAGGCTTCAACTTACCCAACAAAAATATTGTGGGGTCCAGAAGTATTTTAATCTTATACAAATGTTCCAAAAACAATTGAATTGCTTTCCAAAAAGATTGTATATGTACACATAACCAAACAGCATGAAAAAAAATTTCAACCGAATTACCACACCTAAAACAAGAATCTGATTCATTAAAACCATATATTTTTTAACTTTTCAGGTGTTAAATACAATTGATGTAAAAAATTATAATTAACCATTGCATAATGAACATTTATCAATCTAGTTACACTATAATGACAAATATCTAACCAACCATCCTCAGAAAAAAATAAAGTTAATATCCTTTTCCCATTTAATCTTAGATCTATTCCATCCCTTTTTTTCCATACTTCCCTGTAATATTTGGTACATCAATGAAATGTATCCTTTCTTTGGTGCAATCACAAGAAAAGATTCAAATTTAGTCAAATCAGGTAAAATCATATCTCTACCAAATATTTGTTTTCCTAAGGATCGAATTTGATAATAAACGAATAAAGAATTCTCATTAATACCAAAATCTTCCCTCATTTAATTAAAGGATAAAAATTTACCTTCTTTAAAACAATCCCTCAAGTTTTTTATACCTTTAGATTTCCAATGTAATAAACATTGATTATGCATTGAAAAAGGAATAAGTTGATTATTATATAATGGTGTTAAAGTCAATATTTACCCTTAGACCCTATCGTTCTATTTTTCCTCATCCACAACTTCATTAAATGCTTTAGTATAGGCACATTATATTGTTGTAATAAATTTAAATTCCACCGAAACAAAAATTGATATATTTCAAATTCAAAAATATTCGCCATCTCAATTTTAGCCCAACTAGGGGGCCGTTCCAAATCCATTAAAGAACTAATAAATTTAAGTTGAGCTTCCTCATAATAATTTTGAAAACGTGGTCAACGTAATCCCCCTAATGCATATTTCCAAGTTAACTTATTCAAAGCTACTCTCGGAAATTTACCCTTCCATAAAAATTCCCTAACTATTTTATTTAAATCTCGGAGAAACGGTAGACAAAGTTGAAGAATTTCTTGTATGTTACATTCTAAATGTAGTATTATGTGACAATAATGGAACCTTTATTCTCCTCATCTAAATTTCCTTTTCACCACTTTGGATGTGAAGGAAGTATTCAGACATGAAGATATGCCCTAGTACTTCTAATTCAGTATACTGTGGTCTTTCAGTCAAGAAATGCAGAATCCCGTTACAGAGGAGGATGCTGAGTCTCACCAAGGACAGCTATTCACCAGAGTCTGAGGTATGATCATGTTAAATGTCGAGCTGAAGTCAATGAATAGGCTGACAGATGTTCTAATCCAGGCAGAAACCTAGTAAATCTCTTCTGTACTCTTTACTAAAGTCTACATATCCTCCCCGCAATTCCTTCAAGAATTGCACAAAATGAATGAAGTCTCGTGATGGAGTAGTGGCTGGTAAGAAAATATCAGCCCTCTCCAGAAAAGTTTAAAAAAGTAAAGAAAAAGCAAAGCCACAAACACAGAAACCATAACAAATTAAAAATAAAGGTGTGAAGAAAATGGCAGCAAAGAAAGTAAAACCAAAAACGGGAAGAAAATAAGAAAGAAAGACGTCGGAGGAGAAAGGTGAAGGCCTTACCTGTATGAGGAGGCCCGCCATGGAGAGAGAAGCCCGCTCCCTGAGGTCAGTGGAAACCCTGAGTGCAGGACTACAAAGATGGCTCACGGAGCCAAACAGAAGTGTGCAACCGCGCATGCATGAGGATTCGCGCATGCGCGATGCACACGACAAAAACAACACCGACGGGAGGGGGGACCAGCTGAGGAGTAGATCTCCACAACTTGAACAGACAAGAATAACCCGACAGCAAGGCTCCCAACAGGAAAACATAGAAAATAACAGGAACAAGAAGGAAGAGAGTTAAAAAAGGAAATTAGAGAAATAATAGATGACCAGCCCAGAGGAAGAAGACCAACACCAAGACACCATTAATAAAAATAATAAAAACAAAAATACCCAACAAAATAAAATAAACAACCCAACAAGAAGATCAGAAGAGACAGAGGTAAAGGACACAGATCCTGGAGTGGACTCAGAGGAAGAGGAGGGAGAACATCAAACTCTACACAGAGAAATGGAAGATGAAGGGAAGGGACAGTACATGGATAAAAAAAAAATTAAAGAATATATGGAAACATTAAAAGAACGGCTGACACAAGAATTCAGTGAAATAAAAAGAAGAATAAAAAGGTACAGAAAAAAAAGTGAATAGATTAGAGATGGTCATGACAGAAATAGGGAAAAGAGTAGACAAGGTGGAAGAATGAGAAACAGCCATAGAAATGGAGGTAGATGACTTAAAAAAGAAATTAGAAGCATCTGATAAAAAAGTTAAAGAAACACAGGAGCTGTTAGCTCAGAAGATAGATATAATGGAAAATTATAATAGGAGAAACAATATAAAGATAGTGGGCCTTAAGGAAGATGAAGAAGGCAAAAATATGAAAGAATTTATAAAAGATCCCAAGAGTCCGAGGAATGCCAGAATTACAGGAAGGAATGGAAATAGAAAGGGCACAAAGAACATTACACCCTAAACCACAGCCACAACAAAAACCAAGATCCATTCTAGTAAAATTCCTAAGATATACGACAAGAGAAAATATATTGGAGAAGGCAATGAAAAAAATAAGAGAAGACAAAAAACCACTGGAATACAAAGGTCAAAAAAAATTTTCTACCCAGACATAAGTTTTGAACTCCTGAAGAAGAGGAAGGAATTTAATGCAGCAAAATCGACCCTATGGAAAAAAGATTATAAATTTATGTTAAAATATCCAGCGGTGCTTAAAATAGTTATCCCGGGGCAGCAAAGCAAACTGTTCTTGGATCCGGAAAAAGCACGAGAATTTGCAGAACACCTACAAAACAGAGAGATGAAGAGATGTAACAAGAACAAAAATGACAACAAACTATATATAAAGAAGAAGAATAAAGTATAAGTAAGAACTAAGAAGGGAAATAAAGGGAAGAAAGGAAGTAAGGAGGGAATTAAGAGAGTGAGCTTTGTTATATGTGAAGATTAAAATCTTTTCTGGGGGGGGCTGGGTGGAGAAGAATAACAGTCACTGCGAAATCAGTTGACACTTGCGAGCGGGTTCGCAATCCAAATGGAGAGGGGAGATGTGGTTGCCCGACAAGGGACAAAGGGCAACTCAGAGAGGGGAGGGACTATTGGGGTTAAAGGAATTTTAGATGTGGGAATAGTGGAAATATTTTATGTTTTAGAAATGTTGTCTTACAATGTGTTCAAAAAAAGAAAACAGAAATGGATAAGAAGGGAAGGTGGTGATGAGGAAATGGAAAGGAAAGATAAACAAAGTATGAAATGGTCATGTTGAACTATATGACTTTAAATATTAACGGAATACATAACCAAATCAAAAGGAAGAAGCTGTTAAATTCACTGAAGAAAGAAAAAATTGAAATAGCATTCATGCAAGAAACACATCTAACTGAAGTGGAACACAAGAAATTAAAGAGAGATTGGATAGGGCATGTAACTGCAGCATCGTATAATTCAAAAGCCAGAGGAGTAGCTATATTAATCAATAAAAATGTACCAATCAAAATAGAGGAGGAAATAATAGATCCAGCAGGGAGGTATGTAATGATAAAATGTCAGATATATTCAGAATTTTGGAATTTACACAATGTATACGCACCTAATGAAGAAGATCAAAAATTTATGCAAGATATCTTTTTGAAGATCACAGATACACAGGGGAATATACTAATAGGAGGAGATTTTAACCTTAATTTGGACTCAAAGATGGATAAAACTGGAAAAAAGACTAACAGAAAGAATAAAGTAACCAAATTTATAATTAAATCGATGCAGGAAATGCAACTTTTGGATATATGGAGGAAACAACACCCAAAGGAAAAGGAATATTCATATTATTCGAGTAGACATAAAACATACTCAAGGATAGACCTATTCCTGTTATCAGCCCACATTCAAGGAAGAGTTAGGAAAATGGAATATAAAGCTTGATTGTTATTGGATCACTCACCCCTGTTATTGGCAATAGAGCTAGAGGACATCCCACCGAGAATGTATAGATGGAGATTAAACTCCATGCTACTTAAAAGACAGGATTTTAGAGAATTAATTGAGCGACAAATTAAAATGTTCTTTGAAATAAATACACAATGAAAGTGTTCATCAGAGGGCAAGATAATAAGTTATGTAACTAAGATGAAGAAGGACTACAATCGGGAAACAGAACAGTTGGAAAGGGAAATAACAAATCCTGAAAAAGAATTAGCAATAAAGGAAGATACAACTAAAAGAAGAGAATTGGCGGATAAAAAAATAAAATATGAAACACTACAAACATATAAGGTGGAGAAGAACATAATGAAGACAAAACAGAAGTATTATGAGCTAGGAGAAAAAATGCACAAAATTCTAGCGTGGCAGCTTAAGACAGAACAAACTAAAAGAACGGTATTGGCATCAAGGAAAAAGGACAAACAAATTACATATAACCCAACGGAGATCAATGAAAACTTCAGGGAATTCTATGAGCAACTATATCAAACTGAAAATGAAGGGAAAGAAGACAAAATAGATGAATTTCTAACTAAAATTGAACTACCAAAATTGCAAACAGAGGAGCAAAATAAATTAATAAAACCTTTTGAAATAGAAGAAATACAGGAGATATTAAAAAAACTACCAAACAATAAAATGCCAGGAGAGGATGGACTCCCAATAAAATTCTATAAAACATTTAAAGACTTATTAATTCTTCCTCTCCTGGAAGTAATGAACCAGATTGAAGAAACACAAAACATGCCAGATTCATGCAAAACAGCAATAATTACAGTAATACGAAAGACGGGGAAAGATCCACTAACGCCAGCATCATATAGACCAATATCTCTACTTAACACAGATTATAAGATAATAGCTAAACTATTAGCAGACAGATTGACCAACTGTGTACCAAAAATAGTAAAACTAGATCAAACTGGATTTATTAAAAAAAGACGAACAATGGGCAATATCTGTAAGTTCATTAACTTAATCCATGCAGTCCAAGGAAACAAGACTCCAACAGTGGTGATTGGCTTAGACGCAGAGAAAGCCTTTGACAGAGTAGAATGGAATTATTTATTCAAAGTACTACAAAAATTCAACCTACCAGAGAAATATATTAATTGGATTAAAGCATTATATAAGGGACCATTGACAAAAGTGACAGTAAATGGATATATATCAAACCAATTTAAATTAAGCAGATCAACAAGACAGGGATGTCCACTATCTCCCTCACTGTTCGCGTTAGCTATAGAACCACTAGCAGAACTGATAAGAACAGAAAATAAAATAAGAGGGATAAAAATAAAAGAGAAGGAATATAAAATCATTCTATTTGCAGATGATGTCATAATATACTTAACAGAACCAGAAATATCAATAAAAGAATAACATAAGAAATTGAAAGAATATGGAGAAGTATTGGGGTACAAGATCAATGCAAATAAAAGTGAAGCAATGCCAATGAATAATGCAGATTTCACAAAGTTTAAGAAAGAATCATCATTCAGATGGCAAACACAAGCAATTCGATACCTAGGTATACAACTAGATAATAATCTCGGCCATCTATACAAACCAAATTATCAACCATTAAAGAAAAATTACAAGATGACTTAAAGCACTGGAAAGATTTACCACTAACACTGATAGGAAGGATAAACTGTATTAAAATGAACATCTTCCCAAGGATACAATACCTATTTCAATCATTACCAATTCACCTAACAGAGAAATTCTTCAAGGAGCTAAAGAAAATAATAAGGAAATTCTTATGCAAAGGGGGAAACCGAGGATAGCACTAGATAAATTAACGGAATGGTACAAACAAGGAGGCTTACAGCTACCAAACTTTAAGAACTATTATAGAGCAGCACAATTAAGATACCTATCAGATTTTTATCAAGCAAGCGAAAAACCAGATTGGACCAGATTAGAACTAGATAAAATAGGGGAAAAGATACCTGAACATATACTTTATAAGTGGGATGAAAAGTTGGTGCAACATACGAATTCACCAGTTTTGCACCATCTGCTCAACATTTGGAAGTAGATTCACGTAGAAAGGAATAAAATAAATTATCAACTACCAAAATTAATATTGACACAAAACCAACTAATCCCTTTCACAATAGATACCTTTCATTTAGAGAATGGGAGAGAAAAGAGATTAAAAAAAATAGAAAATTGTTTTTCGGGAAATAAATTATTATCTTTTGAACAAATGAAGGACAAATATAAAATAACTCACGATACAAGGTTTGCATACCACCAACTGAAAACCTACTTGAAGGATAAATTGGGAGACAGTCTGAGATTACCAGAAGGAAGCAATTTTGAATATGTGATTACAGACACAATCATAATTTAAAAATTTATAACAAACATGTACATCAAACTGCAAGAGAAAGAGAATGAGGAAACAAGCTGTAAACCCAAACAAAAATGGAAACAAGATCTAAACATAAAGATAAAGAATGAAACATGGAAAAAGCTATGCTCCAGACTATAAGAAATACAATAAACACGAGGTTACACATGATACATTATAATTGGTTACACAGGCTATATATCATGCCCCAAAAGTTAAATAAATGGGACCCAACAGTATCAGATAGATGTTTTCGCTGTAAGAAGGAAACGGGAACAACAGTACATGCAATTTGGGCATGTGAGAAAGTGGGAAGTTATGGGAAGATCTAAACCAGTTATTAAATAAAATCACAAAAAGCAACGTACCAAAAAATCCAGAAATCTTCCTTCTAAGTAATATAAGAAATAAAGAATTTGGACTCAATTTGGATGGAGCACGAAAAAGATTTATTATGATAGCCTTAGCTGTAGCAAAAAAATGTATAATGTCAACCTGGAAATTAGAAGACAACCTAAGAGTACAGCAATGGCACATAGAAATAAATAAATGTATACCATTGGAAAAAATAACATGTAATTTAAGAAATAACATCACAATATTCAAACAAATATGGGAACCATACATGAAACACAATAGAGAAATCCTACCACGGACCTCCACCACCTAAAATGACAGCAGGAGAAGGCAACGAAATGAAGTGACCCAGTATGTAAAAGTAGAAGACACAAATTCCTTGTTTATTTTTATTAAGTGACGACATTGTTTAACAGGTTTAATGTATTATATAGATTGAACTTTGAATAAATGGGGGGGGGGGGGTGAGGGAGGGAGGGAAGGGAGGGGGAAAAGGGAAGAAAATGACACTGTAAATATTCAAGAGAAAAATGTCTGTATGTATTTTGGTCAGTATGGTTCATGGTGTGAAAAATTTAAAAAATTTAAAAAAAAAGAATTGCACAAAATACTCCGTGTGGCCAGACCAAAATTCTATATAGCTGAACATTACTTCCTTAGTCTTATACTACAGTCTATACAAGGGGTATCCGGCACCTATGGGGATGTGTAGATGCTGGATAAGTGAATTTTCCAGTTGCTTGACATTGCGTGTTTCAGGGATTGGCGAACTAACCTCTGGGGGCACAAATTTTAAACTTTCAAATTTTTTACCTATTTATTTTCCCGGTTGCTTGAATTCTGGATAACGGGATTTTAGCGTACATTGAAATTACTTGGTTTGAATAATAATTGGGAAATATTGTGCTGCAGTTGAAATTGCTTTACCACAGGGGTGGTCAACCTTTTAATACAGCATGGTAACAGGCCATTTCAGCCCAAGAGTACGAACACAGGGGGCTTAGGTTAATTGGGCAGTACAAACTTGTGGGCCAAAATGGCTTGTTGCCGTGCTGTATTTCTAAATTAAAAATTAAAAGGTTGGCCACCCCTGGCGTTAGAGGGACAATTCATTGTGACACTTGGATTAAGCAGCAAGCACACCAAAAGCTGAAAGGATCTCGGTGGATTTTGTTTTCTTAAATATACTCTGGTGGTAAATGATTGATCAAGGATCTTGACAAGGTCCTGAATGAAAGGCTTGATCACATGGGATGCAGGGTGAGCAGGCTAACTGGATTCAAAAATCAGAGGGCATAAGTGGAGGGTTGTTTTTCTTATTGGAGACCTGTGACTCGTGGTGTTCAGCAGGGATCTGAGCTGGGTCCATTATTGTTTTCATCTGTACTAATGATTTGGATGAAAATGTAGTGGATATGGTTCCTAGGTTTGTGGACGACACCAAAATTGGGGGAATAGTGTATAGTGAAGAACATTGTCTATATTTAAAACAGAGGAACTGAGGAATTGGGGCAAGGAAGGGCAGATGGAAGTTAACTCAGTAAAGTGTGAAGATGTGCATTTTGTTAAGTCAAACTCAGGCAGGAATGACATCGGACCCTGGAGAGAATTGTGGAATAGAGATGCTGAGGGTTACAGGTACATGATTCGTTGAAAGTGGTGACAAACGTAGACAGAGTGATAAAAAGGGCATTCAACACACTTGCTTTCATCAGTAAGCCATTGAATAAATGGATTGGGATGTCATGTTACAACTGTGCAAGGATTAGTTCTGATTGCCCAATTATAGGAAGGATGTTATTCAGCTGGAAAGGGTGCAGAAGAGATTTACAATTATATTGCTGGGGCCGGAGAGCTCGAGTTATATGGAGAGGCTGGATAGTCTGGGACCTTTCTCCCTGGAGTGTAAGGAGGTTGAGGGGGAATTTTATAGAGATGTATAACATCATAAGGGCCAGAGATACCTAGGTAGGAGAGTGTAAAACTAGCAGACAGGATAAGTTTGAAGATGATGGTGCTGCCAGAGCCACAGTAACAACCGCTGCCACTGGTGCGGACCCATGGAGAGCGGGGAGTGGAGACACAGCGCCTCCGCAGGGTCCAACTGCCCAGTCTTTCTGCCGCCAGCCCCACACAGGCTTAGAAATGGCCTAGTAGAGGAGCCGGCAGTAGTTTTATTTACACACCTGCAATCGCAGGGTCTGCACCCATGATGGCAGCGCCTTTGATCGGCAGCAGCCATGAAGGTTTGCAGACTCCAGGGAAGCAAAGGGCTGGTGCAGGACACCAGAAAATGGGGGGACCACCCCCAGCCTGAGAAGGAGAAGCAGAGGAGACGACCCATGTGATGGTGACCACGGAAGAGGACTACTGAGGGGTTCTGTGGCTGAAAGATCCACACAGGTGGTGGGCTGTTGATGACTCAAGACAAGGAACCCATGGAGGCAGCAGGCTGCTGGCGACTGCGGTCAAGTGACTCACATCAGGCTGCAGATTGCTGGAGACTGGTTTGAAACTGACTGAAGGGGTATCAGGTATCGGAACCAGGATGTAAAGAGGTGCTGAGGGTGCTGAAGGGTTCCTGATCGTGTTGGAGGTTCAGATCTGGATCCCGGGTTACTGATAATTTGATCTGGGCTCTGTGTAGCTGCAGAGGCTGCGGGAGCACTGGAGGCAAACCCATGGACACTCAGTGACTCCAGGGGAACTCTCCTTTGCTTCTCTTTCTCTGACTGTAAAAGGCGCTTCAGGCAATTTCTGCCGATGGCAAATCTGTCTGCCTTACAACAGGCAACAGCAATTTCGTCTAATATGACACTATTTTCATCCCATGCCAGTAAATTGAACCTTGAACCTTGAATCTACCCTTGTCGCCAATTGGAAGTAGTCTAAGAACCAGCCTTGAATTACAGGAAATTTCCAAGTGTAATAACGTCTAGAAGGCAACTTCAAGATAAATTGATGTGTACAGATATGCCATAGCTGTGCTGATATTATTACACGACACACTTGCATGGCATATTTATCTTATTTACGAATAGCTAAACCACAGAAATGCAGGTGAAGAGGGACAGGGGACAGGAATGGGTTAAGGATTCATTTTGAAGAAGAGGAAAGCATAGTGACATTTTCTGCAGCCCAAACGACACTTTACAAAATTCCTCCATGTGTATAAATAGCTGGAAATCTGTTAAGTTTTGCCAATGCAATTCAATATGTCATAAAAAAATAATATCTCTTGTTACTGAATTAGATTTTAGTTTGCTGAAATATGACTTTACTGTGTTGACAAAATTAACTTGTATCAATTCCAATATTTCTTTCCTGTATTTTAAGTAAATCATGATGAATGACTGTACTGACAGCTTGAATAATTTTGTAGCTGGTGACATCATCTGTATTCCTTCATGACAGCTGGAGTTTCACGAAAGCATCCTTAGAATATCACCCAGCCTGAGATGGCTGCAGTGTTTAGATGCATAATTTGCTGTTCAAGGACAGGAACATCAATGACAGGCAAATGCAATGGAATTTTTGTATATATAACTGGGAATTGTTTCAAGAATTGATGGAATAAATGTTAATTCTTCACAAGTGGCATTGACATGAAATAAATTCCAAGAATGACTTCAGAAGACTGAATAGCCTGTTTCTACCATCGTATGATGTTGGAAAACCTGCAGTGTTGCTGTGAAGGCATAGACCAAGCATCACCATAGGCTTGATTAGGGTTTCATTTGTATGTTGATGCACCCTGCGTAAGGAAAATAACATGTTCAGAAAAATCCTATGCAGATGACAGAGAATAAACTAACTGTTCATGTTTGAATGCAGAGATGGGGGTGAAGAAAAGGCTGACTTGATCAGGTGAGGTATTGTGGAGAAAGAGGGATGTCTCAAACACAAAGCTAAAGAAACAGTAAATCTTGCTTCAAATCCACAGCAATGGAATTGTTGGATCCCAGGGAAAACAGTTCTGCTGGGCAAGGTGCTCAGTATAATGAGCAACAAATGGTGAATGACTCTACCACAGGGTGACCTCACTGTAATTCAATATGGATACCTATTGGAAAACCCTCATTCCCTCAGAACACATTAAATTCATGGCTGCTTCCATGAAGGGCCTTGTAGATTTGCATTTGTTTGCCTTCACCTTGCAAAAGCCCATCCAAGATGCAGCCGATCATCTATCCTGATAAAGGCATCAATTCTCAGAGATTTAACATCAGGTGCAGAGGTGAAAAAAAATTCTCTGCACACGGTGACATGGTTAGCTTCGTGGTTAGCATAACGCTGTTGCAGTGCCTGCAAACGGGCTTCGAATGTAAAGAGCTGTCTGTGAAGAGTTTGTGCGCTCTCCCTGTGTTCACATGGGTTTCCTCCCAGCATTCCAAGCGTACCAGGGTTGTAGGTTAATTGGGTGTAATTGGGCAGCATGAGCTCGTGGGCTGAAAGGGCCTGTTACTGTGCTGGATGTCTACTTTAAAAGTTTAAAAATGTGAGATTTGAATGGGTGGACGGTATTATGGCGATCAGTGTAAGACAATGTGAAACAGATCCAGGCTGAATGGATCACCCTTCAGGGGAAGTAAAAGAAAGGGGAGTGGCATGGAAGAAAAAAGATCTTTGTGGATCTTCCTCTGGGCCTAAACATTTAACAATTTCTTTCTATCAAAGTGAAGGACTTTTGACTGTGAAGAATTACCACCATAGACCACCCACCAATAATGTCCACTCCCTAAGACAAATACTGAAAGCAGCAGTGAAGAGTCAGCTGTGGTAAGATCCATTGGGATGATATACTACCTACTAAAATATTGATGCCAGATTGATTTAATTCAGAAATCAAGTAAGCCAAAAGAATTAATTTTACCATTGGTTTTCTGCAACTTGTTAAAATATTAGCTGTGGGTCCTTTACTCTGGAAGCTCTAAACCCAGTAGTTTTGGATTTAAGGATGTGGAATTGACAAAAAAAAGTTGCCGTTGGATCTTCATGGCCCTAAGTTGAGCTTTATCATCAACTTGGAGCATGATAAGAAATATGTATTTTTCTTTTGTTATAAAAATCTACTGGACCTTCAACTGAAATATTAGTCACCATTTAACTCTTCGATTTTCATGGAATTTATATATTGACTCTTCATCAAAACTTACCTCAAGAACAGGAGTTCATTGTGATTTGCATTTGTTAATATTTACATGAAGGAAAAACATTTTGTTTACAATATTCAAACAATTTGTTGATATGCATTCTGCTTGTATATGCCAGGCACAATGGTGAATGGCTCCTCATTGCCATGAACTATTAATTTTATCAGTGTGTTTACAGCAAATTTTTTAAATGGTGGTAGAACCCCTCAAGCTGCAACCAAATTTCTATCAAGTTTCATATCTTTTTTGCTGCATTTAAAAAAAAATGTTATTGATTAAAGCATAGAATATAGGAGATGATGTTAAAACTGTTCAAGGCATTGGTGAGGCTAAGTTTGGAATATTGTGTGCTGTTCTGGTCCCCAAATTATAGGAAGGCTATCAATAAGGTAGAGAGGGTGCAGAGAAGATTTACTAAAATGTATCAAGAATACAAAGAAAGATTGAGAAGACTGGGTCTTTATTCATTGGAGTGTATAAGGTTGAGAGGGGATTTGATAGAAGTATTTAAAATTGAGGGGAATAGATAGATTAGATGTGAATAGGTTCTTCCCCTTGAGGATGGGTGAGATTAGAATGAGGAGTCATAAGTTAAGGGTTAGGGGGCAAAACTTTAAAGGTAACATAAGAGGAAGCTTCTTCAATCAGAGAGTGGTGGCTGAGTGGAATCACCTCCCAGAAGAGGTGGTTGCAGCAGGGTCAATGTTGTCATTTAAGAGCAGGTTGGATGAGTGCATGGATGTGAGGGGAATGGAGGGCTATGGACAGGGAGCAGATGGGTGGGACTAGTGGAGTTCACTTAAATCAGTGTGGACTAGAGGGGCCGAGATGACTTGTTACCATACTGTAATTGTTATATGGTTATAAAATACAATCAAAGTCAAAATACAAGTAGGTACATAATATTTATCCCCTATAATCCCTCACTCTCCCCACCCCTCCCAACCCCCTCTAAACTACAATAATCAGCACCTCAAACGTTCTACCTAGAAGGCAAAAATTCCTTTTCCCAACTGGAAATTCTAAAAAGTATATTTTTGCAAAGCTGCTGTGAGTCACAATCTTTTGTCTTGCATAAATAAATGTAATAAATTGAGATCCCATTCCATTTTTCAGTCAGGGTCAGTAAAAGGGCCCTCAATTTTCACCATCAAATGAATGATTAGTTGGATAGAGTTAAAAAACCAACTGTATCTATTTGGGGCACTGGTAAAATCATTTACTCCATTGGTACAAATTCCACAAATGTAAAAGTTTGGTAGATTAATTGGGTGTCGTTGGGCAGCACGAATTTCAATAGCCAGAGTGAGCTTCTACATTGTAGAATATACAGCATTGTAAATCATTAATTGAATAGATTTTATTTTGCATGTGGATGCTGGGAGCATGCTGTATCTGGAGAATCTGAAGGTCTGGAACTCTGAAAGAAGCTCGAAGAGAAATATGTTTGCAAGGTTGACAGAGCTTGGGCTTTTCTCTATGGAGTGAATTAAGGTACATAAGATTATAAGGGACTTTGATAGGGTGGACAGCTAGCACCTTTTTTTCCTGGGTGACAACAGCAGATATCAGAGGACATCTGTTTGAGGCAGTGGTTTTCAACCTTTTTTTCCCCACTCACATACCACCTTAAATAATCCCTTACTAACCACAGAGCACCTCTGGGATGGCTGCTCTCTGGTTAATAAGGGATTACTTAAAGTGGTGCGTGAGTGGTAAAAAGCATCAGGTTGAAAACCACTGTTTTAAGATGGGTGAAGGAATGTTGGGGCAGATATCAAAGGTAGGTTTATTTTCACAGAGAGTGGCAGGTGCCTGGAAGGTGTGGCCAGGTGTGCTGAGGGAGGCTGGTACAATAGGGACATTCAAAAGACTTTTCAATAGGCACATGAATATAAAAGAAAACTGAGGTTTACGGGTGTAAGGTAGGGAAAATTTAAATTGTTGTGGAGTAGGTTTATCTAGGTCAGCACAACTTCATGGGCTGATGGGCCTGTACTAATGTTCTATATTCTATGAATTCAGAATGCTTTAGGATATTGCCAGTCAGAAGTGAATGTCAGTGTTGACAACAGCAGTGGTGGGTCAGGATTTGCACTGTCGCAATGCAAACTGATGGGAGGTCTATGTGCATGTTTTGAGGTGAGTAGGATTTGAAATTTCTTCAGAAATAGTTGTTGCTTGGGTGGTGCTGGGAATTTCAAATTTATTAGGGTTGATGTTTTGCCTGGAGTGCCAGGAGCTTCTGTACTGCTAAGAAAAGCAATAGATTTCCTTTAAAGAAAATTAGGTTTTTCCCTTGATTTCTTGGGAGCTGTCACAGAGACCCTGCCAGCAATAATTAATTCAAGGTGGCCTCCACTACCATAGCAACATTAAACACTGGGGACCAATGAGCACACACCGGAAGCCAACAATAGAAAGATGAATATCGCGGTAATTTTCACGGGGCGGCATTTTCTTTCAAGTACATCTGCTTTGACTGCACCCACGCACAGATGAGTGGGTGTATTTTAATATTGTCAGGCCTGAACGGAGGGAAATGGGGAAGAGGTTGCACAATGGGACTGAAAACAAGTCCCCTTGAAAATATCCTGCTCCACCCCCACACATCTGCAAAAGAACCACAATGTCAGAGACAAGGTCAATGTTATCCAACATTTCTGCAGTTGTAATCCTCCTATAAGGAACTAGAAAATGTTGTCTTTTGTAAAATTGCAGCAAAGTAATCACCTTAACATGTTTAGACTTTAAAAAAATGTGAGAAATTGGAAAGCGTTACCTTCGTATCCAGGCTGGAGATAAAGTTCTCAAAGCAAAATAGTTTGAATACTCGGTGGGAAAATCATTTCCCTTTTAGTCAGTTAAACCTTCAGCCTCTTACTCTATTAAGTTTTTAAAATATTTAAGCTGTAACTAACACCCATCCAAATGTTTTTTGTGTTGTTGTAAATATTCAGTAAGAATTTGTTTTGCCTATTTAAAAAATCTTAGCCACCGATGAGTCGCTTTCAAAAAAAAGCAACATGAAGGCCAACAACTGTGAAAAATGTCTGTTAACGTATGTCAAGGAAGATTTTTGGGGCAGATAACCACAGTCTGTTTGATCTGATCTCCGAAAGATTGACACAAAAGGAATTGTAACAACAAGCACTCTTTTATCTTGAGCTCAACAATTCAGCCATCATATTCAACTAAATTTGACTGGCATTCAAAATAATGTCCGAGGCTTCTGGAATTGTCAGTGCCTATTTATATCATCACTGCTTTGAGAGTGTTGTCATCTCTGTTTTCGTAGAACCCATTAATGATATAACTCTATATTTATGATGTTATGTCAGTATTTTATCAAAATACATGTTCTGCAAAGAAACATGTAGACATCAGGTAAATATCATTCTTCAACTGAGTAGCAGTGTCTGTTCCTTGAAGAACCCACCAAATCCGATTTCATTTAAAAGCAAGGTTTTAAATAATGTATGAAAAATAAACCTGGTTCCACAAAATGACATTGATCCATCAGTAGCCTTCATTTGACAAGCAATGGATGGAAATCTTTTGTAGAACAAACAATATTGTGAAGGCAAGATTCTTTTATTGTCATGCAATTACAAGAAATTTTCGTTAGTCTACTGTGAGGTCAACAAAGATTTGCCATCAGCAGAAATTGCCTGGTACCCCTTACAGTCAGAAAAAGAGAAGCAAAGGAGAGTCCACCCAAGGTCACTGAGTGTCCATGTATTAACCTGCAGCCTCTGTGACCACACAGCCTTCAGTCTGAACCCTCGGCAGTCCACATCCAAACCTCTGACCTGATCAGGAAGCCCTCTTGCATCTCGATTCCAATTGCTGGTACCCCTTCAGCCAGTCTTAAGCCCATTTCCAGCAGTCCGCAGCCTACTGCTAGTCCCATGTCTGCAGTTGGCCAGTAGCCTGCAGCCTGCGTGAGTTCCTCACCTCGAATCACCAACAGTCCACTGCTTGTGTGTTCTTCAGCGTAGAAGCCTTTGCTGGTCCACCACCATGGTCACTGCCCTGTAGGGTCATCTCCTCTGCTTCCCCCTCTCAAACGGGTGCGCGGAGGTGGTCCCCCTCTTTAATGCTACCCTGTGCCAGCCCTCTGCAGACATTCACATTGAAAATGCAATGGTGTTGAAAGCTGCCATAAATGAATGAGAGCCAAAAATATGATTTTGGCTGGAAACATACTACATAGTTGCTAATCTGGCAATTCTACAGAAAACCCTTTCATTGAGATAGTTCGGAAGTTGCATCAGTCATCAAACCAAACCGATAGAGATCATAGAGAAACAGTTACTGACTATGATGCTGTCTGGAGAGAGTTAACAAGATGTTACCACTTTGGAAAGCTTTAGTCTGATAGCTGCAGGATAGCAGGTATCCTAAGTGATGAATTGATCCTTTCTAAATTGTGAGCCGTGAAAAGCTTTGCATTTAATCTAGTTTGCAAGATTGCAACATGTCTGAAATTAAGAAAAGAAAAATCTCCAAAGAGAACACACAGGGAGGGTGTTAAAGCGAATGCGGACAATGCAGAATTAATTTGTACAGCATCAGGGGCACAAGTGGCACAAAATGCTTAGCAACGCTACAAGGAAGGTATTAGACCTTGGATGGTGAGAAGGCAAAGGAGCAATATATTAAAGTCTAGAAGTTGCAGGTCCCATCGGGGGATCTTTGAGCCTAAACATTCCTTCTCTTTCCATTGATATAGTTAGGCTTGCCAGGTGTTGCAAGCATGATGTCTTTTATTGCAGAGGTAAAACAGCAAGTGTTGCCTCTCCTGCAACTACTTGGTGATGTGCTGTGAAGGGGAGAGTGGCTAATAGAGATTAATGGGGGTTTAGTTGGGATGTGTGAAGTGGCAGAGACTGGAGGGACCCACTTATTGTCAAGAAAATTTAAGGAAGGGCTACAAATCCTCCAGCAACACCCCAGAAGAGAGTGAAGCCTTTATTCCTGAAGCAGGCATTATCCTTCAGGTATGCAGTTCTGCTGTGATGTCAAAATGAAAAAAATGGTTTGCCACCTGGTGCCACTAGGGGAACAGCCACCACCTGCTTGAGCATTGAAAATCCATTTCTAATTAACCCAGTCACACGGTTAGTGTGCTAAATATTCAATCATATTTAGAAATCAAAACTTTCAATGATTTCCTTCATGTCGCACATCAGAATTTTACAATACACGATCGCCTTTCTAGTATCCCACATATTTACACTTGCATGTACATGAAAGCCATGTTGTAAGTAACTATGTATAAAATACCTTTAGCAACCTAAGAATGTCACAAAGCATTTCACGGCCAATAAACATGGCTTTTAGTAGCTGTCATTGTTACAAAATAGCAGACATGATAACCAATTTGTGCACAACATGATCCCCCCCTAAAGAAAATGAGTTCCATAATTATAAGATATTTAGATTTTGGATATAAATGTGGGCATATAATAGTATAAAATGATAGCTTCCTTGTTTTAGTGCTGTGGGACCTTATGTCTACCTGAGAAAGCAAACAAGCCTAATGTTCTGCACAAAATATGAATGATGAAGTAATAAGGATATCAATCTTGCCCTAAGTTATGCATGGAGAGCACGGCGGGTAGCTTATAGGGATGCACCAGTTTAATAAATCTACAGCTATCTACATTGCTAATACCAAATCCAACACATTCTAGACAGAGAATTGTCTGCTATATTCACTTGAATAATTATTTACACGGAAGCAACTACATTGTGGAGTAACGTTAATGAAACATTTTAATCAAGATACCATCTAGTATATGATTTCAAGAGAGAAACTATAGTGTTTAACCAGTGAGGATGAACGCACAATTCTACTCGAGCACATCCCAATGTTCAGAATGCATAAGATGTAAATTTTCTGCTCATCCCACATAACTTTCAAACCTGCCTCTGCACCATTTAAGGCACCTTAACAGCACTTTTGCTTGGACCTCCAAGGCCTATTGTTAGATGATGGGTTTAATGACTTCTTTATAATCAATGTTCCCAAGTGATTCCTACCACCTCAAGAACACCAACCAAGCCCTTCAAAACCTTCATCTCTTCCCCTGAACCCTGACTGTATCCTGGCCATGGTTTGGGGGTGTTATGCATTAGAATTGCCGCAGCACCTCTCATCTCTGCCACCAACCCACTTACCCTCAACTTTGATGAAGGATTCAAGCCCTAAACGTAGATGATGTAATCTTTATCTTTGCTACATAAAAGGACACAGTTTGACCTGCTCCAGCATTTTGTATTTTTACTACATATCCATTCCACTCCCTCCACTGCCTCCAAGCAACCCTGACTGCTTTGAGTGTGAGAAGTTCATCTTTGCCTTGATATATCTAATCGATAGTGAGAAGAAATGTAATTTGACAATGGCGATCAATGGAGACTTTCTTCCATAGGCAGACACCCCAAGGAAAAAGAATCTCAAGGTTGTATGTGACGTCATGTATGTAAATCTGAACTTTGAACTTTGGAACTTTGGAGACCTACTCAGCTTTGCTTCACAAATGTGCTGAAAAATCTCAGAATCCACAGGAAGTAAAGGGTAACTGAAGTTTTGAGCCTGTATCCTTCATCAGATAAGTCCAAACGTTAAGCTTTGATTATCCTTTATCTCCTATGGATGGTATGTGACCTGCTGAGTTTCTCTGGAACATTTGTGGACTGCACTTGATCCCAGCATCTGCAAACTTTCTTGTTTAATCCTGGTCCATTTGGAAGAAGCCAGCTTGGTTACTTCCACTGAGTAATACAAACATGCGAACAAGCACACTTCTCAGTTCAGTCTCTGCCAGAAACAAATAGTTCCAACCCCCTAATTCAGACACAGCAAGTGTTGAATGCACGAACAATGGGAGTTGCTGACATGAATGGTGTACTGACAATAACCACGCCAGCAGTGCGAGTATAAGACAGCAATATGTACACTAAGAGGTCTCGTCTCTCTACAAGACGAACCTGGAAGGCTAGACTGTAGCTCTGGACTGCTTTATATACAAGGTCACCGGGATGCCCCCCGGTGACCTAGTGGTGTAATTACATATCACCACAAACGGTTAAGGCAGAATTTACTCAGGGTGGCACCAATCCCATTTTCTCCAGTAGTTGGACACAGACCTGGTACAAAGGAAGATAGTCGTGGGTAGAAGAGATTGATTATCACTGCAGGAGTTTCTCAGGTTAATATCTCCAGCTTTTCAGCTACATCATCAAAAGAATATGAGCTTTGACCTTTACTGGCTGCATTATGTTTCAAAATGCTTTTGCAGCCATGAAGTGCCAAGATGTAGAAAACTTGGCAGACTATTCATGTAAGTTTGGATTATGTGCTCAAGTCTCTCGAACAGGGCTCAAATGCACCAGCTTCAAATTTCTACCATCACTCATTGATGACTGACACTTGCCACAGTGATAGTAAGCTTGGAAGAGGAGCTGTTACCGATGATTTCAGTGTCCACTTGCTTACAAAATAAGGATGCGGCCCATGCAAAGTTTAGAGAGCCTGTAGCTGATCTGAATGACAAGCAGCATTCAGACCAGCTAATGGCTCTCGTCATTAAATGCAATAAAAAAGAGTTTCTTCCCTCTCACCTTCATTCCCTTACTTTCCAGGAATTATTACCAGCTAGCAATTGAACTGGATCAGCTCTTCTATCATTGTGACCTGAGTTGTGGGCAGATGTTTGTGGACCATGACTCACCATCAAGTGAGGAATGCCCAAACTTTATTGAGTGGATGCAGGAGAAGCCTGACCCAATTAAATACTCATCTATTTCCTCACCACCACCCTCCATCCCTCATTCCCTACACTTCATCCATCCTACTGCAACCCTTCCTTGAGTGCAAACCTAGAAAGGGTAGGGGCAGACAACATTGCAAGTCAATGAATATTAGAAATGCTTTTGGATGCTTTGCAGAATTATTCTCTCCCCAGAAACAACACATTTTAAAACCATAACACATTTGCCTGAAAGAGCTTGTTCTGGGAATTCCCTAAGCCAGTGGATCTCAATGTTTTTCTTTCCACTCACATCCCATTTTAAGTAATTCCTGTGCCATCGGTGCTTTGTGATTAGTAAGGGATGGCTTCAGGTGAGATGTGAGTGGGGATGGTAGATTGAGAATCACTGCTCTTGACTCAATTGTTACTGAAATATTTTGCTTCAGAAAAATTGTCATTGGCCCATTTCCTTTGGAGTCATGAAACCGTGCACATAACGAGTCAATTAGGTACGATTGAAAATCGTCTTGTTTTCCCTGAAATGAAAGAGGCTGAAGAGTGACCTGATAGAGGCAAATACAATTATGTCATAGGTGGATAGAATAATTTTCTCATGACATAGGTTTAAAGTGAGACAAAGCAGTTTAAAAGGGGATCTGAGGGGTGCGTTTTTACACAGATATCTTAACACATTGCCACTGGAGGTGGTGGAATCAGATACTATGTTTAAGAGGCATTTGAATAGGCAAAGCATAGGATATGCTCCTAATGTGAGTAAATGGAATTGGTGTAGACTGGTAAATAGATCAACATGGAACTATTTCTGTGCTGTCAGCTTTATGACGATCTATGGTTGTTTAGTATCAATCTATTCCCATAAAATACATATCATAATTTCAAAGCTGATGCCAGTAATCAGATGCGAAAAGAGATGATTGTCAATTAGATAACAATGGACCAAGAATTCACAAAAAGGGACCAAACCATGAGAGCAACACAAGGTGCAGGAACTGGGCCATTTCAAAGAGGTGGAGGTTAGAAAAGCATTGGTGGCATTTGCTCAGCATGGAGCAGGGTCAGCTTTAAAAAAGTGACGGAAGCCATCAGAAAATTTCCAGAGAGTTAGCAGAGGTAGAGTTTTACAGGTCAAGGAGCATTTTGGAGAGAAGAGTGCAAATCCAGTCACAGAGGTGGATTTCAAAATCCAAAAAAAGGCCCAAGAAATTATTGGATGTACAATTGACTAGAAGATCCCGAGGAAACCGTCACTTTTGAACAGGATTTTTAAAAAATTAAAGGGAAGCCATGAGAGCTTCCGAGAAGATTTTCTAGCTGCAATATTTACAAGGCAGATGTCTGGGTATGCTAAGGAAAGCAGAATGAATGGTAAATCACATGAGGTTCTTGAGATCATCTCTCTCATGTATAGGTTTCTTAACTTCTTACTCTGCTTCAAGGATAAACATGCAGTTCCATCCGAATGCAAGTGACCCTGTGGCCGACTGGTTGAAGAGGTAAAGTGAGCTGTTTCTTCAGACCATTGTATCATAATATGGACAAGTTCTACAAGTCGTTAAGCAGTGGAGTTTAGAACACCATAAATGGTCAATTATGAAGAACCCAAGATCTGATTCGTGTCTCCAGTTCATCTTTCGACCAATAACCAGTGCCCATTCCTCTCCCCCCACCCCCCACCCCCATTTTATCTCAAGTGACAAATTACTTTCATTTATTGGCAGACGATGATGTGCTGTCCGCACAGTTGAAGAAGGATTCAGCGTAGAAAGATAACTCATGCATGACATAATGGTTTCCGGAGACTGGTGTCTGAGGTGCAGGATTACTGAAGATAATCTGTGGAGCTCATAGAATCGTTATTTTCAGAAATGACAAGGAAATGAACTATCTTGCACACATTGTGATACATTTTCTTATAATACTTGGACTAGGTGGAAATTTCTTTTGTAAAAGTGGTAAACTAAGTCTGAGAGTTTCAGTATAATTCGAACAATGAGACATCTGAAATTAGTCAATGGCACTGAAAAATATCCTTTTACAGTTTGAATGATCAATTTTCCCATTCTAACATTACACATAAGAAGCTTAAGCAAGTGACACTGTGCATGTAGAGGTCCTGATATGGTAAGAATAAATGTCACTGCTGTGACAGAAATTTGCCTGGTTAGATCTAACATCTGCTGTCACCAACCACAATATGACATCATATATAAATATAATGTTATGATTAATATTTATACTGTCTGTACCATTTGCACAGCTGATTGATGCATGAATTCAGCACATTCTTACACAGTCTCATTTCAGCGTCCATCTGAAGTACCAATAGACTTTATAACTCCAATGGTGTTGCTCCCTCTGTTGGATGATTTTGTTAAAGGTGTCTCCTCAAAACTTCTGTTCCTCTACCATGAATTCAACAGAAATCCCTTTTTCTCTCTCTCTCTCTCTCTCACACACACACACACACACACACACACACATGCATGCGCACATACACACACACACACATGCACGTGCACATACACACACACACACATACACACACATGCATGCGCACATACACACACACACATACACACACACATGCACGCGCACATACACACACAGACACACACACACACATGCACGCGCACACACACACACACACACACATGCACGCGCACATACACACACACACACATACACACACACATGCACGTACACACACACACACACACACACACACACACACACACACACACACACACACACACACACCAAACTATCAGGGATATCACTTATCAAGAGAGAGTTGGTTGTGGGGGGTTATTCATTTATAATTATGATCTTTGTATCTCCATTTGACAATGCCTTGGGGTAAAGAATGGTTGATGAACCCAGTTCAGGAGAGGCCAGGTGCTTGCTGGAAGAGGTATGTTTGGATGCTGTGCATTCTTTCCATTGTTTGCCTCCATTGTAGAAACCTGAGATGTCTTCTCAGGTACTCGTTCTGCACTTTACATGGACTAAGGGCTCCCTTAGATTGAAGAAAATGTCATACGATTTCAAGGAGACTTAAAGAATAGTTTAAGGCATTCACTCAGTTCTGGGAATCCTCAACCATGGCAGAGTTTTGGGCAGGGTGTTATACAGGGAATCTGGAGGCAGGACACATTGACTGTGTATCCTACCCACTGAAGCTGGTTGACCTTGATTAATGAAAGACAGACTCTATTTGACAATGACCATATACATGTTTTACAATCCATAATTTTTCAATTAATAGAAGGTAGAAGTGTAAGAAATTGGCAAGGGAAATGTCAAGCTTGAGTCAGAAATTCTTGCTTATAACTAAAACAATTAATTAGTATGTTTACCTCTTTTGGGATTACCCAACTCATAAATATATTTATAAATATTCCACTGGATAGAATTAATGAGATTGACAGAGTCAGTCTAGATATTATGTAGTATTTCTTATCAATTCCCAACATCACCACCAATTCACAACTAACACAATAAAAAAAAGGCCAAACAAAGCTTCTTGCCACAAATTTAATTCATTTCTTCTTGACAAGGAAGTGCAACAATTATCCCTCCCAGAAAACAGAAAAACTGCAGAAAATGGACTTTAAATTTTAAATTTAGACATACAGGCCATGAGTCCATGCCGCACAATTTACACCCAATTAACCTACACCCCCCGGTATGTTTCAAACAGTAGGAAAAAACCAGAGCCCATGGGGAAAACCCATGCAGGCATGGGGAGAACACACAAACTCCTCATAGATAGTGCAAAATTCAAACCCCGGTCCTAATTGCTGGCATTGTAAAGGCATTGTGCTAACCACTGCACCAACCATGCCACCCTAAAAACTTGAGATAAAAATCAAAGATGTTGTAAATGCTCAGCAAATTGGATGACATCAGAGGAGTAAGAATCAGTTAATTTTCTGCTTAGTAAAGGTTCTGCTCTTGGTTTTCCTAAAGGAGAGGACGACATGCAGCATGCTAAATTGAAAGTGTGGTGGTACACCACTGGCCTTCTGCAGGGGGCGACCTCTGTACCTGCAGAAGAGCACGGGAGGACAAGGCAACACCTGGCAGGCTATCAATCAGCCAACCTGAATGGACCAAGCCCCACCCAGTCAGCTTTCAATCACCCTCCAGGATATAAGCTAGATCCGGCCCTTCGGAGCCAGTGTCAGCATTTGCAACAGCATTCTCACAGCCAGCTCTGTGGAAGCTTATGTTGAATAAAGCCTGTAGAACAAATTTTATGTTTTGCATGTTTGCTTCTGTTCAATAGCGCACCACAGAAAGAATGCAAGTTAATCGTTGGTTAACTTGGGAATGGTATTTGGGTGCATGCCAAGTCGGAAGGGATGAACCAAAAGATGTTGCGTCATCTACCCTTGCTTAGGGCGTGGGGAATATGCTAGAGGTGAGAACGGGTGGAATGCGGTTACTGGAGGGGCTGGTGGAGGTTGTAGAACTAGAAAGCAGGAGAGATCTGAACACATGGATGAGAACTTTAAAATTGATCTCTTGGTGGCATGAGAGCCACAGGGATCCAATGAGTTCAAATGTTAATGAGCTGATTAGACATAACGTTTAATCAAATGGATGGTGGCTCAGAGAGGAGTCTGAACTGATCTGTCTGTAGTAAAAAAAATACTAAAGGTAGTCCTTGTTTTTAAATCTTTTAACCTTCAAGGAGTTGACTTCTGGAGCAATTCAAATGAAGTGGCTGTTTGAGTAATAATTTCCGTGACTCCATAATCTTTAACAAATCCTCTTTAAAAAGAATGGCCAAACAGTATTTGAGTACCAGGTAAATAGATCAAGAAAATGTAAGATGGATGTTGTGAGAATAATTGATTAACATTTTAAATATTTTATTAATTTTCACAACCCCACTACACTCATTAAACAAAGACATGCTCGAGAAATACACAATCTTATGTTCTGAATGAGGAAACAAAGCTGGTCCATGAAAATCAGGAGAAAGCTCAAATCTAGCTTTATTCAGCTCTGGTTTAATTCATATTTGACATGCAGTCAAGTGCAATAAATTACAATCAACAAGATTTAATTGAGTAGAATATTTTTCAGAATACCCTCCAAAAGAATTTAATGAAAGTTCTGGTCAGGTTCTTGACCATGTTCTGTTGTGGATTCTCCAAGCTTTTGAAATATTTGTGCAAGGAGGTGCTTTGATACACATGGAAATGATAAACAGCTGCAACACATAATCTTACATCGATGGTGCCAAATTCATTAACGCATGTGGGGCCCAGAGGATAGTGAAGGTCTGTTTATATGCAATGTGCCTCTCTTTTCAGCACTGGATGGATAAATAAAGATTGGATGGGAATTGATATTAGTCATGGAGGCAAAGTGAGAAAGTCTATCAGTTTTTTTAAAGAACACGCCAACATTTAGGTTAATTAAGGCCCGAATTGCCACTCCCACAAAACAGTCTATGTCAATATATTTGTACATCTAATACAATAAATCATCTTGAGTCTGTTTGGAGGATATTTTGGATCTGACAGAATATTAACATTGATGCTTTAAAGTTAAAAATCCATACACTACATGTTAAACCGAGCACTGTAATGTGATGATCAATATTATCTTAAATTGGAAAACAATCCTTACTAAGTTTAGACAATTCCATTCCTTCACAGACATGAGATTTTGTTGTTAGGTGAACAGCAGGGATTGGTATTAGCACATCGTTGTTTGAAATACTGCAGAAATCAGTGCTGGGACCTTGTTAGTTCATGTACTGCAGGGATCAGAACAGGCACCTTGTTATTTGATGTACTCGGGAATCAGTGTTGGAACCTTGCTGCTTGGTTTACAGCAGGGATCAGTAATGAGACATTGATTGGTGTACAGCAGGGGTTGGTGCTGGGATGTTGATTGGTGTACAGCAGGGATCGCTGATGGCACTCTTGTTTTGCATGTTGCAGTGATCAGTACTGGAATATTGTCAAACAAAGAATTGATGGAGGAACCAAGCAGGTCAGACAGCAGTCCATGGATAGAAATGGTCAGTCAATATTTTGGGTTGGATGTTTGATCAAGTTCAAAAAGGGTAAAGAACTGAAGTGATCAGAGATAGGAGAAAATATGTGAGATGTGGAGGCCATTAGGATGATAGGGCAGAGGGGCTGGGGCATTGGGAAGAAAAGATGGAAGGAAAAATGTAAGTGCATGAATAGATAAAGAAGGAAACAGATGGGGATGAACAAATCAATGTTCATGCTGTAAAAGATAAAATAGACCAATAGGAGTAAATGGTAGAATGCTGAGGAATGTGGATGAACAGAGCAACCCTGTGGCTTAATTCCATATTTCCCTGAAAATGGCAGCACTAGCCAATACAGTGGTGAAAAAGGCCTGTGGCATGCTTGCCTTCACATGTTGGGGCACAGAAGGTAATGTTGCAATATTACAAAACATTGGTTAGAACATACTTGGAATATTGTGTGGTGCTCTGATCACCATACCATAGGAAGGGTGTGATTACGCAGAAAGGAGCGCAGAAGAAATTCACCAGGACATTGCCTGAATTGGAGGACTTGAGTTACGAGGAAACATTCACAATTTATTCCAATTGGCCTTGGAATAAAGAAGGGATGACCTATCAGAGATACATAAAATTATAAGATGTATATATGTCAACTATAGACTGTCATTGATCCCTCTAAGCTGTTCATACGTGAGCGGACACAAACGGTCTGTGTAGATGCACACAAATGAACTCACATTCATGCTGATATTTATATCTATCTTCTGGATAACCATCCCATAGGATAATGATGGTTCCTTTCAGTCAGTTTGTGTGTGTGTGTGTGTGTGTGTGTGTGTGTGTGTGTGTGTGTGTGTGTGTGTGTGTGTGTGTGTGTGTGTGCGTGTGTGTGTGTGTGTGTGTGTGTGTGTGTGTAAAAAATATATATATATATATATATATATATATATATATATATATATATAAAACCTCGTTAGAACACCGTAGTTGGGGTCCAAGATTTCATACCATGTTACAGCCAAGTTGCAGACCAGATTCAGGAAGCAGGGAAACAGAATACTGTGACTCAAACCCTATAATAAGACCTTTAAGACCTTTAAACTCCACATATTAACATACACATCTTGTAAATGAGTCATATGAGTCCATTTTTGAGTTTGTGGCTGTTGGCCACTGTTAGTCTGGCATCCTAAAATCAACGTTTGGGGTCCACAGACACGCGCTATAAGCGATTCCGCGGATTAACGAATATCGTTCTAACGAGGTTTCACTGTTTTATACATACACAAAATGAATCATTCTTTCTATGAAAGAGATTTCAAAAACTGGAAGATATGAGGTTAAATTGAGAGGAAGGAGGTTTAAAGAGAAACTGAAGGGCAAGTGTTTTATGCAGAAGATGGCTGATATCTCAAACTCTCTGCAAGAAGAGGTGGTGGAACCATGCACAATCACTAAGTTTAAGAAACATTTAGACAGGCACTTGAAAAGGCAAGGCATGGAAGGATCTGGACCTAATGTAGGCATATTTAAATGGAGAAAAATGTCAGCATAGGTGGGCTGAAAGGCCTGATTCTGTGCTGAACACCTCTATGATGCTATGACTTTCCAAACATCACTGAGCTACAGTTGCCTCAGCCTGGACGTTGCACTGATCTTCTCAGGGTAAGCTGTTCTGCTTCTACTCAAGTTTTCAGATTTCTTTCAAAATTAACATTGAAGTTAAAGTTAACCTGAAAATCACAATATATAGTTACTATGACAAGTAAAACTCCCTCTAGTAACTTAACTGATGGGGTTTATAAAACTTAACATGGAGAACAATCAGGTATGATGCAAGAGTGAAATATTATTTACACAGAGTTTAAGAATGACTGGATGGACTCCAGAAGGTTATGATGGGATGAAGGGAGGTGGAGAGTGCCTGCTACACATGAATATTCCCTGATAAACATTAGTTAAGAGGAAGACGTTCTATTGGTGCCTATGGAAATTCAGGCTCAACACCTGCTACAACCGTTGAAAACAAGTCTAAAAATCCAAAATGATTTTGGGCAATCTGAATTTAATGGTGTCCTGAATGCACATTCAATTTGGAACAAGCTATGTTTGACAATGTGGCTTTGATGGCCTGTTTACCTGTGGCAACATGAATCATTATACTGATCAACAATACAATGGAAAGGTCAATAAACCTCCCTGCATTTCACATGATGTAAGCATTACTTACCAACTAATAGGGAAGATGGGTGTCCATTATGATTTATGGATATCCTGGTGAGTTGCATGATTGAGTCTTGTAGTGTTAAGGTTTAATTACCAAAGCTCCTTGTACCTTGAAACATCTCTTCTATTATAAGCAGAACAGTTTCCAAGTGCCAAGGAAACATAACTTACCTTCTGCTTTCAGTGCCTCAGTATTATATGAAAAATTGCTTGGGGGAGGAAATAAGTGATTGGAAAGACATCAAGCATGGGGGATTATGGTATAATTTAATGGCTTGTGTTAAAAAACAGAGAGGGATCTATTAATTTTACTGAAGAAAAAAATAACAATCAATCAAAGTATTCTTCAGTGGATTCAAGGTAGTAAAGATGGAAATTCATGTTTCTGCCAAGGATTTAATAACTGGTATAAAATATGGTCATCAGTAACCTCTACCTTTGATGGAGGTGAAATAAGATGCATTAAGAAGACTAAGAAAACTATTTTTTGGATGACTTCAAAGGTACAACCAGGGAATGAAAGACCACTCTCTGGGGACAGTGTTGATCAATCAACTCTCTGCTAAGTGGCCCACTGTCAAGACATTCATGTTTACATGAAGGCCATTAATTGAACTGGAGAGGGAAAGAGATTGCCTAATGGTTGCTTGTTAACAGGCATTGTTTGGGATGGAACAAGTTGGTTGATACTTCCAGGAACGCTCATATAAAATAGTTTTTTGGAATGAAAGCCATACCTTCAAACATCAATAAAAAAACAATGGGATTGGCATGGAATTGGGAGATCTCGGGATGGATAACATGAGATCTTGAAAGGAAACGATGAATCAGTATTTTAATTTTTAACTTAATTTAGACATATAGCATGGTAATAGGCCATTTTGGCCCACAAGTCTATGCCACCCAATTTCCACCCAATTAACCTACACCCCTGGTACGTTTTGAACAGTGGGTGGAAGACAGAGTCCCTGGGGAAAGCCCACACAGACGCAGGGAGAGCGTACAAATTCCTTACAGACAGCACGGGATTCAAACCAAAGTCCTGATCGCTGGCACTGTAAAGGTGTTGCGCTAACAACTATGCTAACTGTGTCGCCCATTTACCTCTGACCATATGAACCAGCTCCAGGCTTCAATCTTACAGGGTGTGTTCATGTGAACCAGCAGGTCATGCACCCCTGCAAACTAACTGAAAAAAAGATCTTTGACAACAGGCAAACAACATTCCTGATGTTTTGAAACATTCAAAGACTGTCAAGAACTTAAACGCCAACAATTAAAAAAGAGAAAAAATTAAAAGAGGTAAATAAATCAGTTAAAATTACTTAAATCATTGCAAACAATTTATATTCAAGCATTCCCAATTCATTAAAAGAAAAAAAATTATAATGATCCTTCTCAGCCACAGCCATTCTTCTATGTTGAGAGAATTGGTTTGGTGTTCTTGTGACAAATCTGAATGCTGGCACAGGTTCAGTGAGCAGGCTTCCCACTGGGGAATGACAACAGGTTTGGACTCTGTTTCTGGACTTCCAGGGGTCCAGTGTTTAAAGCAAGCGATTACCTGCAAAGCTTGGCCATCAACCTTATAAACTCTGCATCCACGAACTTCCTGCCACTTATGTTAAATAATGGCCATTGTTCCGGCATTTCCTAGCAAGTTCTACCCCCACAAGGGAAATCATGAAGAATTGTGAATGGTAAAATTGAATGTTTGATGAGTCTTGCTCAAAATTGTGAATGAAATTGTCCTTAAATTATTGCCTCTTGATTTTTCTCAATATCTTCCTTATCTCTTTTCTGTTTTTGTTGTCTTCCAAAAGGTCTCGAGCACTAGCAGATAATCGTATCGAGAGTTCGGAACCACGGCAGAGAGGGACACTTGAATGCCTGTCTGCTGGAACAGACAGGAATCCATGTGGCTGCAGAGGTTAGGGGAGCACAGGAGGCTGCAGCACCGGAGGAGCTGGTGGAAGGCATAAACTCTCACTGACCTAGAAGGGACTCTCTTTTCAGATTTCAGACTTATTGTCAGAGTACATACATGACATCACATACAACCCTGAGATTCTTTTTCCGACTTATTGTCAGAGTACATACATGACATCACATACAACCCTGAGATTCTTTTTCCTGAGGACGCGGCAGAATTACCACTAGTTGGTAGTGGGGAAAAAATAACTGTACACAGCGTAAACATGTAAACAAACAAAGAACTGTAAACAGATAATGTATGTAAACAAAGTGACTGCAATATAGAGAGAAAAAGAAAATCAATAAAGTGCACAAGTAAACATCCTTCAATGAGTCCCTGATTGAGTTTGTCGTTGAGCCGCCTGATGGGGGAGGGGCAGAAGCTGTTCCTGCATCTGCTTTTGTAACCTCTTTTGCTTTTCTTTCTCTACTTGATAGGGGGGAGGGCTGGATTTGGGTGCCTCTTTGTGTGCCTTTACAGGGCAAACTAAACAAACTTTGTACACTTACGTACATGACAATAAAGAAACCTTGAATCATTCAATCAAAAACATTTGCTCCATCCTTTACAGTGTTATGTAGAAAACTCTGGGGCAAATCTCCAGCCCATTTACTCTGCTTGCACTGCATTGGACCGTAATGATGCATTGATCGCCAAGCTCCAAACTAAGGACGACCCCTGAGACCACACTGGAAGATACAATGAAAACCCAATACTGGAGAAACTCAGCAAGTGAAACAGCGTAGTTTAATTTCTAAAACCTTTTTTAGACTTAACAGCACGGTAACAGGCCTTTATGGCCTTTGAGCCCATGCTGCCTGATTGACCTACTCCACCAGTACATTTTGAAGATCTGTCTCTTATTATATTCTCTATTACAAATCTCTGTCGTATATAGAGAATCTGTGGGATTCTCTCTCACTGCTCCCCATGTGTAATCCCCGCTTCTGCTATATAATGTACATGGTTTCTCCAGCATTGTGTTTCTACTTCAAACACGGTTTCTGCAGACATTCATGTGTTACCTGGAAGATACTGTGTAGCCAAAGGGCTGATTAATTGCCATCCCTGGGAAGGAAGATCAATCCCATTTTAAGCCAGTGTGATGAAACCTAATTTGTTGGCATTCATTTTTCAAAGATGAGCCTTGCTGAGTATTATTTTGTTTTTGCTTTAGTTCTCCTGTGCTGTAAAAAACCCAAAACGACATGATATGCCCAGAAGCCATCCTGTATTTTTATTGAAGATCTTGAGGCCGCTTAAAGGTAAAAGCTGGTTGCTAGAGGACTGGGGAGTGAAATCTGTGAAGTCATTAGCTGTCATCAGCTTGTTAGAATGAAATGTCTTGGAGTTGACAGGGCACCTTCCACATTTCTACGTGGCGAAGTCAGTAACTTCTCGAATCTTCGAAGACCCCAATGATCCTGCAGATGGTTCATGTAGGGATCAGGATCAGTATGGAATACATCAGTCAGGGACCGATGTGTGCCATGCCTTTGGAATGCAAACTGACGTGTTGTAGATGCTGTTGGAGTACAGAAGACACCAGCAGCATTGAATCAAAAGGTGAGAAGGTGGCTGACTGGCACAGCAGCTGCAGTGGAGTCAACGGTGAGTGTAAGAACACTTGCACGTATTGCTCTTGTCGACTGCTCTTATTGCTTCTCCGACATATCAAAGCAGTTCTGACATCCACTGGGAGGATTAACATTTACACCTTGCATGGAATTGAATTCTCTCTGCAGCCTTTCTTCCAGCACTAGGTTCCAGCTGGGTGGGACGCACAATCCTTTAATCAGAACACGAGTGATGGAGAGAAACGCTCAAATTTCAACAAAAAGCTCATCAAAGAAATAAAAAATGAAAGCCCAGAAACAGCAAAAAAAAACCAAAGCCGACAAATCATCCTTCAGGATCAGTCAGGAGCCAAGATTAAATGCCAGCCAGCAGAGTGCTACTGTACTGCCAATTTTTAGCGTGAGAGATTTTTACATGGGTCCTGTGATGTGCAAAGCAGTGGGAAGTCCAATAAAGTTTCTTCAAACTCTATTAATGAGCAATTAACAACCTCAATTAGTTTCACGCACATGACTTAAATTGCTGCAAGGCTTGAAGGCTCGATCACTCTGCTTAAAGTATATTTACTCCAATTAATGTTCTGTGAAAGCAGTCAGAGAATGTCCAAAATTTCACGGTAGGGTTATACCCTTTTACACATCTGTGAATATTGTCATGTTTAATCCAGTGTTATGGTATCAGCATTCCCAGTTCCCAGTCCCAATCCTCAGACTCATTCATGTGTGCAATTTCAGTGTATCATTTTGCTATTACAGTTGGCAAAGTTGACGTAGTGGTTAGTGCAGTGCCTTTACATCGCCAGCTATCGGGACTGGACCAGGGTTCGAAAATGTTTCTACATTTTTCCCATGTCTGCATGGGTTTTCTCCTGGAGTCCCGTTTCCTCCCACCGTGTCTTGGGTAAACTTATACCTCTCATTTTGTTCATTTTAGATTGGTCACAGTGTTTTAGCTACCGAAAGGAAATAGACACACACACCGAGAGCAGTTCAGTTTATACAATGTTTATTACTAATTCAAAAGCTGATTTCACACTACAATATGCAAGCCCTTCCCAACTATACTTATCAACGCTTGGACTGGTCCCAACTGCCGAAGCGAGGCAACAACTGCACACTTGTAGTAGGTTGTCAGGGCGCTGGTAGCAGCTTCTCCACCTCCCCCGACCGGGACGTTGCTCGGACTCTGGCTGTTCTTCCTTCTTGACAAGGGGTGTTCCCACCCCTCGGAGAGTCTAAACTTCAGCAGCAGGACCACAGACTTTTATACCCCAAAAACAATTAATCATGCACCCACTCCCTCTAACATTTGTCAGTCAAAATCAAAGCTGAGCATACCTTCTACAATTTAGAAGATTAATTATTATGGAGCAGGATGCTATGATATCCTGGTTTATCTCGTAGATACAAGGACTCATTAAAACTTCTTGAGCAAGACAGGTTGTGACCAATACGTCAATTTCAGAGTGTCGTATTTGACAACTGCTTTCCCTGGGCCTCACGGTGGAATTCCATTTCAAAGTGTATCTTCAGATAAGTCCCCATGGCTGAGTTTAATTACATCTGCTAGTTCTGAAAGTAAGGTGACATGCGTGTGGACCCAGTGTCGTCAGTTCCACATAAGCAAAAAGCATCTGAGTACATGGTTTTAATCCTCCATTACATTCCACCCCTTGGTCACAATCTGTCATTTGCGAGGCCTAACCAGTATTTGAGTACAGAGGGAGCGAAAAAAGAGAAATCAAAACAACAATTACAAAGATAAGCAATGACGCGAGCAACCAACGGAGGATAGTGTGGCCCACTCCCCCAAATGTAGCAGTTAGCCATGAGAAAGGATTCCAACCAAGGCTCAAATTATCCTTGTTGGCCACAATACCCAGATACTGGAGCTCACGAACAGATTTTGAAACATGCTGAACAATAACATATTTATATAAGCTGCACTTGAGGCTGGTGACCGAGGACTTCCTTGGTGTAATGCATCGGACCGTGTTTCCCACTGGGAACTCCCTTGGAACGTCCTCGACATTACAAATCCAATTGCTGGCATCAAAGCAGCTGTTAAGCCAGATCACCAGGAGTGTAAAATGGAGAACCTGGAACAAAGAAGCCTGACACATGTCACTCACGATACCATAAGCGTTCAGTGTTTAAACAGACTAAATCATCCTGTCCCTCAATAGCTACCCAGTGAGTGTTAACCTGGGCAGGTGTCACTATTTCCCCTTTTACAGGAGGGCCACTACCTGGTGGTGCCACCCATACCTTTTGTCCAACATTCTCTAGTTCGGGGATGGGGGGCATTGACTGTTATTCCTCTGGAATAGGCTGTAGTTCAGGAGCGTGAAGAAGTCGGTGGAAAGGTGTACCTCCTTTTAAAGGGCGATGATTCAAATTGTCGACTGCCTGCTGCAGCACATGGCACCATCCCTTCTGGGTCCCCAGTGATGTTAACAAATGAATTTGTTCCTTCAGTAAGCCGTTCATTTGTTCAACTAACCCGGCAGCCTGCGGGTAATAAGGAATATGGTGGACCCATAAAATACCGTTGTCATTTGCCCAATCACAGATTGCTTTCCCGGAGAAGTGCGAGCCATTATCAGAGTGAATCTCCTCTGGAACATCATAACGATAAATCAAATGGTTTTGTCCTTGGATAGTGCTAGCTTGGTCAGCCGTCTTGGTGGGAAAAGTAAAAACCAGGCCCGAAAAGGTGTCAACCATTACTAGGACGTAATATTTACCCATGCAGTCTAGCATGGGGCCTATGTAATCAATTTGCCAGACCGCAGCTGAGTGAGCACCCCGTTTTATTCGGCCATGCGGACCAGGTGGAACGGTATGGAACTTCACAAGCTGACATTCTGGGCATGTACATATGACCATGCGGACATCATCCTTATGGATGGATAAAGCATGTGTACGGGACCACATAGCTGATCCCTTCTCCCCCAAATGACCACTCTGTTCATGTGCCCATCGAGCCAGGGGGACGGTATCAGCACAGCTGATAGTGGCAAGCTGATCTGCTACTGCATTATGTTGAGCCATGTTAGTCGCCATATTGGTATGGGCATCAACGTGATAAACGGTTATCTCACGATGGTGGGAAGCATCCCACAACAGCTGCCACAACTCTTTGCCCCATACTGGGCGGTCATGTATCATCCAGTTGTTCTTTTGCAAATCAGGCATCCATACCACAAGTCCATTAGCCAAAGCCCAGGAATCAGTAAACAGGCGAAGAGGGTGATCATGGGGATCTAGTGGTAAAGTGACTGCCTTCAACTCAGCATACTGACTGGAGCCACCATCCCCCTCCTCCGATAACTGAGTTCCTGACCTAGGATGGTAAGCCACCTGTTCGTGTATGCGGCCCACCCCTTCAGGCCCTCTGGTCGCACGACTCTGAATATACCACTTCCATTTAACAATAGAAGACTGCTGAGCCCGCCGGATCTTTAGATTAGCATCATTAGCCAGGACCCAATTCATTATAGGAAGTGCAGGTCGCAATTGAACATCTGCATCACCTGTCATTCTTTCAGTCTCTAGCAGGGCCCAGTAACAGGCTAGTAACTGTTGTTCAAAAACAGAATAACGAGTGGCAGCCTCAGGCATGGTACGTGACCAGAATCCTAGTGGGACTCGGCGACCCTCTTGTTTCTGCCAGAGGCTCCAGGAGGCCACATCATCAATATAATGGTGAATTGAGAGGGAAGGCGATACTGGAAGGTGGGTGAAGGTATACTGGCGCCCCTTCCAGGTAAAGGCGAACTGATCCTGTGAGTCCTCAGCTATAAGAATACTGAAGAAGGCCTTAGCGAGATCAATGACAGCATACCATGTTCCTGAGTTCCCAGTAGCAATGTTTTCAATAAGAGTGACAATGTCCGGAACTGCTGAAGCAAGTGGTGGGGCATGTTTGTTCAAAAAACGATAATCAACTGTCATTCTCCAGGAGCCGTCCGGCTTCTGGACCAGCCAAACAGGGCTATTAAAGGGCGACGTTGCGGGCCTCACTACCCCTTCTTCTTGCAGAGCATCGATGGTGGCAGTAATCTCTTCCTGCCCCCCAGGGAGATGATATTGTGGAATGCACACTGGTTTCATGGGGGCTGGCACCATCACAGGATCCCACTTAGCCTGACCCACTACTAGTTTTTTTGTAATAGTTCGAATTCCAAATTCAAATCCCCCTTGGCTAGTATTAAGGGCCATACCGGCCAACATATTAATACCCAGGATACACTCGTCAGTAGCAGCCACCAGGGCATGTAACCAGACAGGGGAAGGGCTATCACCCACCATGGCACAGACTTTTATTTCCTTTGCCAGGGTGACCGCTCCTCCCAACCCCTCTATTCGAAAGGCCGGTCCAGTCCAGAGGTCTGGATTACCAGGAATCACCGAGTGCTCTGCACCGGTGTCGACCAAAGCCAAGTATTGGCGATCATTACCCCCACCCCAGTGGATTGTTAACGGTATGTAGGGCCGCGGATCCCCGTGTGTGCGCCGTGTCTCGATGGAGTAGACACGGGAATCCTGCCCACACCTTCAGGCTTCAGAAGGGTTCGGGGGCTTCCAGGACCACATGCTATTGTTATCTTTAAGAGCCTGTTTAACCCATTGTTTTACCTCATCATGAGTAACTGGAGCAGGAGAAGCCAGCTCGATAGAAGCAGCAGTGGGAGCAGAAAGCACAGCTGGGCCAGGAGGACTCAGCAGCTGGGGATGATGTTCCCCTGCTTTTTGTCTAAATCGATCTCCAATGGCAGCCAGCTCTTTTACAGAGAAATCACGGATCATTGACTCCTTCCGACCCCTGTTCCCACTTTGGCTCACAGGGTCCTCCACCCAGTCTAGGGGAGGAGGTGGAGGCCATCCAACAGAGGGAGTAGGCCATAGAGCATAAGCAGGGGTTTGGGTATTTTCCCCTGGGTCCACATGGGAAACCGGGGTATCTATCCCTTCCATCTCTACCCTTACATCATCCCCCCTTCTGTCTGTTTGGGAAATCTGCTGCCTTATAGGGCGGGCATGAACAGCAGATGGAGAGGGTAGTATGTTAGACACATGCTGAGGAGTATCTGCATTATTACCATTGTCATTCCAGATATTCCCATCCCAATCCTCAATTACATCAGGATCGTCACCATTCCTTATCATGGCATGAATACGATATGGATCGGGTTCTACTCCATGCCTTTCCTTATCTGCACAGAGCTGCTGCCGGAGTTTAATATTACGGCAAATCATTTGGACATGCTTATCTTCCCATTCTTTGGCTCTGTCCTGACTGGTACGAACAATCTCGCTCATCATGGAACAGCATTGTCGCAGGACTTCTAGCTCCTCCTCTAATTGCTTTCTTTTGCACTGAGATTCTACTTCTCTTTGAATTAATTCTGCTTCACGCTGAACGGAGTGGCGTAATGCTGTGGCCAGCAACCAAAAACCATTCGTCAGCATTCCCTTTTTATCAGGAAATTTACTTTCTCGAAGGAGAGTGGCAACCCGCTCTCCCAGAGGTGCACTTGATGAGTCTAACTTCTCATCCCAACTAATGGGTGGTCCCAACAAAGACAGGGTATTGGCCAACATGCCAAACCCATCGTCTTTGGAAGTCCATCCAGGAATCAAGAACTGCTCAGGGCTCACCTCTTTCTTTCGGCGAAACATCTTGAGACCAATCCTGCTCGCAGCGCCAATTGTCTTGGGTAAACTTATACCTCTCATTTTGTTCATTTTAGATTGGTCACAGTGTTTTAGCTACCGAAAGAAAATAGACACACACACCGAGAGCAGTTCAGTTTATACAAATGTTTATTACTAATTCAAAAGCTGATTTCACACTACAATATGCAAGCCCTTCCCAACTATACTTATCAACGCTTGGACTGGTCCCAACTGCCGAAGCGAGGCAACAACTGCACACTTGTAGTAGGTTGTCAGGGCGCTGGTAGCAGCTTCTCCACCTCCCCCGACCGGGACGTTGCTCGGACTCTGGCTGTTCTTCCTTCTTGACAAGGGGTGTTCCCACCCCTCGGAGAGTCTAAACTTCAGCAGCAGGACCACAGACTTTTATACCCCAAAAACAATTAATCATGCACCCACTCCCTCTAACATTTGTCAGTCAAAATCAAAGCTGAGCATACTATTCTACAATTTAGAAGATTAATTATTATGGAGCAGGATGCTATGATATCCTGGTTTATCTCGTAGATACAAGGACTCATTAAAACTTCTTGAGCAAGACAGGTTGTGACCAATACGTCAATTTCAGAGTGTCGTATTTGACAACTGCTTTCCCTGGGCCTCACGGTGGAATTCCATTTCAAAGTGTATCTTCAGATAAGTCCCCATGGCTGAGTTTAATTACATCTGCTAGTTCTGAAAGTAAGGTGACATGCGTGTGGACCCAGTGTCGTCAGTTCCACATAAGCAAAAAGCATCTGAGTACATGGTTTTAATCCTCCATTACACACCGTTCAAAAAAGGGGCGTGTTAATGGGGTGTAAATTGGGCACCACAGACTTGTGGGCCAAAAGGGCCTGTTACCATGCTGTATGCCCACATTTTTTTAAATCACCTTGAAATACATCTTAATATTTAAATATTGCCCACCAATGGAACCAACACCAGTGTTCTGACAAGGCACTGGAACAACCAAGGATACCCTTGCTGGAGTCCATTCAGATGGTTGTAAGGATGGTTCAGCTGGACAGGAAGTGTGCACCCAGATTTACTGATGTATATATAACCGTGCTGCTGAGGTGGAGAGATAGAGGTAAGTCTTGCACCCATTGTCTCAACAGGTTAGTGAAATGATAAACCATGTGAGATGGTGAAGTGGAGCTTTCTCACAGCTCTGATGATTTGGGTTCAATCCTGACCTCAGGTGCTATTTGTGTGAAGATTGCATCCTCTCCCTTTGACAACATGGGATTTCTCTGGGTACATTCCTGCAGGGGGCAGGGTGGTGGGGGAAGCAGGGGATGTGTAGCAGCGATTGAAAATGGTTTATCGCAAAGAAGATCGATGGTTAGAATAACCAGATCTTTTCCATTTAGAAAGGGATACAGTAAAACCCCTGATATCCCGAATTCGAGCAACTGACAGCCTCAATCATTTGGCAAAAAATAGAGGAAAATAAATTTAAAATTAAAATAAATAAGATTAAAATAATAGGTAAAAATATTTAAGTTTAAAATTGTCAAATTAAATGTTGTCTGAAGTAGCACATAAACCTTTGGTGGAGATGGGAGCAAATATTCAGCCAGCAGAGGGAGGGCCTTGGTTGTGCTTCTCTTGTAGCAGCTGGTAGATGCCGCTGGCTGTTGGGGTGAATCTTTTAAAGTGTCTATTTATTCCTGCTTAGTAAGAGTTGCCTTGGTCAGAGGCTTTATCTGTAAACTTGGGGGAAGGGCATTAATTATCTGTAATGTTATTGTTCATCTTCTCTGGATCTGGGGAGGGGGAGGAATCTGCAGATGAAGTGACAGATAAATGTTTTCAAAGAATGTGACTGAAAATGAAGTAAAATTCTTTCAGGTTTATATATTCATGCAAGTGAAGTTTGTTCTGTTTAAGCATAATGTAGGATTTTTGTTTTTTTTGTCTTTTAAACTGTTTATTTTTAATGCAGGTGTATTAGATAGGAACTGTAAGCGAATGTCTCAAGCAACTGGAAGACACATTTATCTGGCATCTACCCATGGGTGCCAGATACCAGAGGTTTTACTGTAACTTCCAGAATCCACCAAGGAATCAGCTCTTGCTCCTCAGTTATTTATAATTTATAGGATCTGGGTTGACAGGGTTGTCCTATGACCTACAGACAAATAGTGAGGTGGGATCTCATTGAAACATAGAAGGCCTTCATATTCTTCCATGTGGAGATATGCCAGTCTTGACAAGGTTGAAATTGAGATGATTCCGCTAATGGAAGAAAGAGGGGATTAAGGGATATCTTTAAAACTAAGGTATGTAGGAAATTCTTCTCACAGAGGGTGGTGAATCACTGGAATTCTCTATCCACAGTGTTGTGTGGGGCTGGGTCACTGGAATTCTCTATCCACAGTGTTGTGTGGAGCTAGGTCACTGGAAGTTTTTAAGAAGAACTAGATACATTTCTGAAAGATCAAGGAATTGAGGGCATTGGGGGAAATGGCAGAGGAGCTTGAAGCTGGGACAGATCATCTATAAATTTTGGGGCAGGTTTGAGGATTCAAGTGTCCTACTCCTGTTGTCTTATGTTATTATTCCACTTTCTTCTCTCATCCCAAGAATAGCTGGGTCTGGAGGCTATTTGGGCATTGTTAATTGCCCCTAGTGGGTAGATTTTGTGGAAGAATTGATGGGAATGTGGGTAGGATGATGGGATTAGTGTAGGATTAGTGAAAATAAATGCTCGCTGTTTGGTGTAGATTTGGTTGAAGAACCTGTTTCCATGCTTCATGACCTTAAGGTGTTTGCCAGTCTCCATGGCCCTGGAGGCAATGGATAAAGATAATCTGTAATGGTCAAGGTTGGTGCTGTAAGTCTCTGAAACAGACAAGGCAAAAAGAGCTTGCAACACTGCTACAGCACTGTGGTACTTTGCCTTTCTCTCATACTCTTGCATGCCCGCTCATATACTTTCTCCTACACATACTTATACAGGATCTTGCCCCTGCAATGACACGTCATGTACTCACCGGAAGTACCGCCAGATATTTGGATCCTGGCTGCCTGGTGACCCACACACACACACACACAAGCGCTGATGTCACCGGAATAAGCGGGTTGGCTATTTTCATTTTCAAATCGCCTGTGGACACGACCTAGGTAAGTTTAACTGGATTTGCTGACTACCTCTGAGGTAAGTCATGGACCCAATGGATTCCGATGGGGTTGACAGGGTGAGCCCCTTTCTAACTGCAGCGTAACTGGGGCACTAACTGGCCAAACTGCTCGGTTAACCCCATTTTACATGGCAGTTTGAAGGGCCTTCTGTCTCCCCTTGTCTCTCACACGCACACTCTCTGTCTCCCTCTCTCTCACACACAGACATTCTCTGTCTCTCTCTTTCTCTCATACACGCACACTCTACGTCTCCCTCTCACACACACACTTTCTGTCTTCCTCTCTCTCTCACACAGACATTGTCTCTCTCTCTCTCTCTCTCTCTTCCTCTCATACATACACTCTCTGACTCCCTCTCTCTCATGCAGACATTCTCTGTCTCTCTCTTTCTTTCTCTCATAAACTCTATTGTCTCCCACACACACACACTTTCAAGCACACTTTTTCCTTATGCACATTCACACTGATCCTAAATGATATATGGGTATTGGTATCCATGAGGATATTCTGTCCTTTCTCACCTCAGTACTCTGCCAAATTGAAATCAATTTTTTACTATTAATATGCCCTTCATTCTTTACTTTTTATGGTAATGAACTTCGTGTCTTTTCCTGTCCTTTTATCTTTTTTTCCTGATGAATATAATTCTTCAAATCTCACCAGAATCTGCTTATTTTGTAATCCTCTAGTTGCAATCACAGTGGTGGTAAAACATATACTTAACTCTAAATTAACCTATTAATTTAAAATTCCTAGAGTACATCAATTTTCAACCTTTGAAGGTCAATCTCAATAGGCTTGGAAAGAGCCAATCAAAATCATGGCAGCAACTTGAGTATATAGTAAACACTATAAAATTCTTCCAGGGTATTGCATTCAGTCACTACATGCCACAGGTATGCTTTATTAGTGTTTGTGTTTCTTTCTTTGGCTTGGCTTCGCGGACGAAGATTTATGGAGGGGGTAAAAGTCCACGTCAGCTGCAGGCTCGTTTGTGGCTGACAAGTCCGATGCAGGACAGGCAGACACGGTTGCAGCGGCTACAGGGGAAAATTGGTTGGTTGGGGTTGGGTGTTGGGTTTTTCCTCCTTTGCCTTTTGTCAGTGAGGTGAGCTTCGAATGAAAGCATGCTGCCCACACATAAGCATGTTACACACTGAAGCCACGGATCATGTAATCAATGGATGATACTGCTTGCTTATTTTTCTTAGGGGAGGGACTTTCCTCTAATTTCTGAAATGCAGACAGCATGATGAACTGCTCCAGAGTGAGGGCTTTCTAGGTGCTGCCAATTCACTGGGCCCTGCAGGATTTGCTGATCAGACTGTGTTGGATTGTTTGGATGGAAGGGGTGGCGCATGATGCATGGAAGGTAACACATGTGCAGTCGACAGCACTCTGCAATGCGGGGAAACAGTAATCCAAGAAGAGTGACGTATGCTCACCACCTGTTGGTCCCTGAGGAGGTTGATCGAAAGGTGGTCAGCTCTCTTTGACTAAAGAGCATCAGTGAAATATCCTCTAAATATGCTCACTTCCAACCTGAAGGAAGTACAGGCATACCCTATAAAATACGGTTTTGAAAAGCGCAGGTTTTGACATAAAGCGGTTTGAAATTTCTGACCCATGGTTTTAAATTTACAACGTTAAAGTTTAATTGTTGTTGCTATTTAAACCACCTCATGATACTTTTCAAGACTCTAGTTTAAAAATATTTGAAATATCGGCGCTGAGAGAGTTAAGTGGCTGTGTTGAAAGTTATTGCTGTCCCCGCTGTGATCGGGCTCCTGCACTATCCCGCAGCCCGCTCCCTTACCCTGATGGGAATGTGTTTTCTTTTTCATCTCTGCTCTGATGTGGAAGACCAGCAAGTTTCCAACCACTGAACAACGCTACTTTGTGTGGAGGGGAACCCCACAAATTTGTTGTGGAATTGAGATAGTTGAGTGGGTGTGTTGAAAGTTATTGCTGTCCTCCACTGTGATCGGGATCCCTGTTGGTGAAAATCTAATTTAAGCGATTTAATCTACATTACAAATCTACATTAGACAAATATTTTCTTAAATAAACGATGTTCACTTATTGCCAAATAAAGATCAGTTTTATATATCCCTTTCATAGGATTGGAACATATTACATTAAAGTTCATTGTAATAATGCTTTGAACAGTGTGCTTTTCTATAACACTGAATTTGCATGAAACGTATTAACTGTGTTATACAGGGTATGCCTGTATTAAAGGTCATGGCCATGATCATCTTCACAGCCTATGGGAATGGAGTTCCTGCCTTGATAGTAGGAACAGATGGTAAATTTAGATTACAGTAAGGAAATCCTTACTTAAGCACAGACATTCCATGCATTGAGCCTTGCTGATATTCACAGAGGAAATTGCTCCATCAAGGCCAAAAGTGAATATGTCCTCCTGTTGGAAACTTGGTTTTCCTCTTTCCTGTACAAGCAGTTTTGACCTGCTCTATGCCCCAGCCATGACATTCACTAAAGGGAGCGTCTATTAATTCACCCATATTTGGGAGCAACACACTTGTTCAAAAGCCTGGAGAGTAGGCCAAGAGTCCTTCAGCACTTGCGTCTGTACTCCCAATAAGAGTTTTCCAAGTTGACTCAACAAGGAAAAAACAACGGACACTCACAGAATTACATTGAGTCAAAAATCAATTAATAGCTAACAAATCTGTACGTATTCATTGGCACTATCAAACACTCGCCCCTTTTGGTGTGTGCTGAACTATCATTCTGCCAAGTCCCACTGATCTACACCCTGTCCATATCCCCCCATAACTCTCGCATCCGTCGAAATGTTTCTTAAATATTAACCCTTTGAAGTCTGGCTATTTTTAACCTTTCATAATATATATTCTGGACTGGGTCCATGGATAAACTACAGAATGAAAACCATCTGGTGGTTGGATATAAAATCAGTCCCTGAAAACGGAGACATGGAGTATATGTGCTTGTTGATAGTCGCTGAAAACTGGGACATGAAGTCCAAAGGGTTAAAATTGAGCCTGCATTCATCAATTCAGCTGGCAGCTCATTGCACACTCCCACACTTCTCTGTGTGAAGAAATTCTCCCTAAAGTTACCCTTTCACCCTTAACCATTTGTCATTCAGAGGATTATCTAACAGGTTGAACAGGAAACTGCTCCAAGCAAAGGCTAATCCATGGTGCTTGCACCTGGATTCAACTCCATCAACTAACTCTGTGGCTAATTTGCTATCTTTGAGACAAGGTGGGGGGAGAGGGAACTTTATCTTTTCCTTTGGTTCGGGGAATTAAAATTTACCTACCAAAATAATTTATGGTGGATAATGGAGAACAGGTCACCCACTCCAACATTTGCACATCATTAGCTCCTGGCAGCCAGGCTGCTGCTTCTGCGATCAGTCATGCCATATCCTGTACTGCTGAACTCACTTCTTCTGCTTTAAAGGTCATCTGCAGATTACATACCAGGAAGTGGAGCAATTCCATTGTCTCCTCCTCAGTGGACATATACTGTAAAGCCAGTTGTCCATAGACATTCCCAGGAATTGAAGTTCCTGTAGACTATATACTAGACAATACTTCAAGCAGCGAAGACCTCTTATTAAAAGCATGATGTATTGGAAAGTCTGCAATGGATACAGGACTCTCAATTTAAAACAGCGTTCATCATATCTTTATACTCAACAATGTATGTGATTGGATTTGCATGAGAAAATTTGTTGAACAAAGACTCCATAGACATTGGAGGAGAAAGCCCATCGAGTCTATGCCACTATTCATTCACGAGCTAATCCATTCTCCCACTCAGCTGCACTCCTTGGCATACTCTCCATAATCTTTGATGCCCTGGCTAATTAAAAACCTAACAACCTCTGCCTTAAATACACCCAATGGCTTGGCGTCCACAACCATCTGTGGCAACAAATTCCACAGATTCACCATCCTCTGGCTAAAGAAATTTCTCCGCATTTGTTTGAAGTGGGCGCCCTTCAATCCTGAGTTGTGCCCCCTTGACCTGCACTCTCCCACCATGGGAAACAATCTTTCTCCATCTGCTCCGTCCATCCCTTTCAACATTTGAAATGTTTCAATAAGATCTCCCCACATTCTCTTAAATTTCAATAAGTACGAGACAGGAGCCGTCAATCCTTGTGAACTTTTTCTGAACCCTCTCTAATGTCAGCGCATCCTTTCTTAAATGATGAGCCCAAAACTGCTCAGAATCCGCCGTGAGGTCTCACCAGTGCCTTTTAAAGCCTCAACAACACAATCCTGCTCTGATATTCTATTTCTCTAGAAATGAATGTCAGCGTTGCACTTGCCTTCTTCAACCTGGAAATTTACCTTAAGGGGATCGTGCATGAGGGCTTCCAAGTTCCTTTACATCCAGGATGATTATCCCTTTAAATCAGTGGTTCTCAACCTTTTTCTTTCCACTCACATAACACTTTAAGTAATCCCTATGCCATCGGTGCTTTGTTGTTAGTAAGGGATTGCTTCAGGTGGTATGTGAGTGGGAAGGGAAGGTTGAGAATCACTGCTCTAGACCCAATTGTTCCTGAAATATTTTGCTTGAGAAAAATTTTCATTGGCCCTTTTCCTTTTGGAGTTATGAAACCGTGCACATAACGAGTCAATGAGGTACGATTAAAAAAGTGATTTTCAAACTTTTTCTTTCCACCCACATACCACCTGAAGCAATCTCTTACTAGTCACAGAGCACCTTTAGCATAGGGAATACTTAAGATGGTATGTGAGTGAAAAGAAAAGGTTTGAGAGCCACTGATCTAAAAGATTTCTTTCTTCTACACAAGGTAAGTGTGCTCAAGTAACTCTGGTGGCCTCTCACTATACCATTAGTTTTTATGGGGATCTGCAGGCCCATGGACTGCTCAGTGGTTATAAACTGGATTGTGGATGTTTCCTGAGGTGGTTAGACTTGACTTAACATCATTCAAGTCAGTAATTATGTGAGGATTTGGTTCTTCTTTAAGTGAAATGTGCATCAAGCATATGCAAGGAATGGAGCCCAGAAAATGAATTGGCTTGTGGCTGAAGGGCTTATTTATATACATTTCCTGCCCACTTTAAACTCATCGGGTTTACTTGAAAAATTACTATACTACTTTGAAATGGGTTAATGAAAAATTGAAATAAAAGTGTGTTTGGATATTAATAGAAGTAACATCCAATCAATTGTCTGAAATATCTGCTAGTTTGGCCAAATCCCAAGATTGCCAAATTATCATTCGTTTACTATATAGATCATATACATTCTTCTGTTACCAATCAAGAAAGAACTTGAATTCATTTTTCTCTCTCTGATAGCAGGAAAATCTATATTGGTACCCTAAACTGTAACTTCTGTATAGACTATATCAAGAATGTTACGTCGCCTATTTCTTTGCAACATTTGCCTAGGTTTTAAAGTTAACAGAGATTCAACCAATGACTTTGAAGAACAGTGCTGCAAGTATCTACTTATTCCTGGGTTGTGGACTTGCTCTTTTCCAACATTGAACTCGTATTTTAATGGGAATTAAAAGAACATTGGCATCCTCAAACAGCGATTACATTTTGGGTTAAGTCGCCAATCACGATTAAGTATTCCCACTATTGGCAAACTCAGAAGAATTCTGTTTAATACTAATGAAAAAAATTTTTAGAGATTAAAATCTTGGAAATTGAGTAAAAGTACAAAGAAAGAAAATGAAATACAAATGCTTTTTAAATGTAATAAAAATTAATTTAAAAAATAAATTTAATTTAAGGAAAGTTCAATACACACCAATTAATTAGAATTGTCAGACATTTTCCACCAGGCAGGATATGACATTTTTTATTCCACTCATTAGATGATTGCCAGATCTCTTACAGCTTTTTAAAATTTTGTGGTAGAAAGTGTTGACAACAGTATTATCAAGTGCCACATAGGCTTCAATGACTTGGAGATATCCAGTTGGCGCTTTTATATTTTTGTGACTGCAGAACTTACCATTGGCTGGATCCAAACATGGAAAAAAAGGCAAATATCTGAAGTGAAGTGAGATACACTAAAGATCCTGATAAAATAGAAATCAAATCAGGGGAAAATTCTGCAATGTCTGGGAGCTGTTCCTCACATGGAGGAAGATGGTTGTGGGTGTAATTGCAGGCTCTCTTTTCACTTGAACTAAAGTAATAAGAATATAACAAAGGAAATCATGTTGCATTCCACCAAATCTTCAATTGCTTTACTGCCAATTGATAACTTTGTAAAATTTAGACACTGCCTAAATGGAAGTATTTGAAGAGAAAATATTATAGACCAAGAGAAAAGTGTTGATTGATCAATTAATTTTTAGAGCTAGGAAAGGCATGACATTCATAATAGCCTCCTTCCTGTAATGTGCAAAATTGTTTTATGATTCAATGAATATTTTTATTTGTATTTTAAATGCATGTTATTATCATTCATTGCATGTATATTGTTAATTTTGGAACATTGCACATATACTATGCAAGTTAAAATTTAAAACTATATATGGAGGAGTATACCATATTGCCTCCGAGCCTGCTCTATTATTCAGTAAGATCATTGTTGATTTGATCTTGGCTTTAACTCTTACATTCCTGCTTATTCCACTTATCCCTTGATTTTGTAACTTGCTGAAACTCAGAAAATCGACCTCACAGTGATCCGAATGTCCACTAAACATGGGAGAAGAATTCTTCCTCATTTTCAGCTTAAAATATTCTAGAACCTTCCATGAGGAACATGCTGCTCCAATAGCATCTATCTTGCAAAGAACCTCAGTGACTTTTGCTTCATTAAGGTCACCCATCATTCTATTATATTCAAAAGAACAACTTATAAGTCAAACCCTTCATCCAAGTAATGAATCTAGTGAGACTTTTCTGAACCGACTTCAATTTGAGTATATTCCTCCAAGTCCTTTTTGCATTGTCAATATTGATTCAACTTCCTCCTCAACGTTAAGATCATCAATCCTGGAAGTCTCAGTTCTCAAATCTAACCACTTTGTAAAAAACATCTTTCTCCATGTAACTTTTTATGGTTATGCCAATCACCTTCTTTCTCTTTGCCCTAGATCTCGATCACCCTCTGCCAATGGGGACAGTTTCTCTTGATCTATCTATATCCCTCATGATTGTGAAATAGTTCTTCCTCAGTTACATGGAGTACATCCATCTTCTCCAGTCCATTCACAAAACTAAAGTCACTTAACCATCGAATCATTTTGCTAACATCTTCTGGATTCATTCTAAAGCCTTCAAATATTCCAAAGGTATTATACTTGGAAATGAAAATGATAGGTGTTTGAATAATGGAAATTCACCCATGAAAAAGTCACAGATCACTGCCCAAAAATTTGAGATGTGCGAGAAAATTTGCTCTCATGGAATTTTTAAAATTGTAAATGCATAAATAAATATATTTTATTCAAATAAAAAAAGCATATGCAAGAAAAATGGCAAATTGCAGTAATCTTACATATAATTCCAAATAATTTGCATAAAAGAAAGGATTTTTCCCACATTTTCCAGGCTTGTTCTTTCCCTTCGGCTGGAAATGTAATTAAAATTCACAGAAATGAATCAAAATATGTAAAATGTCTTTTATGCATTTTTTTGCCAATTGATGGTGAGGAAATATGGTGAGCCTTTATTTCAAGAAATACATAGTGTTATACAATTAATGCAGTTAACCAGCAGAATGTTATTTGTTTCTAAAAACCATTCAAAATTTTGTTGTGAATTTTCTGGTAATTGGCAAAGAGACACTATTTTACCACTGACCTCAAACAAATCCATCCACAAAGATTAAGAAATAAGAGCAGACATATTGTTCTCATAAGGCCTATTTGATCAACTCTAAGGATGATTCCTGATATATTCATGATGGCTTCAGAAGATTTAAAGAATCATGCAACTAAATCTCTTTCCAATTCAGCTAGTAAGGATCACAACCTGTTTTGATCACAATGTACTCTGAAATGGCTTACTGTGACACTAGGATACGTTCAAATATCCAAATGTAATTGTGCCACTGAATTGATAGATTTTCTAGTGTTATTTCCAGGACAAAGAGAATATGCTGTAACTTAAGCATATGATATGGAAGCTAAGTGGGGAAAATCAGGGAATGTGTTAACTGACTTTTCTCAAAGCAAAGCTTTAATATTTAATTTATAGACTAAATATTGCTTCATAAATTGTAGGGTTACAGGGAGTTGTTTTAACAGTTCAGCATTCGCACTGCTCGTGGTAAGAAGCTGTTCCTCAGCCTGGTGTGCCCTGATACTCCTGTATCTCTTTTCTGACGGGAGTAGCTGAAAGATGCTGTGTGTGCGTTGGCAGGATACCTTACAGATTTGTCCTGCCAACCCCACAATACTACTTGAATTGAATTGAAGTGAATTGTTTACTGCCACGTGTACCCTAGATACAGTGAAAAGCTTCTTTGTGCGTGTTATACAGGCAGCTTGCAAAATGTTGCCACTCTCCACCGCCATTTTAGATATATTTCCTGAAATATATTTTGATTCTGTTTGCTATTTGTCAAATTCATACTGACATGTTATCAATGTGTGTCAGTATCCCACTTGCAAAACATGGCCAAACTATTGAAAAGTAACAAGATGGAAACCTAACCAGCCTCCTTTATCTTTGCCACATTAAGTATGCCTTTTGACCTGCTGAGTTTCTCCAGCATTGTGTTTTTACTCCTAACCATATTGTTACATTCCCATTCCCATTATACTATGTGAATGAATCTTTATTTTAAAATAAATAACACACATAAGCACATTGAATACATTGAAAGGACCCTAAAGATATTAATACTGCAATGAATGTGAGAAAAATTGGAGACTTCTTGGGACAAGTTGATTGACAAGTATATTCCTGGAAACTGCAAATTTCAATAAGTGGTGAAATATCTGATGAATATAGTTCTATGTTAAAAAGTATAGTGTATGTCATGGGACCTGTGTGTAAGATTTCAGATTTATTGTCAGAGTACATGCATGACATCACATACAATCCTGAGATTCTTTTTTCTAGCGGGCACGGTAGAAAAACTGTACACAGTATAAACAAGAACTGTAAACAGATAATTAATTTAAACAAACTGACTGTGCAATACAGAGAGAATAAAAAGAAAACCAATAATGGGGAGGAGAGGATCTATACCACATGTATAATTTCTTTTGAAATTATTTACAATTGAATGTAATGTAATTATATTGTAGTTAAACATTTATAAATAAAATATATTTTTTTAAATCAATAAAGTGCACAAGTAAGAGTCCTTAAATGAGTCTCTGAAAATTGTCTTGACGCAAAATATATTGACTGATTCAACTTTAGGTTCCAAATATAGCATATGCTCAATCATAATAAGTTGACAACTTATTTGGCAGATGTTCCAAGTACAAATTAAAAGTTATTCTAAAATTAAAAATGAGAAGGCTGATAGTATTCCATGAAAAATTTGAAAAATGCATATGTTGGAATCTGGAACAGAAAATACTAGAAATACTGTGCAGACCCTACAACCTAAAACATTAACTTTGCTTTTTCCATTGGTGTATAATTAATGTCTAATTCTTAATTTACATCAGCTATGATTTGAATGGTGGAGCAGAGTCGATGAGCCGAATGGCCTAATTCTGCTCCTCAGTCTTATGGTCTTGAATTTGTTTTTCTGCCACGTCTAAGATACAATGATCCTGGAGATTTGGGTTTGCTCATTGAAGAGATCCAGATTGTATTCTGCCAAAGGCGATCTTGGATCTGGGGACGCTAAATATAAATTGATGAGGAAGCGGCATGTTGGGATGATATGTTCTTCTTTTTCTTCTTTTTCTTTGGCTTGGCTTCGCGGACGAAGATTTAAGGAGGGGGTAAAAAAGTCCACGTCAGCTGCAGGCTCGTTTGTGGCTAATTACACAACTAAGTCACCAGGGGTCATCCTGGTGACCTTGTCTATAAAGCAGTCCAGAGCCACAGTCTAGCCTTCCAGGTTCGTCTTGCAGAGAGACAAAACCTTTTAGTGTACATATTAGTTTGTTAAAGCTGTCTTATACTCGCACTGCTGGTGTGGTTATTGTCAGTACAATTTAATAAATTAATATGTACACTAAGAGGTCTTGTCTCTCTGCAAGACAAACTGTAGCTCTGGACTGCTTTATATACACAAGGTCACTGGGGTGACCCCTGGTGGCCTAGTGGTATAATTACATATCACCACAATTGTGAGGCAGTAAAATGGGAAATCATTACTTAATTGGTGCAGGGTCGGCATCAGAACATACTTTAGCGGGGGGGGGGGGGGGCGGAGGCATAACGGTAACCGTGGGGGGGTGGCACAATCTGACCAAAAACCTGCTCAGCAGTGGAGGGGGAGGGCATGGCTGGGGGGAGGGTGCTTTCCCCCCTCCCTCCAATGTAGCAGACAAACATGCTGCTTATATTGCATGGAGACTAGTGATGCTAGAAACTACTGAGGTTAGGCTGCGGGCCACAATATCTCATTTTGGTGTGGGGGCAATGGCCACAAGCAGGTGGTGGGGGGGCCACAATACCTCATTTTGGGGGAAATACCACCCCCCCCACCTTGGTGGAAGAAAATTTGAATCAATTACACATTTTATACTTGGCAATTATTTCTTATGCATCAAAACATAACTTAGACGGAACCTGTATTAACGTAGAGCTTTATGCATTTGAATCAACCATGAGCAGATTTATCTTTTCCTTAATATATATTTATTGATTTGGAAGAGAGAAATATTACATGTTACATATTAACCACACATTACCACACAGCTTAATATAATTACCCTATAGAATATAAATCATAAGTATTTTATACATTGTCTTAAATACAATGCTCACATACAACTTCACCTCATATTCTAATATTACAACATATTCGTGGTAAATTATCTAATTCAAGTAATCTCTTCTACTTATAAAGAGAAAAAGAAAAAAAAGAAAATGAATCGCCCCCCCCCTCATTCTAATCCTACCCCTCCCACTAAACATGGTTTCAATAATATGTAAAGAATCGATTTTTGGCTCCCGAACAATGGATGAAAACCCCCCCAGGGCATCCACTCCTATACAATCAATAAGTTCTTTTAGATTGCACTTGATTAAAAAAAAAAGTTCCTTCTCCCATAATGGGAGAGGGTTCGGAAAATTATACGTTTCTCTCGAGGAACAGGTCACATTTTGGGTACTTTTAGTACAGATTCAATGCAGCCTCTGAGAGGTCACTCTCTCTAGGGAAACAAATGAAAGCAGAAGAATCTGTTTATTTCAGACCATTAGCGTAATTTTTAAGTACTGGTTGTAGAATATTAAACCAGAGCAAATATCAGTTTCAGGTTAGGCGTGGAATATTGCAAACTTTGCAGAAAGGTGGTCCCTGAAGATTGATTATCAGCAAAAACTATCTGAGGTGACACTGAAGCAAAGCTGAAACTTTGCCTCTACAAAAAGGTACATAAAACATAAGGACAGAAGTAATAAGCATAGGGAGTGGGCTATTCAGTCCTTGCCTGCTCCACCATGCAAAAGATTATGGCCAACCTAACCTTGACTTTAGCTCCTTTTTTTCTGTCTGACATCCTTAGTCCTGGATTCCCCTGTGACCCTAAAACTTATGCCAGCCTTAATATATGAAGCTACTCAGTATCTGCAGCTCTCTAGGATAAGGAATTCCAAACATTCCTGATGTTCTAAGAGCAGAAATGCCTCATTTCCATCTTAATTGGCAGATTGCATATTTTTATCCTCAGTCCCTTGGTTATTTGCTCCCCCTTCAGGTGAAGCTCCCACACAGCATCCACCTTGACTAGTCCTCTTGGAATGTGGCACCTTCAGTGAGATTCTTTGAAAATGAAGATAACATTATAACCATATAACCATTTACATCCATGGCCTCATGTCCTGCCAAATTGAGGTCACCTGCAAATTGGAGGAACACCCTACATCAGGGTAGTCTCCAGGGCAACTAAATAGCACCTCTTAGTTTCAACACTAGATGCCATTGCTATTTTGATGTTTTGTATGCTATGTGTTTTGCACCAAGGACCGGAGAATACTGTTTCCTCAGGTTGTACGTGTACCGTCAGAGGACAATAAACTTCTTGTGCATCTTTCCACAAAAACAATCCATTCAGCCTTATCTGCATTGTAACCAAGGTAAGTATATAATTTCTTAGATAAGGAGATGGAAAATACATGCAATAACCCAGATATGAATATTCCAAAATTCCAAACTCCCACGCTCTATTAAAACATGCAACAGCCCAGGTCGCCATGCTCCATTTCACACGCCAGGTCCCCAGTTCCCATGCTCCCTTGAAACTTACTGAGGCCTGGTTTTTCCAAGCTCACTTTAAACATTGGATTCACTAGAACATTAATCATTCTACTGTGTATCATATTTTTTAAAAAGTAAACAAAAATATATTGGAATATTGAATTACATTCAACAGTCCAGAACTATCAAAGGCCCAAAATGATGGATTAATGGAGTGTCAGATGGTAAAATAGAAGATATGTATCCTTCATTGGAAGGAAACATTACCTCAAGTAAAATTATTAGAAGAGTAGCATTGAAAAATTTATTGTTATGCAGTTACTGTGTCAAATTAAAACTGCTCATTGATTCTTTTTCATAGAAGTGAAAAATTTAAAATGGATTTTCTGCTCTGTAATCTTGTACCTTAGATTAGAATTAATGGAAAATCATTCTGATTAACCAATACTAATTTAAGATGCGAGATCTAATTCAAGGAGCAAGAAAAGAAGTTCAATGATTTGCCATCCACCAACTCTGAGATCTTGAGCTGCATAATGTATCTCAAATGATCTGAAAGTCTTAGACATGAAGTGATGAAGTGAATGGTAAGCCTCGTGTGCAAGTATCTGTGTGTGTCTCTAAGAGAGGAGGATCACACAGGCCTAACACGCTGCTGTGGATATTGGCTGGGGCGAGTGGCACAGGTTGTGGAGGAGAAGTTAATGGGGTGAACCTAAAATAGGATTCCTCACTAGTTCTTTGCTTTTATGTGTATTTGTGCATGTCTTTTACCCTTATTTAGTTTCCCATCAAATCCTTCCCCAAGCAACAACCTGAATGATAGGCTTGGCTGCCAATTAAGTGGAGAAGACTGAGGCAGGAAGGTAGGGTCTGATCATAACAGGAAGTCAACCTCTGACCCTTAAGGGGAAGATCACAATACCAGCCTTAGGCTTCAGGTTGATCCCGTCTCAAGTCTGTGACCTCTGGATGCATGGTTGTTTCTGGTTTCTTAAGGCCAGTCCCCTGGATCAGATGCAGGGCAGGCAGTTGCCTCTTTTAAACTGTAGCTCCTGAGTAGCCCTCCTGGGACCCAGGTGCGATTACTGGGGCAAATTGTAGGGGGACCTACCCATTAAATTGCCAACCCGGTGATTTAAGGAGGATCCCGCACCCGCAATGACACACCATGGACTCACCGGAGGTACTGACGGATGTTCGGATGCTGGCTGCCCGGTGACACACACACGCAAGCACTGGTGTCACCGGAATATGCGGGTTGGCCATTTTCATTTTCAAATCGCAACTTAGGATTCCCTGACTATCTCTGAGGGAGGTCAGGGACCTTTTTGGATTCCGACGGCGTTGACTGGGTCAGACCCTTTATAACTACCGTGTAACTGGAGCGCTAACCGGGTAAATTGCCGGGTTAACCCTATTTTACACCACAGTTTGAAAGGGCCTAGTGCTGGGTTAAAGTGTTGTGGGGCCTGTAGCATTTATTTTAAAAGAGCCCTAATTGAGCTGGCTGGAACATGTGCAATGAGGGGGAAATGTGACTGCGCCCCCTCCCCCAGAGTTTCTGATGCTGACCTTGAATGTCTGTTTTGCTAAGTTTGAAATAGTCTTAATTATTCTTAACAAAATGATGCTAGCTTTCTCAGATCACTATATATTCAGTGATTACCACTGGTGTATCTAGGGAACAAGGCACCTATGGCAAGCACTGAAATTGTGCCCCCCCCCATTAAAACTAACTTACATATTTTGGAAAAATTTACACTGAAATTACATTTACACTTACCTTGCAGCCTCTCCCTCTCCTGTTAAAACTTACACAATTTGTTAAAGCAAAACACTTATGGCGGTGGTGGTAGCTCAATGCGGGATCAATGGCCATTATCGTTACCCACAATCCCCCACACAGCTGGAACCGCTCTGCATTTCCCTGGCACTGGCAGAGCGGTTCCAGCTGCTTGAAAGATTATGAGTAACCAAGATGGTCATTGCTCCCGTTAGAGCCGTCACTGCAAGCTGCTGTGGTGGCCCCAAAACCGCCCAATCAGATACTGAAATGGCGCTCTGGTGAACTCTGGCAGCCCTGCACCCCTGCTACCACGTTGGGATGGGGGGGGGCGATGGATGGCTGGGGCTAAGTGCGAGGCAGTCGGGCGAGGCGAGGACAGTGGCGGCCCCCCCCCCTAAACTTAGCAATTTTAGTCTATTATCACCTTGTCAGGGTTATTAACACAGCATGATATCTCATAGCTGCTGTACAAAGATGAAAATGAAAATTTTTATCATAATTCATAGTACATAAACATGGGGGCCGTTGAAAATCCGGGACGCATAAAATATGCAACTTTCTCTCCTATGTTGTATCAGCCCTGAGTTCAGGTCCAAAAACACCATCATCTCACTGTACACATGACATGTTCTAAGGGTTGTCAATCCAAAACACCCTGGGCAAAGAGCTAGCTAAATTAGAGGCTTGAAAAGCAAAAGAAAAATGCAGATCCTGGGAATCCATCAGAGAAATGCTGGATGCTCAGCAGGTCAGGCCGTATGTCTAGAGAGGGAAAGAGTTAACAGTAACTCAGCTCTACTCTCCCTGCAGATGCTGCCTGACACAGCACATAGAACAGTACAGCCCTCGAACAAACCCTTCAGCCCATGATGTCTGTGCCAACATAATGCCAGTTTCAAAAAGATCCCTCCTGCCTGCCCTTGATCCATAATCATATGCTTTTTAAAAACTATTATTGTATTATTGTATCTACTCGCACCAGTGCCCCCGGCACTCCATTCCAGGCATCTGCTCTCTGTAAGAAAAAACTTGCCGCCAACCATTTCCTCCAACCCCTCTCCCTCACCACTGAATTGCATGTCTTCTAGCACTTGACATTTTTACCCTGGAATAAAAGATTCTGACTGTCTGCCCTATTGATGCCTCTTATAATTTAATACATTTCTATTGTGTCTCTCTTCAGCTTCAGAAGCTGAAGAGAAAACTGCCCAAGTTGGTCCAACCTCTCCTATAGTAAAGCGCACACAACGCTGGAGAAACGCAGCAGGACAAACAATGTCCTTTATATAGCAAAGGTACAAATACATAACCGACATTTTGGGCTTGAACCTTTTATCAAGGTACGGAAAACTGTCAACGGGTGTCCGAGCAAAAGAGTTGGGGGGTGAGGGGTGGTCGCAAAGGCAGGAGGTGTTAGGTGGAGAAGGAAGGGAGGGGACAGCAGCGATCAAGGGGAAGAGGGATGGCTGGTTGAAGGTAGGGAGAAGGGACGGAGGAGAAATGGACAAGGGAAGGGAAGGAGGGAGGGGGAAGAGGAGAGTAAGTTAGCAGAAACCTGAAAAGTCGATGTTAATGCCATTTGGTTTTGAAGTCCTTTCCAGAGCCTTTACATCTTGTCAATTATGGAGTGACCAAAATTGCACACAGTACCCCATATATCTGCCACATGACTTCCTTATTCTTATTTTGTTGCAATGAAGATATCAGAGTCCTTGATAGGAATTTTAATGCCCATTAGGTATATGGGTTTGTGAACAGCTGGGGTTGAGGGCTATTTCCAGGGAAATTGGCTGGCTAACCCTGGTTCATCAGAGATGGAACTCAAGCCCTTCATGTGCCTTCCTTAATATATTATCTTCTTGTGTGGACACTTTCAGGGAGCTATTGGCTTGGATCCCAGATCCCTCTATACATCAATGCTGTTTGGAGTTCTGCCATTAACCGTATACTTTCCACTTACAAACGACCTCCAAAGATGCGACACTTGTCTGGATTAACATCCACCTGTCATTTTTCCACCCATATCTGTAACTGATCTTTATCCTACCATATCCTTTGATGTCTCTCTTCACTGTCCACAACTCCACTGATCTTTGTGTCATCTGGAAGCTTACTAATCCACGGCTCTACATTTTCATTCAAGTTCTTAAAATATGCCACAAATAACAGGTGTATCTTCCCTTCCCCCTTCCATTTACCCCCCTTCCCTTTCCCCCTTCTCTTTTCCCCCTTTCCTTTTACCCCCTTTCCTTTTACTCCACTTCCCTTTTCCTCCCCTTTCCTTTTCCCCCTTCCATTATCCCTTTCCCCTTCCCTTCCCCTTCCCTTTTCCCCTTTTCCTCCCCTTCCCTTTTCCCCCTTCCCTTTCACCCTTCACTTTTCTCCCCTTCCCTTTTCCCCTTCCCTTTCCCCCTTCCCCTTTCCCCTTCCCTTTCCCCCTTCCCTTTCCCCCTTCCCTTTTCCCCCTCCTTTCCCCCTTCCCTTTCCCCCTTCCCTTTCCCCATTCACTTTTCCCCCCCTTCCCTTTCCCCCCTTCCCTTTCCCCCCTTCCCTTTCCCCCTTCCCTTTCCCCTTCCCTTTTCCCCCTTCCCTTTCCCCATTCACTTTTCCCCCTTCCCTTTCCTCCCCTTCCCTTTTCCTCCTCCTTTCCCCCCTTCCTTTTTCCCCTTCCCTTTCCCCGTTCACTTTTCCCCCCTTCCCTTTTCCCCTTCCCTTTTCCCCCCTTCCCTTTCCCCCCTTCCCTTTCCCCCTTCCCTTTCCTCCCCTTCCCTTTTCCTCCTCCTTTCCCCCCTTCCTTTTTCCCCTTCCCCTCCCCCCCAAACAGTGAGAGCTCCAACCCTCACTTCGAGAAGCCCTGTGCTTCCACAATTTGCTGCCACAATTTGTCACAGCTGAAAGTTGGTGCGGCACCACTCTAAAGTTCACAGCAAAGATCCCACGGGGTGGGGGACACCCCACTTCCTTTTAATTTGGTTTAAAAGTTACAATTAAGCATAATTGAGTTACTGAAGCCGCAGAAATGTTCAGAGCCGGAGGTTAAAGGAGTGGGACTTTGGACATGTTTCGAAATCTTCCTGCCTCTTTTCACAAAGACCTTTCAAACCTTCACATCGACATCCTTACCTGGGAAAACTGAATACAAAGCAATAAGGCTTTTAGTGTGATTTTTTTTTTAATGTTTTGAACAGAATTAGTTCATTTGATTATAGTTGAATATTCCAATTAGGATTTGGCTCCTTTATACCGGGCTTGATCTGACACTCATTTGGAATACATAAACCAGTGTCTGGCAAATTAAAATTACCATGTTGTTTCATGCCATACTGTGAAAACATGTTTTCAGGCAATGAATGGTAATACTGGTCTGATTTTCTTTACTTTTTAAAACTGTAAATGACACAGCAAGGTGGAAGGCGCTTGTGGGCTGCGCAGCCTAATTACAGCCAATTAACAAACGTTGTGGTGGGTTCGCAGACCGTCTAAAGTCGATTCTGACCTGCAGACAGAATGTGTGTATTTTTATTTGTGCTGATCCGGAATAGTTTGAGTAAATTACAATTTGCTTGTTATGATTATGGATGTTGATTTGCAAAATGACACATTTATAAACACCTTTTTTTTTGCAGTTACATGGGGTTTCCTTGCAGATGACAGTTTAAAAGAAATTGACATTTTGGGGGCTCATCCGGGATGTAATGAGCCCAGAGGACCCCAAAACCCAGCGGCAACAGAAATTCACCAAGACAAATGGTTACTTAAACAAAAGTTGCTTTTAATTATCTTTAAACATCAAAACAGGATCACACTTGAACTTATCACTATTAACTTAACCTAAGTGCATGTATATGTAATGTGTGTGTAAGTTTAGAAAAGTCCAACCTCACTTCTCATTCCTCCAAGTTCACTGGTTGCAGGCAATTCTTATACTGTGCACAGAATTCAACATTTAATTTCTGATATTCACCAGGCTTTGCTGCTTGAAAGGTAAATGGTTACTGCTCAGGAAGGTTCTTGTTGGTTTTCAGAGAGAGAGATTTGTTGTTCGCTGGACACAAACGGATTCCTTCTAATCAGCCACGTCAGTGTCTTGCTGACGAAACTTGCCCCATCAGGGTTTTCCAGATGATAACCTCTTTCTTTCAGGCCACCACAGCGTTCTTTTTTGTGTCTCTTATTTCAAGTGAAACATTAGACAGCCAGTCCTCTTCTCGTGTATGGACCATAATGGCTTTGACACAGCTGAATTAAGCACTCACAACCCATCTTCCAAAAGGGGTTTTCCACAAGCTTGTCCTGTTCCAGTCCCAGCTGCTGCTGCTGAACTGTAGAATGAAATTCTCTCTCTCTCTCTCTCTCTCTCTCTCTCTCTCTCAGAGAGAAAGCTTGTTTGAATCTCTGCTTGCAAAACCACACGACCCTCTTAAAACAACAACCTGCACTCAGACACATAATCATCCGAGTTTTTTCATCTGTTACTTTCCGAAACTACAATCCATTTGTGAAGTCCCTATTGGCACCCTTCAAAGTTTTTGCAAAAGCACTCAGAGCTGGACTGTCTGGCTTGAGCAGAGCTCCATTATTTTAAATGAGATATGTTTTGAAGTGTTTGTATGGGGCCTACACTAAAAAAAATCTGGCACAATTTATCTCCTTTAAAACATATCTATATACAATATAAAATAAGCATAATCTGTCACAGACTAAATTTCATTACAAGAAGCAGGTGTAAAATTGGAAGGGCACAAGGGGACTCAGACATGTGTAAAGCTGAGGGGTTAAAGCCATTGACAAGAAAGGGCACAATTGTGGTAACTACAGAGGTGTCTCCCCAATCATTGTTGATCCCTTCATCTAGAGCCCAATGGATATGAACTTCACTGTGTAACAAATCTCAGACAAATGCAGAGAACAACATCATTATGAAATATTAGCAGGAGGACATAAGAAACAATACAAGGATTTATTTTTTTAAGTGTCCTTATTAAAAGTGCCATGTCCCCACTGGCCCCTGATCATGCAAAATGGAGAAGGAGCTTAGGTCTGTTTGGACCAGTTGTATGAGATTATGGCACACCGGCAGACTCAAGGTGGAGCTGAATTTCTGCCGACAGACAAATTTGAGAATGCAGGAGCCCTCTAAATGAGTACACTACTTCACAACTACCCATGCACTTGCCCCATTTGCGTCAGTGTCTGTTAGACCCACATCTATCTCACCAGTCTCCTGAGAGCCAACAAAATGAAGGGTGGCATTATTAGCGGAGTGTTTAGTGCAATGCTATTACCTTGCCAGCGATTGGTCCAGGGTTCATATCCGATGCTGTCTGTAAGGAGTTTGTATGTTTTCCCTGGGTGCTCCGGTTTCTTCTAGTTACTGTTCAAAAAATGAACTGGGGTTGAAGGTGAATTGGGTGTATTTGGGTAGCATTGGCTCGTGGGCTGAAAGGGTCTGTTATTATGCTGTATGTCTTTTTTTTAAAAAAAGGGAAATGCCCCCAAGAGCTGCTTGAGATTCACAACATTCTCCAATCCTGTCTCCCTCATATCAATATTTACACAATGTTTCTGCACACCTCCTACTCCTACTTCTCAGCATGTGTTTCACTTACTTCTCAGTTCCTCACAAATGATCCCTACTATTCAAGCATGCCAAGTCGAGTTTTTTTTTTGTGATTGCTGTCCTCTTTTCCTGGCTGTGGGATTCAGCATTAACAGAAGCTTGCTGTTTATTAACCCCTCATTTTTCTCATACAGAATGATGGAAATGTTTTGGCACTCTTTGGAGAGTGGGGTTCAGTTCCTTGGGAGAGGCCCCGATGTCCTTGCTGAAAGCATGCCAGTGCCCTCAATATCCACTCCACCCAGCATCTTTAAGGTGCTGCGTTGATCAGACCTCCTGGCCCAAGAGAGCGGCTGTAGTCAGTCCCTGGAACTGCAAGGACACTTGATTGTCTGAAATTTGGTGGGGGGGGGGGACCCATTCAGGGCAGATCTTAAAGAGGCCATTAAGATAATACATCAGCACAGAATTGAAATACTGGGAGATTACAGTGGGCAACAATTCTACAAGAATTACAAGATTACAGTGGGCAACAATTCAACAATTCTGCTGTTCTGCAAATAGTAATTGAGCGGTTTTAATGTTGAAGTTTTAATGTTTAAGTACCGTTGATGATAATTGAAGAAAATGTGGATGGATCTGACGTTAACCTGCAGTAAATCAATTAGATGAGTGGGAAATGGTTTGAACAATGGGGTGTTTGCTGTGATACAGTTGAGGGATGGCTGAGATAATATACTTTTGCATGAGATTTTTTACTCCTGTATGGAGGCTATAGTTCTTCCTTCTAGTTCTTCATTTTAATATCAACGTTACAGGGTGAATTTGTAATTGATCAGGCAATGGAGCAGACCAGTTTCACAGCAGAACCCTACAATGAGTTGGTGTGTATCCTGAGAACTCTGGATTTGTACGAAGGATCCTGACCTGGAATGGTCGACAACACACCTCCGCTTCCCTTCGTAATGGGCTCTTAGTTACTCATGGCACCTATAAAAGATGGGATGCATAACCTTTGATCTTAAGCCTTGTGTTCTCCCAGATTTATTTGAAAAATAAATAAACCCACACTGAATCTCTAAATATCATATCTCACAGTCTGCACTGACACATGGAGCACAGATATTTTTGTTAGACTGTCTGAAAGTGAGATATGGCTTCATTGATAAGGTACCTCATTCACTTTGGTCTTAATATGAGAAGCTGACAACATTAAGTACTTTAACTTGTGTCAATACTGCTGCCTTTTGTTCCATAAATATTTCTTCTTTGGCTTGGCTTCGCAGACAAAGATTTATGGAGGGGTTTGTCCACATCTGCTGCAGGCTCGTTGGTGACTGACAAGTCCGATGCGGGACAGGCAGGCATGGTTGCAGCGGAAAATTGGTGGGTTGGGGTTGGGTGTTGGGTTTTCCTCCTTTGCCTTTTGTCAGTGAGGTGGGCTCCATAAATACACTTAGTAACTATAACACAATGTGTTTAAATCTCCAGAATCCTTTTTAAAATGACGTCCCCAGTAATGATTCCTCTTCACCTATACCATTCCTTCCATCTTGGAAAATATTAACGATTGGGGAAATTACGTCTGAAATTTAAAAAGCTCTCAGGCCTGCCCACGAATCCAAAACTATCACATCACTTGCATTCATCTGAGATTATGATAAAGGAGAATTTGTGTGACAATATGGAAATAATGCCCTTGGTTGCAGGAAGATGTGCCATTATAACAGAGACATTGACTTTGAACCCCTAGTTAAATGTGCGCAGGATCCATGGAATGATTATTGAGTATATTTATTCCTTGCACCTCTCTGCTGCTACTTGTGACTTTTTATTTCTATCTTGTTTTCCTTTTGAGTTTGACTGCCTGTTGTCATAACTCAGCCCCATCAAGACCAATGGCACGATGCATAGGACAATTTAGATATTTACACGGGTGCAGTACTGCTGGAGCTCACCACATGGGGCCACTCTGGTGAGGTCTGGCAGCACTTCACTGGACCGCTCAGGGCGCCAACCACCATGCTGAGTGCTATTCTGAACATACAATGAACCTGTTTCTCCCATGACAGGCACTTGTCCTCCTTTCTCGCCTGACCGTTCGCTTTCAATTATACAACGCCAAATACAGCATGGCAGCCACCAAGGCCAGGTCTTGCGAGACCTCCTTGTCACCGTTTTTGGTGAGATGCGGCACCTAAAAAATTAGCACTGTCCCCCCTGGATATTTGCACTTGGCATGAAGACATAGGAATCCAACGGACCGCGCGGCACGGTTGGCACAACGGTTAGTGCAACACCTTTACAGCGATGGGACCGGACCTGGGTTTGAATCCTGCACTGTAAGGAGTTTGCACGTTCTCCCCGAGTTTGTGTGGGTTATCTCCAGGAGCTCTGGTTTCCTCCCACCCTTCAAAAACTTACCAGGGTGTAGGTTAATGGGGTGTAAATTGGGCGGCACGGACTCAGGGCCGAATTGGCCTGTTACTGTGCTATATGTCTAAATGTTAAAAAGAGTCACTAACATTCTCTTGCTAGATCAGAACTGATCAGAGTAAATAATAGACCACTCACTTTCATTTACTTAAATGCAAATATGGGGATAATTAGATTGCTAAATAGTGCAAGGAAAGTAGGATGATTATTGATTCAATATGAAGTCAACCACCCAGGATAAAGTTTTCTTTTATGTTTCTGAAGTCATTCTCTGTCAGTTACACTTATGAGTCTGTTTTATAGCACAGAAACTGGCCCTTCACCCCAACTTGTCTATGCTGACCCAAGCTAGTCCCATTTTCTTGTGTTCAGCTTGTATTTCTCTGAGCGTTTTCTGTTTATGAACCTGCCTAAAATATCTGTATGTGCAATATAGTGCCTGGCACACAGTCGCTGATCTGTAGGTGCGCTCAAAAGATGGCAAGCAAGAAGGAAAACCCATCCCTTGCCAATAGGTCCACAAAGAAGCCTTGGAAGACACTAAATTTGGAGTTAAAAATGAAATTATCAACCAGTATGAAGAAGGAAGAAAAGTTGATGACATTGCACGTGGTCTACTGTTGTTTCATTCCACTGTTTCAACAATTTTAAAGGACAAAAAGAAAATACGTGAGGCTGTAAAAGGTTGTGCAAGTATGAAGAGCAAACCAACGGCAAAGGCCCAATTCAGATGATGAAAAATTTGATTGCAGTTTACATGTTGAAAATTTTGATTTAAAAAGTTTGCTTTAAGACCTCGTTAATCCGTACATGCAGGAAACTTTCCGACATGTCCATTCCGAGATAAGACTGATCCTTCGGTCCCAATTATGGTCGTAAATCAGGGACTACCTGCATTTGAGGAGTATAAAAATGCAAGAAAAATCTCAAGAAAGAAATCAGGAAAGCTAAAAGAAGACGGGAGATTGTTTTGGCAGACAACGCGAAGGAAAATCCTCAAGGTTTCAACAGGTATCTTCAGAACAAAAGGGACAAAATTTTTCCCTTTGAAGATCAGAGTGGATGGCTATGTACTGTATGTAGCTAGAAGAGTTGGGGGAGATCTTAATTTTTTTTTGCATCAGTATTTACTCAGGAAATTGGCACGGAGTCTAGAGAAGTAAGGAAAACAAGCAATGAGGACCCTATAGAGATTAAAGAGGAGGAAGTGCTTGCTGTCCTAAAGCAAATATGGTTGGATAAATCCCCAAGACCTGACAAGATATTCCTTCAGACATTGAGGGAGGCTAGTGAAGAAATAGCAGGGGCTCTGGCAGGAATATTTAAAATGTCCTCAGCCACTTACGGTGCTGGAGAATCGAAGAGTAGCTCATGTTGTTTCACTGTTTAAAAAAGGCTCCAAAAGTAATCCAGGAAATTATAGGCTGATGAATCTGATGTGAGAACTGTAGTAGGTAAGTTATTGGAAGGTGTTGTAAGAGATCAGATATACACCATTTAGATAGCCAAGGACTGATTAGGGTTAGTCAACATGACTTTGAGTGTGGTAGATCGTGTTTAACTAATCTTAGAGTTTTTCGAGGAGGTTACCAGGAAAGTTAATGAAGGAAAGGCTGTGGATGTTATCTACACGGACTTTAGTAAGGCCTTTGACAAGGACCCACATGAAAGGTTGGTCAGAGAGGTTCAAACACTCGGTATTCATGGTGAGGTAGTAAACTGGATTCAGCATTGACTTCTCTGACTTCTCATGTAAAGCTAATGATTGCTTCTGAGAATGGAGGACTGTGACTAGTGGTGTGCCTCAGTGTATGGTAATGGGACCATTGTTGTTTGTCATCTGTATCAATAATCTAGATGATAATGTGGTAAATTGAGTCGGCAAGTTTGCCAATAACACAAAGGTTGGAGGTGTGGACAGCGAGGAAGGCTTTCAAAGCTAACAGCTAAATGGGCTGGAAAAATGGCAGATGGTATTTAATGCAGACTGTTTTGACAAAGAACGGTCCAGTTTTCCTTGGCATTCTGACCGAATGATAACCTTTAACATTGTTGCAATTCATTATCTGATTATTGTCACATTTGCATTTTGTGGGATCTTGCTGTGCATATATTGGCTGTAATGCAACATTGATTGCATTTATGTACCTCACTATAAAGTCTTTTCTTCCGTTAACAAACTGCATAGAGCCCCAAGCTCAGCATTTTACATTCACTTTATTGTGTTCCTTGTAATCACAACAGCATCTCTTCATTCTCTTCTAGGAGTGGGATGTATGCTTTCAGTATGGGTGGATCTCTTCTGCTGGTGCAGAACTGTATTTAATTTAAGCTAGAGATCGACACTGTTCAAATAGATCCATGTGACCAATTAACTGGGTACTAACCCTTTGGAACATGGAAGGAAATTAGAGCTCCTGGAAGAAACCCTTGCAGATGCTGGAAAACGTACAAACTCCTTACAGACAATGGCGGATTCAAATCCTATTTCCTGTATCATTCAAAAGGTGTGCTGATAAGCAGTTTAGTTGCTGTGAATTGAATGGCGAGAGTGTTGGTGGAATTGATGATAAATGGGAGTGAATTGATGGGAATCCTCGAAAATACAGCAATACAATGGGCCTTAAGGCTACTGTGCTGTATGGAACTGTTCTCTGCACTTTTGGTTCAACCTTACATCCTGGTTATGTTTAACTCTAGTCAGAACTTATGCTCCTCCTCTTAAAAGTTACAACCCAGCTCCATCCACCCAGGTTCAATCTTGACCTCGGGTACCGTCTGTGGGGAGTCTCCACATTCTTACTCTGACCACATGGGTCTCGTTCAGATGCTTTGGTTTCTTCCCACATCCTAAAGGTGTGTACACTGTAAGATTTGTCCCTAATAAAAACACGAAAGTCTGCAGACACTGTGGTTGAAGTAAAACCACAATGCTGGAGAAACTTGGCAGATCAAGTAGTGTACTTTATGTAGCAAAGATAAAAGATACATAACCAATATTTCAGGCTTGAACCCTTATTGAAAAAGGTTGGCAGGTGCCTAACCTGCCCTCCCTCCCCTCCCTCTTCACAGAGATAACTTAAAGTAGTATGTGAGTAGAAAGAAAAAGTTTGAAAACCACTGCCTTGAAGCATAAGGGAAGACCTTATTCAAATTTATTAAGGAGGCTTGATAGGGTGGATGTGGAGATGTTTTCACTAGTGGAGGAGTCTCAAATAAAGGGACAGATCTGCAAGATGCAAGGCTTGTCGTTTAGAACTGAGGCGTGCAGAAATTTCTGCTCCAGAGTGCGTTGGAGGCCAGATCATGTGATACAGTTAGGATGGAGAAAGATAAATCTTGGAAAACTTGAGGAATTGAAAGTTCTGGGAAACCGTCGGAGAAAAGGAGCTGAGGCCAGCACTGATTAGCCATAGTTATAGTGAGTGTTGGGGCAGGCTTCAGTGACCTGCTGGTCTACTCCTGCTCCTTTCCCCTTTTGTTTTGGAATGTGGGGCTACTTTAAAGTAAGTTACTAATAGATCGTCAGCTTGGAGAATTAAAAGGCCTATTTATGTGCAGTGTGCCTTTGTTCTTGCTATTTTCAAACTCGGTGAGACCTTTGTTGTTTGGCATCTCTTGATGGTTTCACAAATTCTTAAAGCAAGCACACTCTTCCATATTGTTCCTGGGATTATATCAGAACCAAAAAGTGGTCAAAAGCAGCACTTGGAGCTTCTGTGAATATTTAGTTTTGATGGTAATCTCACTCGGGTGTCTGTAATTTGATATTTGATATTTCATCAAATACAAATGATGTGTGTCTAAGAATAATGCATTGAAAATGACAATGTACATCACCAATTAAATAATACTATCATGTTTTATTTTAAGATTATCTGAATTTTATTTCATGTGAACACTCGGGTCTGTCTGTACTCCAGCACTAGATTTTTGTCATTAAGTATTGCACTCTCAACTGCTCAGATGTATTTTTGGCTTATTTTAGTTGCTTGATGATCAAAATGTAAAACTTTTTACCTTAAATGGTGATCCAGAAATTCAAAAAAATTTCAACCAGCTACAAATGTAATCAATAATGAAACACTATGAAACTAATTTTGAGCATTATTTTCTTAATGAGGTTATTTCTGCTTGCTTTATTGCAGGAGGTGAAAAAGGGTTCAAAGCCCGGTTTCCAGCTTTTGGCAGCTTTGTCTCTACCAGCCACTCAAAACAAAAAGTCACTTCTCCCATCAGTTCAGCTATGGAGGCTGTTTTACTCAATACTAAATACGGTAATCTAATATCATTGATCAGTGCTTGTTATAAAGATGTGTTTTAGTCTGTTCTTACAATTTTTTTGGACAAAATCAAGCAACGTTTTGTTTTAAAATTTTCATTAGTTTTATAATTCATAATTTGGCATTGACAGATAGGGAGCGCAGCTGATAGAAACTATCATGTTAGCTTCCATCTGTGCCATTAAAAGAAGTATTGATCATTATGGAACCAAAGCAAAAAGGTGAGCTCATGATCCCCTGTGACCTAAGTAAATAGCTGACAGATTTTGAAGGACTACATGGCTTATTCCTGATCCTCTCTTTCTAGAGATTATTCTGAATTGTGACAGATTAGATTAATTTAGAAATTGATATAGCATTCCTCTTTAAACTTCTGTTATTTAGCATAAGTTTTTAATGTACTGTACAGTAAAACCCCATTATCCAAGCAAATAGCAAAAATAAATCACTGAAAATAAATAGGTAAAAAATATGGAAGTTTAAAATTGGCCCACCTCACCATTAGTTCGCAAATCACACCACATGTAATCACAAGCAACTGGAAAATTCATTTTTCCAGCATCTGCCAATCTCCATGGGTGCCAGATAGCAGATACCAGGGGTTTTACTGTAGTTAGATATCACAGACAGCTCAAGAATAAACTGCCTGATAGTGAAAGGCTGCAGTGGAGAGGTATCAAGATTGCAGACTTCTCTATTCCTCAAGTGGATACTGAACAATATTTATAGTGAAGAAAGAAATTGACAGAAAGTGCTGGAAACATTCATCAGTGCAAACACCATCCATGGAAAGGGAAATTGTTTATGCTTCATGTCTGACGCCTTTCATCAGAGTGGGTCTGCAGGTCTCCAGAAATTTTAAATTAAATAGACACGGGACTGTTGCAGGTCCCTCTGACCCACTAGCCTGTGTCTCCCAACTACATCCATGTGGCCAATTGACCTACTAATTGAGAACATACTCACTTAGGGCTTCTCAGTGTGGTATGGCAACTGTCCCATATTGGACCGGAAAGCACTCCAGTGGGCAGTGAAAATTGCCCAGCGGATTATCAACACCCAATCGTCCATCATTGAGAGCATTAGACAGAAACACTGCCTGGATAGGACGAAAAGTGTTATCAAAGATGCACCTCACCCTTTTTATTCTCCTTCCATCTGGTAGGTGCTATGGGAGTCTCCGCTCCCGAACGAGCGGTCTCAGGAAGAGCTTCTTTCCTGAGGTTGTGACCCTGCCGAACCTCACTGAGTAGTATTATATACCCATATTTGTACTGTCAGTGTAATCTCATTTCAACAATCCTAAAATAATAAGAAACTGGCAAGAGTCCTAATGCAAGATATCAACCCCACACATTGCACTTCCTCCTCTCTCCTAGACCTGCATTCATAATTCTCTAAATTATTCATCGACAATGCTATGTTCTACAATTTTGAAATGCCATTTGGTTAACATCTCTAAGAATGTCCAGACCTTTCTCATAGTTCTCCATATTCTTCAGGTTGTTCCACTGTTTATGATTTATCATCTGTCTTTAACAACCTCAACCCATTTTGCAAGATCCCAATCCCTTTCCGTCCCCAGTTTCGGGCTCTCCAAATGTATCATTGATGAAGATATCTCAGCCACGGAAAGTTAGAGATGGAGGAAAGCAAAACAAATAGGGGAACCAAGCTGGCAAACATTAAAATGGATGAGTAGAGAGGAAGGCAGAAGAAAAGGCAAATTTTATTTCTAATTTGTAATACCATAATGAACAACATTAAAATCATATTTATTTTTAGAACGGGAATTAAATTCGACCTTACTGCCTCTCTAAAAATAACTTATCTAATTCATAGTGTTTAACTTCTCCAAATACACTGAACAACTAATCTTTTTCAAAAGGTTTGCTTCCTAAAATAAAATTAGAGATTATGATAGACAACTTCAAGATGAACACAAATATAATTTTAGATTTGCTGCACCATGTAAGAAGTTGGAGAAACATTAAATCAACTTTTATTGAATTTAATGATCACAGAATGATGTTGACACATTGCGCAAGTTCAACTGACCTAAGAATGTTTTGCTTCTGATTTTCCTTCGTATTGAGCAACCGATGTCTCTTCCGTCAATGCCTAACATTAGTCGGCCAGCATTGATGGTTTCGAGTTGCCTGATGCTGTTGTTCCATGGTCGCAAATTCCTGGTGAAATCTTTCACTATGTTCGTCGCTGACTGCACCAAGATCAGCAGGGAAGAGATCTAAGTGTGAATGCAAAAAATGAATTTTCAATGACATGTTGCACTTCACAGTTTTGTAGGCTTGAAGTAGACTTAAAATGTGACAGGAAATCACAGAAATAGGTTATATCTTTTAAAAAAAAGGTACATGATAAAGAAAATTTTAAGGTGATCTTCATGATCAGCAGCCGAAAATCTATAAAATACACCCAAAGGTGTTTAGGAAGAAAAATCTTCGTTGTCCAGTGTTACTTGTAGTATCAGTTACATTTATTATTGGCGTGTGATAAATGTAAATAACTTTTTTTTTCTCCCAGCTGTCAACTCACCCTTAATTATTTGGATCTGTGTTTTCTCTTCTTTCAACTACCTTGAACTTTCTACTCCATCGAATTCACTTAACTCTGATTGTAAATGATTGAAGTTCGGATTGCTAAATGGGCAATGTTTGTGTCGCATACAGCTGTGTTCACACAACACGACCGTACATTGTGTAACATTTGCATGTTTTCTGTCAACTGACATAATTCTGACTTCAAAGCAGGATTATGCAAAAAGTAGTTGTGTCCACACTAACTGACATTTTGTTTGCTTTCCAAAAAAGGGATTGTTGGACTGCAAGTCTTTCTGCACGTACAAATAATGCGACAGAAATAATTTTTAAACTCCAAATTGAATTGTACTTGTATAAATAAAATATAATATTTGAAATGCCATTTAATAAATGGCGATCACCTATTTTGTGGTCTAATTTGTGTCAGATAGCTATATTTTGAATACTTTAATATTGGTTGCCAGGTAACATCAATTTATTTTTCCAAGAGATTATTGCCAATCTTGATTTTATAATACATGTTCTTTCCACAGATTTTGTATTCCTCATTATAAATACATGTAGAAAATATTTCAGTTTTCAATCTTGTCCTTAGCAACCAAACCACACTGAATCCATGACTCTGTTACCAGAGCAACGAGAATCTCAGAACATTATAGCCAGCTCCAGTGAAGGAACAGACCCAGACTTGTAGTTCCCTTTGTCTCGCAACACATGATGATATGACATGACAGTACTTCTACGTTAAGCTGCAAAATTCAACCTGTTTGTCGAGTTGAAAACTCGATTTGAATTTTTGATAATGATCAGTGTACATTTGCTTGAGATGACAATGAAAACAATTCTCTTTGCCTTGGGAATGGTGGAATGGGAATTAATTTATACTGTTCCAAATTGAGCTAATCCAGAGGTCTTTGATGTATTTAAGCATTTTCTTTAATTAATTTTAGACCATTATTTAATTAAACTTGCAAAGTTGGCTTTGCTACAAACTTTGGTTATACTTTTATTGGTCAAGAATATCTTTTGAATTTTATTTATTATTTGTGCAATATAGGTATCTACAGTTACTAGAATACACTGTTTTTACCTTTGATTGGTGAGCTATTTGTAAACTAGTGCTGGAATATATTTGTGTTTATATAGCTTTACAAAACAAAGCTATCAAAACTGGAGTCAGAAAGGTGGGATGACTTTATTTAATACCTGATTTAGATCTTCCCAAAACTTTTCCACTTTCTCACATGACCAAACTGCATGTACTGTTGTTCCCGTTTCCTTCTTACAGCGAAAACATCTGTCTGATACTGTTGGGTCCCATTTATTTAACTTTTGGGGTGTGATATATAGCCTGTGTAATCAATTATATTGTATCATGCGTAACCTCATATAACCATATAACCATTTATGGAGCGGAAACAGGCCATGTTGGCCTTTCGAGTCCGCACCGGTTTACTGATTTGCCCCACTTGTTTCCACATTATTTATTGTATTTCTCATAGTTCCGGAGCATAGTTTTTCCCATGTTTCATTCTTTATCTTTATGTTTAGATCTTGTTCCCACTTTTGTTTGGGTTTACAGCTTATTTCATCGTTCTCTTTCTCTTGCAGTTTGATGTACATGTTTGTTATAAATCTTATAATTATCATTGTGTCTGTAATCACATATTCAAAACTGCTTCCTTCTGGTAACCTCAGCCTGCTGCCCAATTTGTCCTTAAGTAGGTTTTCAGTTGGTGGTATGCAAACATTGTTCCATGAGTTATACTATATTTGTTCAAAAGATAATAATTTATTTCCCGAAAAACAATTTTCTATTCTTTTGATCCCTTTTCTCTCCCATTTTCTAAAGGAAAGGTTATCTATTGTGAAAGGGATTAGTTGATTTTGCGTCAATATTAATTTTGGTAGTTGGTAATTTGTTTTTTTCCTTTCTACGTGAATCTTCTTCCAAATGTTGAGCAGACGGTGCAGTACTGGTGAACTTCTATGTTGCACCAGCTTTTCATCCCACTTATATAGTATATATTCAGGTACCTTCTCCTCTATTTTATCTAGTTCTAATCTGGTCCAATCTGTTTTTTCCCTTGTTTGATACAAATCTGATAGGTATCTTAATTGTGCTGCTCTACAATAATTCTTAAAATAACATACCAAAAAATCCAGAAATCTTTCTTCTAAGTAATATAAGAAGTAAAGAACTAGGCCTCGATTTGGATGAAGCACAAAAATGATTTATTATGATAGCCTTAGCTGTAGCAAAAAAAATATATAATGTCAACCTGGAAATTAGAAGATAGCCTGAGAATACAGCAATGGTACGTAGAAATGAATAAATGTATTCCATTGGAAAAAAATAACATATAATTTAAGAAATAACATCACAGTATTCGAACAAATTTGGGAACCATACATGGAACACAACAGAGAAGTTCTACCATGGACCTCTACCCCCTAAAATGACAGAATGAGAAGAAGAGTAAATGAACTGATCCAGTGTGTAAAAGTAGATGACACAATTTTCTTGTTTATTTTCATTGTGTGATGACATTGTTTAATGGGTTTAATGTATCGTATATGTTGAACATTTAGTGGGAAGGGAGGGAGGTGGGAAGGAGGGAGGGAAGGGAGGGGGAGAAAAGGGAGAAAATGACACTGTGTATATTCAAGAGGGAATTTTTTATGTGTATTTTGGTCAATATGGTTCATAGTGTGAAAAATTTTAAAAATTAAAAAAGAAAGGTGGGATGACGGCAAAAGAGGGTTGAGGTAAGGGGGAGATGATATCCATGTGATGCTGTGAGCGTAACCAAATTGCAGTACTTCATTGCACTTGGTTGTGCTCAATGGGATTTAAGACCATATTGCAGGTGGTTTAGTTAGGAAATGTCACCAAAGGCCTGCATATTTCTACAGGTGTTCCATGGAGAGCATTCTGGCTGGTTGCAGCACTGTCTAGTATGGAGTTGTCAATGGACAGGACAAGAACAGGCTGCAGAGGGTTGTAAACCCCAGCCAGCACCATCATGGGCATTAGACTTCACTCCATTAATGATATATTTAAGAGGTGGTACCTCAAGAAAGCAGTGTCTATCATCAAATACCCTCACCACCCTTTTCTCAGGGAGTAGGTACAGGACCTGGAAGACATACACACATTACATAAACAACTTCTTCCCCATCACCTTCAGATTTCTGAACGGAAAATGAACCTATGGACACTGCCTCACTTTAACTCTTTTGTGCATTACTTATTTTTTTATCTTGTATTTACATAATTGTAATTTATGGTAATATTTGCAGCTTGCTCTGCACAACACTACTGCTGCAAAGCAACCAATGTATGACATGTTCATGACAATAAACCTGGTTCTGATTCCTTCACACTATCCCCTGAAGCTTAATAAAGGGCAACTTAATCTAAGTCATTTTTCACCAGGCAAAATCAATGTTTTATTCCTCCCCACATTTTGGACAGATATACTATTCATAGATGGAAAATAAATAAGAAGCGACATCACATAATTTTAAGGAATTAAACAAGAACATTTACAGAACGTTGTGATTGTAGCTTACACAAAAATGCTGGAGGAACTCCGCAGGTCACACAGTGTTTTTTATGTAGCAAAGATGCATCTCTAACATTTTGGGAATGATCCCTTCATCAAAATATCTTAGTTTTAACACATAGTTTTAAGGTACTTTTGTTTCATGAAAACTGGACAGCAGGTTCACCAATGCAAACGTTAGCATGCAGTTGTGAGTACATGCAGATGTTCTTCTGCCCTTTGTAAAAGTGGATAACTTCAGTCAATGTACATAGTTCCCTTATTTCTGAGCACCATAATGTTTGGGAGTCTACGCTGCAAGATGCAAACCATGGCAAAGGTGGTTTGCTTTGGATCTTGGGCATTTCCTTTATTCCTCCGCACTTTGCTCTTGCCATCACTCTGATACAGGTTAATCCTAGTCTCATCTGTCCACAAGACCTTTTTCCTGAATTCTGCAGGCTCTTTTAAATATTTATTGGCAAACTGTAATCTGGCCATCCTTTCAGTGGTGAACTAATGGTTGGCATCTTGCAGTGTAGCCTCTGTATTTCTGTACAGAAAGTCTCCTGAGGCCAGTATCATTGAACATGTCCATAATTGCTTCCCAAAGAGTGTTTCCGTACTGTCATACATATGTTTGAAGATTTTTCTTCATTATGGTGAGAATTCTTCTGTCATCAGCAGGGAGGTCTTCCTTGGAATATCAGTCCCATTGTGATTTCTGAGCTCTCTGGTACACTCTTTCGTCTTAATAATAATAATAATAATAATAACAATTACAGCACGGAAACAGGCCATTAGGCCCTTCTAGTCCGCACCGAACCAAACACCCCTTTCTAATCCCACCTCCCTGCACAATGCCCATAACCCTCCATCTTCCTCTCATCCATATACCTGTCCAACCTTTTCTTAAATAATACAATTGACTCCGCCGCCACTATTTCTCCCGGAAGATCATTCCACACAGCTACCACTCTCTGAGTAAAGAAGTTCCCCCTCATGTTACCTCTAAACCTCTGCCCCTTAATTCTTAACTCATGTCCTCTTGTTTTAATCTTTCCTCCTCTTAACGGAAATAGTCTATCCACATCCACTCTGTCTATCCCTTTCATAATCTTAAATACTTCTATCAAATCCCCCCTCAACCTTCTACGCTCCAAAGAATAAAGACCCAATCTGTCCAATCTCTCCCCATACTCCAGATGCTTAAACCCAGGCAACATTCTGGTAAACCTTCTCTGCACTCTTTCCACTCTGTTTATATCCTTCCTATAATTAGGCGACCAGAACTGCACACAGAACTCCAAATTAGGCCGCACCAACGTCTTATACAATCTCAACATCACCTCCCAACTCCTATATTCCATGCAATGATTGATAAAGGCCAGCATACTAAAAGCCTTCTTCACCACCCTATTCACGTGAGTTTCTACCTTCAGGGAACGATGTACCGTCACTCCTAAATCTTTCTGCTCTTCTGTATTCCTCAATGCTCTCCCATTTACCACATATGTCCTATTCTGATTCTTCTTACCAAAATGAAGCACCTCACACTTATCAGCATTAAATTCCATCTGCCATTTTTCAGCCCACTTTTCTAAGCAGCCCAAATCCCTCTGCAATCCTAGAAAACCTTCTTCATTATCCACTATTCCACCTATCTTAGTATCGTCTGCATATTTACTAATCCAATTCACCACCCCATCATCTAGATCATTAATGTATATAACGAACAACAATGGGCCCAATACAGATCCTTGAGGCACACCACTGGTCACCGGCCTCCAACCTGACAGACAATTATCCACTACCACTCTCTGGCCTCTCCCTTTCAGCCAATGTTCAATCCATTTGACTATCTCAAAATTTATACCTAAAGACTGCACCTTCCTAACTAACCTTCCATGTGGTACCTTATCGAAGGCCTTACTGAAGTCCATATAGACAACATCCACTGCGCTACCCTTATCCACATTCCTAGTCACCTCTTCAAAAAATTCAATCAGATTGGTCAAACATGACCTTCCTCCCACAAATCCATGTTGAGTACTCCTGATCAGACCCTGTCTATCCAGATGTTTATAAGTACTATCTCTAAGAATTTTCTCCATTAATTTACCTACCACAGACGTCAAACTTACAGGCCGATAGTTGCCAGGCTTCCTCCTTGAACCCTTTTTAAATAACGGAACCACATGCGCAATGCGCCAATCCTCCGGCACTATCCCCATATCTAATGACATTCGAAAAATTACCGCCAGAGCCTCTGCTATTTCCTCCTTCACTTCTCTCAATGTCCTGGGGAAGATCCCGTCTGGTCCTGGAGACTTATCCACCTTTATATTCTTCAAAAGCCTTAAAACTACACCTTTTGTAATCTCTATATTCCCCATATTTACCCAATTTGCTTTTTTTATCCCACATCTCCCAATATCCTTCTCCTTAGTGAATACCGAAGAAAAGAAACTGTTCAATATCTCCCCCATTTCTCTAGGTTCCACACACAGTATTCCACTCTGATTTTCTAAGGGACCAATTTTGTCTCTAGCTTTCCTCTTACCATTAACATATTTGTAGAACTCTTTTGGATTTGTTTTCACCCTGCTTGCCATAGTTTTCTCGTACCTTCTTTTAGCTTTCCTAATTCCTCTCTTAAGATTCCTCTTACATTCAATGTATCTTTCAAACATCTCCTTAACTCCATGCTTCTTATATCTAATGTACGCCTCCCTTTTTCTTCGAACCAAGTTTCCAATATTCCTTGAAAACCACGGCTCTCTCAAACCTTTTGCCCCTCCTTTTAACCTAACAGGAACATAAAGCTTTTGCACTCTCAAAATCTGATCTTTAAAAGACTTCCATCTCTCTACTACATCCTGCCCATAAAACAAATTGTCCCAATGCACACCCTGCAAGTCCTTTCGCATCTCCTCAAATCTAGCTTTTCCCCAATCAAAAACCTCAATCCTTGGCCCTGATTTCTCTCTTTCCATAATGACATTGAAGCTGATGTTCCAAACTGTTGATCTTGGTAATCCCAAGGTTTGAGCAATGTTTCTTACTGTTTTATTCTAGTTTTTCAGCCTCATAATGGTTTATTTGACTGTCATTGGCACAACTCTGGTCCTCGTGTTGAAAAATGGCAACTACAGACTTCAAAGGTGATCAAAAGCTTAGCTCTCTTATACCTGTACCAATGAAGCAATTAAACATACCTGAGTATTGACAAACACCTATGAACCCAAAGTCCCAAATATTATGGTGCCCTGAAATGGAGGAGTTACGTATAGAAAATGCTCTAATTTCCACAAGGTCAAATCAAATTTTATGTGTAATGCGCATCAAAAGAACCAAAGACGTTGATCCAAACCAAGGCTTTTATTAACTAAAAGACTGGAGCATATCACAAGTAGGTCAACCAGTCCAGAATGACCTGGTCTGGCTAGGAGCAATCCTTTAAGACCTGCCAGTAGGCGTGGCTAGACCCTCAGCCAATCACAGTCACCCTACACTACCCTCTGCAGCTATACACATGGGTGATAGAATCTGTACCATCACACTATGCAAATAACCTTTAATAAAATCTGGAATGTGCCCTTTAATTACATGTGAAATGTTTGATTACAAATTTAAAACTGTGCAGCACAGGGGCAAAAAAAGGGGAAAAAAAAGTGTCTTTGTCCCAAACATGGAAGACAGTGCAAAAATATCACTGGGCACTAATTGTTTAGTTTATTTTCCCCTTTGTATTGTAAAAAGTTCATTAAGCAAGAGGGGATGGTGTCAAGGAATCTTAACTAAATTCCCTCCAAGATGGTCTTAAAACCCCATTGAGCAATGAATTAGTGCAATATATTAGATGATTTGGTAAATGCTCAGTGCATCACATGGATACTATCTCCACCTCAACCCAACCATTTTTATTGTCATCTCGCCACCCAGCCTCCTCCCTTAATTTTAAATATATTCTAGATAAATTCTCCCCCATCTGCCTAGGTCTCCTCCAGGTGCTCCAGTTTCCCCCCACCCTTCAAAAACAAACGTCTGAGGGCTGTAGGTTAATTGGTGCATTTGGGAGGCACGGGCTCATGGGCTGGATGGGCCTGTTATCGTGCTGTACATCTAAATAAATAAATAAATTTAAACTCTGGGTGAAAAATTTCATTCTTGAATCTTGTAATGCATTACTTCACAGTCATCAAGATTAACTTCCAACAGCCTTTGTTCTACACAGTTTATCAGCTGATCACTATATCTCTGTGGTCAAAGACTGTCCTTACTACCCACAACACCATAACCTGTGTTCTTATCAGTCATCATTTTTCAGTATAGAAAAACATTTGGTCCTCCAGTTTATTCAGCATCTGTGAGGCACAGTGCATCTTTATGTTAGTATTCTTTATCTAAACAAGTATCGCATTTGCAAGTTGCTACTTGTCCTTTTCTCCCACTGAGATGCAAGGTTTTTATGTATATTTTGTTTGATATATTACTCACCTAGGGTGCATGTTACTGTTATAACAGAACACTGGCTCACCAGACAGTCAAATGAAGAATAAAGCTGATATCAATAGTGATGGTGGGATTGAAGCTATTTGAAGATTTCACAGATACGGCGGACTAGTGATACAGCGACCACTTGCTAGAGCATACAGAGATAAGCGGCTGATTTTCTGATCACAGCAATACCATCGTAAGGAGACACTTAATTAAGATTGAATGCTTCCCACAACTGAAATATAACTCCTAACATTACTTTAATGAAACTCACAAGTGATTTGTGACAGGAGCTTCATGATAATATGGTTTGTGTTTATTTAAAAATGTTATTTAATTAATACACCTTGAATTTGCAGGTGCATTACATTTCTCCCTTTCCTCCTCTTACAGTATGAGAACCTGCCAGCCATTAAACCAGACGTACATCAAAAGCAACATGAAAATCAGTTGTTAATGTGCGCATTCTGAGTATTCAACAAAGTAGGGCCTGAAAATCCCAGTTCTAAGGGAAATTGTTTCTCCGTGCAGCGTCGGAGCCTCCAAGTCCCCATTGGTACATGAGAACTTTGTTATCTGTGTACAGTACTTATTATTACAGCTCAAAGGTCAGCGACTTGGTGGACTCATAATTTATTGCTGTGGTATTCAATTATGTGGGTGGCAGCACAGTGAGGCTATTAGCAGAGCTGCTGCCTCACTGCTCAAGTGATGGATACAGTCCTGACCTTCAGTGACATCTGTATTAAGTTTCCCTGCAACAAGAAGGGCTTCGTCTGGATGCTTTGGTTTCCACCCACTTCCCAGAAATATGTTGTTGGCAAGTTGTAACTTGCCCCGACTGTATAGGTGATTGGCAAAGTCTGGGGGAAATGGAGAGAATATGTAGAGACTCAAATGGAATGAGTGTAGGTGGGTACTTAATGGTCTGCATCAATTTGTTCAGTCAAAGAGCCTGATTCTGTGCTGTGCGAGTCTTGTAAGTAAATGGATCCATCTATTCAATACAGTGTGTGTTCTTTACATCCAGTTTTAAACTGGGCAAAAATCTAATGACGATGAACATTATCATAATGAACATAAATGAAAGTAAATAAATGTTTGTTTTTGGTTACAGGGAAGATCTAGACTTCTGGAGACTGGAAAATTATACACAAGTTTTATTCAACAACATTTGATTCTTTTCTAGAACTTCATGCTGCTTTCAAGGTATGTAGACCAAGGAGATAGTTTCATTTTGGTTAAAAAAAAGAATTAGTGCTGGGTGTTAAACCTATTCATTGTAAATGCCTATCTAACAACTTTTAAGTTGATTATAATTATTTTGAGTGACCGTTCCGAAGAGACACAGTGCCGTGCTTGTTTTATATTTCCATAAATGAAGTGATCCAACTTGAGGTGCAAATCATAATGAGCTGTCTTTTAGAAGTATCATTTATTTGCTTTCTAATGGTCCCTAATTACAACTCCCAATTTCCTGAGTTAATTTGGATTCTCTAGCTTTGTGGTAAAGCAGATAAACCATTTAGATGATCTTTTAAAGTCTGTAGGTAACCTGCTTCATTTGTGACTTAAAATCACCAAGCTTTTGAAAAAATATAATTGAGCTAAAATTTGTTCAAGATATGAACATTTAGTTAAATAGAAATTATACTTTTAACATATGAGGAAAACAGTGGGCAAATTTTTACAAGTAATGGCATGCATATAATAATTATCATATTTCCAATGCAACTAAACTTATAGTGATATTTACCATATATACTAGTGTAATCGTTGAATTGTTTGGACATTTTCAGGCCAAAATAGTGGGGGTGGGTTGACTTTTACATGAGTCAAACTTTTACCAGTGAGAGGTCCATTTAAGAGTCTGAAAACAGCAGGAAAGAGTCTGTCCTTGAATCTGGAGGTTCAGGTTTTCAAGCTCGTGTATCACCTGCCTGATGGAAGTGAGGAGAAGAGAGTTCGACCAGGGTGGGATGACCTTCTAATAAGTTGGCAGCTTTCCTGAGACAGGGAGGTATCGATAGAGTTGATGGAGGAGAGGTTCCTTTGTGTGATGGATTGAGCTTATTCACAATTCTCTGCAGTTTCTTGCTGTCTTGGGCAGAGCAGATTCTGACCAAGTTGTGATAAATCTGGACAGGATGCTTTCTACAGTACATCTATTAAAAACAAAAAGTGGGGACCTGCCAAATTTCCTCTTAGAGTCTTTGGTGTGCTTTCTTGGCTGTACCATTCAAGTGTTTAGACCAGGAAAGGTTGTTGGTTATCTTTACTCCAATGAACTTGAAGCTCTCCACCTCAGCACCGATGCCTCTCCCCACCCCCACCCCACCCTGTTTCCTGGTCAATGACTGGCTCCTTCATTTTGCTGATATTGACAAAGAGGTTGTTGTCCTGACACCAGACTCTCTATCTCCTTCCGATGCTTATCATTATTTGAGGTCCGTCCCACCACAGTAGTGTCATCTGCAAACCTGAGATAGAGTTGGAGCATGATTTGGCTACTCAGTTCTGAGTACATTAGGAATATAGTAAGGAACTTATTACAATTCACCTAAAATATCAGCACATATTGATATTTTCACAACATCAGTCATGTGGCTTAATGTCATCACAAGTACTGAAGCATCTAGTTCTTGTATTACCAGCAAGAAAGTGGAACTGAAAAACATGATGGCTTCACTGTTCAACCACACTAAAAACATGAGCACAGCTCGGATCAGCAACGTGGTATTTAAAAGTGTTTTTTCTCTCTCTGTGATATTAATGCCTTGTACACAGGCAGAGGCCAGGGTAATGTAACCGAGGAGGTTCCTTCAGTCCCTTTGTACATTATTTCTGAGCTACAAGGTGTGATTACTGACCCATTGATCATCCTGTACAACCCAGTGGTATGGAACCACTCGTGCCTTGGGGATCTTTGGCTTGGCTTCGCGGACGAAGATTTATGGAGGGGGTAAAAGTCCACGTCAGCTGCAGGCTCGTTTGTGGCTGACAAGTCCGATGCGGGACAGGCAGACACGGTTGCAGCGGCTGCAGGGGAAAATTGGTTGGTTGGGGTTGGGTGTTGGGTTTTTCCTCCTTTGCCTTTTGTCAGTGAGGTGGGCTCTGCGGTCTTCTTCAAAGGAGGTTGCTGCCCGCCAAACTGTGAGGCGCCAAGATGCACGGTTTGAGGCGTTATCAGCCCACTGGCGGTGGTCAATGTGGCAGGCACCAAGAGCTTTCTTTAGGCAGTCCTTGTACCTTTTCTTTGGTGCACCTCTGTCACGGTGGCCAGTGGAGAGCTCGCCATATAACACGATCTTGGGAAGGCGATGGTCCTCCATTCTGGAGACGTGACTCATCCAGCGCCTTGGGGATAGAGGTGGGAATAATCAACATGTGGTATTGCCAGACATACAGAGATTGCCATGGCCCTACCGCATCATGTTTTCCCTTGTTTTGATGGCAGCATTTTACTTGGTGTCACTTCAGTGAGGAAAATTCTATAAACTCGGTCATGCATATGAGCTATTAGCACACTAGTGAAGGGAAGCTGGGAGATCGTCAAACAAGTCCTGATGGAAATCACATTGGTCAAAGCATACTTCTGTTTGCCAAATGCCAATGCACTGCTTTTACTGCGCTTTTGTCTAATTTCAGGAATTTTTGTGGGAGCTGAGGCATTTGTGAAAACATGTGAAATCTACTATGTTAGGTTTTGTTTGTCCTTTTCCACTCTGCAGTTGTCATTTGCCTCTTTGTTTCTTGACATAATTAGTTCAATGCAATTCCCTTTCCTCCATTGACAACATTTAACAGGATCGTTGCTTAAAAATGGCTCAACAAATTATTGTGGACCCTTTCATCCAGCATACAGTATCTTTAACCCACTGTCATCAGGAAAGAGGTACAGGAACCAAAATCAGAACTGCCAGGCTGGGAAATAGCTTCTTCCTGCAGGTTATGCAATTACAGTATCCTATAACTGTGAGCGCTTCTGCACGAATAATTCTGATGTGAAGTGCACAGACTGTCCAATAGGCTTTAATTAGCTCAAACTTGTACACACCAGGTCTCATAATACTGCTGGCTCCACATGGCTGACTGTCCCCAAAGGTGTCGGCTCTAGTCTTTATATGGGCCGGTGATTGACAGCCGGCAGGTGGGGCCAGCCTCCCAGGTTGCCTACCTATAGGTGCAGTGGTTTCCCCCTGCAGTTAGCTGGTAGGAGTGCAGCCAGTGTAGTGGTTGTATCACCACCGTAACTAAGTAAATTATTCCAAAATATTTATAGGAATTATTTTAAATGATATCTTTCTGTATATACGTGATTATTATGTGCTGAGTATGGTGTGTGCGCCATGGTCTGGAGAAACTCTGTTTTGTCTGGTTGTAGATGTATGGTCAAATGATACTAAACAAACATAAGATTGCAAGAATCTTTCATGCATAATTTGCACCAGTCTAAAATGGTGTAGCCAAATTAATGGGTTCTTGTACATGAATCAAAGAACTGGCTTTTTTGGCAAGTTCAGGATTTAATAGACTTGGGTGCAAAGGCAAGTTGAATGTTGACTGTGGAAAGGGAGTGTTCTATTTCTGAACTGAGTCAATTGATTATGGCAGTGAAAGTTGCATTGGTGCTACATCTGATAACATTCACTGACACTCAAGGGCTTGCATTATTTGCACAGCTCATTCCAATGTCTATTACAGTTAATGAGGGGTGCATTGGCTCCTTCCCAATCGCTCCCTTTTTTTTAACAATGGAAGGAAATTACAATTTATTTCAGAACACATTTTGCTAAAGCTTTCTTTATTTTTGTCTGTCTTTATATTTTCCATGAATTCTAAGCAAGATGTCAGTGCACCTTTTAAAACAAGATGATCCAGGTATTGATGTTAAATTTACAAATAGTGTCTATTTAACAAAATATATAAAAATTACAACTCAAAGATTGAAAGCTTTGCAAAAAAACAATTCATCTTTCTGTTTAAAGAATGCTAGATATAAACACACTCTTACATAGACATATAAGCAAAATACACAAGATCTTTGTCTATTTTTTTGACAAATGTTAATGAGTTAATGTTCATGCTTATGCAGAATAAAATTTTAGAAATTGCAGATATCACCAAACCTGGAGCTGTGGTTAAAAAGTGAAAAGTGTAGTAATGGTTAGTGAAAGGAGAAAGATGAACCAGCAGAAAGGGGATAGATAAAACAATAAAAAAGGTGTGGAGATACCCTGACTAATTAGATACCTATCAATCTCCTCCTTAAATTCCCCCAATGATCCAGCCTCCATAGCTGGACGTGGCAACAAATTCCACAAATCCACGATCCTCTGGCTACAGAAATTTCTCCTCATCTCAGTTTTAAATGGGTCCCTTCAAATTCTAAGACTGTGCCCTCTTCTCCTGGATTCACCCACCATCTTATTCATATTTACTCTGTCCAATCCTTTCAGCATTTGAAATGTTCTATGAGAACCCCTCTCATTCTTCTATACGCCAATGAATACATTCCAAGAGCCATTAAATATTCCTCATATGTTAGCCCCTACATTCCTGGAATCATCCTGACAAATTACATCCCTTCTAAGATAAGGGGCCCAAAACTGCAGTGCCCCATCAACACCTCTTTCCTCTTATACTCTATTTCCCTTGAAACAAATGCCAACATAACATTTGCTTTCTTTACTGCCGATCCAACCTGGTGATTATCCCCCAATTCCCTTTGCACTTCTGAATTTTGAATTTTCTCCCCATCCAAACAGTAATCTGCCTGTTTATTTCCTCTTCCAAAATGTATAACTGTACATTTCTCAACATTATTCTCATCTACTATTTCTTTGCCCACTCTCCTAAGCTGTCCGAGACTCTCTGCAACCTTTCGACTTCTTCAACACTTCCTACTCCACCACCTATCTTGGTGTCATCTGCAAACTTAGCCACAAAACCGGTCACTCCATAATCTAAATCATCAATATACATTGTAAAAAGAAATGGGCCCAACACCGACCCTTGGAGAACACCACTAGTAACCAGCAACCCAGCAGAACAGGACCCCTTTATTCCCACCGTTTGGTGGAAATAATGGGCAGTGCATACTTCTTTGAGGTTGGCTGGACATAGTGAGAGAGGCATATGAGATCTGAATGAAATGAATAGAAGTGTAGAGAACAAGAGCATAGAGGTTACACAGAACCTTTAAAAGACTGTTTGGGTCACAACTATCTATTTCTGAAGATCACACCTCAGAAAGGATGTGAGAGTCCTAAAGAAAGAACAGAAAAGTTATAATAGAGTAGCTGCAAGATTGAGAGGATTTCCTCTGCAGGGTTTAGACTACAGATACTGAGATTAAACTCTTTGGAACAATAAGGGTGAGGGAGAAATTGACAAAGATGTACAAGATTGTGGAACCTTTTGATTGACTAGATTGAAAGATAGAGTTCCCATTTATGGCTGGCTGAAAGAGTGGGGTCATGGATTCAAAGTGATGGGCACATAAAGCAAGGAGGATGTGAGTAATAATCTGGAACTCAACACTTGGATAAGTAGGTGATAGTAATGAATAGGATGGAGGGGACACAGTAAATTATCATGGGAAACATTGCTTTGGCAGGTCCAAGGGAGTATGCAATTGTCTCTCGGAATCAACTGGCTGAGAAGACTGTCGCAGGGAAGCCCACTGCCCACTGTTATGTCAGCCTTCTACAGGAGTTCTATCGAGGGGGTCCTGGCCGGCTGCATCACAGTGCGGTTGCTACAGAGAAGTGGATCGGAGGTCAATCCACAGGACCATAAGAGTGGCAGAGAGGATCACTGGGGTCTCCCTCCCACCCTTCGACGTGATCTACAGGAATCATTGTCTGAAGAAGGCACGTAAAACCATTGAGTGCCCCTTCCACCCTGCACGCTGGTTCTTTCAGGAAAGAGATATAGGAATATCAATCAGGGTCAGCCCCACCAGGCTGAGGAACAGCTTCTACCCACAGGCTGTGGTAGAAGGAACTGGTCACACTGACCATCCAAGACTCTCATATTTATTTATTTGTCTATATGAATACTTGTCATACATAAGTATTTTGTCTGTCTGTTGTGTCCGGTTGTATGTCTGCATGTTTTGCAGTGAGGACCGGAGAGTCTTTCCAAGAACATGGCTGCAGACAATCAGAGTGATGTGAGTCCTGTCAAACCTTCCTTCCGTCTCTGCCATTCTCACCAGTGTGGAAAATTCCTATTGTTATTGTTTTTGCAAAATAAATGGGGTAAAAGGCCCTCATGCAGTCAGCAGTGTGGGAAATGCGACTTTCATCTCAACCTGCCTGTTGCCTTTAAGATCCAAGGCTGCAAGACCAGCCCAGTCATGCACCTGATGGTGAGACGGTAGCTGATGGTGGATTTCTCTGCCAATCTCCAAGAAGAAGCAGAGTCTTCTTGGAGCCATCAAACTTGTGTGGGGAAAGGTGATCAGGAAATCCCAGCAAGGCCATCTGCTCTAAGCCATTCTCCCTTTTGTTTTCTGACTGACCATCTTGCTCTCCTCCCTTCCTTCCTCTCGAGGGCAGGATTTGGAGCCACGAAAGCCCCCGTGTCGCAAGAAAACTGGTGTAAGCTCGAATAAAGCTCGATCTTCAGCCACATCACTCCATTAGTCTGCTACAGTGAAAAGCCAGCAGGTGGGCACAGCACATCCTTCTTCCTGTCAACCTGCAAGTCACCAGCAGGCCTTTGAGGTTCTGTATTTGGGACTGCGGTGTGGTAGTGGCCGGAGAGGCTTGTTTTCCGCTGTGATTTCCTGGTGCCTGCTTAACACTGGTGTTACCTAGATTTTCGTAATTCTTTATTCAACAGTAGCAGACAAATAGGGCAGGATGTGGGTGAGACCCACGGTACTTGGAGTACCGTGCCCGGTTTGATCACCCAACACCAGGAAAGATATCATTATGATGTAAAGGTTATAAAAAATTATTTACAAGAATGTTAGCAGGACATGGGGCTTGAATTATAAAGTGAGGCTTGATAGTTGGAATCGTTCTCTCCAAGGTATAGGAGGCAAAGGGAGGGGCCTAATAGAGCTTTATAAAGTTATGAAGGGTAAAGATAAGGTGAAAACTCAAAGCCCAGAGTAGGTGAATCTAAAACAAGAGGACTTTGATTTAAAGTGAGAAGGGAAAGGTTTAAAAGGGACCTGAGGAGCTCCACACAATGAGAGGTGGGTATATGGACCAAGCTGCCAGAGGAAGAAGCGGAGACAATTGTTATGTTCAAATCAGATGAAAATGTCCAAATGGAACCAAATTGGTGGGCAGGGGTAAGACCAGCAGAGAGTCGGTTTCTGTGTAGTGGAACTCTGTGAATATTGATGAGTACCGTGCCCAGTTTGATCACCCAACACCAGGGAAGATATCATTATGATGTAAAGGTTATAAAAAATTATTTACAAGAATGTTAGCAGGACTTGGGGCTTGAATTATAAAGTGAGGCTTGATAGTTGTCAATCATGTCAATCAAGCACAGATTTGAATTAGATTGAACAATGCTGAAAAAAAATAATGGCCACAGTATCCAATTTCATGCCCTGACTGTTCTTGAACTTCACATATGCAGAGACAAAATGCTCTGCTCTGGTCAAAGAAGAGCCCAGTGGTTCTTAGGAAATTAATTGTTCACCACTGAATTAAAGGTCTGCACTCTCCAAGAAAGATTTACTGTAAATAGAGCTGCTTGTTTAGATGCCCCGTGAAAGGTACTATGTACCTGGAGATATTGGGTGGCATAATCATTATGCCACCCATATCCAACCTCAGTCCTGATCCCAGGCATTTATTTGAAGGATAGTAAAAAATGCAGAAATGTTGGGGGAACCCGACATGTCTCACAGCATCCAGAGGAGGTAAAGATACATAACTGACATTTCGGGCCTGAGCCCTGCTTCAAAGAAATGTGTGATTCAGTCACCGTGGCAGTGACAGCTCTAATAAGGCCAGAAACATGGACAGTTGGCCTGCTATTTGAAATGACATTTACTGAGTGGAATTTAGTAAGCAATAAATCTTGAACTAAGTCAGATTTACAGACTGCCTCAATGTAATGTTAGTAACACTTACGGAATACATTCCATAGACTTTTCTTAGCAGTTGGATTCCTTTTTGGCTTTGCCTGCAGAATTTTACAGTGTATAATCATTGTATTTCACGGCACCAATTGGGAAGGGATTGGTTTTAAAGTCTTTATCAAAACTATTTATTGTATGTCTTTGATGGCTTCAAGTCTATTTGTGTTTGCTGCCTAGGAAGATTGACTGAAAACTCAGAAATGGTTCAAATTTATACAAAATTGTAGAAGCAAATGCTGAAGTCAAAGGGGCTTGACCACCCTTATCAATTGCTTATGGAAAGAGCATGTTCCCCCAAGACTGCCTTGCACATCTGTCAGCAACTGTTGTAAAGGAGGCAGGATATGTTCAGAAGAGAGGTTCTGTTTTCCTTTGTTGGCTCTGTTTTGCTTTGAGAAACTAATGGGACTAAAGCCAGACAAATCACCTGGTCCAGATGATATGCATCTAAGGGTTCTGAAGGAAATGGCAGAAGTTATAGTTGATGCATTGGTGGTCATATACCAAAATTCCTTGGATTCTGGGCAGGTCCCGGCAGACTGGAAGACAGCAAATGTCACGCCACTTTTTAAGAAGGGATGTAGGCAGAAGACTGGAAATTATCGGCCAATTAACTTGACGTCTGTAGTTGGAAAAATACTTAAAGCCGTCATTAAAGATGAAATAGTGAAACTTTTGGAACGTAAGGGTTCAATCAGGCAGACGCAGCATGGTTTTAGAAAGGGAAGATCTTGTTTGACAAACTTGTTAGGATTCTTTGAGGATATAATGGGTGCGTTGGATAGAGGGGAACAGGTTGATGTTGTATATTTGGATTTCCAGAAAGCGTTTGATAAGGTGCCGCACAAGAGACTTCTCAATAAGTTACAGCAAAGTGGAGTCCGTGGAAGTATATTGGCCTGGATTGAAAACTGGTTGTCTGACAGGAGGCAGAGAGTCGGGATAAATGGGAGTTTTTCAGGTTGGCAGAGAGTGGTAAGTGGGGTGCCGCAGGGGTCGGTGCCAGGCCCACAGCTGTTCATCATTACATTGATGACTTGGAGGAGGGGACAAAATGTGGTGTAGCCAAGTTTGCGGATGACACCAAATTGAGTGGAAGAGCAAATTGTAATGAGGATGTTGAGAGTCTGCAGAGGGATATAGTTAAGCTGGATGAGTGGGCAAAGGTCTGGCAGATGGAGTACAATGTTTGTAAGTGTGAGGTTATCCACTTCAGCAAGAAAAATAAAAGAGCTGAATATTATTTAAAGGGTGAAAAACTACAGCATGCTGTTGTGCAGAGGGACTTGGGAGTGCTTGTGCATGAATCGCAAAAAGTTAGGTTGCAGGTGCAGCAGGTTATTAAGAAGGCAAATGAAATGTTGGCCTTCATCGCTAGAGGAATTGAATTCAGGAGTAGGGAGGTAATGTTGCAACTATATAAGGTACTGGTGAGACCGCACCTGGAGTACTATGTCCAGTTCTGGTCTCCATATTTGAGGAAGGATATACTGGCTTTGGAGATGGTCCAGAGGAGGTTTACTAGGTTGATCCCTGGGATGAAGGGGTTGACTTATGATGAAAGATTAAATCATCTAGGATTGTATTTGCTCGAGTTCAGAAGAATGAGAGGAGATCTTATAGAAAAATATAGGATTATGAAGGGTATGGATAGGATAGATGTAGGAAGTTTTTTTGAGCTGGCCGGGGAAACTAAAACCAGAGGACACAGTCTCAAGATTCGGGGGAGTAGATTTAGGACAGAGATGAGGAAAAATAGTTTTTCCCAGAGAGTAGTGAATGTTTGGAATTCTCTAACCAGGGAAGTGGTTGAGGCTGCTTCATTAAACATATTTAAAATTCGGTTAGATAAATTTTTACATGATAGAGGAATTAGGGGATATGGGGAGAAGGCAGGTAGGTGGAGTTAGTTCATAAATTAGATCAGCCATGATCGTATTGAATGGCAGAGCAGGTTCGATGGGCCATTTTTGGCCTACTCCTGTTCCTACTTCCTATGTTCCTATGTTCCTATGTTGGACTCTTTGTATTTGTGTTCACTTCTGGGAGAACTGCCTAAACCTTTCTCTTTAAAGAGAAGGAGAGATGCAACATGGAAACAGGCTCGCTGACTCTGTGCCAACTGTCAACCACCCATTTACATCAATCTTACGTTAATTTCACCTTTTATTCTCTCCACATTGTTCAATTACAAACTGGTTTTGTGCTAATTTGTTTCACCTGATGTGACAGACAACTCATTTAGCGGCTTCAGTATGAATGAAGAGGAAAAAAAAAATCAATTTTTAATTAATCTTTCATTTATTGCGCACAATATCTGCTGGAAAGTGCATGATTAAGATATAAATGAGGTTTGCATATTAGTTAAGTTTTTCCTCTGCCCAAATGATCAAGGAAGATAAATTATTTTTCTGTCATTAATGATATAACACTAAATATGTGCACAAACATCAGCTAATCTCACCTCCAAATATTTAAATTCATTGAAATCGTCAGAAGTAAATGTGTTTGGGTGATAACTCCCCATGACTGAAAATCACGAGTTTACCACATAACCATATAAACAATTACAGCACAGAGACAGGCCATATCAGTGCTTCTAGTCCACACTGATTTATGTGAAACTCCAACTTGATCCACCTACCTACTCCCTGCCCATAACCCTCCAACCCCCTCACATCCATGTAGTCTCTTCTTAAATGACAGAATTGACCCTACCGCAACCACCAAGGTCATTCCACTCAGCCACCACTCTCTGAGTGAAGAAACAGCCTCTTATATTACTTCTAAAATTTTGCCCCCTTTCCCTTAACTTATGACCCCTTGTTCCAATCTCCCCTACCCTCAGGGGAAAGAGCCTATTCACATCTACTCTATCTATTCCCTTCGTAATTTTAAATACCTCTATCAAATCCCCTCTCGACCTTCTACGCTCCAATGAATAAAGTCCCAGTCTACTTAATCTTTCTCCGTATTCTAGATACTGCAATCCAGGCAGCATTTTAGTAAACCTTCTTTGCACCCTCTCAACCTTATTTATATCCTTCCTATAATTTGGAGACCAGAACTGCACACAATATTAGTTTGGTGATAAAAGGAAAAAAAGCCATTTCTCTCAGCATGTCCATCCGCCCATCTGAAAATGGTATGGAGGTACATTAATTATCAGAAATGCCTCCAGGGGAGCAGGGGACTGAAAATTGCCAACGAGGGATTTCTGTGTGAGCGCATTGATTGTTTTCGTTGGGTATTGACAGCAACCGTTCGGTTGAGATGTGCCATCATTTGAATTTTACCACTTTGGTGCAGAACTTGCTTGTAATCGGAATGTTGTTCAGAGACCTCACCCCACTCTTCCTTTGTGATGTTGATTTGCAGTGAATTCTGTTTTGTCATCTTTCTAGGCCACGGATAAAAGATGACCTTTGACCTTATTTTTTTACTTGTCCAAGTATGGAACTATTTCTGATACTCAGGTATGCAGCATGGTTAGTGTAGCGGCTAATGCAACTATTATGGCGACAGCAACCCAGGTGCTGTCTGTAAGGAGTCTGCACGTTCTCCCCATATCTGTGTGGTTTTCCTCCTGGTGCTGCAGTTCCCACCCACCCTTTAAAAACATACAGGGCTTGTAGATTGATTGGGGTACTTGGGGGGCACGGGCTCATGAGCCTGTTATGTGTTGTATGTCTAAATTTAAATTTAAACATAGTCTTGAAACATTTTAGGGCAGCGCAGTTGGCATAGCAGTTAGCGCAACACCTTTACAGCACCAGTGATCGTGACTGGGGTTCAAATCCCGCGCTGTCTGTACATTGTCCCTGTGGGTTTTCTCCGGGGGCTCCGGTTTCCTCCCACCATTCAAAACGTAGCGGGGGTTGTAGGTTAATTGGGTGTAAATTGGTGGCACGGACACATGGGCCAAAATGGCCCATTACAGTGCTATATGTCAAAATTATAAATGAAAGAACAAACTGCAGTGTAGACCAGTCGGAACAAATTGTACTGATTGTATATGATATGTTTATCATGGAGCATGCTGTTCCATAATCTGCTGCTAAAAGATTCCAGACTGTAACAGTTGAATACAATTTGTTTGAGCCCTCCGTTTCTGATCAGGTAATCTCTATTAATTGTATAATTATTATTATTCTTTTCTGTAGAATCCTCAGTTTACGAATTCATCAATGTATGTCATCTTCGCCCATTTGTTACGGCAGATAGCTACTTTGTCCGAAGCGGATCATCATTTTTTGGTTCCCTGGTTTAAATATTTTCTTTTGTTTGAGGACCAAGAAACTTTGAAGCGCGTGGAATATCCTTGCTATATTTGCAATAGCTTTAGTGTATCTTGGTGTGACTCAAATTTGCTCTGTTGGAGATGCAGTTTAGCTATTGGAGTGGGGGAGGGGTCATAGAAGAGCTGAATTTTACTTAAACCAGATTAGAGAGCTGATCTCATTTTACTGAGGCAAATAGTCTCTCGAACTACATTTTAAAGAAGAGAGATGTTTTTTAAAAAATCCCTTTTTCAATGTCATGTCAACCTTTCTTTCTGAATCTCTGTTAACTATCCCGTTTACTGCAGGAACAATGCCAATTCCTTTCCACAGGGTGAATAAATAGAATTTGTTCACATTAATGAAAGGAACACCACTCTAAGAACCAGGAATGACATACAGAAATAGGAGCAGGAGTCGGCCCATTGAGCCTCCTTCGCCATTCAATAAGATCATGGTTGATCTCGCTGTGGACTCAGCTCCTTTTTCCCATCAGTTCCCCATAACACAGATAATGATGCTGAACCTATTGCTTCCTTGGGTAGAGAATTCGCTACTTTCTGGGAAAAGCAATTCTTCCATTATCTCTCTCTTAAATCCAATTCCTAAATTTTGAGGCCAAGTTCCCTAACTCTGGACTCACCTGCCGATGGAAACAACATCCCTGCTTCTATCTTGCCTCTTCCTTTGTAAACTTTTATGTGTCTTGATAACAACCCCACCCCCCCTCATGAGTATGATCCCAGGCTACCCAATCTCTCCTCATGATAACCATTTACATCTTTTCTCAAGTAAGGAGATCAGAACTGCATACAGTACTCCAACTGCAGCATTACCAGTGCCCTGTCCAGTTTGACAGAGCCTCCCTGCCCTTAAAATCAATCCCTCCAGCAATGAAGCCCAACTTCCCATTGGATTACCTGATGCACTTTCAGTCTTCCCTTCTGCCATTCATCCACAAGCCCTTCTAGGTCTTTATGCACAACAAGGATGCTGCAGAGTTATTTTTTTACCTTTAAATAACAGTTAGATTTTCAATATTTCTTTCCAAAATTGATGACCTCTAAATTACTGACATTGTACTCCATCTACCAGATCCTGACCCACTTACTTAAGCCATCTGTCTCTACAAATTCTCTTATCTTCTATATAATTTGGTTTCCCACTCAATTTAGTGTTATTAGCAAACTTAGATATGCTACCCTCCTCCAAAGCATTATTGTGAACAGTGGTGGGCCCAACCTTGCAGCATTCCCCTAACCATTGATCGTCAACCAGAGAAAAACCCATTTCTCCCAACTCTTTGCCTTCCTTGGGTAAACCATTCCTCAATCCATGACAGCACATTACCCCCAACTGAACACATCCTTATCTAATAAAGAAGTCCGCTGTGTGCCCACTGTGATAGAACAGATCTATCACCAATGTACATAGTGTATATAGTTACTGTATCTAGACTGTGGTTACAGCGATTGGCTGAGAGCTATTGTCTGGACCTTAAAGGGTTGTGTCCCTAGCCAGGTAAGATCATTCCGGACTGGTCGGCCACCTGCGAAGAGCTCCGGTCTTTTGCTAATAAAAGCCTTGGTTTGGATCAACAAGTCTTTGGTTCTTTCGACGAGCTCTACAGCCACCAAGTCAAATGCCTTCTTGAAATGCAAGTACACCACATTCTCTGTCCACTGCCCTCGATATATCTTCAACAAATTCACACGAGGAAATAAAACAGCAGATAGCTGTGATCTGAAATTCACTGTCTGAAAGGATGGTTCAGACTCTCGCTTTAGAATTCACCTGGAAAGGCACCCAAGACAAAAATCCACAGTGGACAAGGAAAGAACAAGAAAAAGAGTGACTAGTTTGTTGTTGCAAAAAACTTGCACAAAGTTGGTGGGTTGACTTCTCTTGTGCTGTAATGGTTCTGTTTCTATGAATTCTGCCATTCCTTCCATTTCAAAATAATTGTGTGATTCCTGCCACTCAATCATAAGGCCTAACAAATAAACTCTCCTATAAATTCTCATTTACAGCTCCCTTGAGAGGACAAATTATAATCACGAGCTGGTTGCAATATTTCCTTTCCTCCTTCACTGCTTGGTTGAGATCTCACTTAGTGCTTTTTGAACACCCCTGAAACCAGAGAAGCTCTTTCTAGGTAGAGATGACAGAAGGTATGAGATTCTGATTCTCTAATCTTCTTTCATCCATGTGCCTATCTAAGAATCTCTTAAAAGCTCCCATTGTTCCAGCCTCCACTACCACCCCTGGCAAGGCACCCTCAAATCTTTGTGTTTTTTAAAAAAAAACGTACCTTTGATATCTTCCCTAAACTTTCCTCTGTTCACTTTGTACAGATGTGCTCTGGTGTTGGCTACTCCTGCCAAGGGAAAAAAGTGTTGGCTGCTTTCCTGATCATTTTGTAGACTTCTATTAAGTCACCTCTCATCCTTCATCGCTCCATAGAGAAAAGCCCTAGCTCTACTGACCTTGCCTCTTAGTGAATTGAAGACTTATAGGAATAAAAGTTGGCAGGAAATTGACTCACAGTATCGTTAATTAGGTGCAATTACCAAATTGCCTCTGAAGAAATTTAAGCAACTCGTGGAAAGACTACCACAGTTTGTATCTCTACGTCTGTTCCCAGCAAAGCCAGATGACTTGTCCCTATGTGAAGTGTACATGGTGGATGCTTGAATAAGGAGTCTTCTGATGAAGAATGCAACCAAGTGAATCTCAGCTGGTGCAGAGGAACTAAGATCAATAAATTAGAAAGCTTGGATTGATGTCCATTCCCTGAGACATGAACATTTCTCACAGCATTTTGGTTTTTATTAACAGGATCAGAATGCATGAGATTGAAGAAATAAAAATTCATTTATATGAGACATTAGAATGCTGTTTAATTTTAGTGCCTCCATATAAAAAGATCATTTGAAATGAGACAGTCCCTGTAGACTCACCAAAATGATGAAGTTGAAGCTCTGAGGAGTTCTGGGACTGCTTTATTCTAGCAGAGAAAACAAAGAGAACATTTAATTTAGTTTTGCAAAATTAATAAGGGAGTAGTATAAAAGAATCCTTAATTTAAAGATATCAATTCATTGAGGAGTTGATTTTTTTTTTGTGTGCCACAGATTTTGATGTATTGATGCATCCTCAGTCGATGGTTGAAGTAGGTGGAAACAGCACCTTTTGACATTACATCAGTATTTGAACCAGATAAAGAAAGAGTGCTTATAGCAGAGCTAAGGGTAATGGGATAAGTTTTGGATTGCTGTGTTAAAGTTCCCAGCTCATGATGGTTCTGGATACTCTGCCATGGCAATCCAAACCTTGGGTGGCATGTTGAGCATAGCGGTTAGCGCAATACTGTTACAGTACCAATGACTCGGGTTTGAATCCAGTGTTGTTTGTAAGTACATACTCCCTGTGTCTGTGTGGGTTTCCTCCGCATCCCCCGACTTTTTCCCACCCTTTCAAATGTACGGGGGTTGTGGGTCAATTGGGTGTAATTGGGTGGCACGGGCTCATGGGCCAAAAGGGTGCTGTATGTCTAAAAAAATGTTTTTAATTAAATTACCCCACTACCTTCAACTCTTCTATAAGACATTCTTTGTTTACCGGTTTCAAATAATTACATAATGTAAAAATAGTCCATTCTCCCTGCTTCAATCCTGAATGAAGATGAATGAACACTTAAGGGTTTTTTTGGCTATAATTCAAATGGACAAACTCTTTTATTTGTTATACTTCAATGGTTACCATTAATACTGATGTAGTAGTGTAATAATTATCATTACTCAAGTGTTCATTGCTATTGGTTTTCTAATGGAACTTTGAACAGGAACAGACCCTGTCATCCTTGTGTCTGCACCAACCATAATGCCCAAAATAAACTAAAGTTCTGCAGCTTGCTCATGATACATATCCCTCTATCCCCTCCATATTCAATGCATCTATCTAGAAGAGTTTTGAATGCTTTTATTGTATTTTCCCCTTGCACCCTGTTCCAGCCACCTACCATTCCCAGTGTGAAAAAAAAGCTTTCCCACTGTTGTTTGGAAACTATCAGGTTCAGTGGGTTCATAGACAGATGATTCTGGACACAACTGTTATAATCAAAGGTAACTTTATTGAACACATGGGAGACGGCAAACAATACTTAATTCTTCTTCTCTTTGGCTTGGCTTCGCGGACGAAGATTCATGGAGGGGTAATGTCCACGTCTGCTGCAGGCTCGTTGGTGACTGACAAGTCCGATGTGGGACAGGCAGGCACGGTTGCAGCGGTTGCAAGGGAAAATTGGTTGGTTGGGGTTGGGTGTTGGGTTTTTCTTCCTTTATCCTTTGTCAGTGAAGTGGGCTCTGCGGTCTTCTTCAAAGGAGGTTGCTGCCCGCCGAACTGTGAGGCGCCAAGATGCACGGTTTGAGGGCGATATCAGCCCACTGGCGGTGGTCAATGTGGCAGGCACCAAGAGATTTCTTTAGGCAGTCCTTGTACCTCTTCTTTGGTGCACCTCTGTCACGGTGGCCAGTGGAGAGCTCGCCATATAACACGATCTTGGGAAGGCGATGGACCTCCATTCTGGAGACGTTACTCTACTACTAAATAACTATATAGACTTTCACATCAGTCTCAGGTTGAACTCCGATACCAGTGGCTGCAAATCTTCTACATGGTATGAGACAAAACTATAACAGCGCAAGCAGGCACATGGGGCACAAGGGACTCCGATACCACTGGCTGCTTACCCTGCCACACTCACACATGTACACATTTCACAGGCAGGGACTTTCAACACACTCCCGATTCCCTGTACCAACGGGGTTCTATCTCTCCAAAAGCACTGCAGTACTATGGCTCTGCTCAGCTCACTGTAGTCCACACCATACCTGCGATGACTCTAGCAATGTCCACAGTAGCGACTTTGCATGGAGTGATGTCTGGGGCTTGGACCATGAGGCAGAGACAGAGAAATGTGGTGTGCATTGATGTTTATAATGTTCTGAGCTGGGCGTCTGGCCAATGATGCCATTTAATCACTTAATTGAGCCAATGGTAAGGTGTGCACTAATGGGTGGCTGGAGTCTGAACTTGATTGGCAGGTGATGTGACTTCCAAATAGGTTTCAGACAGGGAGGACACGTGATCCTCCACAAACCACATATAACACCCTCATCATCTCCTGTAAACTATCCCCCCCCCCCAACCTTAAACGCATATGCTCTGGTACGTGACATTTTTATCCTGGGGAATAAAGATTGTGACTGTCTACCCTTTAAACACCTCTTATAATTTTATGAACTTGTAAAAGTTCTTCCTTCAGCCTCTCACAGTTAACATTAATACTGGTGTTAAATTTTAGGGTTCTTTAATCATTACCATTCCTCTAGATGGAAAATTCCCATGATCTTTCAATGACTAGTAGAATGGCAATTGTTACATTTGAATGGTGTTTTAATGGTCGCCGTTCATACAAACAGTCTGGCAAATCCTCCATTTATTCCCTTTATGGATTTCTACAACTCTACCATGGACCAAGTTGATCTTAAAGAGGAGTATCGCACTTGACAGTGTTGTGGAAATTCACACAGGTAAGGAAGAAAGAAGGAATGCACATCTTAAATTACAACAACGCTGATTTTTTTTTTCCCCTGAAGAATTTGGACAGAATTCGGGCTGCACTGTTAGCATAGCAGTTAGAGACACCCTATATCGCCAGTGACCCATTAGGGTTACGTTCAGGGGCTCCATTTTCCTTCCACGTTCCAAAGATGTACATAGTCAGATTAATTAGTCGTATGTGTATAATTAGGTGGCGCGGGCTTTTGCGCAGAAGGACTCATTACCGTGCTGTATCTCTACATTTTAAAAATAATTAATTTCTTATAAAAAGAGCAAATTATTGATTTTCTATTATTTCTGTATTAACATATTTAAAGATTCTTGAGTCCCATGTTATTTAACAATTTTTAACCTAATGGTAAATTATCAGTAAGGAATATATGACCTATGCTGTCTCCGCAGATCTGAGATATAAACTTGAGGTAAAACAGTTTCAGACGATTCCTTCAACTCAATTCCAAATGTAGTGAATTCACACATGAAATAGTGAGAATAAAACTGCAGGTCATGAAAATGATTGTGATTTAATGCTTAACACTATTTTCAGTGGACCTTTCTCTTAGATACTAATAGCTTATTTGCTGTTTCTATGTTTAATTGATTTATATTATTTGAATTCTAAAATATGTGGTACACAAACCACAATGTTTTGAAATTTACCCTGATCATTGGTAGTCTGTAGAAGCAGCTTTGCATTCTACTCTGCCTGCTACTGAAATGCAGGAATTATATTTTTTCATGACTTAGATAGTTAGAACTAGGAGTCACCATCACAAAATAAGGGGCCATTCCAGCCTCAGGTGAGAAGTTGTTTCTTCATTCAGGGGTAATAAATCTTTAGGATTTTCTTCCTAAAGGGACTGTGAAGGTTGTTGCAGATTTTATTCAGTAGATATTTAGATACTTGCTGTAGCTAATGAAGGGATTTACAGTTAGTAAATCTCAAAACCCAGCAGCAATAGATATTTACCAAGACAAATGGTTACTTAGACAAAGGTTGCTTTTAATTATCTTTAAACATGAAAACAGAATCACACTTTAACTTATCACTATTGACTTAACTAACCTTACAACCCCCTTTTAATTCTAAGCGCACGTGTATGTAATGTGTGTGTCGTTCAGAAAGGTTCTTTGGTTCATAGTCCAATCTCACTTCTCATTCCTCCAAGTTTACTGATTGCAGGCAATTCTTATACTGTGCACAGAATTTAATATTTATAAAGTTCACCAGGCTTTGGTGCTTGAAAGGTAAATGGTTACCTCTCAGGAAGGTTCTTGTCTGTTTTCAGAGAGAGAATTATTGTACACTGGACACCCACAACTGATTTACTTCCATTAGCCACTTCAGTGTCTTGCTGATAAAACTTGCCCCCTTAGGGTTCTCCAGATGATAACCTATTTCTTCCAGGTCACCACAGAGTGTTTTTTTGTTTCTCTTATTCCAAGTAAAACATTAGACAGCCAGTTCTCTCCTCTTGCATGAACCACAAGGGCTTTGACCAGGCTGAACTAAGTACTCACAACCCATCTTCCAAATGGGGTTTTCCAGAAACTTCCCAGCTTGTCCTGTTCCAGTCCCAGCTGCTGTTACTATCTGTAACAATGTAGAACTGATCTGTGTGTGTGTGTGTGTGTGTGTGTGTGTGTGTGTGTGTGTGTGTGTGTGTGTGTGTGTGTGTGTGTGTGTGTGTGTGTGTGCGTGTGTGTGTGTGTGTGCGTGTGCGTGTGCGTGTGTCTCTCTCTCTCTCTCTCTCTCTCTCTCTCTCACTGGGAGAAAAAACCTGTTTGACTCTCTCAGCTTGCAAAACCACATGACCCTCTTAGAAAGGCAGGTTCTCCTCCAAACAGAAGGCAGCTCCGACAAGCTCTTTCATCTGTTGCCTTTTTGTAAACAACAGTTCATTAGTGAAGTCTCTTTGGCACTCTCCAGAGCTTCTGTAAAGACTGTTCGCCCCAACGTCTAGCATGGGGCAGAGCTCCAGTATTTTAAATAAGATCTGTTTTAAAGTGTTTGTATGTGACCTACACTAAAAATCCTTCCCCAATTTATCTCCCAAAAACTCATCTTTATTCTGTCACAGTATAGGAAAGTGGCTCTGAGGTAGAAAGATTAACAATGAACTTGTTGAATGACAGTGAAAAAGGAGTCTGCAGATGCTGGAGAACTAGTATAATACACAAATGTGCTGGAGGACACCAGCAGGTCACACAGCATCCATGGAAAGCAATAGGCAGTCAAACTGTCAGGCCAGAGCCCTTTATTAGGAATTCCAGATGAAGGGATCTGGCCTGAACCATCAACTCTGTGGATGATGCGGGACTGGCTGAGCTCCTTCGGTCCTTTTGTGTGATGTCAATATTGAATGGCGGAGCAGGATTAAGGATACAAATTGCTTGCTCCTGCTACAATGTCTTTAAGCTTTTGAAATCTCAGCTCCAAGCAGCTTCCCACTAGAGTGAAGTTATGCTGAAGAAGAAAAGGGAATTTGCTCAGCCGAGGTCACTTCTATTCCAGAACAAGTCACTCCAACCTGGAACACCCTCTGCACTACACAGATAACGCTTGTTTACACAAGCTCCAAGTCATTACTGTCTTGAGATAAAATGAGAGAATAGGCCTCGCTATAAACATTCACAAAACTCCTCTAACAACCTGCTTCCAATGCCTAATGCCATCTCACTACAAAATGTGGACTGCTACTTGATTCTCAAGGGCCACTTCTCAGTGAAGGCAGACATTAATGATGAAGTTCACCACTGCTTTAAATGCACCACTTCAATCTTCAACAATCTGAGGAAAAAAGTGATCAAAGACATTAAATGTGGCATCGATTTCATGGTCTATGGACCTTGTAAACTTCAGAGACCTTGACTATCATTCCAATACACTGGATTGATACTTTCAACAGTATCTCCACAAAGTCCTTCAAATCCATCGGCACCATAAGGACTTTGCACCAGTCAGTATCCTGGAAATGTGAAATTACATTCAGAATTAAATTGATTCTTTCAACAAAAAAAATATCTTTAGAACCCTCTTGAAAGTTTCCCCAAAGTGAACACAGTTACTGGAAATTCCCTGTGGAGATGTTTGATGGGATGGAAGAGCACACTCCTTGCCATTACTTGGCGCAGGGCAAAAGATTGAAGACTCGAGTTATGTTGAACTTAAACAATACAAAGGTGTGAATTAGTTATGCCAAATTTCAGGCAAATAATGCCCTGCAAAGCTGGTCTGGGGTAAATAATAATTCAAGGAGTGAGCTAAAATCGGGAGCAGGTGCATGCCACTGAATAACTCCTGTATGAATGCAGTGAACCTTTGACTGCACAGGTTTGTAGTATTCTGCTTCTCCTGAAGGAGGCCTTACTGTCCACACAAATACAATGCAACTTCATGCACCAGTCTTCTATTATGTAAAGGCAATTGTGGCTTTTGTTGAATCTGCTTTGTCCACAGCTGGTGTAAGTGTGTGTCATTAGCTATTTCACAGTAAAGGTAGCTCTTTGTCAAGGGGGCAACTTGCCCTGGTGGACAAACGATTCTGTTGATTATGAATTAAAGTACCATGACTACTGCCCAAGAGCTGGGGATTGGACTGCATAGCATTAGATTAAATGAGCATTCACCTTATTCCAGCTAAACACACTCTGCTGGAGGGACTCAGCAGGTCAACGAGCATCAGTGGGAGGAAAATGTTTTAATGAGAGGAGACTCACTTGTCTTTATTCCTCTTCCTTATTTTCCTAAAACTTCATTTTTATCTGGACTTGATCACTGACCTTCTGAGTGTGATGGAGAAGAATTCTTCCTCTTTCAGATATACATGATCTTCGAATAGCCCCAGGATTTCAAGGAATTCATTAATGCACTAACATTTGGCAACACTGTCGCTTTTGTTCAGTGGCAACACTACCATGTGCAAGTTTGTCCTGCTATTGTGCTCTAACTTAATGCTTGTTTCACCACTAGGCTTTGTCACAGCATCTAGACCAAACCCAGAGCCGAGCCTGTGGCAATTTTCGTTGGAAGGGAGATAAGGGTACTGTTTCCTTACTGTAATTTTTATATGGTTATATTGCAGGTAGGTGGGACTAGAGGAGATCACTTAGATCAGTACGGACTAGAGGGGCCGAGATGGCCTGTTTCTGTACTGTCATTGTTATATGGTAGCCGCTTACTGTGCTATTTTAATGCCAGACATTTATTTCCAATGGGAAACAGCTGAAGATGACCAAGCATACTTTTTATCCCAACCAACATGTTATGTGCCTACAGAAACACCTAAAATGCTGGAGGAATTCAGTGGGTCAGGAAGCACCCATAGAAGGCAATACATAGGCCAAATCCCTCCATCAGACATCATGTTGAAGGGTTTCGGCTTGAAACAAGAAGTACCTATTGCTTTTATGAATGTTGCCAGATGCATTGAATTTCTTCTACATCTTGTATGTTACTCCAGTTTTCCAGCATCGCCAGCCCCTCTTGTTTACCTATGCTTATGTGCAAAAATGAATATCCTTGATATTGGAAGACTGACACAAATCATTTCATTTTTCCCAGTGCATTCTTCAAGATTCAATTCATTGTCATGTAATAAAACAGTGTCATATTACACAAAATTGCCTTTTGTCTGCTGTAAGGCAGTCATTCGCCATTGGCAGAAATTGCCTGAAGTGTCTCTTTTGTCTTCACAGGACAACGATTTCCACCAGCAGACCCACCATTATCAGGTGGATGCACAAAAGGATACAAATGCTTGGAGAGAACCACTAACGTAACCATATCTGGTTTGATTACACTAGAACACAAAGATTTTGCTTCCTGAACACTTTTGTGAGTATTTTATGGATTTTGGGCTGCTGATCACGAAAATTACCGTAAAATTTTCCTACCTCGTACTGTTTATTTAGATGTAACATTTTTGAGTGATTTCCTATCATATTTTATGTCTACTTCAAGCAGACAAAACCACCAAGTGCACCAAGTCATTGAAAATTCATTTTGTGCATTCACACTTGGATGTCTTCCCTGCTGGTCTTGGTGCAGTCAGTGACGACCATGGTGAAAGGACCAGGACATTCCAACCATGGAAAAAGAGGTATCGGGGGAACGGGAAACCATCAGTGCTTGCCGACTATTGTTGGACACTGACACGAGAGACATCAGATTCTGAATAAAACAAAATTAGTGGCATAATATTTTTAGGTCAATTGAACTAACACAATGTGTCAGCATCATTAAGTGATGAAATTTGGTGAATTCAATAGGTTAATTTAATGTTTCTCCAATTTCCTACGTGATACAATAAATCTGAATTGATCTTTGAGGTCTGTGAATATTTATTTATTGAACCGTTTATATTTATTATTGATTTTGTCTCAATGTGATTATTAAATTTATACTATTGTTGTTAGTGTATCTGGAGGTTGCTGCAGCAAGTATGAATTTTAGTCATTTGTACATAGCGCTTGTGTATGTAACCATTTCATTCTCAAAATTACAGTATTCATGATATTAGTGATAACTTCCAATCTTCAGGATTTTTAATATCCATTTGAGGGAACAGACTAAGCCCCAGTTTATTGCCTGACTGAAAAAGGCACCTTTCTTGGTTCTGCAGTCGATTGTCAACGTAACTTCCTATGTTTATGTCTCTGCGAGCCAAATTCACCTTTTAGTCTCCTAAACACTGACACATGATTAATGATTCTATTTGGCTTCAATTTATTTTCTTCTAGGTCCTTTGGAACACATACATCAAAATAAATGACATCTCCTTTGTTTCACTTTGGTTGAAATGCAAAGAAATTATAAGCCTGAAAGATTGTGAATAAAATATTAGATATTTAGGGGTGGTGTTTACTAATCAGCATTGTTTGCAGCCACTTGCCAGTGTGGCTGTTAGGAAGGACATGTTGCTTTCCCCAAAACAATAAAATGTTATCAATTTGCAAATGCAGCGCAATAGTGCCCTCATACGCACATTAGGTAATATTACAGTACATTTTAGCAGAACTCTGTGGTTTACACATTTTCACAAGCAGAATACTAAATATTAAAATGTAATTTCTCATGTATCAAACAGGTTATGGTAAACCATGTAGTCTCTTTCCACTTTATGTGCTGTACATATTTAAATTATTTTTATCACAACTGTGAGCCATTTATTCTGAATATAAATGCAAGGTAGTCCATTGAATCTTGTGTTTCCAACACTTACACCACAGTGAAATGCATCAACATGTGCTCTGGGGTTTTGATCTGGGGAGATTTTAGGTCACGTTGATGTTTGATTATGATAATAAGCGTTTGAAACTTATTGACAACTCAATTAACCTGTATTCAAAATGTGATCTACTTTATGCAGATATGGTGATCTTCAGAAATTAAAAGTGATCTTTAAAAAGTAACCTTTCTACAGGGAATGAGCTTTGCCGGGTATGTGAAAGAGCAGCAGGTCTTGTCAATCCTAAGGTGTTGCTGCTTCTTCACCTATTGTCCTCCCCATTGATCGACTTGCCCAGATAGTTGTTATACTTCATCCAGTGCAAATGCTTCCAGGGCCTGTGTGTTCCTACTTAGTCCTAATTGTCTTTCAGCACACCTGCTCTGCTCTTGTCAGCTTGAAGTATTTATGGTCCAGCTCTGTGAGTGGCTCCTGAGTATTCTTGTCCTCGGCTGTTACCAGCTCTGAATCACATCTCCATGATTCCACCAAGTGTCCTCTGACATAATTATAATTCACTGAAGGCTAAAGTGGTGATCAGTTGGATGTGTGCTGCCCTTAGTGTTTTTGAAAGGTGAACTGCTTTTAGAAGGCCTTTATTTATATTGATTACAACAATGTTGCACAGAAATTAATGTACTTTGAGAAATTAGTTTGTCTCTTTGTTTTACATTTACATTCTGCCAGTTTCCTTTCATTCTCTCCTTAGCAGCTAAAAAAGTTATAATCCAGAGAGACTCTGAACAGCAAATGATAACAGTAGCCTGGGTAAGTGGATTTAATGGAATCTAACCTCAGTGATTGATGTTGTTATATAATTTATAGCTGCAGGGCAACAAGTAAATGCTTTGCTGAGTCTTTTTTTTTCCTTAACTAGATACATTTTGACATTCCTAGACCCAAGTATGATTGAATTTGACCCAATTTGTTGGATGGAACATTCCACAGAAGTATTAGACTCTGATGCAAAGAGTTTGTGATTAAATGCTCACAATACACTTTCCAATGGGTTTGAGTTTCAGCTGATGATGTGAATGAAATGGATACAAAATCTGATTAAATATCACAATTGCCAAAAATGAAAGTACTTAGAGAATTTCGATATGATATTGAATGTGCAAGATTAATTCTAAATAAGAAGTGGTAAAAGTTCTTTATTGTGGCACAGTCCTTCCCCACCCGGGGGGCATGGTTGGCGTAGCAGTTAGCGCAATGCCTTTACAGTGCCAGTGACTGGGACCAGGGTTTGAATCCCATGCTGTCTGTAAGGACTTTGTATGTTCTGCATTGGTTTTCCCCGGGAGCTCCAGTTTCAACCAGATCCAAATGTAGGAACAGTTAAGAAAATGGTTGAATGCCCAAGCTTGTTAATGGTGTAGCTTCAGAAAGAGTTTCATGGGGGAGTAGGTGCCCCAGTGATTGACAGAGAGAGATTCCCAAAGTTTTCAAGTTTATATGGGATGGAGGAACTAATATAAGGACAGTGCAGCACATTACTGCAGACTGCGATTCCATTACACAGAACTTGACACTCTGTGCTAATGAACTAATATATAATAGAACATGGAACAGTTCTGAAGAACAACCATCGTCATCGCCAGACCTAAGTGCATTACTCGCTATGTTTTTTTGCTTATTTTCTGCTCTGTGGTACAGATATTGTTGAAAATGACTGATGGTGAAATAGCCAAAATCAAGGTAAATACAAAACGTTATTTTCATGTGAAATCATGCGGAGACTGAAAGCCTAATGTTGTTTGTTCAACAGTCGATAATTATCCTTCTGTTGCTGCTTAGCTACCCTAATTATTCCAAAATCCAAAAAAATCCAAAATCTGGAACAGTTTTGGATAAGGGGTACTCGACCTGAACTAACTAACAATGTCTAGCAGTAGGAGCAGAGGTTGTTGAATTAACATTTTGTACAACAATTTGTCTTGAACTGGCTTTCACAGCCTGAATGAATAATAGAAATACATTTAATAGCAACTTATTAAAAAAAAATAAGTTCACACTAAATTTATAAGGGAGGTAGATTTGTAAAATAAAAATCACAAAATTTCAGCAAATCAGGTGCTGGAGTGGTTTAGACCAATAGAAATGTTATGTCCACTCAATAAATAGGTTTTTGCAGACTTGTCAACGTATAGAATAAATTTGAGAGGAAAATTTTCGAATCAGGACTCTGTATACCATGATTCCATTTATCAGAATGTAACATTGTGTAGATGAACTAATATATAATAGAACATGGAACAGTTCTGGGCCTTCAGCCTGCAATGTTATTCTGACCTATATGAATCTATTCCACCATCGTTCTAACCTTTCCCAACTTCACATCACATAATCCTATTTTAATCAAACCCATGCGCCTGTCTAAGAGTCTTAAATTTCCCTATGGCACCAACCTCCACTACCAGCTCTTCAATAATGCGTTTCAGGGACCCACTATTCGCAGCAAAAAATTTTTTTAATTCTGACGTCTCCACTAAACTTTCCTCCACTCATCTTAAACAGATGTCCCCTGTTACGGCTATTGAAAAAGGTGTTGGTTGTTTTTTTGTGCCTCTCTACACCAGTGTTTCTCAACCTTTTTCTTTCAACTCACATACCACTTTAAGTAATCCCTATGCCATAAGTGCTCTGTGATTAGTAAGGGATTGCTTAAGGTGGGATATGAGTGGGAAGGGAAGGTTGAGAATCACTGCTCTAGACTCAATTATTACTGAAATATTTTGCTTGAGAAAAATTGTCATTGACCCATTTCCTTTGGAGTTATGAAACTGTGCACATAACGAGTTAATTAGGTATGATTAAAACTGTGGTTTTCAAATTTTTTCTTCCCACCCAACTGTTCATTGGCACATAGTTCAACTTGTCCTACATTTATAGAGTTTGGAACAATTAAATGATATAACCTAAAACCAGGTGGTGACAAAATCCCTTATAACCAATCAGAACAGGCAAGGCAAGCACGTAATAATTCTTGTCCTATAGGGTGATCCTTACATTACGACATAAATAAATTCCTAGTGAAGACACTAAAATACTAAAGCACTGGAAAGTATTATACCTTTATTACACAGATTTACTCTGGATGTATTTTTAAAATGTGTTCACTTGATTAATTTAGATTCCACATTCTGTGCAAGATCGCCACTTACCTCAGTTGGCTGCGTCCCCTTTCTTTTATTCGGAATAACTTGTTGATTTTATTATTGGCTGTGGCTGTGCAGTTAAATATCCAACTGCTATATTAATAAGTTGCACTTGAGTTGAAAACAGCAGAACTATTGAGCAGGATCAGAGGAGTTTTGTCATGCCAATTTGTTTTTTTTTAAAAAGTAAAGAAGGATTACATTCTGCTTTGTGCATAATTCTAATTTCTATTTTTACAGAATATGTACAGCTTTATATAGACTTCCTTCTCAACAAGTCCATATACAAGCAGTTTGCAGCATTCTATTCTGGGTTTCACAGTGTATGTGCCCAAATTTTTTGCACCTATTTTTCAGGTCAAATTTGTGGGGGGGCAGGGAGGGGGTCATCGACTTCTACATGGGTCATACTTTTGACCACAGTTAAGTACCTGTATCATTAGGAGGTGTCAGGAGTTTGGATGGCCAAGACCAGGTGGTGAGTCTGTGTATGGGCCATCAGGAGCTCTGATGGGCAGCCAGGGCCAAAGAGAGAGTCTGTGGCCGACGCATTAGGAACTCACATGGGCAGTCAGCCAAGGCAAGGATTCGCAGTCAGGGCGTTGGGAGCTCAAATGGCAGGGTGGCTGGGGCAAGGATCTACGGTTGGGGCATTAGGAGCTCAGGTGAAGTGGGTAGTCGGTCAAAGATAGACCTCACAATATGGTAAACAAACCCACTAATTTTGATGTACTTGTCTGAGCTCTGTTTCTCTTATAGTATCTATTTCATACAGCACTAGACCGAGTTTTCTTTGTAAAATTCACTCTTTACATAAAATTTATTCAACTTGAACTGGTGTTTGAATAAACTTTAAGATTTAAAATACAAAATATGCTTAAGTATATAATACCTTAAAACCCCTGGTATCCATCAAAGTGCGCCAATTTTAAACCTGTAAATTTGATGCATTTATTTTATGTGATTTTTTTGCCGGTTGTTTGAGCTTGCTGGTTGCTTGAATTCTGCATAACTGGGATTTTACTGTACTGTTATGTGGCATATAGCAGAGTTATTCTAAAGATGATCATTGGATGCATTCTGTCTGTTAAGACAGGTTTGTGACTTCCAAACAAGATCAGAAACTGATGCATCATTTTCAGAGTTGCTGTGAAAGCACCTTTTTGATGGAATATGCAGGAGTCTGGTTGCTAATTACATTTCCAAACCAACTTTGCTAGAAAAGATTATCTTGTCGTGATCTCCTTTCTCCTTGCGTGATCCTGTTGATGGGCACATTTCCTGTTGTAATGTCTGCACTTCAGAAGTACTTCATGTCCTGTAGTGTACTTTGAGGAGATTTGTAGATTCCAATGGGCATTGTAGAAATCTTTCTTTGTCTCCAGTTTGTCCTTAAATCAGTCTTTTAATTTCTCTGAAAATTCTTTATTCCTCAATGTCAGTCCTTTGTTTTAGTTATAAGTATGTCTTGAGCTTGCATTAACATTGAACAGTATAGCACAATTCAAACTTGTATAAAACTATTCCATCATCTTTCCAACTCACAGCCATAAACCTTTATTTTTCTTACATCCATGTTCCAATTTAGAGTATTTTAAATCTCCCTATTCTACCAGCCTCAATGCTGGTCTACCTCAACTCTATTTTCCCCACACAATCCCTCCATCTTATTTCTGTAATCTTTAATTGAATTGACAGGTAAATTGAGCTTCACCGTGATACTTAGTTTAACAAGGTTATTGTTAAACTTTTCTACAAGGAGGAATTGTGTACACACATCAAGATTTTGCAGAAACCAATGACCAGACATCTGGATTTTTATTAGGGCAAGTCTGTGTAAGTACATTTTCTTGTTTACAGCTCTGTTCTCATCAGAACAAATGCCGATGAAAACTTACTATTGAGCTTGTATGTTTGCTTTTAATTTGATGATTATAATATGAATGTTTGCTCTATGACGCTGCCGCAACACACCAAATTTCATGACTTGTTCATGACAATAAATTCTAATTCTGATGAATCAGGGGAGTTTACAGAAAATTGTGTGAATATCCAATTTAGTTTAGTTTATTTATGTTGCACATTTAAAACAACTCATGTTGACTAAATTGCTGTACAGATCATAAATTACATCTCAACTTGAGCAGCTATTTAAAGTGTTAAAGGAAGGGGCTGATTTGATAGAGGGAGGAATATTGTTCCACAGTTTGGGGGCTGCTAGCATGAAGGTGTGATCTCCCCTGATCAAGTGTGCTGATACCTCTGTACAGCAGGTTACATGCTGGCGGTAGTTAAGCAGAGTTTTCTTGTCACAGGCCTGGTTAAAGTCTCTGACTAAGGTTTGTTGTGTGTCGGGCTGGGCCATCTCATGTTTAATGACCACATCATGCAGCTCCATAAGTACCTGTTTGTAATTGGCATTGGGAGGGATATAAACTCCAGTGAGGATCAGTGATAAGAATTCTCAGGTAGATTGAAGGGTTTCCATTTAATCATGATTTGCTTGAAGGCAGTAAAGCAGGAGCTAAGCTCAACTCTAATGTCTGTGAACCACCCAGTAGTAATGAAAAAGCACTCACCGCCTCCTCTCCCTTTTCCAGAATTCGAGTTCCAATCCACCCTATGAATGGTGAAACTGTCTGGTCAGATATCAGCGTTCAGTGTGTTCTCTGTTGGCCAGGTCTTGGTGCAGCAAACAACTAAGATTTGTCTTACCTGTCTCTGATAAAGCAGCTTTGCCTTCAGGTCATCAATTTTATTCTCCGGATATATGCCAGTAATATGGATGTTAGTGGAGGTCTCGGACCCCTGTGCTTCAGTCTTGTTTGGATCCTGGCCCCCATTCCACATTTCAGACCTCGACCTTGGTGTTGGCCTGGCCCTTTAAGGCCTCTGCCTTCCAGTCAGCCTGTTTCTGACTCAGCCGTTACCCAGGAGATATGTAGATTGTTAAGTGTTTAGCAGCTGGTTGGTCATTAAAAAAAATCCACATGCAGCTGTAAAGGTGAGTATTTTAAAGGAGTAAATAACAGGGGTTACAGAAAGTTACTGTCGGCCACCAGCACCATTTTTCAAATGTTTTCTTGTGTTTTTCAGTTTCTAATAATTCTATATGAAAAAGTCTCTGACTCCTGCCTTCCAGTTTTAGCACTAATCCCACGTTTATGCTTCTTCATTTTACGACTAATCAAACTAATTTTTCATTATCATATCAAGCAAACTCATCCAACTTTTTGAACACTTCTATTAGAACCCCTTCTCCGTAGTGTAGTGGTTAGCGTTGGCAACTCTGTGCTCTTCATCTGATTTATGTACAATTATGCTGCTAGAGGGCGACAGACACTGCCTGATTCACCAGCGTCAGGCTGACTAGGTGGTGGGTGGTACAACAGTATTGTTAGATTTACACCATGAGGGACCTGTAAGAAATGAGAGATACATAAGCAGACAGGTGTAGACAAATGGACAGATATGAAGTACTCAAAATTGAAAAGGCTATGTTAAGAGTGAATGCAGGCATTCTTTTGATTTTACACTCCTAGCTACCTATCAAGATTCAATGTATTATCATAGTAATCTTCTTCTTCTTTGGCTTGGCTTCGCGGACGAAGATTTATGGAGGGGGTAAAAGTCCACGTCTGCTGCAGGCTCGTTTGTGGCTGACAAGTCCGATGCGGGACAGGCAGACACGGTTGCAGCGGCTGCAGGGGAAAATTGGTTGGTTGGGGTTGGGTGTTGGGTTTTTCCTCCTTTGCCTTTTGTCAGTGAGGTGGCCTCTGCGGTCTTCTTCAAAGGAGGTTGCTGCCCGCCAAACTGTGAGGCGCCAAGATGCACAGTTTGAGGCGATATCAGCCCACTGGCAGTGGTCAATGTGACATGAATTTTCTTTTTTCCTTCTGCAAGGCAGACAGATTCGCCACCAGCAGGAATTACCCAAGGACCTCACAGTTAGAGAGCGAGAAGCAAAAGAATGTGCCCCCAGTCACCTCCAGCGCTTCCGCAGCCACACAGAGTCTATTCCAAACCATTGGCACCTGAGCTCCAGATTCGAACCTCTGACACTCTCTGGAACCCTTCAGCTCCCTCGGCGGCACCCCATATCCTGGTTCGGATACCTGGCACCCCTCCAGCCAATTCTGGCCCGTCTCCAGCAGTTCGCAGCCCAGCATGAGTCTCCCAACAGCAGTCTCCAGCAGCCCACAGCTTCCATGGGTTCCTCGCCTCAAGTCTCTAGCAGCCCGCCACGTGCACTGATCCCTCAGCCACAGAGCCCCTCACCGGTCCACCGCTGTGGTCACCGTCCCCGCAGGTCATCTCGGGTTCTCCTTCTCAGATGATGCATGATCTTCCCAAACTCTGGTGCCCTGCTCATGTCCTCCAGTTCCATGACAATACCCTTAGAATAATTAATCTGCATAAAATGAGACCCCAGACATGAGTGGCCTGCAGCCCAGTCAGAAAGAAAGAACACTTCAGGTGCTACCTTCCCCAAGGGAAGTTGTTGAGGTGGACTTAGACAAGAACTATGATGAGGCACTCTACAAACAAAGACCAAATGGTTTTGCATAATAGAATGTATAGTGCATTGGCACGCCAGCCAGCAAGTCTCAGTGACTAACCAGTAACCACCTTCTCAACACCCACTCCTCTGCTTATCTTCATTAAAGTTACTGCCCATATCACCGGAGTCAACGGCTGAACCACTTGTGATGCAGTATGCATCCTACCAAAACAAACCTTGAGACACAATCTTGGGTGCGTGCAGACCATTCCAATCAGTGGAATCATTGTTTGAGCATGCCATTGGTTACAGCTGCAATATTAGCATTGTTATCTGCTTCTAGGTTAATTTGACAAGCAGATTCAAATACAGATGACATTATCATGTATAGGTCAGAGTCATTGTGACTACAATAAAAATAGCAGGCATTGACTTTCAGAATACTCTTTATGGTTGAAGGATTGGAATCCCTTCCAGTTGTCACATATCTCTGAGTTCATACAAGATGCCCACAAAATGAAAAGAGCACCGTCACTGGCAGCCTGACCAGTGATGAAATTTAGAGCCTTCACAGTGCCTCAAGCTCATTCTACTTATTGCTGCCTTCTGGACAAGAGAGTACCTGCGACCTCCTTGATGTTCAAAACTAGAATTAAACTATGTTCTACATAGATTTAAACATCTTGGAACAAGCAGTTGATGGCTGCAGTGTAATAAGTAGCTACTGGCAAAGCAAGGCCCTGCCAGCAAACTATGTTGTGTTTACATTGAGGATAAATTTGCCTAGCTCCAGGCATTTGATGCTTTGAGCAAGTAACAAAAGAAATTGATGAAGGAAGGGTGGTAGATGTGGTATATTTGGAATTTAGTTCCCACGGTAGACTCATTCAGAAAGTCATGAGGCTGGGATCCATGGATCATTGCCTGTGTGGATTCAGAATTGGCTTGTCTGCAGAAAGCAGAGGGTAGTAGTAGATGGAACGTATTCTACCTGGAGTCCAGTGACTAGTGGAATTTTGCAGGGATCTGTTCTGGGACCCCTGCTCTGTGATTTTTCTAAATTACCTGGATGAAGAAGTAGAGAGATGGGTCATTAAGTCTGTAGATGACACAAAGATTGGAGGTGTTGTGGATAGTGTAGAACAGCCTTTCTCCATGTGGGCAACAATACATTTAAAGGGGACCATGGACTGAAATCATAAAATATGTTTCATTTTTTAAGTAGTGAGTGGGAGAGAAGTACGGAGGAAACCAACTAAACTTGACTACAGGGAAGGAGGTCCATAAACTTTGAGTAGACTCCTAAGGTGGGCATAGCCAAAAAAAGGCTGAGAATGGCTGATGTAGAAGGTTGTCATAGGTTACAACGAGACATGGACAGGATACAGAAAGGGGCAGAAATGTGGCAGATGGAGTTCAATCTGGATAAGTGTGAAGTGATTAATTATGAATAGCCAAACTTGAAGGCAGAGCACATAGTTAATGACAGGATTCTTAAATGTGCGAAAGAACAGAGGGACCGTGATTCATAGATTTCTGAAAGTTATCAAGTAGGTTGATAGGATAGTTAAGAAGGAATATAATATGCTGGCCTTCATCAGTTGGGGGGGATTGAGTTCAAGAGTCATGAGGTAATGTAGCTTTATAAAATTCTGATTACACTACAATTGGAATATTGTGTTCACTTCTGGTCGCCTCATTACAAGAAGGGTGTGGAACCTATAGAGAGGGTGCAGAGGAGATTTACCAGGATGCTGCCTGGATTGGAGATCGTGTCTTATGAGGCAAGGTTAACAGAGCTAGAAATTTTCTCTTTGGAATGAAGGATGAGAGATTATTTATTCAAGGTCTACAAGATTATGAGAAGTATAGACAGGATGTAGATCCAGCATCTTTTTCCCAGGGCAAGAATAGCAAACACCAGAGGACATCTGTACAAAGCGAGGGGAGGAAAGTTCAGGGAAGACATTAGGGGTAAGTCTTTATACACTGAGAGTAATGGGTGCCTGGAATGCAATGCCAGGGGTAGTGGGGGAGGCTGGTAAAATTGGGACATTTGAAAGACTCTTGGACAGGCACATGAATACAAGAAAAATAGAGAGTTAGGGATACGAGGTAGGGAAATTTTAGATTGTTGAGTAGATTTATATAGGTCGGCACAGCATTGTGGACTGCAGGGCCTGTACTGAATTGTTATATTCTATAATGAAACTAAACACCTTAGGTTATTAATCATAAACATTAACAGGGTGAATTCAGCCAAGAATTTGACAGAGCCAGATCTGAAGCCAAATATCGCCCACCCTGGATATGACTTAGCAAAATATAAATAAAACACCAGAAGCAGGCTTTGGTTATCCTGCTACATAGAAAAAGTTATTTCTCCATTTTGTACTTATTTATCCTTTAACAAAGGTAGGGAGGTCAATTTAATTATTTGATAGGGGAACTGGTCAGAGGATATTGATTTCCCACTTGTATCATTATTCGGTTCTGAAGCCAGGAGCAGATAAATTCAAAACAAAGCTGATACTAAAATTTGGCTCAATTCTGTTGGACAGTCGTAAAATAATAATTTGATTTCAACTGAGTAAAAAGTACACCACCAGACCAAGCTTGTCTTGAAGACTGTCAGCTAAAATTAGTGTAACTCTGGAGTGCTCTCTGACTTGTTCCATTACTTAAATGAAGATCAACGATAAGATCCCGCATGCTAGACTGGTCCATGGGAGGAGGTGTTCAATGGGAGACAGAATTGGCTTGATAGAGGCTGTTTTATAGATTGGAAGCCTGCTTTGTTCTGCAGTGATCAGTGTTTAGTTTACTGTTTGTCATCTATATGGTCATCCAAGTCATTATTATATTGAATGACACCAAAATTGGTGGATTAATGGACAGTGGCAAAAGTTACCTAAGATTATAGCAGGATCTAGATGAACTAGGGAAGTGAAGCAAGGGGGCAGCAGTTGGATGTTGATTTGGACAATCCAAAGTGTTGCACTTTGGTTGGTTAAACCAAGGCAGACTTGCGCAGTGAATGGTAGAGATCTGGAGAGTGCTGTTAAACAAAGAAACTTGGGGTACGGGTTCATATATCCATGAAAGTGGTGTCTCAGGTAGACATGGTGGTAAGAGTGCTGTATGGCATGCTTATGAGGATAAGGCTGGAAAGGGGTACTGATGGTAATGATCAGCCATGATCTAAAATGGCGGTGCTGGCCCGACGGGCCAAATGGCCTACTCCAGCTCCTATTGTCTATTGTCTATTGCCTTAGTCAGGGTGTTGAATAGAGCAGCAGGGACATCATATTACAATTCTACAAGATTTTGGTGAGATTGCACCTGGTATATTGGGCAGTTTTGGTCACCCAACTATGGAAAGTATATCATTAAGCTTAAAGGATGCAAGAAAAATTCACGAGCACGTGGCCAGGACTGGTGGGTTTGAATTATAAGGAGAGGATGGATTGGCTGGGTCTCCTCTCCCTCAGCATAGGAGGCTAAGGGTGGGTTGACCTTGTGAAGATTTCAAAAAGTGCAAGGGACATCCATAAGGTAAAGCATCATAGGCTTTTTCCCCAGGGAAGAGGAGTCTAGAACTATAAGGCATAGATTTAAAGTGAGAGTGGAAAGATTTAATAAGGGTCCAGAGAAGGAATGCATTTGGAGGGCTATGGGGAACCTGTGTGTCATTAGGAATTACAGGATTGCTCTTGTGCAGAGCTGGTAAAAATTCAATGGGCTGAATAGCCTTTACCACAATGAGGTTTTGACATTTCAACTTGGCTTATCAATTATAAATGACAATCTGAAGAATACAATGTTTAACTTCCTGCAACCTGATATTATAATAAAATCAGTATGTGACTTTCAGACTTGTTGGAAGCTTTCCAAATTAAACATATTTTTGCCATTTTGTCACTCACAGCTGACTGCACAACTAAATGCAGAATTGTTATAACAGACCATGGAGGCAAGTAAATACTGTATATATAACAAGCTTCCAGAGGAAGTGGAAAAAGTCCGGACAATTGTATGATTCCAACTATGGATTGGTAAGGTTTAGAGGCTTTGTGGCTTTATATAAAGCCAAAGATCATGCATATTTTATGAACCAATTTCTCTGCCATGGAGCGATATCCGGGGCTTGAGCCATGAGGCAGAGAGAAAGAATGTGCTGTGCTATATACAGTGCTAAACTGCGCTTCTAGGCAATAATGACCCGAGGTGATTTAAACTAGCCAACACCAAGGTGGGCACTAATAGGTGGCCGAAGTCCAACTTGACTGACAGGTGATGTGATTTCTGAATAAGTTTCAGACAGGGAGGACATATGACCACCTGCAATACACACATTCCAGATAGGCAGGGAAGCCACACTTCCTCTACACACAACAATGTTGCAGCTTTTGATTCTTCCTATCAAAGTGTGACACATCACACATTTTTGGAATTAAATTTCCTCTGCCATCACCCCTCCCACTTCACTACCCTGTATGTGATTTCACTTTGAACCAGAGAAATCCTATTTTGTTGGGTTGTATATGTGCAGTCAGATGATAAAAAACTTGAAATATCTTCAATGAACTTCCCTGGCCTAACCATGTCATTATGCTGGCTAAGAATGTGCACCAATGCCTCTACCTCCTCAGAAACATAAGGAAATTTTTCTTATACCGTGTCCCTCCACAATCTTTACAGATGCATCATCGAAAATAACCTGTCAGAGTGCATCGCTGTGGGATACAAGAAATGCTCCATCCAAGACCGCATGGAAACTGCAGCTCAGGCCATCACACAAACCAAAGTTCAAAGTTATTGTCAGAGTACATACATGGCATCACATACAACCCTGAGATTCTTTTTCCAGGCACAATTTCTAGTGTAACTACTACAATTAGTAGTGCAAACCATACTCAAGAAAAGGATACCTATACAAAAGAGAGAAACATAAACAAAGAAAGAAATGTAAATAAATGGCACAAGTACAGAAAACAAAATTCAGTAATAAATAGTGGGCAAAGTAAGAGTACTTAAAAGAATTTTTCATTGAATTTGTTGTTTAGGAGTCTGATAGTGGAGGGTTAGCAATTGATCCTGAATCTGGTTGTATGCATCTTGTGGCACCTATACTTCCTTCCTGACAGCATGAGCAAGAACAGAGAATGTGCTGAGTGGTATGAATCCTTGAAGATTGCTACTGCTCTCCAACAGCAGCGTTCCAGTGTAGACCTTCTCCTCCTTTCCTCCAGCAACTTCATCTACACTTCCTGCTGCCTTAGAAAAGCAGACAACATATTAAAGGAGTCATTCCCCCACCACCAACCCCACTCCCCAGCCACACTCTCTTCTCCTTCATCTCATCTGAAAGAGTATTCATGAATGTGAAATAACAACCAGATAAGAGGACGGTCTCTTTCCTGCTGCTATCAGACTTCTGAACAAATGTCATGAGTAAAATAATATTATTTTAGCTCTATTTTCACAGATTTATTTCTATAACTTTGTATTCAGTATTTTCATTGCTCTTGCTGAACAATAAAACCAACCTTTTCACTGTACTTGAACTTGACCTTGTTTTTTTTCTTTACTCTATCTTTTTGGTCATCCTTGCAATTCTGGCATTAGTTTCCCTATCCTTCTCCCTCTTCAGAATGTGCTTAGAAACACATTTCAATGGCTTCCCTTTGTTCAGATGGTATATTAGGGTGGCCACATTGACCACCGCCAGTGGGCTGATATCGCCTCAAACCGTGCATCTTGGCGCCTCACAGTTCGGCGGGCAGCAACCTCCTTTGAAGAAGACCGCAGAGCCCACCTCACTGTCAAAAGACAAAGGAGGAAAAACCCAACACCCAACCCCAACCCACCAATTTTCCCCTGCAACCGCTGCAACCGTGTCTGCCTGTCCCGCATCGGACTTGTCAGCCACAAACGAGCCTGCAGCTGACGTGGACATTTACCCCCTCCATAAATCTTCGTCCGCGAAGCCAAGCCAAAGATATTAGGGTAGGGTTATAGCAAGATATTTCTGCAGATTGCATGTGACTTTTATAAGGAGCAAACCTGAAAAACTAAATGGAATTCAATGGTTAACAAATTTATGTCCTTTCCAAGCTACAATGGAAAATGAAACCAGTGCTCTAGTTTAATTGTCAAAAGCAAATGAGCAGAGACATCAGTTGAGATTAGCATGAGGTTCATCACTGTAATTACTGTGAACAAGCAAACAATTCTGAGGTTAACATGTGGAGAATGGTATCTTGGACACCCCACCAAGCTTGCTTGAACTTCAGAAACTGTACCCAGTGTGACTCGCCTGCCTCTGAAGGTTTCAGAAAAAAAATTGAACAGTAAACCAAAGACGGAAATGATTGCTTCCCATTTGCAATCTTTGTAGACTCAGTAAGATAGATTTACATCATGTTATCTGGCAACAAGTCAAGTATGGTGGATGAAACCTTTTTTTTTAATTTTTTTTATTTTTCACACTATGAACCATATTAACCAAAATACACACACAAACATTTCCCTCTTGAATATACACAGTGTTATTTTCTCCCCTTTCCCCCCCTCCCTTCCCTCCCTCCTTCCCACCCCCCTCCCTACCCACTAAACGTTCAACATATACAATAAACCCATTAAACAATGTCATCACACAATGAAAATAAACAAGAAAATTGTGTCATCTACTTTTTCACACTGGGTCAGTTCATTTCGTCTTCTTTTCATTCTGTCATTTTAGGGGATGGAGGACCACGGTAGGCCCTCTCTGTTGTGTTCCATGTACAGTTCCCAAATTTGTTTGAATACTGTGAGGTTATTTTTTAAATTATATGTTATTTTTTTCCAATGGAATACATTTATTCATTTCTATGTACCATTGCTGTATTCTCAGGCTCTCTTCTGATTTCCAGGTTGACATAATACATTTTTTTGCTACAGCTAAGGCTATCATAAATCTTTTTTGTGCTTCATCCAAATTGAGGCCTTGTTCTTTACTTCTTATATTACTTTGAAGAAAGATCTCTGGATTTTTTGGTACGTTGCTTTTTGTGATTTTATTTAATACCTGATTTAGATCTTCCCAAAACTTTTCCACTTTATCACATGCCCAAATTGCATGTACTGTTGTTCCCGTTTCCTTCTTACAGCGAAAACATCTGTCTGGTACTGTTGGGTCCCATTTATTTAACTTTTGGGGCGTGGTATATAGCCTGTGTAACCAATTATATTGTATCATGCGTAATCTCGTGTTTATTGTATTTCTCATAGTTCCGGAGCATAGATGTTCCCATTTTTCATTTTTTATCTTTATGTTTAGATCTTGTTCCCACTTTTGTTTGAGTTTACAGCTTATTTCATCGTTCTCTTTCTCTTGCAGCTTCATGTACATGTTTGTTATAAATCTTTTAATTATCATTGTGTCTGTAATCACATATTCAAAACTGCTTCCTTCTGGTAGCCTCAGCCTGCTTTCCAATTTGTTCTTCAAGTAGGTTTTCAGTTGGTGATATGCAAACATTGTACCGTGAGTTATACCATATTTGTACTTCATTTGTTCAAATGATAATAAATTATTTCCCAAAAAAACAATTTTCTATTCTTTTGATCACTTTTCTCTCCCATTCTCTAAAGGAAAGGTTATCTATTGTGAAAGGGATTAGTTGATTTTGCGTCAATAATAATTTTGGTAGTTGGTAATTTGTTTTTTTTCCTTTCTACGTGAATTTTCTTCCAAATGTTGAGCAGATGGTGCAGTACTGGTGAACTTCTATGTTGCACCAGCTTTTCATCCCACTTATAAAGTATATGTTCTGGTACCTTCTCCCCTATTTTATCTAGCTCTAACCTGGTCCAATCTGGTTTTTCCCTTGTTTGATAAAAATCTGATAGATATCTTAATTGTGCTGCTCTATAATAATTCTTAAAGTTTGGTAGCTATAAGCCCCCTTGTTTGTACCATTCTGTTAATTTATCTGGCACTATCCTCGGTTTCCCCCCTTTCCATAAGAATTTCCTTATTATTTTCTTTAGCTCATTGAAAAATTTCTCTGTTAAGGGAATTGGTAATAATTGAAATAGGTATTGTATCCTTGGGAAGATATTCATTTTAATGCAATTTACACTCCCTATCAATGTTAGTGGTAAATCTTTCCAATGTTCTATGTCATCCTGTAATTTCTTCATTCACGGCTGATAATTTAATTTGTATAGGTGGCCTAAATTATTATCTAATCTAATACCTAGTTATCAGATTGCTTGTGTTTGCCATTTAAATGGTGATTCTTTTTTAAACTCTGTGTAATCTGCATTATTCATTGGCATCACTTCACTTTTATTTGCGTTGATCTTGTACTCCGATGTTTCTCCATATTCCTTCAATTTCTTATGTAGTTCTTTTATTGATATTTCTGGTTCTGTTAAGTATACTATGATGTCATCTGCAAATAAACTGATTTTACACTCCTTCTTTATTTTTATCCCTTTTATTTTATTTTCTGTTCTTAACAGTTCTGCCAAGGGTTCTATAGCTAAAGCGAACAGTGAGGGAGATAGTGGACATCCCTGCCTAGTTGACCTGCTTAATTTAAATTGGTTCGATATATATCCATTTACTGTCACCTTCGTCAATGGTCCCTTAAATAATCCAATTAATATATTTCTCTGGTAGATTGAACTTCTGTAGTACTTTGAATAAATAATTCCATTCTACCCTGTCAAAGGCTTTCTCTGCATCTAAAGCTCCTTTTTTTTAGAAAAAAAAGCTGTGATCTCCCATATAATGTCTATTTCATATTCTTGAGAGATTTTGAACATTGTATTGATGTTTTTAAATCATTTCCCAAGAACCAAGACTAAAATAAAAATAAACAATTTCATATATAATAGCAATGCACAATATTTTGGAGACAGAGCCAAGAAGAATTGAAGTGCCCAATTTACCCAATTGATCACATCGTTCATTGACCAGGATATGGCCCGCTTGCTGTTGATTAGTTCCATAAATATATCATCAAGCCCCCTCCATACTATAATTGACAAATGAACAAAACATTCTCTGGCCTTTTAACTTCAATCATCAAATCATTAATGATCAAAAATGTTTCATGAGACCAACAGTTAGTTCTGGGAACATTTTAAAACAGCATCTGCTCTCTTTTGCATTAGGTGTAACACAATGATTCAACAGAAAATATGCACCGAATCGTAACTCACAATACCAACTATGTTGGGGATGGATCCATGCCTAATGAGTCAGTGAGTTGCACAACAAATGTGCTTTTCTGCACTAATATAGCAAAATCTTTGCTAGGATTCTCCTTAATAGACTAATACCTAGTGTCGCCGAAAATGTCCTCCCAGAATCACAGTGTGGCTTTCGCGCAAACAGAGGAACTACTGACATGGTCTTTGCCCTCAGACAGCTTCAAGAAAAGTGCAGAGAACAAAACAAAGGACTCTACCTCACCTTTCTTGACCTCACCAAAGCCTTTGACACCGTGAGCAGGAAAGGGCTTTGGAAAGTTCTATAGCGCCTCAGATGCCCCCCAAAGTTCCTCAACATAGTTATCCAACTGCACGAAAACCAACAAGGTCGGGTCAGATACAGCAATGACCTCTCTGAACCCTTCTCCATTGACAACGGCGTGAAGCAAGGCTGCGTCCTCGCACCAACCCTCTTTACTATCTTCTTCAGCATGATGCTGAAACAAGCCATGAAAGACCTCAACAATGAAGACGCTGTTTACATCCGGTACCGCACAAATGGCAGTCTCTTCAATTTGAGGCGCCTGCAAGCTCACACCAAGACACCAGAGCAACTTGTCCGTGAACTACTCTTTGCAGACAATGCCACTTTAGTTGCCCATTCAGAGCCAGCTCTCCAGCACATGACGTCCTGTTTTGCGGAAACTGCCAAAATGTTTGGCCTGGAAGTCAGCCTGAAGAAAACTGAGGTCCTCCATCAGCCAGCACCCCCCCCCCACACATCTCCATTGGGCACACAGAACTCAAAATGGTCAACCAGTTTACCTACCTCGGCTGCACCATTTCATCTGATGCAAGGATTGACAAAGAGATAGACAACAGACTCGCCAAGGCAAATAGCGCCTTTGGAAGACTACACAAAAGAGTCTGGAAAAACAACCACCTGAAGAAACACACAAAGATCAGCGTGTACAGAGCTGTTGTCATTCCCACGCTCCTGTTCGGCTCCGAATCATGGGTCCTCTACCGGCATCACCTACGGCTCCTAGAACGCTTCCATCAGCGCTGTCTCCGCTCCATCCTCAACATTCATTGGAATGACTTCATCACCAACATCGAAGTACTCGAGCTGGCAGAGTCCGCAAGCATCGTATCCATGCTGCTGAAGACCCAACTGCGCTGGGTGGATCATGTCTCCAGAATGGAGATCGTGTTCTATGGCGAGCTCTCCACTGGCCACCGAGACAGAGGTGCACCAAAGAAGAGGTACAAGGACTGCTTAAAGAAATCTCTTGGTGCCTGCCACATTGACCGTCACCAGTGGGCTGATATCGCCTCCAACGTGAATCTTGGTGCCTCACAGTTCAGCGGTCAGCAACCTCCTTCGAAGAAGACTGCAGAGCCCACCTCACTGACAAAAGACAAAGGAGGAAAAACCCAACACCCAACCCCAACCAACCAATTTTCCCTTGCAACCGCTGCAACCGTGCCTGCCTGTCCCGCATCGGACTTGTCAGTCACCAACGAGCCTGCAGCAGACGTGGACATACCCCTCCATAAATCTTCGTCCGCGAAGCCAAGCCAAAGAGAAAGAAGAAGATAATCTGCCTACATTGGTCCTGTATATTTCTACTCCTTCCCTACCCAGGAAACTCTCCAAATTTTAATTTTACCCGACTCTACCACCTCCTCTGGCAGCTCATTCCATATAACCCCCACTTTCTGTGGGAAAAGATGCCCTGCTTAAAACTTAAAATGTGAAGCAAGAAGCCAATACACCTCAAATTCCATTGTTTACAGAAGCATGGTGGCAGACAGTGGCCAATTCTTGAAAAATGCTTTAAAAGTGCAAGGGCACAGAATGTCCTTAGGGTGGAGATCACCTAAAGTAGTTGGGAAGGTGTGCAACATCACCACCGACCTAGATGGCAGACTTAAATGACTTAGCAGGTCCTTGGAACTAACAATGCAAAGCACCACACAGTGCTCGTGGAGACAAAATCCTGTCTTCACAACATGGGCAACCTCCATCATCTTGTGAGGCATGCTGAGTGGGATAGACTCAGAGCATATCAGGCAGCATAAAATGGTGCATCAATGAGTTGCTGTAGAACAGCACCAGCACCAGTCATGTATACCAGCATAATGTATAACTTCATGCCCACAATTTCCCTCATTCTACTGTTATCATCAAGCTTGGGCATCAAGCAGGGGAAACATGCCAGGAGCAGCATCCATCATACTTAAAAATGAGATGCCAATCTGCTGAAGATATGACACAGGACTACATGTGTGAAATAGACATAACTAAGCAATCTCACAAAATGGTTAACATAACGATTTTCACAACGCTATAATAGCGTGAACACCTTGGGTTCAAATCGGTCACTGCCAATAAGGAGTTTGTATGTTCTCTCCGTAATCTGTGTAGATTTTCCCTGGGTGCTCTTGTTTCCTCCCACTTTCCAAAATGTATGAAACTGTAAGTTAATAGGGTGTAAGTGGCCAGTGTGGGTTTCATTGGCTGGAATCGGTGACGCCCTTATTATCAATTTTTTTTAAACTAGTGGATCACGTCAAAGCTCTCCAATCTCACCACACCTCGTTGTCAACGGTGGTGGCCAATTAAACAGTTGTAAGAGGAAGCCCCAAGAATAACTTTATCCTCAAAGTTAGAACCCAGCATGTGAGGGCTAAAGATGTATTCAGCTGCAAGTGCTGAGGGGAAGATCCATTTTGGCTCCTTCGCAAAATCCCTGCCAATTTGTACCAATACATATTTATAAATGTACATATTTATAAATGTTTGAAGCAGGTAGGTGGCACGTCATACCTGTCAACTGACAGAGAAGGTGCAGGTGGCCGAAAACATGTGAAAATCACTTGAAATAATTAGACATAGTCATAGCCTTTGAACAGGACATGTTTTCGAGATGACATATCAAATACTAAGCATTTTCAAGTAAATATTTTGATCTTCCTAAAATCAATGGGTTTTTACATAGACATTGTTAAACTTTCAGTGTGAGGTTTGCTTTTGGTGTCTGAGTGTGAAGCAATGCATATTTTGATAGTAGGACAAGAAAAAAAAGAAATGTGTTGTCAAAATATTATCCTCATAATGCTGAGGAATATTGGGCAAACAAGAACATTGAGCTAACCTGCAGCACTCCCAGATCCAATATTGCTGAGATAGGTACACACTTGTCTTTTTTGTGAGAGTTGGATCAAGAAAATAACAACAAAGAAATCAGAGAAATTCAGTGAGTGATGAATGATCATTCCTGGCAGAGAGCAGGTCTGTTTTTCTCGTACTGATAACCGCCTTCATAATTAGTAACATTCATGGTCTTCATTCCTAACCTTTCCTTTCCCTGCCACGTTTCTTACAGAATCTCACTGGAGCTTTAACAATATAAAATTCAATGGTCATATACTCTCAAATGGGAATGGATAACAATTTTTATTTGGATGAATCATTGGATTGTTGAGACCCACTTGCAGCATATTCCCTTGTACATTTTCACTCCTCTGAAAAATTACCTATGCCTTTTAAACAATGAATTATACAATTTCACAATAGCTTAAAAAGCCACCCCTTCTGATAAATTCCCCCAAAGGATTGGGTTTAAATGCTGTTATGATGGAATAGCGCAAGACTGTCAAATCCTCATGAATAAAATCAAATAGTTTCTAAATGATATATTAAAAAAAACAAGCTATGTAATTATTTCTGTGCTAATGTGGCCAACTTCTCAACAGAGAGTTCAAACAACAAATAAATAAGCCCCATAATCAGGTTCATTTCCTTGGCAATGTTATCAAGTTCATTCATTATCATCTAATTGTGCAGCCTGCAGCTGACGTGGACATTACCCCTCCATAAATCTTCGTCCAAAGAAGAAAAGAAGAATTGTGCATTTACAACCCAACATCTCTCCAGACCATGGTGCATGCACCAAAGCACACAAATGCACCCTACATAATGATCACATAAATAATAAAAATAAATCTGCATAAGTATCTGGGTTGATTTTCACAGTAACAGGTTACTGTTCATCAATCTCACAGCAAGCTATTGACAGTCTTGATTTTATTGCTCCTGTACCACCTTCTTGATGGTAGTGGGTTGGATGGAAAGGGTCTTCTATAATTCCTTGAGTTCTATTTAAACAACACACCCAGTAAATGTCATCTGCAGAGGAAAGAGGGACCCCAGTGATCGTTTCACTGAATAAACTTGCAGCTACCATTCTACACAATGATACAGTCAGACAGAACACTCTCAATTGTACTACAGCAAACGGTTGTCAAGATGGGGGCCAGTAGTCTTGTCCTCCTCAGCTTCCTCGTAGGCACTGCTGCGCCTTTCTGACTAATGAGGAGGTGTTGTAAGTCCAGAATAGATCATCCCTTATATGCACACTAAGGAACTTTGTGCTCTCCACTCTCACCACAACGGAACCATTGATGAAAAACAATTCTAAGGCTTGATTAACAGAAAGCAGGATATCCAGACAAGCACTCTTCCTTCAACTAAATTTGCTCAGTTTTTTTAAAATTGACTGCCATTTTTGTTTACAATAATATCCCCTCCTGCACCTGATAACTCATACTGCACTGGTTGATTAGACTATAAAACTAAAATTTCCCCACAATGTTGTAATAAAATAGCAAATTATAAAATGAATTTTAAATGTTGTAATACAGTAAGAATATCCTCACAATACTGCCTGTGATTAGATATATATTTAATTAGACATTTCTCAGTTATTCATACATAAATTACAAGTTGCTCTCTCTCACTTTCATCCCAGAACAACTCAATTGATAAGGAATTGAGCAATAAATTTAGAGAAGGCTTGTGTTCACTTCTTTAGCTGCTTAATGATGGTAGGTCAATTATCTGATTGCACTGGATTTTTCTCTTTCTTTTCTTTCTTTGGCTTGGCTTCGAAGACGAAGATTTATGAAGGGGTAAATGTCCACGTCAACTGCAGGCTCGTTTGTGGCTGACAAGTCCGATGCGGGACAGGCAGACATGGTTGCAGCGGTTGCAGGGGAAAATTGGTTGGTTGGGGTTGGGTGTTGGGTTTTTCCTCCTTTATCTTTTGTCAGTGAGGTGGGCTCTGTGGTCTTCTTCAAAGGAGGTTGCTGCCCGCCGAACTGTGAGGCGCCAAGATGCACGGTTTGAGGCGATATCAGCCCACTGGTGGTGGTCAATGTGGCAGGCACCAAGAAATTTCTTTAGGCAGTCCTTGTACCTCTTCTTTGGTGCACCTCTGAAACGGTGCCCAGTGGAGAGCTCGCCATATAACACGATCTTGGGAAGGCGATGGTCCTCCATTCTGGAGACGTGACCTATCCAGCGCAGTTGGATCTTCAGTAGTGTGGATTTGATTATTATCTGAAACCAACATTTCATATAGTTGATTCCAAAAATTTTAATTAAAAACTGTTTCTTGAACATTCTGGAATTGTCTTTCTTGTTTAATTTCCCATGTTTTATTTGTCAAAACATTTTGTGTAGCTGCATTGGACAAAGTTCTGAGATTGTCTTTTGCAACACAAATCCAGTCCCAACCACAAGACAATTTCTTGGCTGTGGGATACAGTTTGTTCATTTACTAAATATGCTGCTTACAAAGCTGGATATTTCTGTTTAATTCCAATACACTGCATTATCTTTTTTTTTTCAATTAAGCTACCGTGTTAAAGGCCAAGTAGTTAATGGTGTTGAATTTTAAAGTTTTATTCCATTACTAACTCTGGGTTGAGATTAACCAATCCAGCTCTCAGAGGTAACTCCAGCCAACAATTTCATCGTCCTCTTAGCTACTTAACTGTAGTTTCAAGTTAATCCATTCAATAATGTTACTAAATGTAACATTTGAAAATCAAGTTGAGTTAAAGACACTGCAGGATAGCAAAGTAGCAATGAATTGCAAACTATGGGTTAGACTGGGCCACTAAACAATGAAATCATTCATTTGAAAAACCACGTGGTGTTGATGTGATTTGTTGGCACTGTTGATAAGGCTCCCACTGTTACAAAACAGTAGTCAAGTGAAACAGAGGCTGCCAATACAGTTTGTTCCTATTTGTCCATAAACCAGTCAATCTATCCATCTATCTGTCTTGTTTGTTTTATCAATCTAACTCACACCATTGCTTTATAAACTGTTATTCTGTCGCACATTTGCGATTTGACAATTGTGCCAATTAAGAGTCAACTTGGCAAGAAATTAAAGTGAGATTTTGATTTTAAAGGTCAATTATGAGGAGGAAGCTTAGATCTGAATATAATTATCCAGCATGGAAATCAATAACATTCCTGAAAATCCACTGCATGCAACAGAATTGAGAATGACCTGTGTGGAGTTCCTTGTCTTGTCTGGCTGCATCATTGTGTGGTATGGCAGCTGCAGACCATCAATTACAGAGGATAATCAAAGCATCCGAGGAGATCACTGGGGTCTCCATTTCTTCTATAGATGACATTTACTGGGAGTGTTGTCTTAATAGGGCTCATCCAGTGCACAAGTATCTTCAACAAATTACCATCATTAAGAGGTACAGGAGCATCAAAGTCAGGAGTACCAGGCTGGGGAATGGCTTCTTCCCATAGGCTGTGAGACTGGTTGAAAGTATCCTGTAACTGTGAAAATCATTCCAAATATTTAAATAAATAAATACGCAGATAAATACTTATTTATTATCTATGCAATCTTTATGTACTGTGTATTTGTGCGGGCACCATGATTTGGAAAGACACTGTTTCATCGGGTTATAAATATAAAATCAGATGATAACAAACTTGATGTTGAACATGGATCTACTGTATTTTTTTGAATATTTTATTTACAAATTTTAAACCACAATAATAAGTACATTTATTTAAATTCAAAAATTATTTCAAAAAGTTATACATATGGTATATAAGATCCTCTCCCTCTCCCCCACAAAAAATCCCTAGAAAGAAACAAAGTAAGAAAAAGAAATTGAAGAAAGAAGGATGGGAAAATGCCAAGGGAATAAAGCATTTATATCATGAAGTCTAATATTGGAGGTTACCAAGAAGTGAGGTCTTCAGAGCGTCTATCAAATATACAAGCCCACATTTTGTAAATATGGGTGCCATATATTCCAAAATTAATGATATTTATTTTGTAAACTATAGGTAATCTTTGAATATAACTACAGTGTTCTGGATGCCATCTTTCCATATCTAAATCTGTATCTGACTTCCATGATACTACAATGCATTTCCTAGAAATTGCTACAGCAGTTTGTACAAATTTAATTTGATACATAGTTAATTTTAATGTAGGTCTTATAACCTTAATATTGCTCAATAAGAATAACATCAGATCCTGTGGGAACTTGACCCCTGTAATCTGTTCCAAAAAAAATCACCAACTTCCAACCAAAAATATCTAACTTTAGGACAATACCAAGTGGAATAAAAAAAGTTCCAATCTCACGTCAACACCTAAAACATAAATCTGATATAGTAGGATTCAGTCCATTTAATTTTTGTGGAGTCAAATATAACTGATGCAAAAAATTATATTGAACTAACCTATTCCTAACGTTTATAATTTCTGTCGTTATTCCATCCAATCTTTCTCAATCATTTGTCTATTTAAATCTATTTCCCATCTTAATCTCGCTTTATGCACCCCTATTTTGGGGGCTTTCCTTTGAAATAAATTATACATGACAGCAATAAATTTATTTACATCACTATTACAAATCAATAATTCTAATTAACTCTGACTCGGTAACATTAAACTCAGACCTATTTTATCAGTCAAAAAAGCCTTAACTTGACAGTAACAGAAAAAAAAAGTATTATTAGGCACATTACATTTATTCTTCATTCGTTCAAATATGTTTGGTCCTGGTCAGGTCATTGGAAGTATTTTTCCATAAGCACTTAAAGCTATCTACCCTCTCCATTTCAACACCATTAATGTAGATGGGGGGTATGGTTTCTGCTCCCTCTCCTAAAATCCAAGGTCATCTCCTTCTTATTAACATTAATGCTTCCATGCCACGAGTCTTTCAAACTCATCCCCTTCATGGACTCCATGAACATGCTGTTTAGGAAGGGTAGGAAACATACAGAAAGACCCATCGCACCCCAGACATGCACTCTTTTTCTTCATTCCATCAGGAAGAAGGCTTAAAATTGTGAAAGCACACACCAACGTGCTTAGAAACAGGTTCTTTGCAGCGGCTATCAGATCCCTAAATGAACCCTGTCCTATAAGCAAGCTGCCCTTGCTTATTGCTAATTTATTTTTCTTTTGAACAGCAAAAGCCCATTATTTTGCACCTATGGAGATTAGTACATGCCACATAAGTGTATTTTCCAGTTGCTTGAGACTTACTCTTACAAAGTCTAACTAATATACCTGCATTAAGAATAAGTAGACTAAAAGACAAAAGACTAAAAATACTATACTGTACATACACTGAACAACTTCACTTGCATGAATATTATTACAGAGTCCAGAGGACCCCAAAAACCAGCAGCTATAGATATGCACCACAACACAGGGTTACTTAAACAAAAGTAGTTTTTAATTATATCTGAACAAGAAAACAGAATTAAACTTTAACTATTACTTAACCCCCCCCCCCCTCTAAAACTGATTACAAGTGTGCGTAATGTGTATTTAAGCTTAGAAAAGTTCTTTGGACCACAGTTCAATCTCACTGGTTGCAGGCAATTCTTGTACTGTGCACAGAAGTTAGCATTAACAATGTTCACCAGTCTTTGGTGCTTAACAGGCAAATGGTTACCATTCAGGAGGGTTCTTGTTGGTCTTCAGAGAGAGATTCTTCTTCCAGGACATCCACAACTGATTCCTTCTCAATCAGTCTTGCTGACAAAACCTGCCCCCTTCAGGGTACTCCAGATGATTCTCCTTCTTTCAGGTCACCTTTCAGACAGCTGGTCTTCTCCTTTGACCAGGCAGTCTTCCAAATGTTTGCCAACTTTGTCCTTCTGGAACTGATTTCTGTCTTTTTTCTGTCTGTTTCACATCCTCCCTCTCTGAGAGCAAAACTGTTCTCCCTCTGCCTGCAAAAATCACATGCTCTCCCAGGCAAGCTGTTGCTCTTTTGCAAAAAGCACTCTGCAAAAGTCCTGCAAATATTCTGTGTTTTAAAATGTTTGTGTGCAACCTGTTCTAATAATCCTTCCCAAAACACCTCTAAATACTGTCACAATACATGAACCTTAAAGCATTTTTACTTTATTTTCAGTCACATTCTTGAAAAACATTTAACCATCGCAGCATATGCAGATTCCTACCCCTCCACAGAAGTGCCTGAAAGTCAAACAATAACATTATAATTAACATCAACCTTGCCAAGTTTACAAATAAAGCATCTGACTGGGGTGACTCTTACTAAACAGGGATAAGGAGACACTTTAAGAAAGTCACCACAACGACAAGCAGCATCAATCAGCTCTTCATCCTGCATGTCATTGCTGTTTCACACAAACAGCTGCTACAAGCAAAGCATGACCAAGGCCCTCCGCTGGCTGAATATTTGCTCCCGTCTTCACCAAAGATTAAAGTGTTTCTTCAGAGAACATTTACAGGTTTTTTAAAACTTACTTTTTTTTTAAACCTATTATTTTATTCTGATTTTTTAATTTACTTTCCTTGATTTTCTTTTCGCCAGTTGCATGAATTCCAGATACCAGGGGTTTTTACTGTTCATTGTGCTCTTAGTACGGCTGAATGAATGTGGGAGATAAGTAAATAAGTAATTGTCAGTCTGGTTGCTGACAAACCCTTCTCACTGAGGCAAATAAACTTAAACTTAAATGAGATTTGCTAGAAATGCACCTCAATCACTTTCCACGAGTCAGCCCGAAGGGTCTGATCCCAACCTGTGTGGCTTTAAGACTCCGTGTGTATATTGTCAGCATGGTTGAACCAATTATTTAATGATTTTCAATTGTATCCCTTTAGAATGTAAATCCCAATGCTTGGTTTGCTTTATTACAAGCACTGAAAGCCCTGTAAATCTTTTTTCCATTGTAAGAGAGAGAGAGATGTTTGTTTATAAATTATAGAGATAGAAATGATAGATGCGGCAAATGAAGCTCTCTAATAGTACAACGTCACAAAGAAGGGGTTATGGAGCAGTGCAATAATTGTTTTCTGTGTTTGACTTGTTATCAGTAAGGGTGTGGAACACCCTTGAGTAAAGCATTTTCAGACATTATTTACTTTCCTGCTTTGGGTGTTTTTTCACCGACAGATTCCTGCATAGCTGGACTGCATTCAATAGGAATGTAGAAATTAAGGCCTTGTGGCGATTGCAGCAGCTGAAGGAAATCACCACTACCACCAATGGTCGTTAATGACTGTTTTTATTCAAATTCAGCGCGCCCCTTTAAGGGCAGCATGAGCTCAGTCACCTGGTGCATTGGGACGTCATAATCGTTGCCCAGGGCGCGCGCTGGAAGGGATGCTTGGGTCAGAGAGAAACCTTTGACGATGCCATTTCCCCGTGGCTGCCCCACCACATGGCAATACAAGCGGGGCCGGTTTTCCATGAGGATGTGCACCACCACACAACCCAGCCCCCCAGAACCAGCTACGCATCCTGTTGCTTTGGCGGCCGGCCTCAGTGCTTGGGCGCGGCCGTCTGCAATGGCTGTGATAAGTCCAAATGAGCAGCTTTTAAGCGGTCCACAGTAAACAGTTCTTCCCTGTCCCCCACATCTAAAGTAAAAGTCCCATCCGACCACTGGAGTACCTTGTATGGCCCTTCGCATGGGCGCTGCAGCGGGGCCTTCTGTGGTCCTCTCCGGACGAACACAAATTGCGCCACATCCAGATCTTTTGGTCAATGGGATGGTCGGGTGCCGTGGTGTAATAGGGGAGGTGGGGTTAGGTTGCCCTGTCATTTACGGAGGTCCGTGAGCTGCTCACCTTCATTGTGCGTCGTCTCAGCCTCCGGGCCGAAGAATTCGCCTGGCAGGGAGAGTGGTGCGCCGTAAACCATTTCTGCTGATGAGGCTTGCAGGTCCTCCTTGGGCGTCATCACAATCCCAAGGAGAACCCAGGGAAACTCGTCCACCCATTTGGGGCTGGAAAGTCTTGCCATCAGAGCGGACTTTAGGTTTCGGTGGAACCTCTCTACCAACCCGTTAGATTGTGGGTGGTAAGCCGTGGTGTGGTGCAGTGTTACCCCTAAAAGCCTTGCCATCTGCGACCATAGTGCAGATGTAAATTGGGCGCCTCTGTCGCTCGTGATGTGTGCCGACACACCAAAACGAGTGATCCACTGGCTGACCAGGGCTCTAGCACAGGTCTCCACTGATGCCTCATGGACTGGGATGGCTTCTGGCCACCTGGTTGCTCTGTCCATTATGGTAAACAGGTACTGCGACTCTACAGTGAGATTTTCCAATCCATTTATTCAGCCTATTTATAATCAAACAATGTATCTTTAGCTCAAAATTGGCAGTAGTAGAACAACCCTAATTAATAGAGGGGAAAATATATATCTTCATATAAAACCAAATTGATCAGTAAACAAAAATGTCCTCTCATTGGTGCAATAACTTTCTTTTCTATTTGACCTTTGCCTGAGAAAAATACAATGGATGAACTTCACAGCAGTATAATTAGGTTTCAATCAAAGATGGAGTTATTAGGAAGGTTTGAAAACATGTGTGAGGAATATGCTGGTGAATGGAAAAAGAGTTTAGAGTGCTGGCATCTAAAGTCTTTGCCGTCTATCATCATCTGAACTGGTATCATTTACCTTGTCTATGCAACCATGGAGAATGAAGGGACAATGCCAGCCTCATCAAAATTCGTATCCTTATTGTTCTCACACAAAGATTGTTGGAATTACATCGGAAATGAAGTCCTTGAGCAGTTACCCTCTCATAACCAAACCCAATTGAACACAGAATGCGAATTGAAACCAATTTTTCTCTAGTGTCTCTAAAATAATTATTCAAATTACTCATTCTGCTTTAAAAAAAATCTATTAGCAGTGTGGTCCAACAATTTAAAATAAAAAGTCAGATACAAGAAACTCTACTCCAAGCACTAATACTCAAATAAGCACATTTGCATTGTCTCATTAATAGACTTTTTTCAGTAAGTTTGAATACAGTAAAACCAAGTAACCAGCAAAAAAAGGAAAATAAATTTCAATAAAATAAATCAGAAAAAAATACTTAAGTTTAAAATTGTTCATGTTCTCTAAAGTAACACATTAAACTTTGGTGAAGATGTGAGAAAATATTCAGTCAGTGGAGGGCCTTGATCATGTTTTGCTCGTAGAAACCGATTGAATCAAGTTGTGTGAAACAGCAATGGCATCGCCCAGGATGAAGGTTGATGCCACTCGCCGCTGGGGTGACCCTCTTAAAGTGTCTCCTTATCCCTGCTTATTAAGAGTCATCCCAGTCAGAGTCTTTATCTGTAAATTTGGGTGAGGGGTGGTTAATTATCTATAGTGTTATTTTATGTCTTTCAGGGGGCTCCATGGAAGGGGAGGAAACTTCAGATGCAGTGATGGTTAAATGTTTTCAAAGAATATGACTGAAAATAAAGTAAAATGCTTTAAGGTTTATATATTCATGGAAGTGAAGTTTGTTTAGTGTAAGTAGAACTATAGAACCAGAAAATATTACAGCACAGAAATAGGCCCTTCAGCCATTCTACTCTGAGCTAGTCCATTTTTCTGCCATCCCACTGACCTGCACCTAGTCCATAGCTCTCCATTACTCCCTCATCCATGTAACTGTCCAAATTCTTCTGAATTGTTTATCCTTAATGTAGGTGTATTAATTAGGTATTGTAAGAGCAAGTGTCAAGCAACTGGAAAATATACTTATCCGGCATCTACCAATCCTCATAAGTGCTGGATACCAGGGTTTTACTCTTCAAAATTTAAATAATTTCTCGTTTTGTTTTTATTTTATAGGATCACTAGATTTATGAGTTTAATTTTTGAAATTAATATGTTTTGTCCACCCTGTTATGGTTGGATGAATAATTCCAATGAATGTTTAAAATTCTACATGAGTAACTATTTTTTTTTTAAAAGTCCATATAATTTTTTTTTTCATGCCTTTTCAATTGAACCTATAACCAAGGAAAATAGGTCATAATCTTTCTCTGATTGTGATGAAGCTCTCCAGTTACCCAGCAACATACGATTAAGGGCCAGATTTTCAAATCCACTTTGCAATCTGGCATTATTTGTTACAGTAACTGTGTTCAAGCCTGATGCGAGCATATTGGTATGAAGGTAGAATCTCTTATTCTTTAAAATAAAAATAACTATGTTTACAAAATTTAAAGAGTCAGATGCTCATAATGCTTAGAAACAAAATAAGAAGCCCAGAATGCAAAAAAAAAGAGATGTTTTCAGTATTTTGGAGGGGAGGAAGACAAACTTGCTCATGGTCCATAAGGTATCAGGGAGAACTAGGATAAAGATAAAAGAAATATTGGCCACATCCAATAACTCTCGTCATAGGCCTGCAATAGAAATTTGGAGCTGTAAGATAACCATACAACTCATCCTTCCAAATATCTATTGAGATCAGTTGGAAAATTAAGAACTGATAGGCATATTTTAGATGGGCAAGAGAATGAAAAATTATGGAACCAAGACAGCTAGATTGTGCATTCAAGATGTCTGTACCTGCACAATGAAACGAGAAAGTTGGGAGCACACTGGAGAATGCATCTGACCTCTCAATGTGCCCGAGACAAATGTTTGGCTTTCCAGCCATTCTCTATGCTAGGGAGAGTGGGGGGAGGGAGTGGGGGGGGAAGAGGAAAGGGGGGGAAGGCAAGAGAGGGGAGGAAGGCAACAGGGGGGGAAGGCAAGGGGGGGGAAGGTGAGGGGGGGGAAGGTGAGGGGGGGGAAGGCAAAAGGGGGGAAGGAGAGAGAGGGGGAAGGAGGTTAAGGAGGGAGAGGGGGTAATGAGGGAGGAGGGGAGGAATGGGAGGGGGAGGAGGGGGAGGAGGGAGGAGGGAAGGAGAGAGAGCTGGATATAGCTGAGCTTCTCTGCATGCTCATTGTAATTTTCTCTTTTTTTAATCTGTGACCACAATACATTTCAGTTATCAGCAGAAACGAGGCGAGTTGTATGACTTCAAATCTGATCATATAAAACAAGTTATCGTAATCATCTTAAAGCCTTCCTTCCTGATTAAAAAAAGCAATTTATTCACTCAGCACTGCAGATTGATTGTTAACAATTGGCTTTCTTTATATTTGAGAGGCCTCGACTACTTTAAAAGTGTGGCACCAAAACGTCCATATGCCTATACAGTAATGCTCATTCTTAATTTCTTAATCTGACATTTCTTTCCTTCACCTCCTGCGCTGTTTCACTGGAGCTCAATGCAAGTTTGATAAACTGCATCTCATTTTATGATTGGACACATGATATTTTGTCATTTGCACTTCTGGTCTTATCCTTCCATCAACGTTTTGTTTTGCTCCATTCCTCTCCTCCTTTTCTGCATCTCCGAACTTAACCAAAACCAGCCATATATCTAATTTTCATCAAAACACTTACCTGCTGCCTCATCTTTTTTCTCTTTCCAGAAATGCAAAACTTGTGAAATATTTCCAGCATTTTCTTTTCTGACTTCTAGCATCTGCAACATTTTGCTCTTTCAATTTCAGATTGATACCTTAATATATTTCTGTTTCTCAGTGCCTTCCTTTAATTGTAAAAAGTTCAAAGGGGCAGAAGATGATAGCGGTTGAGTTTTCTAACATGTGATATACTGTGTGTAAAGTAAATATTCTCATTATTTTACTGCAATAAGAATATTTCCTTAAAACATATATCATATAGTGTATCGCTCAATTTTAGTTACAATGGGAAACAAATTTTCATTCTTAAGCAGTATTCCAGATTGATTTCACAATTTATACATTGTAAATTATTCACCAGTTTTTGGACGCACTTCAGTAAATAAGTAATTGTCAGCTTGGATCTAATTGAAGCTCTCAGTTCAGAATTTGACATGGTTTCTTTTAGGCACAACTACAGACATGTCTCATAATCAGCAATTATAATAAAGTGTGACCTACATCTTTCATTCTCAATTAAGGTCACTTGCCCCTTCTCTTTTTCACTATTGCTAACTGAATTTTGTTTAGTGGTTTTTAAAATATTAAAAATCCTGGTCAGTTTTCCAACTCAGAATGTAATATTTCTTTTCCCTGACTCATCCAGTCTGAAACTGATCTGCCATAACTCAGGATGAACTGCTCACGTCTCTCATATTAGCAACTGGCATGCTTACAATGTTCTATAAAAAGCCTGAGGTCAATATTGGAAATGCAAGCTCACAGTTGTGTATCATGACTGTTTCAGTGAGTTAACAGTTCTGCGCAGACAAACCGGCTTCCTATTTTTCTCGTGGATTTTAAAATATCATTAACTTAGAATTTATCTGATTAAATGCATATATTTGATTTGTTACAGTGGGGATTGGGGGGAGGATTTAATAAATTATTTCTGACAAATTTGGCAAAACACCAAAATATTATCAGAATAACATAAGTATGGTGGAGCTTGGAAATTTGAAATAAAAACAGAAAATGCTGGTCACAGCATGTTGCCACCAATATAGAAACATTGATAGAATTAATAGTTGATAGCAACGAGATTCACTTAAATGCTGTCAAATATTTTCAGAGAAATCCTTAAATGGATAATTATTTTGACAAAGAATGTGTACAATAGCTAGCCAATTTTCACAAGCAAAGATCATCAAATACAATGAGATTTATGATGAATTAAACTGTGTTTATTAGTGGTAATCCAAATGAAAAGTAAACAGATATCTAGAGAGTGCTAATCTTCAAATTATATGCTGAGTGATTATTGTTCCAAATCTGCATATTCTTTGGATTAAATGAAGCAATTATTAATTTTTTTGCTCAATACAGCACAGAAGCAGACCATTGAGCCTATCAATTCCTGGTTGGATCCCATCAGGAACTATTCTGCTTTCCCCTGCAGCCTTCTAACTCTCTCACCAGCATATCAACTTTTTGCTCCTCATGCCACTTACCTACTCTAAGGGTAATTTACAGTCACAAACTAATGTGGAACATGGATGGACAGTCAGAAGAATTCAAGGCATCAATCAGCACAGAGGAATTGTGATATTATAGCCATTATGGAAAGGTGATTGAAGATTTGGCAAGACAGGCAGCTCATTGTTCCACGGAACTGATGTTTCCAGCATGACAGAATTGGAGGCAAGAAGAGAGGGGGAATTGCACTATTGATTGCAGAGAACATCACACTGTACTTAGGAAATTCTGAGGGGAACGTTCAGCGAGATCATCTGGATAAAACTTAGAAATAGAAAAGGGATGACGACTTTCATGGGATCATACCAAAGGGAACGCAACAGTCAGAAGGAATTACGGCACATTCGTATATGTAGGGAGATCACAGATAGAATTATCAGGTTGTAATGGTGAGTGATTTTAACAGATTGGAATTGCCTTAGTGCTTATTTAGGGTATAATTTATTGTGTATACAAGGCAGTTTTGTAAACAAATTTATTTGCTTTAAGATAATCATAGAAAATGATAAGACTAGCCTACTTACTGATATGGAAGTTTTAATTTGAATTTTTAATTTAGATAGACAGCACAGTCCACAAAGCCTCACTGCCCAAATACACAGATTATAAATGACGTATGTTTTTAGAGGGTTGGAGGAAACTGGAATAAACCCATGCAGACACAGGGAGAATGCACTAATTCCTCACAGACAGTGGCCTCATTCAAACTTGGGTCACTGGCACTGTAATAGCGTTGTACTAACTGCTGCATTAACCATGCTGCCTTAGTTGAGTGGGAAAGTCTCATTTTGCTCACATTAGACATGAATTGTCAAGAGTTCATTGGGGGAGGCTGTTTGCAAATAAAGGGGCATCAGACAAGTTGAAGGATTTTTAAAGTGAGAAAGTTAGAGCTCAGTACCAGTATGTTTCTGTTAGAGTGAAGAGCAATGCTGGCAAGGATAGGGAACAGCAGTTAATGAGGAATATTGAGGGTCTGCTCAGGAAAAAAAAAGGTACATGTCAGGTTTAGGCAGCTGGGATCAAGCAAGTCCCTTGAGGTGCATAAGGAAGAAAGAAATTGGGAAGTCAAAAAGGGGCATGAATGTCTTGGCCGAAAACCTACTGGAGAACTCGAAAAGATTCTTTGTATGAAAAGAGTAAAGGAGAAGGCAGAGAGAAAGTGTAGGTTCTCTTAGGATCAGTGTGGTGATCCATACATGGAGCCATGGGAAATGGGTGAGGTCCCAATGAATACATCTTTCTTTATTTACTGCATGGAAGGACATAGAAAGTTCAGAGGTTGGAATAATAATATCCTGCAACATGTATCAACATCACAAAGGAGGTGTTCGAAATGTTGACCAGTAGAATTTATGAGTCCAGGCCAATAGACATTGTCTACATGGATTTTAGCGAGGCCTTTGAGAGAGTTGATCCAGGTGAGAACTAATGGAATGCACTAATTCCTCACAGACAGTGGCCTCACCAGGGTGAGCACGCTGGATAGACTAAATTGGGAGGCAAAATTAACTGATGACTTGAAAAGGTGAAGCCAGAAAGATGCATAATATATCAAAGTTGGAAGAAAAGCAAATTAAAATTGGAATGTTAGATGACAGGATAGAATGGAATGAGATAACAGAATTACTTGAAAGTAAATACAATGATCTAAAAATTAATGGTCCAACCCAAGCCAAACAGATTTGGCAATTGAGGGGGGGACTTTGTGTTGGATAGATTGTATCTGATTCAGATTTAGATTCATTATCAGAGTATATACATGATATCACATCCTAAGATTCTTTTTCCTGCAGGTGAAGCAGAATTGCCACTTATTCGTAGTGTATAAAAAAAACTGCACACAGTGTGCACATGTAAACAAAAATAGAAATGGAAACAAACTGTGCAATACAGGAGAGGAACATCAGGGGACATGGGGGTGCACAGCACTGATTCTTTCTTGTTCTTGTGGTCAAATCGGGCAAAGAAGGCATTGATTTCATCTGGGAGTGAAGCTTTGCCATCTCCTACCACATCAGATTTGGTTTTGTCGCAGGTTATGTCATTTAGGCTCTGCCACAGCTGTCAGGTATCCTTCATGGTTTCCATTTTCGTCCAGAAACTCCACTTCACCTGGGAGATGGCTTTATGTAGGTCATACCTGATCCCTCTGTATTGATCTGGTTCTCTGGACTTAAATGCCTGCGATATGATTCTCAACAGGTTCCAGATTTCATTGTTCATCCAAGGATTCTGACTGGGGAAAATCCTGAACGATTTGATGGGGACAAACTCATCCGCAGCTGTTTTGATTAAATCGGTGACAGCCCTGATGTAATCGTTCAGATCTTCAGCTGGGTCCTTGTTCACTGTCCAATCCACTGGCTCGAGGATGTCCTATAACCATTCTGCAGCCTTCTGCAACCACTTGATCTCTAGAACCTCTCTTTTTAGGCACTGTCTGTTGTGGTGCGCTATCGAACAGAAGCAAGCACACAAAACACCAAAGTCTGTTCTACAGGCTTTATTCAACATAAACTTCCACAGAGCTGGCTGTGAGAATGCTGTTGCAAACGCTGACTGGCTTCAAAGGGCCAGATGTGGCTTATATCTTGGAGGGTGATTGGCAGCTGACCGGGTGGGGCTTGGTCCATTCAGGTTGGCTGATTGACAACCGGCCAGGTGTTGCCTTGTCCTCCAGTGCACTTCTGCGGGTACACAGGCTGCCCCTGCATTAGGCTAGTGGAGTATCACCACATCTGTATGAAGCAGAAGGAGCACCGCCAGAAGATACGGCCTTCCTTATCTTGGTGTAGCAGTGATTGAGTGTGCCGAGACCTCTGGTACTGCAGCATACATGCTGTTGATAGTTGGGCAGGATTATCTTGGGACAGGCCTAATTAAAGTCTGAGTAAGAATTGTAGTGCATCAGAGTGGGTCATCTCTTGTTTACTGAACACCTCATGCAGCTCTGCAAGTGCCTGTTTGTAATCAGTATCAGGAGGGATACAAACTTCAGTGAGATTCATTGAGGAGAACTCTCAGGGTAGATAGAAAGTTCTGCATTTCATCAGACATTATCTCAACTTATTTAGCAGTTTCAAGTTTGGCTACAAGTTGATTGGATTATTGTTACATCTCAAAGCTTTACTATCATTTAAGACATTAAACTGTATGGCACGTGTAGAATGTGCGTAGAATTGGTGTACAGGACCAATCTATTCAGAAGACAGCAGTAGAAGACCTAAACCAGCTCTGAAAGCCATAACATCTCCATGAACTTTAATTTTTGTTACAATCAGAATCACTTCTAAAATAACCATTGACTCAATTTAAAACTGCTTTGTAACAGAGCATGTGTAATATTACCATTCTCTGCAAAAAGAACATTTTTCTAACTCCACTGTTAATTTTCTTTGGGATTGCAGACCAGTCGCTCGGAACCCACTGCTATTACGTTGCAACCACCATACTCGCGGTAGCGGTCTGCGCATGCGTGAGCTCCGGATTAGTGGGCTGGAGTTGGGAATGGAGTCCAGGCGCACTACAGCTCCCACTTACCTGTAAATAGTGGTAAATAGTTATTGTTATAACCTCTCAAGTCCTGTCATTACTCTTCTCTTTGGCTTGGCTTCGCGGACGAAGATTTATGGAGGGGGTAAAAGTCCACGTCAGCTGCAGGCTCGTTTGTGGCTGTGTGATAGTACAGATCTATCACCAATGTACATAGTGTATATAGTTACTGTATCTAGACTGTGCTTACAGCGATTGGCTGAGAGCTAAGCCACACCTATTGTTTGGGCCTTAAAGGGTTGTGTCCCTAGCCAGGTCGGATCATTCCGGACTGGTCGGCCACCTGTGAAGAGCTCCGGTCTTTTGCTAATAAAAGCCTTGGTTTGGATCAACAAGTCTTTGGTTCTTTCGACGAGCTCTACAGGCTGACAAGTCCGATGCGGGACAGGCAGACACGGTTGCAGCGGCTGCAGGGGAAAATTGGTTGGTTGGGGTTGGGTGTTGGGTTTTTCCTCCTTTGCCTTTTGTCAGTGAGGTGGGCTCTGCGGTCTTCTTCAAAGGAGCCAAACTGTGAGGCGCCAAGATGCACGGTTTGAGGCGATATCAGCCCACTGGTGGTGGTCAATGTGGCAGGCACCAAGAGATTTCTTTAGGCAGTCCTTGTACCTCTTCTTTGGTGCACCTCTGTCACGGTGGCCAGTGGAGAGCTCGCCATATAACACAATCTTTGGAAGGCGATGGTCCTCCATTCTGGAGACGTGACCCACCCAGCGCAGCTGGATCTTCAGCAGCGTTTACTCGATGCTGTCGACCTCTGCCATCTCGAGTACTTTGACGTTAGGGATGAAAGCGCTCCAATGGATGTTGAGGATGGATCGGAGACAACGCTGGTGTCATTACTACCACATCGACAAACATGGAGTCAGAAGTGGGACGGCGAGCGTCCTGAGCTGGAGGCCTTCCCGGTCAACTTGCAAGTGAGGAACCAGCCCCATGTGCAGCAGTTACCATGGCGGATGGATTCAGACAACCCGACCTACTCATCTTTGAGAGCAACGTTGCCGAGAACTGGTGTATATTCAAACAAGAGTATGATATATTTATCATTGTGTCGCATAATGACAAGCCTGCCCACACCAGAGTGTACATTTTATTAAATTTGATGTGTCCAGAAGCCATAGAGAAGGAGAGACCATACGTTTATGCAAGTGAAGTGCTTGAAGGAGAGCTGATTCTCTGTCCAGCAGGATCAAGAGAGGACCCTGAGTGCTGGAAAAATAAATATGCATCCACAGTCAAATATCACGATGGAAATGCAAAAATTTAATACAAGAGATCAAAAGCCTGGCAAATTAATCAATTCACATGACAGCAATTTAAAGATAAGAGCAAAGACCTGCAACTTTAGAATGCTCTGCGAGGAACTAATCAGCCACAGGCTGGTCTGTGGCATTTATAATAACAGTATGAGAAAGATGCTTCCGCATGGTAGTGACTTAACACTAGCGAAGGCCACCTCTACTTATCCAATTTATGAAATGTCTGAGGAGAATAGCAAGAAGTCAGCTTCTCCACAGCTGCCTACCATGAGTGTTGATGCAGTCCAGGTGGGATTTGCAAAGAAACAATGGCCGGAGACCAGGAGGAAGAGCCAGCCAGTCCAAACCACATCATTGTCCATTACAAAGTGCAACAATTGCAGAGGTGACCATGCAGCAAGAAAGGAAATGTGTCCAGCTTTCGGCGAGCAGTGTTGAGCCTGAAGAAAGTGGAACCATTTCAAAAGATGCTGCAGATTCAGGCAGCAGATCAATACTAGGCCCAGACATGATTGAACAACTAGAGCTTAAACAGGATGAAAGCAACACAGAAGAAACATATTTTGTTAATGGGCTGATATTGCAGATGGCAGTGGATTCAATGAAGAAGCAGATTATGGGAAACAATGAAGCTTTCATAACCATAAAGGTCAAGGGCAATACAGCGGAAATGAAGTTCTACACAGGAGCTAAGTGCAACATCATGTCGGAGAAGACATTCAGTCGACTAAGAAAAGGGGATCAGATCAAGCCATGCGTCAAGTCAACAAGTCTAGTGGTGTACAGGGGAAGCTAGTGTTGGTTGATTCAGATTCGGAGTGGTACGAAATAGAACCTGTTATGCTACTTCCACAACATTCATCACCAATTTGCAAAGGCACTTCTCAGTGCATGGAGCACCACACACCCTGTTATCAGATAACGGCAGACAGTTTACAAACCAAAAATGTAAGGACTTTGCAGCAGAGTTGGACTTTACTCACATCACCAGCAGCCTAGAATATCCACAGTCTAATCAGTTGGCTGAGAGAGCTGCAAGAAGTACAAAACAGCTCATGGAAAAGTTCTATAGGAGAAAACGAATGTATTCCTCATCTATTTAACTTGAGGAACATCCCTTGTGATGCCACGCTTGGGTCTCTAGTGCAAAAACTGATGTCGAAACAGATGTGCTCAACCTTACCTGTGGCAAGGAAGCTTCTGGGGGTCCAAATGACAAATCCACAGGAGATCAAGGCGTAGCTGTTGAGCAAAAAATGTTGCAGAAGGACAGCTACGACAAGGCAAGCTGACCACTCAAGCCTTTGACAGAGGATGCAAACTCCACTGGGCAATGTGTTTTAGAAGAAAGCTGCCAGGAGCCTAGTCTGATTTGAAGGGAAAGCGTACAGGAAAAAAACAATGACACATCCTTCATTTAAGGGAGCCAGTCCCAGTCCAACACAATCCTGAACCAGAACACGGGACAAGCCTAAAGATGGTGGTACTCCCTCAGAAGCCACATCTGAGATAACAGACAGTTTGAGGTTCCACAGGCCTCTACCTCTACAGAGGGTAATTACAGGATGTGTTCTGGGCACATTTGTAAACCAAACCCAAATTACAAAGACTGATCGACGTCGGTTGTGTTCATTGTGTAGTGTTAAATTGCTAACTGCGTTATGTTGGGAGTTATTAAAGAAAGGGGATATAGACCAGTCGCTCAGCACCTGCCGCAATCATGTTGCAGCCACTGTACTCGCGGTAGCAGTCTACACTTGTGTAAGCTCCGGATTGGCGGGCTAGACTTCAACAGAGTCTAGGCATAGTACGGCCACCATGTAAAGAGCTCCTACTTACCTGTAGATAGTATTAAATAGTTATTGTTATAACCGCTCCTTTCGAGTCGTGTCATTACTACCACAATTGACAAACTGATATCATCTTAAATTTCATCTGACCATCTTTTGGAAATGTATTGTAAGTTATTGATCTATAATCCTTCTGATATGTATTAAGATCCTCTCTGGAATCTTCACAAATCCAGTGAAAACAATTTTAATTATTTTAGTCATAAAGTCTTCATAACTTTTGCCTCAACTTGGCCTTTAATTAACCTGAATAGGTTAATTCTCCCACCCAAAACTTTATCGTTTCTTCTCACTGGCTTACTTTTGAAATTATTATTCATATTTTCAATCGAACCACATGTGTTAATATAACTATTGTCCCAATATCTTTCAACAATCATCCTCAAATGAACCAATTTTCTCTGAAGTTGGCGATATGAGAAATTTGAATATTCCTTCCTCAACTTCAAGTCCAAGTTCTGAATCTAAGTGCCTTCAACACATGTCCCTGGAGAGTCCCAAGAAGCAGTTCTATTCAGAACCTCTTTTCTTTTTTTCATCTTTCAACATCTATTTCCATTTTCCTCGCCTCCTTCTAAAATAATTTATGAAAATGTATACTTTCGTAATTCAGATACAGTATTTCTAAATGACACCATTTAGCAAGTGTCTGAGTAGGTCATAATTTTCCAGTGACTTAGAAATTTCATTGAAGCCTCATGCTTTTGAGATACTCTTGAGAGGAGTTGGAGTGTAAATAGTCTCAAACACTGGTTTGATTTTGGAAGAAATATGATGTGAATCCTGTAAAAATTATTCTTGAAAATGGCAGAGATATAGAAGATTTTGAATGATTTTTAAAGTAAGGTAAGAACAAGGGAGAAAACATTACAATTTCATTAAAAGAAAGAATGTAAGGCTTGAAAATTAGTCACAATCTCAAGCCCATAGGTCAAGAGATTAATTTTCACGTACAGGTCTTTGGAAGAAAGCAAAAAAATAATTCGCCAAGTAACATGGGTCTGGTTTCATCAACATAATTTTGAAACGATCCTGCTCTTGTATGGTTCAGTCACAGAAACAATAGAGTAACCTTCCTGGAGCAAAGGATGTCAATTTAAAACAGGGATGCAGAAAATAATCTTTAGCCAGAGGGTCATGAGTCTGTGGAACTTGTGGAAGTGAGGTCGTTTGGGGTATTTAAGGCAGAGATGGACAGGTACTTGATTGTCAGGGCATCAAGAATTATAGGGAAAAAGCTGGGGAGTGAGGCTGAGTAGAAGGATGGATTGGCTCATGATTAGAATGGTGGAGCAAACTTGATGGGCCAATGGGCCTACTTCCACTCCTATATCTTGTGACCTTGCCTTGATTACCTTGATGGAGATAAACAGTTGAATGTCAGTAGTAAAGATAGTAAAGATAGTAAAGATATCTTTCCCTTTGCTACATAAAGGATACTGTTTGACCTGTTGAGCTTCTCCAACATTTTGTGCTTTTTACTTGGATGTCAGTAGTAAAGCAATGGGACTGGTTCCCAGCTCTAACCTCCAAACATGCAATAGTAAACATCTCATTCTCACAAAATAATCATCCTTAGAAAAATGTCTCCTCTGTACATTGGCAAATTATAAAGTCAGTCTTATAAAACAGTTTTTCTATTTTCCTCATTTATTGCACATTGAGGCAATCTTCAGTCCTGGAAAACTCCCTGTTTGAGACTCCAAGTGAAAAGTTAGTTAAAAGAACCCAGTGAGCTGCATAAAAAGTGATTGAGTTGAAGCTCATATATTACTGGTAATGTAGAGGAGAGAAATAAATATTGAAATGCTAGGCTGGATTTGAATACAGGTCTCAAGGTTGAAGGACTGTATCTCATCATAAAAGTCATGGCATTTGATGCCAGCAAAAGTTTTCAGATATTCACACCAAAAGCATGAAGTAGTAAATGGTTCCAAATGGCAAGAGTGTCCCAACTTATTTATTCAAGCCTTTACATAAATGTACTAAATAACAGCACAGCCAAAGTTCTGCACGTAATCAAAGTCTCAATAACTGTCAAACCGTACTAAGATTTTTATTTTCTCTCACCTATTATAGCAGGCTGATAGAACTCTGAATACATAAAGGATCCTTTATTTTGTAACAAGAATTAGAGAAGTGGTTTTGAAAAAGTACCACGGAGTTACACCACAGAGATCAATCTGTGGAGATCTGAAAGTTTCACTAGAGAAGAGGTGTTGGAACCAAGAAACCACAGATGAGATGATTTGTTTGTGGAACACAAGATAAACTGGGGCTTTTACATTGGAAGAAGGAAATTCAAAGAACTGATCTGTTAGAAGTATTTTTCCCATTTTTAATTATTTTTTATTATTTTTTTATTTTTTTTTATTTTTCACACTATGAACCATATCAACCAAATTATGTACAAATGTTTCTCATTAAATTTACACAGTGGTCTTTTCTCCCTTATTTTCTCCCTCCCCTCTACCCACCCCCCTCCAAAACCCATAAATATTTAACATATAGAATACAATAAAACCATAAAACAATATCTTCACACAAAGGAAAATAAACAAGAAAAATGCATTATCTATTTATTACACACTGAATCTAGTCGTTTTGTCTTCTTATCATTTTCATTCCCATTTTAGGGGATGGAGGTCGTAGGCAAGCTCTCTCTGTTATGTTCCATGTATGGTTCCCAAATTTGTTCAAACATTATGACTTTATTTTTTAATTATATGTTATTTTTTCCAATGGAATACATTTATTCATTTCCATGTACCACTGCTGTATTCTCAGGCTCTCTTCCATTTTCCAAGTTGACATAATACATTTTTTTTGCTATCGCTAAGGCTATCATAATGAATTTTTTTTTGCACTATCCAATTTGAGGCCTAATTCTCTACTCCTTATGTTACTTAAAAGAAATATCTCTGGTTTTTTTGGTATGTTATTTTTTGTAATTTTATTTAGTATCTGATTTAGTTTTTCCCAAAATGTATTCACTTTCGTACATGCCCAAGTTACATGTAATGTTGTTCCCATTTCCTTCTTACAGCGAAAACATCTATCCGATAATGTTGAATCCCATTTTTAATCCCAGGGAGTAATATATACCCTGTGTAACCAATTATACTGTATCATGCGTAACCTTGTGTTTATTGTATTCTTCATAGTTCCAGAACATAACTTTTCCCATACTTCATTTTTTATCTTTATGTTTAGATCCTTTTCCCATTTCTGCTTAGGTTTATAGTTTATTTCATTTTCCTTATCTTGCAGCTTAATGTACATGTTCATTATAAATCTTTTAATTATCATTGTGTCTGCAATCACATATTCAAAGCTGCTTCCTTCAGGTAATCTCAAGCTGTTTCCCAATTTATCCTTTAAATAAGCTTTCAATTGATGATATGCAAACATTGGACCATGAGTTATTCCATATTTATACTTCAACTGTTCAAATGTTAATAAATTATTTCCCAAAAAACAATTTTTTATTCTTTTGATTCCTTTTCTCTCCTATTCTCTAAAGGAAAGGTTGTCTATTGTAAAAGGGATTAGTGGATTTTGCGTCAATAATAATTTTGGTATTTGGTATTCTTTTTTTTCCTTTCTAAGTGGATCTTCTTCCATGTATTAAGTAAATGATGTAGTACTGGTGAGTTTTTATATTGCACCAGTTTTTCATCCTACTTATAAAGTATATGTTCCGGTACCTTCTTCTCTATTTTATCTAGTTCTAACTTAGTCCAGTCTGGTTTTTCCCTTGTCTGGTAAAAATCTGATAAATACCTTAATTGTGTGGCTCTATAATAATTTCTAAAATTTGGTAACTGCAAACCACCTTGATTATACCTCTCTGCTAATTTATCTAACGCTACCCTTTCCACAAGAATTTCCTTATTATTCTCTTTAGTTCATTAAAGAATTTTTCTGTTTAAGGAATTGGTAACATTTGAAATAAGTATTGTATCCTTTGGAACACGTTCATTTTAATGCAGTTTACCCTCCCTATCAACGTTAGCGGTAATTCTTTCCAATGTTCTAAGTCTTCCTGCAATTTCTTTATTAGTAGCTGATAATTTAGTTTGTACAAGTGGCTTAAGTTATTATCTAAACTGATCCCTAGGTATCGGATTGTTTGTGCTTGCCATTTAAATGGTGATTCTTTTTTAAATTCTGTATAGTCTGCATTACTCATTGGCATCACATCACTTTTATTTGCGCTGATCTAGTACCCCGATATTCTTTCAATTTCTTATGTAATTCTTTTACTGATACCTCTGGTTCTGTTAGGTATACTATGATGTCATCTGCAAATAAGCTGATTTTATACTCCTTCTCCTTTATTTTTATCCCTTTTATTTTATTTTCTATTCTTATCAGTTCTGCCAAAGGTTCTATTGCTAAGGCGAACAATGAGGGGGATAGTGGACATCCCTGTCTAGTTGACCTACTTAATTTAAAGTGACTCGATACATATCCATTTACTGCTACCTTTGCCAATGGTCCATTATACAATGCTTTAATCCAACCAATTTATATATTTTTCTGGTAGATTGAATTCTTTAAATTATTTTTTATTATTAAAGACCATAAGTAAGATGGGGGGGGGGGGGGAGTTTAACCACAGATTACATCATGGAACAACATGATCACATCAGAGCAGTATAAAATATCTTATATAAAGGAATTTTACATGTATTATTTGTATTATTGTTGTATTCAATATTTTTAGACATAGTACAAGTTATGATTTAATTGTTTAATTATTATAATTATAGAATTTGATGTCCTGAATGAAATAAGTTATGTAATAATTATGATTTTGCTTCTAATTTACAATTGATATGTGATATGTATATGATATGATTTATGTTGTCATTATTTTACCTTGTGTAAAGGGCTTTTGTTAAACTCAATAAAAATATTTTAAAAATAAGTGTTCAAAATTATCAGTGGATTTGAGGTAAGCTATTTCCACTGACTAGTGAATTGATAACTAGAATTTACTCCAATATTCACAATTGCTGCAAGTATGAAAGTGGAAGAATTCAAGGAAATTTCTGAAGTTCAAGCTTATTATCACAATATACTTGGTTTGTTTCATAAGATTCTCTTATTGTCATGTAATATTATATGAAATTTGCTCTAGTCTACCATAAGGTGGATAGATTCGCCATCATCAGCCTCGAGGCTGAGAAAGAGAACCAATAGAGAGGCTGCCCAGTTACACAGTGTCCATGAATACACCTCCAGCACTCCAGCAGCCACACAGATTCCAGTCCAAATTATTGAAATCCGAACTCCAGATCCTTACCTCCAACACAATCAGGAAGCCTTCAGCGCCCTCAGCGTCCTCTCACATCCCAGTTCCGATACCATCAACCAGTATTGAGCAAACCTCCAGCAGTCCACAACCTAATACAAGTCCTTTGACCGCAGTTGCCAGCAGCCCACATGCATGCACGAGTTCCCTGCCTCAAGTCTCCAACATCCTGCCACCTGTGTGCTCTTCAGCACAAAGCCCCTCGCTGGTCCACCACTATGGTCACCGTCCCAGGGGTCATCTCCTCTGCTTCTCCTTCTCAAATGGGGTGGTGGTCTCCCTGTTTTCTGGTGCTCTGCACCAGTCCTCGGTTTCCCTGGAGTTTGCAACCCCTCAAGGCTGCTGCCGATCATAGGCGCTGCCATCTTAGGCCCAGACACCACGGCCACTGGATTTAGAGCCTGTACAGAGTCGTCTCTAGTTGGACTGGATGGTGTAACCCAGTGGAGGAGCATTGTGTCTCCTGTCCTTGCTCTCTGCAGATCCACACCAGTGACAGCAGTGACGCCATTTTTTTTCCTGCAAGTTAACGCTAACATGCTAGTAGCAGCACAAAACAGAAGAGCAAGAGCACATTACAGTGTTGCCATTACCGGGAAAGATCAATTATTATCTAGCAAAGGCAGCTTGTTGTGAAGTTCATTCAGGAGCCTGATTGTGGCAGGGAAGAAACTATCATCTCACACTCTGCTATCTTTTCCCTGAAGGGTACAGAGAGAAGAGAATGTGACCAGGATGGGGATAGGTCCTTCAATATGTTGGCTGCACTTCCTAGGCAGCGGGAAATATAGATGGAGTTGATAGGGAGGAGGGAAGTTTGGGATGCTTTCACCACCTTCTGAAGTTTCTTACAATCTTGGGCATTGCAGTTCATTTTAATTAATAGAGGACTGTTAAGGTATGGCATGTCCACATAAAAACAACGCTGTGAAAATAATTTGTGCAAAAACACCTTCAATGACTTGAAAAGATATTTGAAAGGAAAAACATAAATGGCTCCAGTGAAAGCAGAAGGAATAGCATTGAGTGAATAGCTCTTTCAGCAATGCCCCAGTACAAGGACAGTGTTGAGCCAAAAAGCTCCTTGCATGCCAGAAAGTTGTGTGAATCTATGGCCTTCATTATTGCAGCAGACCATGTAATTCTACAGCACCAAAAATATGCAATGCAATTAGAATTGGTTTTAAAACCAGTATGTCATGTAAGGTAAATGAATGAAGTCTTCTGGCAACACAAACATAAGAGAATTTTGTTCCCTTTGTTCAAAATTTCACATCTGTCTATTGCAGGATACAAATAGCCTGCCTTTCAGAATTACTCAGCAGTCAGCATTGCTCTGGGATGTTACAAATGGATTCTTTCAGCACTATTTTTGGTATGATTTTTATATCCTGAATATTCATTGCAATGACTACAAACTGCTGTCACATTCATGACATAACTGAAACTATGCAGATAACATTGACATTTTAAAATGTACACCATTCTCGCATCCAATTTTCATTTTAAAATTCAGTTGGAGTCTTTTTTAATGAACCTGGCTGAATTTCTATTGTCAACAAATGTGGTTGTCATCCTATAATTGTAGCTGCCTGAAATAAAATGTAAAAATGCAAATCTTGGTGGTTGAAGAAGAACTGATCTGTGCCCACGAGGACAAGATACTCTCCAGACTTGCCTAAAAAGGTGGTATGAGGAAATAGATTTCAAAGATTCCTTTTATTGTCACATAATAATACATTAAAATGTAATATACAAAATGTATTTCAACCTTCACCCACCATAAAGCAAACAAAACTTCATGCAAATGCCAGGAATCAAGCCCTGATAACCTGCATGAAATCCTTCACAAAGTTCAATGACTCTTACTGTGATCAACGTCAGTGACTACATATTCAAATGCCACATCCCACCATCTGTACCACACACCTTAGGATCCTTTCAATTCACTAGCCAACCAGTTACCTCCTCCAACCAGATCCAACCCAAACATTCATATGTCATTTCTGCAAGGCTCATGCCAAAGCTTACAGTTTACTAATGCACATGCTAGTTAAACACATTGTACAACAATGACTGAAACAGTCTTGTTAGTTCTTTTAATTTTTAATTTGGATGAACAGCACAGTAAGAGGACCCCACGGCCCACAAGCCCCCAATGCCTAAATACATCTATGTGACTAATTAACTAGATAGTCCATCACTGCAGACAGCCACAACTGACAGACAGGGGCAAAATAAACTAAGGTGAGACAACAGAGTGAGATTAGGTTTGAGGATGCTGTGCCTGAGATTTCAATCCACCTCTGGCCAAAGTTGGAGTGGCCATTATTGAGAATTGTTTGAAAGCTTAGGTGCAGTATTTTCAAACTTTCATAATTGAAGGTCTTCCACTTACCACACACATATTCGACAAAAATAACTTATCCCAATCCATGCTTTCTCGATCCTTTCTCATTTTCTTAAAATTGGCCTTTCTCCAATTTAGAAACTCAACCCGAGTCCCAGATACATCCTTCTATATAATTATCTTGAAACTAAAGGCAATATGGTCATTGGACCCAAAATATTTCCCAACTGTGACATTATATAGATCTGTTTTTGGAAGATAAATTGGGGCAGGGTTTTTAGTGTAGGTCACATACAAACACTTTAAAACAGATCTTACTTAAAATACTGGCGCTCTGCTAATGCTAGATATATTGGCCCCAGAACCTTTGCAGAAGCTTTGGAGAGTGCCCAAGAGACTTCACTAATGGATTGTTGTTTACAAAAAAGGCAATAGATGTAAGAGCTTGTTGGAGCTGCAGATTGTCTGGATGGGAATGTGATGTTCTAAGAGGGTCATGCAGGTTTTTTCTCCCAGTGAGAAAGAGAGAGAGAGAGAGAGAGAGAGAAAGAGAGAGAGAGAGAGACACACACACACATACACACAAATCAGTTCTACAGTGTTACAGTCAGCAGCAGCAGCTAGGACTGGAACAGGGCAAGCTGGCAAACTTGTGGAAAACCCCATTTGGAAGATGGGTTGTGAGTGCTTAGTTCAGTTTGGCCAAAGCCCTTGTGGTTCATGAAAGAGGAGAGGATTGGTGTCTAATGTTTCACTTGAAATAAGAGAAACAAGAAGGAACTCTATGATGACCTGAAAGAAAGAGGTTATCATCTGGAGAACCCTGAGGGGGAAAGTTTCTTCGGCAAGACAATGAAGTGGTTGGTGAAAGTAAATCAGTTGTGGGTGTCCATTGTACAACAAATCTCTCTCTGAAAACTGACAAGAACCTTCCTGAGCAGTAACCATTTACTTTTCAAGCACAAAAGCCTGGTGAACTTTATAAATGTTAAATTCTGTGCACAGTATAAGAATTGCCTGCAACCAGTGAACTTGGAGGAACAAGAAGTGCAATTGGACTGTGAACCAAATAACTTTTCTGAACTGACGCACACATTACATACACAAGCACTTAGAATTAGAAGGGGAGTTAAGTTAGGTTAGTTAAGTCAATAGTGATAAGTTAAACTGCGATTCGGTTTTCATGTTTAAAGATAATTAAAAGCAACTTTTGTTTAAGTAACCATTTGTCTTGGTGAATATCTATTGCTGCTGGGTTTTGGGGTTCTCTGGGCTCGTAACACTACACATACTTCTGTCACCTGTCCTGTCTCGGTCCCTAATAAGAGATCCAGTATTGTACTCTCTCTCTCTAGTAGGTATCTCAATAAATGCAAACTTTCCTGAAGAGATTTGACTAACTCCAAGCCACCCAGCCCTTTTAAAGTATGGGAGTATCAGTCAATATTTAGGAGGTTAAAATCTACTATCACAACTTTATATTTCTAAATTTTTAAATGTAATAAAAATTTTTTTAGACAGACAGCACGGTAGTAGGCCATTTCAGCCCACAATCCTGTGCCACCCAATTACATACGATTGACCTATAACTCCATGTACGATTTGAACAATAGGAGGAAACAGGAGCCCCCAGGTAAAACCCACACAGACACAGGAGAACGTACAAACTCCTTACAGACAGCAATGGATTCAAACCCATCCTGATCACGTACTCTAAGTGTTGCACTAATTGCTATGCTAACTGTGCCATTTCCTGTATCTGTCTGCTATCTCTCTACAGATTTGCTCCTGCAATTCTCGCTGATTATTGGGTAGTCTATAATACAACTCCAGTAGACGAGCCCTCTGGTCTGTCCTGTCTGAGCACAGCTTTGATATTTTCCCTGATGAGCAATGCTACTTCCCCCTTTTCATCCCACTCCATCCCCCACCACCTCCCCAACCCTCTTCTGACATACTAGTAACTTATCCTTTTTGGGTGCTCAAGGATCGTAACGTCAGGCAGTGGCAAAAGGGCAAGAAGAGGCGAATTTAAAGACATTGCCAACAATGGGCTTTGATACTAACCCTATGTCTTATTTGGAAGTTAGCTTAGAGATAAGGTGTGCACAGGTTGAGACTTGAGGTAATAGTGGGCTTTGAAGGAAGAAGGATTATTTTTAAAAATGCTAATAATAAAATGATTTGATTAAGAACTTTGATATTTATACTGGATGAACAATAGAGAGATCATGAGTTCATATAATACCATGGCAAGGTTGGACATTTTAATTAATAAATTTGGAAATTGGCGAGTTCAAATCAATGAAAAATAACAATGAAAATTGATCAAAAGCAAATTTAATCAGCTCACTGATGATTTACATCAATAGTTCTCAACCTTTTTCTTTCCACTCACACACCATTTGAAGTAATCCCTATGCCATCGGTGCTTGTGATTAGTTAGGGAGTGTTTAAGGTGGTATGTGAGTGGGAAGTAAAGGTTGAGAATTACTGCTCAAGGCCCAATTGTTACTGAAATATTTTGCTTGAGAAAAATTGTCATTGGTCCATTTCCTTTGGAATTATGAAACCGCGCACATAATGAGTCAATTAGGTACAATTAAAACAGTGGTTTTCAAACTTTTTCATTCATAGAAACATAGAAACATAGAAGATAGGAGCAGGCGTAGGTCATTCGACCCTTCGAGCCTGCTCCGCCATTCAACGAGATCATGGCTGATCTTAAAGTTCAGTACCCCGTCCCCGCCTTCTCTCCGTAACCTTTAATACCCTTATACTGAAGAAATATATCTAATTCCCTCTTAAATATATTTAATGAACCTGCCTCTACTGCCCTCTGTGGCAATGAATTCCACAGATTCACCACCCTCTGTGCAAAGGAATTCCTCCTCATCTCGGTCCTAAATGGTTTGCCTATTATCCTCAAACCATGGCCCCAGGTTCTGGATTTTCCCATCATTGGAAACATCCCATCTGCATCCATTCTATCCAGTCCTGCCAGAATTTTATATGTCTCTATGAGATCCCCTCTCAATCTTCTAAACTCCAGCGAGTACAATCCCAACTTGCGCAATCTTTCCTCATAAGTCATTCCTGCCGTTCCAGGTATCAGCCTGGTGAATCACCTCTGCACTCCCTCCATTGCAAGAACATCCTTCCTTAGATAAGGTGACCAAAACTGCACACAATACTCCAGGTGTGGTCTCACCAAGGCCCTGTACAGCTGCAGTAAGGTATCCTTGTTCCTATACTCAAACCCTCTTGATATGAAGACCAACATACCATTTGCCTTTTTAACCGCCTGCTGTACTTGCATGCTCGCCTTCAGAGACTGATGTACAAGATCCCCTAGGTCTCTCTGCCCTTCCCCATCTCTTAATCTATTGCCATTCAAATAGTAATCTGCCCTCCGGTTTGTATTACCAAAGTGGATAACCTCACATTTATCCACATTGTAGTGCATTTGCCATGTATCTGCCCAGTCCCTCAATTTATCCAAATCACACTGGAGCTTCCTGACCCCCCTCTTCCGTGCACACAACCCATCCTAGCTTACATATCACCTTAAGCAATCCCTTACTAATCACTGAGCACCTACGGCATAGGGAATACTTAAAGTGGTATGTGAGTGGAAAGAAAAAGGTTGAGAACCGCTGCTTTGTATGGAAGAATAAATGTTTGAGGGAGACATAGACACACCTGGACACACACAAGACAACCATTTTAAAATGGGTTTGCAGTATTTGTTGTTCAGCATCTTTTGAGCTGAATAAAACATTGATGCCCATTGTGCACCAATAAATTCTAAGTGGCCTGTTATGAAAAATACATCTTGCATTGTGTGCAGTGGTATTGTCATTTGGATAAACATAATCTGGAGAGGAATCCTCATATTTGCTATCTCTACCTAATGTCATAACAGGTGATTCTAGTTGCAACTGCAGTGAAATACCAATCCGGTGGTGTCTGATTTTCTTCTGGTACTGATTTTGGAGTTTGTTCTGCCAGTGGGAAGAATGATATAAATCACCAGGATTCAGACCATCTACAAATTTGTAGTGGGTTGTGAAAAAATGGAAGATGAGTCGGCATACAGGAGGGAGATTGAAAATTTGGCTAGATAGTGCACCAACAACAACCTCACACTCAATGCCACCAAAACCAAGGATATGATTGTTGACTTCAGGAAGGGAAAACCAGAAGTGTACGATCCAGTGATTATTGACAATCTAAGCATGAGGTTGTTTTGGTGGGAACTTCTGGCTCATTAGCCTCCTGTTCAAAGTGAGCATAGAATGCATTGATGTGTCAGGAAAGGATTTGCAGTTTTGTGCCATGCTGCCTTTCTTTGCTTTGCCCTTCTGCAGCCATTGGGTATCCATGAGGTCTGCCTGGGATTTAAGCATGGTTCAGTACTGTCTTTTGGCATTTGTAATTGCCTTGCTTCATTCATTTATGCTAATACAATATTGGTTGGTTGATGGCCAGTCAATAGTGCAATCTAGCACAACCAGAAAAATGGGTCAATTAGAGTCAAAGAAGTATTTGTCCACATTTTCATAGAACACAGTACAGGCCCTTTGCCCCACAACCTTTTGTCAACCTATATACTGTAAACCTACTCCATGACCAATCTAGCCCTTCCCCCCACCCACAGATTTCATAACCCCTTCCCCATTTTTCTTGCATCCATGTGTCTGTCTAAGAGTCTTGTAAATGTCCCTATTGTATCAGCCTCAACAACTTCCTGCTGCAGTGCATTCCAGATACCCATTGCTCTTTGTTTAAAAAAATACTTGTGACATCTCCCCAAAATTTTGTTCACTCACTTAAACAGGTTTCCTGTGGCATTGGCTATTAATGTCCGGGGAAAATGGTGGTGGCTATCCATTTTCTCTATATCCCTCCTCATCTTGTACACCTCTGTTGGGCACTATCAGTTGCCCCAATAATTGCAATAACAAAGACTGAGGGGAATGATAGGCTTTATTGCACAGAAGACTTGAGCTGGCCTGGATCCAAACTAGGGAAGTGCAAGGAAGGGAATGGTGGCCCGACCTTTATGGCCTGGGTCCCAGGAGAGGAGTCCAGGTAAGAGAGTCGTCGGGGGCTAACCAGGCGAGCCAATTAGCATACACAATCCATACCATTACAACGTCGATTTAATTACTTCTCATCCTCCATTGCTGCAGGGGGAAGAGACCTCGCTGATTTATTATAGCTGAGAGCTTCTGTTGAAGAACTTTCCATTTCTTTACGGAATAAAGATGTTTAGTGGGGGGGGTGGTGTGGCATGATGGCGTAGGTGGGAGATGTGGGAAGGCACCTCTCCCGACAGAACTATTAAAAACCCAACTTTTAAAGTTTAAAAAATTCTTTTAAAATATTGGATAGACATTTTAGAAAGCAATAATGAGGAAAACAAAAGCACAAGCTGTAAAATAAAAGGATTCAAAACAACTTTCAAGCACTGAAGAAATTGGGCCTACCTTTAAGATGGATCCTGGAGAGCCGATTCCTGTCCCTGGGTAAGTTGCATTTGACTCTGGCACCAACAGCACACAGTGTCGAGGAAGATGGCGCCAGAGCCCGAAGACATCCTCCTCTCGACTATGACAGATTGGAACAGTATGGTGAAATATCAGGTTATAAAATTAACTGGGAAAAAAAATGAGATTATACCATTAGCAGCAATGGATTGTTCATTTTGTAAACATATTGTTAAATTTAAATGGTCGGATCAAATTAAGTATTTAGGTGTTAAGGTAGAATTAAACTATTTACCATTACTTTCTAAAATTAAAAATTATTTGAATCGATGGAAAGATTTACCAATTACATTAATAGGAAGAGTTAATTGTATTAAAATGAATATCTTTCTTAGGATTCAGTATTTATTTCAATCTATCCCTTGTAAGATTCCCAGAAAATGTTTTAAGGATTTGAATTCTATGGTGAGAACATTTTTATGGAAGGATAAAATGGCAAGGGTGTGACAGCCCTTTGCAGCTCCCCCATGGGGCCTCACAAAATGAAGGACGAACACGACAATCCAGAAGGCTGCACAAGGCCTGCAGCGCTGCCCTCCAATTGGCCACAACCAAAAGAGCTTAACTATCAGGGAAAGTGGATCACAAACACAGCAATCAGTGCTGAGAGGGTTTTGATCACACCCCTCAGCTTGAGAATAAAAGCAGGGCTGTGAGCTCAATAAAGCTCCGTGATAACTCCACTCAAATGGGTTCATATCATTCTTTCTGGGAACAGCATGTTCTTTCTGAGCTAACCTGCATGCAACCTGCGCAATTTCTCCTGTGCTATAGGCTTTGCAGAGCCATAGCTTGTAGCAGCTAGCTAAAAGGGTATCTTTACAAAAATTTACTTGGAAATATGAATTAGGAGGTTTACAACTCCCAAATTTTCAAAATTATTATGACGCTGCACACTTGAAATTTATTAATAGAATGTTTGATTTGGAAAAATCATTGAAATGGGCTAATTTCTAATTATCTCAAATTGGTGAAAAGAGTTTATTTATAGATGGAATCCTAAGTTATTGAGTAATTATAATTTATCTGTTTTGAAACATTTAATGGGACTATGGTATAAAATAAATGAAGTTTTAGGTACCTAAGCGAAGATTTCAGGCAAAACACCTTTGTATCATAATAAACTTTTTCTCTTTACACTTAATAATCAACTTTTAAAGTTATGGGATCAAAAGGGTATTAAATTTGTACAAGATTGTTATGAAGCGAGTTATTTTATTTCTAATCAAAGAATGAAAGAGAAATACGATACATCTTCAAATACTCTTTTTCCTTATTACCAAATTAAAACTTTATTATCAGATAATTTTGGACACACTTTATAGTTACCTAGACAATCTAAGTTTGAAATTTTACTTACAGAGGGTGGTAAGAAGGGATGTGACAAAAGGCAAAGGAGGAAAAACCCAACACCCAATCCCAACCAACCAATTTTCCCCTGCAACCGCTGCAACCGTGTCTGCCTGTCCCACCTCGGACTTGTCAGCCACCAACGAGCCTGCAGCTGACATGGACATTTTACCCCCTCCATATATCTTTGTCCGCGAAGCCAAGCCAAAGAAGATATCTGAGATGTATTTTTTATTGCAGAATAAAATGTCTAAGTTGGATTTGCATAAATCAAGGTTGAAACGGGAAAAAGATTTAGGAATTCTTATTTATCAAGATGATGGATGAATTTATGAAGGTATAATATGACAAATTATAAAGGTAAGGTATCAGTTAGTTCATTATAATTTTATTTATCAATTATATTTAACTCCAGAAAAATTAAAGAGATATAATTTAATTTCTTCAGATTTACATTTTAGATGTCAGAAGGAAGTAGGTTCTTTTTTACATTCTACTTGGTCATGTGAAACAGTAAACCTTTTTGGAATAGACTTAAGGAACTTTTAGAAGTTATTTTGAAAGTGAAACATTCATTAGATCCTTTAGTATTTATGTTGAGTAATATGAAGAGGTTGCATTTAGAATTAAGATTAAATAGATTTCAAATTGCATTCTTGAGATTGGCATTAGCTGTAGCAAGAAAATGTTTGGCAATCACTTGGAAAAATGAGACCGATTTGAGTATTCAGAGATGGCGTATGGAATTAAGTTCTTGTATTCTATTTGAGAAAATAACATATAATTTATGTGATAATTTTTTTTTCTATTGTAAAATTTGGAGCCCTAAATTGGATTATATGGGTTTGAATTTGGGTTTGGTGGTGTTACTCCAATCCATGGTAATTAATTGATGAATTTTGTTATTATGGTTAATCTCCTCTTTCTTTTTTCTTTTCTCTGTGGGGACTGGGGTTGGGTGGGTGGGGAGTTGTAGAGGGTTAGTTTGTATTAAAATATACCATGTTTTTTTTCATTCTTCTATTAATTGTATATGTTTTTGAATATATGCATCATGGTTTTTAATAAATAAAATATTTTTTAAAAAGATGTTTAGTGGGAAATTTCAGTTGATTTTGAGCCTTTGAATTTAAATCCTGAGAAAAATCCTGATCTTGCACATTCACAAGATTGTATAAAATTAATCTTCCTGTCTTTGAATGTTTGTTTCTTAGCTACCGTGAACCTCTTGCCACTTGAAGCAGCAAAAGTAAACAAGACAGCGCCAACCAGCTGACTCTAATTCAAATTTCTGGAAATGTTAATAGTTCAACTCATGACCCAGAGCATTCAATGTATTCTGATATGCAAAGTACCACTTGAGCTGCTGTGAATTAATCATTAGTGCAAGACAAAGGCACACCATTTTCAAGCCAGCATTGGGAAAGAAATCCTTTGAGGACGATTGCAATTTAGTCCTGTTCATATAGAGTATCATCTGACAAAATATAAGCTGGAAATCTCAGCAACTGAGGCAGCATCTGTGAACGGTGTAACAGCTATTATTTCAAGTCAGTGATCTTCTATCGGAACTGGAGAACATTAAAAATTAGTGAGTTTTAAGATGCAAGAAAAGGACAAAATGAAAGAGAGAAGAGGCGCCAAGGCCTAAATTGCAGGAGAGAACATGAGCTCCATTATATCTGCTGTGTCCCTTTGCATACAGAACATAAACATTCAGCTTAAAAATGATAAAGAAATGCATTACCTTTACCTCAGCTAATGTCTCCACAATTCACTATTTACATTTTATGCAACCATTTAGATGAACAAGAACTAGCCAAATTAAGAAGAATAACAGGAGCTGGCCATCTGGTGAAAATAATTAACTCCATTGAGACAGAGAGGTGTATCTACTGTTACCTCATGTTGAGTATCTGCTTATTTGTTCTACCTTAAAATTAACAAATTCCAACCTTTTCTTTGTCCAAAAAAATCATTTGTCCTCAAGCTACATATTAGAGATGGAAAGTAAAATGAAACAATCCCAGGCCACTCTCACAGCACATTATAACTTTTTGCAATTCTGCAGCTATCCAGACCCACTTGGAGGCAGGTTCAAACTTCCCTACATTCTTAAAAGACTCGGCTCTATAAAGGATCAGATATTTTTGAAGTAAACCAGTGCAGTACAAATAGCTAAAGATTCATTGGTCAAGATGAATGGAAAAGATTTTTTATAATATTTACTGCAAACTCAGATAAATTTGCAGGATGATGGGAGAATTTGAACAGAACAATTCTTCTGACTTTTATCTTACGCATTGAACGCCATGATTTGAACTCCATTTGGAAACTAGGGGTAGCTGAAAAGGGGTGGGGGACTGCAGTGGCCAGAGGTAGAATGGGGGATGGTTCAGGGTGTCAGCGAGGAAACTGGTCAATATCTTAAAACAGACATCCTGAGATAATTTAAATCTTTTGCTCCATTAACTTTGTCCAATTCTGCCAGCTTGCCATACATTATGGAATGAAGGAGAGACTGAGATTGGTACAAGCTGGAAACTCAATAAGGGCCAAATTGAAAACCCAATAAATACACGAGGTTTGCAATACACAACTAACCTATACTGTTGATCAAAGTGCAGATAGCCAACCAACTCTGTGTAATGTACTCATTATAGCAACTTCTGTGTGTACAGCCAGCACAAAAAGTTCTAGTTGATGCTGGACACATGAGCGAATGGCCTGTGATGCACGTGGCTGGAACTGGTTGAAATTAGTTCCTTAAAGCTGGCCTGAATTTCTTAAAGGGAAGGTGCACAGATGCTGCCAAAGTGTCCACTGGCAAACCTGGCCTAGCAAACAATAACAAAAGCCACAACACTGGGGAGGGAATATGTGTCAAGGATTTGAAAACTGTTCTGATAGTCCATACAAAAGGAGACGGAAAGTAAGAGAGATGTCGTACTTCTACAGAGGTCTAGCATGCCCTGTTATTGCATATGCTTGTATTTAGAGATAACAGAGACGTTGAAGGATAATAACCCTGATGAACTAAACAGGGTATTGTTGGTCCACTGACTTCAAAGGACTTGAAGTCAGTGAAAAGCATCAGCAAATGCCTTATTCTATTAAATCCACCATCGCCTCACATGCCACTCACACACCAGGAATCAGTATTTATCAACACTTATTCTTAATTTTACATTTACACTGCTGCAAGCCTCACATTTAAAGGTCAGAACTCGGGTAGCGTCACAGTTATACATCCTTAGGATTAACATCGACTGATGGCACCAACACCTTTTTGTCTATTTTGCAAAAGAAGGAAGGGCATAATCACCAGGAGCAGAGGCCATCCTCGGATATGGTGGTCCACACTTCCAGTTATTGGAGGAAATGAGCTGGCCATAAGTGGAACATCCATTACAGCATATAAAAGTTAGTAATAGCCCTGAAACGATCAAAGGTGAAACTGACTGCTCCTGTTTCACACAGCATGCCTCATCTAAAGAAACAGGAAGACGACATTAGGGCCTTTGCTCTACTATTCAACAAGGTCACGGTCAATCTGTCCTTCTTTTCTTTGGCTTGGCTTCGCGGACGAAGATTTATGGAGGGGGTAAATGTCCACGTCAGCTGCAGGCTCGTTTGTGGCTGACAAGTCCGATGCGGGACAGGCAGACACGTTTGCAGCGGTTGCAGGGGAAAATTGGTGGGTTGGGGTTGGGTGTTGCGTTTTTCCTCCTTTGTCTTTTGTCAGTGAGGTGGGCTCTGCGGTCTTCTTCAAAGGAGGTTGCTGCCCGCCGAACTGTGAGGCGCCAAGATGTACGGTTTGAGGCGATATCAGCCCACTGGCGATGGTCAATGTGGCAGGCACCAAGAGATTTCTTTAGGCAGTCCTTGTACCTCTTCTTTGGTGCACCTCTGTCATGGTGGCCAGTGGAGAGCTCGCCATATAACACGATCTTGGGAAGGCGATGGTCCTCCATTCTGGAGACGTGGCCCACCCAGCGCAGCTGGATCTTCAGCAGCGTGGACTCGATGCTGTTGGCCTCTGCCATCTCGAGTACTTCGATGTTAGGGATGAAGGTACTCCAATGAATGTTGAGGATGGAGCGGAGACAATGCTGGTGGAAGCGTTCTAGGAGCCGTAGGTGATGCTGGTAGAGGACCCATGATTCGGAGCCGAACAGGAGTGTGGGTATGACAATGGCTCTGTATACGCTTATCTTTGTGAGGTTTTTCAGTTGGTTGTTTTTTCAGACTCTTTTGTGTAGTCTTCCAAAGGCGCTATTGCCTTGGCGAGTCTGTTGTCTATCTCGTTGTCGATCCTTGCATCTGATGAATGGTGCAGCGGAGATAGGTAAATTGGTTGACCGTTTTGAGTTTTGTGTGCCCGATGGAGATGTGTGGGGGCTGGTAGTCATGGTGGGGAGCTGGCTGATGGAGGACCTCCGTTTTCTTCAGGCTGACTTCCAGGCCAAACATTTTGGCAGTTTCCGCAAAACAGGACGTCAAGCGCTGAAGGGCTGGCTCTGAATGGGCAACTAAAGCGGCATCGTCTACAAAGAGTAGTTCACGGACAAGTTTCTCTTGTGTCTTGGTGTGAGCTTGCAGGCGCCTCAGATTGAAGAGACTGCCATCCGTGCGGTACCGGATGTAAACAGCGTCTTCATTGTTGAGGTCTTTCATGGCTTGGTTCAGCATCATGCTGAAGAAGATTGAAAAGAGGGTTGGTGCGAGAACACAGCCTTGCTTCACGCCATTGTTAATGGAGAAGATTTCAGAGAGCTCATTGCTGTATCTGACCCGACTTTGTTGGTTTTCGTGCAGTTGGATAACCATGTTGAGGAACTTTGGGGGGCATCCGATACGCTCTAGTATTTGCCAAAGCCCTTTCCTGCTCACGGTGTCGAAGGCTTTGGTGAGGTCAACAACGGTGATGTAGAGTCCTTTGTTTTGTTCTCTGCACTTTTCTTGGAGCTGTCTGAGGGCAAAGACCATGTCAGTAGTTCCTCTGTTTGCACGAAAGCCGCACTGTGATTCTGGGAGAATATTCTCGGCGACACTAGGTATTATTCTATTTAGGAGAATCCTAGCGAAGATTTTGCCTGCAATGGAGAGCAGCGTGATTCCCCTGTAGTTTGAGCAGTCTGATTTCTCGCCTTTGTTTTTGTACAGGGTGATGATGATGGCATCACGAAGGTCCTGAGGCAGTTTTCCTTGGTCCTGCAGTATCCCATTATTCCCTTAATTACTTTTTCCTTGTGGCTTTTTCATCTCTGATAATCTGGAGCTCAGTCTGGCCCATCAGTAGAGGAATAAAGCAAAAGAGAAATAATGAAGACCAGAGCACTGCCATTTAAGAGTTCACACATACAGCTGTCAATTCAGAAACAAAAACTGTGCAAATCCAGGAGTTTAGTTATAGGATCTGTCCACAGATCATCTGGCTTGAGTGGACCTCATCGAGGACAGGATGACAAGAGCCATTTCACGATAAGGTGCAAGCCTGCAGCCATGGAGACCTCCGACGAGGTTAAATATAAATATATTGGTAGAGCAACAGTCAAGGAGACATGTACCTAGGCTGCTAAAGTATTATCATACTTGCTTTGGAAGCAGCCACCTTAGATCAGTATTACGTGCTGCGAGAAGGCTATAAGATGTTTTGCTTTGAAAACAGGGAAAACTCAACATGTGAAAGTCTCCCAAATCAACATGATGATCTTTGTGACAATCTGTTGCCAAGAAGAAAATCTAATTGTAACCTTGGCCTTCCCTTGGTAAGATTCATTCCCTAGATAAGATTCGTTTCCATGTTGGGAAGCTACCCCAATGAACAGACAATTAATACAGTCCTTCTGGAGCAGTCAAATAACAAGGTCAATGGATTAAACAGCATCTTTTTGCTCAATTACCATATTCTATTAATTGTGCTTTTCCTTTCTGGTAATGAGATAACAAAAAAAGTTGAGGAAATCCTCCCTAAGACAAATTCTCTCATGGACCTCCAGTTTGGCCAGCTTTATATTTTTTTAAAAACACAAAATTATACCTTTTCTCTCACAATTTCTGCATGGAAGTCATCCATACAAAAATGACTGGTTCATCAAATCAGTATGAATAAAATTATTGGAAGAGATCTGTCACACCTTAGAAGGTAATTTTCAAAGACTGATTTCCATGTAACCTTGCAGTTTCTTCTTAATAATCTGGTTGTTCAGAATTTGTTAACATAAAATGATAATTTATTGCTGTGTTTGGAATTAAGAAGATCATATTCGGTGATGGAAACTTGATTTATTAACATAGCTTGTGCCGCAGCGTGTAATATGATACATACTATTAAAGACGACATGATTAGTATAGCCATGATTATTCACTGATCCATACCTGAGCTCTCAGCATGAAAAAAATGCAATTATACAACCTACTAATGAGGTAACAAGCTGATTTTGTTATTAGTTGTCCTTGATATACAACTTATCTAGCAGGATTGCATTTCCAGTCTGTTCCCACTGAGGCAAGAATCTTACCAGACCAGGCCCTCAACAGCAAATCACAAAGATCATCTTGTTGAGTTCTGTTGACATTTGCAAATTGAAATATTTTGGTTAAGTGATCTCCTTGAAAGTGATGCAAGCTATGCCATGTCTGCAAGAGAACTTAAATATATCAAGTTTCATTCATGATTTAAAGCCAACACAAGTATTGCAGCTCCACGTTACCAACCCCTGCACTTGCATTTTTTCCCTCTCTAACTTTTCTCCCCCCATCCACTTACCTTCATCATGGTTTCTCCCTCTACCCACTTTACACATTCTGCCCCATCACCCAGCTTCTTTCTCCCTTTATATGTATAGTTTATCTTTTAACTTTAATAATGGGTACCTTCCCATAGGTTGATTGAGTATTTCTATCCCTGGATGCTGTCTGACCTGCTGAGTTCATTCAGAAATTCTTTGTTTCACTCAAGGTCCCAGCATCTGCAACTTTTGTGCTTCATCTCATGTATTCCTGAGCTTTCCTACTCACTTCTCTTCTTCTTTGGCTTGGCTTCGACAGGCAGACACGGTTGCAGCGGCTGCAGGGGAAAATTGGTTGGTTGGGGTTGGGTGTTGGGTTTTTCCTCCTTTGCCTTTTGTCAGTGAGGTGGGCTCTGCGGTCTTCTTCAAAGGAGGTTGCTGTCGCTGAACTGTGAGGCGCCAAGATGCACGGTTTGAGGCGATATCAGCCCACTGGCGGTGGTCAATGTGGCAGGCACCAAGAGATTTCTTTAGGCAGTCCTTGTACCTCTTCTTTGGTGCACCTCTGTCATGGTGGCCAGTGGAGAGCTCGCCATATAACACGATCTTGGGAAGGCGATGGTCCTCCATTCTGGAGACGTGGCCCACCCAGCGCAGCTGGATCTTCAGCAGCGTGGACTCGATGCTGTCGACCTCTGCCTTCTCGAGTACTTCGACGTTAGGGATGAAAGCGCTCCAATGCATGTTGAGGATGGAGCGGAGACAACGCTGGTGGAAGCGTTCTAGGGGCCGTAGGTGATGCCGGTAGAGGACCCATGATTCGGAGCCGAACAGGAGTGTGGGTATGACAATGGCTCTGTATACGCTTATCTTTGTGAGGTTTTTCAGTTGGTTGTTTTTCCAGACTCTTTTGTGTAGTCTTCCAAAGGCGCTATTTGCCTTGGCGAGTCTGTTGTCTATCTCGTTGTCGATCCGTACGGCCCCTTACCCCAAGTCCAAAGCCCGCTGCGCAGCTCAGACGGCAAAGTCCTCCTCAGCGACAAGATCTCCATCCTCAACCGATGGTCAGAACACTTCCAATCTCTTTTCAGTGCCAACCGCTCAGTCCAAGATTCCGCCCTGCTCCAGCTCCCTCAACAGCCCCTAAGGCTAGAGCTGGATGAGGTCCTCACCCAGGATGAGACATATAAGGCAATCGAACAACTGAAAAGTGGCAAAGCAGCAGGTATGGATGGAATCCCCCCAGAGGTCTGGAAGGCTGGCAGCAAAACTCTGCATGTCAAACTGCATGAGTTTTTCAAGCTTTGTTGGGACCAAGGAAAACTGCCTCAGGACATTCGTGATGCCACCATCATCACCCTGTACAAAAACAAAGGCGAGAAATCAGACTGCTCAAACTACAGGGGAATCACGCTGCTCTCCATTGCAGGCAAAATCTTCGCTAGGATTCTCCTAAATAGAATTAAAAAAACTCACTTCTAATGTCCAATCAAATAGATCAGATAATAGAAAGACTTCTTCAATTGTCCTTACAATTATACAGTATGGGGGTTATGAACTATCAATTCAATATCTTAAATAATTCCATCAACAGTTGAAATACTTCTGCAGTTGAGGAGAAAGAAGTGTATCATTGGGTGAGAAATTAGTTTGAACATAACATTCCCTCCAAAGCATTAAATCATATAAAAAGCTCAGAATTAAAATTCCAAAAACTAAGATGATATTCTTTGAGAGAACACAGAAGTTGCTGAGGCTGGAATCGTGAGCAGACAAAGAATTCCTGGAGGAACTTAATGGGTCAGACAGCCTTCAGAGGGAGAACTGGTTGGTCAACGTTTCTGACCCATTGAGGCTTAGATAGAATAGGGGAATTAAACAGTCTGCAATTGCTGCCATTGTAGTTTAATGCACAAAATTGCTGGAGAAACTCAGCAGGTCACATAGCATCCATAGGAGGCAAAACAGGGGGATGTCCTTTAATTCTCATGAAACTGGCATTGGAGACAGCCAAAAAATGATTCACCAGACTCATTCCTGGGAATAAGTTCCTGATGAAACTTCTTGAGGACAGAAGTACTTTTGAGAGAACCTCAAATACAGTTACAAGATTAGGTGGTCATTAAAACCTGAAGTACACAAGAACATCTTCTCGTGGAAGGTGGAAGGTGGAAGGTGGTGAATTTCTGGAATCTTCTACTCTGGAGAGTTCTGGGAGCTAGATCAATGAGGGCATTTAAAGAGAAAATAGGTACATATTCGAATGACCAGAAAACTGAGGCACAGAAGAGGCCTGGAACAGATCACCCATTATCATTTTGAATGGTAGGGTGGTTTTGAGGAGCTGGGTGTTCCCACCTCTGTTATGTTCTTTTATTTTTTTTCTTAGTTTATCTTACTGCACACATACATTGAGGGGACTAATGCCCCACATTCTGCCTGTAATAAATGAGAAAACACATTTAAGGTTCTAAAGATATTCACCGCTGACCTTAGCCAGAACTTCCCAGTGGACGAATCATCTCAACCTCCTAACTAAGGATCCACCATGACAGAAGTCAGTCTTCAGCCCATTCAATTTACTCTGTGTAATATAATGAAATAGGGTTCGGTCAGACAACAAACCATTTGTAGTAATTGTGCTCTGGATCTGCATGTACCTCCAGATCAGAGGTTTCAGTGCAATTACAAAACAGATATCAAATCACCGATATAGAAAATGGCCCAAGTAATTGCTGGCCACAAAATCATAGGACTCATTAGTCTATTGTCAATCATTAACAAACAATGGAACTGCAGCGGCTCACCACGAGGCAGGCGAACCGGCCCCGCTTATAAGCCACGCAGCGGGGCAGCCGGCCAAAATGGCGCCATCGGGGGGGGGCCTTCCCTTCCTTCCAGCACGGGGCTCAGAAACCCGCGCTGGGGGACCACGTGACGTTAGCGCCCTCCAGCGCAGTTCTCAGCCAGGTCCGGGCTGGGAGTATAAGTGCAGCCCGGCAGCCTGCAATAAACCAGTCTGCTCACTGAGATCAACCTATCTGGTTGTGTGTGTGTGTTATTGCAGAAGCAGTGTAGCTGCCGCTACAATTGGTAACCCCGACTGGTTCAAATGTCTTTGAACCCATCATGAGCGAGCCTGGGATCAGCGCTATAGCCGTGAAACTGCCTGAATACTGGGTTCAGGAGCCGGAGACCTGGTTCGCCACGCTGAGGCTCAGTTTCACCTCCGCCACATTTCGTCTGACGCGACCAAATTCTACCATGTGGTCGCAGCCCTGGACCAGGCCACCACAAGACACGTGCTGCAACTTGTTCAGCATCCACCCGCCAAGGACAAATACGAGACCATCAAACGAGTGCTTACCAGATTCCTCAGACTATCCAGACACGAGTGTGCCGCTCGGATGTTGCACCTCGACGCCCTGGGGGACAGGTCCCTGATGGAGCTGATGGACGAGATGCTTGTGCTCAAGGGTGATCACACCAACTGCCCACTCTTCGAGCGCATCTTCCTCGACCATATGCCCAGGGACATCCAGCCGCTGCTAGTCCAGGAGAGCTTCACTGACCCAAGGAAGGTCGCCCAGAAGGCACAAGAGCTATGGCTCGCACGATTCCTGGAGGGCTCAGTGGTCCAGCAGGTCACGACCACACCAAGCCCACCCCTAGCGCTGCGGTAGAGCACCCAGCCCCTGCAGGGGCCCACAAGAGCATAACCAAGGCCACAGCATCTGTTCCAGGCCTCTGCTTCTACCACGAGCGCTGGGGAACCAAGGCTTGGAAGTGTCGTCAGCACTGCTCGTTCCAGGGAAACAACCAGACCGGCCGCTGTTAATGGCTGAGGCAACTGGCCAACGACACAGCCTTCTCTACCTTCGGGACTCAGTCAGCGGCCAGCGGTTCCTCGTTGACACTGGAGCCCAGATCAGCGTCATCCCAGCCACAGCCATCGGTTCCTCATTGACGCTGGAGCCCAGATCAGCATCATCCCGGCCACGGCCGTCAAGTCCAGGAACCGACCTCGTGGACCTCCCCTACGTGCAGACTACGCAACAGCAATCTGGACATATGGAGACAAGACAGTCCACTTCCAAATCGGCCAATATCACCAGATCCCGGTGCACCCTGAGGACATACCCAAGATGGCCATCATCACCCCCTTTGGCTTGTTCGAATTCCTGCGCATGCCTTTCAGGCTCAAGAACGCCGCTCAGACCTTCCAGCACCTCATGGACTCTGTGGGCAGGGACTTGGATTTTGTCTTTATTTATTTGGACGACATCCTCATCGCCAGCAAGGACTGGGCACAACACAAGGCCCACCTACGTGTCCTTTTCTCCCAGCTGACTGACTTCGGCCTTACCATCAACCCGGCCAAGTGCCAGTTTGGGAAAGAGTCCATGCAGTTCCTGGGCCATACCATCACGGCTGAAGGAGCCACGATCGCCACTGTGAAGGTCGCCGCTATCAGGGAGTTTCCACACCCAGACACCCTCAAGGGGCTACAGGAGTTCATGGGTATGGTCAACTTTTACAACAGCTTCATCCTGGGAGCTGCGCGCATCATGCAGCCGCTATTCACCCTCATCGTGGCCAAACACAAGACGCTTGCTTGGAACCCAGAAGCCTATGCCGCATTCGAGGCCCTCGTGAAGGCCACCATGCTCGCCCACCCGCACACCAACCTGCATATGGCACTATCTGTCGATGCCTCTGCCACAGCTGTCGGTGCCATCCTGGAGCAGCAGGTGAATGGACATTGGAAGCCGCTGGCATTCTTCATCCGCCTGCTCCGCCCGCTGGAACGCAAGTATAGTGCCTTCGACTGCGAGTTACTGGGCATGTAACTGGTGGTGTGGCATTTCCGCTATTTTTTGGAGGGGAGGACCTTTACCATCTTCACCGACCACAAAACCATCACCAAGGTGCTCGCGATGGCAAAGGATCCCTGGTCGGCCCACCAGCAGTGTCACCTCTCCTTCACGTCAGAGTTTACCACCGACATTCAGCACAAGGCGGGGAAGGACAATATGGTTGCCGATGCACTCTTGCAACCAGCCATCTGCACGCTGACGCCCAGCCTCGACTTCGACCAGCTCGCCCGGGACCAGGAAGCTGATGAGGAGACGAGGGCCTTTAAGACCACCATCACAGGCCTGCAGTTCTGAGATTTCCCAACTCTGAGCAGCAAAGGCACCATCCTGTGAGATACCTCCTTGGGCACCCTGTGGCCAGTGGTTCCCCAGCAGTGGCGCAGGCAGGTCTTCCGTCACATCCACGACCTTTCACATCCGTCCATCAGGTCCATGGTCCGGATGGTGGCAGAACGGTTCATATGGCACGGACTGCGGAAGCAGATCGCGGGCTGGGCCAGAACATGCACCCATTGCCAGACGTCCGAGTTGCACAAGCACACCAGGGCGCCCATACAGGAGTTCGAGTACGTCTGAGAATGGTTCAGCCACATTCACGTGGACATCGTCAGGCCCTTACCCATTTCCCGGGGCAACCATTACCTGTTTACGGTGGTGGTCCGCACCACTCGCTGGCCCGAGGTGATTCCGATGCCAGATGCCTCCACTGACTCCTGCTCCCGAGCACTGTTGCATGGTTGGGTCGCCCGGTTCGGCTTCCTGGCTCACCTCACCAGCGATCAGGGCATCCAGTTCACATCTGCGCTCTGGGCACAACTCGCCAACAGGTTGGGGATCCAGCTACACCGTACCACGACCTAAAACCCGCAGGCCAATGGACTGGTCGAACGTCTGCACCGCCACCTTAAGTCGGCGCTCATGGTCCGCCTTACCCGTCCCGACTGGACAGACGAACTGCCTTGAGTGCTCCTGGGCATCCGTTCCACTCCCAAGGAAGATCTGCAGGCGTCATCAGCTGAGCTGGTCTACGGTGCGCAGCTGGCACTACCTGGTGAGTTCGTTAACGCACCTCACAATCCCCAGCGGTCGCTGCACGAACTACTTCCTCACCTCAGGGCACGTTTGGACTTGTTCGAACCACCACTGCTGCCCAGGCATGGCACCCGCCTGTCTCACGTTACCGGCGAACTGCTTTCCGAGCAGTTACGTTTTCGTTCAGCGGGGCCCGACCACGGCACCTCTACAGTGACCGTACGAGGGGCCGTACAGGGTTGTACAGTGCTCCGGCTCGACATTCACGCTGGACATTGGTGGCAGGCGGGAGCTGTTTACCATGGACAGGCTGAATCGCACCGAGCCCATGGTCGTTGCTCAGTCCAAGAAGCAAGGCCGCTCAGCGAAAAAGGACATTGGCGCTGGTTCTGGAGGGGGGGGGGGCCTGTGTGGCAGCTCACCACGAGGCAGGCGAACCGACCCCACTTGTATGCCACGCGGCGGGGCAGCCGGCCAAAATGGTGCCGTCGGGGTTTCCCTTCCTTCCATCACGGGGCTCAGTAAGCTGCGCTGGGGGACCACATGACGCTCGGGTGTCATCAGTGCCCTCCAGCGCGGTTCTCAGCCAGGTCCTGGCTGGGAGTATAAGTGCAGCCCAACAGCCTGCAATAAACCAGTCTGCTCACTGAGCTCAAACCGTCTGGTTTATTGCAGGAGTAGTGTAGCTGCCGCTACAGAACGTTTATTGAGAGTGCAGCCCAGCAGTGCTTAGCATCAGAAATCTGGTTGCCAGTTCTCAGGCTGAGTTTCCCATTTCAAATCTCTTTAAAATCTTGCCAAAATACAAATGAAAAAACCTGAACTTCAGCATTATGATGAGAATGACTGCCCTTGAGATTATTAGGGTAGTGTTTGACTGAGAGCGCCATCAAGGAGCTCTGGTAGAACTGAAGTATATGGGCGTCAAAGAAAAAAAAAATACTCCAATGGCTTAAATCATGCCTTATACAAAGGAAAATGGTTATGGTTTGTGGAAGGTAATTATCCAGCCCAGGGAGTTCACAACAGAAGTTCCTCAGCAATGACTAACAAACACAAATATTGATGATCTTACTTCCACAATAAGGTCAGAAGGTGTTTCCTGATAATTGAATATTCAGTTCCATTACCATCATGAGAAAATAAAGCCTTCCATTCCATTAGAGCATGGTCCTTTGGGCCATGATTTTTGTGTCAACCTGTATATACCTACCCAAAAAGGTTTGGGCAACTGGTAACCTGTAGAGCTAGTAAATGACATTTTAGAAAGCTTTTATCATATGCTGTTTAAAAGTGAACATCACTTGAACAAAATATTTAGAACACAGTATATGCCCCTCAGCCCACAATGCTGTGATGACCTGTATGAACTTACTCAACAATCCAAACCTTCCCTACCTTACACCCATAACACTCTGTATCTCTTCCATCTATGTGCTTGTTTAGTCTTTTTAATGTCCCTATTGTGCCAGCCTGCACCACCAACCCTGGCAATTAATTCTAAGCACTCACGACTCTCGATGGAAAAGAAAACATACCCCTGATGTCTCCCCTCAACATTCATCCCCTCAAATTTATACAGATGTCCTCTGGTATTTACTACTGTCATCTCAGGAAAAGGTTGCTGGCTGTCTATCCTATCTATGCCTCTCATTATCTTGTGGACTTGTATTAAGCCTCTTCCCATTCTTTTTCATTCCAAAGAGAGAAGCTTCAGCGCTCTGTTAACTTTGCCCCATAAGACATTCTCTAATCCAGGTAAAATCCTGGTAAAATTCCTCTGCATCCTCTCTATAGCTTTCAAATCCTTCCTGTAATGAAGTGACCAGAATTGAACACAATATTCCAAGGATGTTATTAATCGGAGCTTTATAGACCTCATTGCTCTTGAACTCAATCCCCCGACTAATGAAGGTCAGCATACCATGCCTTCTTAACTACCCTATCAATCTGCATGGCAATTTTGAGAGATCTATGGATTGGGACCCCAAGGTCCCTCTGTTCTTCTATACTGTTAAATATGATATCATTAAGGTCCTCCATCAGCCAGCTCCCCACCATGACTACCAGCCCCCACACATCTCCATTGGGCACACAAAACTCAAAACGGTCAACCAGTTTACCTATCTCGGCTGCACCATTTCATCAGATGCAAGGATCGACAATGAGATAGACAACAGACTCGCCAAGGCAAATAGCGCTTTTGGAAGACTACACAAAAGAGTCTGGAAAAACAACCAACTGAAAAACCTCACAAAGATAAGCGTATACAGAGCCGTTGTCATACCCACACTCCTGTTCGGCTCCGAATCATGGGTCCTCTACCGGCATCACCTACGGCTCCTAGAACGCTTCCATCAGCGTTGTCTCCGCTTCATCCTCAACATCCATTGGAGCGCTTTCATCCCTAACGTCGAAGTACTCGAGATGGCAGAGGTCGACAGCATCGAGTCCACGCTGCTGAAGATCCAGCTGCGCTGGGTGGGTCACGTCTCCAGAATGGAGGACCATCGCCTTCCCAAGATCGTGTTATATGGCGAGCTCTCCACTGGCCACCGTGACAGAGGTGCACCAAAGAAAAGGTACAAGGACTGCCTAAAGAAAGCTCTTGGTGCCTGCCACATTGACCACCGCCAGTGGGCTGATAACGCCTCAAACCGTGCATCTTGGCGCCTCACAGTTTGGCGGGCAGCAACCTCCTTTGAAGAAGACTGCAGAGCCCACCTCACTGACAAAAGGCAAAGGAGGAAAAACCCAACACCCAACCCCAACCAAACAATTTTCCCCTGCAGCCGCTGCAACCGTATCTGCCTGTCCCGCATCGGACTTGTCAGCCACAAACGAGCCTGCAGCTGACGTGGACTTTTACCCCCTCCATAAATCTTCGTCCGCGAAGCCAAGCCAAAGAAAAAGAACCATGTACTCTGCCTTCAAGTTTGACCTTCCAAATTACATCACCTCATACTTATCTGGATTAAACTCCATCTACCACTTTTCTGCCCAAATCTGCATCCTGTCTATATCCTGTTGTAACCTACAACAAACCTCATCACTATCCACAACTCCTCCAACCTTTGTGCCATCTGCAAACTTACTGATCCATCCCTCCACTCTTTGTTCACATCATTTATAAAAACAACAAAGAGCAGGGGTCCCCAGAGAGATCCCTGCAGAACTCCACTAGTCACTGACCTCTAGGCAGAATACTTTCCATTCATTACCAATCTCTGCTTTCTATAGGCAAGCCAATTCTGAATCCACACAGCCAAGTATCTATGGTTCCCATGCCTCATGATTTTCTGAACAACCATTGGGGGAACTTGTCAAATGCTTTACTAGAATCCATGTACACCACATCTACCTTCATCAATTTCTTTTATTACCACCTCAAAAAATGCAATGAGGAACGACCTTACCCTCACAAAGCCATGCTGACTACAATAGGACCTGGACACCAACTGATGACAGTCACATTACAAAGGTGCCAGACAATGACAATTTCCAATATGACTGTGTATTAACACCAGACTTTGAGATTCAATGACATTACTTTTTCTAGGTCTACCGCAGTCAACATCATGGATCAACAAAGACAGGAAAATTAGCTGGTAAAGCTGTATGAATACTCTAGCTGAAAGAATGGGCTATTCTGCACCAAGTGATTCATCTCCAGATGCTCTGAAGTGTTTGCCTAGTTTACAAGACAAAATTCAGAAGGTTGATGGTTTAATTTCGACAGTCTCTCCAACACCCTGGTTTGGTATCTTCCAGGATAAAGCAACCTGCTTGATTCAAGATTATCAGATAAAATCCACAAAGTTTTAGGAAATAAAAATTATGTGTAACCCATTTATTTCACTTTTATGCAGGAATAACATGTGCTTTGATAAAGAGAAACTAATGGACATACTACTCTTGGATTTATGGAAAGCATGCAAGTGCCACATCAAAGATGATTGTAGAAAAAAAAGTCCATCATACAGCAAATAAGACATTAGCATGGGTAGAAGATTTTCAAGATGATAAGAAACAAAGTAGGTCAAATAGGTTTAAAAATAGGGTATAACTAATTTAAGGCAGGGATGAAGCAATCAGATCTCCTTTCAGATAGTCATAAATCTCAGTCAAAAGTGAAGGGAGCAGAATCTTTGATATTTTGAAGGCAGAGGTAAATAGATTGTTGATAAACAAGAGATGAAAAATTACCAGGAGCAAGATGGAAAGCAGAGTTAAGATGACAATCAGATCAGCAATGAACTTACTGAATGGTGGAGCAGTTCAAAGGGCTGAGTGGCCTCTTCTTGCTCCTATTTTGAATGTTCATTCATTGTTTACATAGCATTCAAATCCTAAGCATTCATTACCTCCAACAAGGCCGCACAATGCCTGTTATGTGTGCTCTCACACAGAACCCACTAAATCTGTGGCAAGAAGAATAAGGGCAGCAGGCTCATAGGAATGACATCACTCTCAGGCATGTATCATCTTACATATAAATATATAATTGTTTCTTAATCAAAATCCTGGAACTCCCCAAGTGCTCCAAGAGTGCCTTTACCAGATCAACACCACCATCTTTATCCCATCCCAGCCGCACACTTTACACCCTCCTCCCACTGGGAAGAATCGTAAGAGTAAGATCACAAACCACAAGATCAAGGTCAATTTCTGCCCCCATTAGTAGACTCTTGAACGAACCTCTCACAATAAAACAATGTTGCCTTGGCTCTGTTCCAACTATTCTGATCTATGTAACTCTATATTGTACTTTGTTTTTACTGCTTTATTATGTATGGATTGACTCACAAAACAAGCTTTTTGACAATAAACTTGAACTATTAGGATGGGCAGTAAATGCTGACCTTGCCGGTGATGCCCACATAAGGCACAAGGCGTAGTCATCCCAAGACAAAATGTGAATTTTGTTTATTAGGTGTGTGATGGGTTTTGTCCAAGTGATGAATATCATCTCATAATTGATTGGTATTATAAAAGGTGTACCTAATAATCTTGCTGTGCTTTAATGGAAAAACATGACATAAAAGCATAACAATGCACTTACAGACATGCGGGTATTGTGTAAACTGCGTTGCAGGTATTGACCTAACAGCTGTGTTTTAAATTATTGTTTTAGTTAAACCATAAACAAATCATTTTGACAACCCACAAAGGAATTTGTTCTGAAGGGCATATGCTGGACTCAATCCCTGTAGGGAATGATGCAATAGAGATATATGCTCATTTGATCATGTGCTTTTTCTGGAATATCTGCAGGGCATTTAATCAGACAGTCTAGTTTAAAAAAGATGAACCAGGTTGAGCTTGTGCTAATCTTTCCTCTGGACTTCGGTTTCATTCATTTGAATGCATGAACATATTCTCAGATAAAAATCCATCAATGTTCAGAGTTTCATTTTAGTCCTCAACCCTACCTACCCTTCAGTATAAGTGGGCATGCACTATCGTGGAGCCAGAAAATCTTTGCCTTGTTAGACTATTCACAACATTAAAGCATTGCTGGCCTAGATTGACAGGTAAAATGTGTATGTGAAAGGAATTCATTGTTAATGAAGAAGACACCGAGTCCAATAAAATTAATCCAAAAATCATAATGGGCAAGGCTAGGGGATGCCAAGAGAATCTTTGTGGGTTTGCCCCATCAGTGTCAATGGTGGGTATGTGATCAGTGAAATGGAATCAAATGCAACAACCAATCATAGGATAAGAGGGCACAATAATTAGGCAGTATCCTCAGTCCCATAATCACATTATAATTATCCATAATTATGCTTCAAAACTCAAATTTCTGTTTTGTGAATCTACTGTCAAGCTCTGGAGTCTGCATGCTGGAAGAACTCTGTCTGTGGAGGGCCTAACATGGCCATATTTGATGTGGATATCTTGGATAGCTCACAGCTCTCCATGTAGACCCATTGTTTCGGCACTTCTGGTCGCCTCCCTCCCATAGCCTCCAACCTCATAATTTCCTATCCCCACACTGCCCAGACCTATCTCCTACACACGATATACAATCCTAATTATCCAAGTAGACCAACTAACTCTGCGCATCACCTCTGTCTCCATGCTCACTTTCCCAACAGCTACTCACTAACCCCCAATCAAGTCCCTTTCTCCCACTTTAACCCTTCTTGGACATCTCGTCCTGGCCAGTTGCCTACTCTGGGTCTTTTTATTTCCAATTGCTCCCAAGACATCAACTGTCTCAAATTTCCTCTTTGATTCCAATCTCATCTCCCCTGAACTCTTTGTCCTCCTTCTCTCTTTCTCCAACAACCTATCAAATCTGCAGCCAAGGGTGGTGCTGCTGTGGTTTGGTGCACTGGCATCTACCTTGTTGAGGCCAGATGACAGTTCTCAGACATCTCCTCTTACTTACTCCTTCTACAGGATCCCACCACAGAACATCAAGCAACCATCTCCAATATTAACTCAAACCTCATCTGGTCACCTCCCTCCTATCTCATTTGTTTTCCCATCCCAACTCTGCATGGTTCTAACTCCTACCCAATTATCCAGGTAGCCCCATTGTTTCCACAGCTGTGCCCCACACTCGCGCTGACATGTCTGTCCATGGCCTCATGTACTTTCAAACTAAGACCACCCATAAATTGGAGGAGCAACAGCTAATTTTCCATCTCTACCCTCTCCAGCCGAATGGCATTAACATCAACATCCATTTTCTACCAGCCTTCCCCATTCTTCCTCTCTCTTCTTCATCTCTCTGTCTTCCTTCCTCTGGCTCACCACCACTTCCCTCTCCATTTACAGAACCATCCCCCCTCCACTTGTTTGCTGGTGTGCCCCCTCTCCTTTATCCACCGATTACCTCTTGCCTGTGGGCTTGTGCTCCTTCCCCCACTATTTTGCTTGGGCACCTGCCTACATTTTGTCCATTCCTTGATGAAGGGCTTAAGCCTATAACGTATCTTTAATTTTATTCTATAAAGTGCAATATTTGACCTGCTGAGTTTCTCAAGTATTGTGTTTTTCCATCAGTCTTGGTGTCTGCGAACTTTCGTGTTTACTTAGCGATACCTGTTCTCCTATTACAAGAGGTATATCTTAATTTCAAAGCATCGTCTTAAAGTGTGGTTATCATTGCTATGCACATTTGGAAAGTTTCACGACAGGCAACACCAATGGCAATGTCCCATATTGATACTCGTTATCAAGTCCTTTCATAACACTCATGAATGAAAATATTTTCATGCAACCACCAGAAAAAGTCAGAAAATTTGATATGCATGGGTCCATTGTTCTTCATTAATTTATTCATGTTGCTGAGGCCAAGGATACTGTAAATGAAACTCTTCTCTCTTTTCATAGATGGCAAAATAATATATTGGATCTTGCTCCACTTTGATAGAAAACTTTCAACCAGCTGTAATACATACTCCAGACTTTCTCATCTACGGATTACAGATTTTTTTTTTACTCCAGAATTTGGCTATTGCTAGTAAGATGAGCATTTATTCCCATTCATTGGTGTCAGTGAGCAACCAGCACCCCCATCCAACCTGCCCTAATTAGTTATGATTTAAGATTGTTATGTAAACTGCAATTAATTAATTAAAAGATATAAGTTTATTAAACAGGCATTTCTTTTTCCTTTTTTTCCTACTTTTTAGGGAGGGAGGGGGTGGGTGGGGGAAAATATATAAAATATATAAAAACTGTATTACTTTTTGTCCTATTTGTTATTATTCTTATGTTATGGATAAATATTGCATATGTTTTGACGCAAATGGAAAAAAAAATCAAAATGTACAATGAAGCAGGGACTCAGAATAGAGGGATCATACATTGGTTGTCTGCCATTTGCTAGTGGTATTCCACAGGGGTCAGTCTTGGGTCTCCTTCTATTTATGTTGTATAATGATTCAGATCAGGGGCGGGCAACCTTTGACCATGCATGGGCTCGATGGTGTATCAGTGGTTGAAAAATGGGTCGCACTTAAAGATACAGGTGTGTGTTCTTTACATGACTGGGGGGAGGGGGCGGCAGCAGTGGGGAGGTGGGGGTGGTGGTGGCATTGCCTGAACGGATGGTAAGTGGCACATACCTGTAATCATATCGGCGGGATGGGTGCACATAGTACTTCTCAGCCCATGGGCTGTCGGTTACCCACCCCTGATTTGAACTATGGAATGAATGGCTTTGTGGCCAAGTTTGCAGATGATAAGACAATAGATGAAGATGCAGGTAGTGTTGATGAAACAGGGAGGCTGCAAAAGGACTTAGATTAGGAGAATGGCTGAGAAGTGGCAAATGAAATATACTGTTGAAAAGTGGACAGTGATGCTCTTTGGTAAAAGAATATAAATGGGCAGATTATTTTCTAAATGGGGAGAAAATTGAAAATACCCAGATACAAAAGGACCTGGGAGTCTTCATGCAGGGTAGCCTGAAGGTAAATTTGCAGGCTGAGTTGTTGGCGAAGAAGGGAAATGCAGTGCTAGCATTAATTTCAAGATGAATAGAATCTAACAGAGTGTCTAGAACAAGAGGGCACAACTTCAGGATGGAAGGGCATCCATTTTCAACAGAGATACAGAGGGCTTTCTTCAGCCAGAGGCTGCTAAATCTGTGGAAAGTGTTGCCACGGGTAGATGTGGAAGCCAGGTATTTGGGTGTGTTTAAGGCAGAGGTTGATAGGTTCTTCATTAGCCAGGGAATTAAAGGTTATGGGGAGAAGGCTGGGCAGTCAGGATGTGGGAAGACCAATTGGCAGGGCAGACTCGATGGGCTGAAGAGCCTTTTTCTCCTCCTATGTCTTATGGTCTTAAAATACTCTGTCTGTTGTGGTCAAAGTGTGAATCAGTGAAGGCTAGCAAAGAAACCATATACAAATAAATTTAGACCATTGACCTTATGACTGGAAATACATCCATATTCATTACAAAGTAATGATTTTCTCAGTACTGCACTATTTTCATTGAATACATGAGAAATATCATAGTTTTCTGAATAATAAAGGTTTAGAAACCATGTAATGACTGTGCTTCTGGAGATTGTTTTTTAAAAATAGAGATGAGCTTCCCTTGTTGGCAAGCAACATCAGTCATCTGGTTCTCATTTGAGAGTTCAAGGTCACCTCATTCTTTTCAACTGACTGCTCAACTAGATCATATCCCATGAACCTCTGTTGCTCTTTGGAAACCTCTGTTGCTCTGTTAACATGTAACAAAACCTGTATAATATTTTGTGACAAATTGAATCTGGAAAATGCCTCCTGAAGTATTAACAGCATTAATGTTCCTATCCAGAAATTTCAAAGGGGGAGAAAACATTTATTCACAGTTCTTTCATCTAGAACCTCCCATTGAAATGTTCTTTATGAAAAATAATTTTAGAATTTCCAATTGACACCTGATCATGTTAAGTAAAATTTACGTTAGACTTACAAAAGGTGTGTTCCTGAAAGAAAAGGCTCTTCGCTCTCTGGCTGAGTGTTTATTCCACTAATAAGGATGCCTGGTCCCTCCCAATAATCAAGGTGCCTACCCATTCCTACTATCCTGTGCTGGACATTTGCACGCACAGAGATTATGCCTGCTGCAGACGGAGCAGAGACTGTGTAGAGGGGGAGCAGGACACAATATCCAGTTGTAACTCAGTCAGTGCTTTATATAGATTCAGCATAGCCTCCCTGCTTTTGTACCCATGACTATTTCTGAATTCCAAAAATTGTACTTGTTTTACAAACCACTTTCTCAGAATGCTCTGTCACTTTCAAAAGATTTATGCACATCAAGGGTCTTGTCTCCATTCCTGCACTCCCTTCAGAATTGTGCCCTTTACTGTATTTTTTTCATTTTCTTCAGAGGGGAAGTCATTAAGGTGTAACCTCAGAATGTCACCAAGATACAATCAAAAATCTTTCACTTTATTTTTTTTAAAACTTTATTTATTCGTTCAAAATATAGGTAGTAAATAACATTTACAACAATAAACCAAAAACATGAAGGTTATATTTTATAGAAAAAAAACGAAAAAAGAAAGAAAAAAAAAGAACCCCCCCCTTCAGCCAGCTCTCCTAACAAGAGTCATAAAGAAAGGAAAAAAAAGGAAAAATTAAACATACATATTAAAATCTAATCAACATAAATCGAAATGTAAATATTCCGAATATAACAACCACTTACTAATAAAAAAGCTATAGTTATCACGCGAAACATATGTAATTTTTTCCATTATTAAACAGTATGTCATCTCATTATGCCATCTATTAATATCAATCATATTTGTATCTTTCCACATACTAACAATACATTTTTTCTCTACAAATAATGCTAAATATACAAAAGCAAGTTGAAATTTATCTAAACTCAAACCTTTCAGAGGTTGCAAACTACCCAATAAAGATACTATCAGATCTAAAGGTATTTTAATCTTATACAGATTTGGATTTATCCTAACCCTTTTTATCCATACCATCCTATAATATTTAATATATGAATGAAATATAACCCTTCTCTGGTACCTTCATAAGAAAAGTCTCAAATTTAATCATTTCAGATAAAATCATATCACTACCAAACACACATTTTACCAAAGATCAAATTTAAAAATAAAGAAACAAAGAATTCTTATCAATACCATAGCTGTCCCTCATCATTACACTTAATCGAACTGTTTAAACCTCGAACATTAAAAGTAGCAAACCTCAACTTTAACATAGCTACTAATATTACTAAAGACCAATAATATCTTTATATAAAAACTCAAATCATCGTATATAGGCCCTCCAATAGGAGAAAAAAAAACACAAAGTAAAAGCTAGATAAAATAAAAATAAATTTAAAAATTAAGAAAAAAAAATTAACAAAAAAACCCAAAAAAAACTACCAAAAGGTAGTAATCCCTAAACAAAATTTGGGTGTGGATCACCCACCAGTGGCTGATGACTAATAGAACCTAGAACAAATCTCTTCCTCCCCAGCCGAACAAAAAAAAATCTCAAAATATCATAATAACATAAAAAGTAGAATAAGAATAAGAAGATTCTGCTATTCATCCAAGAAGTTCCAAACTCGAAGATCCAATTTCAAAAGAAGTTGGACTCTTTCCATTCCTGTTTTTCCCATTTCTACCATTTCTTCCATTTCCAGAACAACCAGATTTTTCTTTAGGAGACAATGGTGGACTACGTCTTTGTCCTCTTATATCAGGCAATGAATCAGCAAAAATCATTGCTTCATGATCATCCTCAAAAAAACCGAGATTGATAATCTCCATGAAACACCTTCAACACTGCCGGATAGCGAAAAGTAGACTTATAACCTTTACGCCACAAAACTTCTTCAACTGGATTAAATCGACATCGACGTTGAATGACCTCTTGACTCAAATCAGGGTAGGAAAAAACTCTGCTATTCTGAATCAATAACGGAGTTTGTCGTTTTCTCGCATTTTGCACCGCCAGTTGAAGTATTGCTTCTCTATCCAAATAATTCAAACATCAAATTATTACAGGTCTCAGTGGTGAAGGTGATCTTAAAGTTCTGTGAGCTCTTTCCAAAATCAAGCCTTCATAAAAATATTCTTGCCCTAATACTTGCGGGATCCAGTCTGTAAAACAAACGAAGAGGATCTCGTCCTTCCGTACCTTCTGGCAAACCGACAATTTTCATATTATTCCTTCTACTTTGATTCTCCAAATAGTCTATTTTCCTCTCTAACTCCTTCTCACGTTCTCACAATTCTATAATGGATTTTTCAACCTTCAACACTTTTTCTATATTAGAAGCCACTTGTTGTTGACATTCCAAAAAAACAGACTGAAATTTAAAAAAATATTCACAAGATGCCTCTTTTTTTTTCTTTGGCTTGGCTTCACGGACGAAGATTTATGGAGGGGGTAAAAAGTCCACGTCAGCTGCAGGCTCGTTTGTGGCTGACAAGTCCGATGCGGGACAGGCAGACACGGTTGCAGCGGTTGCAGGGGAAAATTGGTTGGTTGGGGTTGGGTGTTGGGTTTTTCCTCCTTTGCCTTTTGTCAGTGAGGTGGGCTCTGCAGTCTTCTTCAAAGGAGGTTGCTGCCCGCCAAACTGTGAGGCGCCAAGATGCACGGTTTGAGGCGTTATCAGCCCACTGGCGGTGGTCAATGTGGCAGGCACCAAGAGATTTCTTTAGGCAGTCCTTGTACCTTTTCTTTGGTGCACCTCTGTCACGGTGGCCAGTGGAGAGCTCGCCATATAACACGATCTTGGGAAGGCGATGGTCCTCCATTCTGGAGACGTGACCCATCCAGCGCAGCTGGATATTCAGCAGCGTGGACTTGATGCTGTCGGCCTCTGCCATCTCGAGTACTTCGACGTTAGGGATGAAAGCGCTCCAATGGATGTTGAGGATGGAGCGGAGACAACGCTGGTGGAAGCGTTCTAGGAGCCGTAGGTGGTGCCGGTAGAGGACCCATGATTCGGAGCCGAACAGGAGTGTGGGTATGACAACGGCTCTGTATACGCTTATCTTTGTGAGGTTTTTCAGTTGGTTGTTTTTCCAGACTCTTTTGTGTAGTCTTCCAAAGGCGCTATTTGCCTTGGCGAGTCTGTTGTCTATCTCATTGTCGATCCTTGCATCTGATGAAATGGTGCAGCCGAGATAGGTAAACTGGTTGACCGTTTTGAGTTTTGTGTGCCCGATGGAGATGTGGGGGGGCTGGTAGTCATGTTGGGGAGCTGGCTGATGGAGGACCTCAGTTTTCGTCAGGCTGACTTCCAGGCCAAACATTTTGGCAGTTTCCGCAAAGCAGGACGTCAAGCGCTGAAGAGCTGGCTCTGAATGGGCAACTAAAGCAGCATCGTCTGCAAAGAGTAGTTCACGGACAAGTTTCTCTTGTGTCTTGGTGTGAGCTTGCAGGCGCCTCAGATTGAAGAGACTGCCATCCGTGCGGTACCGGATGTAAACAGCGTCTTCATTGTTGGGGTCTTTCATGGCTTGGTTCAGCATCATGCTGAAGAAGATTGAAAAGAGGGTTGGTGCGAGAACACAGCCTTGCTTCACGCCATTGTTAATGGAGAAGGGTTCAGAGAGCTCATTGCTGTATCTGACCCGACCTTGTTGGTTTTCGTGCAGTTGGATAATCATGTTGAGGAATCACGTGTTTTAACTGTATTCAATTCTGAACTTATCCTTTGAGCCAACTCATTCATTATAGGTCGACGCTGGTCTCCCCCTGCAGCTCGGTGTTTCTTCAAAAAATCACAGAAGAGGTAGAAATCTTCAGGTTGGAGCATTGCCAGAAACGTTTCAGACAATGGAGTCGTCATCCTGCATGCTCCCTCCGTTAAAATCGGCAGGCTGCCAGAATCGGGATCCACTACATGGGAACACACACCTTCTTCCAGAGAACTGGTAATTCCAGCGCTGTCCTTCACTTGGTGAGTAGTAGACATTTTTTGTTCAGCTCCCACAGGCAGGCTTTGTAGTTTAGGCACTGAAGAAATTAAACCTGAGGCTGCAGCAAGTTGTTTAGGCCCCAAATCTTCAGTACTTCGAAAATGTAACTTCTTCTGCACTTGAGGTTTAATCTTTTTACCATTAATGGCCATAGTAATTCCTTAATACTTTAAACTAAAATTTAAGAAGTTTAAACTTGAAAACAAAGGATTAAAAAATGGGTATTTAAAAGTCCGGCCAGAGAGGTCGAGATTACATGTCTAGACTCTACGCCATCTTGCCACGCCCCCCCACCCCCCCATCTCTTTCACTTTATCTTGCTTGCTGATATCAAAGCTTGGGAACTTTTAAACTTCTGGTTCTGATCAGGAAATCTTTCAAGCTGCTAGTAATACAGGTTTGGTGAGGGCAGTGGGAGCCAAGGTCATTTTCCTCTTTAATCTAAAAATACTTGCCCTCAGAATGGAAATCAGTATTTTGTTTATTTTTTTTAAAAAGTTGAATCAAAGTTCAGAGCAATTTAAAAGTTTAAATTTTGGACCTTCTGTCCAGATGCATCAAAGGGTGGTTCAGGTTCAGGAAGTGCTCTGCACATGACTGCAAGAACTGCAGTGTTGTGAACACAGGTCATACCATCACACACACACCAATCTGCCTTCCATCAGCTTTGTTGCTAATGCATTAAATGGCCTATTCCACCAACCCACCCCCACCCCCCCCCCCCCCCCCTATCCCCGTCACACTTCTCATGGTCAGTAGGCTCAAGTAAGAGTGCGGAAGCACATAGCAACAGGCAGTTTCTTTCTCACAGCCATCAGATCCCTGAAAGAACCCCACAACAGTGCCATCGTGTTGCTCATTCTTAGTACTAATCAATCTTTCTTTTCATTGTATGGTAATCCTATACTCTGTAAATTGTCCTCTTTACAAGGCTATGTGAAAGTTAGAGATCGCCTAATAGACTGTCCACCGAGAATCCTTCTGAATATTCTGTGACAAATAAATACACTTAAACTCTTCTCCTCCCTTCCAATGAGCATAAGGTACATGAGCTCAAAATCACAAACCTCCAGATTCAGGGTTAGTTTATCTCCCACTGTTATCAGACTCTTAAATACACCTCTCACTGCAATATTTTAACTGCATTTTTCTTTATATCTTTCATACCATTATATCCTGCACACTTTCACTTACTGTAACACTACACCCTGCATTTTTGTTTTATCATTGCATTACCTGGTGTGCTTAAGTATGAGTTGACTTGTCTGGATAGCACACGAAACAATAAACAGTTCAATTTAATTTTTGCCGTTATCCCGCCTGTCTGTCTGCACACTGCCAATTTGCCACAGGGTGCTTTGTGTCTAAAAATTTCAGGCTAGAAATTATCCTTCTTTTCCCTCCTGAAGAAGCTCCCATTCTAAATTTAGGACCAGTGTCAAATAAGTAAGGTTCACAAATTAAGAGCATATGTGTAATGAATGGCTGCAGATCATTGGGGGTGGGGGGGGGGGGGTGGTGGGAAGCCCGGACTCAATTTTAAAAAGGGTGAATTTCACCTTCATCAAGGCTCAGGCTCAAAACATTAGTTATGTATTTTTACCTTTGCTGAATTTCTCCAGCATGGTATTTTTACTTCTATCATGGCGTATGCAGATTTTTGTGTTTCACTTCACCCGCAGACACCTCATTTTCCTGAGCAACCGATAGCAGTTCCAAAGATACTCTGCAATTTTGTTTCTTATTGAATGTCTCTTGGATCAAACCTTAAAGCTCAATTCTGAACAAGGCAGGTTTGTTTGTTTATTGTTTAAAATCCTATAATTGAATACAGATTGACTGTCCTCAATTAAATTTCAATTATAGGCTATTTTTATTCAAGAAATGCCGCAAAAGGACATTTTCAAATAAACTCCTGTCTGTAGGAAAAGTTATTCATGCTTACTGCAAGTTTATAATTTTGGAACCAAAATTCATCGCCAGGTATTTCTATAAGTCCAGTCACAGATTTGGCGCATCCTCAAGTATGCAGACTGCTGAGACCAATAGTTGCAGAATGTTTGGTTGCCTGTTCTATAAATTTCGAAATTATTCCCACAGTAATTTTCTGTGGGCAAACACTAGCTTTTGTATTGATTTTAGGATCAAATTCCTTGCCTCACATACCCTGCCCACATCTCCAATCTTCACCATTGCATTTTAAACTTAAAAATGGAAACCAGCGATCCAGATCACTGACTAAATAATCCCGCCATTGAAACATACAATTTTCTCAGAAGTTTTTGTTTGTTCAGTCACCATTCTTTGAACCAGTAACTGACATGCCTGCTGTTAAGAACTGACTAGGTTGAAATGAAACTTCATAACATGACATCTATTTATGAGGGTATCTCTTTCAGAGCTCATCTGAAGGCAGTTGCTCACAGAATCCCAGATCTTGCATTGTGTCAGTGACACAAAGTTGTGTCCCATTCATCAAATACTATCTGAGGAATACTTGCCTCCTTACCCAGGCTACTTTTTTTTTATTTTTTTTTTCACACATATACAGTGACTTTTTCTCCCCCCCCCCTCCTCCCTCCTCCCAGGCCACCCCCCCTCATCCATTTTAGGTATACAATCTAGGTTGCATTAAACCAGTCAGACAATATTGTCATTCAACAAAAATACACCAGAAATTCTACTGAGTCCATTCTTTTCTTTCCTTCTCCTTTCATCGACTTAGGTAATGTTTGTCCCCGGTAGGTTTTCGCTATTGTATTTAATGTAAGGCTCCCATATTTGTTCGAATATTTCAATATTATTTCTTAAACTATATGTTATTTTTTCTAATGGAATACATTTATTCATTTCTATATACCATTGTTGTATTTTCAAATTATCTTCCAATTTCCAGGTTGACATAATACATTTTTTTGCTACGGCTAGGGCTATCTTAACAAATCTTTTTTGTGCATCCTCCAAATCAATTCCAAATTCTTTGTTTTTTCTGTTACTTAGGAGAAAGATCTCTGGATTCTTTGGTATATTGTTTTCTGTTATTTTATTTAATATCTGATTGAGATCATCCCAAAATTTTTCTACTCTCTCACATGTCCAGATTGCATGAATTGTTGTTCCCCTTTCTTTTTTACATCGAAAACATCTATCAGATACTGTTGGGTCCCATTTATTTACGAGGCTACGTATGATACAATATAATTGGTTACACAGACTATACATTACACCGCAAAACTTACCCAGGCTACTTTCTGAGGAAGTGCAACTAGGTTGTACTGTCAGCAATAGCTTCCATCATTTTGTTGACGATTGAGAGTAGCCTGATTGCCTGGTAATTAGCCAGATTGGATTTATAAAAACCCCTGTGAACAGGACAGTGTTGGGCAATTTTCCACTTCCAATGTAGAGGAGACCACAACAGGAGCACTAGATGTAGTAGGTGACCCCTGGCACATTCACAAGTGAAGCATTACTTCACTTGGGAGGACTGTTTGGTATTTCAATAGACAACTAGAGAGATAGTTAAGGAAGGTTTTAGAAGGATACAGGTAAATTTTGTGGGTTTGTCAGGGCATGGCAAATGTTTCATTTTCTTGACTTGACCTGGTCAGGACAAGTTGGATCCCCCCCTCCCCCCCATGCGGTGGAGGGGTGGGCAGGTGAAGCAGGACGACGATGGTCTATTGTCGTGCTCCCACAAAATTTAAATACGGTTGCCAAATTTTTCTTGAAAGTGTCATATTTTTTTCCCTAAGTCGGAAGAGATTTTCTCCAGGGGAACACAGCTTTGTAATTCTATGTTCCAGTGCGCAATGCTCAGGCAGGAGTCGGATTTCCAAGTAACCGTTATGCACTTCCTGGCCACTGCTAATTGAATTTGGAATTTTGATAGGTTCACTGTAAGTCATATGTCCATTATTTTTCCCAACAGGAACAACTCAGGGTCCTGCAGGAATTCTTTACCTAGGATTTTCCCCAAGGCTTGGCCTAGCTCTACCCAAAAGAGCCTCACCTTGGTACATGTCCACGTTGCATGCACAAAGGTTCCTGTCTCAGGGTCGAATATTGGGATTGGGGTGGAAGAGAGATAAAAAGAGCTTGAACACAACGGAAACTGTATAGTATGGAACATTGTAAATGGTTGTCAATGCTGACCATTTTATCATTGACGCTAATAATGTTGATAACTGTGTTCAAGACTGGAAAATCATAAATAAAATATTTTAAAAAAGGATTAAGGTAAGTTGCAGATAGATAGGATGAGCTCATATAGATGAATTGAGCTGCAGTCTCTATTTGGGACTGCATGGCTCTGTAAGACCAGAATGAAAATCAGGAATCAAAACAACTTATGGAAGTATTTGGCCTTGTCCTGATCACAGTGCCCAGAGCTTGAATAGAAAGGGGAAATGTGAGCACTTAAAGTACGACAATGAGTTCACTCATAATAATGAATTCCAATCAAAACCTCAAAAAATATAACAGCCTACAATTCCATGGAAGCAAAGTACCTAGCAAATCCCGAGAGTACAAGCTGAAAATACTCAGAAATGAGTGAGCCCTCACAGCAGCCCAACTTTTACTCTCCACAGCAGAGCAACTAAAATATTGTATCTCCTAAACCTGATGTCCCACTCCTGCACATAGTGTGCATTCAAGCTTATTTCAAGTTCTAGCTTTATTTACCAGTACAACCCAAACAAAACAATGCTCTCCTGTCCACAGGCCAAAACACACACAGCAAAACGATACATGTACACAGCGCAAATAAGCACACTTAAAGATAAATGATTAATAAATCGTAGAGACACATGAGTTGTTTAAGCGTTTCAACCATCATTCAACAGTCTCACTGCCTGTGGGAAGAACCATGTGCTTCTGGCTCTAATACTTATGTATTTGTTTCCTGATGAGAATAGCTGGGAGATGCTGTGTGCAGAGTGGTAGAGTTCCTCCCTGATTTTGCAAGCCCTCTTTAAACAACAATCCTGGTAAATCACGTCAATGGGGATGGGGAAGAAGGAGACCCCAGTGATCCTCTCTGCTGCTTTTATGTTCTGGTGGATTGTCCTCCGATCCAATGGTCTACAGCAACCATACCATACTGCTCTGCAGCCAGCCAGGTCGCTGAGCTCCTGTAGAAAATTGACAAAATGGTGGCAAGTAGCCTTGCCCACCTCAGCCTTCTAAGGAAGTGTAGTCGCCGTTGGGTACTGAAGGACTGGACAGACTAGCTGACGAAGGCCCTTAGGGACATCTTCAACACATTATTGCAGCAGTCCATCATCCCCATGGATTTCAAGGAAGCCACCATCATCTCAGTACCAAAGAGGGCAACAGTAACAGGCCTCAAGGACTACTGCCCAGTGCCACGAGCCTCCACCATTATGAAATGCTTTGAACATTGTGATGGAATGTATCAAAGAGCACCTCCCAGAGATACTATGAATGCCCACAAACAGAACTGTTGCACTGACAATGGTACAACTTTGTCCCTCTATTCTGTCCTGACTCACCTAGAGAGCAATGTCTTATACACCAGATTGCTGTTCATTGATTTCAGCTCAGTGTTTAATTCAATCATAACCCAGAGATTAGTGGAGAAGTGGTTTTCGCTAGTCTTTTGGATTTCCTTATAGAAAGGCAACAGTCAGTCTGGGCTGGCAGCAAAACATCGAGCACCATCAGCATTGAGCACTGGCACTCCACAGGGCTGCGTGCTTAGCCAACACTTGTTCACACTATTGGTCCATGATTGCATTCCCAGATCCAAGAGTCATCAAGTTTGCAGATGGCACATCAATGGTTGGCCTCATCAGCAACAGAAATGAGTTGCATTACAGGGAAGAGGTGAAAAATCTCGCGAAATGGCACGAGAATAAAATGTTTCAATGTGGACAAGATGAAATAAATTATTGAGGACTTCAGGAGGACCAGGAATGATCACCCTCCTCTACACATTAACAGCTTGGTACAGGAGACAGTAGAGAACACCAAGTTCCTCAGAATCCACTTCAGAATTGCCCTATCTTGAACATATAACATCTCCTCACTTGTCAGCAAGATGCAAAAGTGACTGCACTTCTTAAGAAGACTGAGATGGGCAAGGGTACTGGCCACCATTCTGACAACTTTCTACAAGAACTTTATTGAAAGCATCATGGCCACCTGCTTCACAGTGTGGCATAATTGCTGTAGATTTTCAGACGGAGGTCAATCCATAGGATCACAAAAGTCTCAGAGTGGATCACTGGGATCTCCTTCCCCTCTATTGATGTGGTTTATCGAGTATCGGTGTTTAAAGGCGGCCCTCAAAACCATCGAAGACCCCTACCACCCCACATGCAAAATCTTCAAGCTACTCCCATTGGGAAAGAGATACAAAAGTATTCACGAGGCTGAAGCCACTATCGGGCAGCATGGTCAGTGTAGCAGTTAGCGCAACAGTATTACAGCACCAACGACTTGGGTTCGAATCTAGTGCTGTCTGTAAGAAATTTCTATGTTCTCCTCGTGTCTGCGTGAGTTTCCTCCTGGTGCTCCAGTTTCCACCCACTTTTCAAAATGTACAGGAGTTATAGGTTAATTGGGTAGCATGGGCTTGTAAGCCGAAAGGGCCTGATACTGTGTTATACATCTAAATTAAAAAGTTAAAAACAGCTTCTTCCCATGGGCAGCGAGACTGCTGAATAACTGCCAAAAGGCTACAATTTATTAATAATATTTTAATATATGTACCTATGTACTGTTTATATGCATAGTTTATCTTTATGCGCATTTTGCACTGTCCTACGTCGTGGAACGGAGATGGTGTTTCATCAGGTTTTACTGGTTCAAGCAGATGACAAATATATTTGAACTTCCTGGCAAGTGAGGAGGAGAGGTTGTGTGTCCAGGTTAGGTCACTTCTTAAGTGGACTCCAAAGAATTGGTGCTCTCCAGTATTGAGCTTTTTATGTAATTTCCTTTGCTTTTTCCACATTAAGACTCTAGTTGTTAGTCCCACACCATTTCACATGAATTTCCATCTCTTCTCTGTATGGCTACTCATCGTTGTGGCTGATTAGGCTAACTACTGTCATGTCATCTGCAAACGATGACTATTGGAGCTGGCGTTGTCATCATGTGAACACAGGTGGGCTGACTGCACGGCCCAGAGGTGCATCAGAGTGTCGGAGTTAACAGACCAATGAGGGAAAAGGTCTCTGGAGCCAATTTCTTCAGCTTTTACTTTTAAATACTGTACTGAAAAACCCATGCTTCTTAAAGTAGCAATGCTCCTCTCTGTCATCAATTCTCTCTTTTATATTCCTGTCAAGAGAGGAATTAGAAATAATTGGATCTTGATATTTGATGGTCATCGTAAGTAGTCTGGTAGGCATGCCCTTACACCAGATAAAGGGGACAGATTGGACAGAAGTATTCAGAGTGAGAAGGAGCAGCTGAGAAAAGGGGAAGACCCTTTATATGGAGGGGAGGGGCTGCCTACTGGTAACACTTATCATATCTCAGATTTATCCAATAAGGCATGATTTGGGCTCCTGTCCTATAGATGGAGCTGTCTGTGTTGCAGTTATAATGAATTCTTATGGCAGAGCCAGCAGGTTTTCATTTTATTCCACAGGAATAATCACAGGATTTATCATCTTTATTCCACAGGATTGTTCCAGTTCATCATCTACAGACTGGAACAATCCTGTAGAATAAGCACCATATTGCACTTTCCCCAAAGGTGTACACCCATCCATGTCCCTTGCTATAGATAACAACTTATTCACCATTAATGAATACAGCATCAACTTTGGTTCTCATCTTCACTCATGCACCAATTTCTCCATCCATAGTCAATGAACACAAGACCTTTAAGGATTTGGAACACACCATAAGTTCTTGACTAGCAAGGGTGTCAAAAGTTATGGGAGAAGGTAGGAGAATGGGGTTGAGAGGAAAACCCCACGATTTGAATGGCAGAGCAGATTTAATGGGCTGAATGATTGGATTCTACTCCTATGTCCATGGACTTATAACAGCAACAGGTATGCAGAGGAGCAATAATTGGTTGCAGTAAATCTCACTGTGAAGCAGAAGAAGAAAGCCTATGCCAATCAAAGACAGCACAACGTAGAAGAGACAAGAACCAGCAATGTTAGTGTCAGAGCAGAATGGTGCAGGCTACACATGGTGCATGGAAGATTGGAAATTTCCTTGAATACCTTGGTGAAATCAGTCATGCTTATCCCTCCCTCATTACAACCTGTGTCAACAATGTCTCTGTTCACTTAATGTTGCTAAATGAATTCAACCTTCAGAGAGGGTCATTTCTTTCAGCTGCTCACCTCTATCACCACAGCTCTGTTGACCCAGGATGAAATTATGCTGCCATTTCAAAGTGTTATTTTCCATTAACCAAATTTGGGAAGTCTTTAAGAGGCTGACAGCTAGTTGCAGCTGTTCTACCAGACCACCCCACGAATATCAACAAACTACCATTAAGGTGGATAATTAGGGTTGGCAGTTCACTCTTTTCTATGCAAATTATTTGGGCTCTCCTCTAATTGATTTGTGGGTGCATCAATATCCTACCTCTTCTATATATTAAAGCCAACCTAGTTTCTGCATTGATAATCAATTTATTGTCAGCCAATTGGAGCAGTACAGAAACGTTCTCTGCATTTAGTGAATTATGTCACTTTATTTCAATCAACATTTTTGCTGGGAACAAAAATAAACTGCCCATTGGCAAGAGTTGTGCAGGCAAGAACTTGCAGTCTGACTCACATCAATCACAGTAGAACAATGGAACACTGATTTTGTCCTCTCCTGGTAATTGTTAACATTTCCTTCCCCTGTTGAACAGGTCACTCAATTCAGCATGAAAGGCAAGTATTTAGATCTATTTTTTGGCTTAACCAATAGAAAATATCCTAATGACCTATTCCCATCACTTTTCATGCTAGCATTGGTCTCAGGAAAAATGAATTTTTAAGCAATGATAACTCACAAGAGTCACTAAACTAAAACTAAATAAAGTTTGCCTCAGAATGTTTTGATTGGATAGTGAAGTACACTGGCAGCTCCCTTTCTAGTCAACTAAACTAAATTTAAGATATTCAATATGGTGTTTTATTTGAAGCCACTTTAAGATACAGTATTGTTTAATACAGTTTTAAAACTGCATTAATAGTGCTTTAAATGAGTTCTGATTTATTAAGCTATTACATTAATAAAATAACATTCCACAATATTCTAATTAGATACTACAATACACATTCATGGAAACATCCAAGTGCTTTCCCAAACTGTATCCACGGGACCCAATCGTGCAGGGTCCTTGACTTGGCCATGTCTGTCTTAATGTCTAGCTGCATCTAGAAGAGCCAGCTTAGAACTCTACCATCTGACCATGCGAGGCAGCACTCGTGGGAAAACGGCAGTTTCACTCTGTTGGGTCCGCAAGTGTTGACATCCTGATCAGGGACAACAAATCTGTACTCCACAAACCCAGCCACACCGCCAGAAGCCAGATCATATAATTGGCAATATAGAGCTTATGCCAAAAGTCAGATTAACACCTACAATACAACAACTTGCAATTACTGGGGAAAAGCAAAGATGTGATGAGAGTAGATCATGCTTCCACTGCAGCATTTGTGGTTTGAATCACTTTGGCCTGCACTTCATGGGAACTGAAACCTCAGCTATCAATTGCTATGTAATGGGTGGTCTAAGCTTTGCTGGCTTGGAAGTGCCCACAACTTTACAAACAGATTCAATGAGATTTGTGCTCTGTGCAAAAGCACTCAAAGACATCCCCCTACTTCTTAACACCTTCTGCAAGACTCTGGAGGCAAAACTATGCATCAAATAGCCTCAAGTCCATTGGCATTAGGGTTCACCTATAGTGTTGGCCTTCAAGTCTTCTGAAGCAGAATTCACTCTCTGGGTAATTTAAAGAGATCCAATAGGTAATTCCAGAGATGAAGCAGATGCCTCTGACAAAAAAAAATATATTATTTTGGTGTTTAGAAGAAATTAAGTGATTTTATTGAAAGACAGTTTCTAAGGGGGTGTGAAAGGTTAGTTGTTGAGATGGTTAGGTACTTACACAAATGGGAAATAATCAATCAAGGGGCTATATTTAAAAGATTAAAAGTGCTCATTTAAATCCAACATTATTAAGAATTTCTCCTCAGAGCGCAGTGAATTGTTGGAAATGCTCTCCTCAAGAAAGTTGAGAAGGCTAGATCCAAGGTATTTCAAGTTCACGTTTATTATCATCCAAATGTACAAGTACAATCCAACAAAAGATTCTCTGATCCACAGTGCAAAACATGCAAATACACATCCAGACATAACACATAGACAAATGATGCATATGCATAAAAATCTTATTTCATAAATAGTAGAGTTTTGGAGGGTTTGCATGAGCAGTTCATTCAGATGTTCACCAGTCGCACTGCCTGTGGGAAGCTGTTTCTCAGCCTGGAGGTGCTAGCTCTGATACTCCTGTATCTCTTTCCTGATGGGAGTATCTGAAGGGACCCTCAACAATTTTGCAAGCTATCTACAAACAATGATCCCGGTAGATCACATTGATGGGGTGATGGGGGAAAATGGAACCCAGTGATCCTCTCTGCCACTCATGGTCCTGTGGATTGACCTCTGGTCTGAAGCTCTGCAGCAGCCAGCCAGGACACTCTTGCTCGAGCTTATGTAGAAATTTGAGAGGACGGTGGGGAAGCTTTTCTCACCTCAGTCTTCTTAGGAAATACAGTTGTTATTGCACCTTCCTGACAAGCGAGGAGATGTTGTGTCCAGGATAGGTCACTTTTTATATGGACTCTAAAAAACTTAGAGTACTCTACTCTCCCCACTACCGAGCTATTAATATGCAGTGGAGGGTGGTCACCCTGTTAATAAGTCTAGGTGCCACAAGACTAACACCACCAGATTCTGGAACAGCAACTACCCCTCCATCATCAGACTCCTCAACAACAAACTAAATCTGAGACTCATTTGAGGACTCTTACTTTTGCACTTTATTGATCTTTTTTCTCTCTGTATTGCGCAGTTTGTTTACACTTCTTTATTTGTTTATATGTGTACATTGAGGACATTTTTCTTTGCACTACTAATTTCCCTCACTTGCAGAAAAAAGAATCTCAGAGTTATATGTGATGTCAGGTACTGTATGTACTCTACAATAAACTTGAACTTTCAAATTTAGCATTGGTCCTCCTGAATTCCACAATCATCTCCTTTGTCTTGTCCATGTTGAGACTCAGGTTGTTATTTGTTCACCATATTATGAAATTTTACACCTCCTCTCTGTAGTGCAACTTATCGTTATTACTGATGAGGCCGACCACTGTCGAGTGATCTGCAAATTTGATTACTCTGTTGTAGCTGGACCTGGTATTGTAGTCGTCGGTCTATAGTGTGAATATAGTGGGCTGAGCATCAGTCCTGAGGTGCGCCAGTGCTCAGTGTGATCATGCTCCAAGTTCTGCTACCTACCTGGACGGACTTTCCATTAGAAGCCCAGAATGCAGTTAGGGGAGGACAGTTTCTCCTCCAGGCTCTGGGGAATGATCATATTAAACATCATATTAATCAGAAAGTAGGAATATGTGTAACATTTTTCAGGAAATAAGGGCTATGGGAAAAGAGGCATGATAATAAATTGTGATATGGACAGATCAGGGCAGGCTTGAGAAGTTAAGTGGAGGTAAACAAGAAGTCTGAAGATGCTGGGGTCTAAGATAGTACACAAAGTGAAAGAGAAATCCAGCAGCCCATGCACCATCTGTGGGAAGCTTTCTATGGATGCTGCAATGACTTGCTGAGTTTCTCCAGAACTTGTTGAGGAGCTAAGTGGCATATTCATGTTTTAATTTGTTTGTGATCTTTTCTACTTTACTTTCATATTTCACAAACCAGCAGAATCCAAACTTATCTCCCTTAATTGCTTTATGTAACAGCCAAATTGCCTATGCAAAAACCTCCACAAATTAATCGTATTGCAGGCAAGTGAAAGGATATGATGCAAGCAACTTCCAGATTAGTAAATGAAATCTGAACCATCTCTTTATTAACTTTAGTTTGGCAAGTAATTACAATCATTCCAAAACATCCCATATATTTCCAGTGCCTCTCCCAAAGCTGCAAACTTTTCTTTCTCACTCTTTATTTAATTACAAGATGCAGCATTTACTTTCAATTCTTGTTTGCAATTTACCAGAGAAGATATAAAACAACATGGGCCACCTAAGATGAAATATATACATAACTGTCCCTTCTATATCACAAATTGAACAGAAAAAAGTTGTTCACGTTTGTATCCTGATTAAAGAACCTACATCAACACTGTCACTGAGAGTTTGCAGAACATTGGCAATCATTTAAAACCAACAAGATCACTCTGACCAGAATGTATTTATGCAATAAAAAGTACATCCAAATAAATCTAGATCCCTTTATCCAAATATCTCCAGAACCATTTGATTTAAGAGTTTTTGTGTTGCACAACCATAAATGGATTACGTTTCTTAAAGATCAAAAACAGTTTTTTTAAAAAACTCCCAGTTAGGCCACTTTAGAACTTTGTATTCATTGGAATGTTTATTTAGTATACCCTTCCATTGCTTTTCGTAATTGGCTACAAGGAGTTAACCTGAAACTATGATTGTTTTTTTAACCTATCCTATGCATTACCATTACAATTAATGTGCCCTATTTGTGATGAAGTACGTCAAAGGGTTGATGTGGACTATTCTGCATGCCATGCTATAGTTATATACCCAGGGAAAAATTATCAAAATAGACAAAAGGTGAAATAAAAATTTGAGATAAATTTGTTCACTTTATGTAAAATTATGCTGCTGGTATCAGCATTTGCAGGTTCTGACATAGCATCTTTGACTCAAAATTTTAAATCTACTTCCCTTTAAACAACTGCTGTCAGATGCCCTCAGTGGTCCTGACTCATACAGAAATGCCCCAAAGCCATGTGTGGTGGCCAATTCTCAGCTTGGAGTTATCCAGGGTCACCAAAAACTACAAATTATGGGAGGCAGAGGGAAGAGCTGTATCTTGAACTATGTTTGGCCATTATAAAAAAGGGATTTTGTTAATAGTTGATTTATTTTTCTTAAAAGTCTCAACACTACTTAAAATACTTATTTTATGGTTTAACCATAATTATCTCAATGTCAAGTAATGAGGAGCATTGCAAATCCCTTTTTTTTAAAAGTGGAGATTATATATGTGTGAGCAAGTACAATTATAATACTGTCAACAAAAGATAAATCTCTCTCTCTCTCTCTCTTGGTCACACAGACCCTTCAGTCATCTTGCACTACAATGTTTCTTGGTCTCCATCCATATTCTATTAATAATTTCTGTAAATATTTGTGCTATACTGTTCATGATCATGCTGACTTGCCATGTCATCAAAAGAATATGTATACACGTAGACAAAAGGAACTGGCTTTCTCACAAACTGCTCTGTCTTCTCCATTTTATCTGTTAGAAATATTTAATCAGCCAGTAAGACTATTTCCAACAGTACAGGAGGGAGACAGACAATGATGAAGCAGGGAGCTGAGACTTCCATTCTGACTTTTGGTGCCATTCACATACAGTTTGCACATTCTCCCCGTGAACATGTGGGTTTCTCCAAGATGGTCACGTTTCCTCCCACATCCCAAAGGCATATTAGTTACAATGTTAATAGGCTTTGATAAATTATCTAGTGAATATAGGAATATTGGTGGCACAAGGAAGCACAAGTTAAAGGGAAATAAATGAGCAGGGTGAGGGGGTTGGGGAAGAAAGTCAATAGGATTCTTCTGAGACTGTCTAGATATCTTCCTTTAATGTTGTTTGGTCTGGTGCTTTGATTTGTGCATCAAAGGAAAAATCAGACTGTGGCCCTACCATACTGATGGGGATGCCTGAGTGCTGGACCTTCTGTTCATCTATGCAAAAGTATTAGTCGTTGCAGGAGCATGACAGATGTTGATTGGAGCATACAAAAGCTTGGTCTAATTTTGCACTATTATTACTGGGTGGAGACAGAATATCAGTCACGTGTATTGCTGTAGGCAGTTTTCAAAGGGCTGCAGCCCTAAACTTGTTTATCCTTTTGCTTCTTATAGACACCGCCTGATCTGCTGAGTTTCTCCAGCACTTGTGTGTATTGCCCTACAGCATCTGCAGGCCTTCTTGTTTCACTCCATTCAGCTGCTCCACTGCAAAGCTTCTTCGAGGGATGCCTATCCTGAAGACATTCTCCGCTGCCCTCTGAAGGGAATTTAGTGCGGCCTCTCTCAAGCTCCCCATCTGCACTCCCTACTGCTCTCAAGCGGTATTCTCACTCAGAATCCCTCCACAGCCACGTCCTTCCTGGCTACTTGCCTCTGCCGCCATTGTGTGCCCTGCAGTTTTCAGGTGGTTTTGTTTGGCCTCCCACACGGATCTCAAGTTTCAAAGGGCTCAAGCCCGAAACATTAAATATATAATTTACTTTTAGTAGACGATGCATGACGTGCTACATTTTTCCAGGACTTCTGTGCATTGCTCTACATTCATGCTGTCTGCAGACTTTCCTGTTTAACTAATGGAAACACCCAGAGCTTCTTTCATAAGCAAGCTGATTGATGTAAAAAGCAGATAGTTTGATTTAATTATATTGTAATATGCACAATGATCCAATGATCATGCAGTGCATTAACATAATAAAATCACTTCAAGGTGAAAACCCAACAGACTACAATGCATTTTGCATTTTAGGGTGCATACCATAAACACAGAGCAAACAAACAAGTTGGCAAGCTTTCATCTGCACAACATGGTGAATGTGGCAATCTTTGCCTGTCAGATGCATGCAAGCAGAAACAAGACACCCTAGCTCCCTCTGGCATTGTTATGTCTCCTAGGAGCCACATTTTGTGCATAAAACAAATCTCGCCGCCACTTCAGACTGATTTAGGATTATGTTTGTTATGGCCAGATTAATATTTTCACTACTTTAATTATAGAACTGTAAAATCAGTACAACATTGACAAAATTACACACTTTTCAGGCAGCTATCTGTTTAAGTACTGTTAAAGGGATCATAATATTAAAAACTAAATTGGTATTCCCTGTCATGTGCAAATTTGACAAGAATACGATTTCCATAAGTATGATTCCAAGTTCAGATTTATTGTGAGAATGCATACGTAACATCACCTACAACCTTGAGATCCTTTTTGCTGTGGGCCAGGCAGAATTTCTACTTAACGGTAGTGCAAAAGAAAATTGTATTTAGGAAAGGATACGTATACAAAAGAGAGAAATGTAAAGAAAAATATAAACAAACTGACTATGCAATGAAGAAAATAAAACTTCAATAATGAATGTACAAAGTATGAGTCCTTAAATAAGTCTTTGACTGAGTTGGTTGCTTAGGAGTCTGATGGTGGAGGATAGCAACTATTCCTGAACTTGGTGGTACAAGTATTGCAGCATCAACAACTTTTTCCTAATGGCAGCAGTGAGAACAGAGAACGTTGAGGGTGGTTTAACTCCTTAATGATTGCTGATGTTCTCCGGCTGCAGCATTCCATGTAGATTTTCTTGATGGAATGGAGAATTTTTTTTGTGGTGTCCACCATCTTTTGCAAGGATTTCCACCTAGGAGTATTAATGTCCCCATACCAGACCATGATGCAGCCAGACAGCACACATTCCACCACACATCTGTGGAAGTTTGCCAATGTTTTTGGTATCATACTGAACCTCCGCAAGCTCCTGAGGAAGTAGAGGCACTGACGTGCTTTCTTCATGATGACACTTGTGTGTTGGGATCCAGGAAAGATCCTCTGAGTGTTGGAATATAGGGGTTAATTAATCATAGAAAATATGTAGAATATATGCTTATGTACTATTCATTTTGTATACATGAATCCAGTACTATGTAACAATTTAATATTTACCTCATGGTGAAGGGAAAGAATAATGTAAGTAAGGGGCAGCCACAGTATGTAGCAAAGTTGGCTGATTACAGTAGGTTTAGAATTGCCTGCTCCCAAAATTGACATTGGCTTGGCTTCGCGGACGAAGATTTATGGAGGGGGTAAATGTCCACGTCAGCTGCAGGCTCGTTTGTGGCTGACAAGTCCGATGCGGGACAGGCAGACACGGTTGCAGCGGTTGCAGGGGAAAATTGGTGGGTTGGGGTTGGGTGTTGGGTTTTTCCTCCTTTGCCTTTTGTCAGTGAGGTGGGCTCTGCGGTCTTCTTCAAAGGAGGTTGCTGCCCGCCAAACTGTGAGGCACCAAGATGCATGGTTTGAGGCGATATCAGCCCACTGGCGATGGTCAATGTGGCAGGCACCAAGAGATTTCTTTAGGCAGTCCTTGTACCTCTTCTTTGGTGCACCTCTGTCACGGTGGCCAGTGGAGAGCTCGCCATATAACACGATCTTGGGAAGGCGATGGTCCTCCATTCTGGAGACGTGACCCACCCAGCGCAGCTGGATCTTCAGCAGCGTGGACTCGATGCTGTCGACCTCTGCCATCTCGAGTACTTCGACGTTAGGGATGAAAGCGCTCCAATGAATGTTGAGGATGGAACGGAGACAACGCTGGTGGAAGCGTTCTAGGAGCCGTAGGTGATGCCGATAGAGGACCCATGATTCGGAGCTGAACAGGAGTGTGGGTATGACAACGGCTCTGTATACGCTTACCTTTGTGAGGTTTTTCAGTTGGTTGTTTTTCCAGACTCTTTTGTGTAGTCTTCCAAAGGTGCTATTTGCCTTGGCGAGTCTGTTGTCTATCTCGTTGTCGATCCTTGTATCTGATGAAATGGTGCACCCGAGATAGGTAAACTGGTTGACTGTTTTAAGTTTTGTGTGCTCAATGGAGATGTGGGGGGGCTGGTAGTCATGGTGGGGAGCTGGCTGATGGAGGACCTCAGTTTTCTTCAGGCTGACTTCCAGGCCAAACATTTTGGCAGTTTCTGCAAAACAGGACGTCAAGCGCTGAAGAGCTGACTCTGAATGGGCAACTAAAGCGGCATTGTCTGCAAAGAGTAGTTCACGGACAAGTTTCTCTTGTGTCTTGGTGTGAGCTTGCAGGCGCATCAGATTGAAGAGACTGCCATCCGTGCGGTACCGGATGTAAACAGCGTCTTCATTGTTGAGGTCTTCCCAAAATACAAAAGAGAGAATATGTATGAAACAATTTAGTAGGAAGGTTAAAAGGAGGTGTTGATTATCACAGGAGACGATGGCCTTTCAAGAAGAAGAATCCTGACAGAGACTGTCAGAAACAAAGAGAATGGAATAACTCAGTAAGAAGGCAGAAGGAGGTGTTGAGTAGAATGGAAGAACATGGCCAGATGAGAACAAAGAAATAATTAGAAATATCTGGGGTATGAATTGATTTCTGATCAAAATAACAGGATATTCTGGCCTTGAGGATTAAGATGGGAGCTCTACACCCCAGATAACGGCAGAGCAGGAAATTACTTGTGATAAATCTTATGCAAGAAATCTAGCAAAGAAAGTCAACTTTTGTTCTGTATAATAATGAGATCTAGCAAAGGAAGCCAACTTTTGTTCTGTATGATAAGGTTGAGCTATATAAACTGTAGAGACTGGACAGTAGAGGACAGTCTTGGGGAATAGCTCACTGTGCAGGTGACCTATGAACTAACGACTGACCCAGAGCTCTGTTAAGCTTTATTCTTGTGCTGTGTAATAAACTGACTGTTGAACCGAATACCTTCTCCTATCACTTCATTCAAAGAACACGCTGGACTCAGACAACACATAGACTAAATTAAGGGTAGGGTAAAGCCAGAGTCCAACATGAGGTAGTGACTCCCAGCAATTTAAATTAATTCACACTCTCCATCTTTGATCTGCCAATTATCACTGGATGGTACACTGCTGGTTTACACCCCCCAAAGTCCTCCATCAGCTCCATCAATGATCACTGGATGGTATACTGCTGGTTTACACCCCCCAAAGTCCTCCATCAGCTCCATCAATGATCACTGGATGGTACACTGCTGGTTTACACCCCCCAAAGTCCTCCATCAGCTCCATCAATGATCACTGGATGGTTCACTGCTGGTTTACACCCCCCAAAGTCCTCCATCAGCTCCATCAATGATCACTGGATGGTACACTGCTGGTTTACACCCCCCAAAGTCCTCCATCAGCTCCATCAATGATCACTGGATGGTATACTGCTGGTTTACACCCCCCAAAGTCCTCCATCAGCTCCATCAATGATCACTGGATGGTACACTGCTGGTTTACACCCCCCAAAGTCCTCCATCAGCTCCATCAATGATCACTGGATGGTTCACTGCTGGTTTACACCCCCCAAAGTCCTCCATCAGCTCCATCAATGATCACTGGATGGTACACTGCTGGTTTACACCCCCCAAGTCCTCCATCAGCTCCATCAATGATCACTGGATGGTACACTGCTGGTTTACGCCCCCCAAAGTCCTCCATCAGCTCCATCAATGATCACTGGATGGTACATTGCTGGTTTACGCCCCCCAAAGTCCTCCATCAGCTCCATCAATGATCACTGGATGGTACACTGCTGGTTTACGCCCCCCAAAGTCCTCCATCAGCTCCATCAATGATCACTGGATGGTACACTGCTGGTTTACACCCCCCAAAGTCCTTCATCAGCTCCATCAATGATCACTGGATGGTACACTGCTGGTTTACACCCCCCAAAGTCCTCCATCAGCTCCATCAATGATCACTGGATGGTATATTGCTGGTTTACGCCCCCCAAAGTCCTCCATCAGCTCCATCAATGATCACTGGATGGTACACTGCTGGTTTACGCCCCCCAAAGTCCTCCATCAGCTCCATCAATGATCACTGGATGGTACACTGCTGGTTTACACCCCCCAAAGTCCTCCATCAGCTCCTTAGTTTTGATGACCTTGAGGGCAAGGTTACTGTTGACTCACCATTCAGCCAAGTTTTCAATCTTCCTCCTGAATGCTGACACATCACCCCGTTTCAGACGGGCCACTACTGCGGTAACATCAGCAAATTTGGAGATAGTGCTATTGATGTACCGAACCCCACGGTTATAGGTGTACAGCATGTTAGAACAGAGGCCAAGTATGCAGTCCTGTGCTGCTCCAGTACTGATGGAAATGTTCTTACCCATCCTCATTGATTGTGGTCTGGAGGTGAGGAAATCCAGGATCCAATGACACAGTGGGGTTTGCCAGTTTAACACAACTGTTGCTGTGAATGGTTTAATAATCTTCTGCAGCCTACACTGTCAATGTCTTCAAAGCAGAAATGAACAAAGAACCACATTGCAGGTTTGATCATTAACAATTGATAAAGCCAAAAAAAAAATTAATTAAATACAAATGACTTCAGGATCAGAATTCTTATCACAACACACCATCAATCCAGTACTCCAGTCCGTTATCACAAGTTTAAATTTGCTCGAAGTTGCTGAAGACCCATCTGCACTGGGTGGGTCACGTCTCCAGAATGGAGGACCATCGCCTTCCCAAGATCGTGTTCTATGGTGAGCTCTCCACTGGCCACCGAGGCAGAGGTGCACCAAAGAAGAGGTACAAGGACTGCTTAAAGAAATCTCTGGGTGCCTGCCACATTGACCACCGCCAGTGGGCTGATCTCGCCTCCAACTGTGCATCTTGGCACCTCACAGTTCGGCGGGCTGCAACCTCCTTTGAAGAGGACCGCAGAGCCTACCTCACTGACAAAAGACAAAGGAGGAAAAACCCAACACCCAACCCACCAATTTTCCCTTGCGACCGCTGCAACCGTGCCTGCCTGTCCCGCATCTGACTTGTCAGTCACCAACGAGCCTGCAGTAGACATGGACATACCCCTCCATAAATCTTCGTCCGCGAAGCCAAGCCAAAGAAGAAGAAGAAATAAATTACACATACTCGCTTTAGTACCAAAGTACTGTGAATGTGGTGAATCTGTGTTGTGCTGTCAGTCTCTCGCTGTGCTTAGTCTGCTTTACTGACATTGGACGTGTATTATCTCTACCACCAAAGACACTCCCCTTGGGTATAACTGTGTATGCACCCATTGTCATTCATTATTATACCACTAGTTTCTGCTAATAAAAGCTATGATTCCTGGTTAACTACACAGCCTTCGTCTTCCTCATTAACTGGCACTTCAAGTACATGCAAATCACAGGTTGGATGTACATTTTCCCTCCAATTTGTGATTTTGAAATCCCAGGACACAGAATTTTATTATTATTCTAATGTCCCTCGAAGGTTAAATACCTGCAAGGCAAAAGAGACGTAAACATAATTGAGGTAGAATGGCAGGTGTGGGAAAGTGTGACGATTATAATGGATTTCTGTTTCCATCATCATATCTTACTTCAAGAGAATCAGGCAAGACCCTGTTCTGAGACTTCAAATTCAAAGGTTGTGGTACAATGCAATGTTAACTGACCAACTGGGACAAACATTTTCTTCAGTCCTTGGGTTTACCGGCATGAACCCATTCCACCACCACCACCACCACCACTCACACTTGTATAATCCATCAACCAACACAGTTTGTCATAACCTAGATTATTCCCTTAGTCCATTCCAATTCTTATATGCACCTGCCACACCAGATATGTCTCCCACTAACTTCAAGGAGGAGACCATTCTACACTATTCAAGTGATGTCTGGGAATAAAAATGGTCAGTTTTATGCAAAATAAGCCTCAGGGATTTTCCCAAACCACGCATCAGGAAGGTTTTAAACTGGTAACATGAACAATGAGGCATTTTGTAGGGAGGGCCATAGTGAACAACAAGTTGATCTTAAACTACTAGATTTAAGGTGGCTATTTGAAATAATCCAATGTGATTTTCCAGTAGTTTCTTTCCTCGTCTCAATGAATACAGTTTATTCTGGAAATAAAAATGCACACATTTTCAAATTACAACAATAGCAAAAACAGAAAATGTTTAGAGCAAGATTTTAAACTCCAAAAGAGTTCAATTTTAATCTTGAACTTGATGAAGCAGGGTATTCTAGTTACTTTTCTAAAGTTCAAGGGGAAAGAGTAGATAACGAATTAGAACAAATGTAATGATTAAAAAGTCATTTCTGAAAGGTTATAAGTAATCCACAACTAAAATGCAAATAGTGAAATACAAACAAAACTTGGCAATCAGATCAGTTATTCAAATAATGTGTAAAAAGTAGCAATACTCCATTCAGTATTTGAAAAATATTTCACAGCTTGTATTTATCTGTATTTGCTCCACAAATTCCACACCCCTAACATAGACGAAAGCAATTTAAACTTGAATGAATCAGAGGATGAACATTTCTCATTCAGGGCAGTACTGATTGATACTTTAAAAGTTGCCTTGATATAAAATTAACCATTTCAAACCAATTCCAAAAGTCATAGCACAGTTAAGCATTTTCACTTTCCTCGTTATGTGTGCAACTATAATTACAATCTCAAATTAATTGATATGGTGGTGGTAAAACATTTGAGTTGGTGAATTTAGTGTTCCTTTTATGTTCATCCTCTTCAATTTATACTTCACATGAAAAACCTGGATCTGATTGTTTGTAGTTTGGGATTTATTATTTTGGTTCCCCCCACCCACCCCCACCCCGCCCCACCACCTTTGTTGAAATAGTTAAAATGTGTGAAAGCAAGGTTATCTGGTGATAGTAGAATTATATGGATACAACACTGTCAGCTCACATACAAGTAAAAGGCAGAAGAACAATACATGTAGAGGAAACTAATGTTTTTGGTATACAAACCATTCTGCATTTTCCAAAGATTTGTATTGTATTCAGCAGTAACAACTCAAACCATGGCTTCCCAATTGCTAAAAATGTTGATGGGGATATTAGAATTTTATGATTCTCCTTGAACTGCCATAACCATTTGTTCATCAAAAAAGACAATTTCACTAAATTTAACTTGTGCATCATTAATCAAACTTTAAAAAATAATAAATAATTAGCAGTTGCCAGAGTGCACATCCATGTGCCACCAAGATGCACAATTAAGCTGCAAAATACAACCATAACCTTGGCAGACCTAGATCTTAAAAAAGGACTTCTTTCAAAATTATTTTATCTTTACACAAATACATGATGGCTGATCGAACACTGACACAAGGCTTCTTTATTTCAGGAAATGAAGCAATATAGCTGTCTAAAGCAACTCAAGTGTAACAGCAAATGTTATGAAAATGTGACAAAAGTGCTGATCTGTACTTCACTCAATTATTTGAAGAATTTATTATCTGTTCAAGAAAGCATGAGCAAAAGTGCAGAGGAACTTGATCAAAGTTGGTCCTGCGGTGCAAACTGGTGCACCAAATCTCTAAAACTACAACTTGGCGATTTCGAGCCAGACTCCATGTGATCATCATGTGTGCAAGTCACAGTTAATGGCATGGCACGGTGGATGTGGATGTGGACTCTTGTATCCTCTGTGTTCCTTTTGTACGACTTCAGCACAAAGTGAATTTGTGATGCCTCGGAACTAATTGCCATTATTCATTTTAATTGCATCTTACTAGATACAGAGATAGCTTAAAGGACCCATTCTCCAAGATCCAAGAGATGATATTGTATTCCTGTTCAGTTCACATTTTGCAAATACTTCAATTACAGTCAGGATTCCAATTTTCTATCAAATAAAATTTGGCTTTTGCTTTGACGTTATAGTTCCACTCTGAGTAGTAAAGAAACGTTCAAAAATTACAGCTGTAAAAATGTGAACAGAAGTTAGCCTATCCAGTACTACAAACATGCTATAAAAATCCTGAAATCACTAACTACTCATCACAAGCAGATTTCTCTTGGCCTGCTTGGAAATCTTGGTCCATTCCAAATCATAATGTGGGTGTGGGAGGGCAGGGCAATTGCACCACCAATTTATTATACTATTTATGGAAGCTACATCTTTTTGTGAAGCTACTTGAATGGGGTAAGACTGATAACAAAGACACAAGGCCCTACCTTAGTGTCAATTCTGTGCATCCATTTTATTGATAAGGACACATCTTACGTACCCATGTCATCAAATTGTTATCAGTTACCACATGCACAACCCAAACTCCCCTCCCCCTCCACCAGATCTTTCACCTCGGTTATCTCGTATGATCCTGCTTCATAATGTAACTGTTCTTAAACTGCAGGACAGAAAATATCATGCTCCTCGAGCACTTGATACAAAGAGTATATTATGTTTACCAATTGAAATCTTTTAGCTATTTCGTGAATAATTCTGGTGATGATTGATTTAATTTATGATAATTGGTCGAAAATTACGTTTACCGTGCATCAAGAAAGAAATGTTAATTGGAAGCTTCCTTATAATTTATAAACAAACTTAATAGGCCAAGTGAAAGGCTCTAAATACCATATCATCAAATTCTTCTAGTCCATTTGTTCCAGACTGTGGGAAAAGCAGTTTTATTTTCTCTGTTCATTGACGTGTGGTTACATGTTATTTCACGGTACACAACTCAACCTTTGTCTACAGTCCACTCCAATAACCAGCTTAACAATATAATAGTCAGAAGATAGAAACAGTTATTTATTTTCTAACCCCTTTCATAAATCAATGAAATGAATTCCACTTCTCTTCACTTTTCCTCTCCCAAGCTTTGACCATTTAACTAGTTGAATGCTAGACTCCTGCCTTGTAATCCTGAATAAGATACCATGCAATCTTTTATCTTGACCAGATATTGAACAAATTTAGTGATCTATAAATATTTTCCCCACAGAATAGTTATATAAGCATTCAAATGATTCATTATTGGTTTGCAGCAGTGCAAATAAAGTCAACCGAAGGCCACCTAACCATGAACAATGAGAGATAGAAAGTAAACGTGAGCCTTACCCTCACTTGATATGAAAGATTAAAAAAGACACCAATGATGTATTGGAGAAAGTACCCATTATGGCAATTGTAAAATTATATTTCCTCCTCAGCCAAAGTTTAATGTTTAATAAACTAAATGACTTCCATGTTCAATTACCCCCCCCCCTTCCTTAAATTCACATCTATTGTTATATTTTCTGATCTTCAAAAGCCCCTCAATGACAAACACAAAGCAAACAAGCAACCAAGGTCTGAAAACATTGGAGTTTAAAACTTGAAAGTTAGGAACCATAACTTTTTCCTGCTCATTTCTGTGTATTCCTAGTTTCCTCCCACTGTCGTTGCTTCCCCTCTTGAACTCATTTGTGGTAATTGATCTTACATGGTTAGTGTCTGCATTGGTTTCAAAAAGAATGAGGATTGTGGCTCAAGGATATTATAACTTTAAAATTACTTCAAAAAAAATTTATAAACCTATTATAAAATGCAGCAATATATAGATCACTGATTAAAGATCAATAGGTCTACTAAATGTTGTCAAACTACAAAAACATTTTAAAATAACCTTAACCTACCAAAAGAATAAAACAAGGAAATAGGTTATGACAATTTAATTCCCAGAATAAAAATTAAAACACAAAATTAAACTATTGGCAATACCAGAAAGCTGAATTAAAAACAAAATGCAGGAAACTTTCAAGAGGAAAGAATCTACCCAAGCCTCTGGATCTTCGAAGTACACTTTTTAAGATATGGATTGTACACTTTTTAAGATATGGATTGTACACTTTTTAAGATATGGATTGTACACTTTTTAAGATATGGATTGTACACTTTTTAAGATATGGATTGTACACTTTTTAAGATATGGATTGTACACTTTTTAAGATATGGATTGTACACTTTTTAAGATATGGATTGTACACTTTTTAAGATATGGATTGTACACTTTTTAAGATATGGATTGCTCTACTCCAAGTCACACACCATCCAGAATTGGAAATGCCTCTCCAGCCCTTTGATTTGCTGAATCTAAAACTTTGAATCTCTGAAACTCTCTACACAACAGCACTGAGAGAGCTGCTTCAACAGAATAGTTGGTGTGGTTCAGGATGGTAGCTCGACACCAACTCTTCAAGGGTGATCAGGAATAGTGTTAGGTCTGCTTTGTTCATGAATGAGTGAGACAAACACCAGACTGAGTCGAAATCAGGGTTCTTTGTTCTTTATTACCGGATTGTAACACTTGCAACTAACCATGTTAGTCGGAGAATGCATTCTGCCGTTATCAGCAAAATGGTTATTTTTTATACCCTTGGATACGTGCTTAGAACATCATCATATCATTACTTGTCCAATGACTAAAACTGTTGCTATCCTTTCCCTGCTAGCTTCCTGCCTCTCAATCCATCAATGTCTCTCTTATCTTGTAAGTACAAGGATGCATTCACATCTTGTTACAGCCCTGTACAGGGTAACTCCTTACACATTCCCATCTCATGATGTTTTACCTTACAATAGTCAATAAATGTTGGCCTTGCCAGTGTCAACCACAACCTAAAAATAAAAAAAAGAAACAAATTGATTTAAAATACTACAATAAATACTGAGGATTAATTTTTTTGAAATCAAGCCACTTAGGAATTATCATTTTTATTTATTTGACCAAACTCCATAACTATTTGCTGTGTCAAATCCAGAGATCGTTCTTATTAAAGAACAAGTTCTTGATGTTTGAATTTAACATTTTCCCCACCAAAGAAAAATTCTGATTTAAACTTTTTCACAATGTTCTTGGTTTCATAGAATTTCAGATTTATTGTAAGAGTACATGCATGATATTACATACAACCCTAAGATTCTCTTCCTGCAGGCGAGGTAGAATTACCACTTATTGGCAATGCAAAAATAAATTGTACACTGTATACACATGTAAACAAATAAACTATAAACAAATAATTGAATGTAAATAAACTGTCCAATGCAGAGAGAACAAAAGAAAATCAATAATGTGCAAGAGTTTGAGTCCTTAAATGAGTTCATGTTTGAGTTTGCTGAAGAGTCTGATGGTGGAGGGGTATCAGCTGTATGTTTTTTTAAAAATATCATTTGGAGAAATCCAAATAATTGACAATTTATAATAATTATTTGAATTGCTAAAGGCTCAATACATCAGATCAGAACTATAACATACCAAAATTAGGTTTTGGTTATAATATTTCAAATAAATGTTTAACTAATATTGCGTGTACTGAATGCTTAAAAAGCTATAATGTACTCCTCAACACATTAAGTTGACAGCAACATTAACCTGCATTGTAAAAAAAATTTGCAATCAATGTTGTATGTTTATATGAACTGTTCTTCTTTGGCTTGGCTTCGCGGACGAAGATTTATGGAGGGGTAAAGTCCACGTCAGCTGCAGCCTCGTTTGTGGCTGACAAGTCCGACGCGGGACAGGCAGACACGGTTGCAGCGGTTGCAAGGGAAAATTGGTGGGTTGGGGTTGGGTGTTGGGTTTTTCTTCCTTTGTCTTTTGTCAGTGAGGTGGGCTCTGCGGTCTTCTTCAAAGGAGGTTGCTGCCCGCCGAACTGTGAGGCGCCAAGATGCACGGTTTGAGGCGATATCAGCCCACTGGCAGTGGTCAAAGTGGCAGGCACCAAGAGATTTCTTTAGGCAGTCCTTGTACCTCCTCTTTGGTGCACCTCTGTCACGGTGGCCATGACCAAATTAAAACTCAAAGTTATCTCAAGAAAAAAATTTAACAAGCAAATATTTTGAATGACTTGCTCAATAGGTCAACAAATTTGTTCTGCATTTAGAACAGGGAGAAAAAAAGAATGGAATTCAAATATTGATACATTAAGTATCAAATGTCTCAGGTAACTATCCAAGCCCAAAGAAAACTCAAGTAAAAGGTTAAATATGAAACTGAAAAGTCAATAAAAATGCTTAAACAAACAACATTAAAAAAATCAAAAGAATGAAGCATTTATCGAAAGGCTGGCAAGATGAAATCTAATATGGGTTCTCCTCTTGCCTCATAGAATAGAACAATTCAGGGTTGAACAGGTTCATACAATAGTTGGAAATAAAATTGCAGCCATTGCAATTAGGCAAGGGGAGATAGAAATAGAATATTGCCAGCTAGGTTGAGCAGGTACATACAATAGTTTACAATAAAATTGCAGCCATTGCAATTAGGCAAGGGGAGATAGAAATAGAATATTTCCAGCTAGGTTGAACAGGTACATACAATAGTTTACAATAAAATTGCAGCCATTGCAATTAGGCAAGGGACGATGGAAAGGCTTGAAAGAGGTAAAATCTGATATCTCAGTAAGATGTACACCATTTTGAGAGTCTACAAGTTAGCTTCAAATTTAGCTTTCAAATAATGCAATTTAAATTTATCTGGGAGGCACCAATACAGACATCTGAAGTTTATTAACATTCCAAGGCATTAGAATCAAATTTGTGAAGCTCAATATAAAACCCCTCTGCACATTCATTCTCTAATCTGCTGACTGATAAAAATGTTCTAGGGTGACTCCAGATCCAAGGGAGCAGGTCCATAGATTCTCACCTAGAAGAAGTGACGTTCTGCAATTGTGAGAGTGAGCCCTTGATCCAACACTCCCTTTCACCTGGAGATTCCTATCAAAGATGTCCAAAAAGCTTGAGTAACACACTCACTCATTAGTTCTAAAAAGTTATGTCTATCTGTTGAACTTCAGAAATTTTTCCAGTGTCACTCAAATTTGTTTCCAATGAGGTAATAACCAAGAGTGCTCAAACCTTTCCTGAGGTCTCAAAAGTGTACAGCATGAAATGAACAGTAAAAGATTAATATAACTTTGTACAAATTATTAAATCTTTACCATTGTTTTTGTTTTCCTGCACTGATAATTTGGGGAAAGGAGAGGTGAAAGCATGAGCCACCAAAATACGTTTCTTCCCCATTCTGCAAGCAATTCAGATGTCAGACAGATCCTCAACTATCTGCTAGTTGGCCCTACATAGTGAACACTATATTTTGTTATCATTTTGCATGTCTAGTTTCTGAAGGTCGCTATTCAATCCCTATCTTTATTTTTTTTCTGTCTTGATTAGAGGGAGGGGGTAAATTAGAATTAGTTTTAGTTTTTCTTTTTGGGGGAAAAAAAATTAATTGATAAATTCAGGTTTATTTGTTTGTTCTGGATTATAACATCATTGAGATAGATATTCTGTGTGTTGATCAAGGCTTGATATAATGTAAGTCAATAGGTTTCTATTGAGAATTATTTGTAAGAAAAGATATCAAATTAATAAATATGGATTTTTTTTTCTTTTATGTGAATTACATCCATATTATGATATACATTTGATTCAATATGCCTTTTTATTAAACTCAATAAAAATATTTTAAAAAGGAAGAAAGTATCTTGCATTGAAAGAAAGCGTGATAAAGCAGTCACCGTTTCCTTTTCTGTGCACAAGTGCTCTGAGGTTGTCAGAGGTTCTCACCTCTCGACAATACTCTGAAACAGTGACTTTTAAAAACCAGCAACTTCACATATTTGAAATAAGGCAAATGGCAAAACATTTGAGCAATCCAAAAAGAAAGGCTCATTCCTGTTTATAGGCTTTCCACTACTCTAATCTTCTGTCTGTGAAACATAACTTTAAATTGGATCATTCAATCAATAGATAAAGCAATTGAATATTTGTGAGCCTCGCATGAGCGCTGGAAATGCACAGAGCTTGCTTCTCAAATCTAAATGTAGTATAATTGTCAAATGATTAACTTCCATCTACAGTGCCCTCCATAATGTTTGGAACAAAGACATGTCTTGTATTTATTTTCCCCTGTGCCCCAGTTTTAAATTTCTCATCAAACAATTTCACATGTGATTAAAGTGCACATTCCATATTTTATTCAAGGTTACCAGCATACATTTTAGTTGGATTTTTTATACATAGGGCCCCCCCCATTTCAGGGCACCATAATGTTTGGCACATTTGGCTTCATGGGTATTTGCAATTACTGAGGAGTGTCTAATTGCATCATTGATGCACATTTAAGAGAACTAGGCTTGCTTCAAAGCTTTTGATCACCTTTAGAGTCTGCAGTTGCTATTTTTCCACACGAGGACCAGAGTTGTGTCAAGGGAAGTCAAAGAAGCCATTATGAGGCTGAAAAACAAGAATAAAACAGTAAGAGATATTGCCCATTACCAACATCAACAATTAGGAACATCTTTAAGAAGAAAGAGAATACTGATGAGCAATTACAAAAGATCTGGGAGGTCAAGGAAGACTTCCATTGCTGATGACAGAAGAACTCTCATCATAATGAAGAAAAATCCCAAAATGCCAGTACGACAGATCAGAAGCATTCTTCAAGAAGCAGGCATGGATGTGTCAATAACTACAGTCTGCCAAAGACTCCATGAGCAGAAATAGAGAGGATACACAGAAATATAAATTCAAACCACAAGTTAACCACAGAAACAGAACGGCCAGATTACAGTTTGCCAAGAAGTATTTAAGATGTTCTTCTTTCTTTGGATGTACGAGACCAAGATTAACCTGTATCAGAGTGATGGCAAGAGCAAAGTGTGGATGAGTAAAGGAACTGCCCAAGATCCAAAGCATCCCACCTCATCTGTGAATAATGGGGTTGGGGGCACAGGTACTGGCATATTTATCTTCTTATTTATTTGGCTTGGCTTCGCGGATGAAGATTTATGGAGGGGTATGTCCACGTCCGCTGCAGGCTCGTTGGTTGCTGACAAGTCCGATGCGGGACAGGCAGGCACGGTTGCAGTGGTTGCAAGGGAAAATTGATTGGTTGGGGTTGGGTGTTGGGTTTTTCCTCCTTTGTCTTTTGTCAGTGAGGTGGGCTCTGCGGTCTTCTTCGAAGGAGGTTGCTGCCCGCCGAACTGAGGCTCCAAGATGCACGTTTGGAGTCGATATCAGCCCACTGGTGGTGGTCAATGTGGCAGGCGCCAAGATATTGCTTTAGGCAGTCCTTGTACCTCTTCTTTGGTACACCTCTGTCTCGGTGGCCAGTGGAGAACTCGGCATATAACACAATCTTGGGAAGGCGATGGTCCTCCATTCTGGAGACATGACCCACCCAGCGCAGTTAGGTCTTCAGCAGCGTGGATTCGATCTTGCGGACTCTGCCAGCTCGAGTACTTCGATGTTAGTGATGAAGTCACTCCAATTAATGTTGAGGATGGAGCAGAGACAGCGCTGATGGAAGCGTTCTAGGAGCCATAGGTGATGCCGGTAGAGGACCCATGATTCGGAGCCGAACAGGAGCGTGGGTATGACAACGGCTCTGTACACGCTGATCTTTGTGTGTTTCTTCAGGTGGTTGTTTTTCCAGACTCTTTTGTGTAGTCTTCCAAAGGCACTATTTGCCTTGGTGAGTCTGTTGTCTATCTCGTTGTCGATCCTTGCATCAGATGAAATGGTGCAGCCGAGGTAGGTAAACTGGTTGACCGTTTTGAGTTCTGTGTGCCCGATGAACATGTGGAGGGGCTGGTAGTCATGGTGGGTAGCTGGCTGATGGAGGACCTCAGTTTTCTTCAGGCTGACTTCCAGGCCAAACATTTTGGCAGTTTTCGCAAAACAGGACGTCATGCGTTGGAGATTTGGCTCTGAATGGGCAACTAAAGCGGCATCGTCTGCAAAGAATAGTTCAAGGACAAGTTGCTCTTGTGTCATGGTGTGAGCTTGCAGGCACCTCAGATTGAAGAGACTGCCATCCAAGTGGTACCGGATGTAAACAGCATCTTCATTGTTGAGGTCTTTCATGGCTTGTTTCAGCATCATGCTGAAGAAGATAGTAAAGAGGGTTCGTGTGAGGACGCAGCCTTGCTTCACGCTGTTGTCAATGGAGAAGGGTTCGGAGAGCTCATTGCTGTATCTGACCCAACCTTGTTGGTTTTCGTGCAGTTAGACAACCATGTTGAGGAACTTGCGGGGGGCATCTGAGGCGCTCTAGTATTTGCCAAAGCCCTTTCCTGCTCACGGTGTCAAAGGCTTTGGTGAGGAAAACAAAGGTGATGTAGAGTCCTTTGTTTTGTTCTCTGCACTTTTCTTGGAGCTGTCTGAGGGCAAAGACCACGTCAGTAGTTCCTCTGTTTGCGCAAAAGCCACACTGTGATTCTGGGAGGACATTTTCGGCGACACTAGGTATTAGTCTATTAAGGAGAATCCTAGCGAAGATTTTGCCTGCAATGGAGAGCAACGTGATTACCCTGTAGTTTGAGCAGTCTGATTTCTCACCTTTGTTTTTGTACAGGGTGATGATGATGGCATCACGAAGGTCCTGAGGCAGCTTTCTTTGGTCCCAGCAGAGCAGGAAAAACTCATGCAGTTTGGTATGCAGAGCTTTGCCGTCAGCCTTCCAGACCTCTTGGGGGGGGGGGGGGAGGGGGGGATTCCATTCATACCTGCTGCTTTGCCATTTTTCAGTTGTTCAATTGCCTTATATGTCTCTTCCCGGGTAAGGACCTCATCCAGCTCGAGATTCAAGGGTTGTTGAGGGAGCTGGAGCAGGGCGGATTCTTGGACTGAGCGGTTGGCACTGAAAAGGGATTGGAAGTGTTCTGACCATCGATTGAGGATGTAGATCTTGTCGCTGATGAGGACTTCACCGTCTGAGCTGCGCAGAGGGCTTTGGACTTGGGGTGAGGGGCCGTACACAGCCTTTAGTGTCTCATAAAAACCCCTGAAGTCGCCAGTGTCGGCACTAAGCTGGGTTCGTTTGGCGAGGCTAGTCCACCACTCATTTTGGATCTCCCGGAGTTTGTGCTGAAGGTGGCTGCATGCGAGATGGAAGGCTCGTTTTTTCTCTGGCCAGGAAGGCTTTGCAAGGTGAGCCTGGTGGGAAGATCACTTCTTTGCCAGCAGCTCCTGGATTTCCTGGTTATTTACGTCAAACCTGTCCTTGCTTTTCCTGGAGGAGAAGCCCAGTACCTCTTCAGTGGATTGCAGTATGGCCGTTTTCAGCTGATCCCAGAGGGTTTCAGGAAACTTGTCCGTGAGGCAGTTTGGATCCTCGAGCTTTGCTTGGAGGTTTGCCTGGAAGTTTCCTCTCACTTCGTCTGACTGCAAGTTTCCAACATTGAACCTCTTTCTTGAAGTGAAGGTTGAGCTTGCAGCGAACAAGCCTGTGTTCAGTGTGGCATGACCCTGGTGTGGAGCACATCTCGTTTGTCTCTTCCTCGCACCAGAACATAGTCCAGGAGGTGCCAGTGTTTGGATCGGGTATGCATCCAGGTAGTCTTCAGGCTGTCTCTCTGCTGGAAAAGGGTGTTAGGAATGACAAGCCGCTGTTCTGCGCAGAGCTCCAACAGGAGGTGCCCGTTGTCATTGCACTTGCCGACACCATGCTTGCCAAGGATTCCTGGCCAGGTTTCTGAGTCTTTGCCAACACGAGCGTTGAAGTCACTAAGGATGACAACCTTGTCGGTTGTAAGGGTGCATTGGATGAGGTTGCGCAAATCAGTGTAGAACTTGTCCTTTTCTGCTGGTTCCGCCTGAAGGGTTGGAGCATAGACAGTGATGAGAGTGATGCGTCGCTTGTTTTGAAGGGGAGTCGCATGGACATGATCCGGTCAGAGTGGCCTGTCGGGAGGTTTTCAAGTTTTATCTTCACTGATGATGTAACTGCTGATGGCAGTAGCAAAATGAATTCTGATGTGTATAGCAACATCAAGTTTGAGCATATGCCTCCAAACACATTGGACAGCATTTTACCCTACAGCAAAACAATGATTCCAAACATATTACTAAAGCAATAAAGGTGTTTTTCAAAGCTAAAATCTGAAGAAAATTCTTGAATTGCCAAGTCAGTCACCTGATCCAATTCCAATTAGCAAGCCTTCCATATGCTGAAGAGAAAAATTAAGGGAAAAACTCCCAAAACAAGCAGGAGTTGTCGATGGCTGCGGTAGAAGCCTGGCAGAGCATCACAAGAGAAGATACTCAGCACTTGGTGATGTCTACGAATCACGGACTTCAAGTAGTCATTGCATATAGGGGATACGCAACAAAGTACTAACCATGACTTCTGTAATATACATACCATTGCTATGTCCCAAATATTATGCTGTCCTGAAAGGAGGGGACTAAGTGTAAAGTAAGAAGTAAATTACAAAATTCTGTAGACACTGTGCTTGAAGTAAAAACACAAGAAGCTCAGCAGGTCAAACAGTGTCCTTTATGTAGCAAAGTGAAAGATACATAATCGATGTTTCAGGATTGAGCCTTTCATCAAATACGTGTAGTAAGTGCTGCATTTTAGACAAGGTCAAACCAAAATATATGCAAATACCTTGTGTAAAATCTGGAATGTGCACATTAATGACATGTAAATTGTTTGATTACATAAAACTGTGGAGCACAGGGGCAAATAAAGGGGGAGGGTGCAACGGTACATATTGCGTGTCCATGGGAGGAGAGGGGGTGCTGCTTGGTGGGTGTGCTTCTTGGGGGGAGGAGGGGGGCCCCTGATGGAAACTGTTTCATGTCCATCCGGGTAGGCTACATACGTGTATTGGGGGTTTGCATGGATGAGATTAATCCTTTTGACATGGAGGGGGGGGGGGGCGAGGGTCAGTTTTATGGTCCCTCATATTTTCATAGCAGGACCAGTCCTGGAGATGTCAGCCAGGAGAGTGTTCCACGACACAGACTTCCTGGGGAAGGAGAAAATTCTTTCATGAGGGGGAGCATTAGTGGCAGTACATAGGAAAGATCTAGTGAATGGCCTCCTGCCAGTGAGAGACAGACAGTACCCTGGACTTTAGGGCAAGGATGGCATTGCCATTTTCTCTCTCTTCCAGAACATTCCCCTGGGGGGGGGGGGTTACAACTCATGGTCCTATTGGTAACAATACCCCTGGCCAACAGGAATTTGTGCAACTCATCACTCTTAAATGAGGAAGATCGATTGCCCCTTTTAAACCTAACTTAATCTGCTTGAGGACATGTACGTAGTCAGACCTGATGACCACAGGCATCCCAGATCATGTCCTCCATATTTTGGGCAGCCGATACTGCTTGGAAGTTGCAAGCCTGCGCGAGTCCTTGCAGGGCCTGAAGGAATTCAATTGCCCAATTCACCCAGTCGCTGTCTGCGAGTAGATAGGATTATGTCTGGAATATACTTCGTTAACTTTCTCCCTGTATTCCCCTTGAGTATATCCCTTGCTTCTACATACATGGTGGTGTCCCTGATCATTGGGAATCACTTGGGGGCCGACCCGGGAGAAGAGACGATGTAGTCTGTTTGTATCAGTGTATTGAAGGAAGACCTTGATACAGTGTAGCCAGAGTTCAAAGCTGCCTGAGGCATCAGGAAACTGTGGATCAATCTCCAGCTTGTCGGGTTTCAGGAGATGGTCCATTATTAGCGATAAAAACAAAAAAATTGTGAATAAAATTGACACCCAGTAAATAACTCGAGAGGCAGATTTACAGGCTTTTATTCTCAATGGACAAGGACCTCATCTTGTGCCATGACCTAGGCTTTCTAAATGAGGCTTTATAAAAGGTCAAAGAGGGAGGGGTCACAGATACAGTCACAGGATAGGGGGGAACCAGATAATCAGGAATACAGCAGTTCACCACAGGTATATCATTAGTTTACCAGTTGGTCAGAGTTGACAAATTGTGGAAGGAACCCATTGGCAATGCTAAAGTAATCCAACTGATGATGAAACTACAGATCATGACCTTCAGTTTGGCAAATCAAAAAGGCAGATCATCTAAATGGAGGGAAATTGAAGGCAAGTGAAGTAAACAGATCTAGGTGTACTTAGGACTGAATCACAAAAAGCTAGCAAGCAGGTCTATCGAGTAGCTAAAAGCCACCTGGCAGGTCCATCAAGTAATTAAGAAGGCAACCAGCATTATTGCTTTCTTAACAAAGGGGTTAGAATTTAAAAATAGGGAAGATGTGTTACAAAGAATTGCTAGAGATATTGAGCAAGTCAGACAGCACCCATGGGTAAAGATTGTCAGTCAACTTTTCAGGGCAGCATACATGATAGATACTCTTCTGTCCCATACTTTATCACCTCTAGGCTGCTCCCCCACTTTCTCTTCCCCTATACATTTGTAATTCTACTTATTTTTGATAAACGGTTCCATTTTACAAGTTGTTCACTGGGCCACTACTTCTTCAGGAGTTTGTGAAGGTTTGGTATGACTTCAGAAACCCTGGCAAATTTCTATAGATATGTGGTGGTAAGTGGGCTGATTAGCTGCGTCACTTTCTAGTATGGGGACACCAATACCCCCGAGTGTTAAACCCTCCAAAAGGTAATGCACACAGCCCATGAAATCACAGGCAAACCCCTCCCCACTATTGAGAACATCTATAGGGAATGCTGCCGTCAGAGCAGCAGCAATCATCAAAGACCCTCACCACCCAGCACACACTCTGGTCTTGCTCTGCCATCAGGAAAGAGGTCTAGGTGCCACAAGACTTGCACCACCAGGTTCAGGAACAGCTGCTACCCAGCCACCATCAGACTCAACAAACTCATTTAAGGAGTCTTACTTGTGCACTTTATTTTCTTTCTGTTATCTCTGTATTGGTAGTTTGTTTACAGTTTTGTTTGTTTACATGTTTTATGCTTTGTACAGTTTATTTTTTGCATTACCAATTAGTGGTAATTCTGCCTCACCCACAGGAAAAAAGGAATCTCAAAGTTGTATGTGATGTCATCTATGTACTCGGACAATAGATCTGAAATCTGAAAATCTGGGTCTTAACTGGAACACTGCAGTTTGGGTTTCATTATTTGAACAATTTGATACCATTGGAGGCAGTACAAAAAGTCCAATTCTTGGGATGAGAGAGCTAGCATACCGAGAGAGAAATAGTTTATGCCTATATTCCTTGCAATTTAGAAGAATTAAAGATAACCTTATTCAGTATCATCATAAAGGGAGCTTGACAGCATCTATGTTGGGATGGTATCACAAGTGGAAGAGTATAATTGGGAAGGGCTTGCATATTGTAGTTTGAAATCGGCTTTTGAATTTGTAATAAACATTGGTATAAACTGAAATGCTCTCAGTGTGGGTGTCTATTTTCTTTCGGTAGCTCAAACACTGTGACCTAATCTAAAACGAACAAAGTGAGAGGTACAAGTTTACCCAGGACAACATCCAAGCATACAACTAAAATAAAGCACAAGAACACCATTCAGATTGATGGACAGTTAAAGTGTGAAAATGTCAGAAGGTACCACTACCACATCCACTAGCCCAAGTTTGAAATTAGATGTTATCTTGGGGGAAAAAAAACCATCAAAACTTAACCCACAAATCACACAATAGCTGGACTTGCTTGGTTTTCATAATCCTAAACTCCATAGAAATCAACTGTTGCAAAGGATCTAATTGTAAAATGATACAAAATAGCTTAGTTAAAGCAGCATACTTTCAATAGCTGTGTCAGCCTCAGAATTCAAGAATGCACAAATGCAACACAGCAGTTGCGCACTCAGATGAAGTTTAGTCAGAATGTATAAAGATGGAGAAATAGAATCAAATAAATACCTCCAAACCATTGAAGTAATGCAAGAATCTTTGGCTTGGCTTCACAGACGAAGATTTATGGAGGGGTAATGTTCTCGTCAGCTGCAGGCTCGTTTGTGGCTGACAAGTCCGATGCGGGACAGGCAGACACGGTTGCAGCGGTTGCAAGGGAAAATTGGTTGGTTGGGGGTCGGGTGTTGGGTTTGTCCTCCTTTGTCTTTTGTCAGTGAGGTGGGCTCCTGCGGTCTTCTTCAAAGGAGGTTGCTGCCCGCCGAACTGTGAGCGCCAAGATGCACGGTTTGAGGCGAGATCAGCCCACTGGCGGTGGTCAATGTGGCAGGCACCAAGAGATTTCTTTCGGCAGTCCTTGTACCTCTTTGGTGCACCTCTGTCTCGGTGGCCAGTGGAGAGCTCGCCATATAACACGATCTTGGGAAGGCGATGGTCCTCCATTCTGGAGACGTGACCTACCCAGTGCAGTTGGATCTTCAGCAGTGTGGATTCGATGCTGTCGGCCTCTGCCATCTCGAGTACTTCAATGTTGGAGATGAAGTCGCTCCAATGAATGTTGAGGATGGAGCGGAGACTACGCTGGTGGAAGCATTCTAGGAGCCGTAGGTGATGCCGGTAGAGGACCCATGACCCTTGCATCCGATGAAATGGTGCAGCCGAGATAGGTAAACTGGTTGACCGTTTTGTGTGCCCCATGGAGATGTGGGGGGGCTGGTGGTCATGGTGAGGAGCTGGCTGATGGAGGACCTCAGTTTTCTTCAGGCTGACTTCCAGGCCAAACATTTTGAGTTTCCGCTAATTCAGTAACTCTATCTGATGGTTTGAATTCTTGAGATTTTATGTAATGGGCAAATTACCAATTGTTTATTACTGAACAGAAGCACATAGGTAACCTGTGGTAAATACATTAAGTACAAGAATAGAGTTTGAAAACAAAATCAGCAAACTTGTAAATGCCACTCACTTGTGCACTTGGGAGTATCTGTTGTGAAGAGAAAGTCATTTTGATTTCCTGGATACTACTGACAACACCCTGATGCATGCAAAATACTGACCAAGTGTACAAAAGAGAAAGAGCAATGAACTAAATGTACCTTCATGTCCTATAGATGCAAGGACAAAGATAGGGTGCTTGATCCAGATCAGGGTGGAGTAATTAGGTAAACCCTTCCTTCCCCCTCCACCCCGACCTGGATCCATTGTTGCCATCTGACCTTTACCTGCTCATCTTCTACTTTTCTCAAATGAAATGTATGGAATTGATTATCCTGTCCCAAATTCAAACACTGTTCTCATAGGAATATATGATATCAGAATTTACAATATATTCAAATCAGCTGCCAAAGAAAATTTAACATGCAATATTCAGCAGGATTTTTTTTGGTCCACAAAAGGCTACAGAGACAAAGAATTTGAACAATATAAAGTTTTATTTTTTTCTATTTACTTCAAGAGGGAAAGTCCAGAATTCACTTTTGAATCTTAAAATAATTTATCAACAAATGCCACAAAAACCAATGGGCTTAAATTTCTTTCCTGTCAATTCCAGCATATCTTTTAGTGAAATGGTGCGAGAGAAAAAACCCTCCCCTCCCCCAAATTTGAGCAAAAATATATTCCTCTCACAATGTCACTCACTTTTAAAGAATTCCACTTCACACCAACAAACCCTCAATTACAGAGCCTGTTTTAATCCCTCTGAACCATTTTTTACATTTCACTAGTCTTTAAATTCTACAGCATGCAGTAGGGCAGAATTTATATTCACATTTCAAACTATACCACATCATATTGCCTTGTAAAGAAATTTGTGAGAAAATCTACAACTGGCCATAGGAAGCATCAAAGCAGAAAAGGGTATTGAAGCATTCTTCATCAAACTTTGGTATTGCTAACAATAGGTCATCAGCATCCAAAAGAAGACCATGGTCTTTTAAGATTTTGTGGGGAAATTTCTGTCGGCTAATAAAAATCAAAAGGCTTGTACTGGATTCAGACAGAAATATCAGGTATATAAATGTGATCAAATATGATGTCACTAGTGTGTAGAAAGGAATATTTGTTGGATAAAGTGCAAAGCAGCAAGGCCAACTGATAGCATATTTATCAGGATGTTGCAGGAGGTTTTAAAAATCTGAACATGGTAGTGAAAATCATTGGATCAAGGAAACAGATCAGTACAGATCTGTCAAGTGGAAAATTGCTGAGATGCACAAAATGTTAAAAAAAAATCTGGAGAAGGGTTGCCACATGCAAAAGCCAAATAAAAAGATTTATCCCTGGTGTTTGCTTACTTACAACAGGTATCCAATTCACAAGTTTGAACACAGACACCACTTTATGAAATAGTACAGTAGTTAAATTACTGAGCTGATAATGAAGAGGAAAGTATTCAAAACCCATCGAGATGGTGTGCATATTTAAATGGAATCCATTGCCTGAAGTCAAATATAGGAAAGCCATTTAGCTTCCAGAATTTAGTCCCTCTATCAGAAGCAAATACTGCATGGTGCATTTAATAAATAAGTGCATAGATTTGCAATCGCATGTGCAAGAATATTAAATTCACTCATCATTGACCCACTTGGCCAGACATGATGGAAGTGACAACACAACATCTGAATAGATTGTTCATTGCAATGACAAGGAATAATGCAGCATTTAGGAAAATATCTATGCCTTTACTGATTCTACTCTTAGAAATACTCGCTTAAACACTTTCAAATTAAGGGTATTGTGATCTTGTAAACAAGATACCAAAAGACCCAATTAAGCAATTTAACAGAATATTGTGAAAACTATATGGGGAAAACAAAATGGCCAATTAGAACTTTAATTGTTAAGTTTACCTGTAAAAAACCAGCATGCACTTTCCAATGGGAGGGTGGAAGCAAACCCATGGTCATTGAAGAAACTTCATGCCCTAAAACACAGGGAAAAAACAAGTCCTTTTCTAAATTAAATTGATGAGCCAAGATGAGCTAACACCCAAGTTTGTGCTGTGTTGCATTACTTAAAAGGCTGAACAAATAGCTTCAAACATTATAAAGAACTAATGGAATCTCTACAGGTTTACAATTATTAAATGGTGCTTCCTATACACTGAAAATTCTAGTGCCATTAGTGGAAGAGAGGAAAGAAAAATATAGTAATACAATGTTGAAGCTCTCAGTGAATCAAAAAACTACAGGAGCCTTCAGAAACACATTCTTAATTGTTATGCACCTATTTGTAACCAAATACATGTTTAACTTTCTAACCTTCAATGTGAAGGACCATTTCTTCCAAGAGGACCTCATAACCTTGCGTACATACAATTACAAAAATATACAGTGCCACAATGTTTTTCAAAAAAGTGCAAAAGATTTTAATCTTAGCTATTTAAAAGCATTGTTACTGAGGATGGATTGCCATTTGGACCTCAGATTGTCAGGTTCCCAAAATAACCTATTTCTCCCCTAAAATTTAGATCAATACAAGAGTGAGGTTACTCGAGAGCAAAAATAAAGAGTATTCATCATGAGTAACACTTCTGAATCAACAAGAAAATATCATAAAAGTGCTAAATACGACAGTGTTAGCAATTATCTCGTTCTCCTCCCAAAGGAGGTTCTATCATTTATACAATCCAGGCTCAATGTAAAATGAGAGTCAGTGTATTCCTTTGGTACAGCAAAATTTTTGAAATTAATCTTTCTAAAGATATCTAATGCAAAAAAAAAACCACAATTAGTTTTAAACATCCAGAAGGGTTAATCTCTTGCCCACTTATCAATATCAGCCAAAATTGTTCTTTTGACCAAAACTGTTGCTCATTGCAACATTCATTTATTTTAACGTTGTAACAGTTTCTTAGCCTTTAGCAATGCTGCTTACTGAACAAAAGGCACTCAACTTATATATAAAAGTACAATAGGTTATTTGCGAATGCCTACTTTAGTCTGACAGATACACAGCTAACTGTCGAGTGCTTGCAAGTTCCCCACATCACCAACATGGGCACATTTTAGTCCTCAAGTTCTTCCCCATGTATTTTTGTTTTGCAATCCTAAGATCTGTTCAGTTTTCCCGCAAACCAAATAGGACTCAGAATTTCACAAGTTTAAAACAATAGTATCCAATACGAATTCTCACTTTACATACATCTAATATTTGGGGCTAGCGATACATTGTTGAGTGCAAGATGGAATCAGCCTGTGTTTCTGCAGTTCGCAGAAGTAAAATAACAGCAGCAATAGATGCAAGTTAAACGGGTGGGGTGGGGGGCGACGAGGGATTTCCAGATCCACGCCACGGTTTTCACAAGTTTAATATGGAAATTGATGCATCTCTCCAGCAAACACAACAGCAACTCTAACGTCAATCTGTCACCAGTAGGGAAGGGCCCTCTCGATCTTGCCCCAGCTGTGCCACTCCGGGACCAAGCCACTGGACGCTCGGGGGCTGCCATACTGGTCGCATTCGACCACCTGCGCATTCGCCGTCACGATCTCGTCGCTGAGGACGAGCGGAGCCGGAATCCCGTCCGATTTCCATTCGCTCTGAACAATCCCGTAATTCTTGTCGTCGTTGTTGTCCCAGTAGGTTTGTTCTCCGCTCTTAAAGGAGACGCAAAACTCGATTCTCTCCTGCGGCGGGATGGAGTCGGGGAGGTCGATGGCGAAAGAAAACGTGTCCGTGTCGGAGCAGCCGTAAACATTGTTCACGAAGGTGCAGTCCACGTCCTTGTAACTCTTCCAGCTGTCGAACGTGATTCGGATCTGCACGACTTTGTGGTAACTCAGGTTCCTCACCACGACGGTGCCCGCCACGGTCTTCTCCTGGAGGGTACAGTTTTCCAGGGAGACCAAGTTCTTCGACAGGCGGTTTCGGAACTCCAGGTAATCGGCGGCCGGCTGCGGGAAGTCCAGCAGCAGGGGCTGCCTTTCGCTGATCTTCAGGCTGTCGGCTGCGCTGTCCAGATCGCTCAGTTCGAACTGCAGCTCGGCGAGCGAGTCATCGAATTCGGAGAAGCTGTGCACCGTTGTGAGGGCGAGGCCTTGGTCGTCCGCGAACACCACCGTTTTCTTCCGTCTGCCTCTGGCGGGGTGACTCCAGGCGTCTTTGCACGGCTCCGCGTTCGCCCTCACGCTGATGCACGGCCGCAGCGGCTGGAGCCGGTTGGTGGCGTTGAACCCCCTGTAAGCTTCGTAAGGGCCGAGGAAATTCTTCATGGGCGGGGAATGTGCGAAGCAGAGCCTCATGGCTAAATCAATTGGCATAATAGACGCAGCAGGAAACGACTGGTTGTCCAAAATGTGGCAAACTCTGAAACACGAAGATCAACAGGGTTAGGACTTGCTGATCTCATCGAAAACGAGTTTCAAGTATGAGGGAATCCGCATCAAGAACGATATTAAATAACGCAACATTTTTAAAAATCGGCTATTCATGGATGATTTTATTACTTGCAAGGCATTTTTCAAATGCCTTTTTGAAAAAGGAAAATTAAAATAAACATTCCCTCTATGCGCTGTAACCCCAACACGATGAATATTCAGGTTTTCATCCAAATGGGCAAAGCAGTTACATCTCAAGCAAACTATTCGTGGGTGTTGACTAGTATCGTCAATGTACAGCATTACCAGCCTCTAACGACTTCCCAAGGGAAAGGAGACGAGTGTCAAAGCTAGCAACAAAAAAAGTCGAGCAAGCCTTCCGTAGGTCCCATTATGACCTGCGACGGCGAATGTTAAAAACTATGCGAAATCCGGATGGAATGACACGAATCTTGTCCAAGCAGGAACAAGAGACGCTTAGAAAACATGCACGGCATAATTACCTGGTACAGTTCATCTGCGTGATTGCAAGAGAATCGCTAATACGGAGATGATAACAGTGTTACAAGCAGCTTCCAGTTCAACTTCACCCTACTGTCAATCGCATCACATGCGCCGTGCAAGGATGCTTATATAACAGCTCCGCCTCCATTACGTTACATGAAACATTCATCCAATCGCAAGCCTGCACTTGATCAGCGGTTACCAATCGGATTGCTGCATTGCCGTGGCTTGTGACATCTTTCGGGAACCGCTGCAAGAGGTGCCAGAAATAACTGAGTTTGTGAAATTGGCTTAACGCCGAGGCGAAGGCAAATTAGAGAGATTATCATGTAATCTCAAGCAAACTATTCGTGGGTATTGAATAGTATCGTCAACGTACAGTGTTACCAGCCTCTAACAACTTCCCAAGGGAAAGTAGCGACTATCAAGGCTAGCAACAACAAAAAAAGACGAGCAAGCCATCCGTTGGTCCCATTATGACCTGCGACGGCGAAAGTTAAAAGAAAATAATAAACCACGAATCAAGCGAGAAGTCCAGAACGCACTACCCTATTTTAAGGATGACAATTCTGACGTGCAAAACAAAAACCGCACACGTTGATCTCGGCGGCAATGTAAAACGGCTGGAACTTCAATTCTCCTACGTTTTGGTTGCATCACTCCTACCCATTTCCAGCTCCACCGCCAACAGCAAGAATGAGAAGACTTGAGTTTGGATCACACTACCGTTCCTTTAGGAGAAAGTTCTGAAATGTAAAAGAGGTGGAGCAACGTGGCCGATTGAAAAAAAATCTCCACTTACGAGGTTCTGAAATAATTACAAAGTCGACCGTTTTATTCTGAACCGGTCCTACTGTAACCATTCTGCTCTATCCACATCTCTCTACCATTTAGAACACCCTTGTCTTCGATTCATACTGAGGTTTCCATCTCACAGAAACCAACCTTTACCGATTTGAATACACTTCTTGTGATATAATTGAATGACTAGGAGAAATAAATACAGCAAAGGAATATATCAGTCTTCCGACTCCAAATCCAAAGATGTGTGCTCCAAAACTGGCTATGACACTTATAAAATGTTCTGGTACAAACATAACACCGGCAACAACTCAAAAAATGTATGATTATGCCTTAATCATAAAAAGTACAGATCCAATCAGACTAATTGCAACCCATTCAGTACTCTTGATCATCATCAGTCATGAAAGAGGTCACCGATAATACTATTATTGGAACGTATAAGCCACTTTCAGGTGCATTCTCCACCAAGAATGCACTTACAGAAGCGGATTCAGATCTGTGGAATGGTCGTTCAGGTGGCAGCACTGAAAGCGCAGCGTTGGCCACCTGAAAACGACAGTTGCACAGGAGGAGTCTAGGAGCGCACTCCGGCTCCTGTCCCTTTGGGATGTCAGGGATGGGGCAGCTGGCATCCCACGCCAGGGGTAGGGGCAGCGGGGAGGGGAGCTATCAGACACTCACCAGCTGATTGTCATCCCCTGAGCAGCCGCATTCAGGTGCCTGAGGGAACTTCAGTGCTCCGATGATTATCCCTCCTGGAGGGGAGTTACAAAGTGCGCCTCGCAGGTGCCTCCTGAGCTTTCAGGTGGCTTCCCGACTGCCGCACAGGAGTATAATATGCGGCTATACATCAGGGATTTTTGGCCACCTGAAAGTGCCTATAGTCACCTGCTTAGTTTGGTTTCAGCTTCAGCCTTTCTGCTGTAGACTTCATTGAGGTTTGGGTCTAACGTAGATAAAAGAATTCAGTTCCAGAGGTGGCAGGGATGAGAGAATTCTCTTGACGCTGTCAGCAGTGGCATCCTGGACAAGTAATACTGAAATCAGGAGAAAGTTCTAATTAATACACAGAATAGTTAAGAAGAGAAAAGGTAGGAACAGAAGTAGATTATTCAGCCCCTAGATCCTGCCCTATCATTCAATAACATCATGGTGGATCCAGCCTCAACCCCATTTTATGCTCCCTCTTCCTATGCTTTCATTCATACATTTTTTTGAGACAATTATCTCAGCACCAAGCTATTGCTATAGACATTCTTCAGGGAATTGGTATGGACAAACCAACTTCATGCTTCATTGATGACCTGGCCTTCATCATTGGGTCAGAAAAGAGGACATTCCTTCATACATAATTGCCCACTGTTTATTTGAATTTTCAAACCCTTAAGTAGAACAATCTGGGAACCATTCCTACTTTAAAAAAAAACAAGTGGAAAGCAATATTTGTACTAAGTAACTCCCAAATAAAGAAAACCTTCAAAAGGAAAAACTTCAACTATCCAGCTCAAAACTAATATGATAGCCATCGGGTGTACTACTACAAATCTAGATACAATTTTCAGAAAATTTACAACATTAATCTCATCATTTTGTTCTTGTCTTTCTGAATAATAGCACCCTCTTGATTGCTCCTGTTCTTGTTAATCCTACCTCTTCAATACTTTTTTTAATTAATACAGTATTATGGATTATGTATCATGTTTTAAGGTATAATAGCTTTGTTTTTTTTGTGAAGAGCATGTGTTATCTACAGAATGTCAGTCAATGTGAGGAAGTTAGATGGAGCCTAATATTAGTGCTGAATTAGCTCCTCCATAAGGTGGGGTTGTGAAGAGTGCAAATCTTCAGGAATTCCAAGGTCAAAATTCTTTGGAAAGTTGGCATGCTAGTTGAAAGGAGCTCACCCAGATGGAAATTGTCTATTCTGGGATAGAAATAAAGTGCATATCAGGAAGAAACTGACTAACATCATTTGTGCTGCCAGAATGTATATATTTTAAAATTATCTGCACATGTATGTACCCAGCTCTCTTCAAGGATCCAACGTTTTGATGAGTACATTCGCTTAGACTGACATACAATATCTACTAATGTGCAAGAACAGGTGGTAAGACAGACATTCAAATGTTCATGGAAGATGAGGTCACAGTCGCTCAGCTGGCTGTCGTCTACACTGACATTGCTGATGGAAGCAGAATGACATGGAGATATGTAAAGGTGCATGTATGATTAGTCAGGTTATGATCAAGCCTGTGAGACATGGGAATACAACAAATTGGGCTTGTTCTATGAATGCATGGTGCCTAGAGAGAGGACTCCTGAAAAATTTCTTTCTAATTTTGCATTTTTGGTGATACATGCACAGCTGAGCAATCTATTCACAAGGAATGGCTGTTTAAACATTCAAATGAAACTAGGCAATGTGAATGGTGCACAATGAAAGGAGAAAGCTGTGAAAGTAGAAGGCTCCATGCCAACTTGTATTCATGGGGCAGCATTACATACAATGCACAGAATGGGATTATTATTAGTGTGGATGAGGAAGAAACACAGCCACCATGCAATTCTTGCAAGTTGATATTGCACAGGCCATGGTGGACTGTAGCTCTTTGGGTTCTATCTCTGGTAATATTACAGCTCTGGTTACGTACATCCTAGGATAGTCTTTCTGGAACAGTGCTAGGCTTGGGAGCTTTGGAAATATTTGAGGAGTTTTGAGAGGCTACACTGAAGTGGGACATGCACTGTGAACCGGTGAAGTATAGGAGTCAGAATTTGCTCGAGTATGCTTAATTGAATAAGTCTTCCTTCATGGCCAGATACAGAATTTCATTCATTCAGCTTGGCTGAGATCATGGATTCCATTAATGATCCAACCCATTTACATAACCTTCAACCTACAGCCATCAGGATCCTGAATAAACCTGACAAAAGCACTTTCATGCTACTTTACTTTGTACTAATTGATTAACTTTTTCATTGAAACTCTGTACTCTGTAACTGTGCTCTTGTTCTACTTTATGGTGCTGTATGAAGGCCTGAGTTGATCTGCTTGACTGCTTTCAGATGAATCCTCCTCATTGTACCACATATAATGTGACTATAAACTTAATATTTAAACCACCACACAATGTGATTGCTGAATCCTTGGGACCATCACTTCACACAGTACATAAAACTAGTTGAGTGTGTGTCAACAAAGTGTGATTTTGGCTGTGACTATCTCAGATACAGCTGTTTTTGACCAATTGATTTGCCTGACTATGACTCAGGTCACGTGCACCCACAGGTAGTGGGCGTAGGCATCAATATGAGTAGTTTCCAATGTCCATCTCTGCTACAACGTATCAAGCAATGGTAGATGTACCCCTACCCAACACCCTTTTTATTGCCATGTTGAAGAAATCATAAGCTTTACCAATGGTCCATTCATGGCTAGTCAACCGCACCACAGTCTGTGCGATATGGTATAGGTGCTGCCTGGAAGAAGCCCAACACGTAGAAATTCATCGTGATTGTAATCAGCATCCTGGAGGTAAGTACTTTAAGCATGCCAGGTGATCCTCTCTCACAATCTCTGTGAGCCATTCAATTGCCCCTTTGCCAAATCACAGCCTTCATTCAAATTTTATCAGTCAGCTTGTCATGTGGCAGGCATGGTCTGTACACTTTGACTTACATGAGAGGCTGCAGATCCTAGAATCTGGACCAACAAACAATCTGCTAGAGGAACTCAATGAGTTGAGCAGAAGCAGTGAGATAAAAAGAATTATCGACATTTTCAAGCTGGAACCCTTCATCAGGTTTATTTGCAAACCTGCTCCGTGTATTATTTAATATATAATGCATAAATTAATAAAAATCTACATGAAATTTGCAGCAGACACTTCAAGGGGTAACATTTTCCTAGAGGGCAGAGCCAGGGTTGGAATGAATTCTTTATTCCGATTTAGACTAATAGCCTGAATATGCCTGAGATTGATCTTGGAAGCTAAGTGGCTCAGGCCTAGTCAGTACTTGTAGAGGAGACTGCTGAGGAACACCATGTGGTGTAGATTTCTATGAGGGGCACTGGACAAGGTGGCAACTCTCTGCCTGCCTTACGGTAGGCAAAAGTTAAAGAATTTCATTTATATTACATTTTAAATGTAGTATTACGTGACATAAATGGAACCTTTATCTTTACCTTTAGACAACATGCAATTCTGACATTTTGCTCAGGCTGGGATGTGAAGAGCTCCTGAACATCAAGGATTAGTCTGATACAGTGAAACATTGAACTCATTGTAATTTTTTTAAAAATTAGACATGCACCACAGTAACAGGCCATTTCAGCCCACAAGTCCATACCGCCCAATTTACATTCAATTAACCTACACCCACATACTCTTCAAAGGTGGGAGGAAACAGGAGCTCCTGAGGAAAACCCACTCAGAAATGGAGAGAACATACAAACCCCTTATAGACAGCGTGGGATTCAAACCCCAGTCCCAATCGTTGGCGCTGTAAAGGCGTTGCACTAACTGCTATGACAACTGTGCTGTCCAAATCTACTTAAATCCATTCTAATTAGAACTATTAACAGTTTAACACCATTTTAGACAACAATATAATTAAAAGCTGTATTACCCATTTTATACAGCATGGCCCAGTGGTGGAATTAAGTTTTCTGAGCTATATCTTAAATTGGTGAGGAAGTAAGCCAGAATATACAGCCATTTCAAACTTAATAATAAACCTTATTAAGTAGAGCCAGTGTGCCTTTATGAAAAGGAAATCATGTTTGACAAATATATTGTCTAATAGTGTTTTTGTTGTAGCTATAACTATCAGTATAAGAGGCAAGTGGATTTTCAAAAGGCTTATGGCACACAAATGTTGATATAAAAGAATGAGACATCATTTAATCCTAAAACCATGGAAGCTAAAGCAGACTATTTGCCTCTTTTACCTCCTACATACTTGCTGGAAGGTTATCCGTAACCTCAATCAACCTGAAATTCATACTTACAACAAGCTGATTAACCCTTTCCTTTTCTGTGCATCAAGTTTCCAAGTCTTAGAAGACCAATTACATTGTTTCACTTTCTTCTTTGGCTTGGCTTCACGGACGAAGATCCACGGAGGGGGTAAATCTCCACGTCAGCTGCAGGCTCGTTTGTGGCTGACAAGTCCGATGCGGGACAGGCAGACACGGTTGCAGCGGCTGCAGGGGAAAATTGGTTGGCTGGGGCTGGGTGTTGGGTTCCTCCTCCTTTGCCTTTTGTCAGTGAGGTGGGCTCTGCGGTCTTCTTCAAAGGAGGTTGCCGCCCGCCGAACTAAACAACATTTAATTGGTCAAAATTCCTCTTCAATGGGTCTATCTGTGTTAGTTCAACAATTTAATTCTTGGCAGATTACCATTGTTAATGTTAATTCTACTTTGAGGAATTAATTTGAGTCAAACATAACTCCTTCAGTAACATCAATGGCAATTTCCAAGCCAGAGTTTACAAGCAATACACTTTGCTGGTTGTACTTGCTGTAAGTGGAGCCCACAGACACTAAGAATAGCACTTTTCACAGTACATTTTCTGATCTGTGAACTTTACATCTGAATGTTTGCCTACTATATTTGGTTGTGTGATATTTCAGCTGTTAACTGTTTATTTTAAATGAGTTAATTAAGACCCTTCAAAAGATTTAGAGGGCAAACATGAGTTTCAACAATAATAAAATATGCATGCAAATTTATAGAATAATAGAATTATAAATATGAGATTCACCCATCCATTCAAACCCATGCAAAACCTTACTTCATCAACTCTATTTCCCTTTTTATACCACTTTAAATATTTTCTTTTTCATCTATTCACCCCCTTTTTCTTCGAGATCATTATAAATTTGGTTTCCACTCTTTTCTCTGTATGACAATCCGATCGGTATTCAAGAGGCTTCCTGAGTTAGTGTTTATTTTGTATGCAAAGTAGCTTTCCAGTTCAGTTCTTGTTCCAAGAATCTGTCATCTATTGCCTCATGTTATCGCTGTGGAACTCCACAGTAATATCAGAAGTGACAGGGGCAGATGAAGAGAAATAATTAATCCACAGGTGGTGCCTTTATTGTCCTTGACAGTCATTGAAGCCCGCAACAGAGGATAAGTAAGACCCAGACCCATAGTTAATACAATCTTAAATTATTTCTTGACGTCTATGTCTACATAAATATAGACCGCAGTTTCAATTTTATGAAGTCAGACATCCTGGGAGATGGGGTGTCTTCAAATCACCAAAGGTCAGTAAAATTCTCAGTAGAATGAAACAACATAATGATGTCTGAATGATGGTGGGCACACATCTTTGAAAGCAGGATTACAGGTAAAATCAGTGATTCTGAATGTTTAAACGTTTTCTGGAATGAGAGCATATCTATAGAACCAGAAACCAGTACAGCGCAGAAAACAGGGCCTTCCCTTCTAGTCTGTGCCAAACTACTATTCTGCCTTAGTCCCACTGACATATCTAATGCATATCAATAAAATACCTGTCTTGTCAAAACAATTTTTATAGTTAATTAATTGCCTTGTTGATTAGTTTTTGAATAAGTAATGACCAAAAATCATATGACAACTGAAAAAGTATGTAACATAGTCAATCTTGAGGCTCTACATATTGGAACCATGGGTCCTCTACCGGCATCACCTACGGCTCCTAGAACGCTTCCACCAGCGTTGTCTCCGCTCCATCCTCAACATCCATTGGAGCGCTTACACCCCTAACGTCGAAGTACTCGAGATGGCAGAGGTCGACAGCATCGAGTCCACGCTGCTGAAGATCCAGCTGCGCTGGATGGGTCACGTCTCCAGAATGGAGGACCATCGCCTTCCCAAGATCGTGTTATATGGCGAGCTCTCCACTGGCCACCGTGACAGAGGTGCACCAAAGAAAAGGTACAAGGACTGCCTAAAGAAATCTCTTGGTGCCTGCCACATTGACCACCGCCAGTGGGCTGATAACGCCTCAAACCGTGCATCTTGGCGCCTCACAGTTTGGCGGGCAGCAACCTCCTTTGAAGAAGACCGCAGAGCCCACCTCACTGACAAAAGGCAAAGGAGGAAAAACCCAACACCCAACCCCAACCAACCAATTTTCCCTTGCAACCGCTGCAATCGTGTCTGCCTGTCCCGCATCGGACTTGTCAGCCACAAACGAGCCTGCAGCTGACGTGGACTTTTTACCCCCTCCATAAATCTTCGTCCGCGAAGCCAAGCCAAAGAGAAGAAGAGACATATTGGAAAAGAATCTCGTGAAGGTTGTTTAAAGAGACAGTGCGACAATAGGTGAGCAAAATGTTTAGATCACAAGGCCTCCCTAGCTAGAGAGAAAAATAAACAAATGAAGGTTAGAATGTAGATGAATTGTGGAAGATTTTAATTACTTTCTAAGAAAAAGTATAAAAGGAAAACTTAACCATAAAATAAAATGCATTACTGCAGAAATTATGAGAAAAGCATAAAGACAGGTCCAACATGCCAGGATAAACAACTTTAAGTACCACAGATAAAAATAGGTTCCTGATGAATTTGTGTGGAATTGTAGAAGCAGCATGTGAACATTGTAAATGTTGCAAATCAAGTACTATAAGAGGTGGAAGATTTTTAAATCATTAGGAGTATGTTTAAGCTCTTATTTGAGCAGCCCCTCCAATATATATTGAAATTGTTCAAGGATAAACTAACTAATTTGTCTGAATTTTCTTTGGAGTGCCATCTCAGTCTGAGCAATAATTATAGGGCGTATGGGCCCCATGTGAAAGCCAGGCTTTGTGCAGGTAAACACAAAATCTCTCCAACACCTTGAACAATTATTTTTTAATCAGGTTACAGTATTTCCTTCACAGAATTGTAGTGTCCTGTAAAATGGAATCCCAAAATGTTCAGTAGCCTTGAAAATTAAGGAGTATTCGAAGCCATTAAGAACAAAAGTGTGAGCATGGACGTGGATGCTGAGCATCGTGTTAATGATGAGTTTATTATCAGATACACTGTAAAATATACATATGCACCAAAATTCTTACTTGCTGCAGCCAAATTGGTACACATGAAAAAAAACTATAATAGTAGAGATTAAATTCAAAATAGATAATAAATTCAAAAGATAAATAGTTACCAGAGAGCAAGGGAAAAAAGTGATGCTCAAATAGTGCAGATCTTTTGTGATGTGGGAGCAATCTATGATTAATGTAACAAGGGGAGATTCAAGAACCTAATAACCATTGGAAAGAAACTGTTCTCGAATCTAGAAGTGTTCAAGGATAAACTAACTTATTTGTCTGACTTTTCTTTGGTGTTCCATCTCAGTCTGAGCAATAATTCAGGCTTCAGTACCTTCTACCCAAAGGTAACAATGAGAAAAAGTTGTGACCAGGGTAGTGTATCTTTTCTGATGTTGGATGCCTTCATGAGGCAGCATCTTACATAGATGTCTTCAATGGATGAGATGTCATAGGGTGTGATGGACCTGGATATCTTTGGTACCTTCTGCAGCCTTTTTTTGCATTCCTTGGCACTCAAATTACCAAACCAGGTTATGACCAGTCAGTATACTTTCTACAGTGCACCTGTAGATTTGATAGAGTACTTGATGACATGCCAAATCTCATTAAACTTCTTAGAAAATGTAAGCATTGCTGTGCCTTCTTCAGAGTTGCCACAGTTGAAAAGTGTACTTTGCAACAGTCTTCACTATGTGAATGATGCTTCTAAAGTAATAATGAAGAAATAAATGGTGAGCCATTTAGGTTGAAAATTGATAGTTGTTACAAAATTTACATCAGCTTTAAGTGGGCAAGTTTCCAAGCATGGATGGGATGCTTCCTAGAATTTTGAGGGAAGATGGGAGGAAAATGCAAAGGATCACACCATAATCTTTCAATATTTCTTTGGATACAATAATAATAATGCCAGAAAGCTGGAGAGTGGAAAATGTTACTCTCTGCTTGATAAGCCTAGCATTTGTAGGCCACTCAGTTTTATCTCACTGGTGAGGAAGTATTTAGAAACAATGAGGATTAACAATGTTGTGAAGGAAAATTGAATAATTAAGGCAAGCCAACATCCATTTGATGAAGACAGACCATGTTCAATTAAAGCTGATGATGTTCTTGGATGCTCCACAACCTTTTGATATGGCATATCAGGAAAGAAAAAGTATTTGGCATTGATAACATGGATAAGAAATCCTCTTTGTAAAAGGAAACAAAGACTAGTTTTTGGACAGACAGAGGTTAAATACTGGAATTCACCAGGGGTCAATATTACAGAGCCATTTTTAATGTGCATTAATAACCTAAATTTAGGAGTGCAAGGTACAATTTCCAAATCTGCAGGTAACATAAAACCTTTGATGAATTGTAGTAGGACATTAGCACGTCAGATGAAATGAAATGTTGAGAAATGTGAGATGAAACATTTTGATAGAAAGAATGGGCAAAATAATATGGAGCAAAGGATAGTCTTCTAAAAAGCATGTAGGTGCAGAGTTACCTGGGTAGAAAGGTGCAGAGGTCAGATTAGTAGGTCAGATTTTTTAATTTTTTAAAAAACCATACATAATGCAAGGATTTATTAATGTAGTCATAGGATACAAAACCAGGAAAATTATGTTGTACCTTTATGAAACGCAAGGGAAACTGTAGGAACCAGACAGTCTGTCAGCACAGCTAGTTCACAGCAAATGTCTGGAAACACTATGCTGGCCAGGGTTTGACCCCGAGTCCCACATTGAACCACGAGCTGATGAGATCACTTTAACTATTTCACTGCTGCGGGAGCATCAACAGATGGCTAAGCCATTGATGAGGTTCTTGGCACTGCAGTGCACATCAGAGGGAAGGTCAGGGGTTGCCATCACATTCCCAGCATCTTTTTATATACAGTGCTATAATGCCCCTTTTAGTCAGATCAGATTAGATACTATTTATTGTCACTTAATAAAACAGAAATATAATATACAACAAAATTGCCTTTAATCTGCCATAAGGCAGACAAAGATTTGCCATTAGCATTGTCCACCACCTCTTTCGGTCAGAGAAGGAGAAGCAAAAGAGAGTCCCCTAGAGTCATTGAGTGACCGTGGCTTCGCCACCAGCTCTCCCACATCTTCTGCAGCTATACAAGCTACCAGTTCTGTTCAAACTATTGGCAGCCCGAGCCTAGATCCAATCCTCTGACACAATAAGGAAGTTTGCAGTGCCCAGGGCCCTTTGAAAGCTCTTCTTGCCCTCAGCACCCTCTCGAATCCTGGATATGATATCTAGTTCTCATGAGTCAATCTCCAAATGCCTGCAGCCCGTTGGGACCTTCTCCCACAAGTCGCCAACAGCTCATTGCCTGTGTGTGTCCTTCAGCCACAGAAAACCTTGCTGGTCTGCCACTGAGGTCACTGTCCTGAGGGTTGTTTCCTCTGCTTCTCCTTCCTAAAGAGGGGGTTCCAATGTTACTGGTTCCCTGCACCAATCCACTGCTCCCCAGAGTCTGCAACTTCTTGTGTCCACTACCGAACATGCACCGTCATCTCGGGCTCAGCCAACAGTAGTTTTATTTAAAATTCCACAACTGTGGGTTCTGGAAACAAGATGGCGGTGCCTAGAATTAGCAGCAACCACGAGGGGTTGCAGACTTTGGGGAAGTGGAGGATTGGTGCAGGGTACCAGAAAATGGGGAGATCACCTCCATCTGAGGAGAAGACCCACGAGATGATGACCACGGCAACGGACCAGTTAGGGGTTCTGCAGGCTGCTGGTGACTCGAAGCGAGGAACCTGCAGAGGTTGCAGGCTGCTGGATACACTGGTCAAGGGACTCACACCTGGCTCAAAATTGGCTGAAGGGGTACCAGGTATCAGAACCGGGATGCAAGAGGGAGCTGAGGGCATTGAAGGGTTCCTAATAGTATCGGAGGTTTAAATCAAGAGCTCGAGTTGCCGATGGTTTGGACTGGTCTCTATGTGGCTGTGGGGACTGCAGGAGTGCTGGAGGCTACTCCCGTTGGGAAAGAGATACAGGCATATCAGATAGATCCACCAGGCTGAGAAACAGCTTCTTCCCATGGGCAGTAAGATTGTCAAACGATTGATGAACCATTCATACAAACCCTCCAAGATGCTACTATTTATTCAACAATACTGTGTTCAATTCTGGTCACTAATCATTGGAAAAGATGAGGGAACACAGCACGGATTTACGAAAATTCTATCTGAAGTGCAGTGGTTAACACAAGTCATCATTACATTCTCAGGAATTTACAAGATGAAGTGGGTGAAGTGATTGAAGTTTTCGATACATTAATGAAGAAATATTACTCCAGGCTAAGATTGCCAAACATAAATATTAGAGTCATGCTTACAGTGGAGAGGTAAAAAAATATTTCTATATACAGAGAGATTGGAATTATTCTCCATGTGTCAATTGAGTCTGTGTTGTTTGTTCATATGAAGTCTGAGATGGATCCATTAAATGGGTATTTATAGGTACGGAGAAAGATAGGTGGAGATAGTTAACTTCAGCATGATCACACTCAATGATAATATAGGCTCAAGAAACTAGATGGCCCACTGTGTCCTTATGTCATCAGGGATATACAGTAGGAGTGGTAAAGACAGTACCATTGTAAAGTCAAGTTTATTGTCATCTGATTGTACAAGTACAACCTGATGAAACAGTGTTCTCCGGTCCTCAATGCAAAAACATCCAGACATAACACACAAGTATTATAGCTGTTAAAATAAATATATAAATATTGTTTGTTCAAATGAGAGACTCGGATGGTTAGTGTAAGCAGATCCTTTGATCGTTCAGCATTCTCATTGCCTGTGGGAGAAGCTGTTTCTCCGCCTGGTGGAGCTGGCTCTGATTCTCCTGTATCTCTTCCCCGAAGGGAGCAGTTGAAAGATACTGTGCAGAGGGTGGAAGGAGTCCTCAATGATTTGGAGTGTCAAAAATCCTGGTAGATCATATCGATGGGGGAGAGAGAGACTCCAGTGATCCTTTCTGCCACTCTTATGGTCCTGTGGATTGACCTCCGATCAATTTCTCTGGGGTAATCGGACCACCCTGTGATGCCGCCAACCAGGACGCTCTCGATAGAGTTCCTGTAGAAGACTGACAGTAATGGTGGGGGGGGGGGGGGTAGCCTTGCCCGCTTCAGTTTCCCTAGGAAGTGCAGTCACTGTTGCACCTTCCTGACAATTAAGGGATGTTAAGTATCCACGATAGGTCACTAGTTTAGTGAACTCCAAGGAACCTGGTGCTCTCCACTCTCTCTACTACAGAGAGTGAGTGGTGTCAGATCAATCGTTTGAGTGCAACTGGTACTATGTAACCCAGTACTATCTGTCTCATGATCGGATGGGCGGTGATTAAACCAGCTCCCCCACCAGCTCCCCCATCATCTGAAAAAAAGCCAGATGAACCCTCTCGTAGGGTCAAAGACCATCTAGCAAACACATGCCATGAAGCGCGGAAACGGTCCAGCCATTCACTGCAACAGAACTTCCTCCAACCATCTTGAACCTCACCATGCTGCTGGATCTGGGAGAGGATCTCGAGAGGGTGGGTCTGGACCTGTGCAACCCCCGACTCACCTTAAATCCATTCACAAACATGCTGCTTTTTCTGAGGAGTAAGGTATAAACCCCACAAACTGACTGGAAGAGAAGAAGGCTACACAGTTGTTGATGCGTAGTGGAGGGTAGTCATTCCTAGTCCTCCTGAAGTCCATGATCATCTCCTTCATCTTGTCCATGTTGAGACTCAAGTTGTTACTCTTGCACCATTTCACAAGATTTTTCACCTCTTCTCATAACTGTTGCTGTTGAGGCCAATTACTGTTGTGTCATCTGCAAACATGATGACTCACTTGGAGCTGGATCTGCCGATGCAGTTATGGGTCAGAAGTGTAAGTTTACATCTTTGGAGTTCTTATTTCCTCTCCCATTAAAACACAAATTGGGATTGGTACTCAACTTCAACCTAGTTTTTGGCTGCAGTAATGGAAGCTCAGAAACAAAGATGACCATGAAAGATCAGAAGGTACCTAGTATTTATCATTCAGTTTATTCAGTAAACTTCAGACACTCCTAGCAAGGAAATCAAGAAACTTCACCATCAATAAAGCAACTGCCCTTCAATTATGGTGGTTTTGATCTTTTATATTTGTGGAAGCATAGTTTGCACGTTCCTTTCAGCCAATAGATTTTATCCAGCAGGAATCAGACTGCAATCTGACAAAAGTAGTTAAACAAGCAATCTACTGATGCTGCGGTCAAGTGCAATACATAAACTTGCTGGAGAAACGGCATACATTGGAAATAATGGGCAAACACTGTTTTGGGCTGACAAAAGGAATTTCTTCCAGAAATATACTGGTGTGGCCCTCATTTTGCGTTTTTCACTTCATATTTTAGTGGTGTCAACAAAAGTGATTGCTTATACACATGGATTTGTTGAGACAACTGACATATATGTGTTTAAGGAATGATGACGTAAGTATGGTATAGGAGATAAAAGAATGATAATATATGTTATTAGCATGAGATAAAATAGGGTGAAAGGAGATTTGTGTGCTGCGTAAACACCATTTCATACTAATTTTTGCACTGTAACCATGTAATTTTGTATACTTCAGAATAGCTACATAATGATTTGGCAACATGTAGGAACCAAAAAGGAAGAAAATGTAACAAAAGACTCATAATTATGGGCCACAAAGCACAGATGTTAGGAATACAGAAATATTCAGGAATAGTCACTAAAAAAATATTTTGGTTTTACAAACTATATTATTTTTGGCACTACCCTCACCAGATTTCTCACATCCGTCAAAGTAATAACTTTATAAAATGATGAAAACAATTTATTTATGTGAGTTTCATATTGGATCAGAAGCCGGATACTTCATTAAAATGTAAAGGACTGGCAGCAATCACCAAAGCACGGGTTAATTTCCTAGGTTTTTAAACCCAAATTGATTTTTAGCTCTTCTAGGAGATCGCATGGTTTGATGTGGAATAGCATGTCTATAATGATGTGTTGCTATAACTGAATGGGAGATTTCCTAACTTTCTTGCTGGAAATCTGCTGAACTTACCAAATGACCTTTATTTAAAGAGCAGATGAAACAATAACTAAGAATCAGAATAATTTGTCCAGAAAAATATTGAGTGAGTGATACATTTGCATTAAGTTCATAAAATGAAATCAGTCATAATTGCTACAGCAGCGTAATTGCCATGGTTGACAGGAGAATTCCTCAGTCATCTCCATTCTGGCTGGCTAGTGCTATCACTATATGTAGCCTTTTGTAATATGCAAGGTATTGCTGGATAATTGAACCAGGCTACTCAATTGTCCTTGACCTTATGAAAAAAAAAGTAAATTGTACCTTGTGGAAAAAAAATCATTCTAACCTTCAGATGAACAATTTATAACATCCATCATAACCATTTTTAAGCGCATAAATTAATGTTCTACTGGCACCCACCATTGACACAGGGCCTACACTTGATGACAGTGTACTTACCCATGCAACATCAGAAGATGCAGCTCATGCTTTTTATCACATCATTTAAGGAACCAAACAATCCTTCCAGTTGAAACAATCGACTGTACTCCATGCAGTGCTCACAATATATCTTCAATATGAAGAAGGGCTCAGGCCCAAAATGTTAGTTAAATAACTTTATCTCCTATGGACACTGCAAGACCCGCTGAGTTTTTACGACTGCAGACTTTCATGTTTCACTCCTTGCACATAATGGTGTTGTAAAACATATGAAAGCTTGATATGCTTGATGGTTAGATTGCAAGGTTTTCTATGAAAAACATAAGAACCTAAGATATAGCAGAGATCTATCTTCTAGCCCATTGAGCCTGATCCACTCTTCAATAAGATCATGCCCTATCTGACTATGAACTCAGCTCCACTTACCCACCTGTTCCCCATAACCCTTAATTCCACTATTCTTCACAAAAATGCTATCTATCTATGTCTTAAATAAACTCAATGAGGCAGCCTTCTGTTATTTCTTTTGGCAGAGAATTCCACAAATTCATTACTCTCTGGGAGAAGCAGTGTCTTCACATCTCTGTCTTAAATCTACTTTCCTGAATCTTGAAGCTATGTTGCAGAGATCTAGTTTCACCTGCCAGCAGAAACAACCTCCTTGCTTCTAAATTGTTTCTTCCTTTCATACTTTTATGTTTCTATCATTCCCTCCTCATCCTTTTAAACTGCATGAATATAATTCCAGACAATGCAATTAGTTATTCAATATATTATTGCTCTATATTTTCTTTGTATATCACACAAACATTGGTTCAAAACCTTTATTTATTAGTGTAAAATGGAAACTTTTTAAAAAAAAACTAGTTAACCAGTACGTCAGTTTTTTTACTATCTTATTTATAAGATTGATTACATTTAAAAACCCCACATTTCAACAGCAAAAGCAATGCAGAGCAGATTCTATTTTTTCACTAAGTCAGTCATGGGTGTTGTATTTGTGAAATACAATGGTGAAATGGTGCAAGAGTAACAACTTGGGTCTCAACATGGACAAGATGAAGGAGATGATCATGGACTTCAGGAGGACTAGGAATGACTACCCTCCACTACGCATCAACAACTGTGTAGCCTTCTTCTCTTCCAGTCAGCTTGTGGGGTTTATACCTTACTCCTCAGAAAAAGCATCATGTTTGTGAATGGATTTAAGGTGAGTAGGGGGTTGTGCAGTGCACTGGTGCAGCCAAAAGACAAACACTATAGAATAGTTCAAATTGTAAATATCAGAGGTCATTAGATTACCTAGAGCATTCTCAACTTTTTTTTTACTATGGTCCCCTTAGGACTCTACTTAAAGTTTATGGGCCCTTTTCCCTACGACGTCGTCATTTATTTGGATTCTTCCGTATTTCTCCCCCACCGACTACATAAAAAAACATTAAATGTATTTGTTACATGAAGTAACATAAATATAAATGTGCTATGGCCTCCAGGAGGGGGCTGTAGGGCCCCCGTTGAGAATAGCTGATCTAGGGAGAGAACTCAGAAGTTCCTGCTGATATTATCTTCCTTAATTTGACTAAACAATATTTTGCTGCAGTTGGGGCAGCAATTATGGATGAGCATTGTTGTGTTGTGCACCAATGAGCATTTATTCAAAGCTGTTTCATAATCTGTGAAAATATTTTACGATTTTAACCAAACCAGAAGAAAGATTATATTAGTAATTACCACAATACATGGCAATAAAAACCAGAAGAGTGTTCCCATTTTTTGCAAGCTGCGAATTGTAACCATCCAGAGACACTTTGGACACTTTACATATTTTCAAATGCAATGAACTCTGCTTTATTTTCAAACTGTCATTGCTTGTGTGATGTATATTTGCAGCATACATATTTCTGGATGCCAAACTAAACACACAGTGGTTTCCCACTGAAATTATGCAGAAGTCAATTCATGATATCTTTCTGTTTCTCTTTGTCCACTTCCTTCCCAGAGTGCAGTTCTTTGGTAGGGGAAAGGATGGGGGCTGAAACTGGCAACATCCAATGACTTCTTACTTTGAAGAGTGTTGGCAATTATTATTTGACCTGATCACAGATGCTGCCTAACTGCTTTTCGCAGAATTTTCTGTTTTATTCCATCATCATCCTTTTCAATTATTATAATATTTTTTAAAAATACGCTGGATCAACCCAGAAAAAAATTTGAGAACTGTTGTTTCATTTGGGCTAATTCAATTAAAACTCATCTTCACAAAAGTAAAATCAGCTCTAAATCTAAGTCAACCACACTGCTTGATTGCAAAGTGGTAGAAGTTCAGGATCAGACTGTTTACCTATTCTTTGGGAGATGAATGGTGTAAGCTTCAAATGAAAAAGATAGTAATTTACAAAATCAAGGAATAGGTAGTTATTAATAAAAGAGGGTGTCATTTATATTTAAAATTAAATGTTCTCCTAAACTGTTGAGTTTGTATTTGTGATGTACTTACAGCATAATTTAATGAAAAATGGGACTTCTGATTGGAATTAAATTAGGCATTTTAAACTATAATGACGTTGTTAGGCTGGGGGGGGAGGGTGGTTAGACAAAGTCCCTTATAAGTACTTAAGTTTTTGATACTACTGAATGACTAATGGAATATTTTGGACAATACCCAATTATTGATATTTAAATGCCTATTTGATCTGATCATCTTTTATCAGTTGCACCACTTTGAACCAGAACTGTAAAAAACATCACCAAGGAAATAGTAAATAGTTGTGTGGACAGTACATTCCATACCTGTATATGGTAAACAGTTGTATGAATAGTTAACTCTATATATGGAAAACAATTTGAAAAGCTAAAGGTCTAATAATATTTTTTTCTAGAAGTATGAGGACAAAGCAATCACAGGTAGTTCAAGCAATTACCAGTAATTCTGGTCTGCTGTCGTTTCATTAAACACTTTAATTTTTGAACTGAAAAAATGTAACCGAGTTGAAGCCAGTTAAGTTGTATCTCCACTTTCTGCATGCTTTTCATTCCATCATCTGGGTCTTGTCATACATTTTATACTTTCTTCAAGATAAAGAGCTTTAGCATTTTTGTCCTACTTGTGATATGAACTTAGTGCAAAGTGGAGTAATAATGTATTTTTCCACCATCTAAAATGTCATGGGAAATTTTCCTAGATATGTATCATGACATTCTGCAGAAGCCATTCTGCCCACAGTCATCATTCTGGATCTATATTAGTAAAATCCAAATATCACTTCATAGCCTCCTATGTATTGTCCTGTATTTTTCTCTGATTGATAGATTTGGGAAATGTTCAAAGGTAGCAAGAAAGGAAAAGATTAATGTAAATATAAACTGGAAAAAATTATTTTTACATTAAAATGGTCTTTTCTTCTATTGTGAAGTATCAGTGTGGGAATTGGTTATGCATAGAAAGTAAACACACAAAAATAAAAGCAATGTCTATTTAAAAGACAAAGTGGAAAGACATTGCAAAACTGTATGAAGAATATAAGAGATTTACAGGAGAAGAAGACGAAACGAACTGACCCAGTATGTAAAAGTAGATGACACAAATTTCTTGTTTATTTTCGTTGTGTGATTACATTGTTTAATGGGTTTAATGTACCATATATGTTGAACGTTGAGTGGGTGGGGGGGGGGTGAAGATGGGAGGGAAAGGAGGGGGGAAAAGGGGAGAAAATGACACTGTGTATAGTCAAGAGGTAAATGTTTGTGTGTATTTTGGTCAGTATGGTTCATAGTGTGAAAAATAAAAAAAATAAATAAAAAAATACAAGAGATTTTTCTCCTCTGATACCAGTGCGTCTGTCAAGATGTGGTGAAAATAGACCAAGAACTTACTGACCAGTAATTTCCAAATAGGTGGTTATTTAAGAAGCAGGATGTGCTGGTAATTCAAAGTGCTGGAGACCGAAGTTCAATCTTGACTTTATGTGCAGTCTGAACAGAGTTTGCATGTTCTACTTGCCATTATTGCATTAGATTAGCTTTGAAGGAAGGAGAAATGTGCATGCCTGACAATAGAAGTGTTATTGATCAACATACACAGAACCTAAAGAGAAGATACAAGAGGAGTTCCTCCTTTCATTCAGACTACACCAACTTCATGTCCGACATGATATCAAAAGGTTTTACTGAAAAAGTATTAGATGGTGTCTTGGAACATAGTGATGGCAGAAAATGATATCTACCACACCATGGTGTTTTGCATCCACAAAAGTAAAAACTTTGAGTGGTGTTCGACTGTGGAGCAACATTTCGGGGAGTTTCATTAAATTCTCAGCTCTTACAGGGGCCAGACCTGACCAGGACATTGATGGGACTCTTGGCTAGATTCCATAAATAACCTGTTGTCATCACTGCAGACATTGAACCAATGTTCCACCAGATGAAAGTACCAAAAGAAGACCGTGACTTGTTACGATTCCTCTTGTGGCCTGATGAAGACTACAGTAAGAACATGGTGGAATACAGAATGACAGAGCATCTATTTGGAGCAACTTCATCTCCAAGTTGTGCGAACTTTGCCCTTAGGAAGTGTGCAGAGGATAATATGAAACAATTTAACACTCAAGCTGTAAGCACCATCATGACAGCTTCTATGTGGGTGACTGCCTCACTTCACAGCTCTTTATCATGAGCTATGACTGATTTGTTTCAAGGGAGGCTTTCTACTTACCAAGTGGATAAATAATAATCATGTGTTGGTTGCCATACCTGAAACTGAGCAAAAGAAATGAAGAATCTGGACTTGGACCATGAAAACCTTCTTGTTGAGAGGGTATTAGGTGTTCAATGGTGTGTTTTGTCTGACATTTTTAAGTTAAAAATCATCTTGAAAGACTGACTGACCCCTCACAAGAAGGGGGATACTTTCAACAGTCAGTTTGATATCTGATTCCAGTAGACCTGACTGCCAAGAAGGTCGTGTAAGACTTGTGCAGGAAAAGGACTGGTTGGGATGATAGGATACCAGAAATCATTTTACAGGAATGGATGTGTTGGATTCAGAATCTTCATAAGCTGGAAGACTTCAAGGTTGAAAGATGCTTCAAACCCACAAACTTTGGAACGGTGTCATCTGCTCAACCGCATCATTTTGCCGATGTGTGTGAGGATGGTTGCAGAATTGTTAGCTACCTATTACTGCTTAATGGCCATGGTCGAGCACATTGTGGTTTTGTGATGGGAAAAGCAAGACTGGCTCCATTAAATTCAGCCACTATCCCTCGAATGGAGTTGACAGCTGCCACCGTGGCGAGCAGAATGGAGCCAGAGTGGAGAAAAGAGCTGCAGATGAAACTAGCAAACTCCATATTTTGGACTGATATCACCTCCATTGCCCGCCCTGTTGGCCGCCCACATCTTAGCTTCAAAGACGCAATCAAGCGCGATCTCCAGTCATTCCATGTCAACCATACTGACTGGGAGGGACTCGCAAAAAAAAAATCACACTGCGTGGCGTTCCGCACATCACAATGTGCTAACAACTATAATAAGTTCTGTGAGGCCAGAAGAGCTACAAGGCACCGTGTTCATCTTCGCTCATGAAGGGATGGACCATGATGATAATGATGCTCAAACACATCAACATTAAGACCACAAAGTTCCAAACCTACATGCCCAGAGTTACTGAAATTGACAAAATCTCACATGCACTACGGTGGAGATACTTTAACACAGTTAACAATCCAGCAGACATGGCTTCCTGAGGTTTCAAAGTCAAATATTTTCTTAAGGAAGAAATATGGGTGACCTTAGCCTCAGGAAAAATGGCCTCAAAATCCTGATGGATTAGAAGAAATATCACCAAAGGACTCTGAAATCGAGAGCATTACTGTAAATGCTGCTCAGATAATGTCTGAAGAAGTGGATCCAGCTTCCTGCTTAATCCATTACTTCTCATCCTGGACCCATTTGAAAAGAGCAGTAGCAGAGATGCTCAGCCTTACAGGACTGCTTCTGTATCACAGCAGAGAGAGGAAACAAGCAAGCCGTGTTCTTGCTCAGCTTCATCCAGATAATAGCCATCAAAGAGATCTGCCGCAAAAGGAGACAGGAAATCTTGAGACTCAGGAAAATAGTGGGCACACAGTTGAAGAACTGGCTAATGCTGAAATGGAGATCATTTGCTTTTGCCAGAAGAAGAGATTTGCAGCTGAATCTCAAGTCTGAGAAAAAGGAATGAAAGAGGACGAGGCACATTCATAAACTCAACCCCATTCTGGAAAATGATGCATTAAGTGCTGGTGGCGACTTTAGCAGAGCAATAACACCAGAAAAAATGAAACATCCTGTCATACTGGCAAAAGACTTTCACATTTCTGATCTACCAGTAATTCTTCGACATGTTCACGAAGAGGTGGGTTATGTTATCCAGACTACACCAAAAATACTGAACTCCTGGTGCCACTCTGTCAATCAGAAAAATTGTGTCAAAACATGTTGTTTGTTGCCATATAAATGAGACTTCTGGACAAATGCAGATGGCAGATTTGCCCCCGAACAGAGTCTCTTGATGAACTTCACACATGTTGGGAGTTGATTATTTTGGACCCTTTGGAATGAAGCGCTCTGGTGTAATTTTCACATTTAGCTGTCAGAGCAATTCACATCCAAGTGGGATCATCACTTGACACAGAATCTTTCAACAATGCTCTTGGGCATTTTACAACCAGACGTGGTCAAGTGAGACAACTACAATCTGACAATGGAACCTCAGCACAAGTTTAGGGAGGCAATTGAAAACTGGAATCAGGGTCAAATCCATAATACACTGCTCCAGAAAGGAATCTATTGGATCTTCAATCCCTCTGCTAGCTCACACCGTGGAGGTGTATGGGAAAGATTAATTAGATCAATGCAAAAGGTTCTCAATTCCACCCTAAATATGCAGTCTTGATGAGGGGGATCTCCACATAGTTTTATGTGAAGCTGAGGCTATCCTCAGCAGTCGTCCATTCTCCTAGGCTTCTAAAGATCCAAATGACCTTGAAGCACTTACCCTGAACCACCTTCTGCTCTTTAAAACATTGGCATCAATGCTACCAGGACAGTTTTAGAAGGAAGACGTATATGCTCATCACAGGTGGAGGCAGTTCAGTATATGTTGGACTTGTTATGGAAAATATGGATTAAAGATATCTTCCCCAACTTGCAGGAATGACAGAAATGGTCTAATATCAGACGCAACTTCACATCAGGAGACGTGGATGATTCAGTGCCTCACTGGCTAACTGGAAAAATTGTAAACACCATTCTGATCAGACCCATCACTAAGTCTGCCTTCTAAAGGAGACAGAGGAACATTGACAAGCCCAAAACCTTTTTGATCCCTTCTGGCGACCCACTTACCAACAAGCGAACCAGAATCTTTGGAAAACACAGGAAATTGACCTGGATCCAACACAGGTTTTTATCTGAGTGGATTACATCAGTGATGATGTCACTTCCATGTGACAGAAGCAGTGATGTATATAAGCCCAGCAAGCAAGCCTGGAGGCGTTAGTCTTGCACTAGACTCCACAGAGTGTACATCGACTTCCCCATGTATACATCAACGCGACAACATGTACAGCGATTCCTTCATTACATTGGGGACCCCAACATGGAAAATTTTTCTTTGATGCATGGCGTGGCTCTGAAACTACCAACATTTTGGACTTCACAACCAGGTGCAAGGTTTCATCAAGCAGAAAGTCAATTCCAGTTGGGGCAGATAACATCTGATTCCATGCGGTACTACTATGTAGTAAGTGCCCTGGTGGCTTTGGAGACAGGATCCCTTCTGCACTCATGAAAAAAACAACATAAAGTCAGTTTTGGGCTTGTCAAAGTTCCTCTGTCTCCTTTAGAAGGCAGACTTAGTGATGGGTCTGATCAGAATGGTGTTTACAATTTTTCCAGTTGGCCAGTGAGGCACTGAATCATCCAATATGATGAACTATTATGGATAGACATGAGAAATGGGAATAGTTTCCTTGGAATAGAGGATTTTGCAAGGAATCTGAGGTATTTTAAATCATGGGGAGTACAGTTAAGGTTCCCATTGATGGACTGGTGAAGGATCAGGTGACACAGCAAAAAACTGATTGGCAAAGAATCTCAAGTGATATGTGAAGAAAAATATTTCAGGTGTGGAATGCATTGACATGGATGGAATGCAAGCAAATTCAAATCTGAAAGGGGGGCAAATAAAATCTGAAACAGGCATTTTCAGGGCTATGGTGAAGTGGTGGAAGAGTGGATCTAGTTATATGGCTCTAACATAAACCTTGTATGAATAGACAGCCTGAATGGCCTCTGTTTATGCTCTAATCATTCTTCGGATCAGGGAAAGACACACAGTGAATCATAGTAATTTTCAAATGCTTAAACTCACAATAAGAATTGAGACAATTTAACCTCTACATTAAATTAAATCATGAAATAATGAGGTCCATGTGAGATATGCCTATCATTACAGGTGAAATTTGAAGTTCTGGATTAAAGTTTGCACGTGAAAACTCTGAAATTAATTATAAAATGCAAAGATTATATATCTAATTTGATTAATCAAGTGGAATCCAAAATTCCATGCAATTTAATGTTTTTGTGCTAATGTCTTATGTGCTATCAAAAATATTGTTTTGCGACATTTTGCAAAAGAGTCTGGTTACAACTCTGTCATGTCACTCATCACAGTGCTACAGGTATCATGTAACCCAGTACTCCCTGTCACATAATTGGGTGGTTGGGACTAAACAGGCTCCCCCACCAGGCTTACCTGGTGCATAGGGTGGCTAGACACCCTGCAGGATGAAAAACAAGACCTGTCAAACAGCAGACAAACTCTCTCGTAGGGTCAATGGCCACCTAGCAAGTTTGTGCCTTAAAATGTGGCAAGGGCATCCCTTGCATTGAAGCTTGGTCTGGGTATTCACTGCATCAGAACTTCCCCCATGCTGTCTTGGACCTCACCATGCCACTGGATCCGAGAGGAGATGTCAAAGGGGTGGGTCTGGACCTTTGCAACCCCTACTCACCTAAATCCATTCACACACACGCTGTTGCTTTCTGAAGAATGTGGTATCCTCACATCAAACCCCACAAACTGAGCCATCATCATCATATTGGATGGATCACCAGAAGTAGTTACAAGAAATTATGAAGATTGTAAATATAAACACACACACCCACATACTCCACAATTGACAAATAGTTGAAAAACCCAGCTAACCTTTTAATTGTGTGAGAAAGATAAGGCATGATAAAAAAAAAATTGTACCTTGACCTTGGAATTTGGTTATGCTATATAATGCATACAAGAGCAAAACATGAAAAAAACAGCCAGTTTGACTAAGTGACACTTAAACCTGATGAAATAATTGCAACATTCAAAAAGTCCCAAATGCATTGTTTCAACATCAGTTTACGTTCATGAAGAGTAATACCAGAAGTCCAAAGTCTGAGTGCTGAAGATTGCATTCGAAAAGGAAGTGATCACTATTGATGGGACTTTGTCCAAAAACATGGATGCATTTAGTGAATCAAGAGCAAGCTAAGCTTTGGAATGGATATCCTGATACTTTAATTTAGCACTTTACATGTCAATTAATAAGATGCAAATAAAAACCTTCCATGCTTGGAAGTTAAAAAAGGCCTCCAGAACAGAAATGCAGTGGAAAAGTCCCAGCCAACACCGATCTCCCAAGAATCTGCTGCCAGTTGAACTAATAGTTTAATGATTTTAAATGCATAGGTAGGGTCAGTAAGCACATGTCATCCATAAATAAGCTTGCACTTTGCTCTCTGCACCACATTCCTATCTCTCATCTACACTGATTTCTAACGATCACCACTCCTATTTAAGAGTCATGCTCTACTTCACACTCACAATTACCCAAATCCAGTGTTGTAGTTACTACAAGTGGTACTAAAGCAAAAAACAGGCACTGGTCTGCGTGACTGACAGAGAAGTTACAAGGGGACAAACAGTATACCTCTGCTTCCATATAATTTGTTCTCACATGGGCTTCTCACAACCTTCTTGTACTGTCACATATTTGGCCATTGAAGAATACTACACTGATGCATTGCAATATATAGTAAAATCCTTCTCTCTCTCTCTCTCACACACACACAGAGTAGAAGGTTATATTCAAGCACAAGTCACAAAAGGACACGTAGATGACTACAAGATCAGCTGCTAAAGAGATCAGAAGCAGCAACCAGCAGTGGAGAAACGAGTGAAAGTGGTGTGCACCTGTCTATTCTTTACCTTCATTCCAAATACCCCTTGCAATCTCTTTCCAGAATGCCTGTCCTGTTGCTTGTCAAGTTCATGTTTACTTATCATTTGATTGCACCTGTACAGACATAACCATACCTTATTTTCTTTTTCTTCTAGAGACCCAAAAAAGCATCACAAAGACAGCTGATGAGCATCAGGAAAATGAAGAAGAAAGCACGTTATTACTCCACTTTGCACTCGTATCCCCAGTTCATCTCTAAACTCAATGTTCAGTGGTATTTTGAGGATCTTTAGCACCCAAGAAAATTACTCCTCGTGGATGACTTGAAATGCTGCTACACTGAATAGGGAAGATGGTAGTAGCTTTATGACTTACAAACGTGCTGTCCTCTTTCATGATGCCGACACTGCCGGTTTCCTGTTGCCAGTCATGGGCAACTCAGGATCACACTAAGATGGCACCATCTGAAGCAATGTCCTTTCAGTTCAGAACTGCTCAAGGTTGGTCTTAGTCACTGGCAGCCTTGTCCACTGCAGGAGAAGAACCTACCATAAACTCGATTGCTTCCATTGAGAGAACATTTTATGAGTGGTAGGCTGGGAAAATGCATCAGGAAGGTGAACACTCATCATGTTCACATTAGTTAAAGTTATTGATTAGATGCATAAAAAGTGCATCTTATTGCTTTGCCAGTTTTTTTCTTTAAGTTGGCATCTGGCTGGTCAGCACAGGAAGGGCAACCACAGAATGGTGCTGCAATAGAGATGATAATTCTTCATTATTTTTAACCACTTGTGCAATGTTAGTGTTGGTGAGGTGTTAGCTTTGAATGATGATCCCTAATTTCTATTGAAATGCCAAATAGAGGTCTTCTTCAACTGTGTTGAGCAACGTGCACTTAGAAGAATGGCTCTAATGTTGAGAACCTCTGATCAAAGAACAGAAAAATGCATTTTGCAAGTCAGAATAATCTGTGATTCAGAGGTTGAGAGTACTAATACAGAATGTAGATAGAAGGACTGGAGGCTTGACATCAGGTCAACACCCACCCTCTCGTTGTCAGCAAGAGACAGGAGCTGGTCATTGACTGGTCATTGGAAGAGGGGTGGAGCTCACTCCCCAGTCAGCATCAATGGTGCAGAAGAGGAGATAGTAGGCATCTTCAAGTCATCACGTGAAAACATCTCCAACAATCTGTTCTGGTCCAAACACATTGTTGTGACAATCAAGAAAGCGCACCTGCACTTTATTTCCTCAGAAGCCTAAGTCACTTGTGTCTCTCAACAACTTCCACAGATGCACCATAGAAAGTATCCTGATATCACATCATTGTGGGGTACAAGAACTACTCTGCCCATGACTGCAAGAAACTGCAACTCAGACCATCATACAAATTCCTCATCCCCTCCATTGACTCCATCTATATTAAAGGGAAATACCCAATATAGTAAAGGACCCATCCCACCCCGACCACATGCTCTTCTACCTCCTACCTTAGGGAAGAAGATTCATGAGTGTGAGATCAGGACAGATTCTTTCCTGCCATTTTCTGAACATACGTCACACTAGTAAAATAGTGTTGCTGTTGCTCTGTTCTAAATGATCTGAGCCCTCTCTGTGCATCTGCACGGTGGTTTATTGCTGTACGAGGTACAAGTTGACCAGTTGGATTACATGCTAAACAGTTTCTTTCCTTGTACCTTTGTGCACATGACAATGAACTTGATCTTGAAGAAGTTGGTCTTCTTATCATCAAAGCCAGTATAGGTCGACCTATTTCCTTGTGATGCTATGGAAGCCTTGACTTGCTCCCTTCTATTTTACAAATGGTGCACACTTCCTCTAATGTCCATTACTAATGGACACCAATGAATTCTCAAGGCAGTTGACATGGTGGAAGTCAAAGTAGACTCCTATATCAATCAAAAAGGGAATTTTTTTTTCTAGAATGTTGGAACTCTATTCCCTGAGACAAGAAAGGAAGAAAAACTTCAACAAGAATAAAATATTCTTCAAATTTAAAACATCAAGGAGAATCTAACCACTTGGCATTTAATGACAAATAATCGCTGGGTCTTCTACCATCAACATCCTTGAGATCACCATTGACTTAACGTCAAGTAAACAAACCATATAACTATTGTGGTCACAATAGCAGGTTAAAAATTGAGTAATTCTGCAGTAAGTGACTCAGCTTCTGACACCATAACATTTGTACACCATCAAAAGCCAGGTTTCAGGAAGAAAGGAAATGTCTTTGAGGCACCTGTTTGGAAAGTAACATGATTAAGAATAAATATAGTGGAAGAAAAGGAACTAAGAGAATAAAATTGAGTCCTAATAGGAGGCAGAGTTGGGAGGATAACAGCTGATATCGATGTGGGAACCTGTGATGAATGTTTGGGACTAGCCTATATCCTGAGCTGGAGACAGAGAGATCCAGAAAAGTATAGAAAATGTCAGAGATGGACAATGTGGAAGTGAAAGGTGGAAATTATCAGCATAAGTTCTGTAGGAGTAGAAGCAGCAGTACCAATTTAATTGTTTTTCTAAATAATTTTTTTATTTAATACTTCACCGTGAACCATGTCAATAACAATATATACAAATATTCATCATTAAAATACAGTGACATTTTCATTTTCCCCCTTCTTCCCACCCTCTCCACCCCCTATAATGTAAAGAAAGAAATAAAAAGAAATATAAATTAAAAAAATAAAAGAACATAAAGAAAGAGAAATCATGTCATCCAAAATTCCATATTTCAATATTTTCGTACTTGTATCTTATCACTTTAAGAGATGAAGGTCTGAAATCGGCTGTTTCTAATATACTCTGTGTACAGTTCCCAAATTTGTTCAAATAAAGTATATTTGTATTTTAGATTGTAGATAATTTTTTTCTAATGGAATACCCTTGTTCATTTCTATGTACTATTGTTGCATTTTTGAGATTGCTTCTATTTTCCAAGTTAACATTATACACTTTTTTTGCTGCTGCGAACGCTATCATAATAAATCTTTTATGAGCCCTGTCTAATTTTAGGCCTAATTCTTTGGCTTCTATGTTGCTTAACAGGAAGATTTTGGTATCCTAATTTTTGTAATTCTATTTAGAATTAGGTTTAAATCCTCCCAAAATTTCACTTTTGGACATGTCCAAATTATGTGTAATGTTGTTCCAATTTCTTGTTTGCAACGGAAGCATTTGTCCAATGTTGTTGGATTCCATTCTTTTAACTTTTGAGGTGTAACATATAACATATGTAGCCAATTGTATTGTATCATACGAAACTGAGTATTTATTGTATTACTCATGGTTCCTGTGCATAGTTCCTCCCGCGTTTCATTCTTTTTGTGTATATTTAAATCTTTTTCCCAACCCTGTTTGAGTTTATACATTGCTTCATCCTTTTCCTTGTATTGCAATTTACTGTACATGTTTGTAATAATTTTTTTACTACTGCAGTCTATAATTAAGTATTCATACCAGATATTCTCAGGTAATCTTAGGCTAATTCCCAACCTTTCTTTTAAATAAGTTTTCAACTGATAGTATGAAAATATTGTACCATGTGATATTCTGTATTTGTCTTTTAACTGTTCAAATGTGAATAAATTATTTCCCAAAAAGCAATCTTTTATTCTTTTAATTCCTTTTCCAGCACATTCCTTAAAAAATAAATTATCTATTGTAAAAAGTATTAATGGGTTTTGTGTTAGTCGCATTTTTGGTAGGTGCTCTTTGATTAGTAAGGGGTTACTTAAAGTGGTATGTGAATGGGGGCAAAAAAAGGGATTGAGAACCACTACTTGAGACCCAATTGTTATTGAAATATTTTGCTTGAGAAAAATTGTAATTGGCCCATTTCCTTTGGAGTTATGAAAGAGTGCACATAACAAGTCAATTAGTTATGATTAAAACAGTGGTTTTCAAACTTTTTTTTCCACTCACATACCACTTGGGAGTCACTTTAGCGATCTCTGTCCGCATCTGTTGCTGCGCGATGTGCCGGCCCTTTCTCCGTAATTGAAGGCCACCACATGACCCACCCCCCAGAACCGGTGTTACAATCCATAGTGTCCATAGGTATAGTCCTCAAAGTCCTTTGTGTTCTGCCTCTGCATCGAGATGTGGGTGTCTCCACGGGTTCTGCTGGGTCTGTGTGGGTAGGCTTGAGTCTATCAGTAGTGAAGACTGTTGATTTACCACCAATGTCAAGCTCGAAGGTGGCTCCGTTGTTCTGGATGACTTGAAAGGGACCTTCATATGGCTTCTGCAGTGGTGAACGGTGGGGTCCTCTGTGTACTCACAGTCCTTGAGTTCTTTGGGGATGTTGGACTTGGCTTGTCCATGTCTGGAGGGTGGGATCGGAGCCAGGTTACCAACCTTTTCGTGCAGCCTGTCCAGGAAGATGGTTGTCTCCTCCTGCTGTCCTCTGGCCTATGGAACGAAATCCCTGGGAACCATGAGTGGGGCTCTGTAGACGAGTTCAGCGGAGGATACGTGGAGGTCTTCTTTCGGTGCTGTTCGGATGCCCAGTAGTGCCCATGGAAGCTCGTCCACCCAGTTGGGGCCCTTGAGTCTGGTCATGAGGGCGGTCTTGAGGTGCCTGTGGAAATGTTCCACCATGCTATTGGCTTGTGGATGGTATGCTGTCGTATGGTGTAGCTGAGCACCCAACAGGTTGGCAATGTCGGTCCATAAACTGGAGGTGAACTGTGCACCTTAGTCAGAAGTGATGTGCTGTGGCAGTCCGAATCTTGCAATCCAGGATGAGAGGAGTGCTTTGGCACAGGATCTAATGGATGTATTGGCCAGGGGGATTGCTTCTGGCCACCGGGTGAAGTGGTCGACCACTGTGAACAGGTAGCGGAAACTCTGAGACTGGCAAGGGTCCCACTATCTCCATGTGAATGTGGTCAAACCTGTATTCTGTTGGCTCAAAAGGCTGTGGGGGACCTTGGTGTGTCATTGCAATTTGGCTGTTTGACACTGCATACACACTTTGGCCCACCCCCGGACTTGTTTCTGCAATCCATGCCACACGTACTTGCTGGCCACCAGCCGGACCATAGACCTGATGGATGGGGGTGCCAGCCCATGGAAGGAGTAAAAACTCGTCGCCTTCATGCCGTTGGGACAAAAGGTGGAACCTGCCACGTCGCACAGGAGGGTGGGAAGACTGGAACGTCCTGAAGCCGAAGGCCTGTGATAGCGGTCCTGTACAGCGGGTCCTCGTCATCCTGCTGCTGTGCCTCTGCCAGTGCTGCCAAGTCCAGACCGTTGACCAGGGAGTGGATGCTTTGTCTTAACAAGGCGTCCGCGACCACGTTGTCTTTGCCTGAGATGTGCTTGACGTCAGTGGTGTACTCAGAAATGTAGGACAAGTGTCTCTGTTGGCGGGCTGACCAGGGATCGTAGATTTTAGCCCGGGAAAAAGTCAGTGGTTTGTGGTCTGTGAAAGCCCTTCCCTCAAGAAACTACCGGAAGTGGCGGATGGCTAAGTACAGCGCCAGCAGCTCTCTATCAAAAGCACTGTACTTTAATTTGGGGGGGCTGCAGATGTTTGCTGAAGAAAGCTAGTGGGTACCAACTTCCTTCTATCTGCTGCTCCAGGACTCCACCAATCACTGTTCCTGAGGCATCAACTGTGAGGGCCGTGGGTGCATCTGGTCTGGGGTGGGTCAGGAGTGCAGCTTTGGCCAGGGCTTCTTTGGTTTCCACAAATGCACGTGCGTATTTGTCGTCCCAGGTCAGGTCCTTCTCCTTGCAGGACATCAGGATGAACAGGGGCGCATAACTCAAGCAGCTGCTGGGATAAACCTGTGATAAAAGTTTACCATCCCCACGAGCATCCTGCAGACCTTGGGTTGTACTGGCTTCGGTAAGCTGTGGATGGCCTCTATCTTGTCGGGCAGTGGTGTGGCCCTGACGTTTGTAATCCTGTGGCCCAGAAAATCAATGGTGTTCAGGCCAAACTGGCATTTGGCCAGGTTGATGGTGAGGCCGAACTCCTACAGATGACTACAGAGATTTCGGAGGTGCTGAAGGTGTTCCTGTCAGGTTCTACTTGCCACGACTTTGAAGGCAGTGCAAGTGCCTTCTGATGGTATCTGCAGTCTGTGGATCCAGGCCACTGACCACATGGTAGTACCGGGTGGTCTCTGCTGTGATGCCCTGGATCTGGAACTGAGCATCCGCCTGGTCAAACCACTTGCTGGGTCGAACTGTCCAGAAGGTCGGGAGTTTCAGGTCGACTGCGCTGACTGCTGCTTCATTCTCCATCGCTAGGTTTAGATTTCTTCTAAACCATCGGAGTCACCAATTGTAGCCGACTGCTACAAAGAAACACACACACACGGTGTGGCAGGTTAAGCTCACTTTATTAGGGCTGGAAGGGCTGCTTTTATACCGTTCAAGTTCCCGTCATTTTTTGCTGATTGATTGAATCAGCCATATGAATAATAGCGGGCGGGAACATCCATGCATCCCCAGCCTGGTTCCGCTGAGTTAGCTGGGCAGCTTGACCAACGCCATTTTAGGGCTGGTTCGTTGTCCTAGGAGTTGCTTCAGCGATCTCTGTCCACATCTGCTGCCACCCGATCTCCACAATTTAAGACATCTATGAATTATGTTTTGCCCTTCAATACAAGAGCTTACCTTCAAATCAGTCTTACCAAACCTGCAATCAGCTCAAGATGACTAAATACTGCAAATGATGAACATTTTTCCTTCAGACTTGGGGTTTCCAGTGTCAAGCTAGCAAGCTCATACTTTATATTGGCTCCAAATCTTCACCCAAATAAATAGTCCAGATGCCAAATCAGTTGCACAAAAACTGATGTCAACAATGTCTACTCTGCAATTCAATTTGGCAAGTATCTTATACTATTTATACTATAAATTCTGCAAACATTGCAATGCTGTTGAATCTCTAGGGATTTGCAAAATTAGCCTAGAATGGGAGCTTTATCAGCTTCAACAGCAGGAAGAATCTCCAACATTTGCACAATTTGAATTTCCCTATTAGTTAGTTTGTGTTGATTCCCTGTGACTTAATGTCTGCCCGTGACAAATGCAGTTTTCCAGCTCCTTGGCTTCATTGAAAATTAAATGAAGCGCTGAAAAAAATTCTCAGTTTATTTTAGAAGTTGGAATTGTGCCAAAATAGTTCTGCATGCTCAACTAGTTTGCATTCCTAAAATCTGCTTAAAATAATACAAACTCTTAAAAAGCTTAACACAAAGGTAACAAACCCTGCTGAAACAAACCTAGCATTCGAAGAATTCATTTTGGCTGTAAAAGTATTTCAGCTAGTAATGTCATAAGAGTACACAATGACAATAGACTGGTTTAATTCCAGAAACACAGAAGTCCTGCACAAAACTGCACCCACACGGTCAAGAAGAATATTATTATTTTTGTGGAAAATTTGTCAGAACACACCACATTGGTTTTTTTGATCCAAGAAAAACTATAGTGCATTGCAGCACAGAAACAGGCCATTCGGCCCCTCTGGTCTGTGTCGAACCATTACTCTGCCCCGTCGCACTGACTTGAACCCAGTCCATCTCTCCCCGTAGCCCTCTCATCCATGTAGCTGCCCAATTTCTATGACATTTTGAAAAATTGAAATACTGCATCACCAATCAAAAATGCTTAAATGTGACATCCACTAATCTAAATAAAGGTCAAAGTAACTTGGAGCTGAGAAGAAAGGCCATTAAGAGGATTTGTAGATGGGAGATCTTGGTCCTGCAAGCTATTATGGAAATAAATAGACAAATAGATCTCAACAGATTTCCTATTGAATAGCCAGGAATAGTCGTTGGATTGAGGAAAAGGTGAATCAAGCACAGGAAAATAGGGATGTAATGTGATCAGTCTTTGTGGATCGGGGAAATTATGTGTTTTGTGGAGGTGGGAAAGATGATGCAGAGATTGCAGTGATAGAAAGAATTTGATATTGTAGAGATGGAGAAAACCAAAGACAGCAGTAATGGGAAGGAGGATTAACATTTTAAAGGTGTGAATAAATAAGACCATATTTAAGAGATAAATTGGGTCCAAAAATGCCATTACCAAAATGTAGTGATGTGGAAATTTACTTCAGCCATGCAAAAGGGAACTCCTAATCAGGGGATCCATAGGTTCAGACAGATGGGAGGTAGATTTAAATATTAATATTGATGAACAAAACTGGTCAGAGTTGTGCCGAGATAGTATGAGAAATATATTATATGTTAGGTCTAGATTAATTCAATTTTATTTTCTCCATCAATTATATCTTACGCTGCAAAAATTAAATAGATTGAAGTCCGATTTATCAGATCAATGTTTTAGATAGGTACTTTTTTTTTTACATTCTACTTGGTCCTGCCTTCAGGTGAGAACTTTTTGAATAAATTTGGGAACTTTTTTGAAGAACAGGTTACAGGAATTAAATTAACACAAAATCTAATGTAGTTTTCACTAGGTAATATTGTAGGGGATAAGACCAAAATTGAAATTAACTATATATCAAAAAGAATTTGTAAAGATTGCATTAGCAGTAGCAAAAAAATGTACAGCGGTAACTTGTAAATCGGTCGCTCATCTAGGTATAGAGCGATGGAACAAATAGCTGCGCCCCTTTGAGAATATTACTTATAATTTAAGAAATAAATATAATGCATTTTTGAAAATTTGGCAAAGCTGCGGGCCCGCTTCCAGGATACCTGCAGCACCTCAGCGGGCTTCTGCTGGGTGAGCAGTTTGAGCGCTTTCCTCCCATTGCTATCTTGCAGAGGAAAGCCTCCACTACGTATTTCAGTGCCCACAATGGCGGCACCAAAATGTCACCTTCGCGTATGGGACCCGGGGTGGTTTTTGAGGCAATGTTTTGGGATAAAAGAGGGGTCCTATATGCCATCAAATATGGTAGTTAAATGATAAATTGAGAGGAATCAGTCTTTGAAGGTGAGGGAAATGAGACATCACATAGTAAAATGGGTATTAAATAATTCCAGGTGGGAAGAATCAGGCCTCTAACAGAGGAAGAGTAGGTTAGGCATCATACAGGTAAGAGTTGAGAAAGGAATTGGGCAAAGCGGAAGAATGGAAAACAGATGCTGAAAGGGAAAGGGTGGGCACACATAGCAGAAGAAGGGGTAATGGATAGGGTGCATCATGGCAGTAGGGTTAGCTCGTGAGACCTGGGATGTTTATTTGTTTACATTCATTATCTGTTTACAGTTTACATGTTTATGGAGTGTATATCTTATTTTTTTGCATTACCAATTAGTGGTAAAAGGAATCTCAGGATTGTACGTGATGTCATGTATGTACTCTGACAAGAAATCTGAATCTGATTGTCCACCCTCAGAGACATCTGTTGAAATAGTGGTTTGCGATTGGATTCCTTTGCTTTTATTTTAACCCAACTCTGTGGAAGTTAACATTATCTTCAAATCTGAATTTTCTAAAATAAAATCCAAGTGTTAAAAAGAAAAAAATGAACACATTTCTGAATATTAAATTGTCAGAAAATCATATAAAGAACAAACACAAAAGTTAAATGTGTCTCCAATGAATAAGACTCGTTCTTGGGAGCACAAATACAAATTATTATTCCAAGACTTGCTGCTGTTCTCCCAGTGTTTCATGGCTCCTGCTCTGCTTTTCAATATGTTAATATGACATGAATTCACTATTATTTCTATATTTGTTGAAAAACAACAACTCATAATCTTGGAACCTCTTCTGTGGGAATTATTAGTGTAGAAACAAACATAATCGAGAAATTGAAATGTATAACAATGCTTTTGGAAAATTATGCATATGAATTTTTTTTAATGTTTAAACTTCAGAAACACAATTATTTTACCCAAATTGTGCAGTTTTCAAAATTTGACCCAGCATTCATTAGGTGTTTTGCATGCAAGATGTGCACTTAATGGACATCATCCATCGTGCAAATCTTATTTGGAGCTTCAGCAGATGAAAACACTTATTTTCTCCTTTAGAAAGATTGGTAAGCAATTACAGAGGACTGTGCAACTCCGGAACAGCAACGTTTAACTACTCAACATTAACATTAGTCGTCTGCTGCATTTCAGTTTTCAGACATAACAAAGATGGGTGATGTAATTGTTTTTCCATCCTCTTCTCAGTCATTCCCTTAGGATCGATGATGACTTTGCAAAAGCAAATGTAGCCTGCTACTGATGTTCAGGTGGCCTTGTTTGTAAATTGTACTCACCATAGATTGAACAACTTCACATCAAGTTTGAAGATCAGATTCACTTGACAGGAAGATTGTAGGAAGTGAGGTGAAACATCATAGTGATAAAGAATGAGGCAATGGAGTGTGGTAACCAGCTTAAATGGCTACCTACCAGTGGCACGCACAACAAACAGAGGTTTGTGTTGAAGCATAACAGCTCCTGTCTAAGCGGTGGCATGATCCATTACAATTTGCATACCGCAGCCAGTCTATGGCAGATGACATCTCATTGGTGCTACACAAAATCCTAGAACACCTGCTCAGAAAAGATGATACATCAGTATGCTCTTTATTGACTACAGTCTGGCATTCAATACCATCATCCCCTCAAAACTGATCAGCAAACTCCAAGTCCTGGGCCTTTTTACCCCACTGGGTAATTGGATTCTGGATTTCCTTACTTCCAGTCCCCAAACAGCACAGATTAACAAGAATACCTCCTCCACAATCTCAGAGAGCACTGGAGGTCCAAAAGGCTGTGTAATTAGAATCCTACTCTACTCACTTTATTCCTACGACTGAATGGCACAGTCTCTTCTCTTTGGCTTGGCTTCGCGGACGAAGATCTATGGAGGGGTAATGTCCATGTCTGCTGCAAGCTCGTTGGTGACTGACAAGTCCGATGCGGGACAGGCAGACACGGTTGCAAGGGAAAATTGGTGGGTTGGGGTTGGGTGTTGGGTTTTTCCTCCTTTGTCTTTTGTCAGTGAGGTGGGCTCTGCGGTCTTCTTCAAAGGAGGTTGCTGCCCGCCGAACTGTGAGGCGCCAAGATGCACGGTTTGAGGCGAGATCAGTCCACTGGCGGTGGTCAATGTGGCAGGCACCAAGAGCTTGCTTTAGGCAGTCCTTGTACCTTGAATGGCTCAGTACGACAACATCATTTACAAATTTGCTGATGATGTCACAGTACTGGGCTGGTGAAAAAGGGGCGATGAGTCATCATACAGGAGGGAGATTGAAAACCTGGCCAAATGGTGGACTAACAACCACCTCTCACTCAATGTCACCAAAACCAAGGAGCTGATTAGAGATTTCCACTTTTTTGTATGCATTTCTTTTTCTTTACTGTAGTTTACAAATATTGTAGAAATTTGCAAGAGTGCTTGGTGATATACTGAATCTCCTCTTGAAGTTTAGCTGCTGGTGAGCCTTCTTGTGATTGCATTGAAAGGGAGGCCCCAGGACAGATCTTCATTGACGTTGAGATTTGGGAATTTGAAGTTCTTATCCCTTTCCACTGCTGACTTCTAGATGAGGACTGATTTATATTCTCCTAACGTCCACAATCAGTTCCTTAGTTTTGCTAATGTTGAGTGCAGGATTGTTATTGAGACACCACTCAACCACCTGATCGATCTCATTCCTGTCTGCTTCCTCGTTGCCATCTGTGTTTCTGGCAACAATGGTGGTGCATCACCAAATTTGGAGCTAGCATTTGAATTATGCCTAGCCACATGGTCGTGTGTGCAGAGTGAGTAAATCATTGGGCTAAGCATGCATCTTTGAGGTTGTCGGTGAGGAGGAGATGTTGTTACCAATTCGTACAGACTGTGGTCTTCCAATGAGAAAGTCAAGGATCCAGTTGCAGAAGCCCAGATTTTGAAGCTTGTTGACCATTACTGAAGGTATTATGGTATTGAAAGCTTAGCTGTAGTCGATGAAGAGAGGCCTGATATACATGTTGCTATTACTAGGTGATCCAGAGCTGAGTGGAGAGCCAATGAGATTACATCTGCTGTGGCTAAATTGTGACAGTAGGAAAATTGCAGTGGGTCCTGATCTTTACTTAGCTACAAGTTAATTCTGGCCGTGACCAACCTCTCCGAGTACTTCATCACAGTAGAAGTTAGTGCTACTGGTCAATAGTCATTGAGGCAGCTCACACTACTCTTCAAAGGCACTGGTAAGATTGATGCCCTTTGAAGCAGGTGAGAACACCTGACTGCAGCAAAGAGAGATTGAAAATGTTCGTGATCACTCCAACTAGTTGGTTGGCACAGATTTTCAGTCCCCTAGCAGGTACACCATCAGGGCCTAATTCCTTGCAAGGGTTCACCCTCTGGTAGGATGTTCTGACGTTGGCCTCAGACACAGGGTCGTGAGACTTTGGAGGGATTCTCATTGGTACCCATTTAGTTCTCCAGTACAAACTGAGCATAAAAGGTGTTCAGCTCATTGGGTAGTGAAGCATCACAGACCTTTATGGTGTTCAGCCTTGCCTTGTAGGATGTAATGGCCTTTAATCCCTGACATAGCTGGCAAGTATTTGACTCTGTCTCTAGCCTCCCTCGCAATTGCCTCTTTGATGCTGAGATTGCTTTCCGTTGGTCGTACCTGGACTTACTGCAGAGATCTGGATCACCATTCTTAAACGCCATCAACCTCACCCTCAGTAGGTTGAGAATCTTGCATGGCTTCTGGTTGGGGTACTCACTGCATGCGCACGTGGGCAAACACTCATCCATGCAGGTCTTGAAGTCGGTGACAGCTGTGGCATATTCATTCAAATTTGAAGATGAGTCACTGAATATGGTCCAGTCCACCAATACAGCGCAGTCCTGCAGCTGCTGCTCCACTTCCCTCGATTATACTTTCACCATCTTCGCCAATGGTGCTGTAGTCCTTAGTTTCTGCTTGTATGCTTATACAGCTTTGAACATCAGTCTTTGGTGAAGTCAGTTATACCTCCATGTTGTTACAACTGAGTGTGCCGCAGGATCCAAAGCAACAGAACAGGGAGGTCAGAGGCAGGACTGTCATATCTAGGGTCACTGAGGGAGGAGTGGAAGAACAGGATATAGTCCCTATCTTCCAAGAGTATTCAGGACCTCTGTTTCATTGTCCATTTTCTAAAGAGCAATAAATCTACTCTTTCCAAAGTTGATGATGACAGAAATCAGTGACCTTCTGAGGCCACAGTGCCATGCCTTACTCCTCTGCCCACAGGGGTCAACACCACTCTCATTCTAAACATCCTAGCCAGACAGAAACAGCTGATAGATACAAAATAGCTCACCGTAGCCTTAGTAAAGTTCAAAGGAAAAAGGTGTCTACTTATCTGCAGCAGAGACATTAAGGTTGAGTGTCCCTGGAAGAACAGACTACATCCAGGGAATGTTTGTAGAATCCCTTTTACAACCTATAGCTTTGCATGGATTGTAAGCGATTGCATCCTTGCTCATGTCTTGACAATATAAAAAAAAACATAATGCTCAATCCTAACCATCCAGCGAATTAGCATAAATCTTTCACTTTTTTTGTTTGTCAACTTTCTGTCGAGTATTTATTTTTCTTTGGCTTCTGAATCCAGCAAATGCAATTGTAACCTTTATTATGTCTACTTCTGGACCACAGAGACTGAGTGAGGAATTCTATCTGTATCTTCAAGGTAAGAATCAAATATTTGAACCACTACAGGATCACCCTAAAATTCTCTAAAGAGAGGATTGATGCACAGTAAATAACTAGAGAGGCTGAAATTGAGTCACTGATCTACAGGGTTTTATTCGCAATGGACAAGTACCTCAACCTGTGCCATGACCCAGGCTTTCTGGGGAAGGGGCAAAGACAAAAGAGGGAGGGGTCACAGAACCGGGCCGAATCACGCAATAAGGAATACAACAGTTCACCACATACACCCCTTTTTTTTTTTTAATTGTCCCGCGGATTGATGTGGGGCAGAGAGTCTTACAGGCTAAGCCAGTCTGGTGGCTTGATCTTCCGTATTGACCAGCAGAGCGTCGGTTATGGGGTTGCGGCCAGTCCGCTGTGTCGTCTCAGACCTACAGCACTGTGTCAGCGTGCTAGAGGCATGACAGCTCGGCCGGAGTGACAGGGGTGGGGGGGGGGGGGGAGGGTAGAACGATATGTATTGAGTGTCCGTGGGAGGAAGGGGGGGTGATGCTCATTGGTGGGTGTGCTTCTTGCACCCTTCTGGGTAGGCTACATAAGCATATTGGGGATTTGCGTGGAGGAGCTGAACCCTTTTGACCAGAATTTCTGGAGGTTCGCATCATGGTCTTGCGGGTCTTGGCCTCAGATCTTGATGTTATCCAGATATGCCAAGGTGGTGTGTAGGTCATTTTGATCTTCCATCTGGTCCATCTCCCATTGGAAGACGGAAATGCCATTGGTGACACCGAAGGGTGATAGAAGCAGCGTCCACCTGGAAAGCTGTGTACTGGTGATCCTCAGGGTGGTTGAGGAGCTATTGGCAGGTGGATTTCAAATCTATCGTGGAGAACATACGATACTAGGCGATTTGGTTAATCATGTCCGTGATGCGAGGGAGGGGGTACTCATTCAGCTGCATGTAGCGATTAATGGTTTGACTATACCTGATCTCCATTCTGCATTTACCCCCACTCTTACCCACCATACCTGAGCTCCCAGCAGCTGGTGCTGGCCTTGATAATTCCCTTGTCCAGGAGTCGTCATACCTCCACCTTTATAAATGCCTTGTCCTCCTCACTGTATTGCCTGCTTTTTGTAGCGACTGGCTTACAGTTGGGAGTGAGTTTGGAGTCGATGCAGAGAGTAGAGAAACCCCATGTCGGTTGGGTCAGTGGGAAAAGGGAAAAAGAACAGCCTGTTAAAGTACTGCAGATTGACGACCGTGATGGATGGGAGATGGCCATCAAACTGCATAGCGACACTCTTTCAGTGGCACTTGAAGTCTAGCCCTAACAGTACCAGCGCACAGAGATGCAGCATAATGAGGAGCTTAAGGTCTCTACATGCCATGCCCTGCATGGTCAGCGTCATCGTAGTGTAACTGTGGATTTCTGCGGAATGAACTTTGAGGCTAGAGCAACTTTGTAGCAATTGGTTTTGCCTCAAGGGAATAACATTGGATAGTGTCAGGTTGAATAAAGCTCTTGATGCTCCTGCTATCAAAAAGGCATTTAGTCACCTGGTCATTGATGGAGCGGGTGAGTCTCCCCAGAAGTTGGCGGCCCCCATGTTGCAGCGTGGACATCCCCTAAAGATGCTGGCATCCAAGATGGTGGCTGCCATGCCATGCATGTGGTAGCACAAGGGGTCGAGAGCTGTGATCAGCATACTCTTGGGTAGTGGCCCTTCTTTTTGCACTTGGAGCATGTCACATCTCTTGCCAGGCAGCTTTTTCCAGGGTGTTTTTCCTGGCCATAGAAGTAGCACTTTGGTTGCTCTTGGGAAACAGTGGTTGTGGTGGGCTCGTTAATTGGGCATTGTAGCGGACCGGTGGCCTGTAGACCTGCAACCCAGGTTGGTGACCCCCATGTGGGCCCATTCGCAGAGTATGCTTCCGTGTTGTGGAGGGCAATCTCCAGCGACTTCGCAAGATCGATTGCCCCTTTTAAGTATAACTTATTCTTTTCAAGTAACCTATGGCGCATGTCGTCAGACCTGATGTCTGAAACATAGGCATCCCAGATCGTGTCCTCTGCATTTTTGGCAACCAATACCTGAAAGTTGCATGCCAGTGTGAGTCCCCACAGGAATTCATTGCTTGATCGCTGGCTGAGGGTGGCCAGCATAAGCCTGGCATATACTTTGTTTACTCTCTCCCTGTTTTGTCCCTTGAGTATATCCATTTCTTCCACGTATGTGGTGGTGTCCCTGATCATCAGGAACACTTGGGAATCGACCCAGGAGAAGATGCAGTCTGTTTGCGTCGGCGACCACGATGCCGGCTGAGTTTTGGAGGAAGACCCCGAAACAGCGTAGCCAGAGTTCGTAGCTGCCTGAGGCATGAGGCAACTGTCTTGATCTCCAGCTTGTTGGGTTTCAGGAGTTGGTCCATTATTAGCGATGAAAACAAACAATTGTGAATAAAATTGATGCCCAGTAAATAACTCGAGAGGCTGAGACTGAGTCACTGATTTACAGGCTTTTATTCAGAATGGACAAGGACCTCATCCTGTGCCATGACCTGGGCTTTCTGGGGAAGGGTCAAGGTGTTAGAGGCTTTATAAAAGGTCAAAAAGGGAGGGGGTCACAGATACAATGACAGGACAGGTAATCAGGAATACAGCAGTTCACCACAAGGATTTACTTTATTGCAGCTTGCTACATCCAGTATAATTTTACCATCAGTACCACTTAGCTTTTGTCTGAGGTTGTATCATTGAATGACAGGTTAGAAAGGGCATTGTCCAAAGTAACTCCTGCAGCGACATCCTGAAGCTGAGATGCTTAACCTCTGGCAACCACCACCACATCATTGTGTGAAGTCTGACTCCAAAAATGTTTTTTCCATTCAGTGTAAAACGACTTCAGTTTTTCCAAGCTTCGGTGACTTTGTCAAAGTCAACCTTGATATCAAGAACAGCAGTTATATCTCATCTCTGCAATTCCATTTTTTGGTCCAGGTTTGCGACAAGGTCCAAAGCCAAATGATCATGGCAAAACCCAAAGTGGGTATTGGTGGGCACACAGTTGATCAGAAGATGCCTCTTGGTAGCACAATTCATGAAACCTTTCCTCACCTCAGGTAGATCTGAACCAATGTTCCATAATGTGACCTCATCAGGACCCGACATAATTGGAGACCATTCAACACCTTCTGCTCACATCCCACTCAGGACTGCATCATTACCAAACCCCAATATATTACACCTCATCCCCACATCCTAATCATTGATATAGATTGTAAACTATTGGGCTCCAGCACCAAGGCCACCTGGCAATTCTGAAAGTGACCTGCTTATTCTTATTCTCCATTTTCTGTCCATTGATTTGTCTGCAGTCTATCATATTAAAGCAATAGCCTGCCTCAATTGTTTAATAATCTTCGTGCCTTTGTAAGTGAAATGCTGCATCTGGAAATCTGAAATAAACGAGAAAATGTTGGAAATACTAATTGATCAGGGTTTGTGAAACAGAAACGATTAGCCCTTCAGCCATCAATTTAAATCTAATTTTTTTGGGCACCTTGCTTTGACTGGAGTTCTTGTGTTTGCTACTAACAAATACTCTGCAAAGCAATTTACTTCTGTCACAGCATAACTTGATTTCTGAATTATATTGAATGCTTGCATGTGGCACATATTCCCAAAGGAAATAATTTCGTTTCGCTAACTTATTACATATTTATGAAGGATAACGAAATACTTTACGTGAAGACAATGGTCCTCCGTGGTCCGGCAGAAAACAGACCCTGGATCTGGTGAAGCTCCGCGAAACGCACATTGGACAGCAGCAAATCCGGCGCATGCGTGTTCACGCAGTGGCCGCGGTCACGTGACGCCCGAAGCTGGCCAGGCTTTTGTTCGGCGGCCGGGCTGGGTCGATTCGACCGTCTCGCGACACGGCATCGGGCGTGACGCGGTGGGAGCTCGAGCGAGCGGCGCGCCGTCGTCCATGGCGTCCCGCCGGTGCCCTGGGGCCGCAAGCTCGAGCGTGGGGGAACACCCGGCGGCGTCCGCCTCTGCTTCCCAAGACCCCGCCAGGGAGTTATTCGAGGGCTGCCGCAACGGGGATGTGGCCCGGGTCAAAAGGCTGGTGAAGGCGGACAACGTTAACGCCAGAGACACGGCCGGGCGCAGGTCCACCCCGCTACATTTTGCTGCAGGTAAACAAAAATAAAACCGCGGCCCCCGCTCCAAAAACACCGTCCCCTCCCCATCTCAACCCCCACCCCTTCCCTTTCTTCGACGTTGAGCTTCTTGGGCCCAATTCTTGCTCGACACGTCCAGCAGGTTCGCGCCTTTCGAGTTGTCGAATGCTAAAGTTATTTTGTGTCCCCCCCCCCCCCCCATCCCTCATCCAACGTGTTCATCGGATCGGCGTTTCGTCCGGCTTTATGCTTGGAGGGTGTGCGCCCATGTTTTGAGAGCCGTGCATGGACACTTTCCATCAGGCAGCTGAAAGGATGCGATAGAAGGGCCGAGTGGCTTGGCTGGATTGCACCTGTTGCGCCTCTGTTCTCGCGACCAGAGTGTCAGTGAGTGGATGGAGTTCGCTCAGGGAATCGGTCTGAAAACTTTCTCTGACAGGGGTTTGTCGTTTTGTCCATGGGCGTGATGTCGTGCACTGCACCAGTCTCTTCCACGTCGCCTGGGAGATGGTGCAGGTCGGCGGCAACTTCGCCGTCATCGGCCTCGGTCGGCTGCTCGTCGTTTTGTCCCTGGTGGTCGGTCCTTTCACGAGGGAGTGCGCGAACACTTGGTGCTCGACGCCTGCTGCATTGGGAAGAGCTGCTGGTCGGACTGTTCCGTGCTGTGGTCCCTTGGAGTTTTTGCTTTGGCCCTTCGCGTCAACTTGGACCGTTCCGCCGAGAAGTCGGTCTGGCCTCGTGCGCATGTGCACGGAAACCTCCCTGGTCCTCATTGAATGGAGGGGAAGGGCTGCCAGGTGAATGACAGCTGTAGGCATTTTTATGCGAGTTAATCCCAAAGGGTTAGCTTTCCCCATTTCTTTTTTAAATCGTTTATGATTTTTTTCGAGTATGAGACATTCACTGCCCTGGAATGCTCAGACTTTTTTTTAAAAAAAAGGGGGTGAGGATTTTCATCTCCGGCCAGGAAGTGTTCAAGGCAATTAAAATTGGAGTAACAGCAGCCATTGTGTGACATATCAAGGTACTTGTGCAGAAATGCTGATCATCGGCAAGTCCCTGAATCGCTTGACCATCATTCCAGTGAATGTTTTCTTGAGGGGTTCTGTTCAATAATTCAATTCCAGCAAAGCAGATCCCCATGGCCTCAAAACAAAGATTAAGTTTCTTGGTTCAGATTCTTTAACTTCAACATCCAATTGTTGATTTTAAGATATCTGACAGCATAACCCAAATTTTTGCCCCTCAGATTTTGGCACAGAAATCTTGTATTTGAAGCCACAATTTAGTATCTCTTGAAGCTGTTTGTATCATCAAGTGAATGTGCTGAAGTATTTGTATATATTTGTTTAGAAATAAAATATTACATTATGCACCGAATGAAATCAGCATTTTTTTTTTAAAAAATATTTTAGTACGGACCGTATTTTAGTGAAGGCCCGTGTTAGAATTGACAAAATTATTTAATTTTTTCAAATGCAACCCTGTTAACCTGAACTATAAGTAGATAACAGGGCACCACTTTATTCATCAAAGAGGTAAATTTGCTGACTTGACTTAACCTTGTTAAGATGTTTCAAAGTTAGCTATGGATGCCTGGGTCAAACCTGAGTTGTCAATAAGGGAAAGTTGATGAAAGTGTGCTTAACTTGCATCTTAATCCTATTGTATTCCAAGGATACCAATCCAACTAATGAATCTAATAGAGAAATTGACGAAGACAGTGGACTACGATGAACAGAGATGAAGCCAGTCGGATAGCAGTTGGGATATGTTTTGTCCAAGTTTCCCTTCTGAAGCTCTGCAATTATAAGTTTGCTATGGCTTTTATTAAATGGCATTTTTAAATTGTTAGTCATTAAAGAGAAAAAAAATGCAGGAACTTTCATTGGATCAGAGTTTCCTGGTTTATGAGAAACATTTGATACTGGCACTGATTTGATCAGAGTTAGATTTACCACCTTCAATGTATCTTTTGAGAGAGTACCATTGTCCAAGTTATTCATGGATTGCAACTCCAAGATTCCTTACAATTCCTTGCATATATACTGCTTTCTAAAAACAGATTGCAGAACTCTGAAATATTAAAGAATCATCAATACAATCTGCCACTGTTTGAATAGAATATCTGAAGTATATTCTGAATATCAAACTGACAAACTGGCAAATCTCCCAAATAAAGGGCTGTGGAGTGCTTGAGCAGCATGCATTATTTTGTGCTCCAAAAGGGTAGACTTCATTTTGATTTTAAACTTTTCTGAATGTCGAATAAGGGAAATTATGGCTGATTGCCAACTTGGGAAATGGTTGGATATTCAATTAAAGGGAGGAGTTATTGTGTTGAATAGAAAATTGCAGGGAATATGTTCTGTGAAATTAGGATGACAGTGGAAGTTGCAGGGGCTTGCAAAGAATAAGGGACATGAGAAGAGTAGGATTGAAAAACCAGTAAAAACATAACAACCTGTTTATCTTTTCTATGAAACCAATACAGTAAACTGCTATTTGCAGAGGTTGAATAAAGAACACCAACTGTATTATAGGTTATATTAGGTGCTAATGTTACAAAATGGTTCACATGCATTCTTTCCTGGAAACCTCAACATTCCATTTTTGTTGTAAAATAAGACTTTTATACTAAAAGTAACTTGCCATTCTAGCCTAAGGTCATGATTCTGTGCAGATTGATCACATAACCCGTGGCAAGCGCAGCTAAGGACAGTTTATTTTCACCTGTTCAAACAATGCTCTCTCATATACTTTCCTTTGACTCTTAGCCATCTGAGTTTATCACTAGACTGTCAAATCTTCCTTTGCAATGTTAGATTCTGATTATTAGAGACAATTTGAAGTGATGAAGGGGCCTTGTCGCTTCTGGGTCCAAAAATATTTTGGATAACTGAGGATTTTGGATAATCTGATTTCAGATCATTGGAGTTTTACAGTATTACAAAAATCTTGCATGATTTAAAAAAGCATATTAAAGTAGAATTTAACCACACATTCACGCCCAAAAGAAAAAAAAAATAAAACCCCCTACCACTAAGCAAGGTCAAAAGTTAACATGTAGGAGTCAAGTGACAACCACTTAGAAATGGATAGCACAACAACAAAGCTTCAAATCCACTCTAATTCTTAAAATTATGATAATAGTCCATAAATGGGGCCCCATATCTTTTGGAAGATAATATTTGAATCTTTAATGGGATTTCTAATTTTTTCCTAAACTTAAGCAAGGTATAATATCGCTTAACCTATATGTAGGTGGAATATTGTCTTTCTATTTAATCAAAATTTTGCATCTAGCTATCAATGAAGTAAAAGATAAAATTTGGTTTTGACTTGAAGTCAGTGATACATCATCATCTTGAAATGATTTGAATAGAGCAATTAAAGGGCAAGATTCCAATTTGATCTTGAGAATCACTGAATGTTTGAAAAACATTTTCCAAAATTTTTTCTTAGCTTAGGCAAGTCCAGAACATGTGAAGCAAAGGGGCATCACCAATTTTACATTTGTCACATAGAATTTATATCAGAATAAAAAGAGACAGTTTAACTTTAGACGTGTACTCTAAGGACCACTTTAAATTGCAACAGTGTCGTACACAAAGGGAGGTAGTATTAATCAAATTATAAATGGAGTCCCAACCCTCAGAATGAAAAATTCAAATCCTGCTCCCAGTCATTCTTGATTTTAACTAATAAGGCTACTCTTAAATCAAGCAACTTTTTATAAGATATTAAACCTTTGTAAATCAAAAAGTGTATCCAGGATGTTCGCCTCGGAGATTGCTGGAAAGTCGGATCTGAGACTGAACGAAATGTCTAATTTGTAAACTATCTTTTTAAAAAAAAAAGTATTGGGCAAGTTGAATTGTACCACCAATTTTTCGAAAGAAGCAAATTTATTAAAAATAAAAAGTTTAATACCTGTATTAATACATCTGTACCAGTTATTAAAGATGGTATCTTGGAAAGAAGGATGAAAGGAATGAGGTAAACACTTTCTTGTGACTGTCTCAGGAATGCACACAGGGTTGTATTCTTGTAAAAATATAATGAGGTGCAGGTATAGCGCAGATGATGATTGCAAGACACAGGCATGGGTTGGTTTGATTTAGTCATTATTTAGTCTTGTGAAAGATTTGGTGGATGTCGCTATTGTGTTGGCAGCCATTGTACATTGAAGAAGTGTAGTTTGACTATTGTCCTCTTGATGGAGGCAAGAACTTGTGTGGTTTGTAATCATGGGTTTCTTAACTATTTTGAGTTGCAATTGGAACCATCTGCAGTCACTGTCCAACATCCCTGGTTCTGACCTTGTCATTGGAATTGGATTGTTTACAAAAATGCTTTGGGAACATGCAGCGATATCTGGGGCTAAGATTAATACCAATCTACTAAAGCTATCTTTGTTATAAATATAACTCCAGCCCATTGACTCTAATTTCTTTAAGCTTCTTTGATACCACACTTAATCAAATGCCATTTGGATGTCCAGAGTACATAATTTCCCTCTGAAATTCAAGTTTTGTCTAACTTAAAATAAATCTGAGTCCAGAAGTCTGATTAAGTGTAAACTTGCATATACTTCAATTTGACATAGCCATTTAGAATGCTGGTTCATTTTCAATCTTTTTATTGGTTTTTATAATAAATACAGTACAATGAATAAAAGGGAATGAAATTGAAAGTACAATAAAGGAGACCATCTAGAAAAAGACAATCTTACATACTCAAATAAAGGAGAAAAATTGAGTATATAATTTTTTTAATTGTTCAATAATTTTAACCCCTAAGTATGTGAAATTAACACTGACAATCTTTAATAGAACTTGAGTGTAGATTGGGACCTGCACATTAATTGGAAAAAGTTCACTTTATGAAGGTTTAATTTGTATTCAGAGAGCTGAATTGAGAAAACATAGAAAAATAGCTGGGATAGATTTATCAGGATCTGAAATATAAAATAATAGGTCATCTGCAAACAAAGAAACCTTATGAGTTACTCCGTTTCTGACAATCCCTTGTAACTCATGAGTGACTCTAAGGGCTGTTGCCAAACTTGTTCGTTCCTCATTACCATCCGCTTTTCTCCTTGGGTTCTACCATTTACCTATGATCTAAGAGCAGTTTATAGTGGCTGGCCAACTAAAATACTCATCAGCATGTCTTTGGCATGTGCCAGGAAAACAGTACCTGGGGAACCCCAGTCAATTGCAGGATTGAACTTGAGAGCTGTCAGGTAATAACACTACTAGATGAACTATTTTGCTGATCCAACCTTGGGTATTGATGAGGAACGGGTTATTAATGAAGGGTCGTAACAGAGATCACTGGCTAATTATTTCCCTGAATTGGATGTATTCTGCACTTTGTGCACAAGTTGAACATATTTTCTAAATTGTTGGATAGATGTTGAATAATTACTGAGTTGCTGTCTGTGACTATGCCCGGATTAATAACTAAGCAAAATGCATTTGGGAGTGATTTTGTAAAGTTTCCTGCATCCTTCAGGGAAGTCTAGCATGCCTGCCATGTAAGTTTTTAAATTTTGTTAGCAATTTGAAATATTACAATCTGCAAGAAATCCAATTCAATAAACCATTTGACCTTAAATTTGTTGCCATTATGTTATGGTGCCATTAACACATAACATTTTGTATTTAGCTTCAGAATTTAATTTATTAAAATAGTTAAACATTTATTTTAGAATGCAAAGTATCTTTTTCAGTGAAGATGTCAATGAAATGTTTAATTAAAAGAAAATTAATGGTTTGAGATGGTTCTTTTGGATGGTTATTTGGGAACAATTTGTGTTATTTCTGTGATAACTTACAGTTTTACGTCAATCCCTCTAGGCTTTGGACGGAAGGATGTAGTTGAATTTTTGCTTCAGAGTGGTGCTAATGTCCATGCGAGAGACGATGGAGGCCTTATTCCTCTTCATAATGCCTGTTCATTTGGTCATGCAGAAGTTGTCAATCTGCTGCTATGTCATGGTGCTGATTCTAATGCTCGTGATAACTGGAACTACACGCCTCTTCATGAAGCTGCCATCAAAGGCAAAATTGACGTGTGCATAGGTAGGCTGTTTTGTAATTTGGTTATATGAGACTATCTACATTGTTTATCCTCATCTCAAAAAGTAGTGTTAATTATTAGCAAGACGAGACAATTGTAAATATTCCTGACATTTTTAATAATGCTATTTAATCACAATTTCAATTTTTTTTTTAAAAAACCTAAATTTTTGGAATCCAACATAATTCTGTTTTTTGCTCAGACATTTCTATGAATAAAGTAATTTTAAACCCATCTCTGGAGTACTCACCTTTGTATTATTTAATATTTTTCAATATCTAGGTGTTCTATAATTTTAAAATGTTCTATATCCACTTTTCTTAGACCAAAGAGTAATTGCTATTCACCCTCACAGTTCAACGATACTTTTGAAATCTAGAGTTGGAGTCTTACAAGGAGGACCTTTCAGACTACGGAGTCTGTGGTAGTCATTAACCACTTATTTACACTAATCCTACATTAGTCTTGTTCTCTCAACCTTCCTCCCAGTTTCTACAGCTTGCCTTTATAGAATACTACAGCACAGAAAAAGCCCTTGTAGTCTGTGCCTAAACATTCCACTTACCCCACTGACCTGCACCCATTTCAAAACCATCCAGACCTCTTTTCCAATTTATTCTGAAAGCTTGAGTGAACCTGCATTTACTACATCAGATGGCAGCTTCTTCCACACTCCCACCATTCTGAGTGAAGATGTTCCCCCTAAATCTTTCACCTGAAAGCCAGGTCCTCTCGTATTCATCTCTCCAATCTAATTTGAAAGAGCCTACTTGCATTTACTGCCTATATTCCTCATTATTTTTTAAACCTTTATTAAATCTCGCCTCATTCTTCTACTCTCCAAGGAATAAATTCCAAATCTGTTTAATGTTTCCCTGTAACTCAACTCCTGAAGAACCAGCAAGATCCCAATAAATCTTCTCTGCACTCCTTCTATCTTACTGATATCCTTCCTGTAGTTCAGTGACCAGAACTGCACACAATTCTCCAAATTTGGCCTCTCAAATGTCTTGTACAACATCACCAAAACATCCCAACTCCTGTACTCAGTACTTTGATTTATGAAGGCCAAGATGACAAAGGCTTTCTTTACAATCCTGTCTTCCTGTGATGCTACATTCAGGGAATTGTGTATCTGTATTCCCAGATCCCTTTGTTCCTCTGCACTCCTCAGTCCCCTACCATTTACCGAGTATGTCCTTTCTTGCTTTGTCCTTCTAAAATGCATTGCCTCACACTTGACTGTATTAAACTCCATCTGTCATTTTCTGGCCCATTTTTCCAGCTGGTCCAGATCCTTCTGCAAGCTTTTAGAATCTTTCTCGCTGTCCTCAACACCTCCAATCATGGTGTCATCAGCAGACGTGCTGATCCAATTTCCCACATTATCATCCAGATCATTGATATAAGACAACAAACAACACTGGTCCCTGAAGCAAATGACTAATCACAGACCTCCAGTCTAAGAAGCAATCATCCACTACCACTCTCTCTTCTCCCATTCAGCTAATTTTGTTTCCAGTTTACGACCTATCCATGGATACCTAGCGTCTGAACCTTCTGAGCTAACCTCCCATGCTGGATCTTGTCATAGACCTTGTCAAAGTCCATGAAAACAGCATCCGTAGTCTTTCCTTCATCTACTTTCTTGGTAACCTCCTCGAAAAATTCTGATTCATTAAAAGCTGCCTACCACTCACAAAGCCATGCTGACTATCCAAATGCTTGTATATATGATCTCTCAGAATACCCTCCAATAATTTAACCCCTCATTGGCCTGTAATTTCCTGATTTAGTTTTGCATTAGCAATTAAGCTGCCAACCTACATATCTTTGGGATGTGGTAGGAAATCTACATGGTCACAAGTAGAACAAAAAAATGCCATGCAGACAGCATTCGAGGAAAGGATTGAATCTAGGTCTCTGGCACTGCTGTCCTGTGTTATCTCTCCCTCCAGTTTAACTCTTAGTGTTGAAGTATCATCCTGGTAACCACAGCCCCCATTCAAAATAATACATCTTCCCGAAGGTATGGTGCTCAAACAACTTGTAACTCTTCTCATGATGTAGCCATGCTTTTACCTCATTATATTTCAGACTTTGAGATGTTAAAGACAATATTGCATTAGCCCTTTTGATTATTTTCTGTACATGTGCCTAACATTGTAATGATGTGGGCATATGAACCCTACCATTCCCACTCTACAAAGTACAAAAGGGAACTGGAATTTATTTAACGTAAATGCACTTAACTTGCACTACAACTCAGTGGGTAGCTTTATGATGGACTTTGTGCATATGTTGAGTTCACACACAAACCTTTGGCTAAGATGCTGCTGCAGAATGGGCAGATTATTAAATGAATACTAATTTCACAGTTGATAGTATTAAATGTGAATTCAGTAAAATGTTAGGTGTGGGGGATTCTAGATTAAAAGTTAATAATTTCCCTACTGTACCACTACTGTTGTACCTGTTTAATTGTTGCTTTAAATGTGTATTGCTTAAACATTGTTTTACAAAATTGGGCAGAGAGGAATTTGATGCAAAAGAGGTGTTGCCCTTGGACGCAGTACCAGTGATTTCACTTTTGAACTATGAGCTTTGATATTTTCTCCTGTGCTTTGTGCAGTTTTGATTTTTTTTTTAATCTCATGATTTTATGTCCCAGATTTATCTTGTAATGCATAAATGAATTTGTTCATAGAAATGTGTGTAAAACAGAGTTCCTTCCTTGTGATGAATTGGCTCTTCCAACTGTGTGCTGTTATCACTCCCTCCAACTTAATTCTTGGTGGTTAAGTATCATTTTGATAACTATACTGCTTTTCTCCAAAGTCGTACATTTTCCTGAAGATTTGGGACTCAAACAACTCGTGACACTTTACAAGTGATCTAGCCATTCCTTCTTGATGCAGCTTTTTATTTCGTTATACCACAGACTTCTAGATATTAAAGAAAATACCTTTTATTTTGTGATGAAGCAATAATTAAATTACCAGGTCCATAATCCAGATCCTGCATTAGAAGATGTGGATTTTATATCCTGTTAAATTTTGATTCTTGGAAGTGAGAGGTAAAAAAAAACTCTCCCAGAAACCCAGATAATTTCATTGTTAATGTCAGATTGAAAGAGCAAAAATAAATGCATAGACCATTTAGCATAAACTTAAAAGCATTAGATTCAGACAGGGAAACTCTAACTTTTATTTGGTCTCTAAGATTGGTATCTAAATTCCATTTCTGCTCGGAGAATTGTACAGGCAAAATGCCAGATTCCCATCTTATTCTGTCCCACTAGCAAGAACCTATCCCAGCTGGTAACACAGTAGTTTACATCCAAAAAAAAGGCTTTAATGTGACTCTACACCCCATAATTTCATAATATCCCATCAACCCTGTGCAAGAACATCTCATTACCATCTTAATTTTAAGCAATGGTTGGATGTCTCTGGATGGTTGACTGAGCCAATTGCATAATACTGAATTGATTCTTTGGTAGATAGTGAACCAGCACAAGGTATATTTATTGATAATTGCATAATGTAATATTTGCAACTTAAAATAAATTTGTTCATGCCTGCATGCTGCAAGATTGAGATAACAATGAGTCATTTGCTGACAAGCAGCAAGTAACATTTGAGCTACAAATTGAGTAAACATTGATCTTTGAGTCTAATTACCTGTCCTTGATATTGTGGCACTAGTGTCCTATCCTCCTTCTCCAGAGTTCATGAGGTCAGGAGTTGGGCCAGCCACAAATAATTTGTTTACAAGTATCTCAGAATTTGGCTTTTTCTGAATTACTGACAACATAATACCAAAAGGCACAAGTCAGTTTATGCAATATTTCCACTGACCAAGAAATTTGGCATCAGACAAAAGCAGCCCATTTGATTTGGTTTTTTTTTACCCCTCCATTTACTCTAAGCCTCATCGTCAACAGACATAGACTATGCTGTCTAAGAAACACTGCAGTTATTCTTGGAACACATCCATAACCCATTGTCTGTACCATCAAGAGGAAGAAAGAACTTGAGGTGCATGGGGGGGAAAAAATTGGCACCACCAGTTTCCATTCCAAGTTGTAATGATTAAATCCTTCTGTTTTTGATTTGCAGTTAATTTTGTGCCTATCCCTTTAAGAAAAAGTATTGTTTGTATGTTTCCATAGTGACTGACATAATGTGTAGTAATATTTCAGTGGACCAAGAGCTTGTATCTCATTCTTTAAAAGAATCATGAAGGGGACTTAAGCTCGAAATACTTTGAATTCTTCTTCATTCATCTTGTCTTAATTTTGTCTATTTCTTACATCTGTTTAAAGTTGAATATCATTATACAGTATGCTTTGTTGTTAGGAAAATCTCAACGCGAAGTTATTGTAAAATGTTTATCCATTTTATCAACAAATTAAATCTACTTACAGCTGCATCTACAAAGTTCAGTTTTTTGGATTAAATAAGATAGTAATTCGGAATATCGCTCCAGTTTCCTTGACACAATTTGAAATTGGGAAATACTGGAACTTGGAAAGTGCCATCTACACAAGTAACAAACCATTCTGATTTAGAATTGTATTTGTTCCTTCATTGATGCTGGACTAAATCCTGGAATTTGGTTTTGAACAGTAATATCTAAGTATTATCACCAGAAGGTCTGAAATTAGTGAAGAAAATGACTTCACTTTGCCCTTGATGGCATTTGAAAAAAAGGAGGCAAATGCTGGCTGAAAGTTGATCCTACTGACCACTAGAGGGCATAGGAGTCGGATGGTCCCACTTCAGGTTGAATGGACAAAATTTATGTCTAGTGGTCGTTAGTTGATAATAAAATATAAGTAATACAAAAGAACCCACATTTCTTTATCGTAATAGAAGAAACATCATATGGTATCAGGAGTGGGGTATCAAGAGGAGACATGGAAAGTATGAAGCTCCTGACATTGTGAATTGGGCAGGAAATGTCGACCACGAGTGGCAGTTGTTCAAACAGCAACTCCTGCTGTGTCTGAAAGTCATTGGACTTGATAACAAACAGGATGCATGGAAGATTGCACTGCTACTTACCATGGCGGGACCTTGGACACTAGAGGTTTTTCCAACACATTTGTTTTTGCTGAGGCAGATGACCAGGGCAAGTTCGACAAGGTTATCGAAGTTTGATGGACACTGCTCACCAAAGAAACAATGAAATGTTTGAGTGGTATGTGTTTCACTCGCTCACGCAGCAGCTGGCAGAGAGCTTTGATACTTTTTTAAAGGACTTGAAATTGAAAGCAAGAATGTACAAGTTTGAATTGCTGCAAGATTCAACAATCCATAATCAAATTGTTCAGAATTATTGACAAGAAAGTGAGGGGTTGCTACAAGAGATAGAGCTTACCTTAGTTGGAGCTGTGAAGATGTGCCATGCCAGTGAATAATCTCTGCAGCACATGAAAAATTTTGGTAAAAGGGCAAGGAAACAATGGCACACCCGTAGCCACAGTGTCTGAATGCACACATGAACAAAGAATGGGACAAGGGAAACAACAAAAAGACATTCAGTTGTAAATGATGTGGCACTCAACATGCACCAGAACAATGCCCAGTCTATGGAAAAGTTTAATTCTTTTCTTTGGCTTGGCTTCACGGACGAAGATTTATGGAGGGGTAATGTCCACGTCAGCTGCAGGCTCGTTTGTGGCTGACAAGTCCGATGCGGGACAGGCAGACACGGTTGCAGCGGTTGCAAGGGAAAATTGGATGGTTGGGGTTGGGTTTTTCCTCCTTTGTCTTTTGTCAGTGAGGTGGGCTCTGCGGTCTTCTTCAAAGGAGGTTGCTGCCTGCCGAACTGTGAGGTGCCAAGATGCACATTTTGAGGCGATATCAGCCCACTGGCGGTGGTCAATGTGACAGGCACCAAGAGATTTCTTTAGGCAGTCCTTGTACCTCTTCTTTGGTGCACCTCTGTCTCGGTGGCCAGTGGAGAGCTCGCCATATAACACGATCTTGGGAAGGCGATGGTCCTCCATTCTGGAGACGTGACCTACCCAGCTCCGTTTGATCTTCAACAGCGTGGATTCGATGCTGTCGGCCTCTGCCATCTCGAGTACTTCGATGTTGGAGATAAAGTTGAGTACAAAGGACAAAATCACAATGCAAAGCAATGTTTTTTCCAAAGGAAAACAAAACACTATAAAAGAAACTGCCCTCAGTGATGCATTCTCCATGGGCATGATAGTGCAGGAAGCTTTCAAACCAACACACTGAACAGCCAAGAGTTGAGCAGGACAAGTAGATGGTGCCATTGCATGCAAATGACGTGAATATTCCTTTCAAGCCGGACACTAGGCAAAGGCTAATTTGATCTACGAATGTGACATCAGGTCAATGAAGATAAAGCCACACATCCATTCAAATTCTGTTAAGCTCAAGGCCTACAAAGGACAGCACATTTACATGAAAGGCACATGGACACTCGAGGTTAAAGGTAAAGAGCGCCACCTCATGTTTGTAGTAATTGCAGACAGATAAGACTCACTGCTTGTTGACAATAGCGTCAATGCACAGAGCAGCATGGAGGAATTACTGGATCAATTTCCAGACATCTTCAAGGGGTTTAGTGTTCTACTATTAATCTATAAGATAGTTAAAGGAGGACGCTCAGCCACAGTACATGCCCCAAGATGGGCTCCAGCACCATTAAGCAGGAACGCGACTGAATGATATCACTGGGAATCATAAAGAAAGTGGAGGAGCCCACAGAATGGGTGAATTCAATGGTGTGTGTCAAAAAGAACTGTGACCTATGCACGTGCATGAATAAAGCGGGAACATCAGATTCCAACCAGGGATGAAATTACAAGTGTGATGGCTGGTGCAAAGTTTTTCACCAAATTGGATGCATCCCAGTGATTCTGGCAATTAAAACTGCATTAAGATAGCACAAAATACCGTACATTCAATACACTGTTTGGTTGATACTCCTGTTTAAGGATGCCTTTTAGAATTTCCTCAGCTCCTGAACTGTTCCACAGGACAATGGAGCACATCATGGAAGGTATAAATGGGTATGTGGATGACATAATCCTATGAGGAATCCACACAGGAGCAACACAATGAAAGGCTCATCAAAATGCAACAGCACATCCAGAAGAATGGATTAAAGCTAAACAGAGCAAAATGTCAGTTTAATGTAAAGAAAATCACCTTTCTGGCAGATGAGCTGTCATAGGCAGGTGTGGAGCCAGACAGGAGCAAGGTGAAAGCAATTCCAGAGATGCCTAGACCCACAGACAAAAAGTGCATTCTGAGAATGATCAATTTCATTGGTAACTTCATACCAAACCTGTCCTCCAAAACAATGTATCTGAGGGAGTTATTACATGAGAAATGTGGTAGGTGGTCCAATTGAATTCATAAGCAAGAATGGGGCCGACTGAAGACTGAACCAACTACAGAACCGTTGCTTTTAACTTTCTTTGACCATCCAGAAAGACTAAAATATCTACGGATGCTTCAAAAGATAGAATAGGTGCCGTACTACTTCAGGCTGTGGGAGAAGATTGAAGGTCAATTGCATGCACTTCAAGGATGATGACCATATCTGAATGACGATAGGCGCAGATAAAGAGTGCATAGATCTGGTCTATGGACTCAAGAAATTCCACAGCATTATGTATGGTCTTAACAACACATGTGGCAGGGATGGAACACAAGCCATTAATAGCCATAAATCAAGAGAATTCTGTGACATGTCGTCATGAATCGAAAGACTGGTGACAAAGCAACAATGTTATGACTTTGAACTGGTATACACACCAGGGAAACTTGATGTGCTGGCTGATGCGCTGTCCAGGGCAATGATGCAGAGTGAAGTACATAATAAGTTCCACAGAGACGAATGTGAATCTCCAAGTGAATCCAATCACTGAATCTCTTCCCATATCTGATAGGAAATCCAAGCAGATTGCACTGAAACAAAAAAGGACATAGCTCTACAGAAGATCATCTAAGAATCTGAATGAAGATTAGCCTAGAGGTTGATGTCATCAATACTCCAATATCTGAACAGAGCATTGTCAATGGACTTCTACTCAGACTGAGCAGAATTATCATTCCTCAATCACTCCAGCAAGAGATGCTGAAAGGCTGCATGAGGGGCACCATAGAATGGATAAATGGAAGAGGAGGGCCAGAACTGCTGTCTATTGGCCAGGGATAAATCCTGACATCGATGGAATAGTCTCAAGCAGATGCAAAGCAGCCAAAGGAATCCATGACCATAAATGACTTGCCAGAGGAGCCATGGCAGAAAATTAGGACTGGTTTGTTCCACCTGGATGGAAGGAATCACCTGCTGGTATTGACTGTCTATCAAACTATTCTGAGATAGACATGTTGGAAAGCAGTGCTTTTCTGAGGTCGATCTTTTCAAGATATCATCTACGGTGACAATGGACCATGCTATAGTTGTAGAGAATTCCAGAACTTTGCAGAAGAGTATGATTTTTGACTTCAAGTCCTCTACATCCCAGTCAAACAGTAAAGCAGAGAAAGGAGTTCACATAAACAGCTACTCAAGAAAGCACAAGACAATGGTTCAGATCCTTATCTATCTCTGAGTTACCAAGCTCTGAATGGAGCAGGAAGAGGTTGGAGAACTAGAGGAAAGCAGTGAGAAGAGGAAGAGATGGAAACAGGGAGTGGCCTAATGAAAACTATAGAAGTCAATATTAATGACATACGTTGGAGAGTGCCAGCATGGAATATGAGATGTTGCTCCTCCAATTTAAATGCGACTTTGATTTGACAAGGGAATGCCATATATAGACATGTCAGCTCAGGATTGGGGGACAAAATTAAAATTGTTGGCCACTGGGAGATCCCTGCCATTGCTGCAGTCAGGGCAAAGGTGCTCAATGAAGCTATCAGCCAGTTTCTGTCCAGTCTTTCTGATGCAGAGAAGGCCTCAACGGCATTACCAGGTGACCCCCACAGATTCACATTTTGTTTAGCTTAGGACTGTTTTGAGCCCTGATGGTGTTGAGGGAGGAGGTGGGGACTAGAGTGTGGCAATTCCTGCAGGCACAGGGGTAGGTTCCATGAGGATGATTAGCAGGAAGGAGTGAGCAGTCCATATGGAAGGTTATGGGAGGAGAGCAGAAGATGCATCTGGTTGTGAGATTATTATGTAGGTGATGGAAATGGCAGAGAATAATGTATTGGATGCAGAGGCTGATGGGATAGTCAGTGAGGACGAGGAGAATCCTAACCTTGTGTTTTGGGGCAGAGGGAACCAGGGCATATGTGTGGAAATGGAGATGAGGATATGTGCTGAGTTGATGGTGATAGAGGGGATTCCACATTTCTTTTTAAAAGGACATCTTGGATAATTGAGTACTGAACACCTTATCCTGGGACTAGATGCTTTAGAGGAGGAGGAACTGAGAGAAAGGAATAGAATCCTTAGAGAGAACAGTGTGTGAAGAGGTGAAGTCAAGGAAATTGTGGGAGTTCTTGGGTTTGTAGAAAATGTCTATAGAAAGTTTGTCTCCTGAGATGGAGTCAGAGATCAAAAAAGGAGAAAATGTAGCCAGAGATGGATCATTTGAGGTCAGGGTGAAAGTTAGTAGTAAAGTGGATAAAGTTAACGACTTCATAGTGGGTGCCTAGATAGCACCAGTGTAGTTGTCAATGTAGTGAGAGGATGAGTTGAGGAACTTGCTTGTGTAAATACCCAACAAATCTACAAATTGCTGCAAATAGCCAACAAATCTGCAAATTGCTGCAAATAGCCAACAAATCTGCAAATTGCTGCAAATAGCCAACAAATCTGCAAATTGCTGCAAATAGCCAACAAATCTGCAGGGGTCATTGACTGCATCATTGGAGAGACTGGATGCAGATTGGGGAATCATTTCGCTGAGCATATTCACTCTGCAGTATTGTCAATGTAGTGATTTTTACTATCCATAAATAGACTATTTGGCGGCTAACTAGGCTCTTAACTGCAATACATTAGAACAAATTCAAAGTGAAGTCCAGATGTGTTTTAAATTGTTTATTCATGAACACAAAAGGACTCGTAACATCTCTGGTAATGGCTATCGTATGTGATAACTACTGTGGTAATGTGCTAACGATAACATTCAATAGAAAATATTAGAGCCCTCCTGTCTCTATCCCATCATCCCGGTAAATGTGAACTAACTACTCCCTTCCCCTGCAAAACGCATTGGAAAAGAGGGCACGTAGTGAGAAAAATTGCTTTACTAAAAGAAAATTAAATAGGTTTTGGCTGTCTGTGTTCATCAAGAGGTGGGTCATGGTGGTCACAATCATACTTTATACAGACTACCCCAAAAATATTGGAGTCTTAGTCCCCCTGTCTCAATCAGAAAAATTGTGTCAAAGTGTTGTTTGTTGGTGTTTGAGCTACAGCTCTGTCTGCAGTTGTTATTGGTGTTTGTGGATCGGTAACAATGCTTTGGGAGGATTTTTCCATGTCTTGTAACTGTTTTCTTTTCCTGTTGTCCTTTCTCAAAATATGACTCCATACCATCAGACACTTCAGATAAGTTATTTCGAACACCGGATCCCTTTGAGGCTTCGAGTACCTTCATTTTGGCCATAGTAGCAGCAATGTTTGCTTCCAGCTCCAACTGCTCTTCCAAGGCATATTTATCCTGAAGCAATTTTTGTTGATTGTTGTACAATTCTTGTCTTACCTCAAGAGCAGCCTCTTCAGCCTCAGCCTTTATATGTGCAGACTGGCAACTCTGGAGCCTGCTTGTTTGTTTCTCCTCCTTCCAACATTTGTATTTCATCTGGCATGTCAGATGTTGCCTTAATACTTGACTCTTTCTCCAGTTTGAATTGCACATTCTTTGCATTTTCATCCTCTTCACCATTTTGTGACACACCTTCAGCCATTTCCAAGTTTCTGACTTTAAATTCAATTGATGTCTTCTGCAGTGCTTTTACAGAGTCTTCATTCCCATCCACCAAAGTCACCTCTTCTATTACTTGTTTCGGCCTAGCAATGAGAATACTTTTGACACCACTTGTATCTAGGTTCCGCTGCTTCAGTTTTGATTTGAGATCTTTGACCCGCAAGTCTGTGATACTTCGTACCTCAGCGGTGATGCTGGCAGCAGCGGCGGCACCTAATTTTCACGTATCTCTCCCATCAGTCTGCCAAGCTCAAGCTCTAAGCATGCACAACACAAGCCCAAAATCAACAGTCCCCAATGGGCAAGCATCAGTACATCCAAACTGTGTTCAAACTTGTGGGAAAAAAAAGTTTCCACCACAGCAGCAGTCAATAATATCGCTGTTATTCTCAACAAATAACTACCAGCGTGTATATAGGACGTTCTGCTCTAGGATTAGAAGCCCTGGACCCCTCTGTGGCCGATGCTCAGATCGATGGAGGTGGATTGCTGTTAGCGGCCTGCGCTTGGCATTTCCAAACATGGCCACCGTATTGTTTTCAGTATTGCTCCAAACCGAAGAGTGTTAACAGTCCAAATGTTCCAACAATAGCCATTCCATCCAAAACTTTGAGATTCAAGTGATCCATGCAGTTTTGTTGTAGTTGCGGCTATTTTCTGTTGACTAAAATGGAGCAACTGCAATCTTTAAATGGGCTGCTCGGAGGCAAAGTAGGCTGTCAACTGTGATGCATTACAACAAATTTATAGTGAAGTTTAGATGTGTTTTAAATGGTTTATTAATGAACACAAAATGACTCACAACGTCTATGGTAATGCAGTAATGTCTATCATATTTGATAATGACTAACATTCAACAGAAAATATTGGAGCCATACTCCTCTATCTTACCATACCAGTCAACACGGGCTAACTACTTCAAAACTCCGCGAAACCCCAGCGCATGTGCCAACCACTGAAGAGAATAGCGCGTGTGCACTGGAAGAAACCGAATGCATACAGCCTCCGGAACCCAGGACACCGCCAACACCCGCAGCCAAACCAACAACAATAGACAACACACCTGTAGCTCTTAACAGTCAGGGATCTCCCAGTAGCCAACCATCTCAATTCTGCACACAACTCCCATACTCATAGTCTGTGTAATGGAATATATATTTGGGAGATAATTGGTAAAATTAGAGTAGGTTACATGCATACACACATTTTAAAACAGATCTTATTTGAAATACTGAAGAATTCATATTTGCTGAACTTCACAGAAACTATGGAGAATGCTATGCACATTTCACAAGTAGATGCTAGATGTCATCAAATGAATTGACTGGAGACATTCTGGCTGTTTGCAAGTATCTACAAAGTGTGCACAGAAAGGTCACTCCTGGATTCTTGTTCATCTAAGACAATAGATGGGAGCAAAAGACTAACTTCTATTGTTTGCTGGAGAAGGTGGGGGAGGGGGGTTTGCAAGTGAGAGAGTCACATGAGCTTTCGAGCAGTTGCAAGATGGAGAGAGACTGAACAGTCACAGCTGAAGCAAGCAGGAAGCTTGTTGGAATTGAAACAAAGCTCCAGAGCAGCGAATGGCTGTAAGTGCTATCTGTCTGATGTTTCTCTTGGAATAAGAGGAACAGAAAGGAATTATGATAGCCTGAAAGAAAGAGGTTATCATCTGGAGAACCCTGATGGGGCATTTCATCAGCAAGACATTGAGGTGATTAATGGTGGTACCTCAGTTGTGGAAATCCTGGAACAACAAATCTCTCTGCAAACCCTACGAGAGAGAGCCTTCCTAAGTGGTAAACATTTACCTCTCGAGCACCAAAGCCTGGTGAACTTTATACCTGTTAAATTCTGTGCACAGTATAAGAATTGCCTGCAATGGGAGAGAACTTGGAAGAATGAGAAGTGAGATTGAACTGTGAACCAAATAACTTTTCTTACATTTATACACACATCACATGTACGTGCGCTTAGAATTAAGTTGGGTTTAGTTAAGTTAATAGAGATAAGTTTGATTCTGTGTTCATGTTTACAGATAATTAAAAACAACTTTTGTTTAAGTAACCATTTGTCGTGGTGAATATCTATTGCTGCTGGGTCTTGGGGTCCTTTGGGCTCGTGACATTTGTCAATGGCTTCGTGCACTGCCAGACCAAGGCCACTCTTAAACTGGAAAAGCAAAACCTAATATTTTGTCAAGGCATTTTCCAACCGGATGACATTAAGCTCTATTTCCCTGGTTTCTGTTAAGATGCTCCTGTCTCTCTCTTCCTCATTCCTTCGTCTTCTTTCCTCCACCTCTCCACACCCTCCTCTCTCCATTCAGAGAGCTATCCCTTCCCCATCACTTAACTTTTTTCTCCTGTGCCCACCTTTAACCACCTATGATTTCTTGTCTGTGGACCTGGGACCCCTCTTTCCCCACCCCCCCCTGCACCCACCATTTTATTCACCATTTTGCTCATACCTCAATGAAGGGTTCAAGCTCAAAACGTTGCTCTGTGTGATTTAATGATTTTCTCCAGCGTGCAGTCACAGCACATAGTGGGAGGATGAGTTGAGGAGCTTGCTTATCTAATCTTGAAACATGGCTACTTTAACTTTTCACAGCATCCTTGAAGGCTGTCGGAGTACTTGCATCTCCATAAACTACTAGCAAGTCAAAACCAAGTGTTAGAATATATTGCCTATCTTGTATATATGGGAGGAGAATCCAGAGATGTCATGCACATTAATCTCAGCACTTGGACAGCTGTGAATATTTGATATTTTTGATGTCTTGTTACAACTGAAAGTTTGAAGATTCATCTTGATACTTGATGTATGTCTTTTACTGTCAATCAATTGACCTATAATTTCAAGGAATTAAATTATCAGTGGTTGTTTGGGAATTACAATCTGCATGTAAAAGTAGTGCTTGCTGCTTATGTCAAAATAAAAATGCTATCTGTGAGTTTATAGGGGTTTGTGGCATTCATTTCTCATATTCTGATCTGCCTTTTGATTTGACATCTTCTCATGGGATCTATGATGTCCAACCACAATATCATCAACAAGGCTGAACAGCTAATTGGAATGAAGAATGCTCTCAATTAAAAAAACCAGGAAGTAAAGGCCACAGATTATAATTAACTTTTTACTCTCTTACAGAAAGCGAAATAAAGATTGGGACATACACATGGGATTAAGGTACAAGCTAAAATATAAACAAACATTCTTTTTAAAAAAAAACCAACTGAATAGAATTTTAGCATAGAGTAGAAGGAATGGCACTCCACATATTAGGGTCAACTAAATATTCAATAATAATTATAGCCATTAAATAAAATCTCATCAACAAGATTTAACATTTTCAGCTGTCATTCCACTAATAGTGTGAAAATTCTGTGTAATGATTGATTCTGTATTGATTAGTACTGTGTAAAGAGCAGCAAAAGATCAAGTTCTGAGAGAAGTCTTGAAATTTCACACCTTAACTGCATGTGCAGATGTCAGAGATGACAGTTTCGTATGGTAAAGTTTAGTTTTTATTGCGATAGCATATGCTTTGTATTTTTGTGATAATTCTGTATTAGGAAGTCCTGCCTGAGGCTAAGGTCTATCCAATTTTCATTTCCAGTTTGATCCACAATTAGTATCAGTTTTTCCACATTAAAGCTTAAGGCTGATTCCAACAGTATAGTCCATGGCGTTTTTCATGCTGAGTTTTTAGAAAAGAGACCTCTCTCTCCCTCCCCAGTCAAAGATGCATTTAAATACTTTGAAAGAGAATGAAAATATGGAAAGCTTAAGTAATATTTTGTTAGTTTATTCTATTCCTATCAACTTTTGATGCATATTTAAATGTGCTTCCAATGTGTTCATATTTGTTTGGACACAAGTAGCATGCAAAATAATTTTACATTTTTGTTCTAAGTGTGTAATTTAAAATTTAAGAAAACATGCTTTAAACAATTTGATATATTTAGGAGTGGTGTGTTTAAATATTAAACTTATTTTCAGCCATGGCTGAAAATAAGTGTATCACAAAGACCCTGGATTCTAATAGCTTGTTAATTTGACTAGGTTTTAGGGCTTCAGGGAAGAAAGGTAAGCATGTGGTAAGTTGTATTTCTTTAAAGTGTTTGGCTTAATGCTTTCCATACTTTTAATGGCAGTGATGGAGACATGGCAAAATGAGGCCTGGAGCTTTGGCTGGCAGAGTTCCCAGTGTGTTTGATGCGTGGGGCTTTTCCATTCTACTTATTTGACTTGGTTAAATCAATTGAGCCCCTGCTGCACATGAGGTTTTGAACTAGTTTCACATTTCAGTGCTTTGGGCTGATAAGAGTCTAGTGATTGACAGTAGCAGGACTTCATTCCTGACAACTTCAGTAAATGTTTTCATGGATGAAGCCTTCTGATTGCATTTATCAACACAAACAAATCAATCAGTTCACCTTGTCTGTGAGAGTATTTCTGCCAATGTAGCATTTCTCCAATGTCTATTTTCTCAGAAATTTATTGATCTTGAGTGCAAATTATTAATACAGTACAACTCTGATTATCTAAAATGGTCAGGACCGAGCCCATTTCAGATAAAAGGTTTTTTGGAGAACCAGTCATTTTTAAAAAAAACAGCACAGTAGCAACAACAAATTTCTTCTAATAGTATTTAGACAACAAACAACATGGTAAAGCTTATTAAGCATTAAAATAAAGTTTAATTCTCTCCAAAAAAAAATGTTGGCCTCTGCCGATCACTGGCACTTCCCCACTGAGGCCCTGCTTGTGTCGGGAGCCCGAGGGTCCACTGTGCTGCTGCCAGGGGCTCGAGGTCCCTGGTCAGTTCAGCTCTGAAAAAATCTCAGATAAATGAGGATTACAGAGATCCAATTTCAGATAATCAGAGTTGTACTGTATATATTTCATGTTGCATTGAGAGTGTCTGTTTGAAATCATCTATTATTTAGGTGTATAATTCTGTCATGGCTGCTAAATAGACAAGAAATCCAAAGATGTCTTATAAATCATTATTTTGCAATGGCAGTCAGACTTGAATTTTTTGCAATTGTTATGAAGATTTGAAAATCAATAAAAGTGGCCATGAGTTTGGCTTCTTGTTAACAATGGTTTACTGTTTTTTTTTGGTGGGGGGTGGGAGGATGTAATCTGCAGACCTTGTCTCCAATTCAACACCGGTTTGATTGAATTTCTGTCTGAAATTGCTTGGTTATGACTTTTTCAGAGTAAATACGGATGAGGGATAGATGACTTTTAATAACACGTATAAAATCTATGTGGCTTTTTCAATGTTGTTTTAAATCTGAAATATTCCTGGTGACAATATGAAATGTTTAAAATGTTATTTTGAAAGGAGCTGTATGTTGGAAGGAGATGTGTTCAGTGCTGATCAGATTTATTTTGGCAACGCTCTCACAGTTGCATCTATACTTCTATAATGTTGATGTATATAGGAGGATTTCAGTCATCTACTTGGGTAACAAATTTTTTGTGTTATCACAATTATTATGTCGGCAATACTGTCACAAGCATTAACATTGAATGCTCCTGTCAAAATGTTGCTTGCCTTTGTTGCCATCAGCATTTTCAATAAATTTTGAAATGAGTGATATGATTCCTTTTAATTTTAATATGAAATGAGTTATTACCAAAACTAATATTTTTCTATTTAATATGCATCTCATTTTCATGCCTTAATGTTTTTGTTGCAGTTTTGCTCCAACATGGAGCTGACCATCATGTACGAAATACAGATGGAAGAACAGCGTTAGACCTAGCAGACCCATCTGCTAAAACATTATTGACAGGTGAGCTAAATTTAATGGATTTTCTGCAGCATGTGAATTGAAGTGGGGGAGAAAAGTATTCTGGCATGCTGAGTGAAATTATGTGGGAGAAGTGAATGTTTTGCTGAGTTGCTCTTGCATATTTCCCAGTTAATATTTGAAGTCTAGATTTAGCTGTGCCCCAAGAATATCCAGAAAATGACAAATATATTGTGTTGTCTAACCTGCATTTATAGATATTATTGTAATGGTAAATAAATCATAAAAACAAAATTCACATTTTTTTTTGCAATGCTATGTTGAATTTAAAATCTGAAATGAAATGCTACCAGATTTGGTTAACCTGGGTTATCTAGAAGCCTGGATAACTTGTAATACCTATCCCAAAAGTATTCATCATGTGAGCATTGTACTAACACTCAGCTAATTAAACTCATTTTACAGGTGAATATAAAAAAGATGAACTACTAGACACTGCAAGGTATGGGCAGAGTTATTGGTTTTTCTCTTTGATTTATCAATGGGAATTGGTCGGGTTTTTTTTTGTTTTCACATACACTTGTTGACAAGGAATTGTTACATTTATATTGAAGTTTGCTTTGATCAGACAAGAGTAGTTACTTAGTTCTGGACCATACCATAAAGGATCAAAACAGAAAAGATGGAATTAGATGTTATAAAGGTTAATATTTATTTAGAGCCATTCTGTTATAAAATTAAAGATCTTGCATCAATTGAAAGGGACTGCTAAATTCTGGAAGCCTCCCAGAATATTCATCTGTTTAAACTTTGGATTCCACATCATACATCCAACCATGGATATGCAAAATGGAAGAGTGCAGCATTTAACCAGTGAATTACCTTCATGAATAATAACAATACAACGGAATTGTACAGTCGTCAATAGATATGCTTAACTGCATTGTTGTAAGATACTAATTTTATCTGGAGCTTGGTATTACAATAAGAGTGTAATTTTAGCTGGACTTCCACTGTTGCACTAATCAAGGATTGCTTTGGATCCACAGAAGCCATTGCAAAGTTGATTTTTTTTTTTAATTTTAATTTTTTTTTGTGTATCAGGTTTAACTGTGACTACTTGTGTATTTTTTTTCAATTCAAGTATACAATTGTAGTTTTTAGATTTTTTAATATAAAGTGGCATGTAAGAATTTCAGTGCATTATACAGTACACATGAAAATAAACTCATTATCATTAAATTCCTTAAATTTTGCAGAATATAATGCAATTAATACCTTGTGAATGCAGGTCAGTGTATAATTAAATTGAATGATATAAAGTTGCTTGGAAAAACAAGTTGATTATGGGTGAAAATGTCTGGGCATGAGGCATTATATCATCCTGTCATTATAAAAATATGAGAAAAGTTTTTTTTAAATGGCGTTAGTTCATGTCTAATTTTTGCTTTGATCTTTGTAAATTAATGATCATCGTATGCTGGAGATTATCATTGATTCCCCAAAGATGGCGAACAAAAATTTTTTTTAAAAAGTGGGCATTGCTTGTAAAGAAACATTTCAGATGTTTAATCATAATCCTCAGTGTTACCATTAAACTGTAATGTGATGCTGAACATAGAGTTAGGACACCATTTTGGCTCTTTTAATATATAAATGCTCTTTTATTTACTCACTCTCCCTGTTTGACTAAATTGACGATGACTAATAGTTTAATAACTAACTTGAATTCCATATATTTCAAAGTCTAAAGCTGTGAAGCTGATGCAGCTATTATAATATAGTATTTTTACTGCATACATTTTAATTATTTTAATACCTTGAGCACCTCATCAAAGTGAAAAACTGCACAAAAATGATGCTATAATTGTACTTCACCACATGGTGTCATCAGGGGACTATGTCAATGAACAGTGAAGTTGCATATTTGTGTTTCTTGTGATAAAGTTTATTAACACTTTTGTAAAACTATGTACAGAATATAGTAGTTCAAATAAACAGACAAATATTAGACACTGAAGTAAAAGTAACTAATATTTGGGCCTGTGAGAAGTAAAATAGCTGTCCATTTTCAAATGTGATAATAGCAAATCTGCATGATAAAGCTTGTGTATTTATGAAAATCTATTAATTTAAATATCATAGAAAATTTTGTAACTGAAAACTTTGTTTATAGGAATGGAAATGAAGAAAGGTTGATGACCCTACTTACACCATTGAATGTAAACTGCCATGCTAGTGATGGTAGAAAGGTATGTCCAGTTTTTAGCAATTTAAGATTTTTAAAATTAATAAATCTAGTTGAACATTCTTGAGGCATTGCTAATAATCAAAAATATTGTAAAAACAATAAAGCTCAATATGTGGGGGGGAAAAGAGAGGGAATAGGTCCTCAGGATTTCCTGCCAAATGCTTGCAGTTGGTTGTAACTTGTCCTGTCTCTAAGTTGATTCATTCCCTGGAGCCACAAGATATGTGTGGTTATTTTGAAAAGTTCAGGTAGTGTGCTGGATCAAGCAAAAATGATTGGGACAAGACAAGTTGACATCTCAAAAACTGCATTTCTGCAAATAATGAACTAAAGGTTGGTAATATATTTCATTGTTCTGTAGGATTTTGATCCAGTGTGATAGGCTTGTACCCAATGTCAGATTTGCTTGTGGCAAGAAAAAATATCACAGTTAGCTGTTAAAGACCATAATGCTTCTACTTTTATTCTCTCTACAGTCAACACCACTGCATTTGGCAGCAGGATATAACCGTCTTAACATCGTACAGCTGTTACTTCAAAATGGTGCAGATGTTCATGCTAAGGATAAAGGGTAACATTTTTTTGCTGTATGGGATATGGACTGGATGTGATGGGAGAAATAGCAGCAGTGAAAAATATCAGTCTGCAACATGCTAAACCATACAATACCACCTCTACATGCCTGCTAGCCTTGTGTCCATTCCCAGTTTTCTGAGACTTGATGCTGCAAAATTTAAAACAATAAAGAACCATCATTGAGCCACTTAGTGTTTGTTCGGCAGTTCATTGAGATTACAATTGATGCCTTATCTTCATGTGCCTACATTGTCCCCATTTCCTGTTTAGGTTAACAAATATTTATCCATCTCTAATTTTAAAAATAACAATTTGCACATATAATCACTTTGGAATGAATTTCAAACTTCGCAAACTTTGTAGAAATGTTTCCAAACTTTACAAGGCCCTGGCTGTCCCCCAGCCTTTCTAACACAGCACCAATTCCAACATCTGTATACGTAAATTTTTATCAGTTCTTTTATTATCCACCTGAAAATGTTCAAATAATACAATACATCATACAAATGGAAAGAAATATTGGAGATAAATATGATCAATATTGTCTGTCATTCTTCTTCTTTGGTTTGGCTTCGCGGACGAAGATTTATGGAGGGGGTAAATGTCCACATCAGCTGCAGGCTCGTTTGTGGCTGACAAGTCCGATGCGGGACAGGCAGACACAGTTGCAGGGGAAAATTGGTTGGTTGGGGTTGGGTGTTGGGTTTTTCCTCCTTTGCCTTTTGTCAGTGAGGTATAACTTATTGCATACATAGGAAATCATGTGTGTACAACATGTCAATCAAATGCAAAGATCAGTGCAAGTGATAGAAAACAACAAAGTCTGAGTGCAGTTCACAAATTTGTTGCAGAAACTTGGGTCATACAGCATCCATTGTTTCCCTTTGTTTATGGATGCTGCGTAACATGAGTTTCTTCAGCACATTTGAGTATCACCCTTGATCCCAGTTTCTGCAGACTTGTTTAAAATCAGTATGAGTATAGCTTGGGCTATTTTACTGCCATTTAGTTAGCTTTGATTATAACTTTGCAAGGAAATATGGGGGGAAAACAACATTATATGAAGCCATTTCAGCCCATTGACTCCATGTCATCTAGCATAACAATCTCATCAACTTCCCAAGCTGCTGTAAAATTAGCCTTCCGAGCAGATTGTGTCAAAAGGATTAAAAGATCATTTGTCGAGCTACAGAAAGAGTCAATGGGATTAGCGTGCTGTGAATCTGCCTTAGATCAGAGGTGCTGCATTACAACTAATGGGTCTGCATTTGGCTTCACGAAAGCATTAAGAGAGCCAAATCACAATCAAGTCTTTAGGAGGTCTCGGTGAAATTTAGTTTCAAACTACTGTGCATGTTTCTAATGCAAATGTAAAACAATTATGTTTTTTAGAGATTTAGTACCTCTTCACAATGCCTGTTCTTATGGCCATTATGAAGTGACAGAACTTTTAATTAAGGTTAGTATTTAAAGTTTTAATTTAATCTTTGTATAGAATTTGAGTATTATATGCACATTTTAAATTGGAAATTGTGAAGGAATTGTACTCAAAAGTAGCTAAAGCTGAGTTCAAATTCTGCTTGAAATTTAAATGTAGTTTTTAAATATAAATCTTTATAACTATGGAATAATTTTTTTGGCTATCTGAAAAATTAATTATTTTTGAATGTTGTCACTACTTGCAGCATGGTGCCTGTGTGAATGCTATGGACCTGTGGCAGTTTACTCCATTGCATGAAGCTGCCTCCAAGAACAGAGTAGAAGTATGTTCCCTATTGCTGAGTTATGGTGCTGATCCAACGCTGCTGAACTGTCATTCTAAGAGCGCTATTGATTTGGCCCCTACATCTCAGCTAAAAGAACGTTTAGCTTGTAAGTCACTTTATCATTTATTCTGCTAACTTAAAATAATATTCTAAAATGCCTTAGAGTATTTGTTTACAGCAAAGTGTACGACAAGTATATTTTCTGTAGGTTTTGTATCTTGCCTCCATGGTATCCATATTGAGTCCCTTCTCAGCTGTAGACATCTTAATTTTCTAAAGATGCATTTCAGGACTTCTAAACATAATGGCAATGTTTACCTCGTTATTTACTGTTGTTATTTTTAATACAGTACTCAGTAGTGAGCCCATAGGAAAGCATTTTCAATGATGCATAGAAGTCTCAACAGTGGATTTCAAATTGGGGTTGCAGTGGCTACTGGAATAAGCTACTGTGGCATCTCAATGACCACACCTGCAGCAAAAGTGGATGCTTCCTGACCATCCTGCATTCCAAAGGAAGAGGAACTAGTCATCCTGGAAACTTTTATCCCAGAGTCAAAAAAAAAAGGCTTAATCTTTTGGCAAGGATAAAATGGAGAAATCTATTAACAAATGCTTGGAGCATAATCTTGCTGGTGCAGGTACACAATCCTTTATCCGGACATCTAAAATCTGGAAAGCTCCAAAATCCAGCAAGTGGGGAGAGAGACGGCAGCGCGAGTCAGGCAGGAAGGGGGGAGAGATGGCAGTGCGAGTCAGGCAGGCTGGGGGGAGAGACCGGCAGCGCGAGTCGGGCAGGCGAGGGGAGAGACCGGCAGCGCGAGTCGGGGAGGCGAAGGGGAGAGACCAGCAGCGTGAGTCGGGCGGGGGAGGGGTGGAAACCGCCAGCGCGACTGGAAGACACTGGGGGTGGATACAGCAGCACAATTCGGGTAGGCTTAAATCTGGGTTTCCGAAATTCGGAACACATTGTCCCCCAAGGGTTCCGGATAAAGGATTGTGTACCTGCACTAACACAGATTTTCCAGGAAGATGATCATTATTCCATCCCAAATCCAGACACTGACATCCCTTTGATTACTTTATTGTTCAGATAGGAGATTGTCCTGTTTATATCTGCCCTGACAGGTGATGATGATGGGACCTTATCCCATTTACTACATCCATCGCTTTGGCCTCAAAGCAAAGTGGAAGAAAATTATTGAGATTTTCTCACTAACAGTCTAATGATTCTGAAATGTTAAGAGCTGCAAACCTCTAAGCCCAAAATAAATTAACACTAGTGAAGAGACTCTTGGATCCAGTTCTAGAAAACTCCTATGTAAATTTGAAGAGTGCCAAGAAAGTCAGAACTAGTTGACTAAATGTGGCAGGTGTTTGAAATGAAGCTCCACTAAACCTCCAGGAAAAAAAGAGCTCAGACTATTATAAAACAAACTTTCCTTCCAGCTCTATACTTCCTATTGTCTTAGGAAAGTTGCCAACATTTTAAAGGACCCATTCCACCTTGGTCTCACCCTGCTCCCCTTCCATTGTGCAGAAGATGCATGAGCTTGAAAACACAATGCTTCAGTTTCAAGGCCAGTTTCTTTTCTGCTGTTGAGTCTCATTAATGAATCTCTCATTAATAAAAGATGATGTCTTGTTTTAACTGTACCTTTTTATTGCATTGCCTGCTGTACTTGAGTATCTATTGACTTTTCTGGATAGCACATAAAACAAAGCTATCTCAGATTCCAGATTTATTGTCGGAGTACCTGCTGCACATGACATCACATACAACTCAGATTCCTTTATCCTGTGGGCACAGCAGAATCACCACTAATTGGTAATGCAAAAAAAATTAACTGCGCACAGCGTGAACATGCAAACAATCAAAAGAATTGTAAACAGATAACCAATGTAAACAAATTATGCAAGACAAGGAGAGAAAATAAAATTGATCAAGTGCAACAGTAAGAATCCTTAAATGAGCCCCTGATTGAGTTTGTTGTTGAGGAGTCTGATGGTGGAGGGGGAGCAGCTGTTCCTGAACCTGGTGGTGCGAGTCTTGTGGCACCTAGACCTCCTGATGGTGGCAGTGAGAACAGAGCATGTGCAGGGTGGTGTGGGTCTTTGATGATTGCTGCTGTCCTCCGTACATCAGTACATGTATCTCAGTACATGTGACAATAAATAATTAAATCAAAAATGCTGTCATGCAATATGGACAAACAGAATTAACATTTCAGATCAATTAACTTCAAAACTGGAAAAAACATTCTGTAAATTTGATTTTATGCAAACATGCTATAATTTGCCAAGTGCCCTGTTAGCATGCTGCCAGTGTTAATTCAGTATTTTGATCTATTGTTGAATTGGCCTTTAACTTAATATTCTCTTCTCCCTGATTATGGCTTTGAAATGTGAATTAATTATCAGTCAAATGCAAATAGTTTTGTGTTTAATGTTTATATGTGGTAAGTTTGTATCATAATTCCAGATGAGTTCAAAGGATATTCATTACTACAAGCTGCAAAAGAAGCAGATGTTACCAGTGTAAAAAAATATCTTTCATTAGAGAATGTGAATTTCAAGCATCTACAAACTCATGAAACTGCACTGGTAAGAATTGAAAGCTCTGTACTGATTCATTGCAGGTATCCTTTGTCCTAATTTATTTATTCAGTTTAAAATGAAATCATGGAAGAATTCTGTTTCAACTGGATTTTTTTTGCATTATGAATATACATACCAAAATATTTAATTGGCTAAGCATAAATTAAGTTTCAAAGTTTTTAGGTATATTAAGAAGCAAATCTGAAAGGTCACTGAAGCACACATTTTCAGCTAATTTGGACTAATTAACAAAATTAGATGAGATGTTAATCATGGCTAGCTCACAAAACTATAAACCAAGATGCTCTTTATAGTCAAGCATATTATTGTATATGCTGGTGTATAGGATGGCTCGTTTATTGGACAAGCCCCAGATTTTCCACCTAAAATGTAGGTTTTGAGCTATATTGTATGGGGTGTTCCCCCAAGTCTGGCACTTAACACTGACCAGTGGAATGATGCTGTCACAATATTTTAATACCAAATTGCCTTGGATAGGTTTTAATTTTATTAGCATATTTTAAAAATAAACTATTGGCTCCTGTAATGGGTCATTTAAAGTCTGTACAGAGCCTATGGCAGTCATATTGGGCATTTATTAGACAGATGTAGAGCAATTGAACCCCAAGAACTTTCATACTGAAGTAAAATCCTGTTTTTAATCATAACCTTAACCCTTTAAAAAAGGACGAGAATTTTGCTGTATCCAAATTTTTGTTGATTGACCACTTCTATCTTTGGATGCTGTCCCGCCCAAGTTACTCCACCCATTCTTTGCTTAAGATTCCAGATTCTGCAGCTTTTGTTTCTCTTTTGATTCTTTTATTAGCATTTATAGTAAAACATTTTATTAAATGCTACTCTTCTCAGCTGCATGATTATTTTGACATGGGGTTTGATTGTTCCCTTTTGTGTATTTTGTTTATCTGTAGTTAATTGTTGGAAGGTTGTTTGTAACACTTTTGTAAGATGACATGGTGCTAGCTTTAACATGTGCAGAGTACAAGTCAAATAATGTAATTTTCTTGTGTTGCTCCATATATTTGTAGTTTTTTTTATATAAATACAAAAATTGTATTTGAACAGGATATTTAAAATCTTTTAAATTTATAGCACCTTGCTGCTGCTTCTCCATATCCAAAACGAAAGCAGGTGGCTGAGCTATTATTACGAAAAGGAGCTAATGTCGATGAAAAGACAAGAGAGTAAGATCATTTGGAAAGTTTTTTTAAATTTTTTATTTTATAAGAAATACAATACAATGGAGAAAAGGGAACCAAACTGAAAATACAATATCATGTGTGTTTTTTTTATATAAGATAAAATTTCATCGTATAAACTCTCCCCTTCCACTGCAATGGGTGAAAATAAAAAGAAAAAAGATCAAAGGTATTAACCTACTCTAATAATAAAGAAAAAAACTAACAAAAACAGCTGAGCAGTTTATCTTGTGGGTACATATATTTTGTAAGTTTTGGTTCCTACTGTAAATCAAAAAACAAAGATTACTATATCTCATCTGGAAGAGTAAATACATCTTATCTCATTAGAAACATTTACATCATATGAAAATAAGACATAAAAGATCACCATGTATCTTCAAATTTCACTGACGAATTAAATACATGATATCAAAATTTTTCTAAGACAAGAGAGAACCATTGAAACACTGTTGGAGGTCAAGAGTCTTTCCATTTGAATAGGATGACTCTTCCAGCCAACAATGTAGAGAAGGCCACAACCTGTTGCACAGGTTCAGAAAAACTCCTTATGACTGGATCAATAAACCCTGAAAAGAGCAGTTATTGGATTGGGTCATAGCTCCAACTGGAGTATAGTTGAAAGATGTTAAAAATTTATTTCCAATATTTTTCTAAGGATGAACAAGACCAAAACATGTGTCAATGTAGCAATTTCATATTTTGCATTTGTCACAGTTATTAGAAAATGATTGATTAATAATTAACTAATTATTAATATTAGAAAAATACTAGCCAATTTATCTTTGGACATGTGAACACAATGCACCACTTTAAATTGGATTAATGAATGAAGAAAGTCATATATAGATGTATTTTACCAGTTTAAATGTCTTGTCCCATAGATCCTCAGATAAATCTTGCAAGTTTCAGTTCCCAAACCTTTTTTATCTTATCATAAAATACTGGACATAATTTTAATAATCTATCATATATAATTCCAATTAATCCTTTCTGAGAAGGATTCAATTGAAAAATATTATCAATTAAATCTGGTGGATATCCAAATGGAAAATCCAGTAATATGGTATTTAATTTGGAAAGTTTTACTTTAACATTCTTACACGGTGAAGAGCATCCCAATAAATAATCTTGCATCTCTCTGACCCTTTCTTCTAGTCTCTTAACACCCCTCCACATGGCATCAGAAAAGGCTCACAATGATATAATTGAAGTACTCCTAAAAATTGATGCAAAGGTATGTACTTGCTTTCACAAAATAGAATATTAAATAGTGCATGAAATATCAATCAGAGTTTTTGTCTAATTATCATTCATGTGACACACAGACAAATGGGGGCCTGCAATTTGTAGAGCTTGATCTAATATGACAGTGCTAAGAGTTTGTTCTGTGAATGTTCTGATTGATAGGTGAATGCCTTGGACAATCTTGGTCAAACCCCTCTACACAGGGCTGCACGTTGTGGTCATCCTCATACATGTCGCTTTCTGCTGGCTTTTGGATCTGATTCATCAATAGTATCTCTTCAAGGTTTCACTGCATCACAGATGGGTAATGAAAGTGTGCAGCAGATTTTACAAGGTAGAGAGATTTAGTTTATTCTGTTCCTTTATCCTAATCCCTTGTTACCATTCTCTGTCTGTTTTGTCAAATACCTTTGGGTTAACTTGTACCCTTACTTTAAAAAAAAGTAGTTGTCCTTTGACAATCCAACTCTAATGTTGGAGTTATCTTTAAATGGGTAGTTTGATTCTTTATTGGCTCTGTCGATAGGACGGTGGTAGCAAGGGGGCAGAAGCAATGGCAGACCAAAAGCCTCATCTGTTAAACCACTTCAATTTCTGCTCTCAGCAACCTCAGTTTAAACCAAAAATTCTCAGGCTCCTGTCATTGAACCTCATTGTCATGAAGTGATTATAAAAGCAACCATTTACTTTTCCCTCTGAAAATGAGTGAAGCCTTCATCCAAAGCTCTGTCACTTGAATATATACAGCCCCCTACACCTCCTTTCACAGTGCCAAAATAAATTTTTACTTCTATTATCAATTATGCCTTTTGTCTGTTGGTCTGTACTCCTCTCCCTCCCATTCTTTCCCCAGCCTTTAATTCAAATGCCTGTCTTTTCACTTGTACTTGAGGAAGGGCCCAGGCCTAAAACATTGGTAATATATCTTTACCTCCTATGAATGCTGCGATATCAACCTCCCAGTCCGCCCTACGTGATTTCTGTAATTTCCACATTGTTCCCCTTAAGTGTGGCCAGCTAATTCAGACTATTGTTACTGAGTGGAATCTCTACATTTTAATATACATATTTCATTGTTGTTGTAGCTTTAAACTATTATACACTTCATTCCTTTTCCCCAGCTCTATCTTTGGTATTTATTATTTTTATCTACCTCTGCAATATTATTCAATATTACAGGAGAGAAGCAAAGCTATCACCAATGGGCAATATTTTGCTCAATTCAGAACATATTCTGTACTTAATTTTTGAAATATCTTAAATGACACCATTTTTTTTTTCCTTCCTTTACCTGGCCCCCTCTTCACCTTGTCCCTGTGTCTTCCCAAACCTATTCTAAATAGGTGCCATGGTTGGAAATTGTGATACAGAAAGACAGCTTTTGGAAGCAGCTAAAACTGGAGACTTGAATGTCATCAAGGTAATTTTTAAAAATTCAATCTCCTTTTTCCTCCCACAATAAAAGATTTGAGTTTTGCCAACTTAGTCATTAGATGGCAGATGCATCTAAATCCGATGCACTTAATTTTATTAAAATTAACAAGGAGAAACTGATCAAAGGTGAAAATACTCCATTTAACCATATAACCATTTACGGAGCAGAAACAGGCCATGTTGGCCTTTCGAGTCCGCACCAGTTCACTGATTTTGTGCGCCCTCTTCAGGCATTGGTGATTTTAAATGTAGTGTATCTTTGAGAATTTTAACATCTATCCATAGGTACTTTGTACTTTGTCTCATATTAGTTCACAGATAAAGATCTGCAGACTGTTGTCCATAAATATAGAGCTCAAATCTGAATGTTTCAATACCATTTCATTAAAAACAAAAAAAATTATCGTATGCAAAATCTATCAATGTTCATTCAAGTAATGCAGTGGTTCATCTAATTGCAAGAGTTGCTAATCACAAAGTTTACAGAGACTGTAGTTTCATCCAAATGATGATGCTAATTTTGTCAAATATCATGAAGAGTATTTACAAACTTGCTGAGATGGAAAAAGTAGCAGGGTCTGGAGTTAAAAATTGAAAAACTTGGGACGAAATATCATTGGAAAAAATAATATACAATCAACTTTATCCATTTTCAGACAAAATTATGAATTTTCTGTAAAGTTTGATCAGGGTGGCATTGAAATGAATAGAGCTTCTTGGATTTGAGTGCTGTTTAGTTTTCTTTGCACACTACTCTTATGGAACTAAAACTCTTGGAGAATAAAGAAGATTTTTCATTTTAGAAACTCTGCACTCTTCAGAATGTAAACTGCAGAGACGTAGAAGGCCGTCAATCTACTCCACTCCACTTTGCAGCTGGTTACAATAGAGTATCAGTCGTGGAATACTTGTTGGAGAATGGTGCTGACGTTCATGCCAAGGACAAAGGGTAATATTTAATTTTCAAGACTTTCTATTTTGTCAGAAGTGGTTTCTTAAATGATCAATAATAAGCATCGACAATTAGTTTGTCATTTGGATTGAAGATTGTTGATTTTGTTTGAAATGTGCAGTAGAGGTTGAAATTGCTCCAGGGATTAGATTTAATATTTAATAGTTTTACTTTTTTGTCAATTGTACTCATGTTTGTTAATCAGGATTTTTAGTTGTTAAGCACAAAAGTCTTCAGATGCTGTGATTGTAGTAAAAACACAGAAATACTAGAGGAACTCGTCAGGCCTCAGTGTCCATAGGAGATATGATGTATAATCGATGTTTCAGCCTAAGCTCTTCAACCTTGCTGTGAGACCTATTGAGTTCCTCCAGCATTTGTGTTTTTACTACCATCACAGCATCTGAAGACTTATGTGCTTAACTCCAGGATGTTTAGTTGGACTTGAAAATAAGGAAGCATTTGCATGCTGAGATTTTAAAATATAACTGAAAACTGATATTATAAACCAGGGGGTTCCCAACCTTTTTGTTCCTCTGTACCCCTTTATAGGTTCCCGTGTACCCCTAAAAATTAAGGATTTAAAAAAAAACATGACATTGTGCAATCTGAGTGCAGATTACAACATTGTATTGTACAGTAGTGGTTATTCTCTCCGACCCAATGTACCCCCTGAAAAGTGCAAATGTACCACTGGGGGTACATGTACCCTAGGTTGGGAACCCCTATTATAAACCAAAAGTGCATTTAGAATCATTTTCAATTCCTGATCCTATGACTACAGAAGAAAGGAATTGGGTAGCTGTGTTGTGAATTCAAAATGTTTGCAAGTACTTGGACCAACTTCAAACTAGTGAAGTTTTACACACTGTATTGGTGCCTTTGAAAATGATACGAATTAGTTGTAATTTCAGGCATCTTATTCTCATCCTTATTTTTTTAATCTCTTTCAGAGGTCTGGTGCCATTGCACAATGCATGTTCCTATGGGCATTATGAAGTAGTAGAGCTACTAGTTAAACATGGTGCAGTGGTTAATGTAGCTGATTTATGGAAGTTCACTCCTTTACATGAAGCTGCTGCCAAAGGAAAATATGAAATTTGTAAACTTTTATTAATAGTAAGTTGAACCATAACAAATGGCTTCTACTTTAATGGAGACTTTGTTGTTGAGTCTGGCAACTTTTGCCAATTCTTCATGCACAATTAAATATACAGTTCAGGAAATTGTTGCCATGACAACATCTTGCTGAAATGTGGGATTCTGATAAGTGACAAGAATTTAGGCCTTGTATATTTGAAATGATAAATGTATGGTTTTGTTCCTTCAGGTTTTAATGACTGTTAATCTTTTGGGGTGTATTTTTTTTAATATAAATCAGCTTCCCTGTATCTTGCTTTTTATAGATGATTTGGATAAAAGTAACTTGCAGATTGTGCTTTCTTGGCATTTTTGCAATGATTCCTTAAATTCCTTAGTCAAAAATTATAGTCAGCTGCTTCTCCCATTCACTCTTTAAGGGTACTGACCTATTTCAGATTTCAAAATTTCAATGCAATTTCAGAACAGCACGATTGGCGTAGTGGCTAGCACAATGCTGTTACCGTGCCAGCGATCAGGACCAGGGTTCAAATCCTGTGCTCATCTGTAAGGCGTTTGTGCATTCTCCCTGTGTATATGTGGTTTATCCACGGGGACTCTGGTTTGATCATACAGTTCAAAAACGTACCAGGGGTGTAGATCAATCAGGTGTAATTGGGCGGCATGGGCTTGTGGGCCGAAGTGGCCTGTTACCATGTTTAAAAGAGACTTGCAGGCTCGAATTTGCTAGAATTGGCAACATCTCTGATCCAAAGTTCTGGAATGTTGTTCCCACAATGAAAATCCGAATTCCTGCACAAATGTGGAAGCCTTGTTAGTGGAACTCTGAATGACATCCTGGTTGCACTCATACTTTGGCTTTCATGCCAGTTCATTCATTTACAGCTGTAAAACCAGGATAAACATAAAGTAACTTGCAATTTTTGAAGCAATGCTTTCAAGATTTCTTTATTGTCAGGTAATAGTACAAATATTACACAAATTTGCCTTCTGCCAGCCGTAATGGCGAAGAGTCACCATTAGCGTAGCCCCTTGTAGTAAGAGAGAGAAGCAAGAGTCCCTTCAGAGTCACTGAGATCCATAGATTCACCTCCAGTGCTACTGCAGCCACATAGGCCAATGTTCAATCTATCAGCAACCCAAGCTCCATATCTGAACCTCCAACGTGATCAGGAAGTCTTCAGCACCCAAGGACGTTCGGGGGAGCTTTTCTTTTCCTCAGCACCCTCTCAAATCCATGCTTTGATGCCTGGTTCCCAAGAGCCAGTCTCTAGCATCCGGCAGCCCGTGAAGGTCCCCAGACAGCAAGTTGCATGCAGCCTGGGTGGGTTGCTCAGCCCCTCATTTGTCCTCTGCTGTGGTTACCTTCTCTGTAGGGTCGTCACCTCTGCTTCTCCTCAACGGGGAGGGGGTGGGGGATGTTCTCTCTATTTATGGTGCCCTGCGCCGTTCGCTCCCTGGAGTCTGCAGCCCCCTTGTGGCCTGCTGCTGATCACAGGCACTGCCATCTTGGCCACTGAACTCCATGATTGTAGGATTTTACAAACACTGGTTCCTTTAACAGGCAGTTTAAAATCTATACAGAGCTGCCAGCACTAAGACCAGGCAGTTGAACCCTTAGGAGCAATGATGTCTCCACTCTCCTGGTCTGCACCAGCAACAAGGCTGCTGTTACAACAGCTCTGGCAGTGCTGCCATTGTTCATGCTTTTCATTGTTTTCCTTTGGGGGTTTTGATTTTATAAAAGTCAAATGAGAAAAAATTATTTTTAATTTTTTTGAATGTTCCTTTATGACAAGGACATTTTAATGGCATTGAGTCCTTGAAAGTCAGCTAAACCTATAGACGTGGCTTTACCAGCTATCAAATTAAATTCAAGCCAATTTTGGCAGCATGGTTAGCTCAACCCTGTCACAGCACCAGTGAATGGGGTTTGAATCCGGCACTGTCTGTAAGAAGTTTGTACATTCTCCCTGTGTTTGCATGAGTTTCCTCCAGGTGCTCAGATTTCTTCCCACCCTACATAACATACTGGAATGTAGGTCGGTTGGACGTAATTGGGCAACACAGGCTCCTGGGCTGAAAGGGCCTGTGACCGTGCTGCATGTATAAATTTAAATATTTGTGCACTGGTTGTTCTAACAATCATATGACATTGAAGGTCTCGTCCTGTACAGTAGGATCAGGACAATGCCTGCCAACAAGTTAACATTTGAGATTTGTCAAGGATAAGCTTGTGATTGAGTACAAGTGGGATAAGTCCAGATGGCTTGTTGCTCTCAGTAAATCTGGTCTGTATACCCTGAAAGTAAGATGGTTTGTAGTCCTGTGCATCAATATAAAAGTGAACAGCATCATTCAGAAACAATGTAATTAACTTTCAATTAATTAAGAGTTGGGGTAAAGCACACAAATGGGTCCTTTGACCCCACATCCATGCTGACCTTTTTGCCCATCTGCACTCATCCCATATGCCTGTTTAGGAATGCATCTTTCTCTGCCTGGCATATTTAATTACCTGTCTAAATGTTTCAGATGTGGTGATTTAACTGAATCCACCAGTTTCTCTGGCAGAGTTCCAGCAACAATCTACAAAAAATACTTAGCTCTCCAACCTTCTTAAAAGTTCCTTCCTCTCACCTTGAGTCTATGCTATCTTGTTTTAGATACTGTCATCCCAAATAAGTTGATTAACTAATGAAATAGCCTTGTATTTGTAATATGCAGTGTGTCTGCCAAAGCTGAGATGCAATTTTTTTGGCATTGAAATAAGAAAGCTATTTTAACATGTAACCATATAACCAAATACAGCACAGAACAGGCCAGTTTGGCCCTACTAGTCCATGCCGGAACAAATCCCCCACCCTCCTAGTCCCACTGACCAGCACCTGGTCCATACCCCTCCAATCCTCTCCCCTCCATGTAATTATCCAGTCTTTCCTTAAATTTAAATAACGTCCTTGCTTCAACCACCTCTGCCAGAAGCTTATTCCACATCTCAACCACCCTTTGCGTGAAGAAATTTCCCCTCATGTTCCCCTTATAATTTTCCCCCTGCAATCTCAAACCATGGCCTCTGGTTTGAATATCCCCCACTCTTAATTGAAAAAAACCTATCCTCGTTGACTCTCTCTGTCCCTTTTATAATCTTGAACACCTCCATCAAATCCCCCCTCAATCTTCTATGCTCCAGAGAAAAAAGCCCCAGGCTGCTCAACCTTTCTCTGTAACTCAAACCCTGACATCCTGTCAAATTTCTCGTGAACCTTTTCTGCACTCTCTCTATTTTGGAGAGAATGCTCTCCATGGTACACCTGTAGAAGTTTATAAGAGTTTTTGGTGTCATACCGAATCACCTCAGACACTTCACAAAGTATAGCCATTGGCAAGTCTTCTTTGTGATTTCCTCAACATGGAAGCTCCAGGGCAGATCCTTGGAAATATTGACATCCAGTAAATTGAAGTTCCATGGTCCATGTTGATTGTGTCTTGTCACATCTTTTATTACAAATGCCAGTGAAAAAACTGCTAGTTCCAACTCTTGTCTGAAGTGAGATACCTCACTTATTTTAAGGAATGACTCGTGTCCGAAACATCAGTAATATATCTTTACCTCCTATGGATGCTGCGAGAGCTGCTGAGTCTCTCCAGCATTTGTGTTTTTTATTAATATCTTACTGAAATGTTCAGCCAATGCATCACTTTTTTCCCTTTTGGCCTGGTTTGTAAAATTTTACGTTGGGAGTGGTTCTCTTAACAAAACTGATAGATGGGTTCAATGCCTGACATATACTGGTTATTGAACTCTTATCGCTGGCATCTGGTTCCCTGAGCAAGGTCTGAGACCAGACTCTGGATTGCTAACAGTAGTTCATGTTGTAAATAATTAACATGCAGGATTGTGGGTGCGAATTTTACTTTTCTGCTTGCAATTAAATAGCCAGTCCATATCCAATTAAAAATCAGATTTTTTTTTATGAGATGCTAGAAAACTGATTGCATCTTGTTAGGTAAAAACATCATGAGCTGGGAATGTAGAGGGAGTCACCCAGTGCTGGGCCGTAACAAGATGCAGTTGTGACCTTGTACTCTCAAGATAAGAGTGGGGATGACAAATTGATGTGCAGGAGGCTAGCAGAGAGGGACAGCAACAGTTTATTCATTGGACAATGTCATGGTATGATAATTTACTAAGTACGTATCCTAAGGTATATAAAAAAACACCACTTGCTGATAATGGCAGAATGCGCCTTCTCCAACTAACACTGTTAGTTGCAAGTGTTACAATCCGGCAATAAAGAACAAAGAACCTTGATTTCGACTCAGTCTGGTGTTTGACTCACTCATTCATGAACAAAGCAGACCTAACAATCTCCAGGTCCATACTCCAGCAGAATTTCAGTGCTAGGGTGTGATCTGGAGAGAAAATCATTGAGGGAGAAAAAGAATAAAAGTTGTTTAATAGTTAACTTTTTAAACTAATGGGATAAATAATGGTATCAGATGTGTTCATTATCCGTTCTGATTAAATTCCAGCATGGTGCTGATCCAACTAAGAAGAATCGGGATGGAAATACAGCTTTAGATCTCATAAAGGATGGAGACACAGACATTCAAGATCTCTTGAGTGGAGATGCTGCTTTACTTGATGCTGCAAAAAAGGGTTGCATGGCTAGGGTGAAGAAATTATGCATTATAGAGAATGTTAACTGCAGAGATACACAGGGCAGACATTCAACACCTTTGCATTTAGCAGGTCTGGTTTTGTTAAATCTGTACTTTTTCTTTGTGCATGTAGAATAATATTAAGAAAATGCTGCTAACTGAGGGATTAAAATGCTGAAATTTGATACAATTTACACAGATATCCTTAACTCTAAATTTGCCAACAGGTCAAATACTGTAGTAAATTTAGTCTACTTCTAAATGAGTGTAAATGATTAGTATTGCTTGTTGCCCCAGAAAATCCAATTTTTGTAAATTGTAGAAAGGTCATAATCCTACATTTCAGTTAACAATTGATTGTGGCAATCAAAACTGCTGTAAAAGATCTGAAACTTTGAGTTTGTTGGAAAACTAAAGTAAATTTCAAATATCAATTGCATAAATCTTTTGGTAAAACTTGTTTTAACAGCTGGTTATAACAACCTTGAAGTTGCAGAATATCTGCTGCAGCATGGTGCAGATGTCAATGCTCAGGATAAAGGTGGATTGATACCTTTACATAATGCAGCTTCATATGGGGTAAGATTAAATATAATGCAAAACTAAATCCAGTTGTGTTCTTAATAGCAGAAACAGTTTCCATTAATTATATTACTGTTCCTGATTCTGAAGAAGCAGAATATTGTGTTCACATTTTTAATAAAGCATTTAGCTGCTTCTCTCTGATTTGATCTGTACTATTCGGATCAGGCTTCTCCAAGATGTGGTTAAGAATTGTGCTCGAACTCCAATGACGTTATCTTGTTTCAAGTGTATATAATGTCACAAAATCACATGTATTCACTTTTCCTGTTTACTTATTGAAATTAGTTTTCTTCTTGGATGGTCTCAATGGCCAAAAATAACTAATTAGTGAACTTGTAGATGACAGAAAAAATTGAGTAATCGTGAAGAATGTCTGAGGATACAGGACATTTGGAAAGTAAGGTGGCATAATGTCAAGTGGCATTTAATCCAGACAAGTGTGAGGTTATACATTTTTTTTTTGCAAGTTAAATTCTGGGGTCGGTGTGATGTAGTACCTGTATATAACGAGGACTTTGGGAGACTTGATGTACAGAGGGACCTTGGAGTCAAAGTCTATAGCTTGCTGACAGGTGCATGAGATGAGGAAGTTATTTTTTTTATGGTTTACTTCAAAGGTCAGGCCATAGTATAAGAGTTGGAATGTTGTATTGCAGCTCTATAGAATGTTGGTTAAACTTGTTTGGAATATTGTGTGCAGTTCCGGTTCACATACCACAAGAAAAATGTGATCGTGATAGTGTGAAGAAGAGATTCATCAGGATATTGCCTGAAATGGAGAGCTGTGGTTGGGAGAAATGGAATGTAAGAGACTGAAAGGTTGCATTGTGTTTATAAAATTAAGCGACATATTAAAAGTTGATGGGATAGAAGGAGGCACAAGAAGAGTAGTCAGGCATTTAATGTGCAACAAATCTGATAAATTAACAGTAGGGATTTGCCCCTAAAAATGCAGAGAATTCAGGAGTTTTATTCAACCATGTACAAATGCAGAAATCCTCAATGTATTGACAGATTTCAGCCAGAAAATCCATCCTTGACATTCTCAAACATTCAAAGAAGCATGAATCAAAATTCAATTTTTAAATTGCTGCTTATGTTATGTATGGAGCTTCCCACTTGGACTCTGTGGAAAGTCGACTTGAGCAACACAGAAGATACCACAGCCAACTTGAACAAAAGTATGGTTCTATCCATTGGAAGTGTTGGTGGCAAACAGAAAATCTGTCCCAGTAATTAACATGGCATTCAACTATTTAAAAATTCCATTAAAATGGAAAACACTTTTAGAGTGCTTCACAGGGTAGTGAGTAACGAGTTGTTTGGCCAAAGAATTTGGAGGAAGTGGCTTCATTTTTTTTTTGGATAGGAATCAACCATTTAGGACCGAATTGAGAAACTTTGGAGAGTTATGGTACTTGTAATTGCTTTTTGATAGAGGCAAGATCATTGTCCATTGACCAGATGCAAATGTTTTTAATCAAATCATTGGTATGTGTGGATTATTTTCTTGTACTCTCTGCAAGTCCTAGATTATTCCTATTCCCCAAGATGGTTCATCTGACTTTATGTGTGGCTTATAAATGTGCCAATATTGACTCTTTTCAAGTATTCTTATGATCGCAAGTTGTATATTTCAGGAAAAAGAATGCACTTTACTATTTTATCTAGGTTCCAAAACTTTGAAGAGGAAGGAAAACTAATTGTAAATTTGTTATAGTTTAGCTAAGTATGAAGAATTCCAAGCTATTTTTTATATGTAGTTGCCTGTGGAAAAAGTGCAGTATTTTGAATAACTCAGTCGTTTACATGTGCATTTTTTTTATTCTAGCATGTGGATGTAGCAGCATTGTTGATAAGATACAATGCGTGTGTAAATGCAACAGACAAATGGGCTTTCACTCCTCTTCATGAAGCAGCCCAGAAAGGGAGAACTCAGTTATGTGCACTCTTGCTAGCCCATGGAGCTGACCCCACTATGAGAAACCAGGAAGGACAAACACCATTAGACCTAGTCACTGTAAGTGCTGTATTAACATTTACCATAAATCATCTTTTATAATTGACAGTGTTAAAAGGTGATATAATTACATCCAGAGTGAATTTTTTTTTCCATTTTAAATCTAATGGATCTTGTGATGAAAAGCTATCTGAATATGTTGGTAAGAATATAATAGCAATGATATTTTTAACACCTGTAATCTAGTAGTTTTCTGGGGAAGAGGCTACAGGTAAAAGGTTCCATTATTGTTACATAATACTGCATTTAGAAAGAAAATTCTTTGTACTCTAGAATTTCAATACATGTTTTAAGCAAACTGAAATTATTGTTTCCTGGTGTAACATTTAAAAGTTTTAGAAAATGTCTTAATTTGATGGAGAAGAAAATTAATGAAATGTGGTCAATTCTTGAAGGAAAATTGGTTATCTTCAGTCCTCATGTTTATGATGGTGAATATCTGATTAATAAAATGGGATGTGCCTTTTATTGAAAATAAAGTCTAAGATTTTGAGAAAGTTTGGAGTTTTAATGGTCATATTTTAAATACAATCTTTATACAGGCAGATGATGTCCGAGCTTTGCTGATTGCAGCAATGCCTCCTTCTGCATTGCCTTCTTGCTACAAACCCCAAGCTGTTGTCATCAATGCTTCACAAACAGGACCTGACACCACTTCTCTGCCTTCTATTCCATCAAGTACAGGAAATTCATCTGTTGCATGTAGTCTTGACACTCTTTCAACTAGTTTCTGTGAACTTGCTTCCAGTGGTAGGTTATGTGGTGCAGAAGGAATCAGTAGCATAGAGAAAAAAGGTAAAGGGATTTTAATGTGCATCTCTGTAAATAATGACACCTTGATTATTTTTCTGAGGAATTGGTTCAAAAGTAATTTTTCAAGCTGTCAGTTATGTACATGTAATATTCCCAATTTTTTTTTTAGGAATTGTAGTATGTATTGCCAAAACATTGAAGCCTGCAAATTTTAAGGTTTTTTTACATCCCAACCAGATTTGTTTATTGCTTTGCAATCTTTGATTTGTGTTAACTCACTTTAAAATATTCTGAAATCGTTACTTGCAATGTAGAGTATATATTAAATGGTATTAGAGTTGACATAAATCTCCAGAAAATATTTTTGGAATAACTAGAGATTAGAGTTGAAATTCAAATTTCACGCATCAATTGAAAGGAAAATCACTATTTTACAGAAAACCAATCTCTACAATGTGGTACTTCACTTTTCTCTTTGAATAGCTAAATATATCTTTTTTTCCCCATTTGAAATGATTCTCTAAAGGATCTAAAATTATACTCCTCTTTGTAATTGAGCACGGTGTTATCAGTTGAAAATGAATAAATATTTTGGAATGTAAATATAGTATGCTTTGATGTAGACTGACTTTCTAACTATAATGACGTGAAATGCTCCATTTGTATTCCTTATGGTTTCTTACAGCACATTATGATATTAGTGAAGCCAGTACTTCAGTAGTCATTCATTTTGAGATGTTTTTCTTTCCATTAAAGTTCCTGGAATACATATGACGATTAATCAGTTTTTGAGGAATTTGGGCCTGGAACACCTATGTGACATTTTTGAAAAAGAACAGGTATTTTTTTTCCAGTATTTCTCAGCATTGATTTTTTTAAGACCTTTAGTGTGTTTTGAAACTCTACCTTTATGTCAACCTGATGTTGGATGTCTTGTTTGTTTTGTGAAGCAGGAATAAACCAGTGAGAAATGTTGGAAGTAAAGAATGTACTTGTGTTAATAATAAAACTAAACAACTAATATATAAATATATATCTATATAATTTTTTTTTAACACATTTCTTTGGGCCACAAGCAAGATCATTTATAATGGGACATAAGGAAATGAGAGGCATTAAATAATTTTTGTATTGTCTTAACTTTAGAAATGTAGTAATCAAACCAGAAAAAAACAATGAATGGCCAAAGGCTGCATATGGGTGCATAATTGATGTCCCTATGTTACTCAGGTTCTAGATTGTAAGTTGGCAAATGTAGGAAATGGAAGCAGGAGTAAGCTATTGAGACCCTTGTGCTTGCTCCATCAGTCAATAAGTTCCACATTCACCCAAAGTGCCATTTTTGTGCAGTAGCTCTCAATTATCTTGATCGAAAAATCTATTTGTGTTTTTCATATACCCAATAACTGAGCCTCAATTGCCCCTCTTGGATAGAAAATTCCAAAGATTCACAGCCTTAGAACCATAGAAATTTACAGCCCAGAAACAAGCCCCTTTAGCCCTTCTGGTCTGTGCAGAACCATTTTTTTTTTAAATTTGCCTTGTCCCACTGACCTGCACCCAGTCCATAGCCCTCCATATGTCTCCCACCCATATACCTGTTCAAATTCTTCTTGTGTTTAAAATTGAGCCCTGGTTTCAAATTGAAATGCTGTGGATTGTGCCAGTTTTCCTGATACCCTTGTGTCAATAAGTTGCTAAAATTCTGGGCTGCACAGTTAGCACAACGTTATTACAGCAACCCAGGCTCGTATCTGCCGCAGTCTGCAAGGAGTTTGTACATTTTTCCCCATTTCCTGCGAGTGCTATGTTTCTTCCCACCTTTCTACAGCCTCCATTTTGTTTCCTTAGGATATATAAGGCAGCATAAGCTTGTGTGCCAGAATGCCTTGTTACTGTGCTGCATGTCTAAATTTTTTTTTAATTGGGTAAGAAGAGCACTTACAAGATTGAAAGGTTTTATGAACAAAATCGTGTCTGGCAAATGTAAGATGTATGACTGTGACATGGTAAAGAAGTAAATGGATGTGGATTTTCAGGAGATACTGGATAAGATGCCACGCATAGTGCTTGTTGAATTGGTGGTATGAGAGTGGACAGTCTTTAAAAAGTGGAAATGAGTAAGAATAAAGAGTTTAGGTTAATCATGGGCCTTCAGCTATTTGCACAATCTGTATTGATGACTGACAAAAGTGTACATTTATTGAGAATTTGAGTTTCTCGATAAATTTGGGCAGAAGGTGAGTTACAAGATGTGTATTAACGCTGGAAGGTTGTGCAAATGAAGTAGAAAGTTGGGAAATATGAACGATTTTTCTTTCAAAAGAAGAAATAAAGTTCCAAAATAAATTGAGAGAGGTATTATTGTAATGGGGATCGTCGTATACTCAACATTCTAGGGATCATCTGTGAAGAGAGAAATTGTAACAATACACAAAAGTGCTTGAGAACATAGCTGGTCACACAGCATCTATAGGAAGTAAAGGGTAACCAATGTTTCAGGCCTGAGCCCCTCATCAAGATGTGAGCAAAAAGCTGGCTGGAACCTGAACATAAAAGTGGAGGGAGGAAGGGGCAGGTAGAGGAGTGCAGACTAACAGGCAATAGGTCATTGGTGGGAGGGTGGAAGAGAAAAAATGCTGGAGGTGATAGATGGAGGGGAAGCTTTCTGAAAGGAGAGGGAAGGGGTGGGGAACTGGCGGAAAGGATACAGAGAGTGGGAAAGAGACTCGGGGAGGATGTTTAACAAAGTGGAGAAGTTAACGTTGATGCCATCTTGTTGGAATATCAGGTGGTGCTCCTCTAATTTGTGTGTAGCCTGTTTGGCAGGTGCATGAGGCCATGGATAGAAATGTTGGTGTGAGAATTGGCTGTGGAATTAATTTGGTTAGCCTTTGGGAGGTCCCTGTTATTGTTGCAGACAGAGCAAAGGTGCTCAACAAAATGATCTCCTAGTGTGCATCCAATCTCTCCCATGTAGAGGAGGTCACAAGAAGAGCAGTAGATGATTCCTGCAGATCACCAGTGAAGTTTTTCATCTGGACTTGGATATCAAAACCAGAATCTTGAGTTAGGTTAAGAAGCATAACGTACACTACAACTCCAATATCCAAAATAGGATTTTCTGAAATCCTCAGTTATCCAAAATGTTTAAAAAATTTCAAATAAATCCTCATTTATCTGAAATTTTTTTTCAGAGCTGAACTGACTGGGGACCTCGGGCTCCCAGCGGCAGCAGGAGCGGGACCCTCTCGCTCCTGGCACAAGCGGGACCTGGGTGGGGAGGTGTCAGTGATTGGCAGTGGCCAGCATTTTTGGGTGAGAACTGAACATTATTTTAATGTTTTAAAAAGCCTTCCCTTGTTGTTTAAATACTGTTCCAAGTGATTTGCTGTTGCTACTGGCCTGTTTTTTTTTAAATGGCCAATTCTCAAAAAAAAAATGTTTATTGGCAATGGGCCCGATCCTGACCATTTTGGATGATCAGTCGTATTATAACGAAATTTGGAGGTCAAATGTACATACGGTGACTAGGATGCATAGTTCAGAAAACATTTCTGCAGAATTGATCTTGGAGATAATCTGGAGAACCGTGTACTCTGATTCTGATATCCTTATGAGAAATCTTGTACACGATTGATGTCCACAATGGAGAGTAAGTGTCCTTTAAAGATCGAGTGCTGTTGATATTTGCAAAAGGTTCCATTGGAATCTTGTGCATTTCATTGAGAAGAGTGGCATAATGAATACTGAAAGGTTTTCTTTTGATTTTGAGAATCCACATCTAGAGATTGAGGTTGGAATGAGAGTGGAAATTCTGTACACGAGGTTGTGATTCTTTGGAACTTTCTTCAAGGATCTAAGGGTGTTTATTTGTCAAGTATATTTCAGGATAGGGGTATTTGCATTCATGGATCTCAGGAAATAGAATTACAGGGGGAATGGGTAAAAACTTGAAATGTTTAAAGAAGACAGACTTGAGGAAGCTTGTATCCCTTTATTTTCTTCTATATAATTTGCCTGAGTTACAAGGTCTAGCTAGAGTTCTAGCTAGATTATTTTTTTAATCAAATATCTGTCTTTTTGCTGCTTTTATTGATAACTGTTGGTACTTGTATAACCATGAAGGTGAATCCTTGAACTTGTTTGCAATGTTAGATTTGCAAATTCTCATCAGTTTTATACCCTTCAGTTGGTTGATTTGGGATTATATCAATTTGGTAGCTTTGGGTTTCAACACTGATGAATAACTGTTTGTGATGCCAAAATCTTCTCTAGATCACACTAGATGTATTGGTTGAAATGGGGCATAACGAGCTAAAAGAAATTGGAATAAATGCTTATGGACATCGGCATAAAATCATAAAGAGTGTTGAACGTCTTGTAGCTGGACAGCAAGGTAAAGCATTTGTTTACAGATCAGCTGTCAGTACTTGGTCATTAAAAGATGTGGGCTTTATTAATATTTTCTTGCCTCAAAATGACAATAGTTTGTAAAACTAGAAGTTGCATTACTTTCTGCTATATTTTGAGAAGATTGCAATCAACTTTACGTCAACATAATAAAAGATGATGGAAAATTAGAAGCTTGCTCCAAGCTTTAAATAGTCTGTTATTTTTCTTGTTCCTCCATGCATCTGATGTACTAGCATATGGAGATAGGAAATGTGCAGCTACTTCCAGAATTCTGTCCATCCATACATGGCCTGTGCCATTTAGAGGTCATTATTGTGGAATCAAGTCTTCACAGCTTTTGATTCCTGCTTCACTGTTACTTAAATGGGACTGTCTCCAGAGTGTTCCATTCTGCAGAGCCTGGCACCTCAAACCCATCTTGGGTGAGTCTCTTAAATGGTATTCTTGCCCAATTTTCCCTCAGGCTCTATACATCATTCCTCTGTTTTATTTCTTTCCACCTCTCCAGATTTTAATCCTTGCCTAAAACCTCCAGGACTATCTGCTGATCACTCTGCCACACTACCATGTGCTGCCCTGAACTCTTCAACCTTCCCTCCCCATCAGCCCACTTGGCAATCTTCTGATATAATCACTTATTACCAATTTCATGTCTCAACAGCTGAGCAATTGACTCTTGTTCTGCTTCCAACAACCTGACAGCTTCACTTTGGTTTACCATAATTCCTATGGTGCACTACTAGGAAGATCTTCCTTGAGCATCTCCCTTGTCAGCTCCTGATTTAACCTGCAGCAGAAAATGTTTTTCCCTACCATGAGTGAACTTTTCAATATATTTTACATGGATCTCTATAATTTCTAGGCAATGGTTTTGTCTTGCCTTTGCATTTGCTTTTTTTCAACTATTTAGTATGATTCATATTTCTAATGCGTAAAGAAACTGAAATTATTTAAAAATTAAGATGAATTGAGTAATGTGGAGTGAAAAGTAAACTGTAATGCAAAAAGAAATGGAATTTGGAGAAAAAAGGTATGGACACAAAACATTAAAATACGATTATTTTTCTTTAAAATATAGGCATCAACCCATATCTAGCATTAAACACTTCCAACAGCGGTACAATTTTGATTGATTTATTACCAGAGGATAAGGAGTTCCAATCTGTAGAGGAAGAGGTAATAATTTTTTGTGGTATTTGATCGATAGATAGATAGATAGATAGATAAATAAATAAGCATATATATATATATATATATATATATAGTGTGCTTTATTTAGTACCTTTGCCATTTAATCACATGAACAATTTACAGATGCAAAGTACAGTGAGAGAACACCGCGATGGAGGCCATGCAGGAGGAGTCTTTAATAAATACAATTTTTTGAAGGTATTGCATTGTCAATTTTTCACCTAATGTTAGATATTCACTATTATTGGAATCCATAACTCACCAAATCCAATGATTTCAGATTCAAAGGGTGTGCAATAAAAGACTTTGGGAGAGGTACACACATCGAAGAAAAGAAGTGTCTGAAGAAAATCACAATCATTCGAATGAAAGAATGCTGTTTCATGGTAAGTAGCTCATAGTGGAGTTTTTTTTTCCTTTAAGAAGGGCTCAGACCTGAAACGTCAGTATATCTTTGTCTCCTATAGATGCTGAATAGACCAGCTGAGTTCTTCCAGCATTTTGGTTTTTTAAGCACATATTAGAAGCCTATATTGATTTTGAGCTCTCCTTGCTCATAGTTTTATATCTTCAAAGTGGTCTTTCCACTCCACATGAATATGATTTTAAATCTGTAACTATACAGGCCTGTCTGTGCAGATTTTAACTCTGCATTTTGGTCCTGATTTTGTAAGCAAATATTGGTAGTTCCCAACATAATTAATGTGTCTTCAGTTAATTATTGCACCTTCTTTGGGATCTTTGCTGTCCTTTGATTTTGCTCATTTTCTCAGTGTGCACCAATGCTAAACTCTACATAGGAGCTTAACATTTGGCAGGTCTTCACCATAAAACCTGTATTGGGTTGGCCTCGATGAAGGGGGAGCTCCATTCATCCTAAGAAAGACAGGCATACATGACTGTACTCTTTTATTTAGATCTTTTAAATGTTTCATAATAGTCTAGACTCTCAGCAATGAAATAAAATTGTTGTGCAGCCACAGTGCACTAACCCTGCATTAATCCATTTATTTGTTAAATATTTTTTTACTTTCATTTTACTTTAAAATGTATTGCTTATAGTAAATAAAATGGATTTAAGCTTGTCAATATTTTGATGGATAGATCAGCCAAAACTGTAAACTATCGAGTTGCCAGATTTTTTTCCCCCCAATTTCTGAAGGTGTGGTGAATTTTGACCATCCTACTTGATGGCATTATTTCTGCAGAAGCTCTTGGTGTCAAAGCTATTCATTAGATTCACATGCATTACTGGTTCATTAAAATTGAATATTGGAAATCTTAACTGATAACTTGTCTCCTCTAATCACAGCCTGTGGCTATACTATCATTTAAAAGATTAATGCTTTTTAAATTTTTGTTCTTCAAGTTGCCTTGATGACACTCCTGATTGGGACAAACTCCCATGTGGTACATTTATTTATTTTGTGACTGGTAATGGTAGCTTAAGTTGCCATCCTATTACCACTTTTTAACATAAAATTTTGTAAACACTCACCAGATCCAGTTCCTATAATGGAAATTCAAAGTGAGAAATTCAAGTGGCATTAATAGTAGAACAATCAAGGAGACCAGAGGGATTGTGTATGTTTGGATATACCTCAAAATTTTAAAACCAGCATTTTTAATCATTGGAGACTAGAAAAAATAAACAATAAAACAAAGATAATATCTTTGGAATTTTTTTTTTAAAAAAAACAAGACTCCAACCCCTTACAATGGTGATGCTTTGTGTGCAGCTCTGATGGGAATTTTCAGATATTCCCATTCAGAACCTGTAAATAAGAATATCCTAAGATCGCTGGCAAAAATTGGAATTGGAGGAATTGTCATTCTCTGTCAGACCTTTAAACAGCCGACACTCAATCAAGTTCATCACCTCGGGAATTTTAAACAGTCAGCTGTAGGGCCATTTAAACTCTGCGGGAGTCACAGACAGTCAGTACATTTAAACAATGCAGGAGATTTAAAAAGACATAAAACAGACTGTTTAAACACTGCAGGAATTACCAACAGTGGAATTATGGTTGAAGGAGACAGAGGAGCATCTGCTGGACTGCTGTGAATTGGTAGACTGAAGCATATTCAAGAACTCATCCATAAACTTAATTGAATATGCATCATGTGCACCAACTTCATCAAGACCTATGTGGACGAGTATGTGGCCACGTACCGGTTGTTTCCAATTCAAACTGACTGCATCTTCTGCTTTGGATAAATCGGGGAATTTACATCCTGCTAAGGGTGAGATCAAGGGTGTTTAAGGCCAGGTTCTAGATCTCTACGAGAAATCCAGGTATGACCATCTCTGAAGCAAAATTCCAGAGGAAGCTAAAGTCAGAAATAGCAGGGAGTGAAGAACATTTCAGCCTACAAAGTGAGGGGGAACACCATAGATGCTGTGATAATTCATTACCTGATAAGCTGAACACCTATGCCTGCTTTGAGAAGGAGATCCCAACAGTGCCTACTAGAATCCCTGCAAAGTGATATCTGTCTCTGAGGACGGCATCAGAACATCATTCAAAAGGGTGAACACTCGCAAGGTGTCAGACCCTGATGGTGTACCTGATTGGGTACTGAAAATCTGCGCCAACCGACTAGCCAGAGTGTTCACGGACATTTTTAACCTCTCATTGCTGCAGTCAGAGGGCATCAATCATCCCAGAGCCCAAGAGTAGCGTGAGCTGCCTCAACCACTATCGCCCTGTAGCACTCAGGTCTACTGTGGTGAAATGCTTTGAGAAGCTGGTTATGGCCAAAATTAACATGTACCTAAGCAAAGGTCTGGACCCATTGCACTTTGCCTATTGTCACAATTGCTCCACAGCAGATGCAATATTGTTAGCTCTCCAATCAGCTCTGGATCGCCTCAAACAGCAACTTGTACATTCGGCTGCTCTTCATCAACTACAGCTCAACCTTCAACATAATTATTCCCTCAGTGCTGGTCAGGAAGCTGCAAACTCTGAGCCTCTGCAACTGGATCTTTGACACCCTCATCGGAAGACTGCAGTCAGTTTGAATTGGAAACAATGTCGTCTCCTCATTGATAATTAACCCAGGCACATCTCAAGGATGTGTGCTTAGCCTACTGCTCTACTCATTATACACCCATGACTGGCCAGGCACAATTCCAATGCTATCTACAAATTTGCTCATCCCTCCACAGTTGTTAGCAGAATTATAAACAGCAATGAGGAAGCATACAGGAGGGAGATAGATCAGTTCGTGGAGTGGTGTCATGCCAACAATCTTGCGCTCAGCATTAGCAAAACCAAGGAGATCATTGTGGACTTCAGAAGGAAGTCAGGGGAACACAACCCAGTCCTCATCAAGGGCTTGGGGGTGGAGAGGGTCAAGAATGTCAAATTCCTGGGTGTTAACATCTCCAATGATCTGTCCTGGAGCCTCCAAGTTGATGCAATCACAAAGAAGGCTCGCCAGTGGCTATACTCCGTGAGGTGCTGGAAGAGATTCAGTATGATACTGAAGACTTGTGAACTTCTACAGGTGTATTGTGGAGAGCATTCTGACTGGTTGCATCACTGTCTGGTATGGGGACACCAACTCTCAGGACAAGAATAAACTCTAGAGGGTTGTTAACTCAGCCTGTGACATCACAGACACCAGCCTTCACTACATCAAGGACGTCTACAAGAGGCAGTATCTTAATAAAGCAACCTCCATCCTCAGACCTCTACCACCCAGGCCATGCCCTCTTCACTCTGATACCATCAGGAACAAGGTACAGGAGTCTAAAGATGAGCACTCAGCGGCACAAGGACAGCTTCTCCACTGCCATCAGATTCCTGAATGATCAATGAACCAAAAACACTCCCTTACTTTTCATGCACTATTTTTTTTTATTTATTGTTGTAAAAGTGATTTATGAATATTTGCACTTGAATGCTGCTGCAAAATTCTAATTTTTGTGACGTTCATGACAATACTGACACTGATTTAGATATCTGAAATGGTATTGAATGTAAAATCACAGAGTCATCGTATGTGCTGGAAGATACGATGATGAACTAGCTTGTGATGGACATCCATTGCAGAAGCATGAAGATTGGTCAGTGTGAGAGTGGATCAGAGAATTAAAGTAATAGGTGACTGGAAGATTGGCTCACCCCTATCAACAATGATTGACCCATTCTTTATTTAGTTTCTCTTCTGTAGAGGAGAGAGACCACATTGTATGCACCAAATGGAATTTGGTAAATGGAAGAGATGAGAGCAAATCGCTACTTCACCTGCGTTATATAGACAGTAACCATTTCCTGTTATGTCTGAAGCCACATCCAGCTGTCCATAAACATTAAGGCACTGCCCAGCCTCTCCAGTCTGCCAATCAGGTGTGAGCCCACCAGACAGAGCACTGTACATCATAGCCCCTGCTGAGTAGGAGTAGGAGAAGTTATAAACTGCAGCACTTCAGTTTCACTTTCTCTTTGCCATGTGGTTGCTGGTAAGGGACCAGCAACCCCCGTAATCTAACCAGGATATCACTGCAGACACAGCCGATACCAGTATTGTAGCTGTACTCCCAATTATCAGGGGTACAGGAGCATGTATACCCCCTGTAGGTAGTCCATGTGTAGGGTACCCTCCGTAGTCAGAATCCCCTTTCCCTGCAGGCATATTCCAGGGTCAGAAGCTGGTTGGATTTCCCCCTCTTCTCTCCTGGAACAACTGCTGATTTAGGTTCCAACTGCTTGTAAATTGCTAATTACTTTGATTTGTATTGTTCATTGCTCCTGATCTCCTGCTGTGTTGCTGGGATAGCCAGACTGTTTGTTTCTGTGTTAATAGATCCTTTAGTTATCCATTCCCTGTGTCTGGATTCGTTTTCTTCTGAACCCCAAATAAATCTCAACACAACTGTTTGGATCCTGGAATGTAGGAAGTGAACGGGTAAAATGACCGGTATCTCATGCCATTTGATGAGGATAAATAGGGAAGATGGAATAGGGTAGCAAATGGTCTCTTGGAGCTGAAAGAGAAGAGAAAAATCTCTGATAATGGAATCCTGTTGAAATTATGGAGGACTCTGTTCTGAATGTGGAAGTTAATACTGTAGGATGAAAGGAGAGGACAATGGAATAGTACATAAAGGAGATAATAGCCATGTCAGCCATAAGGGGATGCCGCATATGAGGAAACCACATAAAGGCACTGGTGTAGATGGTCCTATCATGAGAGAAGATGCAAGAGGTGAAGAAACTGGGTAAATAAAGTTTTTGCAGGATTCAGTTTTAGTTCATGTTGTAGAATTTGAAGTCTTTGACAACTTGACTTAACACCCTATCGCAGATCTTCCTTCTTTTCACTCTGCTTCCTTTGGAACTTAATGTTGGTTTTCTCTTTTCAATTGGTTCTTTTTCAAGTTTGCTTCATGACCTGCTGAATCTTTGCGTATTTTCTGATTTTTAGATTTGCAAAGTTTGGCATTTTTTTCAAAATACTGCTTGTGTTTCCTTTTCTCAGTGGTCACTGTCATTTCGGGAAAGATGCCTTCAGATACTAAGTACTAAGAATCTAGGACAGGCCGGGTGCGGTGGTGCACGCCTGTAATCTGGCTACTCGGAGGCTGAGGCTGTCGGATTGCTTGAGATCAGGAGTTCTGTGTTGAGCGGGTGTCCTCACTAAGTTGGGCATCGATATGGTGTCTCCCGAGGAATCGGGCGTCACCAGGTTGTGTGAAGAGGGGTGAATCGGCCCAGGTCGGAAATGGAGCAGGTCAAAGCCCCCGTGCCCATCAGTAGTCGGATCGCGCCCGTGAATAGACCTCGCAGCGCAGACTGCTCATTACAGTGAGACCAGGTCTCACTGGGGAAAAAAAGAATCTAGTATAGCTGCACAATCCTTTATCCAGACATCTAAAGTCTGAAAAACTCTAAAAATCCAGCAAGTGGGGAGAGAGACCGGCTGCGCGAGTTTAAATCTGGCTTTCCAAAATCCGGAAAAATCCGAAATTCAGAACACACCGTCACCCACTGGTTCCAGATAAAGGATTGTGTACCTGTATAATCCTTTTTGGTTGAGAGAGTTTCAAATTGTAGATTTTTAAAAAATATGTATAGACCATGAAGCACTCACTTGTGAGAAACACAATGCAAATGAAAGTTTTTATCCATGTCCCACCACGTGTTTAGGAATTTTAATTCACATAAGAATGTATATGTTGACTAACTGCATGAGATTATTTTATTAACAATAACTAGTCTTCAAGTTGTACTATATAAAAAATGATCTCCAGGTAATTTGTATTCTTCTAGTAATGAAAATTCTTCTCACCTACTGTTAGCACCCAAGTTAAAGTTGCTAATATGAAATGTAATTTTCTATATTCAAAAAATTTAAATGATAACTGCTTAGTTTTAATTGGCTATGAAAGGTATCCATGAAAAGCTAATGCAAATTACAATTGCCTCGGGCAGAATTTTTACAAATATATTCTGCTATTTTTTTTCTTTCCAGGTTCTCCCTTTGTAAATGCTATTATTCACAAGGGTTTTGATGAAAGGCATGCTTACATTGGAGGAATGTTTGGAGCTGGCATATATTTTGCTGAAAATTCATCCAAAAGTAACCAGTACGTCTATGGAATTGGTGGTGGCACTGGCTGTCCAATACACAAAGATAGGTCCTGTTATATTTGCCACAGGTAAGATCTCATACTTGTATGTTTTCTTCAGACCAGGAATTTTATCAGTACGCTTAAATATAGCTTTGTGTGGTAAACTTTATGCAGGGGTGCTGGCTCTTGCTGCAAAACAAAAGTACTCCTTAGCACAGGAGCACTCCCAGCCACAGGAAGCGGCAGCTGTTAGGGCAATGGTAGTGGGAGCAGCTGGTCTTTGGAAGGGGTCACCTGGATGAGTGAGCTTGCTAGCTTCGAGGTCATTGTTCTCGAGCTTGGCCTGTTCCAGCAACTCGGCCAGTTCAACGTGGCTAGCCAGATCCTTCTTATCCGACTTGAGCAGTCACTGCATCACTTAACTCGAGCGGACCCCCATGACTAGTGTCCCAGATCTGTTCTTCCTCACAATTGCTGCCCGTAGCCGCTTCGTACCTGCGCTTCTTGGCAAGCGTCCACAGATCCAGCAGGTAATCATCAATGGTCTCTCCTGGCTGTTGGCAACGTAGAACGAATCAGTGCCTAGCTAGGACCTCGTTTTGCAACTTCAGGTACCGAGCCTTCAAAGCCTCGATGGCACTGTCATATGTAGTGCAGTCCCTAATGACTGTATACCCTTTCGTTCCTACCCTCAAAATGAGTGTGGATCTCCTGAGTTCATCAGTGGAAGACATCTCTGGTCACGTTCAGATAGGCCTGGAAGCAGTCTAGCCAGTACGTGAACTCCTCAGTCACGTCAGGGATCAGAGGGTCGATCAGCAGCATGCCTGGCTTGAGCAGTGCTTCCATCTAGGGAACAAGCTGACAAAATTGTAGCTTGAATAAAAGCACTCACGGCTGGAAGGAGAACACGCACTTTTATTAGCTTATAACTGAGGATAGGGTCTTACAGAGGTCTTCAGAAGAGTTTTGTATGGGAGGTCTTCAGGGTTTTGTATGGGAGGTGAAGCTGGGAGGCAGACCCAGCCATCAGTATAACACCACCAGTGAATCTCCATTCACTGCAGGCTGCTTATCATTGACACAATTTTGAATTATTTTGTTTTTTTTTAATTTAACAGGCAAATGGTGTTCTGCCGTGTTACATTGGGCAAATCATTTTTGCAATTTAGTGCAATGAAAATGGCTCATGCACCTCCTGGTCATCACTCTGTCACTGGTCGTCCTAGCGTAAATGGATTAGCATTAGCGGAATATGTCATTTATAGAGGTGAACAAGTAAGTTTAAGAAATAGATCTTTAAGTGCAGATTGGAGCTGATTCAGTGGATGATACTGTTGGCAGTTTTAATTTAGTAAATATTTTATTTGTGTGGGATTTAAATAAAAATGAAATTAATTCAAATGTTTAAATCATTCTTCTACCACAATGAAATGAAAATAAATCTTAAAGCAGAACATCACAACATTTGGCTCTGATCCCATGTCAAACCACATTTTTGCTCTTAATCACTTTGTACTTTGACATTTTGATGAATTTTTGTATGTGAATCTGAAACTACAATACAGTTGACATCAGAATCAGCATTTAGTCTCATGAACATATCACAAAATTTGTGTTGTGCGGCAGCATTACAGGTGCAAATACTGCTCTAAATTACATTTAAAGATAAATAAATGTGTCCATTTGGACATCTAGTAGCTGAGGGGAAGAAGCAGTTTTTATACTACTGGGTGTTCATCTTCAGGCTCCTATACCTCCTTCCTGATCATAGTGGTGTGAAGAGGTGGTGAGGGTCCTTGAGGATAAAGGCTGCTTTCTTAAGACATCGCCTCTTGTAGAAGCTCTCGATAGAATGAAGACCGAAGCCTATGAGTTCTGGCTGGCTAAGTTCACAACTCTGGGTAGTTTTTTTTTCCTGTGCTCTGTGTTGCCACTGACATACCAGACAGTGATGCAACTAGTCAGAATGCTCAACAAGATATGCCTGTGGAAATTGGCAAGAATCTTTGGTGACCTACCAAATCTCCTCAAACTCCTCATGGTTTCCTTCATGATTGGATCAAAATGGAGGCCCCAGGACACATCTTCAGAGCTGTTGACACCCTTTCTACCTCTGAGCCCTCAATGAAGTTTGTTTGTGTTCTCCTGATTTCCCCCTCCTGAAGTCCACAATCATTTCCTGATGATGCTAATGTTGAGTGCAAGGTTGCTAGTGTGACACCACTCAACTAGCTGATCTATCTTGTACGCTTCCTCATTGCCACCTGTGATTCTGCCCACGGCTGTGGTGTCATCGGCAAATTTGTAGATAGCATTTGAATTATGCCTGGCCACACAGTCATGGGTATAGAGTAGTGGGCTTGAGTATGCATCCTGTGCCAAGGGGAAGCTGCATCTGTTACAAGTAATTTCAGCAAAGTTAATATTTTCTTCCAAATTTTTGCAGATTCCATCCTTACCAGAATGTGAAAGCTGTAGATTAGCATGTTATGTTTATTCAATACACTTTCTGTTCTTGCTGGCTTTCTTAAAAGCACCATTTATTTGGATTCCTGATCCAAAATAGACCATGTCAAACAGTGGTTTTCAACCTTTTTCTTTCCACTCACATCCCACCTTAAACAATCCCTTACTAATCACAGGGGGATAGACAAGGTGAAGTCTGATTACTTGTTCCCAATGATGGGGGAGACGAGGACTAGAGGGCATAGTTTAAGAATACAGGGTAGGCCCTTTAGGACGGAGATGAGAAAGCATTTTTTTACCCAGAGAAGTGTGAATCTGTGGAATGCTCTGCCACAGAGGGTGGTAGAGGCGGATTCGCTGACTATGATCAAAAGAGAGTTAGATAAGACTCTTGTGGGTAACGGAGTTAAGGGTTATGGGGATAAGGCTGGAAAGGGGTACTGATGGTAATGATCAGCCATGATCTAAAATGGCGGTGCTGGCCCGACGGGCCAAATGGCCTACTCCAGCTCCTATTGTCTATTGTCTATTGTCACCTATGGCATAGGGATTACTTAAAGTGGGGTATGTGAGTGGAAAGAAAAAGGTTGAGAACCACTGATGTAGAACCTATTAAATGTTTCAAAATGTTGAACCAATATATTGTGTTTAATAATGTCTTTTAAATCATGTCACACCTTAATAATTTTTTCTTTCTCTGACTAGGCTTATCCAGAATATTTGATAACTTATCAAATTATGAAGCCAGAAAATTCAGATGATTGATAGACTTTTCAACATAAATCAGGTTTGAAACATGTATAGGAAGTCGCAGAACAGATCCAATGCACTCCAAGTTCTGTATTAGTTTTGTATGTGAAAATGTTACATTTTTAAAACCAAAAATGCAATTGTGAAATCAAGTTGCTTTTACCGTACAAATTGTTAGTCTATGTATTTTCCTCCCCATACTTCAGCACTTTAATATTCAAAAGTTCTGCATTTTGCTCTTAAAGTTGTGTAGTAATTTGAAGTAATTGCAATGGTGCATTTGTAAACTTTGTACTTGTAGCCATCATAATATTCATGGATTCTACAAAAAAAAGACCTATTTCACATTAAAGTACTATCAAATTCTCATTGTAAAAACAATTGTAAATAAGAATGATTTTTGTATTGATTTAGTAAGTTATTTACACTGCTTGCATCATATGCATATACTGTTTTAACAATGAAGACTTGCAAACACTGGTTCCTGTCATTAGGACTTCTTCCACTGAAGATCTCACCATGCAGAAAACAATATTTTATGAATACCCATTGAAAATCAATGCAAAAAGTGCAAACACTATGCAGGATTGACATGAAGCATTGCATCAGGGTATATTAAGTTGGTGACTCAAGTTCAAAATGGCATGCTGAAGTAAAATCCCATGAAGGATTATTGCATGAATCATTGTCCTCCTGTAGTGTTGATAAATCTTCAGTGTTGTTACAAGAATTTGTCATTTGCAGTGCATTTTAAGTTAATATCTAATAGGTTTTACAGAATCATTGTATTGCAAGTGAAACCTATTCCTAAAACTATCTTGCATCAAATAAATACAAATTCTTTAAATGACATTATATGCTTCTGTTTTGTCATTGTAATTATGATTGTTCTTCAGAATAGTTTCTTCTCAGCTGCTTTTTATCAAAAGTGTTTGAATTAACTGATTTAATCTAAAAGTTCTATCATTCAGGCAAGTTGTCTGAATTGGTTTTAATATTGATGTGTACAGAGTTAAACCTGTATAAGCTGTGTCACTTTCTTTTCCTGAAATTGCAGGTGCATCATTGGATTGTTATTCAACATCCATCACATTCTCCCGCTTTTCAAAATAGTAGATCTCCTTAATTTTTTCAGTCTCTTTTAAAACTCAAATTGGGCATCACAAATCACAATTCTTGGTCTTCCACAAATGTCATTGTTTAATGGGTTATGGGCTCAGATTTAATGTCTTGTGCCCAATCTTTAAGAACTAAGGAAATCAATCCAACATTAGTTGAACAGTCTATAATTGGCTTGCACATGGAAGGAGAGGAGATGGTCGAAGAATTTATTTATAAATTGAGTTTTTAATTAAAAGGAAAACAAATAATTCATTATTGAAACATGTAATTTATATTGGATAAATTTAAACAATTTGTGGGATTAAAAGATGCCTCTATCTCAAAACAGTTTGATACCCATGACTTTGGGGTAATAGAATCCTGCCAACCTGGTACCAACATGGTATCAGGTGCATTGAAGATTGTTATGGTCAACAGAGGCAATTTATATCTTTTGAGGGACTTGAAAATAAATATAATTTACCTAATGATACATTCTTCTGCTGTCTCCAATTGTGATCTTTTTTGAGGGAAAAGTGGGGACCATTAATAGTCCTACCAATATGCTCAAACTTGGAAATTCTAATTCAAAAGGGGAATGCAACCAAATGTATGTCTAATATATATGCTCTGATCAAGATCAAAGCCCAAAATATGTACTACATAGATTGAGAGAGATTGGATTTGGGCATTGTAATCGATCCACAATGCTGGTCAGATCTATATGTAGATAGTATGACTTCCTTAATTAATGTTAGATATTGACTGATTCGTTACAATTTTCTGCATCAATTATATCTCACACCTCAAAAGATACATAAAAATAAACCAGAATTTTCTGATAGGTGTTTTGGGTGTGGTGTAGATGTTGGTACCTTTTTACATTCCACCTGGTTATGTATGAAATTAAGACCCTTTCGGATAGAATTGGGGTAAGTTGACAAAAATTGTGGGGGTGAACTTCCCTCCAGACTCAGAATTGTTTCTTCTGGGGAATTTGGCAGTTATAAAAGTTAACTTCTCCAAAGTAATTCTAAATTTATTAAAATTGCTTTGTCAGTAACCAGGAAGTGTGTATTGGAAACATGGAACTCTGATTCCTTACTTCATATTGATCGTTGGAACATGGAAATGCAAAGTTGTATTCCCCTTGAGAAGATTACTTATAGTCTTAGAAATAGATCTAGTATGTTTGTTAAAATTTGGAAACCTTGTTTACGTTACTTAAATGCCCAGATTGTATAATTTATTTTAATATTTGTCAATTAGTATACGCCTTATTAGAAATTTAATACTTTTAAAATTATGTGACTTTGAGATGTCGAACCTTGTTCCTGTTGTTTTTTTAATCTATTTTCTTTTTTAATCTCTTTCTATTCCCTGCTGTCTGTCCCCTTTTTGTTTCGAATCTGGAGAGGGGGTGCTGGGAGACTCTCCTTTTGAATGTTTTTCTATGATTTTGTATTCAATGTATTATTATATTCTGTATTTTCTTAAAACAAATAAAATATTCCAAAAAAAATAGTTGAACAGTAGCTGATGGTTCAAAAAAGTAATGACCACAATTTGTGCTTTTTTTTTAAATCAAAGCAGTTCTGAGAAATGATTCTTATTCCAAACTCCTTTCAGAGTCAGACAATGCAAACAGGCTCTTTGGCCCACAATGTCCTTGATGACTATTGATACTAATGCCATTTACCAATATGTCTTGGTAATTGAAGTGCTCCTCCAGGTAATTTTTTTAAATGTTCGCTAGAGTATTTGCCTTCTCAGACAATTTTTCAAATTTTCCCCATTGGTCCCTGTTGGTTCTGTATTTTAAATTCTGCAACATTGTTTGGAGGTATTGCACAGCGTAAACTTTTGTATTGAGAATGATCTTGGAGTCATTGAAGAACCTTACCATTTGCTCAGCTTCAAGAATTCCCCAACCAAGAATCCCATTCATTATCCTGGACTGTTAGACCCTGTATTGTTCTACAATTCTTCCTCTCACGGGGCCTTAAAGGAATAGACTTAAAATGTATGGAGACATCTTGCTACGAGCTCTGTACCCAATGATACTAATTTGAGTTATTCCACAAATCTGTACAGCAATATGAGGTATATGAATAACAGAGTAGAGGATCAGTGATGTGGTGTTGCTCTTGACCTGCTACAATAGGTGAATTGAAGTGGGTCCAGATACTTCCTGAGACCAATTTATTTGCTCCATGACCAACTTCTCGAAACACTTTATTACAGGAATGTAGGTGCCGCTGGCTAATAGTTGTTGATGCAGGTCGCCTTGCTCTTGGTCACTTGTATGATGGATGTCCTTTTAAGCAGGTGGGTACTTGTGACCACCAGAACAAGATGTTGAAAATGACTAAAAATTCCAGCCAGTTAGTCCATCCAGGTTTCAGGGATACGGACGGGTAAACCATTTGCTCCAGACACCAGGATTTATCTTGTTGAAGGTTATTTCCATCTCCATTTCTCCACTCCCTTTCATTTGAGTCTGGAAACATGTAATTGTTCTTTTTCCCAATAGTGTTGTTATTTTGTGAGGGCACTGGACAAAGTGGAAGAAAAGGTGAAAGGCTTGAGATATAGCAGCTATCTGTGAGTAGAAGAATAGACAGCTCCAGCACCATGAGGGGCTGACCTCACTCCAGCCAGATCAAGTGTGGAATGCATTTACTGGTTCTTTTGAATGTTGATAATGGAATTGATTGTGTACAGTCAAAATGGTGATTAATCTACATTTCATTCTCAATCACAATCTGCATTTGATTGTCATTAACATTATATGGAAAATGTTCTTTGACATTTTCAAAGATAAACACTATTCATTTTAAACTCAGTACATGTAAGCACAATTATATCTTTGAAGGATGGAGCAAGTTTCTAGAACTAGTCTGTAATACCAGTATATAGACCATCAATAGTCATACAGTAACATTAGCCAGCCTCAATAATTATGTGCAATAAAAATGAGGAACATCTTTAATTAAATTATCCTGATTAACAAAACTTGCAGATTGTGTTAAAGATTAGTCTGATATGATTGGAGCACTCATGGCTAGTTTTCATTTGGGAGGAGAGAGAAGGGAGAGTCTGATTGGTTATAATCACACCACAGCAATCAGGCGATTTCCTCTATTCAGTAAATCTGTTGTGGGCTGTGAGGTTTTAGTTTCATTCCATGAATGCATAAATAGACATTTTCTAGCCTCTCAAAATTACACAGAGCCTTACAGAATCCAAAACTAATATATTTCTCTATCTGCTGAAATGCCAAATGGTGCTTTCATAAGCCTATTAATAGGGTTCTGTTTTTAAGAGTCAAACCTGTTATAACTAACCTCAAGCCCTGACAATAATAAGATTGATGTTCATTATTTAGTTGTTTTAATGACTTTATTTCAGAGCCGAATGTAGACCATTATCTAGTTGTGAAGTCAAACACCATCTATATCTGACTCACTGATCATTTTTTTGCAGTTGACATATTTTTGAGAATATACCTTTACTTGAAAATTGTAAGAATATCCAATATTTTAACATCAAAATAGGACTGTTTAATGGCAGTAAATTACACAATTTATATAATTTAAAGTAAATTCAAATGTTCTATCAGATTAGCACGAGTGTTTTGAATCAACTTTATGCTAACAATTAAATAAATTGTAACAATACATTTGCCCCAAAGTTATTTAAATGCATACTCAATCTTGATACAAAGAAACCAAATTAGGTTCTCCGAGTTCACCCATCTCATATGAGACGTGCAAAAAGTAATGGTAAATAGTGCAATTGAATGCAATTCTTTTTTAAATGACTGCATTTTGCAACCAAAGTATAACTGATTTTTATTTTATCTACTATTTCCAAAAAAATAATCAATGGAATTTTGTTTGTCAATAACTTTCAAAGTGTTATTAATTTTTATTAATTTTAACGGGGAAAAATAAAATTAACTAATAACAATAGACAGCTAGGCACTAGATTTTCTGTAATTAAGCCAAACAAGTGAATGTCTGAAACTAGTTCTTCAGAATTAATTTTGCATTTTGTTTCTGGCAGGCTCTATGGGTGTTCTGCTTTAAATCCCTTAATTTTATGATGAACGTTTATTTAAGAAGAGTGGTAAGTGTATTCTTTCCATTATTAAAAGTTTCTCCCACGCTTTTTCACAAGCAGATGAGATTGGTATGTACAAGCTGCTGATTGGCAGACTCCATCACTAAGACAAAAAATGAGCATCCACTGTAGTTTGAAACGTATTTAAAATAAATATTTTACAGCTGCCTTTCAAATAACTCAGACAGAAAAGATCAGGTGGTAAGGATCAATGAAAACCAGACCCACAACGATTGAGTGCAGATACCTTTTTAACTGCCGTCACTTCTATTGTTTTTCACAAGTTCACCAAATGGGGCCAGAGAGATCAACCAATAGCCATGAAACTGTCCCGCTAACCAGTGTGAAAATGGGAAGCAAGTGGGAAGGTTTTCATTTTTAAACAAAAATGAATTATGAGATAACTTTTAAAAAATAAATCTACCATCTCTAAGGAAATTTCTGAATAGGAGTTTGCTCAGAACTGATGATCCTACAGGTGAAGGGATGTTTAGTTATGGATAATAGAGGAATAATGGAAGGATTGGAATAGCCCCAGTGATTAATATTGAGACATCACTTTTCCCTCTGTAATAAAAGGCAAACAGAAAATTCAAACGGATTCAGTGGGGAAAATACAAAATAAACATAACAAGCTTTGGAGATTAAAACAAATTCAACTCTGCTGTGAAATGTGCTGGAAAGTGGAGCCATTCCTGTACCTCAGCCAACTTGACTTGAATATTTATTAAATAGGTTTACACACACTGTAAAGTATTTGTTTATATCCATTCAGCCAATATGGTTTCCCTGACTACCCAGCCAGGCTAATACCCTGCCTTTCATTGTTCTGAGGTGTACCAGGAAACAAAGGCAGAAAGAGAAAGGGGTGCCAAAGAAGGAAAATCCAGTGGTCCAGAGAGCTGGACTCCTGCCAAAAGCAAAACTGGCAACCTTTGTAATAACCTGACAACAATATTGCATCTAATTTATATTTGTGTACTCTACAAAGGTTCAGAATTGTAGCATTACATTAAAGAAAAACAGATGCTCTGGGATTGTCTGCATATGCATATAAAATGAGGTGCTGCAGAACAAAGGAGACAAATATCATTTGGATTAACACATCAGCTGACTAGTGTTATTTTTGAATACATTGAAGTTGAAATCCTATCCATTCACCTTTATTATAATATATTGCAGATTCATTGCCGTGTCTGAATATATAATTAAAATTGCCAGCAGTCAGAATATTTGCCTTACAGTAAGATAACTATACAGGCAAGTCCATTATGTAATAAATATATAGAGTAAGAATCCCCCTCCAAGCCACATCCTCCATGTCCGACTGTTCCCCAAAGTGCACTCTTTAACAATAGTCTCGTGGTTTCCTGGGCATGACTATTTAGAGCAGAGTTTGAAAGGAAGATACATTGGGAAAGTAACCTATTTTAATCAGCCTTAGAAAATCAGTGAAGTGACTTCAATTCATTTTGTTAACTGTTCAATATATTCTTCAATGCACTACCAAGCATCTTGCTTCATTGCTCAGTACAGTGGAACTCTAATTCCCATCTTCACATATTGATTATGACTCAATCTTCTTTAGCAGCTCTCAAATTTAAAATGTTTAGTCCTCTGGTTTCCTTTTCTTCCTATCTGCATTTTCTTCTTAGCAACACTTTAAAATCTTAATTGACACTGAAATCCCCCTGTAGGTTTTGGCTGCCCAAATCCTTAATGACTTCTGTGTTAACCAGGTAAACTTTCCATCTTCCACCTTCTGTAAACTGTAGCTTGTTACAACCTCTATTGCAGTCGTTCTCAACCTTTTTCTTTCCAATCACATACCACTTTAAGTAATCACTTTGCCATTGGTGCTCTGTGATTAGTAAGGGATTGCTTAAGGTGGTATGTGGTGGAAAGAAAAAGGTTGAAAACCACTGTTTTAATCGTACCTAAATGACACATTATGTGCATGGTTTCCTAACTCCAAAGGAAATAGGCCAATGACAATTTTTCTCAAACAAAATATTTCAGTAACAATTGGAGTGATGAAGCAGTGATTCTCAACCTTCCCTTCCCAGTCACATACCACCTTAAGCAATCCCTTACTAATCACAGAGCACTGATTGGCATAGGGATTACTTAGTGGTATGTGAGTGGAAAGAAAAAGGTTGAGAACCACTGCTTTATTGCCTCTTCTACACTGAATAATGTTTGTTCATCAGCCCTCTTCTCTGCATGCCATATTGGCCCCCTCATCCCAAATCTAAAGTTCCTATCCTTGGATTTTAATCATTAGCTCCTTCAATCTCTATCCACCCCATTCTAAAAAAAATTCTTTTCTCTCAGGATTATTGCCTTTATCTGACCTCAGTCACCCAGGTTTGAATCTGACGCTGCCTGCAAGGAGTTTGTATGTTATCCTCGTGACCTGCATGGATTTTCTCTGGGTGCTTTGGTTTCCTCCCACCCTCCAAGGCTGGACAAGGTTGGTAGGCTAATAGTGTGTAATGGGTTTCATGGGCTAGAAGGGATGTATTGTTAAAATTAAATTAACATTACTCTAAAATACAATCATTCCTCTTCTCACTTTCTCCTTTTCCTTTCCTTTTCAATATTTTTATTAGATTTTATATAATACAGAAAAACATTGATGCATAACAATGATACAACTGTAACAAAGTAAGCAAACTCACTGTAACAAAAAAGTGTTTACATTTTGCAACACTATTAATTCAAAGATAAAATAGAGGAAAAAAAAGCAAAATAATAAAAAAAATGTTATAGTCCAAACTATTCCAAAGTTACATGGCTAATATAAAGAGAGACTACACTACTAGTAAAAATAAAAATAAACGCAAATCCACGAGAACCACAGGTTATTTAATTATCATTACAGGTTATGAAAATAATTCAAAAAGGAGCCTTAAAGATTTGAAAAGTTTAAATTTAGTACACTTGTTGATCATCTAATCTAATCTTCTCCATCATCAATCATGACATCAAATATTGATTAAGAGTGGGCGGAGCAGCATCTTTTCATGTTCTCGCAAATGTATTTCCAATGGTTTTCCGTTTCTTTACGTTTTTTTCGAAGTGACTGAAATATGCTAATTTTTTGTATGCTTTATCAGAGTGTATTTTCGTCAAATGTTTAAGCCTGGAACCTTTCATGGCTTCATTTTAAAAGAATCTTTCACACAGTAGGCACATGGGCTTCTGTTGGATATTTGGTGCTGATACAAATCCATATTTCAGATATTACACCCTATATTGTCGACACTTTTTTTCATTTGTTGTGCTTAGGCCATATTTTATTCTGCAAAAACAGTATGTTATGTCCTTTGTAAAATTCATGCCAATAACAAAATGCACCAGAAAAAAAATATATAATTGTAATGCAATTACCATTGCAGTTCGCCCTTGGGTTCTGCATCCTGGATTCAACCAATCGCGGATCAAAAATATTCCAAATAGAAAGTTCCAAAAAGTGCTGGCCGAGCACTACGCCATTTTATATAACCAGTAACACAATGATGGAATTAATCTTAGACTAGCATGGCACCTGGCTGCACTAACTTCTGAAGGACAGAACGAATCCACGATGTCTAGGAGTCCTCTTGTAAACTGGAGCTGAACAAGAGCAGCAACTGAGCCTCAGACACAAAATCCCGAGGAAACAATAAGTTGGGACTCAGAGCTTTGGGTAGCACCTGTGGGTGGAAATAGAGAGCATTTCAAGTCAGGTTCAAAATTGGAAAAAAAGTTGTGTTTGTCTAGGGGAGGGGGTGGTGCAGGGAAACAGGAGAGGATAAAGCTTGGAAAGGCTAAGGGCTGGCAGAATATTGGACAAAACATAGGGGCGATGGAGTGAGAGGGAGAGATTATGGGGGAGGGAAAGAAGTAGAAAAAGAGAAGGAAACCATGGAACCAGTGTGGTGATATGCACTAGGTCACCAGGGGCCACCACCTGACGACCTTGTATTTAAAGCCAACGAGAGCAAGGCTCCTCCATTCTGGCCTAGGCTTGCACAGAGGCAAGCCTAGCGGTTTTAGTCTATTAAAACTAGCATTTAACTTGCACTCTTTCTCATGTGGTAGATGTTAAGTCACATAGAGGTGAGGATTTACCTAATCTTGAGGTCCCGCCTTTTGGCAGTTTCTGCTGTCGTTGAATGCTTCAAAGGCTTTTGAACTGCCTTTAAATATCCAGTAATTTAAGACATTCAAGAAATTGTTAAAATATTTGAAAGAATTAAAAAATTATTAGAAATGAATAGAAAAAAATAAACAAATAAATAAAATAATTACATGAATTTATATTTTCTCCCAAAGTTATCAATGCCATGCTAATAACTGAATCATAATGGCAGGGCCTAGTTGTGTTTAGTGTCTACTGTTGGTGAGACTGCAGTGGAGGACATGTTGTTCAAATATGTTGGCAACTGATCTCCAGCTCGACTCTGACTCCTATGTAGGTTTCAGTGGCACGGACTGGAAAGTTCTCGTAAAGCATTTTTTTAGACATACCTCATGGTAACAGACCATTTCAGCCCACAAGTCCATGCTGCCCAATTTACACCCCATTAACCTATACCCCTGGTACATTTTGAATGGTGGGAGGAAACCAGAGCCCCTGGAGAAAACCCACGCAGACACGGAAAACAGACATTGCGGGATTCGAACCCTAGTCCGGTCCCGATCGCTGGCACTGTAAAGGCGTTGCGCGATCCGCTATACTAATAATACCACCTTGAATGTGGAATATTTTCTAATTAAATGTATAATATAAAATTAAGTTGTGATCCACAAGTATAGGGGAAAAAGCATGCTTTTAGATTTATGGTGAAAGGGGATAGATTTAAAAGCAACCATTGGGCAACTTTTTCACATGGGGAATAGTCTGTATCTGGAAAGACCTGCCAGAGGAAGCTATGGGAATGGGTACAATTTCAATGTTCAAAGGGAATTTGGAAGGTTTTCGAATGATATGGAGCAAATGCGGGCAAATAGAACTTTACCCAGAACATCAGTTTGGGCACAAAGATCAAGAAAAAAAAAATGCTGGTGCCCCCAGGGCTCTTGTAACAGCAGCGTGCCACTAGTGTGGACCCAGGGAGAGGGGGAAGCGGAGATACAGCGCTCCCCCACCGGGTCTGACCACCAACTTCTCCTGCCAATGGTTCCGTACAGGCTTTAAACGGCCTGTTACAGGAATATAATCATGGTCACATTGGCTTTCAACATCTCAGAACCAGCCCCAGAACATAATACACCAGCATCTTTTCCAAAATTTACGAATACTTTCTCATCCACTTAGTCCATTGTACAAATACTGTGTATATTTTCCAGCCTAAAGCAAACAAAATATTCCCTAATGTCACCTCTAATCACACATGCTGCTTTAGTTGATAATGAAGCATTTCTTAGATAACTCTTTGCCTCCCATCATAAATAAGTTTGGTCAGCATTTATATTAAAAAATCTTTTTAATACACATCCATTTTTCTTTGTGAGTTAATGACGGTCCTCTGGCATTGGGCAATAGTCTCAGTTTTATTACCCATCAATTGTACTCACTTGCTATAGTTGCAGAATATAATAAACAGGGAAGCCTGCTATCTCACAGACAATGGCTCTTCAGCCAATTCTGTGTAATGTTTCAGTCCTGGATATTTTCGATATATTATCCTTGATCAGATTGTGTCCTACGTTGTAAAGGTCAGCATAACAAAAGCATTATTTGTCCTGGAGTTTTAGAAAATCCCCCTTCAGCCTCTCTCTCACATATCGATTCTCAGTTTTCTTTTAATCGTGTACCTTGCGATATTGATACTGGCTCATTCTCAAACCAGCCTGTCCTTTCTTGGTACTCTCAAAAACCAAATATCAGATTCTTCTAGTGTTGTTCACTTCAAAACAACAGTCTTGGAATATAATAAACCAGTGGGTTTTTTTTTAAAGAGTTTGAGTTTAAATTCTGTTTGATATGCATGGATTTCACAACTCTTCCATCACTTTAGATTAATAATTGACTTTCGTGGCTATGAATGGTGTGCAAAATAATAATCACCAGATGCAAAAATACTGGACAAATATATTTTGTATTCTTTCAACCTGAGCTTCTGTGGCAAGTACCAGTATCTATGAAGTGAAGAACATCTGGACCCTTTGAGGTCCAGCCACCTCCTAACTATGCACAGGCACTTGGTGATCAGCCACAATCAGACAACTAGCCTCCTTTTTAATTAATATAACCTGGTCATTGTTACAAGAGGAAATATTTTATGTTGCACTAAAAGTTCTTTGTTATTTGACCTAGTGTCATATGATAAAAACCTGACAACTGACTGAGAGAAGGAAAAATATAATAGATAAAGCACATGCAATGAGGTCCATTGTAAAGTGGAGTAGAAATGAATTTGAAGAGAATATTAGAATGGCAGTAACAGGGCTTCACTTTGAAACAGTTAACATATGGCCCAAGGGAGCAAATAGCCTCTGCTTATGCAGTTTCTTTTTGTGTTGTATCATTTTATAATATTAAGAAAATGTCAGGGCTAATAAAGGACTAAAACAAAAGTTTTTGTGAACACAGAGCATGGCTGAGATGTCAAATGTCTATTTTGCATCTATTTTCTTTGCAAAGGAACAGAGAAGAAAGAGATGGTGATAATTGGATGGGTTAAAAATAGAGATCTAAAACGTTAGTAGCCCTTATAGCGGAAAAGGTGATTAAAATGTGATGCTTAAAAGCTATCTCTAATCATATCTAATGACACTTCAACTTGGTGTCCAATCTGGTTTGATTATGCTTCAGAGAAGCAGGTTGGATGTTTTGCTTTATGGTACTGAAGATGTAGCGATACTGGTTCATATATCACATGGTTTGAAATCGTACTAATGCTGAGAATTATCTCACTTATTTTTCCTTGGTGATTTTAATAGGTAATTAACATGCAAAGCAATAACCTAATGGAGGGAGAGGGTGAGATCCTGATTTCACACAGTCACCAGCAAGTATTTCTCCAACAACTGGAACTTTGCAACTCGTAGCTTTGTTCTTCCTTGCTGCAATTTTCTGATTGATTTGTGTGTTGATATTTATGTCCCATTGTGGGGTTTTTTCAGGAAACTGAATGATATCTATGCTGCCCATAAAATTAAGTCAGAATCCTGGACCTGTAATCTGTTCCTAATTCTAATAATCTCAAATATTTATCACTGTCCAAGCATGTGCTGATGTCAACTTTGCATGTGTGTAGACCTAAATAGGAATCAATGGTTGGTCACATAGCGAGCCTGTTCCAAAATTTATTAAAATCCTGGCTGATCTGATTGTAAGCCTAATTCTGTGTTTCCATCTGCATTATAACCTTCCACTCCCTTGTTTATCAAGAATCTATAATAATATTCAAAGACTCTCCTTCCACCACTCTTTTTCCAAAGAATCTCAACCTTTGAGAGAAAAAGCCTTGTACCTGAAACTTCTCATTTTAAATCAGTAGCTCTCCCTTTCTGACAGTGAATTAAGGATCAGAGCACTGTTTCTATATCACTGAGCCAACTGTCCTTAATTGATCTGAAATAGTGTCAGCTGATCTGAGTGAGTGGTGCCGTTCTTAGTTGAAAACACTGAGCAAGTACCTGTGACCTCGTATGCGGGTGTGCCTGACTCCACTGAGAACATCTCTTTGATAGGACATTCCTGGGACTATGTGCCTTTGACAACCTTTTACAGGACACAATTGAGAGCATCCTATCTGGCTGCATCATTGCCAGATAGTATGGTAGCTGCAAAGCATCAAACGTTAAGATGATTAAAACAGCTGAGAGGATCACTGGACTTTCCATTTTCTCCATAGATGACATTTACTGTGAGCATTGACTAAATAGGGCTCAAGGAATTAAAGAAAACCTTTTCCATCCAGCGTGCAGTATTTTTGTCAAGAAGGAGGTAAGGAACATCAAAGTCAGGAATGCCAGGCTTGTGAATAGCTTCTTTCTGCAGGCTGCAAGACGGATGAACAGTATCCTGTAACTGTGAAAATCATCCCAAATATTTATATATATTTATTTTGATTATTTATGTGACAATTTTACAATGTGTATTGTGTTTTTGTGTGTGCACCATGGTCTGGAAAGAGGCTGTTTCATCAGGTTTATATACTATCAGATGATAATGAACTTGAACCTTTCAGAATGTGGATTATTGACAAAGATTGCATGCACTGTACTTGCCTGATTCAGATGCATAAGTGAAATGTGGCCCAGGCTCTGAACCCAGGAGTTACCTGAGGACATGTTGCCCGACCTTAGCGGCAGCTTAGTCCAAAGGCTTCTCTCCCCCCCACCCACCTGACAAGATTTGACATGCCCAGGAGGGGGCTCTGACTTCTTTCAAACATGTGATAGAATGTAACCATTTTTAGTTGCCTTTAATAATAAAAAACAGAAAATATTGGAATGAGTGTAAATAATTGTAAGATGATAGAATGCTAAATTTCCTTAAAACAACTAAAATTACACTTTATTTTGTTTGATGATTTGTAAGCCCTTTTAGGCAGACTGAGGACCTCCATCCTCCAAAGCTAGTTATTTGGACAGACAAATCCTCACTGTGATGCCAGGAACTCCCAGCAAGGTCAGGCTATGGCACCAGACATCCTGTGCTGCAGAGTGGAGGGTCATTCAGTGCCAATGGCTTTTTTTTTAATTGAAGAAGGGTCATAAAGCCTAAAAAAGGTCCTTTGACCCAACTAATCCATGCTGACCAATTTGAGCTAATCCCATACCACATCTGAGCCTCTCCTATCCTTAGATTTGTCCAAATGTCTTTTGAATATTGTGGCTGTGACACTTTCTTTCCTCTGGCAGCTTATTCCAGAAGCAAACTACCCTCTGTGGGGAAAAAAATAATCTTCCTAGATCCTTCCTAAATCTGCATCTCACCCTAAACCCTCTAGTTCTAGAATCATCTACTCTGAGATTAAAAAAAGACTGAGCATTCACTTTATCCATGTCCTTCATGAGGTTCAGGGGTAATTTCATATAATCATGATTTTATAGGAACTTAATTCACTCCCAGGAATAAAGGCCCGGCTTATCCAAACTCTCTTTGTAACTCAACCCCTGCAGTTTTGACAACATCTCCCCTGCATCCCTTCCAATTTATTGGCATATTTCCAATAGCTCGGTGACCAGAACTGCACACCATACTCCAAGTGTGTTCTCACTCTTTCTTTCCCTTTCAATGAACATTTTCTATATAAAAGTAATAAGCGATAATACACACCCGATTAAACACTCTGGAGGAATATTCATTCCATCAATTAAAAGGGAGAGGGGGAGGGAGGTGGTGTAAACAGCACCAAGCACTGGCGGCATAAGACAACCCAGGTGATTCCACATCAAAAGTATTTGCAATCACAAGGTTCAGCTAATCCTGTTTAAGGTTGGAATGATTGCATATATTGGACTTCATGCACACGCTGCATAGCTGTTGATGCACTATAGTCCCACACTGAAAGTTCTCCAACATGAGTTAACACTTAACATGTTCTTTCTGCATTATTAGATTCCCACCAAAATTTGGAGGGGGGGGGGGTTTACACACACACACACACACTCGCATGTACACACACTATTTATACAGTATGTGTGTGTATATATATATAAAAAAATATACACATATATATCTGTGTATAGATATATGTGTGGCGGCACACAGTATGTATGTATGTGTTCATACTGCAAACACGGAATAGAGTGCGTAGGGCGAAATAAAGCCTAGTCGCAACTAATATCATCCAAGTTGTTCATCTGTCCCCGCCTTTCCTTTTCTATATTATTCTATTAACAAGATTGATCAAATTTTTTTTGGTTGGGGGCCATATTTGAAAAAATATAAGGAGTCACCTCTGTCACGGGCGAAACATAATTAAGCCCAGCGGGTTTCAACCCGGGCGGTTGGACCCCGCGTGGGATGTCTCCGCCGCTCGGCACCAGCACCAACGAGCCGCAGTTGACCCCCGGGAGGCCGTAGTCTGGTCACCCCTGTTCTTCCACTCACAGAATTCAGCAAACCAATGTGCGTTCACTGGTCTTTTAATGTTAACATTACAAAATGGAGTTTAAAAAATGAAGGCTATTTTAAGTTACAAAGGTTAAATCCAACACCATGATGTTAAACACGAGCAATTTTTTTTTACTCTCACTTCCCACCCGGGGCCGAACACCGAGTTGCCCCGTGTGCGTGGAACTAGCCGTGCCACAGGGTGACCAGGAAGGAGCAGAGGGAACGCCACTTCACGGCACAGCTCCTCCTGGAGCTCGCTCCTTTCGCCCAACGTGCTCCTTGTCGACTTACCCCCATCCTTCTCAGAGAAGGGGCCAGATGGGAAGGTTTGCTCAGCGGGCGCTTTCCCCACAGACTTCTTGCGTGCGGCGTTCTTCCAGTCTCTGGCCCGTGGGCCAACTCGTCCCCTTCAACCTCATTTGTGATTCTATCGGGGCCTTTTTGCAGATCGTCGCGTTTAAGGTTTTGTCTCCCTCGCAGGCGTGTTCCTTCCTCTTCACCTTGCCAATCGCCTGTTTCCAGTACTGGGCGGCTTTGACGTTGTAAGTGGGGCAGGTCCCCGGTCTCCCGGTGTCCGTGCACCAGTAGCTGCCACCATGGTGACTGCCACGGACCTGAAGCGTGAGCTCTTCCCTTCCCGAGACGTTCCACGAACACGCGTGGTTGCCTTTCGTGGTCAGCGCGCCCTTGCGCTTTTTACTCGGGCCGTTGAATTGTTCGCTGCCCTCCCCACTCTTCTTCGCCCCTTCTCCCGTGAAAAAGGTGAAGCACAGCAGGAAGAGACACAGGCGGACAAACCGCACATGTCACACGGTCGTGGTTCCCGCCAAGTTGAGGCGGTCCAAGCGTGGGACTGGAACGACTGGTTCCGGGGGGGGGGGAGGAAAGAATCACTTTAAATCGAAACATCAATAGGACATGATTGTTTACCCATAATATTCTGCGATTTGATTATGAAACCGAATAAAAAATCTCAAATCCAATGTGGCGACCAGCTGACCTTCACTGGCCACAACTCGCTTTGGCGGGTATACTTGCAAACCTGATTCTGGGACAAGTACACCACCTCCCTCCCAAAAGAAAGCCAGATGGTGTGACATTGTGGCCGGACCGCGGAAGGATACTCCCATCAAAAGTAGCAATGCTGAATCAGAGGGATGCTCTCAACATCTGAGCTGAAACGAAACTGGAGGAATACTTTCATACCCGTCCAGCTAAAGTGGACTCCACCTGCTTGTCACCTCCTCTCTCGCCGTCCCTGCTTGTCAGGCTGTTTTATTCCCTTGCTTTATTTCTCATCAAACATGGGCAAACTTTCAAGCCAAGAGCAAGGAAAGCAGAAGAAGAACATTTTCATCGGCCTCAAAGGGGCAACGCGAATTGACGAGCCACCCCACGTGTTTAATCACCGTCCACCCTGTGAATGGTCTGCGGCGCCGCGGTCCCAGCACCGGGTAAAGAGGAGCCGCTGAATGCCTTGGTGATTGGGCAGACCCACCCCCTTCACACTCTTGCCCCCCACCCTTGGAAGAAACATTCGACAGCAGCGAGTTCTACTTGCCTCCGGACGAAAAGAAATTCCCCAAGTTGTTGGAGCGTGTTTCTTTTCTGAATTTCATGTGCCCTTAATAATAAATGCGCGAATGATTGTCTGCATTGCACGGTAGGTAATATTGCAATAGTCTATTTAAAAAAAAACAAGCGAATACACCAACGCTGTGGCTGCATCCAATTTTAGAGAGTCCGTCTCACACTGTGTTTTTCAAGGAATGGCAGGAGAGGTTTGTATTACATGTCCTTGGTGTCGTTAAAATGTAAAGTTGCCGGCATTTTTAAAGGAATGTAAAGAACATGCATCTGAATTTCACGTAACACATACACACTCTTGCATGTTTCCAGTCACCAAAGCAACCTGCCAAGGTCTCCCTGCCCATCAATGGCCCGAAAGGAATCCCGGCTCTCATCACTCGCGCTGCCAAGGTGGATGGTGAACGAATTGCATAAAGGGGTCAGTCTTCAATAACGGGTGGTACAACTCCTGAGATACGCCCTAGAAAAAATGTGAAAGATTATAAAAGAACTAATTTTCTCTGCAAAAGTTTTGGCCACTTGTCTTTCCCCTCAAATCCCTGGGGAATGTTTCATCCCTTTAAAAGTTACCACGTGGCTCTTTCTCACCCCTTTCATTGCAGGAGGTTGGTCATTTGCAATTCACCTGTGCAGTGTTTTCCAGGGAAGTGATAAAAGTTATCCCACACCCGATCAAAAATAGTTCGAAAGCACAATTGTCACCCGAGAGCCTCGCTCGCCTTACGAAAGTGTGACGCATCGTGAAATTCTTTTCATGCGTTAAGAAAAGCTGGAGGGATTGCAGAGACCAGCCCGTGTTCCGAGTCGGGCTCAGAATGAGTGGGGGGTGGGGGGGAAACTTGTTTGCTGGTGGGACTTTGAGGTGCAATTTAGGATAAAGGTGACCTTCATAATGCAGCAGTTGGGATGTTCTGTTGAAGTTGCCCAAGGCCAAATGTGCGGTTTTGGAAAGATTGAAATTGGGCCAGGAATTTTTGTTCAAGGATATTGCTAGGACTTGGGGAGCTGGGTTATAATGAATGATCAAGTAGGTTAGGACTTCCTTAGAGCATTGGCGAATGAGGGGAGAATTGATAGAGGGATGCAAAATTTTATAGGGTGAGACAAGAAGTAGATGACATGGGTTAAGGGGGAACATTAGGGGTCACTTCTTCTCTCAGAGGGTGGTAAGAGTGTGGAACAAGAGGCCAGTGGAAGTGTGTTGGATTCCAACATTTAGGAGATAATTTTCATAGGTACATTGATTGGAGGGTTAGGGAACTAGGTGGAATAAATAGTTCGGCACAGGGTGGGCTGAAGGGTCTGTTTCTGTGTTGTGGTTGTATGATGTGTCTTAATCAGACAAGGAAATGTTCACAATGAAAATACTGCAGAAACTGGAAATCTGAAATAAAACCAAAATACTGGAAAAAAAACTTAGCAGGACAGACAAAATCTGTGGAAAGAGAACGAGTTGTGCTGTTCTGGATGTGATAAGGTAACTGTTCCTCTTTCATCTGATTTTATTTCCAGCATTTTTTTAAATGTTATTAGTTAAATCTTGGCTATTTGTATTTATTATCTGTGGTAACAAATTTATTATGTGACAGATTATGTTGTATTTTATATTGTATATAGATATGTTTTAAAGGAGATAAATTGTGCCAGATTTTTTTTTAGTGTAGGTCACATATAAACACTTCAAAACAAATCTCATTTAAAATACTGGAGCTCTGCTCAAGACAGACGGGCCAGCTCCAAGTGCCTTTGGGAAGTGCCTATAGAGACTTCACAAATGGATTGTTGTTTTGGAAAGCAGTAGATGAAAGAACTCAAAGGATTAGGTCTGGAGCCACAGTCTGTCTGAGTGCAGTTTGCACTCAGAGGGTCATGTGGTTTTTTAAGCAGAGACAGTCAAACAGGCTTTTCTCTGGGGGGTGGGGGGGGGGGAGAGGGATAATTCACTTCTACAGTTCAGCAGCAGCTGGGACTGGAACAGGACAAGCTGGAAAGCTTGTGGGAAAACCCCCATTTGGAAGACGGGTTGTAAGTTCTTTGTTCAGCCTGGTCAAAGACCTTGTGATCCATACAAGAGGAAATGACTGGCTGCCTAATGTTTCACTTGAAATAAGGGAAACGAAAAGGAACTCTGTGATAGGGCAAGTTTCTTCGGCAAGGCGCTGATGTGACTGATTAGAAGGAATCAGTTGTGGGTGTCCAGCAACCAACAAATCTCTCTGAAAACTGACAAGAATCTTCCTGAATGGTAACCATTTACCTTTCAAGCACCAAAGCTTGGAGAAACTCATAAATGTTAAATTCTGTGCACAGTGTAAGAATTGCCTGCAATCAGTGAACTTGAAGGAATGAGAAGTGAAATTGGACTGTGAACCAAATGACTTTTCTAAACTTGCATACACATTACATACACGTGTGCTTAGAATCAGAAGGGGGTTAAGTTAATAGTAAGAAGATAAAGTTTGATTCTGTTTTCATGTTTAAAGATGATTAAAAGCAAATTTTGTTGAAGTAACCATTTGTCTTGGTCAATTTATGTTGCTGCTGGATTTTGGGAACCTCTGGGCGCATAACAATTGGTTTGAGATGAACAGGTTAGGCAGATGAATTAAGCTCTTGAGAAGTATGTCAAGGATGACTAAGAATGGGCACGAAAGTCAGATGAGAAGGTCCTGGAAGCTTGAATTAATATAATGGCAATAATAGCTATCAGACTATCTAACCTCCATGTATTACCCTAACCAAAATGTTACTGCAAGGCCACCAATGATCTGTCTGCACTGTTGAAGCAAAACATTCTTTGCACTATATTATATATCTATTTATCCTTTTATGCATCTAATTTTCTTCATGGTACATGTGTTAATTTAATTTATACAGTACTTATTGTTTGAAGGTATGTTTTACATGTAGACCAGCCGATTAGAGGAGGAGCCATACTGGATCTAGTTCTGAGTAATGAACCTGGTCAGGTGGCATCTTATCGATGGGGGAGCATTTTGGTGAGAGTGACCACAACTACCTGAGCTTTAGCATATTTATGGAAAAGAATAAAAGCAGACCATATGTGGAAGGGCTTAATTGGGGAAGGGATAATTATGATGGAATGAGGCAGGAACTAAGGAGAATACATTGGGAACAGATGTTCATGGGAGAAAGCACAGAAGTAATGTGGATGATGTTTCGGGACCACTTGGATCACTTCAGGATAGATTTCTCCCACTGAGTCAAGGGAAAAAATGGTAAGAAAAGGGAGCTGTGGTTGACTAAACAGGTGAAGCAGCTGGTTAAGGGGAAGAAGGAAGTATAAAATAGATTTAGGAAGCAGGAAAGAGGAAGGGCTCATGAGAATTATATGGTAGCCAGGCAAGAACTCCAGCGAGCTAAAAGGGGGCATGAGAAGGCCTTGGCAAGTAGGATTATGGAAAACCTTAAGGCATTCTATATGTATCTGAAGAACAGAAAGATAACAAGAAGTAAGGCGGGCTGCTTAAGGATAAAGGAGGCAACATATGTCTGGTGGTGGAGAAGGTTTGGGAGGTCCTAAATGAATACTATGCTTCAGTATTCAGCAGGGAAAAGGCCATTGATCAGGGTGAGGTAGGAATTGAACAGGCTTGTGTGCTGGATGATGTTGAGATTAAAGAAGAGGAACATTAAAAACATTAAGATTGATAAGTCTCCGGAGCCAGATGCATTATACCCAAGGTTGCTGTGGAAAGGGAGGGAAGAGATTGCTGGTGCATGAGGTATAATCTTTGAGTTCTCCTTGGCCACAGGGGAGGTACTGGAGGATTGTAGAATGGTAAATGTGGGCCTCTTGTTTAAATAAGTTCATAGGGAGAATCCTAGGAATTATAGACCAATGAATCTTGCGAACTATTGGAGAGGATTTATAAGGATAGGATTTATGAGGCATTTGGAGAAGTTCAGTCTACTCACGGATAGTCAGCATGGCTTTGGAAGGTAAGTCATACCTCAAAAGCCTAATTGAGTTTTTTGAGGAGATAACATAAGGGAAGTTGACATGGATTTTAGTAAGACATTTGGCAAGGTCCCCCATGAGTGATTTGTTCAGAAAATCATGGGATCTATGGAACATTGGCTAGGTTAAAGGACAGGACCTCCAGGATTGTGATCTCAGAATTGGTACCTGTGCCATTAAGGTTAGAAATTAAAGGATAATGCACCTTAACACAAGACTAAGGACATAGTACAGGAGGGAGAGCTTTAGGTTTCTGGATCATTGGGCTTTTTTCTAGGGTAGGTGGGACTTGTTGTGATGAGACAGTTTGCATCTGACCTGGAAAGGGACTAATATCCTTATGGGAAGGTTTGCTAATGCTGTTCTGGTGGGTTTAAACTAGATTTTCAGGGGGAGGGGAACCAGAGTGCCAGAGCAGGTAGACAAGTGGTGGAGGGAAAAAATTATGTTAAAATTGCATGCACCGTTAGAAGTCAATGGTGGAAAAGTTCTCAAGTGCATCTATTTCAATGCGTGGAGCATTGTAAGAAAGACGAGCTTAGGGCATGGATTGGCATGTGGAATTATGACATTGTGGCCATTCAAGAAACTGGTTATAGGAGGGGCAGAATTTGCAGCTCAAAGTTCCAGGCTTCTGTTGCTTCAGACAAGATAGAATGAGGGAATGAAAGGGGGATGAGTGGCATTGCTCATCAGAAAAAAAATCACAGCTGTGCACAGGCAGGACAAGCCAGAGAGCTCATCTACTGAGGCTATATGGGTGGAGTGAAGTACGTGGAAGGTGTCACCACACTCATGGGGTTGTATTATAGTCAACAAGAATTGGAGGAACAAATCTGTAGAGAGATAGCAGACAGCTGCAGGAAGCACAAGGTTGTGATAGTAGGAGATTTTAACTTTCCACATATTGATTGGGACTCCCATATTGTAAAAGGGCTGGATGGATTGGAGTTTGTCAAATGTGTTCAAGAAAATTTTCTAAATCAATAATATAGAAGTACCAACTGGAGATAGTGCAATACTGGATCTCCTATTAGGGATTGAGACAGGACAGGTGACAGAAGTATGTTGGGTAACATAATGCCATTTGTTTTAGGTTAGTTAATGGAGAAGGATAGGTCTAGGCCTCGGGTAGAGATTATAAATTGGAGAAAGGCCAATCTTGAGAAAATTAGATCTAGAATGTGTGGATTGCAATGTCGTTTTGGGGAAAATATGCGAGGTAAGCGGAGGACCTTTAAAGGTAACATTTTGAGAGTACAGAGTTTGTATGTTCCTGTCAGGATTAAAGGCAAGGTTAGCTGGCATAGGGAACCTTGGATGTAGTTCGGAAGAAGAGAGAGGTGTACAGCAAGTATAGGCAACTTTGAACAAATGAGGTACTTGAGGAAAAAATGCAAGAAAAACCTCAGGAAGGAAATTAAGAAGCTAAAGGAAAAAGAAAAGGATTGTTTATCTTAGATAAAAATCACTCCTCATTCTTCTAAACTCCAAAGAATACAGATCCATCCTCTTTGATATTTGTTACAAGATCACCCTCTCATCCCAGGAATTAGCCTCCAATACTGGTACATCCATTCTTAAATTTGGGATCCAAAACTCTGCCCAGCACTGCAAGTCTCTGTACATTTGTATCAATATCTACTACTTACTTCTCCTAGATGCTAACTTTTTGTATTTCATGGACAAGACCCTCTAAAGGTTTAAAAAAAAAGGTAAAGGTTCCATTATGTAATACTACATTTAAGATGTAACATGCATGAAATTCTTTAACTTTTGTCTATTGTAAGGCAGACAGAGAGTCGCCACTTTGTCCAGTGGTGTTCCTAGGTGGTCTCCCCTCCAAGTACTGACCAGTCCTGTGCATGCTTGGCTTCTGAGATCAGACAAATCTCAGATGTATTCAGGCTCTAAGGTGCTCTCATTCTCAATCTCTTTCCATTTAGAGAGAAGCCTGTTTTTGATTCCTCCCTACTGAAATGCATTGCCTCATATTTTCCTACATTAAACTCTACTTGTTATACAGCACAGAACCCATCTCTATCTTGTAGCACATTACAGCTTTTTTGTGTTTTCAGCAAATTAAAATGAATTCCTTATAGTGATGAGTAAAGCTAGACCTTTGCTAGTGTGACATTATATAGATAGGTTTTTGGGAAATAAATTGGGGCAAGTTTTTTAGTGTAGGCCAGATACAAACACTTTAAAACAGATCTTATTTAAAATACTGGAGCTCTACTCATGCGAGACATGTTGGGGCCAACAGCCTTTGCAAAAGCTTTGGAGAGTGCCCAAAGGACTTCACTAACGGATTGCTGTTTACCAAAAGGCAACAGATGAAAGAACATGTTGGAGCCTCAGACAGTCTGGAGTGGAACTTGCAGTTCTAGGAGGGTCATGTGGTTGTGCAAGCAGAGAGAGTCAAACAGGTTTTCTCTCTGAGAGAGAAACAGAGATCAGTTCTATGGTGATACAGTCAGCAGCAGCTGCTGGGACTGGAACAGGACAAGCTGGCAAGCTTGTGGAAAACCCCATTTGGAAGACGGGTTGTGAGTACTTAGTTCAGCCTGGTTAAAGCCCTTGTGGTTCATGCAAGAAGAGATGACTGGCTGTCTGATGTTTCACTTGGAATAAGGGAAACAAAAAGGAACTTTGTGGTGACCTGAAAGAAAGAGGTTATCATCTGGAGAACCCTGAGGCTGCAAGTTTCTTTGGCAAGGCACTGAAGAGGCTGATTAAAAAGGAATCAGTTATGGGTGTCCAGCGTACTACAAATCTCTCTCTGAAAACTGACAAGAACCTTCCTGAGTGGTAACCATTTACCTTTCAAGCACAAAAGCCTGGTGGACTTTATAAATGTTAAATTCTATGCACAGTATAAGAATTGCCTGCAACCAGTGAACTTGGAGGAATGAAAAGTGCAATTGGACTGTGAACCAAAGAACTTTTCTGAACTGACACACACATTGCATACACGTGCACTTAAAATTAGAAGGGGGTTAAGTTAGGTTAGTTAAATCAATAGCGATAAGTTAAAGTGTGATTCTGTTTTCATGTTTAAAGATAATTAAGAGCAACTTTTGTTTAAGTAACCATTTGTCTTGGTGAATATCTATTGCTGCTGGGTTTTGGGATCCTCTAGTAACACTAGGAAGAAGACATGACTTTTTTTTAATGAGGTAGATGACTATGGTAATTGGAGTTGAGGAGCAAATATGGTTTGTATCTAGAGAAATACAATATATAGTGGGGACATTATATTTACTTAGAATTTTCATTAGATCACAGCAAGTGCTGTGTGGTGCCCTAATCTTCATGTTACGAAAGAAAAAGAATTAGAGAAGAAATATTACGGCTGTTTACAGAACTGAGAGGGTCAAACCATCATTAAAGGGATAAAGTCAGAATCATAATTTTTTATGCATCATGAAAACAGACCTTTTGGCCCAAATTTTCCACACTGACCAAGTTGTCTGGCTAAGCATTGTTCCACTGCCCTCCCTATGGCCAATGTCCAGGGGTGCAGTGTTAATTTGTTAGGTGCCTGATCTCATCAAAAACGGCCACTAGGATGTGCCTGGAGCGGCCCCACGAGTTTCCAGAGTTGCCCCTGTGGTGCCAGAGTGGCGCTCCCATGACCTCTGGCAGCACTGCACCCCTGCCAAACCTTTCCTACCCATGGACATTGCAGTTCTACCCACGTCTCCTTTACCAGGTCACTCCAGATAACCATCAACCTCTGTGTGAAAAAGGGGCCCTTTTAAATCTTTCCCCTTTAGTTTACACTCCTCTTCCATGACTATTTTTATCTATGCCCCTCATGATTTTATAAACCTCGCCTATTAGCCTCCAATACTCAAGGGAGAAAAGTCCCAACCTATTCAGCCTCTCCTTTCAAACTCAAGCTCTTCAAACTCAGAAACGTCTCATGAATCTTTTCTTTACCCTTTCCAGCTTAATGAAATCCAAATAGGGTCTCACAAATGTCTTGTATAGTTGTAACATGACAACCCAGTTTTTGTACTTAATGAGCAAACCAGGGCTCGATTCTCTGGAAAGGAGCTCAATGGATACAATAAAGAATTATTTAATAAAGTACACTGTAGATGTGGAAAAACAGTCTCCATGTTGATGAATCTAGAAAATTAGGGAATAAATATTTGATAGCGACCAATGGATCTAATAAATATTTAAGAGAAATTATTCTGCAAAGAATGTGGCAGGTGATGAGAACTTTTATTGCCACTTTGAAGATTATAGGGATGATGCTTGAAGGAAAGTTTTGATCCATTAGTAACAGAAAGAAGAATTGAATGCTCTTCTGGAAGAATTCCGAAAGAAGAATTGAATGCTCTTCTGGAAAGATCAACCTGGTCAGAAGGCAAATGTGGTTCAGGATCATGAACATAGATCCAATGCTGTGTTTTATCTTTTTCAATGAAGTTATTTCTGTCATTGACTAATACTAACGACAGTTGGAACAGTGGTTTAATTTGAGAAATTTAACCACATCAATTACAATATAAATATTAGATTAAGTGTCCAAAAAGGTGCTACAATTTGTTTCAAATACTATTTCAAAGCCGTTGTTTTTCTGAGATTGTATATTCACTTCCACTGGGAGATTTATTAATTTTTTAAATAAAATTTACCTATGCAGCATGGTACCAGTCCCTTCTAGTCCATGAGCCACTCAAATACATGCATGTAACCAATGAATCTGCACGCCCATATTGTCTTAGGAACATAGGAGGAAACCCATGTGGGTACAGGGCCAAGGTACAAGCTCCTTATTAGGCACTGCAATATTTTTGGTGAAATTAAGTTCCAGTTTGAAAGCTGACATTTCAGTTGATGGGCAGAGGAGAAAGTATTTTGCTCTTGGGAGCAGGTTTGCCCAAGTGGTTGTTCAGGAAGATGGCGCCACCTAGTGGCTCTGATTTCTGTTGCAATTAGACCCTTTCAAATTTCAGCACCCGGGACCCAGGTGAGATTACTGGGTAGTGTATGCCTCCTTGCAGCTTTCAAATAGCAGCCTGTTAAATCACCAACCCAATGATTTAAGGGGGATCCCACCCCTGCAATGACGCATCACATAACCACAGGGAATACCACCCTGTTCCCTGCATTCTTTCTGTTTAAAGTTCCAAAGGCACTGGGTGAGACATTTCCCTTTCAAACAGGTGGAGGAGGACACCCGGGTAGGTTTTACTGGGTTCCCTGACCACCTTGGAGGTAGGTCTGGGACCCGGGTGGATTTTGACCGGACTTGCTTGGTTCAGCCCTTTCAAATAGCCCTGTACTTGGGTCTTCAACCTAGTAAATTGTCCAGTTAACTCAATTTTACAAGGCAATTTGAAAGGGTCCATTGTTTCTAATCTTGCCCTGTGTTCCTCATTGATGTAATTATCTTAGTTAAAAATATAAAAATTGCTTCATTCAGAATCACTATAATGAATAATTTTACATAATTTAATTATAGGGTATCAAAGACCATACAAGATGATTAGATTGTTTAAAGACTGTTTTTTGCCTCTCCATGTTTATGCTTAAAGAGTACAAATAGCTAAATGCAGAATTTCTAGCTTGAGCCTGGGACTGAGAATACAAATTGATGCCTGTAAAATTACAAAATTACAGATAATTGAAGAGAGATGGAGAGTATCTTTTGGCTGAAGAGTCAGTATGCTGCCTTTCCTAATTAATTTTACAGAGAGAGTCCAATTAAAATCAAATATGTATTAAAATATAGAGGGAGAGAGAGAGAGAGAGAGAAATATATAGAGATATATATTTTATACAGTTAGTGCAATACTTGAACAACACCAGTGACTGCATTTTGAATCCAGCACTGACTATTAAGGAGCTTGCATGTTCTTCCCGTGACCTGCATGGGTTTCTTCTGAGTGTTCTGGCTTCCTCCCACCAAAACATTTGGGATTGGTAGGTAGGTTAATTGGGTGTAATTGGATAGCACAAGTTTCATGGGCCGTTACCACATAATCCATCTAAAAGCTACGTTTTAGCTAAACAAATGTTGTTAGTTATGCATCTCTGGTCAAATATAGAATGAAAATCCAATCACCTGATTAAAATAATATCAGGGTTAATTGGAGTTGATAAATATTAATTGGCTATGGAAAGGTATTGGTCAACAGAAAATAAAATTAAAAATGGAAGACCAGTCGCAAAGGGTTGAAAACAGTCTAGAATAAACTCAAGAGTGTAAAGTGGCTTCAATAAAGTTCCTGAAAGATATCTTTCAATAAGAAAAAAACACACTTTATCACTAAAGTGCTGGAGAAAACTCAGCAGGTCACACAGCATCTCTGGGAAGCAAAAGGATGCAAAAAAAGGGTTACATTCCTTTGCTTCTTCTTAACACTACGTGACCTACTGAGTTTCTCCAGCTCGTGTGTGTATTGCACTAGAATCATGGTGTATGCATACTTTTCTGTTTACATCATTCTCTGTTTGACATTGCTGTATCATTTTTGCAAACAGATGCAGCAGTTTCAACTGGAGCCACTTTCTGTGTGAAAGCAGTTTATGCTTCAATAGTTATGCACAACGCTTATCTTATTGTTGGAGCTGATTTTAATTAGGAAAGGCAGCATACTGACTCTTCAGCCAAAAGATACTCTCCATCTCTCTAATTATCTGTAATTTTACAGGCATCAATTTGTATTCTCAGTCCCAGGCTCAAGCTAGAAATTCTGCATTTAGCTATTTGTACTCTTTAAGCATAAACATGGAGAAGCAAAAAAACACTGTTTAAACAATCTAATCATCTTGTATGGTCTCTGATACCCTATAATTAAATGATTCAAAACAAGCAAGCCCAGATTGGAAAACATTCTCATTAGAGAATGTTTGGTGGTAGATCAGGAATTTCAGCACCAATTCTGCATCCATGATATTTCATGTGTGCCTTTGTTCATCCGAGATAAAATGGTGTTTTAACCATTATTTAAAAATACTTTTCTTACACCTTCTCACATGTTTAATTGACTTAACTTTTATGACAAAATGATATACTGTATGATAAAAAGTTGGAGACTAGACAAAATTATTTCCTTTATTTAAATGTTGGATTTGTTGGAAGGGGGGAAATGACTACAGAACAATGAAAGAACTCATAGTCGAGGAGCAGAATCCAGGGAGGCAAAAAGTGCAAGTTGGCATTTTGGGTGGGACCCTGCATCAGGAAAGATTGTCAATATATAGTAAATAATTGGAGGGGCAGACTGATTTAAGTTTGTTATAATTCCATCTATTTGTCACACAACTCCTACTACAGAGAAAAGGGTTTTTTTTGTGTGTGAAGGACTAAAAGGTTATCCCTAACATTACATACGGCCATGTGAAGAGCACAATTGACAGTGTATATGCTTCCTTGGGGCAAAGTTGTCGATCAATCTGCTCCAACCAAGGGCAGCACGGGAGCCCTGTTATGCGGTCTATTCAGGAGAAGAAACTGTGTTGGTTTGTGCTTTCAAGCCTTCACTCTGATGAGATGGGGGCGGGGGGAGGGGGGCGGGGTGGAGAAGAGAAGGTGTCCAGGGTGTAATAGGTCTTTCATAATGTTATTTGCCTTTCCTGGGAAGCAGGAGATGTAGATGGAGTCCACTGGAGGGGAGAGACATTTGTGTTACGTTCTTAGCTGCATTCACCACCTTCCTCTGCCATGCTGTGGTGGATCCAGCAAGTATGGTTTTGATGTTACATCTGTTGAAGTTGTTGGGGACAAGTTGAACTTCCTTGGTTTCTTGACTGTTCCCATCAATGTGCTTGCCCCCTACCCCAGTGGGGCCATTGGAGATATTTATTCATATGAACTCAAATTTATTTACTCTTTTGACTTCATTAACATGGACAGGGGTGTGGACTCTGCTCCCTCTCCTGAGGTCAATGTTTGTCTCCATTATCATACAGATAATGAGAGGGTTGTTGTTTTGGCATTATGCCGCTAAACTTCTGATTTCTTTCCTTTATTCGGTCTCATTTGTATTTGCTACCTGGCCCCCTACTGTGGTATCAGCAAAATGGAAGATAGAGCTGGACTGGTATTTAGTTGTACAGTCATGGGTGTAGAGTAATGGACTGAGTGCATGTCCTTGAGGAGCACTGGTGTTGAGTGGGATTGTGGAAGAAATATTGTTATCCATCTTCACTGATTGCGATCTGTTAGACTGCAAGTCAAGGATCCATTTGCAGAGGAGTACGCTGAGTGATAGATCCTGATAGAGGTAATACTACAAGAATGTTGGAGGAACTCAGCAGGTCTTGCAGCACCACAGGACGTAAGTTATATAACCGGTGTTTTGTGCCTGGGCCCTGTGTCAAGGTCTGAGCAAGAAGCAGGCAGGCCCCTGAATAAAAAGGATGGGGGGGGGAGGAGGAGCACAGGCCAGAATTGGACAGGAGAGGAAAGGTGAGAATTGATCGAGGGGGGGGGGGGTGGTCTGTGAATGCAGAGTTGGAGGAAAGGCGACAGGTCGAGAGGGGGGGGAGGAGGTGAGACAAAGCTAGATGAAGGAAGTCATAGGGATTGGGAAAGAGGGGGCAGGGCTAACAGAAACTGAAGAAGCCTATCTCTGGTTGGAGGGTGCCCAGTTGGAACATGGAGTATTGTTCTTCCAATGATCAAGTCACCTCAGTCCAGCATGGACAGAGATGTCTGCATGGGTATGGGGAATGGAATCAATCCTGATGTTTGGGAATGAGTTTGCAAGGAACTATGGTTTAATTTTGAAGGCAGAGCTGTAGTCTATACCAGAGGTTTCCTTTGGCATCCAGGGGTTTCAGGGACGAATGGAGAGCAAGGGAGATGGCATCTGATGTGGATCTGTTTGAAATGAGTCAAGGACAGCTGTTGGGTAGATTTGAGGTGAGTCATGACCAGCCTCTCAGATAGATGCTGGTAGCTGATAGGGGGAACCAGATGAGATGAGGAGTTTAGACAGATGGAAACAGATACAGGAAGGGCATGAAGTGGGTATTTGTCCAAAGGGAGAGACATGGGCTTGTGGGCCAAAATGGCCTGCTTCTACTTAAATAAAAACTTAGAAAGGTGAGTGTGCATGGGGGGGTGGGGGGGTCTCCCTTCACTTTCATCTGTTTCAACCCCCAAGTTATGCTCCAGATCATCACATGTTTACTGGGTCACTGCCAGAGAATGAAGACTCAGCAGGGTCAATTACTCCTCCAAGATAAGCTGGTGTTTTGTGAGCCACGTCTCAGCATCGTCAGTTCTAATATAGCTCCCATTTACTTTCCTTGGATCTCTCCCACAATCCTTCCAAGCCCATGGCTCACTGCCATCTCCCTGCATCCATCTCACTGATCATCTCTCATCCCTGAATTGTGCTCGAGCTTAGCCAACTGACTGCAATACCTTTTGGCCCAAACCCCATGGTTTCCATCCTGTTCATTGATTGTCAGACCTTCATCCGTCCCAGCCAAATTTTCCTGTAGGTTAACTCCAGTCTTCTTCCATTCTCCTTTCCCCTCCATCTGTTCCTCCCCTTCCCCCAACTCACTCCCCTGCTCATCACGTCTTCTGCTTTCTCCACCATTTTGCTGTTCTAGTCCTTCCTTTGTCACATCAGATCTGTTGCACTGCACTAGGGTTACACTTCATAAGCTGTTACACTGAAGGGGACAGCAGGGAAAGGTAGAAATTTGACCCCAGTTGCATGTGCCAAACAAGCAGTACCGTAGAGTCCGCACATTAAATACTCTTCCAAATTTTGGCTCTGTTCGAGTTAAGCTGATTCTTGGAAGTGGAGTAGAGTTTGCAGCTAATGCTTCTTTTCACATTTATTGGAAGCAGCTGAGGGAAAAACCATTTTGGGCTTTCATCATGGTTTTTTTCCCTCCTCCTTATAATATTTTTATTGATTTTAATAAAGAATGTATGTAAACAAAATGGGTACAATTCAATAAGATAGTGTGGACAGTTGCATAAACTAACTAAGATATTCTGTTACATAAATTGTAAATCATATCCATAATACTTTGGAGTTTTGAATTGTGTTCATATTTGAAATCATTTTCTCTTTTTTTAAACGATGTGGCATATTGTATAATTATAATTGTATACTATTTAGAACATGTAATAGTATACAATTACAATTATACAATGAGCAGCATGGTTAAAAAAAGAAAATGATCTCAATTCAAAACTCCAAAGCATATTATTGATAGCATATCAAAGCATTAAAAAAACCTAATCCAAAATGAGGAAAGAAATAAAAGAGGAAATTGTAACTTCTTTTCAAAGTTATAAAGTTTCCTTTTTGTTTAAAAAAGGATTTACAATTCTCTTTCCTTCTTTAATAATTTTATTGATATTTACAAAATTCTCAGATGAATGAAGCAATCATCTATTATATTGTCTAAAAGAAGAAAACCCCCCATCTCGAAGCAAGGTTTGAAAAATATCACCCTGCTTTGAAACATCCCTGAAGCTTCAGTGCAAGTGCAGGCTCCAGGAAGACTCCTCTTTGGACACCAGGCAATCAGTGCTTTCTCAACATCCAAATACAACATTTAAAGTAAATCTTCCAAGGAACCATGCTTGTCATTCAGAATTGGAAGCAAATAATTTGCTTTCTAAGGGTTAGATGCACTAATCAAGTCTTTAAAGATGGAAGTGTGAAATAAACATATCCTGCAAATGCCATGACAATTAAAGGTTTGAATAAATGAAAGCCAAGTGTCTGTCATAACTTCACTTGAAAATTTTATTCATCCTCAAAAGTTGATTAAACTGGAAATTGATGCTTCAATTGATGGAACAAAAATGTTTACTGAAATCAGATGTGTTGAAGAGGGCATGAATGTGGCCCAAAAACATTACTCCACCCATTTTCTCCTTCTGCGTTTGTGGGGTCAAAATACAATATTCATCACGGACGTGCGTGGGTAAAATTTATATTGAGCACTAAGTGATCCATCATTTCTGCTATTTAACAAGGAACATCTTGGGGTTTCCTGCATTCTGATCTCTGCTCTGACCTCGTTTCACAACACTGGTTTATAAATGCAAATGTGTGCTGTTGGTGCTCATTTAATTATCCCAGATTTCTTCATCCTTTTGTTCTTTCTCACTGACTCAAAGCAGCATTGATTATTAATTTAACATCCATATTTAAAACAAAACTCATTTCATTCTCTTCTCCAGATTTTTACCAATGTAGAATCTTCTCAACAGTATCTTTTGGAAAAAAGATTGCACATCCTAAATTGTTTTATTGTTGTCTAATTTTTAACTACACATTAAATTTTAAAAAATCTGACTCCACCGTTCCACATTGTCCATTGTGAACAGGTATGAATAATGCCTTGTAAAGTATTGAGCTTTCTTTGTTATGAACTGAGGGAAATTATTACTCATAGCATTAAAGCATCGCAAGATTCCGGTCTAGCCTGAAGTTGTGAACTAGTAAATATCATTCTAAAAAATAGAATCTTGTGATAATGATCTTTAAAAGCAGAATCACAAATTATAAATACAAATTACATTTCTCTGGTGTGTATGGAATGGAGGATTTAAACCATGCCTTTGCTCCTGCAAGGCTGAGAATCAGTAACCTGCTTGAGACTCAGCAGACACAAGCTAAATTCCACCATGGGGCCCAGAGATGCGGTTATCTGACGAAAAGACATCTGGTACCAAAAATGTTTAATCTTCCTGCTCGTTAGCCGATTGCTTTTTGAGAGTGATGGAATTTTGTTGGTCGCAGACTGTCAAGCGAGACCTCGCAGCTAAGTAGATCATTGTATTCGAAGTGATAAGCTAGAATGGGTAATATAAGCCATGGTCCCACTGCTGAAGTTTCAGACTCTCTGAGGGGTGGAAACGTCGCTCAGCAAGAAGAATTTCTAGAGTCCAACCAACGTCCCGGTCAGGGGAGATGGAGAAGCTGCTACCGGCGCCCCGACCACCAACTACAAGTGCGCGGTCGTTGCCTCGCTTCGGCAGTTGGGACCAGTCCAGGCGTTGAGAAGTATAATTGGGAAGGGCTTGCATATTGTAGTTTGAAATCAGCTTTTGAATTTGTAATAAACATTTGTATAAACTGAACTGTTCTCGGTGTGGGTGTCTATTTTCTTTCGGTAGCTCAAACACTGTGACCAATCTAAAACGAACAAAGTGAGAGGTACAAGTTTACCCAGGACAGTGTAATAGTTGTTAGATAAAATATATTAGCATTTTAAGCTAAATGGAATTTTTTAAATCCAAGAGCCTTTTGAGCTTTATCAAAGAATGTGAATTAATTACATTTGTAAAGAAAGGAAAACTTGCATGATAGGTAGTTGTCTTGGATGTCAACAGTAACTCGCACAGGTACAGACAGGTACTCCCCGACTTACAATAGTAATGTGGAATGAAAGATCGGATGTATCTCGGAATGGATGTATATTGGAATTGCGTGCATTTATTTTAAAATATGAAGAAAAAATATATAATTTACAGTTTATGTTGTATTTGACAAGCTGTAACAGGGATACAGGGCATGTCAGAGCCCAAATGTGTGTACTGCCTTGGTATTCGGTGTCCTGGGGTCCATAGGCTGCGTGCGGTTATCTTGATTCCAGTGCGCATGCGTGAGTCTTCAGTTGGTGCATGAGAGGTAGGTTCGCGTATTGGAGTTCGGTTGGCATATGCGTGAGAGTTAAACACCCTAATGATACTGAATTTGCGACCTTAACTCTCACGCATGTGCCAACTGAACTCCAATATACGAACCACACATGCGCCAACCGAAGACTCGCGCATGCACACAGGAATCAAGAGAGCCATGCCCAGCCTATGACCCCCAGGATGCTGACTAACAAGGTAAGTAGGCACATTTTGGTTCTTACATGCCCCGCATCCCTGTTATAGTTTGTCAAATACAACATAAACTCCGTAAATTTTATATTTTTTAACAAATTTTCAGTCGTTTGCTTGGATGGACTTAAGTCACATAGGTTGCAAGTCTGGAGTATCTGTACTAACAATGACTTTGTACTAGCAATGTGTTTGGTGAATTACAGAAGTTAAAAGTAGCTGTTGCTTTTAAAATATGTCCCTCAGATGTTCGTTAGTACATTATTGGTGGCAAACAAATAATTTTTCTGGGTAACATCTTGCAAAGCATTTTATTTCTGTATGAGTATGACAGTTGGGTCATCCATCTATCCCAGCACTCCTTGCAATGGAAAAGCTGCTGATTTCCAGAAAATGTACCTGATATGCCCTTGAATCTTTCTCATTTGCAGAAATGAGTTGTAGAATATAGAACATTACAGCACAGTTGCAGGCCCTTCAGCCCCTGACGTTTCCCCGACTTATGTAAACCTACTCCATAACAATCTAACCCTTCCATACCTCACCTCCATAACCCTCTTTTTCTTACATCCACTTGCCTATGTAAGAGTCTTTTAAATGCCCCTATTGTACCGGCCTCCCCCACCACTACCCTGGCAATGCATTCCAGGCACCCCCAATCTCTGTGTTTAAAAAAAAAAACACTTATATTCTTCTAAACTTGCCTCCTTTCACCTTGTCCTCTGGTATTTGCTATTGTCTACTCTCTCTTTCATAATCTTGAACACCTCTTTTAAGTCACCTCTTATCTTTCATCATTCCAAAGAGATAAGCCTTAACTCAGTCAACCTAGCTTCATAAGACATGCTCTCAAGGCCGGGCAACATCCTGGTAAATCTCCTCTGCACCCTCTCCAAAGCATTTCCATCCTTCCTATAATAATGTGACCAGAAATGAACGTAATATCAAAGTGTGATCTAACAGTTTTATAGACCTGGAACATCTCGTCACGGCTTTTGAACTAAATCGCCTGACTAATGAAGGGCAGTATACGCTTTCTTAACCACGATATCAACTTGTGCAGCAACTTTGAGAGATTTGTGAGCCTGGACCCCAAAATCCTTTTGTTACTCCACACAGATAAGAATTAACCACATACTCTGCTTTAACACTTGTTCAAATTGAACTCCATCTACCACCTCTTTGCCCAACTCAGCATCCTGTCTGTCCTTTTGTGACCTACGACAACCTTCTACACTATCCACAGCATCTTCAACCCTCATGTCATCTGCAAACTCACTAATCTACCCCTCCACTTTGTTGGCCATTTGAAAGGAATTGAAAACAGTGAACTCAAGTGAGAACAGTGGACAGTGGAAGGATGAGAAACAAAATATCATTGTTCTTTGCCATGTGCTTGAAAGAATGGAGAAGGGCATTTTGTGAGTCTGTCATTTTGTGAAATGCCCAGATTCAGGGCCAGAGCAAAGGAAGCCCCTCAGGCTGCCACAAGGGTAATAAAACAATGGCGTAATTAAGCCTTGTAGTCCTGGGCCAGAGCCAATGAAATTGGCATACTTATGGCCAGGTGACCCTCAGCCAATAAAATCAAACCACAACAGTTGAATTAATAAGGTGCGGTATAACAATGGAGAACTCGAGGGAAAGAGCATTGAAAACTCTGGAGACCAACCATCGTGGAAGTGATTTACCCCATGTCATTGGAATTAAAACAAACACCTGGCCAGCAAAGACTCCTATATCTTGTCTATTCTTTGTTTTGGGGAAAGTCAGAGAAACATTAGTGTGTGAACTGATTCTTAGTTTTGTATGATGTACAAGCTTACTGTTTTTGTTGTGAACTGTATCCAGAAAGGTATTTGTTATATTAGTACAGATTCTCTCTGTGCCAAGCCAACTATTGTGGATGAGGGTAGAAAAGCAGTAACTTTGTCAAAGTAATTTATAAAAATCACAAAGTACAGGTATCCCAGAACAAATCCATGTCGAACGTCACCAGTCACTGACCTCCAGACAAAATATGCTTCATCTACTACTACCCTCTGCCTTTTGCAGGCAAGCCAATTCCAAATCCATGCAGCCAAGGTTCCATGGATCTCTTGCCTCCTGACTTTCTGAATGTGCTTACCATGGAGGACCTTGTTAAGTTGTGACAGGATTCAATGGACTAGAAATTTAAACACACAGCATTTATTTTCCAAGTGCTACAACTAAAAAAATGTTTTTAACTGTGGTGCAGTGTAATTGAAATTATTTCTGGATTTAATTGCTTGACTCTAACGATAACTTTGACATTACAAATGCCAATCGGGGTTGCTGTGATGTGACAGGTGGACCTCAGGATGAACTCCACATGTAATTAGTGGAATGCAGCAAGTGAATTGTGACTGGATACACTGATTGCTTTGTAGAAACACAAGAGACTGTAGATGTTGGAAAAATTGCTGGAGAAATTCAGTAGTTGAGGTAGTGTCCATGTTTCACACCACATCTCCTTCAGGACTGGGAAATGAGATGGAAGATGGGCAGTATTAAAAAGAATGGGAGGGGTAGTATTGTTTGGTCTGTTAAGGGAGCTTCCCTAAGCAGGTCACTGTCCAACCCAAGAAGCAGGTTCCAGTTGTTTCTCTGCAATTTAATTACTTACCAGCTTATCTTGATCACCAATAACCACCTCTCAGCTTCCTCCCCTACCCCTCCCATCATATTACCAATCTCCCTCCCCCCAACCATCCTCAGCAGACCACCCTGAACCAAATAATTCCCCACTCATCAAGACATTAAGATCCTTTGGTCCTAATCTACAACTCTTCCAAAATCCTCCAGTCCTGAATCCAAACTCTTTCCACATTTGATCCCCAATCACTTGAGGTCCTGATTCATGACCCAATCTTGCCCCATTCCTGGACTTCCCCACCATTGCCCTTTACATGATGTTTAGAGCGATGGAGAATACAAATGTCATTTGGTATCTCCTGACACTTTAGACCTCCAATACCATTGAATCATTCAATGACCCAAACGACCTTTTCCAAAATAACATCATGAATGAATTAAAACACCCAATTTGTGCCATCGAATCTTTATGCCACTGAGCATCTTGTGGTCCATGGAGGTTTGTTTGGAAATTAACATGGGGCTGCATTCTCTTGTGCAAACATTTGAATGCTGCTTTCATGCCTAAAACAAGTTTGTGGCATATTATGGATTGTCATTTGTCGTAAAGCCTGTCATCCTCAATCATATTAAAATGAATGAATTGTCTCACAACCTCTTTGATCTCCCTCCCTTGCTGTATCCCTTTGCTTTTCTTTCCTAGTTCAATGTTTATTACATTTCAATCAAAATTATTTGGGGACAGTGACGTTGAACAAAATGGAAATATCCAAGAGTTTTAGGCAGCCACCGTACAGCACAAAAATGGGTTCTTGGGTCCACCTCATCCATGCAGTTATTGGTTAGTGAAAAAGGACTACTAGAGTTGATTAAGTAACGTAGAGGGTAAAAGCACTTTGGCTTCAGCCCGAATTTTATTGTTCTTAAAGATATTTCACCAAGACGAACTGCCTCCTCGGGTGAATGTAAAAAACCACGTAACATGTTGTGAAAAGCTGAGAAATTCTCCAGCTGTTCTGACCAATACTTATGCCTCAACCATTTTACATAAAGCCACTTCTTGAGCCATTTATTTCAGTCCTTTTATTGGACCCACTGCTTGGAGACTGTGTGCTGTCTTTTCCTAAAATAGGGACCCAGCTTTAAATATAGTTGATCCACCAGAAGGCATTTTGACATGCCTTAAGTCATAAATGACGCTGGATCATTACAAGCCATTTCTTTCTAACTTGGGCTGTCTTTCAGCTTGCAATAAAGAGTGAACCATCTTCCAAGTTTTAATGGGCAAAAATGTGTGCAATATTTATAATTTTATTACCATCTGCACTGGAATGTAAAAGTTAATAAAATTCCATCACGATTCCCTTTCAACATTGTGAAACAGCCTGACATAAACTGTTGACAGCTTGTAGCAAGCCAACCAACGTCCCTCAAGAAGAATGAAATGTATTGATTAACACATGCAGAATTTTGATTCCAGAGAAAGGTAAATAGTATATATCTAGGATTATGAAGCAGGCTACTAGGGGAAAAAAAGAAAACCTATTTCATTTTTTGTTGCAAAAATGTGATAATTTTCCCTACTACTGTAAATGTGTTGTTATTTTGTGTAGACTTAATCATTTGTATGCACCTCTGTTGTTATATACAAAGCCAAAATATTTCTTCTGTCTTGAGATCTTGATATTTTTAATTGAAAAATTGCTGTAATTGGAATCCATACAAATTTACTGCGCAGTCCATGAATTGCTTCATTTAGTTTACATTTTCAGTGAAGAAGAGAATTGCAGAAAATAAACACAAGTTAATTTAAGCTTCAACAGTTTTCCTTTCTCCTGGTTCTCATCTGATGTTTCACCCTCTGTCTCTTGGTTCCCATTGCAACAGGTTCTTTCTGCCCTGCCAGTTACTAAAGGTAGCAGTTCAGAATTGTTCAACTCCGGTGACTTGCTCTACAATGAACATGGTTTTTTTTTGTAGTTGCATGGAGCATTTAGAAGTTAACCTGCTTCATAGAATTATCTAAGCATTTAAGAGGTTTGCAAACTTGCAGAAATATTTAACAAGTCCTGTGAACAGCATCAATGCTTTTGGCCACTAACTTATTCTGCTCAAAGCTATTGTATATATCACAGATCACGTCATGAGTATTGTCTATGGCAATGATTCTTGCAATTCATTTACTTGAATGGATTCAATCATCCCACTAAAAAGCTGAAAGAGGGAATGACATCTGTGAGATTTCAGTCCCAGAGAATATCATTGTATTAAACTTTGGTAAGTGGTAACTTTATGAGCAGAGTTGCCCAGTAACAGCTGCAGATGACCAGTCTTTCAGAGCCAGTAAGTTACAAGTGACCGTACACAACAATGTCAAGTAATGGGGGCACCTCATTCTCAAGTATTAAGTCAAATCATTAGGCAAGGATCAGCTAACAACAATACTGGTTTAAAAAAATAACAGCACAAAGAAGAGTGGCTCTGCAAAGTGGCCCCAAATACTGACTGATAAATGACTATTACACTGGTACCAGTTAACCTTTCATCAAATGAATGAATAATATTCACTCAGAACAATAGCATTCCCATGAGTCACCCAATATGTTAAAGAGAATAATTTGCCTCGGTTTCCTATTGTGCGAGAATCTAGAACCAGGGATGCCTGTTCAAAAATAAGCAATTCCTATTTAAGACAGAGAAGTGTGATCTGGTTCTTTTCTATCAGTGGGTCTCAGGTCTTTGAAATGCTCATTCAAAAGTCAGGAGAAGCAGAATGTATGACAAATTGAGGTAGATGTAGATAGATGGACTGAACGATGATGACCAAGGGAAGGGGGGCTGGCGAAAGGTTAATGCTTTGATATGACAATTGTATCAGCTACAATCTATTTAAATGGCAGAGCTGACTGAGGGGCTAAGTGGCTTGTTCCTAGTTTTGTCTGTTTGTATATTTACATGAATGGGGATTTTTCACACCCGGAGGACACAGAGGGAGCCTTTTCCTGTCCGCTCTTCTTGTGGGTATCCGCTTGGGTCTTCCAGCCTACTCCGGTCCTTCTGCCATCTCATCTTTCAAATGATGACTCCCTTGTCCCTCCTGAGTGGCCACCACCAGATTGGTGTCTGCTCATGCAAATGATGAACTGCTGGAGGAACCCTGTGGGTTGGGCAGCTTCTGACCCGAAATGTTGACTGACCATTTCTACCCATGGATGATGCCTGACTTACAACAGTTCATTGTTTGTTCAAGACCCTGGCATCTGCAGCTTTTGTGTTTCTCATTGGTGCCTGTCTGCATGGGGAGTGCACCTTTTTAAGGGATGCATTGGTGCAGTAAATTGTTGGATAATGATTTCCATCGAGTCAGATTCCACTAGGGATGCAAAGTACATATTTCTGGGTGTAAAATACCCTATTTGTGTTTCTAATCTTTGGTCAATTTTTTTTTGCATATAAACCAACTATATCATGAAGAGCCTGTTTAGGAGTATCTTATCAGCCAATTTTATCCAAGTTCACTGACCTACAATATCTATTAATTAAACAATGCCTCAATTTTCAAATCCTTATTCTTGGTTCCAAATCCCTTCCTACCCTCACTGTTCCATTTCTCTGTCACCTTAGAAATATCAGAACGCTTCTATTTCTTGACCATCCCTGAATTTCATCTCACCGTCGTAGAAAGAAATGTTCAAATGTTGATGCCCTCAGCTATGGTGTTTCTGTCTCTCGACTTCACTCTCCTCTCCTGTTTGCAGGTTAACGCTGCATTTGCTCTTCTATCTCCTTTGGTCAGTCATTTTTCTGAACTGCCTTGGGAGCCTTTGCTGTTTTAAAAGCTGGATAAAGACAAGTTGGGCGGCACGGTCGGTGTCGCGGTGAGCTTAGTACCTTTACAGTGCCAGTGATCAGGAGCAGGGCTCAAATAACGTGCTGTAAGGAGTTTGTACCTTCTCCCCATGTCTGCGTGGGTTTTCCCCCGGGGGCTCTGGTTTCCTCCCACCATTCAAAATGTACAGGGGGTGGGTAAGCTAATTGGGTGTAAATTGAGTGGCACAAACTCGTGGATAGAAATGTCCAGTTAACGTGCTGTATGTCTAAATTTAAATTAAAAAATAATAATTGATAGATTTTGTGTTGGTTCTCAACTGAAACAATGATAAATTTCAAGGATCAATAAAAATGTAACATTTATTTAGAACAGTTCAGTATAAGAACTGGCCCTCCAACACAAGGTAACTCTGCCAAATTAAACTAAATCTCTTCTGGCCATTCTCCATTCCTTGCATATTCATGTGTCTGTCTCAAACCTCTAAAATGCTACTATTATATCTGCTTCCTCTACTGCCCCTTCCAGACCCCCACCACTCTCTGTATGTAAATAAAAACTTGTGCCGCTCATCTCCTTTAAACTACTCTACCCCCCACCCTCACCTTAAATGCACGTCCTCTAGTACTTGACATTTTACCCTGAGAGAAAGATTCTTTCTTTGCATCCTGTTGATACCTCTTATCATTTTATGTTTCTATCAGGTGTCTACTCAGGCTCTGATCTTCCAGACAAAAGCTTAGAACTCAGAACCTCTACTCCAAGCAGAAGGCTGACAAATTTCTTCTGAACTCTTCCTAAGCTTCCACACCTTCCTGTAAAGGGGTGCACAGATTTAATAACTTAAGATGAAATATGCAACAATGTACAAACCCTTTCATTGTCTTATTTACCTTATTTTATTGACCCCCCTCAGAATCAACCTGGTGAATCTGCTCTGCACTCCATCCAAAGCCAGAGTGCCTTTTTCAAGTTGAAGTAGAACTTCCCTGCTCTTAAATTCAATCCCACTAGCAATGCAGGCCAATTTGCTCTCTTTTTTTAAATTTGCCTTCTTGATTTCCTGTTGCACCTGCAAACCAACCTTTTGCGATTCATGCACAGCCACTCCCAAGTTCTTCACTCAAAAAATGTGCTGCAATATTTCATCATTTAAGTAATAATTTGTTTTTTGCTTCCAAAGTGGGCATCACATTTACCAACATTGTGCTTCATCTACTCCCATTGCATCTCTGCATTATTCTTAAATATATGACAATAAACTCTTCATTTATTCTTCAGAAAACTGAGGACAAAGATCTGGACCAACACTCTGTGTAGTTCCGCATTTTTCAAAAATGCTTTTAAAGTGCACCCCATTGTTTTCAGAAGAAGAGGAGACCAAATGAGACTGCCCTGGCCAGCATTCATTCTTCAACCAATATAAGATAAACAGTTTATTTGAGCTTAGAAACCTTAGTTCTTCCCAAAAGAATGGCATAGAGACAATGGGACAACAGTTGGTCAGTGAGAGCATCAAAATCCAGTTGCAGTCAAGATCCCTATGAAAGCAAATTGGATTTGATGGTATACTTCCTGCTTCTATTGCCTGGGGTTGGCAAGGAATCAACAGGCCCAGTTAACCCTTGGGAAAGCAATGGTGTTGGAATGAAGATGTATTCTTTTTTTTTGTAAAAGTACATTTTATTCACAGCACGATGGAAACCGATTACAGCCACTTAAGCCCATGTTGCCCAATTACATGCAAATTAGCCTATAACATTTTGAAAGGGTGGAAGAAACCGGAGCATCTGGGGAAAACTCATGCAGACACAGGGAGAACATACAAACTCCTTACAGGACCTGGGTCGCTGAAATGGTGCTGCACCAACTGCTTTGCTAACCAAGCAACCCTATATCTCTCTATATAAGAGGGAGAGGGAATTCTGCCATTCCATGTGCGTGTACATTATGTATGCATGTGTGTGCCATGTGAGATGGGTTATGGGATAGAAAGGTCAAGAAGAAAAATTGATTTTCAAGTGCATTACAGAAAAAAAAAGAATTATGCAATTAATATCCAGATATTTGTTAAGATTACACTATTTGAGGGAGCTTACAGTGTTCACTGGTTTTCCAACATTACAAAACTGAGTGGCTGCAATTCAGAAGTAGTTCATCGTCCATTTACAATACCATGCAAGAGTTAGTAAGGTACTTCAGAAGTGCAATTTTTTTGGTAAATTATATAATAATTATTTCCATTAAATAGCTCAGTGCATAAAGTTACTCGAGGCTTTGCACACCATATACGTGACAGTTAAAAGCTGAATATACTTTTGTTACCTATCTACTAACATTTACTGAAAGTAAGACTTGTTTTGCATTTTTAAGGAGGGTTTTTTTCTTTAGACTGAACACCTGAAAAATACACCATGCTGAAAGGTTGTCAAGCCTACAGTTTTTAGAACACTATTTTTGAAGTTTGTCTTCTGTTTCTTTTAATTACATAATTGTACATTTTAAAGATAAATAATTCAAAACTATATTTCTGCCCTGAGAAAGTTATATTCTTCATCACTGTTGGTTTCCACAACACTTCAAAATAAAATAAAATGCACTCTTCAGGATACAACTATCATTCAGACAGTAAAATGACACAGGAATGTGGTTTAGCAACGGAATGAAATCTAAAGTTACTTTTGATGAATTGTAAAAATTATAACTAAAAATAAATTTGAAATATAGAAGAAATTGGTTTCTTGGTACTTGGCATGAGGGTAAGATACATTTAATGTCAAGTCAAAACTCCTCATTGTGAAATATATTTGCTGTTGCCCTTATGTTAGAGCTAAACTTTTAAGTTTGAAAGGATGGTGATCTGCATGGTCATTGTTGGCAAGACAACATTAACACGCGGACTTTACATCTGTGCAGAACAGCTGTGAATTGTACTCCAACATGTGGACTGAGTGATGTCACGAATAAATAATAAGCAGAATTTTCTTAAGTTGCTAGATTTGGTTGCTGTAACCAAGGAAAAGAAATGCAAATTCATTCAAACAGATTCTCCAGTTCTTGGTTAAAAGGAATATAAATATATTTCAATTTTTTCCTGTGCACGGTCAAGTTAATGGTTTATTTAATGGGGCCATTGTTGACTTCATTGACTAAAAATTAATAAAAGTGCTTAGAAATAAGTCTGCTTGCCTAGTGACTGAGAAAAATCACAAGGCCACCAGCATTGCAGAATAATAATGAATTGAATTAGTTCCCCTTGGAAGTGTATGCAGGGAATCTTCTGTTTGTCAGCGTAAGTTCAAGTTGATGTCACAGCAGAGCTGTGGGTGGGCATGTTCAGCATCTGAATGTGCTTCATGGAGCATTGCCTCACCCATACTCCCAATGTCCCTTGTAAAAATGTGGTCTAAAGAAATGGCCATTCATAATGGTCACATGGAAATAGAATTAATTTTCCTTTACAGATTGAAGCCAAATCTAAATGCTGTGTAATTAATCTTTTTTTTCTGATTATTATCAGCATGGTCTAGTTCATCTGTCAAATGTAACATTACAGTAGAAGTCCTTAAATCTAGATGCCAGAAATACGGATCACCCAAGAATCCGGACTTTTCAAAAACTCTCAAATTTTTTTAATTTAGAGGGTTTTTGTGTGCATGCATGTATGTGTAAATGCCACAGATGCACAGGGACATTTTTCTTTTTGATAAATGAAACGTGCTGTATTCACTAATGACGATAATTTCAAGGATCAATGAAAATGTAACATTTATTTAGAGCATAGAACAATGCAGCATAAGAACTGGCCCTTCGACACAAGGTAATTCTGCCAAATTAAACTAAATCTCTTCTGACCATACTCCACCGCTTGCATATTCATATGTCTATCTGGAACCTCTTTAAGTGCTACTATTGTATCTGCTTCCACTACTACCCCCTTCCAGACATTTCATTTTGACACAGTGGTGTGAACCTTTGCTGAGCCAGACTTGCTAAGAGAGACATTGTTTCTTAACTACTATATTAATTTTATTTTGTAACTATCCTTCATGGTCCAGATCAATGTCCATAGTTTTAATTACTTCTGATATATTACATGGTTTTGTTCAGGTTATGAATTTTTAAATTAAAATCTAAAATATCAAAACAGCTAGTAAAGGTAATGTAAAGTCATAGAAACCTATTGCCAGTCAGAGGCGCTAAATCACACCACCCGTTGTGTCAGTGAGATGCACTCTGTCTCAAAAAGTCAATCTGTTGAAATCATTGGAATGAATTTCAATGGTGCAGTTTAAGTCTCTGAAGCTAATGTACACTGCATTAATATGACTAACCAGGGGTGACGTTTTAGGGCATTGAATATCATAATTTTGTGGAATGTGTACATTCCTTGCTATCATCAAGCAAACCAAATAATTCCAAAAGGTAGCCTTGCACAAACGATAACATCACTCAAGGTCTGAGTAAAATTTAGAAGTAATTTAAAGAAACTGAACTCTTGCATTTTTTTCATTTGTTGCCTGGTTTGAACTGAAAAGTTTGAAACAAAGTGTCGGTCTCTGGCTTTACCCTACCCTCAATTTGGTCTATCTGTCGTCTGAGTCCAGTGAGCTCGATGAATGAAGACGGTATTCGGTTTCACAATCAGTTTATTACATAGCACAAGAATAAAGCTTAACAGAGCTCTCGTTCATAGGTCACCTGCTCGGTGAGCTATTTCCCAAGACTGACTCCTACTGTCCAGACTCTTCTGTTTATATAGATCAACATTGTTGCACTGACCAAGAGTTGGCTTTCTTTCATAGGCTCCTTGCCTAAGATTTATCTCAAGCAATTATCTATGGTGTAGACCTCCTATCTTAATCCCCAGGCCAGAACTTCCTGTTGTTTTAATCAACACCTCCCGTGTACCCTTATGACTCCTCATTCCTACTGAAGTCGTTTATTCATTTTGTTTTACTCTGACATTCTCAGTCATGGTACTCTTATCATTTATCCTTGCACTACACTCATCTTCCTGACACTGGCCTGTTTCAGAATAAATCACTGTCCCTATGGTTCCTCCAACCTCATCCAGTGTAACTTCTCCTATCTGCTATCCTGTTACTCCCAAGTATGACTTTGATGTTTTCTCTCTGGACTTGTACTTTAAAATTAGCAGTTTAGTGTAACCTTGGGGATGAAAGTATTTTCTCTCTTTGTATTTGGAGTCAGCAAATTCTACACATACTATAATCAGCCAACTTTTCTACATACTGTTGGCTGTTACTTAATTACATTAATATTTCCCACAAACAGTATAGTTGAAGAACATAGTAAATTGCTACATAGTAATGGATTAATGAATACATAATGAATAGTACATAGGCATATTTTTCATGATTACTTAAGTCCTTGGTTCCAACAAAAGATGCCAATTAACAGAGTTAATTTTTTTTACTTTAAAAAAAAATTAAACATACAGCACGGTAACAAGCCCTTTCGGCCCATGATCCCGTGCCGCCCGATTTACACCCAATAAATCAAGAATGCCAGTATGTTTTGAACAGTGGGAAGAAAGCGGAGCTCCTGGAAAAAAACCCACACTGGCACAGGGAGAATGTACAAACTCCCTACAGAAAGTGTCGGATTTGAACCCCAGTCGCCGGCACTGTAACAGCGTTGCGCTAACTGCTACGCTAACCATGTGGTCCAGTTGCACAGAAAAATTCCCAAGTGGTTTCAGTCAGATGAATAATGAAGAACCAAATCTTGTGTATTATTAAATGACAATCAAAAATAATTGTTTCTGTAGCCTTTATGGCCGAGGCACACGTTCCAGTTTACAAATTGAACTAGCATTACAAGCAATGAGCTGTGGGTCAGACAGCATTTATGAATAGAAATGGTCACTCATTGATTTAGGCTGGGGCCCTCTATCAGAACTAAGATAAAAAGATGAATTTCTTCTGTAAAGGGGTAGGGAGCAGAGATAATAGGGTATTGGACACAAAATGTGGGAGATGGAGAGAGACAGCTCGAGGGAAGAGGTAGGGGTGGATGAAGAATTGTTAGAGAGAGGAAAGAAAGACTGGTATTATGAGCTCCCATTTCATTTAGTGTGAATGCCACTTTAAGGGCTAGTACAGGCTGTAACCATTCACAGCTGTGGATAGACTGGTGGCAACAACCAGTACCAAATGTTCTCAAAGTGATACGCTGGAGGAAGAAAAAGAACATTTGTTGCTTTATCCAGGAACACAGGTGGTGAGAGGGTCATGTGAGTGGGACACTGAAGAAACAAATCATTATTGATCAGCGGCCATCTCATGAAACACTGGGGTGGAGTGACTCAGTGTGAAATGGACAATTCGGCTGATTCTCCCTCTCAGGAGAATTAATGAACACCACTGTGACCAAAAGAAAGGTCACTTTGATTGACCTGTATCTGGGTAAAGGAAGCAGGAGAATGGCTGCATCGGATTGTGACCAAAGTAATGGTCATTTCGACTGACCCATGCCTGGGTTTTGGAAGCATCATGGAGCCACACATTTCTCTTCCCCTATGCAAGGAAAAGGGGAGTTGTAACAACCTTTCATCCGAAAGGATATTTCTCAGAAAGAAACTCGACATGGATCCGTGAGTTTTCAGCAGTTTCTCCCACCTCATCCATGATCACTTCTGTGCATCAGTTTAAAAGAATGCGTTTCAGCACAGGATTTCTAAGACTGAACTTTGGAATGACTTTCCAGAATTGTGCCTACGCTGTAAAGGTTTGGGTATTCCACACACAAGTACATTCATGCATAGTTGGGTTTGATTTGACAAATGTGTTGTCAAGAAAAGCAATGTCTGTCTTGGTGAATTTCTATTGCTGCTGGTCTGCAACATAACAATGGGAATATGTAAATAACAGTGGATCCAGATCCAGGGTGAATGGTGCACATGTAAAGCTCTGCCTCACCTGGAGGGTCTGTTTGCCACCACAGATGAATGGGAAGAGAGAGATGTAGGGGCCACGCTTGCATTCTTTAAGGTTGCACTGCAGAATTATGGAGTCGTAGAAACGTACTGCACTGACCATCAACCACTCACGCTGAGTCTACACTACTTCCATTTTATGCACTCCACATTCTCACCTCCCCTCCCAATCTCCATATTCTATCATTTATTTAAACACTTGAGTCCATTTACAGTGGTCAAGGAACCTATCAGATTGTACATCTTTTAGATGTGGCAGAAAGCTGGAAGAGGGCCCCAAACAATCAAATACCACTGGAAGCCAGGAATGAAGCCCCAGCCTCTGGCTGTGAGAGGAGGCGCCTCTAACTGCAGCTCCACCTACTCCCTGCATTGAATTCTAAGTAATTATTCTCTGCTCGCTCTGTGAAATTATGAATTTATCCATGTGTCTTGGCGACAGCAAATTGGTTCATTCTGCTGCTCTTTAAGTAAAGTGGGACGGCCTTCCACAGTGAACTTTTGAGAGGGCAGAGCTTGCATGTTCATGTTAGGATTAAAGGCAAAGTTACCAGGCCTAGGGAACCCTGGGTTTCAAGGGATATTGGGCCATCTGGTTAAGCAGAAGAGGGAGGCGTGTAGCAAATATAGGCTCACAAGGAGCTAACGAGGTACTTGAAGAGCACAGGAAATGCCCAAGAAGGAAATCAGGAAGGGAAAAAGAAGACATGAGGTTGCTTTGGAAGATAATATGAAGCTAAAACCCATGTAGTGTGCATCGAAAGAACCAAAGACTTGTTGATCCAAACCAAGGCTTTTATTAACTAAAAGACTGGAGCGTGTCACAAGTAGGTCGACCAGTCCAGAATGACCTGGTCTGGCTAGGAGCAATCCTTTAAGATCTGCCAGTAGGTGTGGCTACACTCTCAGCCAATCACAGTCATCCTACACTACCATCTGTACATATACACATTGGTGATAGAATCTGTACTATCACAGACCAAAGGGTTTCTCACAAGTATATAAAAGGATATGTATCGATGGAGAGGTTGTAAACTGCATTCGAAATCAGCTGTGTGGGAGAAAACAGAGTGGTAATGGATGGTTGTTTCTCTGACTGGAGGCTGTGACTGGTGGTGGGCCTCAGGGATCTGTGTTAGGACCATTGTTGTTTGTTGTCTATATCAATGTTCTGGATGATAATCTGGTAAATTGGATCATCAAGTTTGCTGATGACTCAAAGATAGGGGGCGCTGTGGACAATGAGGAAAATTTTCAAAGTTTACTGAGGGATCTGGACCAACTGGAAAATTGGGCCGAAAAATGGCAGATTGGAGCTTAATGCAGACAAGGGTGAGGTGTTGCATTTTGGAAAGGCAAATCAAGGTAGGACAAGGTAGGAGTATGGAGGAACAAAGAAATCTGGGATTACAGATACATTGTTTCCTGAAGGTGGCAGTGGACAGGGTTGTAAAGAAAGCTTTTGGCATCCTAGCCTTTATAAATCAAAGTATTGAATGTAGGAGTTGGAATGTTGAAGTTGTTTAAGATATTGGTGAGGCCAATTGTGCAGTTCTGGTCACCTAACTTCAGGAAGGATATCAGTAAGATTGAAAGAGTGCAGAGAAAATTTACTAGGATGTTGCTGGGTCTTCAGAAGTTGAGGGAAAGATTAAACAGTTTAGGACTTTTTTCTGGGAGCGAAGAAGAAAGAAGGAAGATTTGATCGAGCTTTACAAGATTATGAGAGGTTCAGACAGAGTGGATGTGAGTAGGCTTTTTCCAATTAGATTGGGGGAGATAAATACAAGAGGTCATAGTTTTAAGCTGAAAGAGGGAAGGTTAAGGGGGAACATTGGAGGAAAGTTCTTCATTCAGAGAGTGTGGGAGTGTGAGATGAGCTGCCATCTGATGTGGTGAAAGCAGGCTTGATCTGAAGTATTAATAATAAATTGGATAGATACATGGATGGAAGAGGTCTCGAAGATTATGGAATGGGAGCAGGTCAATGGGACTAGCAGAATAATAGTCAGCACAGACTAGATGGGCCGAGTGGCCTTGTTTCTGTGGTGTAGCATTTTATGGGTTTTAAGATAATAGAATTTTAATTTTCAAAACAAATTTGGATTTCAATATCTAAATTGCACAAAAAAACCCAAAAGCAATTCAGTATGTACCATATACAGGTACTCCCTGACTTATGACCTCGACGTGCCCATCTGCACATATGACCAAATTTAAAATATGTATGTATGTATGTGTGTATCTATGTGTATATATTAATATATATGTGTCTATGTATGTATATATGTATATGTATGTGTGTGTGCATATATAAATGTGTGTGTGTGTATGTATGTGTGTGTCTGTATATACACAATAAAAAATATAAAATGTATGCAGTTTATGTTGTATTTGACAAATTATAACAACTATAAGAGCCAAATTGTGCCTACATACCTTGTTAGTTGGCATTTTGTGGTCCATAGGCTGGGCACGGCCATCTTGACTCCTGTGTAGATGCCCGAGTCTTCAGTTGGTGCATGTGCGGTGTTTTCGCATATTGGTGTTCAGTTGTTGCATGCACCAACTGAAGACTAACGGATGCAAGAGTCACAGTCGAGGCATCAGGAGCTTTGATGGGCTGGCTGCCGAGGCCAAAATTAGGGGAGTCGACTTTTACACACGGTATATGGAAAATACCAGATTTTAAGACCAAAAATGGGGGATGGGGTGGGGGGGGGGGGGGGTGGGGTTGGGTTGACTTTTACGTAGTATTGACTTTAACATGCATATATACAGTATAAGAATTTTTGAAATTTGTCATATTGGGAATAATTCTGTAATAGGAATTTCCATTTCCACAGTACTTCTTCCCTGCAAACTAGACACGCTGTATGTAAAGCTCTGCATCACCTGGAAGGGAGATAACAGGAGTGTAAGGAGGGACATGGTAAGGGGACCCATCTGAAGTTTTGGAAAACTGCTAAAAAGAATTTTGATGAGTTATTTGAGAGGACTAATGAGAGTATAATACAATGCGAATTGGGTGATGGAGAGCGATATCAAAATGTGAAGGCTCGAGGGTGAACAAAATTGACATCATGAAGCGATGAAACCATTCAACATTTTCATCTTGCTGAGGAGGAGGGAGGCTTAGCTTTGTTGTCAAGGCAGAATTAGGCCCAAGGATGCAGAGAAGAAAATATGGAAGAAATTTCTTTAGCCAGAGGGCCGTGAGACTTTGGAACTTGTTGCCATTGGCGGCTGTGGAAAAGAGATCGTTGGGTATATTTAAGACAGAAATTGACAGCTATCTGATTAGTCAGGGCATCAAGGATTATGGAGAGAAGACTGGGGAATGGGACTGAATCAGCTCATGATTAAATGGCAGAGCAGACTTGACGGGCCGATTGGCCTGCCTCTGCTCTTATATCTTGTGAAAAAACAAAGCCTGATATTTCCTGCTGTATAATGAGAAGTACAACCAACTGCATTGTGATTCATTGAATATGTGTTGAAGGACACAAGGATAAGGTTATTTTAAATTAAGGCTTAAATATTGCATTGTTCTGCATGGAACCTCTTGAAAGCAAGAGGTTGATAGAACTGTGAAAAAAATAATGTCTAGAAAATTAGCAAAAGAACCTCACAAATTCACAGAAGTGTGGAGGTGGAAATTCCTGGAAGTACTGAAATCAAGGTTAATTCAGTTGGACTGGTATAAAGAAGGGAATATAGATTGTTACATCCTCTGAGCAGAAGGCAGGAGTGCTTTCATTGCCAGACGTGGAATGAAGAAATGATGGCTTTACTCTGGTTTTGGTCAATCAAGGAAATGTGGGGCTGTTCCTTTCCAGTGTGTACCTGATTGTATGTTCATATCGATAAAGGAGTAATAATGGTTCAGGTGGTTCAGAACCATTTTGATCTATTATTTTCACAAAATAATTTGTTCTTCTTTGAACCAAAGCGTGTTTTGCTCTGTAGAATGAATTCAAGCCTCCAGGATCAATCAGTCCTGATTTCTGGCAGCAGCCTTTCAACTTGTACAATGGGCAAAGTTGTTTGATCCATTTTTTAAGCCTATGGGTACGAATATTATTTTATTCCAATCTGCTGTGCTTTTAGAAAATGAATGAGTTAAAATTTGAAGCTAGACAATGGCAAACCTCGGGGAATATCTGAGTCCATTTAAAGTGATGATACGATGGTTCATTTTGTCTCTTTGTTGGGCCTATCAGGACTGAGCGGAGTGATGGGGTTCAATCAAAGCTTGTCTCAAGCTTTCGTTGTTTAATCAGTAGCCATTGACTGTAATGGGAGTCTGATTGAGCTGTAAAGATTTGATTCCAATGCATAAATAACAACTCAAAATTGATGAAGGCCTTGGAGAATGGAAGAGATTTTGCATGACAATCATATATGTCTGGCATGCCACTAGAAGGTTTCTATAGCTACTGTTTTCAAACTCAAAGAGAGGTTTTTCATCAATCATCTGAAGAAGTTTGATTTTTAAAGCTACCTCCCTATTTTGTCATTGTCAAAGCATAAAATTCAAGCAACATTTTTGTTGGGATGTTTTCTGAGCCTTCACCTGCCTTCCTTAAACTATGAGCAAACAAAAATCAAACAGTTGTGAAAGAGCTATGATTTCCAAATATTTAATCTTTAAATTTAGTGATGTACCGCAGTAACAGGCCCTTCTGGCCCATGAGCCCACCCTTCCCAAATACACCCACATGACCAATTAACTTGTACGTGGGAGGAAATTGGAATACCTGAAGGAAACCCACACAGGCACGGGAAGAGCCTAAAAACTCCTTACAGACAACAGAGGATTCTAACCTGGGACACTCCATAAACACTACACTAACCATGACACCCTCCTCCTTTTCATGCTCACGTGTTCTTCTACAATACAGAAAAGGCTCGCCATTAATTCCTTTGAGAGTTACATTTTTTACTGTTGGTTACAATAAATTAATTCTCAGAGAGAATGAATCAACAGTTCATGATCTGTAAATCAATTTTTGTCGCAAAATATTTCCATATCTTCCAATGAAACCTTGTTTTAATGTAAAATTGCTCTGGGCTTCAGACAGCTGCTGACATTTGGACCTTTATTTATGTTTTACCACTTCATTTGATGTTTTTCTTTCTTTTTAAATGACTCCAATTTTCTGCTGGTGCGAACACAGGGCTAAATTGCCCCAGGCTAAAATCTGCTCTTCTCAGTCCCTGTCACTGAGGAAATTAATGCTTGAAATTGGGAGAAACATCAGGTCATGAATGCCTGACAGAGGGTTTCAAGAGGTGGCCACAGTGAGATTCCACAAAAGGTTTTTCTACAAAGCATCCTACTTGCCTTAGCCATGTGGTCAACATCTTTACATATTTAGATTCTTAGCTAATGGAAATCTTACTTCACATTGCTAGAACATAAAGAGCATCAAAGGCTCTCAGGAGAACATTTCTTCAGCAAACACGAACAGATGCTAATTCTGCTTTATCAATGTGACTTGGAAGAACAGCTTTAAAAATCTTTTCACTGAAATAAACATTTTAAAACAATTCAAAAATTCTTAATCATTTGTTTGTTATTTTTTACATGTTTTTCTTTCTAATCTTTCTTTTTCGTAATCTGGAGCAGCGCACAAAAATTGGTGGAGGAACTCAGCAGGACAGACAGCTTCCATGGAAGGCGTTAGACAGTCAAAGCTTCATAAGGAATAGAAGGAAACAGCCTGAATAAAAGAATGGGGTCTGGGAGGGGGTGATGGAGGAGGGGGGTGGTGCAGGGGTACCACCCCTCCCATCCCCACCTAGTATAATTTTGACTGCTTTTACTTTATTTTGCATTTTCTGTCCTTACACAATATTTTTTCTTTCAGTTTTCAAGTTTTAATTCTTATTTGCTTCTGTTCCAAAATTCATTCTAGAAGGGCGAACCACACTTGCTATTCTCTTTATTTCCTGCAGAGGTTGCTCAGTACCTGGAATCATTAGCTACAGTAAACAGTAGGGGTGCAATTTTGATGTTGAAAAGACTTATGGAAAGACATATACTTCCTCTAGCTGAACAGGTACTTTGTAAAGAAAACAACAACAATAAAACACTTAAATGAATTAAAAAGAGATAATAAATAGCCAAGATAGGTAGATAATAAATATTAATAGATATACTGGTGCAAAAACTTGACTTTGCAATAGTGAGACAATCCTTTTGTGCTGCTGGAGCAGTCCATGATCAGTGTAAGAATGGTTCAAGAGCCTGATAGCTTTTGGAAAGTGTTAGGCCTGCTTTGTTCATGAATGAGTGAGACAAACACCAGGCTGAGTCGAAATCAGGGTTCTTTGTTCTTTATTACCGGATTGTAACACTTGCAACTAACCATGTTAGTCGGAGAATGCATTCTGCCGTTATCAGCAAAATGGTGATTTTTTTATACCCTTGGATACATGCTTAGAACATCATCATATCATTACTTGTCCAATGACTAAAACTGTTGCTATCCTTTCCCTGCTAGCTTCCTGCCTCTCAATCCATCAATGTCTCTCTTATCTTGTAAGTACAAGGATGCATTCACATCTTGTTACAGCCCTGTACAGGGTAACTCCTTACACATTCCCATCTCATGATGTTTTACCTTACAAAAGAAACTGTTCTTGAACCTAAAGATACTAGTCTTCAGGTTTCTATACATTCTGTCTGAAGGGAGCAGTAAGAAGAGGGTGTGGCCAGAGTTATGGGTGGCTTTATGATGTTGGCTGCCTTCTTGAGAGAGCACCTCATAGATATTCATTGAATAGGAGACCAGAGCCTGTGATGGATTTAGCTATGTTGGCTACCTTCTGGAGCCTTGTGCATTCCTGGTGTAATGGGTTCACATAGGACATAGTCAAAGAGACAACTCACTGAACTGTTTTTCAGCATTTATTTGCTCCCTTTTCGAAGACAAAATAACAACCATTGTCTTCTGAGTTTTCTTCCCTATCTCTCCCTTAACAAGGTAACAAGCAGTGTCTCTGCATTCTTTTCCTCAACTACATATAAATACTTTATTTTAAAATTTCAATTCATACTCAACGCAGTGTACACAGTGTATTAGCTGAGACCTTTTAAGATATGCATGGGAAAACATTTCACATTTTAAAATTCTTTCAAACAATATATAAAAAAGAACCGTATATATTCAAAATGAAAATGGTGACACTGGGTGGGCGAGTTAAAAATTGTATAGAGAAACCAACTAGCCAAAAACATACATTTAACAAAAGTCTGTACTTTTTAGAAGGCAAAATAACACAACTATTGTCTTCTGAGTTTTTTTCATTTTCTGCCCCTTTTTCTCATAAGTATGCAAAATAACAGAATTTACACTGTTAAATCTCAGCAAAGCTATGTTGATCACATGATCACTATATGGTAATGGAGTCAAAATTCCAGTAAGACAAAAACATCCATAAAACTTACAATAATGGTTGTAAATAAAACAATACCATACCAACTGTAAAACAATAATATTAGTAATGAACAATATACATTAAGATTGATAGCATAACCAATTCATTTTCCAAGGAAAACATTTAAAATAGTCTGGTAGCAAAATTAAAATAGTCTTCTACCCCACTTACCCCTTCGCAAGGTAACAAGCAGTGTGAGAGACAGGAAGGGAGGGGCTGGAGAGGTGTACAAGAGGTGTGCACCGCCAAACTCATTCCCACGGGAAACATTAAAATGACGGTAAATGCAAGCAACTCATTGAGATAAAATTCACAAATACAGAATTGAGAACAGAAATGATTAAAATCCATTTTTAAACTCTGTTACACTGGGCTTTCGAATTCCCAATCCAGGATGTGATGCAACCAGGCAGTATTTTTTAAGGGCATATTTGCTGGAGGTCGTATAACTTTTTTTTATTTTAATGATCAAAGTTTATTTTTATTCTGCATTTTTTTTCTTTTATGTACCATCCACAAATTGAGAAAATTTTGCAAGATTTTCTATGTGGTCTGCACAGCATATATCCTTTGTGATTTTTAACAACCCGCATTACCACATGTTCCAAGTGAGTTCTTCACTCAATGTGATTTCTGTTAACAGCTTAGTTGGTCAGCTGCATTATTTTCTGTATTTCATTCTGCAACTCTCTGTTCCTGGATCTTGGGGCCCCAGGAGGACTGAAAATTAGGCAAAAAAACTCAAGAGGGAGGGAGGACAAAGGTAAAGTTATGTCATTCTGTCTGTATCCTTGTGCAGCTCATTTCAAAGCATCTATGAGGTGGGCATTTCTGACATTTTTCTGCTTTTACATTATACCGGGGTATCTCACTCTTCCCACTTTTAATCTCAATAACGTATTGCTGTATTTTCATGCGTGTGTTATTCCCGAAATTGGAACTCTTAATAGCATCCCTAAGCATCACGTACCAGGAAAATAAACTTGGCAAGTTGTCATTCCATGTCCAAAATTTTACTTTATGAGTGTAATGCGCGTCGAAAGAACCAAAGACTTGTTGATTCAAACCAAGGCTTTTATTAACTAAAAGACTGGAGCATATCACAAGTAGTTCGACCAGTCCAGAATGACCTGGTCTGGCTAGGAGCAATCCTTTAAGATCTGCCAGTAGGTGTGGCTACACTCTCAGCCAATCACAGTCATCCTACACTACAATCTGTACATGTACACATTGGTGATAGAATCTGTACTGTCACAATAAGGAATGGTTACAGTGATGTTAATGTAACAGCTGATGCTAGGATACCTTTCCCTTTCTCTCTACCCCTTTGAAACAGGACATTCTGAATAAATAGCTGTTCCACAACTACTAAAACTTACAGGTTGTCATAAAATCTGGCAGTATATGAATTCCAGTTTCTGACTGGGTCACCCTTCTTGACTGCAGTCCTTTTGAGTATGATCAACTTTTATCTTTAATGTAAAGCAGCATCAGTCACAATCAGTTCTAATAGAAGCTTCTCCTTTGATCTAACACTAAAGCTAACACTAAATGTTGTATTTCACCGCTCCTCCATGGTTAATCTCTCTGTTCCTTTCCTGCTTGATAACTATTTTTAAGAAGTCACAAATTTAAAATTGCATCCCAGGAGGTCAAACACAATTTCAATAGTGTTGCTTCAAAAGAGAAGACAGTTTTATAGGAATTTTAGGTGTTGACAATAGGGACACTCTCCCCCACTGGTGGGGGGTTTTAAGGATCAACCATGTGTGTTGCTGGGACCACTGGATAAGTGCTCTTTGTCCATCACCCTTGCACTGGGACCAATACCTCTCCCAGTTTATTTCAATTTTACAATTTTACATGAAATTCACACTGCCCAGTTAAGGTACAGGTAAAGGTTCCATTACAGTCACGTAATACGTCATTTGGAATGTTACATACATGAAATTCTTTAACCTTTGTTACCTTAAGACAGGCAAAGAGTTGCCACTTTGTCCAGCGTCCCTCACAGAAACCTACAGCGCCTGTGTTCCTAGGTGGGTCTCCCCTCCAAGTACTGACCAGGCCTGAGCCTGCTTAGCTTCTGAGATCAGACAAACCCAGGCGCATTCAGGCTACTAGGTGCTGTTTTACACCAAAGTTACCAATTATGTTCATTTTGGAGAGTGCAAAAACGCTGAAGCACCTGGAGGAAACTTACTCAGACATAGGGAGAACGTACAAACTCCTTACAGACAGTGCTGCATTTGAACCTGGGTTGCTCGCGCTGCAATAGTGATTTTCATACTGCAGTGATAATTATGTTGCCAACGGATAGATAATAGCAGAACATCTGACGCTGACAGACATTCCCATCATCAGGAAGTTGCTGTGCGTGCTTTTGTAGAGTCATAGAACAGTAGATCGCAGAAATGGGCCCACCTGGCCCATCTCATCCACGTCCAACTGTCATGTATGGCCAGGCTCATCCCATTTGCCTGCATTAGGACCTTGTTCCTTGTTACTCAACACAATTTCCTGGAGCTTCCAGAAATCTACCCCCTCTACCACGGAGTTTGTGATTCCAGGCAAATATATGGCTGTGTCAATTCAACCCGGAAAACTGCACAACAGAGCTGCCCTCCAGGGAAACACTGATGTTCAAATGGGTAGGGCTGAAAAAGACAGCACCTTCTGACCAAACAGTTGCAACATAACTGTTCTGTTACACTTTCCAGTTGCACATCATCGGTCACAAAATGCTGCTGTTTTCAATCCAATGCATTTGATAATCAATGTTTCCCCTCAGCCTCGACCGAGTTGTGCGGTTTTCCTGGTTAGATTTCTGCACTCCGGAAATCAGACAGCCAAACTATTGGCAATATTCCTCTCCCTCCCCACCTCCTCTCCCTCCCCACCTCCTCTCCCTCCCCACCACCCCACCCACCCCCCACCCCAGCTAGCTCAAAACACTACAGGATGTATCAGCTGCTATCAGAAGATGCTGCACCTCAGAAATCTCCATAACCCAGAGCATTGTTCTAATGGAAAATCATTGGTCAGAAATGTTCATACTGTTTCTTTCTCCATAGTGATACCCGTCCCGCCAAATGTTCATACTGTTTCTTTCTCCATACTGATACCTGTCCCGCCAAATGTTCATACTGTTTCTTTCACCATACTGATACCCGTCCCGCCAAATGTTCATACTGTTTCTTTCTCCATACTGATACCTGTCCCGCCAAATGTTCATACTGTTTCTTTCTCCATAGTGATGCCTGTCCCGCCAAATGTTCATACTGTTTCTTTCTCCATAGTGATGCCTGTCCCGCCAAATGTTCATACTGTTTCTTTCTCCATAGTGATGCCTGTCCCGCCAAATGTTCATACTGTTTCTTTCTCCATAGTGATGCCTGTCCCGCCAAATGTTCATACTGTTTCTTTCTCCATAGTGATGCCTGTCCCGCCAAATGTTCATACTGTTTCTTTCTCCATAGTGATGCCTGTCCCGCCAAATGTTCATACTGTTTCTTTCTCCATAGTGATGCCTGTCCCGCCAAATGTTCATACTGTTTCTTTCACCATAGTGATGCCTGTCCCGCCAAATGTTCATACTGTTTCTTTCTCCATAGTGATGCCTGTCCCGCCAAATGTTCATACTGTTTCTTTCTCCATAGTGATGCCTGTCCCGCCAAATGTTCATACTGTTTCTTTCTCCATACTGATACCTGTCCCGCCAAATGTTCATACTGTTTCTTTCTCCATAGTGATGCCTGTCCCGCCAAATGTTCATACTGTTTCTTTCTCCATAGTGATGCCTGTCCCGCCAAATGTTCATACTGTTTCTTTCTCCATAGTGATGCCTGTCCCGCCAAATGTTCATACTGTTTCTTTCTCCATAGTGATGCCTGTCCCGCCAAATGTTCATACTGTTTCTTTCTCCATAGTGATGCCTGTCCCGCCAAATGTTCATACTGTTTCTTTCTCCATAGTGATGCCTGTCCCGCCAAATGTTCATACTGTTTCTTTCTCCATAGTGATGCCTGTCCCGCCAAATGTTCATACTGTTTCTTTCTCCATAGTGATGCCTGTCCCGCCAAATGTTCATACTGTTTCTTTCTCCATAGTGATGCCTGTCCCGCCAAATGTTCATACTGTTTCTTTCTCCATAGTGATGCCCGTCCCGCCAAATGTTCATACTGTTTCTTTCTCCATACTGATACCTGTCCTGCCAAATGTTCATACTGTTTCTTTCTCCATACTGATACCCGTCCCGCCAAATGTTCATACTGTTTCTTTCTCCATACTGATACCTGTCCCGCCAAATGTTCATACTGTTTCTTTCTCCATAGTGATGCCTGTCCCGCCAAATGTTCATACTGTTTCTTTCTCCATAGTGATGCCTGTCCCGCCAAATGTTCATACTGTTTCTTTCTCCATAGTGATGCCTGTCCCGCCAAATGTTCATACTGTTTCTTTCTCCATAGTGATGCCTGTCCCGCCAAATGTTCATACTGTTTCTTTCTCCATAGTGATGCCTGTCCCGCCAAATGTTCATACTGTTTCTTTCTCCATAGTGATGCCTGTCCCGCCAAATGTTCATACTGTTTCTTTCTCCATAGTGATGCCTGTCCCGCCAAATGTTCATACTGTTTCTTTCTCCATAGTGATGCCTGTCCCGCCAAATGTTCATACTGTTTCTTTCTCCATAGTGATGCCTGTCCCGCCAAATGTTCATACTGTTTCTTTCTCCATAGTGATGCCTGTCCCGCCAAATGTTCATACTGTTTCTTTCACCATAATGATGCCTGTCCCGCCAAATGTTCATACTGTTTCTTTCTCCATAGTGATGCCTGTCCCGCCAAATGTTCATACTGTTTCTTTCTCCATAGTGATGCCTGTCCCGCCAAATGTTCATACTGTTTCTTTCTCCATACTGATACCTGTCCCGCCAAATGTTCATACTGTTTCTTTCTCCATAGTGATGCCTGTCCCGCCAAATGTTCATACTGTTTCTTTCTCCATAGTGATGCCTGTCCCGCCAAATGTTCATACTGTTTCTTTCTCCATAGTGATGCCTGTCCCGCCAAATGTTCATACTGTTTCTTTCTCCATAGTGATGCCTGTCCCGCCAAATGTTCATACTGTTTCTTTCTCCATAGTGATGCCTGTCCCGCCAAATGTTCATACTATTTCTTTCTCCATAGTGATGCCTGTCCCGCCAAATGTTCATACTGTTTCTTTCTCCATAGTGATGCCTGTCCCGCCAAATGTTCATACTGTTTCTTTCTCCATAGTGATGCCTGTCCCGCCAAATGTTCATACTGTTTCTTTCTCCATAGTGATGCCTGTCCCGCCAAATGTTCATACTGTTTCTTTCACCATAGTGATGCCTGTCCCGCCAAATGTTCATACTGTTTCTTTCTCCATAGTGATGCCTGTCCCGCCAAATGTTCATACTGTTTCTTTCTCCATAGTGATGCCTGTCCCGCCAAATGTTCATACTGTTTCTTTCTCCATAGTGATGCCTGTCCCGCCAAATGTTCATACTGTTTCTTTCTCCATAGTGATGCCTGTCCCGCCAAATGTTCATACTGTTTCTTTCTCCATAGTGATGCCTGTCCCGCCAAATGTTCATACTGTTTCTTTCTCCATAGTGATGCCTGTCCCGCCAAATGTTCATACTGTTTCTTTCTCCATAGTGATGCCTGTCCCGCCAAATGTTCATACTGTTTCTTTCTCCATAGTGATGCCCGTCCCGCCAAATGTTCATACTGTTTCTTTCTCCATAGTGATGCCCGTCCCGCCAAATGTTCATACTGTTTCTTTCTCCATAGTGATGCCCGTCCCGCCAAATGTTCATACTGTTTCTTTCTCCATAGTGATGCCTGTCCCGCCAAATGTTCATACTGTTTCTTTGTCCATAGTGATGCCTGTCCCGCCAAATGTTCATACTGTTTCTTTCTCCATAGTGATGCCTGTCCCGCCAAATGTTCATACTGTTTCTTTCTCCATAGTGATGCCTGTCCCGCCAAATGTTCATACTGTTTCTTTCTCCATAGTGATGCCTGTCCCGCCAAATGTTCATACTGTTTCTTTCTCCATAGTGATGCCTGTCCCGCCAAATGTTCATACTGTTTCTTTCTCCATAGTGATGCCTGTCCCGCCAAATGTTCATACTGTTTCTTTCTCCATAGTGATGCCTGTCCCGCCAAATGTTCATACTGTTTCTTTCTCCATAGTGACGCCTGTCCCGCCAAATGTTCATACTGTTTCTTTCTCCATAGTGACGCCCGTCCCGCCAAATGTTCATACTGTTTCTTTCTCCATAGTGATGCCTGTCCCGCCAAATGTTCATACTGTTTCTTTTTCCATAGTGATGCCTGTCCCACCAAATGTTCATACTGTTTCTTTCTCCATACTGATACCTGTCCCGCCAAATGTTCATACTGTTTCTTTCTCCTTAGTGATGCCTGTCCCGCCAAATGTTCATACTGTTTCTTTCTCCATAGTGATGCCTGTCCCACCAAATGTTCATACTGTTTCTTTCTCCATAGTGATGCCCGTCCCGCCAAATGTTCATACTGTTTCTTTCTCCATAGTGATGTCTGTCTTGCCAAATGTTCATACTGTTTCTTTCTCCATAGTGATGCCCGTCCCGCCAAATGTTCATACTGTTTCTTTCTCCATAGTGATGCCTGTCTTGCCAAATGTTCATACTGTTTCTTTCTCCATAGTGATGCCTGTCCCGCCAAATGTTCATACTGTTTCTTTCTCCATACTGATACCTGTCCCGCCAAATGTTCATACTGTTTCTTTCTCCATAGTGATGCCTGTCCCGCCAAATGTTCATACTGTTTCTTTCTCCATAGTGATGCCTCTCCCGCCAAATGTTCCAATCTTCTTTTATTTAAGATTTCTAGAGCAGATTGAAAATTTAAACCCAGGAAATGTGGAGCTGAGTTTACAGGCATTCATTTTGACATTTGATTATCAATGAAATTTATTGTCATATGTTCAAGTACAAAGTAGAGGTGGAATGAAATTCAATTTTTAAAATACTTTATTTTTGATTTTCCAAGACTCAAACAAATCCAAAAAACAGTAGAACCTTCTCAACAACGATATATTACATTACATTCAGAGTCCATTTTCCCCTTGCCCACCCCCTCCCTTCCCTCCTACACCCTAATACAGTGGTTCTCGACCTTTTTCTTTCCACGCTTGTTCCACTTTAAGTATTCCCTATGCCGTAGGGACTCTGTGATTAGTAAGGGATTATTTAAGATGGGATGTGGGTGGAAAGAAAAAGGTTGAAAACCACTGTTTTAATCATCCCTAATTGACTCGTTATGTGCACGGTTTCGGAACTCCAAAGGAAACGGGCCAATGACATTTTTTCTCAAGCAAAATATTTCAGTAACAATTGGATCTAGAGCAATGATTCTCAATCTTCCTTTCCCATTCACATCCCACCTTAAGCAATCACTTAATAATCACAAAGTACTGATGGCATAGGGATTACTTAAAGTGGTATGTGAGTGGAAAGAAAAACATTGAGAACCACTGCCCTAATACCACAAGGAAAAGATTTTGTAAATTAAACAAACATAAAGAAACAAAAATCTATAGAGTCACAGACCCTTAAAGGAACCAAATATAAACCCAGAGTAACATAAAGTAAAATGAAAAAGATACGAAGGTGCAGCTTCCCAGCCACATAAAACACATGATGCACAAGATGAAGTATTCGGGGCTGTCAAAACAATGGTTCGTAGCAAAGTTTAAAAAGCTTGATTAAAGGCTTCAATTAAAAATGTCGACTGACTCTTTCTACCCGCGGATGCTGTCTGACCTGTTTCTCCATAAATTTTTTGCTCATGGGATTTATTTGGCCTGGTTACAAAAATAAACTGTTGTAAAACAAATCAATCACTGCTGCAACAGCAAGGATCTCCCATTCCACATACCATTGTCACCACGATGTACCTATCCATGGCCTCATGTGCTGACAAATTGAGGACACACACAGGTTGAGGGAACGACACATTACATTCTATCCCAACAGACTGCAACCAGACAGCATCAATATCAACTTCTCTGATTTATTTTAATTCCCTCTCCTGCACCCTTTCTCTTGGCATCTCTCTCACTTCCTCCAGCTCCCCACCTCTCCTATCAGAGAGTTATCTTTTTTTTTAACCCTTCTGCCTTCTTCCCTATCACTTTTCAGCTTCTAACCTCCCATCTGTATCATCTATTAGCCTGTGTTCCTGCGCCTTCCTCTCCTCCTCACGCCTTTATTTTCCACATTCCTAATGAAGGGCTCAGACTCCAAACGTTCACTGTCTTTTACATCCTACAGATGCCGTATGCCTTGCCGAGGCTCTCCAGCATTTTTGTGTAACGTAGAATCACTGATGTTGAGTTTAGATTTCCCCTAGAGTACCGCACATATCACTACTGACTGAATCCAAGCATGGACAATAATGATACATTCAGGAGGTAAAGTTTCCTTGACATTACTGCATCAAGAGACCCTGTTAAATTAAAAACAGTTGAAAGGAATATATTACAATGGCTGCATTCACACTTGGCACAAATGAAAGCGTTTGTGCTTATTGGAACTTAATCCCCCCAAGATTTTGTTACAGACTAATGCTTTCGATCTTTCTCCAATTTTTTGCTTCAGAACATTTTAAATGAAATTAAAAATGAAGAATAGAAAAAAAACGTGACACACCTTTAGGACTGGCAACCTCATAGGTGAATTTGTTTTAGAGTTATTGATTAATACTCACCATTGAAGATAACTAACCATTTATAAAGCCACTTCCAATCTCCCCACATACTTTCTAGCTACAAAAAAGAGCAGCCGCATACCACGTTAATATCATGTTTCTGTCACTTATGAGATTTTAGATGTATCTTCACTTTTGCAGCATAAAGGCTCAGTTTGACCTGCTGAGTTTCTCCAGCATGTGTTTTTTTTTCCCACTTAACCACAGTGTCAACGGAATCCTGTGTTTTACCTTTTAGATTTTTATAATTATTAACAAGGCTTTTTTATGATATTACCATCAAACAATGGTGGAAAATATTTTTTTATCACAAGTACATTTATATAAGAAATTAAAACAGAAATCGCCTGTATGGATTATTGAGTCTGTTATCAGAAGAAATCTGCAGTTCTTGTGTTAATCTTTTTTTTAAATTTTTTTATTTTTCACACTATAAACCATATTGACCAAGATACATACAGATATTTTTTCTCTTGAATATATACAGTGTCATTTTCTCCCCCTTTTTCACCCCTCCCTACCCTCCCTCCCTCACCCCCTTTCCCATTTATTTGAAGTTCAATCTATAAGATACATTAAACCCATTAAACAATGTTGTCACTTAATAAAAATAAACAAGAAATTTTACTGAGTCAGTTCTTTTCGTTGTCTTCTCCTTCTGTCATTTTAGGTGGTGGAAGTCCATGGTAGGATTTCTCTATTGTGTTTCATGTATGGCTCCCATATTTGTTCGAATATTGTAATGTTATTTCTTAAATTATGTTATTTTTTCTAATGGAATACATTTATTCATTTCTATGTACCATTGTTGTATTCTCAAGTTGTCTTCTAATTTCCAGGTTGACATAATACATTTTTTTGCTACAGCTAAGGCTATCATAACAAATCTTTTTTGTGCTCCATCCAAATCGAGTCCAAATTCTTTATTTCTTATATTACTTAGGAGGAAGATCTCTGGATTTTTTGGTATATTGCTTTTTGTGATTTTATTTAATATCTGGTTTACATCTTCCCAAAATTTTTCCACTTTCTCACATGTCCAAATTGCATGAATTGTTGTTCCCGTTTCCTTTTTACAGCGAAAACATCTATCTGATACTGTTGGGTCCCATTTATTTAACTTTTGAGGTGTGATGTATAGCCTGTGTATCCAGTTATATTGTATCATGCGTAACCTCGTTTATTGTATTTCTCATAGTTCCGGAGCATAGCTTTTCCCATGTTTCATTCTTTATCTTTATGTTTGGATCTTGTTCCCATTTTTGTTTAGGTTTACTGTTTGTTTCCTCGTTCTCCTTTTCTTGCAGTTTGATGTACATGTTTGTTATAAGTTTTTTAATTATCATTGTGTCTGTAATCACATATTCAAAATTTCTTCCTTCTGGTAACCTCAGACTGTTTCCCAATTTGTCCTTCAAGTAGGTTTTCAGTTGTTGGTATGCAAACATTGTATCGTGAGTTATATTATATTTATCCTTCATTTGTTCAAAGGATAATAATTTATTTCCCAAAAAACAATTTTCTATTCTTTTGATCCCTTTTCTCTCCTATTCTCTGAAGGGGATTAGTTGATTTTGCGTCAATATTAGTTTTGGTAGTTGATAATTTGTTTTATTCCTTTCTACGTGAATCTTCTTCCAAATGTTGAGCAGATGATGCAATACCGGTGAATTCCTACGTTGCACCAATTTTTCATCCCACTTATATAGTATATGTTCAGGTATCTTCTCCCCTATTTTATCTAGTTCTAATCTGGTCCAATCTGGTTTTTCCCTTGTTTGATAAAAATCTGATAGGTATCTTAATTGTGCGGCTCTATAATAATTCTTAAAGTTTGGTAGTTGTAAGCCTCCTTGTTTATACCATTCTGTTAATTTATCTAGTGTTATCCTCGGTTTCCCCCCTTTCCATAAGAATTTCCTTATTATTTTCTTTAGCTCCTTGAAGAATTTCTCTGTTAGGTGAATTGGTAATGACTGAAATAGGTATTGTATCCTTGGGAAGTTGTTCATTTTAATACAGTTTATCCTTCCTATCAGTGTTAGTGGTAAGTCTTTCCAATGCTCTAAGTCGTCTTGTAATTTTTTAATTAATGGATGATAATTTAGTTTATATAGATGGCCGAGATTTTTATTTAATTGTATACCTAGGTATCGTATTGCTTGTGTTTGCCATCTGAATGGTGATTCTTTCTTAAACTTTGTGAAATCCGCATTATTCATTGGCATTGCTTCACTTTTATTTGCGTTGATCTTGTACCCCGATACTTCTCCATATTCCTTCAATTTCCTATGTAATTCTTTTATTGATATTTCTGGTTCTGTTAAGTATATTTGATTACGTCATCTGCAAATAGACCGATTTTATATTCCTTCTCTTTTATTTTTATCCCTCTTATTTTATTTTCTTTTCTTATCAGTTCTGCTAGTGGTTCTGTAGCTAATGCGAACAGTGAGGGAGATAGTGGACATCCCTGCCTTGTTGATCTGCTTAAGTTGTGGCAGAGTAACATGTCATCACAGTAAAGGTAAACTTTGAGAACTTCATAAATAATTTTATGTGGAGCTTGGAGAGGGGGACCAGCTGTAAACCACTCTGGAAAATTGTTTGTGTCCACTGCTGATCTAATTTACTCCCCTTCACCTACCCCTCCCCGGGATCTCAGCTAAAAGCTTTGCAATGGGATGTAAATTCTTTAAATTGTTAATGTACATCAGACTAATATAAATTCTTTTGAACTAAACAAACATCAGAAATATACTTAACACGTTTATTGTAAAAAAAAAAATTCCAAGTTGCTGATCAACAGGGGAATCGATATCCAGTCACCCATCCCTTAGCGAAAATGACAAATCTCCACAAATGCTCATCTCACATTAACTCATGTATGAGCAATGAGCTGAAAATAAACCCTTTCTTTTGATTTTGTGATAATTTATTTCTTTCATGCTAAATAATAGACTACAAGAATATTTAAAACATTTTCATTAAAATATTTTGCTCTTGTATTGTTCAAATGCACATCATTCATGCTGGTGTTATTCTAATGGATTTAAAATAATTATGACTCTCATACAGCCCATAATCTACTCCTCTACAATCCTAATATCATCTCTCTTGGAAGCAAAGAGAGCCTCCGTAATTATTCTGAAGAACCAAATGATCTTGGCATTTTTGCAGAGCAGGGCTTCTTCATAAAATTCTCTTTTATTTACTGACAATTTTAACAATCTCTTTACTAAGGTCTTGGAATCCATACTTGTTTTATCCGAACTGTTCAGTGCTTTACTGCCGTGTTATCAAGCTTCATTTGTGATTGCTTCATGCTTCTTAACAATACATCTGTTCGCACTTGAGAAGAATTTACTTCACTGTCTGCATTAAGTTAGTTATTAGCTCAGAAATGATATATTAACACCAAAATAACATAGTGGTACATAAAATTACAGTTCATCATCATGTGAAAAGGTTCCACTTCTCAGTCTAAAGGTACAATTAAAATAAAAATGGAAGTTGTTGGAAATACTCAATAGTGTGAAGAAAGAATCATAGTAATGGCTCCAAGTACAATTACTCCTCATTTAATGCAGATTTAAATTTAGACATACAGTATGATAACAGGCCTTATCATGAGTCTGTGGCCCCCAAATACACCAATTAACCTACAATCCCATTTACGTTTTTTAAAGTGTGGGAGGGAACCAGAGCGTCCAGAGGAAATCCATACAGGCACAAAGAGAACGTACAATCGCCTCACAGACAGCTCCGGATTCAAACCCGGGTCGCTGGCACTGTAGTCGAATTGCACTAACTGCTACACTAACTGTAGTTGTGTTGCACTACCTGCTAGTCTGACTGTGCCTCTTCAGGCCATAGGAAAAGTAGTTTTGTGAAACTTTTTTGTCTGAGTCATAAAAACTATAGAGTGACTTTTTACTTTTCAAACTTGCCAAGAACACATCTACAAAAATAAGCCTAACGGATAACAACTACAGATATATCTGCCATTTCAGTTAAATACATTTATAACCTTTTTTTTTTAATTGTAATCATTATTTATTCTGAATTTTCATTTAATCCTAACAATCGCAACACTCCTTCAGCATCCCATGACCTGGAAGGGTCTAGTGGTTTTCCTATCTCCTTACCACATTTATTTGTCTCACTTGACAGAAGTGAATCATAGAGTCACCATGGAATGTAGCCCATAATTATACATCTTGAAATGTGTGAATCATTTCACAAAATTGAATTCAGAGCCAGCTAACCAGTAAATGAATGTGTAACTCTAGGGCTCTCATTTTTGCGTCCCTGCTGACTGAATTAGAAATTCTGATCTTTACGCGATCTGCCACTATCTTTTTGCTCATGCCCAGAGTGATATCAGGTTTCTACTGGGATCCTGATAATACAGCTTTCCTGCTTTATATTCATGGCCCAGGATCACAAAGGAGCTATCTGATAAATCCTTGATAATAAATATGTGGAGGTTTGTCATATTCAATTATATTTTTATATCTCTATTTTTAATTTTGTTTTATTTTTCACACGATGAACCATATTAACCAAAATACACACAAACATTTCCCTCTTGAATATACAGTGTCATTTTCTCCCCTTTTTCCCTCCTCCCTTCCCTCCCTCCTTCCCAACCCCCTCCCTACCCACTAAACATTCAACATATACAATACAGTAAACCCATTAAACAATGTCATCACACAATGAAAATAAACAAGAAAATTGTGTCATCTACTTTTACACACTGGGTCAGTTCATTTCATCTTCTTCTCATTCAGTCATTTTAGGGGGTAGAGGTCCACGGTAGGCCCTCTCTGTTGTGTTCCATGTACGGTTCCCAAATTTGTTTGAATACTGTGACTTTATTTTTTGAATTATATGTTATTTTTTCCAGTGGAATACATTTATTCATTTCTATGAACATTGCTGTACTCTCAGGCTCTCTTCTGATTTTCAGGTTGACATTATACATTTTTTTGCTACAGCTAAGGCTATCAAATTGGGAAGCAGGCTGAGGTTACCAGAAGGAAGCAGCTTTGAATATGTGATTACAGACACAATGATAATTAAAAGATTCATAACAAACATGTACATGAAGCTGCAAGAGAAAGAGAACGATGAAATAAGCTGTAAACCCAAACAAAAGTGGGAACAAGATCTAAACATAAAGATAAAATATGAAAAATGGGAAAAGCTATTCTCCGGAACTATGAGTAATACAATAAACATGAGGTTACACATGATACAATATAATTGGTTACACAGGCGATATATTACGCCCCAAAAGTTAAATAAATGGGACCCAACAGTATCAGATAGATGTTTTCGCTGTAAGAAGGAAACGGGAACAACAGAACATGCAATTTGGACATGTGAGAAAGTGGAAAAGTTTTGGGAAGATTTAAATCAGGTACTAAATAAAATCACAAAAAGCAACATACCAAAAAATCCAGAGATCTTTCTTCTAAGTAATACAAGAAGTAAAGAACTAGGCCTCAAATTGGATGAAGCACAAAAAAAGATTTATTATATTTTTATATCTCTTGAAGCAGCCCAGTATTAATAATGGAATTTAGAGGAATTTGTGCAGGATAAAATTAACACTCACTGAAAGGTTTATAGAAAAGATAGCAGTTAACATGCATTGTAGAAGAAAAAAAAGTTTAATTGGGTTCTTTGAAGAGATAATAGAGTGCATTCATTAAAAAAAATTCAAAAGATTGTCTGAGAGATTTTTTAATGCACAGTGGTTGAGGTTAAAATAAGAAGTTCTTGATGAAATTGTCAGGCTTATTTATTGAAGGAATAGTTATGAAAGGTGTGACAGATTGTTATATTTTATATTGTATATAGATATGTTTTAAAGGAGATAAATTGTGGCAGGTTATTAAGTGTAGGTCACAGACAAACACTTCAAAAGAGATCTCATTTAAAATGCCAGAGTTCTGCTCAAGCCAGACAGTCCAGGCTCCAAGTGCCTTTGCAAAAACTTTGAAGGATGCCTATATGGACTTCACAAGTAGGTGTTAATTGGACATGATGTGGAGTAATGGATTATTTTTTTTAGAAAGCAACAGATGAACGAACTCAGAAGATTAGGTCCAGTGCCGCAGTCTGAGTGCAGTTGGCTGTTCTAAGAGGGTCATGTGGTTTTCTCTGAGGGAGAGAGAGAGGGAATTCAGTGCTACAGTTCTACAGTTCAGCAGCAGCAGCTGGGACTGGAACAGGACAAGCTGGCAAACTTGTGGAACCCCCCATTTTGAAGTTGTGTGGTTAGTTCTTAGTTCAGCCTGGTCAAAGCCCTTGTGGTCCATACAAGAGAAGAGGACTGGCTGCATAATGTTTCACTTGAAATAAGGGAAACAAAAAGGAACTCTGTGGTGACCTGAAAGAAAGAGGTTATCATCTGGAAAACCCTGATGGGGAAAGTTTTTTTGGCAAGACACTGAAGTAGCTGATTGGAAGGAATCAGTTGTGGGTGTCCAATGAGCAACAAATCTCTCTCTGAAAAACATCAAGAACTTTCCTGAGTGGTAACCATTTACCTTTCAAGCTCCAAAGCCTGGTGAAATTCATAAATGTTAAATTCTGTGCACAGTGTAAGAATTGCCTGCAATCAGTGAACTTGGAGGAATGAGAAGTGAGATTGAACTGTGAATCAAAGAACTTTTCTGAACTTATATACACACATTACATACATATGCACTTAGAATTAGAAGGGGGTTAAGTTAGGATAAATAAGTTAATAGTAAAAAATTAAAAATTGGTTCTGTTTTCATGTTTAAAGATCATTAAAAGTAAATTTTGTTTAAGTAACCATTTGTCTTGGTGATATTCTATCGCTGCTGGGTTTTGGGGTGCTCTGGGCTCATAACAAAAGAAATATATCAACAGGGAAAAGAGGTTAGTGTTAGGACTTCAAGCAATATCAGATGTAATAGGTGTTCTCCTCAGACTACTTTTGGAACCAGGAAAACCCAAACATGAAAATGACAATGTATACATGCGAGAAGAATTAGAAAGTGAATGAGAAAATCAGAGACAGAATGGGAATTCCTCAAGATCGAAAACAGATGCTGAAAATCTGAAATAAATTCAGAAAATGATGGAATACTCAATCTAACAAAAAGTTTTAGGTCAATAACTCTTTGTCAAAATTTGGCTGCTAACAGATATTGAACTCTAATTCTAAATATTAATTATTTCTGAACACAGGCAATCCCCAGGTTAAATACAAGTTGCTTTATCCAGGGCCGTCTTTAACTCTAATTTGTATTTTAGTCAGAACAAGTATATATGGTTTTTTTCTAGTGTCAGTTAGGCAAACGTTTATTTTACGATATAGAATATTTAGGATATATTTTACCTTTCAATGCATATGAAACACTTCCCACCACTAAAGCATCTTAACTATAATAATAGTTTATAAATCTGCAGTACTGTACATAGGGGCATTTAAGAGACTCTCAGACACATGAAAGGAAAATAGAGGGCTATGGGGGTGGGGGGTGGGGTGCAAGGTGCCACTTTTGAATTTAAATTATTTTCAACCATGCTTGAACCGGAAGTTGACGCCATGGTCCGAAACTATGGGTTGTTTGTAAATCGGAGACTGCCTGAATACTGTCTATCCTGATGAATATCCATAACAATTCCTGTTTTTATTTCATAAAGATTAGTTACAGGTAAAATCCTCATTATCCGGCACCTATAAGGATTGATAAATACCCAATAAGTGTATTTTCTGGTTGCTTGGTATTGCTTGTGCATGATTGGCGAACTAACTGCTAGGGGGCGCCAATTTTAAACTTTTGTATTTTTTACCTATTTATTTTCCATGATTTTTTTTTGCTGGTGGCTTTGGACTGCTCGTTGCTTGAATTCCAGATAAAAGATATTTTACTTTACCCTGATACTGACAGACTACATAGTCTGTCGGGTCCATGACACTGTTGATGTTCCATATCATATTGTTCACATTTGAACCAGACAGCCATAGAACAATTACAGCACAGAAACAGGCCATCTTGGCCACTCTAGTCTGTGCCGAACCAATTTTTTCCTAGTCCCACTGGCCTGTACCCTGCCAATAGCCATCCATACCTCTCCCATCCATGTACCTGTCCAAATTCTTCTTAAATGTAAAATTGAGCCTGCATTTATGATTTCAGCTGGTAGCTTGTTGCACACTCCCACCACTCTCTGTGTGACGAAGTTCCCTGGAAACGTTTACCCTTTCACGCTTAACCCATCTCCTCTGGTTTGTATCTCACCTTCCCTCAGTGGAAAAACCCTATCTACATTTACTCTGTCTGTCCCCCTCATAATTTTAAATACCTCTATCAAATCTCCCCTCATTCTCCTACACTCCAGGGAATAAAGTCCTAACCTGTTTAAACTTTTCCTGAAACTCGGTTCCTGAAGTCCTAGTAGATCTTCTCTGCACTCTTTCCAATTTATTGATATCTTTCCTGTAGTTAGGTGACCAAAACTGCTACAATACTCCAAATTTGGCCTCACCAATGTCTAATACAACTTTAACATAACATCCCAACTCCTGTAGTCAATACTTTGATTTATGAAGGCCAATATGCCAAAAGGTCTCTTTACAACTCTATCCACCTGTAATGCCTCTTTCATGGAATTATGTACAGTATCTATATTCCTAGATTCCTCTGTTCTACTGTACTCTACAGTGCCCTACCATTTATCGAATATGTCCTTTCTTGCTTTGTTCTTCTAAAATGCATTACTTCACACTTGACTACATTAAACTCCATCTGCCATTTTTCAGTCCATTTTTACAGCTGGTTCAGATCCCTCTGCAAACTTTGAAAATCTTCTTCGCTATCCATAAGACCTCCAACCTTAGTATCATCGGCAAACTTGCTGATCCAATTTAACACATTATCATCCAGATTGTTGATATAGATGACAATGGTCCCAGTACCAATCCCTGAGGCCTCCAATCTGAGAAGCAATCTTTCACCACTACTCTCTGGCATCTCCTCTCCAGCCATTGTCAAATCCAGCATCTGAACCTTCCTGAATAACTCCTATGCCCTCATGCGGGACCTTGTCAAAGGCCTTACTAAAGACCATGTAGACAATATCCACAGCCTTCCCTTCATCACCCTTTCTGGTAACCTCTGAAAAACTCTATAAGATTGAATAAATACAACCTACCATGCACAAAGCCATGTTGATTATCCATAATCAGTCTCTGGCTATCCAAATAATTCTATGTCCAATCTCTTAGAACACCTTCCAATAAGTTACCTACCACTGACGTCAGGCTCATTGGCCTATAATTTCCAGGGTTACTTTTGGTGTTTTTTTTAACAATAGAACTACATAAGCTACCCTCCAATCCTCTGACAACACACCCATGGCTAAGGACATTTTAAATATTTGTGGCAAAGACCCTGCAATTTCTGCACTAGTCTCCCTCAAAGCCCGAGGAAATATCTTGTCAAGCCCTGGGGATTTATCGACCCTAATTTACTTTAAGACAGCAAGCACCTCCACCTCTTTAATCTGTATATGTTCCAAGACCTCACTGCTTGTTTTACGTATTTCCCAAGACGCTGTGCCTGTTTCCTTAGTGAATACTGATTGAAAAAAAACATTTAAGATTCCCCCCCCCCCCCCCATCTTTTTTGGCTTCATACAAAGCCAACCACTCTGATTTTCAATGGGATCAATTTTGTCCATTACTATCCTTTTGCTGTTAATATACTACCTGAATAAACCGTAGGAATTTCCTTCACATTGTCTGCCAAAACAACCTCATGTCTTCTTTTAGGCTTCCTAATTTATTTCTTATGGTTTTTCTTGCATTTTGTATACTCCCCAAGTACTTCATTTGCTCCATGTTGCATATACCTGCTATACACCTCTCTCTTCTTCTGAACTAGATCCCCAATATCCATCAAAAACAAAGGTTCCCATTACCTTCTAACCTTGCCTTTAATCCTGACAGGAACATACAAACTCTGTACTCTCAAAATTTCACCTTTGAAGGTCCTCCACTTACCTCGCACACCCTTGCCAGAAAATAACTTATCCTAATCCATGCATTCGAGTTCCTTTCTTATTTCCTCAAAATTGGCCTTTCTCCAATTTCAATATAGAATCTCAACCTGAGATCCAGACCTATCCTTTTCCATAATTAACTTGAAACTAATGGCATTATGATCTCTGGACCTAAAATGTCCCCAGTGAAACTAATCTCTCCGCTCTTCCATTTTACTTCTCTAAAAATGAACTTCAATACTACTTGCTAAATTTAGTTGGTACTTCCAGTTCAAACTTCAAAGTTCAAAAATTCAAAGTTCAATTTTATTGTCAGAGTACTTACATGAGACCCCACGCAACCCTAAGATTCTTTTCTGGTGGGCCAGGCAGAATATCTACTTCTCAGTAATACAATAAAAGGATATGTTTACAAAAGGTAGAAATGTAAAATAAGAAAGAAATGCAAATAAACTGCGCAAATACAGAAAAAAATACCATTAGTAATAAATAATGTACAAAGTAAGAGACTTTAATTGAGTTTGTTGTTGAGGAGTCTGAGGGGTGGAGGGGTAGCAACTGTTACTGAACCTGGTGGCACCTATACCTCTTTCCTGATGGCTGTAGTGAGAGCAGAGCATATCCTGGGTGGTGTGGATCCTTGATGAATGATGCTACTCTCTGCCGACAGTATTCAATATGGATTTTATTGATGGTGCATAGAGTTTTACTGTGTCCACTACCTTTTGCAGGGCTTTTCACTCAGAAGTATTGGTGTCCCCATACCAGTTCATAATGTAACGGGTCAACACACTTTCCACTATACAGTGTAGAAGTTTGCGAAGGTTTCTGATGTACCAAATCTTGGCAATCTTCGGAGGAAGTAGATATGCTGACATGCTTTCTTCACAATTACATTAGTATGTAGGGTCCAGAGGTTTGCATATCTATATTTCTAATTTTCCCTGGATTTTCTCATTACCAGTCCAGGAGCAGCACTCGCCACTGACCTCTGTAGATTCTGGAGTTGGGTACTTTTCTTTCAAATGTGAATTGTATCCAATTTTTACCAATGGAGGATGTGTGACATCCAGCTGAAGTGATAATCTCAAACAAGGTGAACCGTCAGTTAAATTAAAAATTCCCTAAGGCATCAAACCAAGGAATTAAAAAAACACTAATTTAATTTAAATATAGTTTGGCATTTAGGTGTGGGATTAAGTCAGATGCTGAAATAACACAAGTAAATATTTAAATTAGTTTTTAAACATGAAATGTCGATTATAGAATGAAGGGAATGGCTCTCCACAGATGTATTTAGAGACAGAGAAATTGGTCAGAAATAATTACAACTTAATTGCACTGCTGAAAATTCAGATACATTTCTACCAAAGTCTTCATATTTTGTGGGGATAGAGCCTAAATCTTGAATTTCATGGAAAATTGCATCTGGATGGACTGCAAAACACTGACCGTGGAGGAGTAATGTCTCACTAATAGCGGCTAATGGGATTCTCAGAATCAATGCAGATATCCATCTGCTATAAATTGGTGACACATTCATACCAGCATTTTAACCATAATTACAACTGTAGAATCAAGGCCATTATGTTTTGAGTGAAAGTGCATTTCTAACCAGATAATCGATACAATTCAAGTTCAAATGATCTTAGCACAAGGCAGATTTCTGAGGAGAGGTTGACTGCGTTAATAGAAATGGTTTTTCAGCTTTCTCATTTCTCTACAATATGTATTATTTCGAGAAAGAAATTTGTTGAAGTAGTTTCGTGAAAAATGCATTTGAAGCCAATGCTTATATTTGATGATAGTATAAAATGTTCTGAAACTAGTCCTTCATCTTGTGGGTAGACAACATCATCCACCCTCCCACTTGTATTCCCTGATGACCTATGCTCCTCCTCTGACATTGGGCCCAGTCCTGAACCATTGGCTACGCTTTACTTCCTACAGACCAGGGATGCAGTGTTGCTGGAGCTCACCAGAGTGCTGCTCTGGCACCTCATGGGGCTGCCCCGGCATATCATCCGGCCACTCCCCCTCTGAGCAACATTCTGGACATACAAGGAATCTGTTTCTTCCATGGCTGGTTGTCCTCCTTCCTCATCCTACCATTTGCTCTCAATTATTCAACGCCAAATACAGCACGGTGATCACCAAGGCCAGGTCATGTGACACCTCCTTGTCGCCGTTTTTGGTGAGCTCCGGCACCTAAAAAATTAGCACTGCCCTCTCCCGATGCTGCGCACCTTACTGAGTTTCTCCAGCACTGTGGATCTGATGGGCTGAGCAAAGAGTTTAAAACCCACCTGAGTACGGCACAAAAGAAAATCCAACTGCCCACATGAAAAAGATTTCATGAATTTTTATGTACATTTGTGTTAACTTCATACTTTTTGCATCTACCATGACTATTCTTTTTAAAATAATTTTATTGATTTAACATATAAGCTTAAATGCAAAATTGACAATTACATAATAATTCATTTGTGTACAAGAATGCACAAAAAAAGTCAATGATAGAAAAGTAGATAAAACTACATCAATAATTGCTTGTAATACCTCAAAACCATTTCATTGAAATGATCCATGCAACCTTGTTAAACCCTTTTATTGAAATAAAGGGGAATAAAAGCTAAATACTAAAACTAACTCTAATCTAGCTTCTGCCTCTAATCAAGGTTACCTCTCGAATTAATAAAAGAAAAACAATAAGGTGGAACCACTGGTGACCCCCGGAGAACAGGCCAATGAACGACCAGAACACATACAATAATTGTTAATTCTTCCAATTATTAAAAAAATTCTAAGAATGGGCCCCACAATTTCATAAATTGAAACTTTCTATCTTTGATATTATATCTAATTTTCTCTAAACTTAAATAGGACATTACATCATATAGTCAATGTTCATGAGTTGGGGATGAATTATCTTTCCATCTCAATAAAATTGCTCGTGTGGCTATCAACATGGTAAAAGCTCAAAGTTTTTTCTGAGACACCGATATAAATTTATCTGAATCACGAGAAAAATCAAACAAAGCAACGAAAGGGCAAGGTTCCAAATTCATCTTAAGAATCATTCATGGAGTTTTGAAAATGTCTTTCCAGAATCTCTCCAAATTTGGGTACTCCCAAAACATATGGATCAGGGAAGCTTCAAAAATTTTTCATTTCTCACACAGTGGATCAATATCTGCATAAAAACTAGATAATTTAAGTTTGGACATAGTTCTATGCACCACCTTAAATTGTAATAGCAATATCTTGCACAAAATGAGGAATCATTCATCAAGTTGAGAGTAGAGTACCAATCTTCATCTGGAAATGTTATATTCAAATCTCATTCTCAACCTGCCTTCATGGTTTGGTGTCATTGCCTGCCCTCAATGAGAAGCCCAGGAGTGAACAAATGCATCCATGCAACTTCCAGTGCATTTTGTGTTTCCATGCTACAGGTATATTGCACAGTTGCAGAAATGCAGAATGCATTGAGATGTACACTGCAGCTAGCCAGAAATTCTCTCTGTCAGCCCATCAGGGGTAGGCTTTGGCAGAAAAGCCCACATTTTGAACATGAATCAAAAGATACATGTTGAGGGAATACTCCCTGTGGCAGCAGTCACCACACAGTATCCCTTTACTTTCACTGAGTGGTTGTTGGATGCTAGGAGAATCTGCCTGTTGCTGGTGTATTTGGGGAACCTGTGGTCTTTGGCTAATTTCAGCTCTATGAAACCCTCCGTGCTACTGCTATCCAACAAACATTTAAATTTCAACCCGTTCAACCGCATGGAGACCGTAGCCTCTGACAAATTGTGTGGACTCACCTGATTGATCCTGAGGGAAGCCAGCGTGCACTCCTCGGTCTCCCCGTGGTCTCCGTAGTTATGGAGCTCCTCCTCTGGATCCCAGGTCCAAGATGGCCACTCCCTCTGGGGGCACATGGCGTTCCTTCCTCGCTGACCTGGGGAAGAAGCAGAGCTATCCTGCCACATATTTACATGACGATGGGTCTTGGTGGTCGCCCGCAGGCTCCTGCATAATAGCCTCGATTTCTACATTTTGAGCAGTCCTTGTCTCTTGCTGAGCAGCGTGCCCGGGGGTGTGGGGTTTGGCTGTATAACTGGCATCTATGGGTCGCATCCAGCTGAGCTGCCGTTGCTGCAGCCATTGTTGTTTCCACATTATCACCTGATCTTGGCGGGGTGTCAGCAAGTCTAGCAGGGTTGGAGTGGGGGGGTTGGTGCTGTGGTTGGGGAGGTATTCCCCAAGGTTGTTTCTAGCTGTCTCCATCGCCTCTGCCACCCTCACAGCTTTTTCCAGGGACACCATGCTTTGTTCTAACAGCCTCTGGCAGATTTCGTTTGACCAGACCCCCATCACTGGCGTGTCCCTCATCAGGTCCAGTGCTATTTGCTGTGGAGTTCTAGCGTGGAGGTTGCATGCCCATGCTAGAGCTCTTACTGAGAGCATGAAATCCCGGAAGGACTCCCCTGGTTGCTGTCTTCTGGTCAGGAGATGGTGTCTCGCGTGTACTTCGCCTCCACCTTGGAAATAGTGGCACTGGAGTAAGTCCATAGCCTCCCTGTATGAGGCGCAGTCCTGGACTAACATGTACTGGAGGTCTCCCAGCTGGGCCACTAGCAGCATGAAAAGATCTTCCGGGTGCACAGTGGGCATCATCATGCAAGCGTAGTTCAGGAAACAATGTCTCCAGCGGCAGAAGTGCGTGTGTGCACAGGGGTCCCGAGGGTCTAGTTCCAGGCGTTCTGGCCGTAGCATCATTGAGAGGTGCTGCCATTGATTCGTTCCTAGATGTCCTGATCACGCTGGGGCTGGGGACTGTTGCCTCCGCTGATGGATGTGGGACCAGGCGTTACCTGGTAGGCGTCTGCTGAGGGTTCGGCGCCCTCACTCTCATCCCTGTGTCTGAGCCAGTCTCCACCAGGTTTGGGGGGGGGGGGGCTCACACATGTCTCAACCATGAAGGATTCGTCCCCCTCCTCGATCTCCTCCTCGTGCTTGGATGGGATCGCCCAGGTCGGGGGCGATCTTTGCCTGCTGGCCATTTTATGTGAGTGGACTAAATTGTGGCAGGCTGTACCAAAGGAAAACACAGGCACAATTTGGGGCAACAAAGCTTTATTCCACTCACATAAATATCTAGTTGGCTGCTAGCTGTGCTTACAGTAAGCCCGGGGGGAGAGAGAGAGAGAGAGAGAGAGCACACAATCGGGACCTTGGCTTTATACCATGGGCCCTCTGGGTTCACTTGGTGGTCGAATGTCATTAGGCTGGGTGCGTGTCTCAAGGCCACTTATTGGCTGAGTGATGTACTGCAGCGTATCATCACACTCTCCTTTTACATTGGAGATGTGGGATGGAAATTATTGCACAGATCAATGGCATGCAACAGATTTTTAAGTTGTTTTACTGATTCTAAAACTACTTTCTGCAGCTAAGAAGAGATGGTGCACCATGTATGTGCAGAGTGTGAGATGTTGCAGCCTCTACATTTCAATATCTGAAGGGGCTGCTCCTCAAGTTTTGGCTGCACTTCCATCCCACTCTCCTGATCAGACACCCTGTGATGAAGGGGTAAGGTGCGTCACTCAGAATATCTTCTGTTCGGTTAGCTCCTCACCCATGGATGGGTCTCAGCAGAAGGCAGTCAGGGGTTCACCCCAAGCTAAATGTCTGCACCTCTTCCAGGGTTATGTCGTGTCCATGAGGGACAAGGAACACAAGGTTCCAATGGATACAATGGGGGGTCCACAGAGGCTCGAGTGTATTCTGGACTGTGATGCCCATGTTGTAATTTGAACCTATGAACAGTGCATAACTGGAAGTATTGGAATGCTGCTTTAATGAGATTTCTTATAATCACTAAATAACCCGCCTTTGTTAAAGGGAAAAAAACCTATCTCATGTGATCTAACTTGCTAGTTAGATCGAATTTACCTTTACGTCTCCCGTCCTGTTTTTATGTCTCGATCTCATTCTATCTGTCTCTTCTCCTCATTCTTTCATTCTTCAACTGTGCCTGATACTTCCAGACTTCGCCAACTTCAAACAATTGTTTCATTTCCTGCAGTTTGAGAAATATCCATTAAATTGATGTTTTCTTTCTGTCATAACACTAACTTCTTATCATTGCAATAATATTCCCTTTAAAATAAGTTGTTGATGAAATTCATTTTGACAATATCTCTCATACCTGGAATCTCTTCATTCTCCTTTAGAAAATCTATCTACTTAAGCTGTAATACATTTCCGGGATACCCACCCTGTTATTTCTGGCTTAGCTGGTACACATGGGCAGTGACTGTTGTCCATTCATTATCAGAGCTCTATAGGTGATTATGAGGAGCAGTAAATCCTTCCTTGCTATTGATCCAGACAGATCTCAGAAATATTTAAACAATAAGAATTAGTGATCGTTTGTGAAAATCTGAGGTAAAGAGAGGAAAGTTCTTTAATGTTTCTAGACAATTAATGTAAAACATGTAGCTCAGTAAATGTTGAGGGGAAACTAGCAAAAAAATCTAATCCTTCTTGAGCCCTAAGACACAGAGGTAGACTAAAGCTGTGGGAAAATTAGTTTAAGTGTTAAGATAATTATATTTATTTCCGGATATGAAAATTGTGAAGCTTTAATTTTTTTCTCAAGTCATTAAAATTTAGGAGGAAATATATTGTAACTGGGATTTGAATTTTATAAGCGTACTTTACATCTTCTAAATTCTTTGAACAGATTAAGGTGCACTTATCAGAAATTTTGCATTGCAGTGTATTTTTAATGTCTTGAAGGCTAAGCATTTTCTATAAAATTCTTTTATTAAATTGGAATAAGAAATGTTTGCAGAAGCATCATGTTGAGAAAATACTGTCAGAGAGTCTGAACCTACAATTATACATTATTGATGTTTGATTCCAACCTTGAGCACGATCATATGAAGTTTCCAAACAGTGGGCGGTCACTTGAATGAGAGAGAAATATATCAAGTCAATTGTCATCTGATTTTCTCTGGTTCTCGGTGCAAAACATGCAGACGCACAACCAGACATAAAACACATACAGGAAGAATGCATATGCAGGACAAGTATTCATATATAAAATAAATAAATATTGCTTTATGATTTAGGAGCGTCTCAGATTATTAGATTATTTGGTTGTTCAGCCTGGCGCTGGCTCTGATATTCTTGTATTTTTTTTCCCAATGGGAAGAGCTGAAATATGCTGTGTGCAAGATGGAGGGGTCCTCAATGATTTTGTGTGCCCTCATCAGATAACAATCCCAGTCGATCATGTTGATGGGGGGGCGGGGGGGGGGGGGTGAGATGTGGTGGGGGATCTCCAGTGATCTTCTTTTGGTCCTGTGGATTGGCCTCTGATCCATTGCTCTGCAGCAACCGTATCGCACTGTGATGCAGCTGTCAGTCCGATGGAAGTTAGAGGGAATCAGATTCTGGGCTCACATGTATTCATTTTAGTGTTAGCAGCCAATATCTTCAAAGGAGCCACACACAGTGTAATGTACCATGCAAAGGCACATGAGAGCTTCACCTTTCCAGTAACATTTTGTTCGGAGAGTGAGAGAAATGTAGAGTACCATTATTAACTTTATTTGACAACCAAGTAAAAAAAAAATTAAAAGGTGAAAATTTCCAGAAATGGCAGATGACAATTTTGCATATCGTTTTCACCAAGAAGATTTAAGGAGCTAATCCAGATTTATGCAATTATGAAGAAGGCTCACCAGTGGCTGTACTTCATGAGGAGTTTGTGGAGACATGGCATGTCATGCAAATTTCCACTGTGGAGAGCATTCTGACTGGTTGCATCACTCTCTAGTATGGAAGGGCCAACACACAGGACAGGAAAGACTACATAGAGTTGTGAACGTGGCCAGTGCAGTCATGGGCATCAGTCTTCACTCCATTAAGGATATCTACGAGAGGCAGTGTCTCAAGATCGCTGCCTCTATCCTTAAGGACCCCCACCACCCAGTGACAAAACAACACATTTTGTGACATGTTCCTGACAATAGATTCTGATTCTGAATTCTGATAGTTTTATTTCATTTTTGTTTGTTGCTTCCTTTGTGGAAACAAATGCAATAGTACCAGTTGGACTCTGGTCCCTCACAGTCATCAATATTCACAGCTAAACCCAATATTCTAATATTGAACCATGGGGCTCGACAATGAGTTGGTGGGGTGGGGGTGGGAAAGGGGGACCCAGACTGGCAGGAGAATTTACAATAGCAGAGTGACATGACATCACAGTCTGGTATGGGAACACAATGCTCCTGAGTGTGAAGTCCTGCAAAAAAGTTGTGGACACAGCCCAGGATATCACAGGTAAGACCCTCCCCACCATTGGGAAAATCTGCAGGGAATGCTGCCATCAGCAATCATCAAGGATACACACCATCCAGCACATGCTCTATTCTCGCTGCTACCATCAGGAAAGAGGTATAGGTGCCCAAAGACTTGCACCACCAGGTTCAGGAACAACTGCTAACCCTCCACTATCAGATTCTTCAAAAACAAACTTAATCAAGGGACTCATTTAAGGACTCTTACTTTTCCACTTTATTGATTTTTTTCTCTCTCTTTATATTTATTGCACAGTCAATTTGTTTACATGTGTGAGATGAATCAGCTTTTCTTTTGCATTGCCAATAAATGGTAATTCTGCCTTGCCTGTAGAGAAAAGAATCTCAGGGTTGTATGTGATGTCATGTATGTACTCCAACAATAAATCTAAAAATGAGAGGAAATGAGGCGTGATTGTTCTGAAATTAACAGAGGATTTTAAGAATTAGGAACAAAGTTAGGCCCATCAGGCCATTCAAATCATGGCTAATGCTTTTTTATCCTTTCAACCCCGTCTTCCTTCCTTCTCCCCATAACCTTTGATAATAAAACCATAACTAATTAGTGGTGCCTTTCCAAAGAGTGGGCAGGTTCTGCAAAGAACAAAAAACAAAATAGTGGAATTACCCGATGCTGCATTGAGTTAGAAAGTCTGAATCTTGGAGATGTACAACAGAGAAGCAGTGCCTCCAGTCCACCATCCATGGTGGCCTTTCCATTCATCTACATTAATCTCATTTGCCCACATTAGGACCTATTTCTTCTATGCCTTGCTTATTGAAATTACTGCTAAATGCCTCTTAAACATAATCATCACATCTCCACTTTTGGCAGCTTGTTCCAGATGTCAACCACTCTCCATGTAAGACAACCTTTTTTTAAACTCACATTTCATCTGCAGTAATCCCTATGCCAATAGGTGTTCTGTGATTTGTTTCAATGGTATGTGAGTGGGAAGAAAAAGTTTGAAAACCACTGTTTTAATTGTACCTAATTGACGCGTTATGTGCGTGGTTTCATAACTCCAAAGGAAATGGGCCAATGACAATTTTTCTCAAGCAAAATATTGGGTTTAGAGCAGTGGTTCTCAACCTTCCCTTTCCACTCACATACCACCTTAAGCAATCCGTTACTAATCACAGAGCACCTATGGCAGAGGGAATACTGAAAGTGGAATGTGAGTTTAAAAAAAATAAGGTTGCCCACCTTTTCTGCTCTAGGGCAGATTTGGTCTCCCTCTCCTTTTGCTAAGTTTATTGATTCCTCTTTAATTATCAATACAATCAATATTTAATGCTAAAGGGAAAGGCACCTTTGCTTACAACAAAATAAAGGAACCTGGATTAAACTCTGGGAATGATCTTTGCAGATTCTTTCACCTACTGCTTCAAACATAGAACATTATAGGTAAGCAAACACACTGTGTGACCACATTCACCACTTTGATTATTTAGTGAGTTAATAGTCTCTTTAGACTGATGAGGCATTAGGATTCTTTGAAGGTTAAAAAAAAATCCAGTCTTGTTTCCAAAATGTTCTACTGATGCTGGATTAGTCACATTATTGTAGAATCTGAATTTAGTAAGGCAAACCTAATTTGTAAATTGTTTGCTGTTGGTACTGCGATGACAGATAATCCAACATAATGTCTTATTGTGAATTGCTTCATGCTGTTTTGTTATTGTTACCACAGAGATTTTGCTTTATCTCATGGGGAAAAAGTCACGTTGAATTGATTTGTAATCTATTAACTTGCATTTGCATTTCCGGGCAATGATTCTGCTTGTAAAAGTTTGAAAATTATGTAAAATAGTATGCTAATATATTCAAATTAAATCTGTATCTGTAATCAATGCATATTGTAGCAAAGCAACAGAAATGGGTAGATCTCCTAATCTTGACCTTGCATTCTACTGAGCAAAAAATCCTCGAATGTTTTAAACTGAAGTAGATCAAAGTAATCACATTTTCTGTAAGCAAAAGATCAAAGTACACAATATCATGAAGGATAATGAGCAGGTGGCGGTTTATGAACATAAAAAAAAGTAGAAAAATAAAATGTCATTTTAATGAGGATTGAAGCTAAAAGAAACATCACATGCCAAAAGCACGAGAAGCATCCAATTTTTAAAAAAATGCAATAAAACAAGACGGGTTTGAAATACAACAACCAATCGAAAAGCAAGTCATCAAAAAGGTGCAATGAAACAATCCAAAAAAGAGACAGAGGTTAACATTAATAGATTGATCTCATTCCTGATACTGATTGAGAGAGCAAATATTTTGTGATCAAATCCAATTTAAATATATATTAGTCATATATTTCATTTCAAGATCAGGTGAGACAACTGCCCTGTCAGACTGATGATATTGGCTAACTTCAACTTCAACTCATTGTCTCGGTGACCTAGAAAACCAAAGAACTTATCAGTATTAAGTGCCATCGCATAAAAGAGAAGGTTAAAGTCCAGAACCAGCAATCCAAAGGTCAGGCTTGAGTTCAAATCCCACCATGGCACTTGGTTTGATTAAGTTCGTGAATTGGTATGTAAAAGAACTCATCAGTTAATACATAATTGCACAGCGTCCATAGGTTTTTGTTACCTCCAGTTAAGATTCTTCTTTAGGGCCAATTTGGGTCCTGAAATGACTTTACCGGGACTCAATGAAATGGAGGAAGTGTATTTAAATATATTTCTAGAATGTACAATTTATTGATGAATGAGGGCCCAAAGCTAGAGTGGGATGGGAGTCAGATTTAGACTTAAAAATTGATGAACAACTCAGGTCAGATCTATGTCAATAATATTTGTTAGCTACTATCAATGCCAGGTATAGATTGGTCAACTATAATTTCCTCCATCTGCTGTATCTCACCCCATAGAAATTACACCAATATAAACCTGAATTATCAGAGATGAGCTTTAGGTATGGGGTAGAGGTTGGTTCCCTTTTACATTCTACCTGGCTTTGCACGAAGGTGAGACAATTCTGGTATGACCTTTGTGACGTCCTAACTAAGATCACAGGAGTCACCTTCTCAGTAGACCCAGAGCTTTGTCTTCAGGGAAACTTTACAAATTAATATCCAAATTAAATTCACAGAAATCGCCTTGTGTGTGGCCAGGAAATGTATAGCAGTAACATGGAAATCTGACTCTCATCTCCTCATTGATAGGTGGTTTTCAGAAATGAACAACTGCATTCCACTTGAAAAGGTCACACTCAGTGTTAGGAGGGGAAATGGCACCTTCCTAAAAAATCTGGCAGTCTTATTTAGAGCATATAGATACCTCCCTGGTTACAATTGCTACTGACTAGCCAGCAGACCTCTGTAAAAATTTTTACATTGTGTTTTAGTATATGCACTGACAATGGGATTTTTCTGTTACTTTTCTTTCGGTTTTTTTTTCCCTGTCTAATTGGACTTATACAAAGGGAAGGAGTAGAGGGAAGGGTTTTGTTAACGTTTTGTATTTTGTATGGTTATTGATTGTTAAATGATAAATAAAATATTACCAAAAAATATCACGCCCTACTTGAGCATGAAAGTCTAGCTGACACTTCAGTGTAGCATTGAGAAAGTTCTAGAATTTAAGGTGGCATATTTTGGAATGTGACCTCTCTGTCATCTTGTGTATGAGGACACAATCTTACAAAATTTTATGTGTGATCTTTGTGACATGTTTCTGATTTATCTATCATGTATTGAATATTTTTTAATTTAATTCCTAGTTTTGAACAGGTAAGAGCATTTTATTGCTGTCTTGATAAACACATGCCAGAGAATCACCTCCTGCAGAAATACTGTATAATCTTCAATTATTTATCTTCCCAAGCTCCCTATGGAGTTCCCTAAGGACTGATCCTTGACCCTTTCCTTCTCACCTATTCTAAAGAACATAAGAAAATGGTTTCAGGGTCCAGGCTGTGCTAATGATGTCCTACTCATCCTCTAGAAAAATTGTTTCTATCACTAACTTATCAGACTGCTTGCCAAATAACCAGTAAAGGATGAGTTGAAGTCAACACTGAATAAACATTGGGATTTGTTTCCAGTAGAGTGCTCTCTTAAGCTACATTCCCCAGCCCACAGCATTATGTGCCGGGAACAGAATAAGAACATTTGGTGTTGTGGTTCAATACACAAAAGTGCTGGAGAAACCCACACTTTTTTCGTATTAAGCTAAAATCACAGTGTCCGCAACTTTGTTGTTTAACTCCATTTCCTGTTATGTAGTGTTTTAAGACTGCAGGCATGTAACAGCACAATCTGCCAAATTTGCCGTTACATAGGCCGTCTAAAAAGGAAAATTCAACGTCCAGGTAATGACTCAGGCCACGTCGCTCCTGACCTGACGTGCACAGGAACTTGAGGGGTGCAGTGTAAATGATCACAAAGTGAGCAATTATGTTAATTTATGTTACATTTTTTGCAGATTTTTTCCAGCATTGCTGTTGGAAAACATTGATTTGACTCCACAATAAGTTTCGATCACATTTCCATGCAAACACTGAGACCTTCATGCCCAGCTCCATAAAGTCACTCAACATTACATTTCTTGGGAGGAGTCACGTGATGGAGTAGTGGCCGGACGGTGAACTCCAGCCCTCTTCAGAAAAGTCGGGAAAAACAAAGGAAAACACAAAGGCACAGAAATAAAAGTTACAGAAAAGTGAGTATAAAGGTGGAAAGAAGATGGTGACAAAAAAAGAAAAATCGAAAGCAACGGTAAGAAGAGAGGAAGAGAAGACAAAGGAGGAAAAAGGTGAAGGCCTTACCTGTCTGAAGAGGCCCGCTGCGGAGAGAGAAACCCGCTCCCTCAGGTCGGTAAATAATGGACTACAAAAATGGCTCACAGAGCCGAGTAAAAGTGCGTGATACTTCGCGCATGCGCGATGCGAATGAAAAAAAAACACACCGACGGGAGGGGGGACCAGCTGGGGAGTCGATCTCCACAGCCGGCAACGACAGCTGCAGAACACCTGCAGCAAGAAGAGACCACAGAAGACAATAGAAACAAGAAAGAAGAGGAGGAAAGGGCACCAAAGAAACAACAGATGGTCAACCCAGAGGAAGAAGAAGAGGAAGAGTACAGGGAAATAGAAGAAGAAGGGAAAGGCAAGGTAAAGGATATACTTGCTCTTATTAAAGGATACATGGAGTCATTTAAAGAATGGCAAACACAGGAATTTAAGGATTTAAGAAAAAGAATAAACAACACAGAAGAGAAAATAAATAAAATGGAGATGACCTTAACAGAAATGGGAAAGAAAATGGACAAGATGGAAGAGCGGGCAGTAGCAGCAGAAATGGAAGTAGAAGACTTAAAAAAGAAATTGGAGAAATCTAATAAAAAAACTAAAGAAACACAAGAACTACTAGCTCAAAAAATAGATACAATGGAAAACCATAACAGAAGAAATAACATAAAGATAGTGGGCCTTAAGGAAGATGAAGAAGGCAAGAATATGAGGGAGTTTATAAAAGAGTGGATCCCTAAGACCCTAGGATGTCCAGAACTACAGCAAGAAATGGAAATAGAAAGGGCACATAGAGTATTGGCCTCTAAACCACAACCACAACAAAAACCAAGATCTATTGTAGTAAAATTCCTAAGATATACTACAAGAGAAAAGGTACTGGAGAAGACAATGGAAAAAGTAAGAGAGGGCAACAAACCACTGGAGTATAAAGGGCAAAAAATCTTCATTTATCCAGATATAAGTTTTGAACTCCTAAAGAAGAGAAAAGAGTTCAATACAGCAAAGGCGATTTTATGGAAGAAAGGGTATAAATTTATACTAAAGCATCCAGCGGTATTGAAAATATTTATTCCAGGACAACAAAACAGACTATTCTCGGATCCAGAAGAAGCACGAAAATTTGCAGAACAATTACAAAAATAGACTGAGGGAGGAAGACGGATAATGAGAGTTAAAATGATCACGATTGATATGTATGTGGGTAAAGACAAAAATAGACTGAGGGAGGAAGACGGGTAATGAGAGTAAAAATTATCACGATTGATATGTATGCGGGTAAAGAGGTATAAGAGTGAATAGAGACAATGAGCATACATGAATGTATCTGTACTTAGAGGAAAATATAGATAGTATAGACAAGAATTAATAAGGGAAGGTAATGGAATAGAGAGAATAAGGAGGGAATTAAAAGAGTGACCTTTGTGACGTATGAAAAGTGAAATCTTTTCTGGGGGAGGCGGGGTGGGGGGAAATAGCGGTCACTGCAAAATCAGTTGACGCTTGCGAGTGGATTCGCAAATCCAAATGGAGAGGGGAGATGTGGTTGTCCGACAAGGGATAAAGGACAACTCAGGAGGTGAAGGGGAGATTGGGGATAAATAAGATAGAAATAGGAGAATAAGGAAAATGTTGGATGTTGTAGGAATGTTGTCTTATAAAGAGTTGAAAATAAGAAAACAGAAATGGAAAAGGAGGAAAGGTAATGATGGAAAAACGGAAAGAGAAGATAAACAAAATATAAAAGGGCTACGCTAAACTATATGTCTTTAAATATTAATGGAATACATAACCAAATTAAAAGGAAGAAACTACTAAATTTAAATGAATAAATGTATTCCATTAGAAAAAATAACATATAGGTTAAGAAATAATATTGAAATATTCGAACAAGTATAGGAGCCTTACATTAAATACAATAGCGAAAACCTACCGGGGACAAACATTACCTAAGTTGATGGAAGGAGAAGGAAAGAAAAGAATGGACTCAGTAGAATTTCTGGTGTAATTTTGTTGAAGGACAACATTGTCTGACTGGCTTAATGCAACCTAAAATGGATGAGAGGGGGGGTGCTTTGGGAGGAAAGGGGTGGGGGGAGAAAAAGTCACTGTATATGTGTGAAAAAGAAATAGTGTATATCATGGCTAATGTGATTTATGGTGTGAAAAATAAAAAATAAAAAAAAAACAAAAAAACATTACATTTCTTGGATCTCTTTTTCTGCTGAAATCTATCCCTTTGTTATTGCTTTATCTAATTACTCCAACACAGTCCGAGCCAGCCTAACCAGTTCCACTTTTGTAGTCCCAAGTCCACCCAAAGCTCAGTTATCTTCTACTAAAACACATTAAGTCAAGCACCTTCTGACCTTCATTGTTCCTGGTAAAGCAAAATTCATTTTTAAATATTTTTGCAATGCTTTCAAAGTGTCCCTGTGGTGCTACCACGATGTGTATAAGTGTATGTATGTGCTGTATGGGCTAACCCGTCCCCTGAACCTATGACTCCTCCCTCCCAGATATCCCCATAAAAGCAGTTACACCCAAACCCCTCCCTCAGTATCTGCCTTGGAACCAGGCCAGCAACATGTAAGCTGTGCTGACATTTTAAGGTGATTAAAGCCTATTAATCACGACTCTCTGTCTGATTGTGGTTGATTGGTAGTACAATTCCAAATCTCAAAATTCTTCTCTGGTTCCTAACATGTTGCAATTACTTATGTCATCTCATTCTATCCATGAATTTAGTTCACCCACTCTTTTAATGACCTTCCCTTGAGTTGTTGAAATGTCTGGAATGAGCTCTATAAATCTCTCTGCCTTTCTTTCTGCTCTTTGACCAGCTTCAGGCTATTTTATTACATTAAAGGTGATGTAAAAATACAATGTTTTGTTGCCTTTGTTGACCCTGCTGGTAAATTACTTGGTGATTTACTTTTTGTTGTGCAATAGGTGGGAAGTATTTAAACTGTTCAATTAGAAATACAAAAATGAAGATTAATGAAACAGAAATCTGAGTTAAAACCCCACCATGGCAATCTGCAAACTACAACTAGCCTTCGTAATGATAACCACAAAAATGAATGTAAAAAGCTACCTGACTGATGGAAGTTTTCCTTGTCAGACTTAAGTATGTCTCCAGATCCAATTCAAGTGGATGCCTCTGGAAAAAGGCCTGACATTTCCGCAACTTCCACGTAGTTCCTTGCTGCTGCTGTGCATCTGTGGCGCTTACACATGCGCGTGCACAAAAGCCGGGAGTTTTCAAGAAGTCCAGATTCCAGGGTGGTCTGGTTTTCAGCCAAGAGTTTTCAAGAAGTCCAGATTCTAGGGTGGTCCAGATTTCAGCAGACAGTTTTTGAGAAGTCCAGATTCCGGGGTGGTCTGGTTTTCAGCCAAGAGTTTTCAAGAAGTCCAAATTCTAGGGTGGTCCAGATTTCAGCAGACAGTTTTTGAGAAGTCCAGATTCCGGGGTGGTCTGGATTTCTGGACTTTCATTATTGATGTTGTGAGTGGTCTGTAGAATATTCCTTCTACTAAGTCTTCTGATCTATTTCATAACCAGATCTATTTGCACAGTTTCTTTGAAAATATCTTTATCCACGAAATATTAAATGAGAGTCCAAATTATCCATCCAGTAATATGTAGAGAAACTACCTTCCAACGTGTTTTTGCTTCAGATTCTCTAAATTGTATTTGCAGTTTCCTAAAGTTGCTTTATCCTGCAGACACGTGCACTGCCAATGGGATTTCAATGTACCTAAAACAGACAGTTCAGAAAAATCATCTCTTATGTTACAACAAAGCCAAATTCTTACAAGCACCAATCCTGAAAGACAGCTTGAAGAAATTGCAGCTCAATTATTGAAGAATAACAAATATAATACCAATAAGTGATGGAAATTGGTTTTCATTTACATGCACAATTAACCTGCAAACAGCCAATTTCACAGGAGCTAGTTTTGTTGCCATTATCTAATAATAGCATGGAACTGATTTGCAATATATAATTGCACTGCTGTGATTTTGGTTTTATTTCTATTAATATTAATTTAGTGATAACAAAGGATTTAGTTCATCTAACAAATTGGAACATCTCAAGTTCATAACTTGGAGCAAGGTCAGTCTGAATTTTGATATTGAAACACAAGGGTGGACAACCAATGGCTTCGAGTGAAACATAGCGAGCAGTGCCTTTCCCTGACAGTTCCAGTGACCTGGATTGAATCCTGACCTTTGGGGCTGTCTGTGGAGTTTGTACATTCTCCTTACAAACTGTATAAATTTCACCTGGATGTTCAAGTTTCCTCCGTCTCTGAGAAATGACTAAATTGGTAGGTTAAATGACCACTGATCAATTTAACTTCTAAAGTGTAGTTGAATGGGAGAATTGCAGTGGTGGGGGAGGGGGGGATATTGATGGGTTAGAGTAGGATGAATATAAAAGGGGATATTTGATAGTTGGTGTGGAGTCCGTAGGTGAACAGCCTGTCTCTGGACTGTATCTTCCGATGACTGAATTGCAAGTCGAATGCTACTCTTCAGAAATGGGAAAGTGTGAAAAATAGTTAATTTTGAGTTGCAAAACAAAAAATTGAGGGCAGGATAAATAAGATAAAGGGAATATCTCTAGTCCAGAGAGGACTGGGTTACCAATTGATTCCGGAGGGATCTAATTCATAACTCAATGGGGCCAGTTAGAAAGAAGAAGAAAACAAAGGGATGTTTAAAAAAAAACTGATATGGCGATCAAAGCTGTTGGTGAAACCTGAATTCAAAAGTGAAATGCTAAATTACACATACAGTCTCTCCTTCTCTCCCCCCTTCTCTCTTAAATGAGGATATATCATTTAATTTAATCTGTTTTAATCTTAGAGATACACCACAGTAACAGTCTCTTCTGGCCCATGAACCAAATATACCAATTAACCACGTTTTTGGAGAATGGGGGGAAATGTGTTCACTCGGAGGAAACAGGGAAAATGAGCAGGATAGGTGCTATTTCAAAGACTTTTGGACTGATATATAATTAGGACCAGTCCAGGTAGACAACTCACAAGCATTCACAGTGTTTGATGCTCAAGAGACTACATATGCCTGACCTACTTCTCTTTCTGTATTACTTCTCTCTGTATTGCACAGTCAGTTTGTTTACATTGGTTCTCTGTTTACAGTTCTTTTATTTGTTTACATGTTTTCGCTGTGTACAGTTTATTTTTTGCACTACCAGTTAGTGGTAATTCTGCCATGCCCACAGGGAAAAGGAATCTCGGGGTTGTATGTCATGTCACGTTTGACAATAAATCTCTTCCAGTAGTCTGTTTTTTTTGCTCCACGTCATAAGATCTTTAATTTCACACTTCTGTGACTTAACATGGGAAAACCTATAAAATTCATGTTGCTTACTGCTAACATTCTAGAACTTTTCAAAAAGTCATTCTAATAAATCTCACACATTTGCCATTTTCTTTTATGACATTTCAATTCAAATTGAACAAATGACTTATAGGCTTTTGGAGATTATTCTATATTTTAATTATGCAAGTTTTTGAAGAGACCAGCATTATTTCGCTGCCCAAATTGCCCAAGGAGTGACTAAGTGAGATGCTACCACAGTCTTTCTGGAGAAGGTATTTTCTCAGTGCTATTGAGTTGGGATTTAGATCTCAATATGATTAGCCGCTCATTTCCAAGTCAGGACCGAGTGCTGTTTTGAGGTGAACCTGCAGATGGTTTTTCTCCCATGCATTTGTTGACCATGTCGACTGTTGAATTCACAGGTTTTGGAGGTGCTGTTAGAGTACCCTAGGCAAGTTACAGTCGTGCATTTTATAGGTTGTATACTTTGCAGTCATTGTCTTTCAGTAGTGAAGGGAATTAACATTTCAAGTGGTTGATGTGGGAATTAAGCAGGCTGCTTCTCCTGAATGGTATCACTTTTCTTGAAAATTGCAGCATTTAATCAGGCAAGTGAGGTGTATTCCATCACACTCCTGGCTTCTGCAATGTGAATGGCAGCAAAGTTTGGGGGTTTAATGTAAATACTCAGCCTTTGAGTAGCTACAGTATCTATGTGGCTGTGATAATCATCAATAGTGACCACAGCATATTGATGCCCCAGAAGCTGGTGGAGAAGCTGTCCTTGCTGGGACTCAACACCCTTCTCTATAATTGGATCCTGGAGTTCCTAACAAAGAGACCATAGTCTGTCTGGGTTGGTAGCAGAATGTTGAGCATTGTCACAAAATGTGAAGTGTTTGTGTTTATTTGTGACCTACACTAAAAAAAAACCCCACTATTACCTCCTTTAAAACATATCTATATACAATATAAATATAACATAATCTGTCACAATACATAACCAATGTTTTGTACCCAAGCCCTTCATCAAGGTCTGAGCAAAATGCAAGCAGGTGTCTGAATAAAATGGTGGGGGAGGGGCAGGGGTGGAGCACAGCGTCACAGGCAAGAGGTGGATATGGGTTGGAGTGCACAAGAGTAAAAAGACTGAATGCAGTAAAAGCACAAAGCTGGAGAAACTCAGCAAGGTCCAACAGTGTCCTTCATATAGCAAAAATACATAACTGATGCTTCGGCCTTGAACCCTTCATCAGGTGTGGGAAATGCCAGCAGGCATCCGAGTAAAAGGGTAAGGGGGTGAAGGCATGGTTGCAAAAGCAGAAGGAAATAAGTTGAGAAGTGAGGGAGGGAGAGCACAGAAGCAAGCAAGGGGAGGAGGGATGGCTAGGTGACTGGAGAGGGATGGGGTGGAGAGCTGATGGGGGAAAGGAAAGGATGGGGAAAGGAGAGCAAGTGAGCAGAAACCGGAAAAGTTGATGTTAATGATTGGACGCAGACTGGGAGATCATTTCTCTGAACATCTTCGCTCTGTCCACAGCAATGGCGGGGTTCTCCAGTTTCATGCCCCACTCCCGCGCCGACATGTCTGTCCATGGCCTCATGCACAGCCAAACCGAGGCCACCGATAAATTGGGGGAGCAACACCTAATATTTCCATTTAGGCTTTCTCCAACCGGATTGTATTAACTTTGACTTCTCCAGTTTCCATCTCCCTCTCTTCCTCATGCCTCTGTCTCTATCTCTCTACCCCTTCCCTCTCTATTCAGAGAGATATCACCTCCCCTCCCCCCTCCCACTATCATCTCAGCCTTTTTCCCTTGTGCTCTCCCACCCATACCCACCTATTACCTCTTGTCTGAGGGACTGTTCTCCTCCCCCACCCATCCCTTCACAATTTTTTGGGGGTGACACAGTTGGTACCGTGATTTGCACAACGCCTTTACAGCGCCAGGGATTAGGACTGGGGTTCGAATCCCGCGCTGTAGGGAGTTTGTACGTTTTCCCTATGTCTGCATGGGTTTTCCCCAGGAGCTCTGGCTTCCTCCCTCCCTTCAAAAACATACCGGGGGCTGTAGGTTAATTGGGTGTAAATTGGGCGGCACAGACTCATGGGCCAAAATGGCCTGACACCATGCTGTATGCATGTCTAAATTTTATTCAGGCACCTGCCTGCATTTTGCTTAGACCTGAAACATTGGTCATGTAACATTACCTTCGCTCCATAAAGAACACTACGTGACTTGCTGAGTCTCTCCAGCCATTTTGCATAAACTTCCTTTCTCTTATATTTCATGCCCCCAAACGCAAAGGCAAGCAAGCCATACTTCTCAAATGGTGCACTCCTTTAGAACAAAGGCACTTGGTTGCAATGAGATCCCTGCAGGTTGAAATCCAATTGATCAGGCTCCTTGCTCTTGACAGCACATTGATCTCAGCGCCAACTCAGGAAATAGCCTCATTCTTTTTGCAGTTGCTGCATTCTTTTCTTTTGGGGTGAGTTTGAAGACAACCAAAAGTAAAAGTATCCCCTTTAAGAGATACTGCATTGTGCACGTTAAAGGAGCACAGGCATTGGGAGAACTAATGCTTCCTCAGAAATCTCCTGGTTGACAATAGCAGCAGATGCTGTGATTGTAAAATTGCACTGATGATTCATTCACTCAGCAGCACTTCAGTGAAGCTCCAACATCTTCCCCAGCTGAGGCCTTCCACTTAATTTATACGCACAAACCTTATATGGGTATTAAAAGGAAAGTAATCATGTCTATATAAATTATTACTCACAGACCAAAACAAAGCATGGAATTTAATCTCCATACAGAAATATCAGTTTTCAGAAAATTTATGTCGTGCATCTAAGCTTGTGTGTAAAGACGAACCAGACAGTACCTCTCTAATCCGGTGTTCTGTGGTCCAGCAATTCCCGTGGTCCGCTACGATTGTGAATCTGCCACCAGGGCGGCGCTGTTAGCAGCGCTAATGCGCCAAAATCTGTTTACACTGCAGCCAAGTGTTTTTGTGATATTCAGCTGTATTTTAGCCCGTCAGGATGTAATCCAAGAGGTGCAGAAGATGGCATTGGTGCTAATAAGCGTAGATCATTATCTACGCTTGAAACGGTGGAGTTGCTGAAATAATTAGACAAAGGAACTTTTGTAGTGGCTGTGTGAATACGATGGGATGGGATCGTCAACTTAAAGAAACAAAAGGAGCAGATTTTTAAGTTTTTTGCTGAATATGAAAGCCAGAAAAGTTTAAAGTTTCAGAAAACTTTGAAAGGTGCCAGGAGTACAGAATTAGACAGTACACTTATAAAGTGGTTTAAGCTCTGATGTAATGAAGGTGTAAGCATTACTGGGGAGAGGCATATCGAGCAGGCCAAAGTTTTTCATAGAGAATTAAAGCTAGGCTATAACTGTGAATATTCACAAGGATGGCCTGTTACCATGCTGTACGTCTAAAACTAAACAATAAAAACCTTGTTTGGAGCCATTAATGGATGTATTATTTCCTGTTTTGTTCTCCATTTGATTACATGGAATGATGTGGTAAAACTAGGGGTTGGGCATATGTTTACACAGGGGGTTTTCTGGCATCTTCTATGGTCCAGCAATGTTCAGGTCCCAACATCACCAGATTAAAGATATACAACCTGTACTTCTGTTATCAGTCATTATATTAGCGAGTCCAGGCTGTTCTCCCCAGAACAGGCGGCTTTGTTTTTAAAGCTACTGCAGTGGATTAAGTGTTCGTAAGAAGAATTGGCCTCTATTGATGTTTCCTTCCAAAAGGCCCAACTGTAATGATTTGGATGGCCCTTCATCTTAACCTAGACCCTGCTGTGGTTTCGAAACAATGTCAGTGGGTTGGGATAGTTTAGCTGGCCTGATCATATATGATGTTGCCTGCAAACAATGGATGTTCCAGGCTAATCCTGGAATTCAAACTCTCAGTTCTGGCCTCTCAACCCTTCCTTTCAAAAAAAAAAATGGCTCAATATAATTATTTTAATGAATTGTCTGGCTGCATAAATAAATCTTCTGTACATGATCACAACTTATTTAGTAGATGTTCTAGCAGTCACCTGCTCATGCATACAACCCTTAATTTTTGTAAGATATTATTACTTTAATAGAAATTGGAAATATTGTTAACCTTGTTGAAATATCAACCTAGAAATTTCACTGCAGGAGGCAATATTGGATTGTGCTCACATTTATATTGCTACGTAGGGGTGGCCATTTGGCACAATAGTGGTGAGTTTGCTGAATTTAGGTATGATTCGATTGCCTCTGGCTTACCAAGTGTATGGACACCTTGAGACATACGTAATGATCTCAAATCTCTGTAATGCTTTTACGATGCAAAACCATGTGATATAGAGGAAGCCTGTGGAGTCTTAATATTTTTTATTTTTTTTATTTTTCACACTATAAACCATACTGACCAAAATACACACAAACATTTCCCTCTTGAATATACACAGTGTCATTTTCTCCCCTTTTCCCCCCTCCCTTCCCTCCCTCCTTCACCCCCCCCCACCCACTCAACGTTCAACATATATGATACATTAAACCCATTAAACAATGTCATCACACAATGAAAATAAACAAGAAAATTGCGTCATCAACTTTTACATACTGGGTCAGTTCATTTCGTCTTCTTCTCCTTCTGTCATTTTAAGGGGTGGAGGTCCGCGGTAGGACTTCTCTGTTGTGTTCCATGTACGGTTCCCAAATTTGTTCGAATACTGTGATGTTATTTCTTAAATTATATGTTATTTTTTCCAATGGAATAAATGTATTCCAGTGGAGCCTTAATTTGAGGACTGAGGCTTTTGCCAGTGTTATTTTAAGAGGGCGACCTTATGAGGGCAGCGGCCAAAGATTCTGGGACATATACCACTCCACAGAAATGCTGGCTTCAGTTTTCTTTCATTGATTTAGCTCTAAAATCTGATATATAAAAAGTTAATTTGTTGGAAACAATCAGCAAGTAAGACAGCATTAGCTTTGCAGAGGGGTTACTGACCTGAAACATCAACCCTGCTTCTCCCTCCACAGTAGACTGTTTCAGGTACTTTCTGATTTTATTTGTGATTTCCAGCACTCGCCCCCATGACTGGTCCCACCGTATCCTTCTCCCACACCATACACCCTCTCCTCAAACCTTCCTATTCCATTCCCAAATCTGTCTCCCACTCACCTCCCAAACCCATATCATCTCTGTCTGATTCCTGTCCTTGTCAGCTCTGAGATGACATTCATAGTCGTAGAACAGAACAACCAAGGTGGCATTCTGGAATAGTCTCATTTGGTCCCTATGCTTCTGAACCTTTCCTATCCATGCATCTGTATTAGAATTCATTCAAACAATCTCTTCAAATGACTCCCAACCCAATCTTTCCACATCTAACCTCAATTGTCATTCTAACTGATTCCCATCCCATTTTTTTTCCCAAAGGACCTCTGATTTGAACCTCTCTCTGACTGACCCCAGTCTCAATGATCTCCCCCCTCAAGGGTTTAACAACCCACTCTCACCTCTCTCATCAACATCATTGAGTTGTACTACAGAGAAGAGGTGAAAAATCTCGTGATAGGGTGTGAGAGTGATCGTGGACAGCAGGAGTACCAGGAACAACCACCCTCCTCTGCTTATCAATAATTGAGGTGGAGAGAGTGGAGAGCATTAAGTTCCTTGGAGTTCACCTGACCAGTGACCTATGGTGGACACACATCTGCTCACTTATCAGGCTCGACATTGACTGTACTTCCTGAGAAGACTGAAGCAGGCAAGGCTATGGGCCACCATTACGCCAACCTACAGGTGCTCTATCAAGAGCATCCTGGTTGGCTGCATCACTTCCTCTTCCTCCCTCCATTCCATGACATCTCTGCATTTCCCTCCTCCACCCAAAGTCTCTGCTCTGTGATCTTCTCCCATGTCCTTGAGATCCTTTCCCCATCACAAACCTTCTTCCACCTTCTCTTGTCATGGTCTCCAGAGCCTTTTTGAAATTCTCCCCTCTACGCTATCTATCTGAGAGAAATCCACCAGGTCATCCTAAAACTCAGGCTTCCACCTCACAATCCAGGTCTCAGTCTACAGCTCTTCCCCACATCCTCTGGGTTCCCATCTCTCGCCCAACACCAATCTACCCTTGATCTCTGGTCCACTGCAAGCTACCCACCCCCACACATACTGGCTCTGATTTTTGAGATGTCTTGGACCAGGTCCCAAAGTAAACCTTTGACTCAGACCTGCCCTTGGATCCAGATTTGCAGCATTTTCCTTTACAAGCTTCACTGTGTTGAAAGAAAGTATCCAATTTCCAAGCAATGCTGCCTGGACATTTTGGGACCTCCCGAACGACTGAACTTTGCAGAAATCATGGACACATTGTGTCGTGAGACTTCACCCTGTTGTTCATGGTGCAGATCTAGATCTAGGCCAGTTTTTAAAAGTAATGACCTAACTATTAATATTTTTGAAATGGTCAAATTCTTAGCTCTGGCAGCCATTCCCATCTACTCAAGTCAAAAGGAAAAACTCTCTTCCTCCTCCTCAGGCCAGAAAGCAAAGGTGGACCAACAAGCCCACATTTCTGTGTGGTCACCGAATTCCACAGGATTCCAGCATCAGGCACAGTCGACTGCCCAATGGAGAGCTGTCAACTTCGAACTGACGCATCTCAGCAAGGCCCCTGGGTGCTGGTGTAAAACATCTCAAAAGGTGGCTGTCAGTTCCACGGGGTAATGACAGTGACTGACAGCAGCTCCAATGTTACTACCTACTAAACCTCGTCAGTGTGGATGTGGGTTCTAAACTGTTTAGGAACAATTTGCAAGTGAACATTTTGACTACTCTGACATTATCTAAAGCAGCCATTCTCAACAGGGGCCACATCACATTTAAGGGGGGGGGGGGAGAACTGAAATCATAATTCTTTTTATGTAGTTGGTAGGAGAGAAGTATGGAAGAAACCAACTAAACTTGACTGCTTCACAGGGAAGGGGGCCCAGAAGCTTTGAGCAGAGTCCTAGATTTAAAAAAAAGTTGAGAATGGCTGGGATACACTGAATAAAAAGGCATTAAAAATTATGGTGGAGGCTCAACCTCGACATTACTTTGAGGCAAATAATGTGAGATCAGAGTGCACTGAGCACAATCTTTCCCCTTTCTATCCCTCTCTCCTACTTGTGAACTAATGGAGATTAGTCAATGGTATGAGCAATGCATTGCTTGAAAGATCTGAGTATGAGTTGCTGAATGCTCCCTGGATTATAGCTGAGTTCGGGGATCACGACATGATCATCCCCGCCTGCCCCACCATCATCATTGGGAGCAGAAGGTCATTAGCCTCCTTTCAGAACGCCTAAATTCCTGTTGGCCGAGTAGCTTCAAGCGAGCTGCTGTGAACAAATTTGATTGGACTAGCACATTAAATTGCCCAAAACCAGGATTGACGGCCATCTGTCTTGGATAAACTTACACCTCTCATTTTGTTCATTTTAGATTGGTCACAGTGTTCAAGCTACCGAAAGAAAATAGACACACACACCGAGAGCAGTTCAGTTTATACAAGTCTTTATTACTAAATCTAAAGCTGAATTCACACTACAATATGCAAGCCCTTCCCAATTATACTTATCAACGCCTGGACTGGTCCCAACTGCCGAAGCGAGGCAACAACCGCACACTTGTAGTAGGTTGTCGGGGCGCTGGTAGCAGCTTCTCCACCTCCCTCGACCGGGACGTTAGCTGGACTCTTGAAGTTCTTCTTCTTGCTGAGAGATGTTGCCACCTCTTGGAGAATCTCTCACTTCAGCAGTGGGACCATGGCTCATATCACCCCAAAAGTTGTTTACCTCAAATCCTATCTCTTTGAACAAATGGTTTAATTATCTTCAAGGTCTCCTGAAAGTCTGCGACCAATAAATGTAAACTGCTCTGGGCCTCGTAAGTGTAAATTAGATAATGTCTTCCTATTCAACTGCATCCTGGGCCCCATGGTAGGTGTTTACTAAATATGCATCCTGGGCTCATGGTGTTCTCAGCCTTGCAGCATCAGAAGTAAAAGACACAATTTAAATCTTCCATTACACCATCATAAATAATCTGGCTGATTTGATTTTACCATGTGATTTTCTGTGAATTTTTTAATCCAAAATAGTGTCGGAAGGCAGCGATTTTATTTTTTTTGTTGAGATGTCTATGCAGCTAGATTTTTTTGATGGGACAATAAACTCTTTTTGTGTTCATGCGGCTGCTAAAATATGTAAAGAAACATCAGTCTGAGGTTTGTATCACCATCCCCTGCTTCCTTGGGATGATTGAGAAAAGTCAATGACTCATTCACCAATAGAATGCGCTCATTGAAACCAGATTGAGCTCAGTTCAGCATCATTACAGCTCCTTAGCTTTGGAACTCTCTAATGTTAAAACATTAGAATTGTGTTTTCATTTACATTCTCTTTTGGTCTTTTGTACTTTCCTTATATCCTGAGGAGATTAAATCAGGATTCTTCAATACAGGCTCATCCAGGCAAGTGGAGAACAGTCTCCAGATAGTGAGAAAGCCTTACAGCACACATGTCAAACTCAGGCCCGCGGGCCAAATTTGGTCCGTGATATTTGGCCCACAAGATCATATCAAATATGTATTAGAGCTGGCCCGCTGGCCACCGCGCCAGTATAGCGCATGCACAGCTAATACTACAAATCCCAGAATGCTTTGCAAATGCGTTGGCGTCAGCCCGCTAATCGCCCCCACCTCCTCTCTTTCCTTTCATTAGCACCTGCAACCTGTCGCCGAACTCACACGTAATAAACCCCTTACGAAAAATGGCCAAACGAAAGACAGAAAACAGGACCTTTCAAGACAGGTGGGAGGAAAACTCTATGTTCATCATTTTAAAAGACAAACTTGTTTGTTATTGAAGCAAGTTGTTCTTTTTTTGACTTGTTGGCTTGTGAAAAAAAATACATTTAAAAGGAGCTTAAAGGCTATAGAGAAATATTATTGCAATAATGTACAGTGATATTCAAGACTCACCTTTGAATACATTACACTGATAACAAATATCAAAAAAGTTGAAATGAAAACCAGGGAAAACAATAATAATAAATGTAAGGACACGTTAAGGCAAGTGTTTTTACCTTGTGAACTCTGCAGTTGCAAACAAAATGATCAAAATTGGCAGAAAGCAAGCACCATCAATTAATATCTGGACTGTAGGTTTGATACCCATTTTGCACAGTTCCCACAGGTCAGATCACAGGGAGGTGTGGAAGTCCATTTGTTTGCAAGAGACCAGCACTCCATTTTAAAGGCAGCAAACCTCTTATTTTAAACTAAATGCTAGTCTGCAACTGATGGAAAAAGCCAAGACTAAAAGAGTAAACGGACATGAGTTCTCTGACACCGCTCTGACAGGAAAAGAAAGAAAATGGTGGTCCAAGCTCAAACAGGCTTCACAGGCAGCCTGGAGAGTGGATCACTCACACCCTGCCCTTCTCTTTTTAACTTGGCCAATAATATACATAAGCTCAAAAACGGTGCTGAAAAGGTGCAGGTATTGACAGTGACTGGATGGAATGAGGAATATATACATATATATAGAGAGAGAGAGAGAGAGAGGGAGAGAGAGAGAGATATTGAAAAGAATATCACTCATTTCTTAATTTAGTAACTCCATAGGAAGCTTCAATGATCTCGTTTTCAAAATGTTTGGGAGGTTAAAAGAATTCTTCAGCTCACAGCTGTATGAGCTGGCAGGGAGCCATAAATTTGGCATAGGCATTCAGAATTCAGGAGAAACCATTGTTGCTTTCAAAGACCTTATCAGGATACCTTAACTTTGGAGAGCTTTTGAATCAGTAACTCACACAGTCTGAGAGATGAAATGGTCCTCTTGAAGCTGTTAGGCACAAAAAGGATTATGCTTTATTCGATGTGTAGTATTTCAGCTTCCTTTAGTGGCAGCTGAGGATGAAGGGAAATTGCACTCTGAACCAGCTTCAGACTTAACAGTTACTTAACAAAGTACAGTTCCCAGACCTTTCATCCAACAGGAAGGAAGGCATCATATGCCTGTCAGTGACATGAATCACTCATTTCTAGGCCAGGAGACATTTCCCACATCTGTCCACTTGAAGAGTTCTGAAGCTCACATCAGAAGAAACAACAAATGCTTGTAAAACACGACACACGAAGTGTGGACTTAAAAGGAGCATACAGAATAGAAAGACCAAGTTTCCTACCACAGAAGGAACAGTGAAGATGAATGTTCCTCATCAGCCGTTGGGTTCTTGTCCAATCCACCACCATGCGTTCAGTTTCAAACTCACTCTGATACCGATCTCCAATCCTCACTCATTGTGTTTCGATAACACCTCTGCATCTCTGTCTGAAAATAGCACTGTCCCTTGCTCCCACCTCTGTTCAAACAGGAGTCACCCTGACTCCATTCATCTGCTTCAGAACCCTGCTTTTATCATTTCCTGAGCTCCGTCCTCCAGTTCACTCTTGGCTGGCCCACCATCACCCACAGCCGCACACAAACTACACCACTTCAGTTTACATACATTTCAGCTTATCTACATCATCTGTTAGTCTCGCACAGATTTATGCTGGAACTATCATGGTTGGCTCACTCTTTCTTAGATCAGCAATCCGTTCAACTACCCTCCCTCTAACTCTGGGACTCAGATGTACATTCCACCCTCAATCTGTGCTCAGTGATATGTCAGCACTTCGCTGAACCATCTCTATTCCACATCCTTTCACACTCTAAAATAGGCATCCTTGACCATGTACAAATAATGAGCTGCTCGAGGAACTCAGGCATCATCCATGGGCAGAAATGGTCAGTCAATGTCTCGGTTGGAACCCTTTATCATGACTAAAGTAAAAAGCGGGTGACATTACCTATACAACGGAGGAAATGAACTGAGGAGGAGATGAGAGAAAAGTAAGAACAGTTGTAGTAAAGGAAGAGATAGGGATGGTGGAATCAGTGAGAAGTGGGAAATTACCAAAAATTAGAAAAATGGATGTTCATACCGTTAGGTTTAAAAATGTCCAGAAAGAATATGAAGTTCTGTTCAGGTTTATATTTACTGTCTTCCTATTAAAGGGAGAAGCCAAGAATAGACAAATCATTGTGGGAATGGGGAAGGGAATTGAACTGGTTGGCTACAGGAAGTTCAAGTTTAGACCCATAGGCAGAGAGCACATGTGTTCGGCAAAGAAGTCACCCAATCTTTGTTTGGTCTCACCAATGTATTGGAAGCCACACCTAATGCAGTAGATTAGGTTGTTCAATGTGCATGCAAAGCTCTGCTTCGCCTGGATGGAGTTGAGGGAGGAGATGTAGGGACATGTTTTGCATCTCAGTAGAAAGTGTCTAATGTGGTGGGAGGGAGGGTGGGGGGGCAAAGGGAAGACTAGGGAGCCTTGGAAAGACTGATCCCTGGGAAAATTGGATAAAGATACATCTGGTGGTGGGATCACACTGAAGTTCGGGGATGTGTGAAAGGATTATGTGTTGCATCCAGAGGCTGGTGGAGTGGAAAGTGAAAACCATAAGGATTCTATCCAGGGGGAGGTGGGGTGAGGGTGGATGTAAAAGAAATGCAAGCTTTACCAATAACAGTAAGGGTTCATTAATTAGGACATTTCAAAGGTCCTGGACTGGAAAGCCTCGCCCTGGGAATCAGAGGAACTGGGAGAACGGGATAGTGACCTTAACAGAGACAGCGTTGGAAGAGGTATAATCCAGGTAGCTCTGCTGGAGTCAGTAGGTGTGTAATAAATGCCCTGGGATAGCAGTCAAGGAAGAGGAGAGAAATGCTAGAAACAGTTCATGTAAATTTAAGGGCAGGGTGGAAGTGGCCAGTGAAGTTAATGAAATTGTCAAGTACTGACTTAATCAAGCCATTAACTGTGCCCCCACCCATTCACCCCACCAGTGGCCAAAGCAGATTTCATTAAAATCCTTGTTTTCTTTTCACCTCACATAACATAATGTTTTTTATGGTTTTCATGCAGTCGGTGGGAGAGAAGTACGGAAGAAATTAAAACCTGACCGCTTCACAGGGAAGGGGGGGGCAGTAAACTCCGAGAAGAGTACTAAGGGGGCCAAGGGTTGAGAATGGCTGTCCTAATCTACTGCAAACGGTGATCTCGGTGAGGCCTCCTCCCCATTGGTGAGACCAATTCACCGAAGGCCTATGCTGTTTCTGAGCTTGAACGTCCTCCAGCCAACAACCTCAATTCCCTTCACCATTCCCACACTGATATGTCTGTCCTCAGCTTCATCCATTGTCAGGGTGACAGCTGATCATAAACTTGAGGAATAACACATTATATTTCTCCTGAACAATCTTAAGAATGAACATTGATCTTTCTAATGTTTAGTAGCCATCATCTCTAGCTGTTTCCATTTCTACCCTGTGTTTACCTACAGATGTTCTTTGTTTTCTCTCTAATTCCCCCCCAATGGTTTCTTCCTCTCTGTCCAACACCCTATCACTTCCTGATCTCTCCCCAGCTCCTTTCCCAGAAGCAGTGTAACCCCATTTTAACTTGTCTTGATAAAAAGTCCCAACCCAAAATTATGGCTGCCCATGCATGCTGCCTGATCTGAGTCCCTCCAGCCCCAGAGTGTTTGCTCAAGATTCCACCATTTGCAGTTTTCGTGTTTCTTCATTGTCCATGCGGCTTTTCATAACTCTTAATCTATCATTCTTTTAGCTCAATATCCACCAGATTATTTTAGTATCATTGTCAATGAAGCTCTTTTGAAAGTTTTTTTATGCGCATAATTATTGTTGATGCATGTTTAATGCACGTTTGTTCCCCTGGTTAGGTACACTTGCCAATAATGCGTAAATTACATTTTTTATTTGCTCTGAAATATTCAAATTAATTAGATGATTTTTGTTGTAAATTGTTCCATAATTTTAGCATTTTTATCGAAAGTTTTATTACAAACTGAAAATTAAATGATCGTACAAGAAAACATTTCTTATTCTTTTGATAAATCTGACACAAAATGCTTAATATGAATTATTTTACCATGTTGCACCTCATCAGATCAGATGAGGTGCAACACAGGTACTAAAGCTGCCAACAATTGATCTGCCATCAATCATATGAGCAAACTATAATCTTCCATCACTCTGAGAATGATTTGAATTGCAAATCAAACATCATCACCTCCAAAGCAATAAATCATAAAATCCGCCTGCCACACTATCTATCTGTTGCTTTGAGCTGAACCCTACTCCCTGCTCCTACATAAAATGTGATGTATATCGATACAGACAATCTACATCTGCTTCTTCCTTTGATCCAAGAAATAATTGTCTCGTAATTCATCCCAGTCAGTAGTGCTATGGTTTGGGATATTCCCTTGTATTGTGGCTAAATTTATTACGTTGACTTTTACTTAGTATACATTGCTGGATCACTTATTTTTGTACTGTACAATGAAGGGCAGTAATATATCCCAAATATATTGGGATTTTTTTTAACAATCGATAAAAGTTTCAATGAATCAATAGATCCAAATACATTGGTTTCAAATCTTTAATTTAGGCAGAAGGATCCAATGGGGATATCTGAATTGGTTGCGTTCTGGTTCCACATTTCTAAATTGACTATTAGAGACCAGAATATTTTGGAACCATGCAGAGGTAGGGTAATCGGGCACCATGTGCATCTGTCCATCCAGGTGTCTGGTTTCCTACCATCATTTGAATTGGAAGTACTGTACTTGAATGAACTTTCAGCTTGGACTGCATTGTCTTCCCCTGACTGATGAATAAACACTTCTGCCTTGATAGTGACTGGGACGGGAATTCAAATCCCATGCAGTCTGTAAGGAGTTTATCTGTTCTCCACATTCCTACATGGGTTTCCTCCAGGTGCTCCAGTTTTCTTCCATCCTTCAAAACATACTGGAGGTCTAGGTCAGTTGGGTGCACAGGTACTCCTCTACTTATGACGGGGTTGCGTTCCAACAAATTCATCGTAAGTCGGAAAAAAAATCATGTCGCAAAAGAATTCAGGTTTACCGCATATATCCCCATACCGATCCCACTTCTCTGGTCTCTTCCCATGCCCCTGTATCAGTCACACATCGATTGGAATGCCCAGCTCTCTCCCAATAGTGCTGTATCAGTCCCCATACTGATCCCACTGCCCCGCTCTCTCCCATCAGTGTTGAATCAGTTCCCACATTGATCCACTGCCCCGCTCTCTCCCATCAGCGATGTATCAGTTCCCACATTGATCCACTGCCCCGCTCTCTCCCATCAGTGTTGTATCAGTTCCAACATTGATCCACTGCCCCGCTCTCTCCCATCAGTGCTGTATCAGTCCCTGCATGCTTTCTGACTGAGCTAAAAGAAGTGATCGACCAAGGAGGCTACAAAGAATGCACCTTAGAGAAATTATCAATGTTTATTGGAAAAATCAACGATGTATATGATTACCTTACTTTAACGTATTACGTAAAAGTAAATAATGACAGTCAACGTAACTTTGAAAAATCGTAAGTCGGACCATCCTAATTAAGGGAGCATTTGTAATTGGACAGCAAAGGCTCATGTGCTGAAAAGGCCTTGTTACCGTGCCGAGTGTCTAAAATTAAATTCCATGACCTTACTCCTGGGGTCAAGGTTAGTGCTGTGAGCCCTTCAACTCTGCCAGATACATAGATCCTTTAGCACCCATCCGCAGCATTGTTTCATATCCAGACATTTTGCAGTATGCACACACACACATAAATGTACTGTACATACATAGCTCTTAACACACAGAACACTCACACATAGCACTCACACAGCATGTACACACACAGCAATCACACACATACAACATGCATACATGCACAGATATGCCAATATACATATACTGTATACACATTCACTTCACACATTCAAAACATATACCCACAGCATTCAGATACACAATGCACACACGCACATGCATGTACCACCATCAAATCCAATGGAAGGGGGCAACAGCTACAGCCTAGAAAACCAACCAGAAGATCTGTTACAATGCCCAGATATTTCCTGCTTTCACTGTAGTGTTTGTAATTTTCATTTGCTCTCCATGGTCACATTATTATGTTCATTAACACTGATGTGAGCACATCCCTGATGACTACTCTTCTACTTCAGCACAGTGCTTGTAGAGGGGAAGAGAAAAGTTTAGCATGGATAGGTCTGATGCAGATTTTAAAGTGGCTGGACATCACTTCATAGCCTCAGGTGGATTATTGGGAGTTCTTCCTTTGGTTTCGAAAGCAAGGGCATTCCTTTTAATATCTATGTTGCAGGCTCATCTGAGCCCTTGGACATTCAGTGCAAGCCAAGGGCCTTGAAGCAATAGTGTTGAACACTTCATGAAGCAATGTTACCTGCAGCATGGTAGATCTTCAGAGATGGCAGGGTCTATGATCGGAGATCTGAGCAGATAACTGGATCTTTTCGCATTGGGTGTTTACTGGCTTGTGCACCAGGCAGAGAGAACCCATCTGAAGCATCCCTTTGGCATGTGCACAGATGTATTGTGTTTGATTGATTGCAGGCTGGAATTGGCCTAGTGCTGTTCTCATTGATCACCAAGCCTTTGATTAGGTAAGGAAAATGCCTTTTCCTTTAGCTGAACAATAAAGGCAGTTGAAGATAGCCAGATTGTGGGGTATATATGTTCCAGTGCAGTGTTGATTTCTAACAGAGCCTGGCAGTTCCTTTCACCATTAGCGCAGGTGAAATGAGAGAGGAGTGAGTGAGTGGTGGCTGCCAATCATGGAGATAAATTCTTCCAAAATACCTTGTGGCATGCAGTTTGGTAGCTAATCCTTTTGGCTACCATTGCCAAATCACACAAGGATACAGACAGGTACAACTGTGTGGGAAGGCAAACAGAGCACATTGGAGTTGGTATCAACTCAAAAGGAGCAGAAATAACTGATGATAATGTACTTTCAGACTCATGAAGATGTTGCAACAGGATTAACTGCCTGTGTTCTAGTTGGCAGAGGTTGGGTGTTTAATTTGATAGGGAGAGATAATAATCAATACTTTAATTGATGACTCCTCACATTTAAGCAGTCTTCCCAAAACATATTTGGGAGCAATGTTTGCAAGGACCATTTCATGTTGACCGCAGCCAGGAGATGCATTTTTGGAAAGAAAATGCCTGGGGATATGGCAGACATATTTTTCCGGCTTGCCACCGTGAGAGGGCTACCAAAAAAGGGAGAACGCCATTGAGAGTGTCACTGGTCCATTATTTCCAGGAGGTCCAAAATAGTTTTTTTCCCTGACTGGCCAAATGTCCTGATGTGGCGTGAGGCTGGCATTCACCGTGTGACAGGATTTGCAAAACAGTGTCACTTTCTGCTACACTAGGAAGGAAACTTGGAGAAAACATTGACGGGAGTCTGGCTGCAGAGCCCATTGTTACTGATGCAGAAGAGTAAATCTTCTCACTGTGATCCCTACAGTGAGTGCCAAGTATTTAAACGATGGTCCTTTGCCAGGTTTAATAATGTTCTTGACATTTAATGAAGCCTTAATGAGTACAGGTATTTTCACTTTCTGAATCATCTTGTCACTCAGGGGAGCCTTAATAAGGTCAGGTACTCTGGATGAGCTTGTTCCTTTTTGTGTTAGATCAACTCAGAGCCATTTCAGTTCTGTGCCTTCTTCATAGAGAGGCCACCAACCAACAGAACAAGGTGATACTTTCAGCACTGTAGACTGATGCTTCAGAAGCTTTGATTGGTTGGTTTATTTATTGGGTTGTTCTTTATGGTCAATGCACCACTGGCAAGATCAGTGTTTATTGTTGCTTCCTTAACCTCCCTTGAAGCTGGTGGTGTGCTGCTACCTTGAACCACTGCAGACGCTTCACTGAAAGTCCTCCCATAATGCTGACAGAGTGGAGCTGTCAGAATTTAGATCCAACAATATACAGGTACTCCCTGACATACGCCCGTGTTTCGTTCTGGATAGCTGGTCATGTCTTGGAATGAGTATATGTCGGGGAATTGCCTTACCTGATTTCCTTCCATTCTCTATCTCCGAATCCTTCTCATTCTCTCTGTTGCTGCGGACCATGAGTACCCTGTAGACTCTACTGGCCTCTACAATCGTTAAATGCAATGGCTTATCGCCACATGGCAGCCACCAAGGCCATCTCGAGAAAGCAGTTGGCTACCAGCCTACATTGTGTAATCACGCAGGTTTTGTATATGTTTTTTAAAAGTTTTGGTCGTATGTGCGGATGGACGTAAGTCACAAAGGTCGCAAGATGGGGAGTACCTGTATTTCCAACATTACAAATGAAATATAATGTCAGAAGCTGAATGGTCATGCACTCTGGTAGAAAAAATAAATGAGCAGGCTCATTTTCAAATGGGGAAAAAATTGAAAATACCCAGATGCAAAGGGTCCTGGGAGTCCTTGTGCAGAACAGTCTGAAGGTAAACTTGCAGGTTTCAATGGTGGTGAAGAAGGCAAATGCAGTGCTAGCATTGATTTCAAGAAGAACAGAATAGACGCGCAGGGATGTGATGCTGAGGCTTTATAAGGCATTGCTGAGACATCACTTGGAGCATTGTGAGGAGTTTTGGGCTCCTTGTTTAAGAAATGATGTGGTGATGTTGGAAAGGGTTCAGAGGAGGTTCACAGGGATGATTCCAGGGATGGAAGGGTTATCATATGAGGAGATTTTGACAGCTCCTGGCCTGTACTCGTTGGAATTTAGGAGAATACGAAGGGATTTCATTGAAACATTTCAAATGTGGAAAGGCATGGACAGAGTAGATGTAGGGAGGTTGTTTCCCACAGTGGGAGAGTCTAGGAGAAGTGGGCACAACTTTCGGATTAAAGGGTGTCTGTTTACAACAGAGATGTGTAGGAATTTCTTCAGTCAGAGGGTGGTAAGTTTGTGGAATTTGTTGCCACACATGGTTGTGGAGGCCAGGTCATTGAGTGTATTTAAAGCAGAGATTGATAGGTTGTTGATTAGCCAGGGCATCAAAGGTTATGGGAAGAAGGCCAGGCAGCGAGGCTGAGTGGGAAAATGGATTAGCTCATGACTGAATGGTGGGGCAGATTCGATGGGTTGAATATTTTTGCTCCAATGTCTTATGGTCTAAGCCAGTATTATTTGCAGCTTGGAGGAAATCTAATGATGGTGATACTCCCGTCACCCTGAAGTTCTTGCCATTGGTGATAGATGTTATGGGCTTGGGAGCTGCTACTGGAGTAACCAAGGAGATGAATTGCAGTGGGCTTTGAAGATTGCATTTCAGTGGTCAGAACACCATCAATTTGGCTTGGATGAACCAGTGCAGTTGAGCACACTGCACTTGATATAGATAGTCCTGGTACCTTGGCCATGGATAATACATCTCTCTTTTAGTTACTTGCCTTCCTGTTTGTTTAGCAGTGGAGAGAATTCTCAGTAAGAATCCTTGAGCTATGATATGCACCCTGATAAGTTATCCAGAGAGGTCTTCTGTTCACCTTTGCAACTTCTTCCTTCTTGAGATTTCAAGGAAGTTCTCAAATTTTGTCATACTTTTCTTCATGGAACACAGGGTAGTTAATTAGCCCCCCCCCCCCTCTCAAGGTAATGCAAGCATTTGCAGTGCAGTGAAGATGCTGAATTTTCCCTTCTAAGAGCCCCAAATGCACTTTCCACAAGATATCTGGTGGTTAAGTATCATTTATCCCATCGCCCAGTTGCACTGGCTGCGTAGCTCAGGAGGTAAAGTAGGCCAAGGAAGGCCAAGCAATGAGCCAGTCCTTGCTGCAGTGATCAATGTGAGTTACATAAGAATAAATGTCAAGAGAACTCCCTGAAAACTGGCATTGACTGTGTTATTCTTCTCTTCACGATCACAGATCAGTTGGACATTCAGTTATGATGGCCCTTGTGATTCATATAGAAAAAACCAGTGGGAGCCAAGACTGGTTAAATTCCAACATTACCTTTCATTGACCGTGCTCAAAGCTGCTGCTTCATGGTTCTGTGAATTATAGCACCTGATACTCAGACAGAAATAATTGGAATTGAAAATGTCCTTGTCACTCAATCATTTGACAAGCAGAATTTCATTTCAATTATCACCTTTAAGTGGTGTGTCTTGTGAGTGTGAAGACCCTTGGAAAGTAGTTCGTTTGGGATATAAACACCAATTGTACTAGCACTAATAAACTACATAGCCAAAATCCGACAAGCAAATGAATTCTTCCCTATTTTTTTTCAGATTTAAGTTTATTGTCAGAGAACATACATGACATCACATACAACCCTGAGATTCTTTTACCTGTGGACAAGGCAGAATTACCACTTATTGGCAGTGCAAAAAAATGTACACAATGTGCACACGTAAACAAATAAAGAACTGAAACAGATAACAAAATGTAAACAAACTGACTGCATTACAGAAAGAATTTTTTAAAAATCAATAAAGTTCATAAGTACGAGTCCTTAAATGAGTCCCTGATTGTTTGTTGTTGAGGAGTCTGGTGGTGGAGGGGGAGTGGCTGTTCCTGAACCTGGTGGTGCAAGTCTTGTGGCACCTACACCTCTTTCCTGATGGCAGCAACAGCGTGTGCTGGGTGGTGTAAATCCTTGATTGCTGCTGCTCTCCAACAGCAGGGCTCTCTGTATATGTACTGGAAGGTAGGGAGGGGTTTGCCTGTGATGTCCTGGGCTGTGTCCACTACTTTTTGGAGGGCTCTATGCTCAGGGGTATTGGTGTCCCCATACTAGACTGTGATGCAGCTGGTCAGTACACTTTCCACTACACATCTGTAGAAATTTGCCAGGACTTCTGGGTGTAATACCAAACCTCCACAAACTCCCGAGGAAGTAGAAGCACTGATGTACTTTTTTCAAGATGCCATTGGTATGTTAGGTCCAGGAAAGATCTTCCAAGAAAATAAGTTACTCCCACGAACTTATATTTGTTCACCCCTCTCCACCTCTAATCCCCCAATGATCACTGGATCACACACTTTTGGTTTTCCCTTCCTGGTCAATAATCAGCTCTTTGGTCTTGGAGTGCAAGTTTGATGTTGGTGCAACATTCAGCCAAGTTTTCAATTTCCCTCCTGTATGCTGACTCATTGCCTTTTTATATACAACCCGCTACTGTGGTATCGTCAGCAAATTTGAACATGGTGATATGGATGTACCAAGCCGCACAGTCATAGGTGCAAAGTGAGTAGAGCAGGGTGCTAAGAACGCAGCCCTGTGGTGCTCTGGTACTGATGGAGATTGTGGAAGAGATGTTCTTACCAATCCTCAATGATTGGGGTCTGGAGGTGAGGAAATCCAGAGTCCAATTACATAGAGGAGTGTTGAGTCCCAGGTCCCAGGTCTTGCTGATAGGTTTTGAGGGGATGATAATGTTAAATGCTGAACTGTAGTTGATAAAGAGCATCCTGATATATGCATCTTTGTTGTCCAGGTGTTCCAGGGCTTTCTGTTGAGCCAATTATATGGTATCTGCCATAGATCTGTTTCTACGATAGGCGAATTTGACTGGATCCATATCGCTGCTCAGTCAGGAGCTGATATGCTTCAACACCACCCTTTCAAAACACTCCATCACTGATTAATTAAATGCTACTGGTCAATAGTCATTAAGACAGGTTATGACATTTTTGTTGAGCTCTGGTATGATTATAGCCTGTTTGAAACAGGTGGATACCACATCCTCCCAGAGTGAGATGTTGAAGATATCTGTGAATACATTGGTAAGTTGGCCAGCACAAATTTTTTAATACTCAGCTGGGTACTCTATCCTCAGATTCACTCTCCTGAAGGCAGCTTGCCTATCTCAGATACAGACAGGATTGGATCAACAGAGGACGTGGGGGTGTGGGAGGGTGATTCTTCCCTATTACTATATCAAATCAGGTGCAGAAGGCATTGAGTTCCTTTGGGAGTGAAGCTTTTCAGTCTGCTATTGCACTGGAATTAGTTTTGTGGTAGGTTATGTCATTTAGACACTACCACAGCTGACAGGTGTCCTTTGTTGTTTCCATTTTCATCTGGAATCTCCAGATGGCTTTTCATACGTCATACCTGCTCTTTCTGTATTGATCTCCATCTCCGATTTAAAAGCCTGTGATCTGGCTCTCAGCAGTTTGTGGATTTCATTGTTCATCCAGGGCTTCTGGTTGGGGAAAACACTGATTTGGTGGGGACTCACTCATCCACAACTGTTTTGATAAAGTCTGTAACAGCCTGGTATAATCATACGGATCCTCAGCTGAGTCCTTGAACACCACCTGATCCACTGGCTCAAGGAAGTTCTGCAACCGTTCTTCAGCCTCCCATGACCACCTTCTAGCTGTCCTGATCTCTGGATCCTCTCTTTTTTGGCTCTTTTGGCAGAAGAATTACTGCCAGGTGATCCGATTTGCCAAAATATGGTCTCAAGAAAGAACGGTAGGCCTTCCTTATCTTGGTGTGGCAGTGATCGAGTGTGCTGGGACCTCTGGTACATCAAATTATATGCTGGTGGTAGATGGCAGGGTTTTCTTGATACAGGACTGGTTAAAGTCACCAAATAAGATTTGCGGTGCGTCGGCTGGGCCGTCTCTTGTTTACTGACCACATCACGCAGCTCCGCAAGTGCCTGTTTGTAATCGGCATCGGGAAGGATATAAACTCCAGTGAGAATCACTGAAGAGAAGTCTCAGGGCAGATAGAAGAGTCTGCATTTAACTGAGGTTTGCTTGAAGGTAGTAAAGCAGGAGGTAAACATAACCCCAATGTCCTCACACCCAGTATTAACGACAAAACACATATTGCCCCCTCTCTCTTTGTCAGAATCCGAGTTTCAATCCAGTCTATGAATGGCACTATATTAAAAACAATGATCTGCCCTGCCACACATAGATCCCATACGAATATCTTTAATTTCCTCATTCTCTTCAAACTACTGCAATGTGTAGTATTATAAGTGTCTTCCACGAATGAATTAAAACATTAAGTGGGTGTTCCTGCCGTTCCTTTATTCTTGTCTCTGATGTGAGGAATTGTGTTTACATTTTTTAACCTTCCTGTAGTTTTGCTATCTGCTTATAACTTGTGCAAGCCCTATGTTCCTGCTGCCATTTTTTTGGCCATCCTTTACATCCCCAGGAATGCTCCATTTATATAGGTACTCCTCTTTGACAAGTCCATCTGCCCCATCCTTTAATCCTATGTTTATTTTGTCTGATTAGTCAATGTTGAATTACTTTGAACATTGCGCTGATCCTCAAGGAAATTTAATATTCCACCCTTGTATGTTCATGCATCCAAAAGTAATTATATAATTTAGGAATGCATTTACAAAATCAGCTGGTTTTTAGTGGTCAAGAAAGGTTTGAAAGCAATTTTGGGGCAGATAAGGGAACATGATGAGGGATGGTGAGATGGTCCCACTTTTCAAATACACTTTAATATCCACTGCTCTAAAACATGAAAAAATGCTTCTATTAATTCTATTGTTTACCACAGCTCATATTTCAAGATGTTTTATTCCTTTTCCAATTCTGATAGGTGCATCTTCAACGTGAAATGATAACTCCATTTCTCAGAGAATTGTTCTGGTATTATTTACTACATAGTTGGAGGCCATTTGCCCATTAAGTTTGTGATGGCTCTCAGAGGAATTTAATCAATTTTATTCTCCCACTTGTGACCCATGGAGTATTCTCTCCCACACACTTATCAACTGGCCCCTAATTCTCCTACCGACCGGGGTAATTGACCTACCAACTGGCACAACTTTGGGATGTGGGAGTAAACCTGTAAAACAGGGAGAAACTCATGTGATCATAGGGGGACCGTGCAAACTCCACACAGACAGCATCGGAGAACAGGAATGAACCCAGGTCACCAGAAGTGTGAAGAAGCAGCTCTACCCCCTTTGCTACTGCTCTGTGCAATTATCTAATTTTCTTACCTCAGAATAAGGATTCTGCAATGTTCCTCAAACAGTCTGGAGATGATGAAACAAAAAATAACACCAGTCACTTCCAAAACAGTTGCACAAGTTATTTATTGAAACTAATCATCTTTCCAGAATTACAATGAACAGCCATCCTCTTCTAATGTGTTGAGGCTTTATGAGGGGCTATTATACATTTCACCTGGTTTCTGCAATGATTTCCCTCATGTTTCATTTAAATGCTAAATCTGTGTATAATTTTCTTCACACGTTTTCAGACGCTTTCGGCTAGCCTTTGTAGATCAGAATCAGAATTTATTGTCATGAACAAGTCATAAAATATGGTGTTTTGTGGCAGCGCCAAAGTGTAAACGTTCATATTATGACCATCTTACAACATTACTCTAAAAAAATGAAAGTAATAGTGGATGAAAAGTAAGGCAGCGTCTTTGGTTCATTGATTATTCAGGAATCTGATGGCAGCGGGGAAGAAGCTGTCCTTGTGCCACTGAGTGCTTGTCTTTATGATCCTGTACCTTTTTCCTGATGGTAGCAGAGTGGCTTGGGTGGTGGGGGTCTTTGAGGACAGAGGCTGCTTTTTTTAAGTCACCGCCTCATGCAGATGTCCTCAAGGGAGTGGAGTCTGGTGCCTGTGATGTCGCAGGCAACCCTCTGGAGTTTATTGTTGTCCTGAGAGTTGGCGCCTCCAGACCAGGCAGTGATGCCCTCCACAGTACCCCTGTAGAAGTTTACGAGAGTCTTCAGTGACATACTGCAAAGGGATGCAATGACTTTGTTTTCTTGGGGGCTTCATATCTGGATATGGAGTCATCTTCAGTAAAATATGCTCAGTGTCACTTCAAAAAAGAATTGTGGCAAACTAATCCTTCTAATTGAGCAACTTCAGTGGAACAAGAACTACCAGAGACCCATACAAATTGTCCACAGTTCAACATTCAAGAAGCAGCTTGTTGGTGGAGAAAATTAGGAGCTTGATCAATGAAGTTAGCTAAAACTCATGATGGAACCAATATTGAAAAGGTAGGCAGAGAAAGGGAGTTGGAGCTTTAGGATGAATTTAATTTTGTCCAGGAACCATGTCCAGATCTGTGCTTTGAATTTATTTCAGAATATGCTTTCAATTTTTGGGATTTGAACCAGAAATAGAGAAATAGTAAACAGTTTTGTCTCATGAAAGAACCTGGCAGAAATAATCAATAATAAGGCATTTATTGGAGTTGCTGAAAAAAACAGGAAAGTGAAATGATTCTATTTACTGAGTTAAGCTTCGTTATTGAAAGAACCTTCAGTGACGCTGGTGTTCGTCCTTCAGCTCCTTCATCTTGAGAACTCTCTCAGCCTGGGAGGAAAGTACTTTTCGTCATCATTGCTATTGACTTGATGCATCTGTAGCACTGTCGATTAACCACATTAGACTGAGAGTTGTGATTAATAGGCTTTAATCTCGATAAGATATCAGCACGGCTCACATGTTGCTGGCCCAGTTCCAAGGCAAGCACTGAGGAAGGAGTTTGGGTGTAATGGCCTTTATGGGGATTCTGAGGGAAGGAGTCACTGGTGCAGGGGTGAGCCAGCCCATACAGTACATTCATACAGAGAGTGCCAATAGCTATACAGTGGTTCCAGCACACCATCTAGAGACTTGGGCTAGATCTACAGGGTTGTGAGTTCACATCCCACCATGTCAACTTGGGAATTTAAACTGAAGTAAATGGTATCTGTAAAGTTCACCTGGCTCATTTATATATTTCAATTTTTTTAAATGAGCAGCAACCCTTACAACAGGACAATTTTAATCAGAAATACCCATGGATTGGAGATAGACAATAAGTGCTGACCATGCAAGTGAGATCCACAGCCATTGAATAAATGAGGCAGCTGGCATTGAGCAGGCAGCTTTCTGCGGGGCCTTGAATCCACACTCTTTCATTATAGTGAAGAGACTCACGTTTGGAAATGTATTTCCAAATGCAAATCAGTACTTTGGCCATAACTTAATTAAGCTGGCAGTAATTGTCTTCCAAAAGAGTGAGTAGATCTACGTGGAGAGGAAATAGAACTGGGCTTTACCAGCGTGGGAGAAAATACCTCCTGCAGTGAGTAACAAACGAGGGAAACTTTACAGCAACTAACAACGCTATTTGTAACAGTGGAGCTAATTTATATGGTTTGACATAAAGGAAACGTTGTTTACCTTTGATCTTACTCAGATGAATGAAGCACTTCATGGAGAAAACACTTTTTTGGGAGAATTATTCCAGTGCAATTGAGCTGCAATTTTCAAAATATTTCATATTTACATCCCCAAATCAACAGCAATTCAGCTTCTCAACTCCCTCTCATGCTCATCCAATCATACAATTTCTTTCCTATTGAGATGCATGTATTATTTATAATCACGCTGTGATTACATTGACTATTCCTGAATCAGGTTCTATTAATTTGGAAAGCCAAAGAAAAAGGGTCAACATTTTCATGCAGTGTCATTTAAAATTGTAAGTGGCATTTCTCATAGGAAATACTGTTGCACATTACAAGATAAGTCTATTTACTTGCAAAGGAACTGACTGACTGAAAATGCTCAAAAGGCAAAGGATAACAGTTGTTGAAGCACAATAATTTAAGTGTTTTGTTAAATGTTCATCCTCCACAGACACTGATTCAAGTGAAATTGCCTGACTTGCCAACAAACCTGCTGGACTGAACTCCTGCAGAATTTCATGTGGAGGTGCCTGAAAGAATATTGGGCAGTGTAAAATGTGCAGAAACCCTTGCTTCCTTTCATTATTAAACCCAGTTAAACTCTACATCATTGTTTTCTCTAAATTTTGCCAATACATCCGGATGAAATTTCCTCCCCTATTATTGAAGGGTGGAAATCTACTGAGCATTTGCTTTGCTGTGCCATCACATCCAAAATTGTGCACTTGTCCTGTCAAATGGGCTGTGGTCACTTCTATGCCTTCAGACTCCTAAGCTCATTCCTTCTCTTTCCATCTAGTCCAGGCCCTCTTCACTCTGCTACCATCAGGAAAAAGATATAGGATCATAAACCCCTTGTTTATTCAGCTCTGTGCTCTCCATTTCCCCCCTCCATCCCCCAATATTGTATTTGATGTTGCAAGACTGTGCAAGGTCACAAATCAATTTACCCCAGTAAAAACCCCTGTTATCCAGAATTCAAGCAACCATCAAAACAAAATCGTGGAAAATAATTAGGTCAAAAAATACTTGTGTTTAAAATTGGCACAACTTTCCATTAGTTCACCGATTACGCAATCTAAAGCAACCAGAAAATTCGCTTATCCAGCATTTACCAATCCCCATAGGTGCTGGATATGAAGGGTTTTTCTGTGAATAATAAAATAACAGTTATGGTAAACCCACAATAACCTCCAGTGAAATAGATGATGCCTAGATTATTGAGTTTCATAGACAAATATATTCCCTAATGAAAATGTCTTTAATGAAATATTTCTTGTCTTCTGGCACACACCAGTCAGAGAAAATGGAGATGCAACAATGGAAAGGTTTGAGAAGAATTTCTGTCATTTGAACCTGAGTAGCTGAAGAAGCATTTGGATTCAAATATATCAAGGGACTAGAAGCAGAGAAGTGTGTATGTACTAGGAGTTATAAAGCTAATGCTAATGGAGAAAGATGAGACGAGACCATTCAGGGCTTTAAACACAGAGATTGAGAATTGTAAAGCTGAGGTATTGTTTAACTAGAAGGCAGTGATGCAACACTGTGGAAGTTGGTATCTGAGCAGCATAATTTTTTATGTCCTGAATTTAAATGGAGATATAGAAGCAGAAATGGAATAATTTAAGAGTTGGATTAATTAGATTGACAGTGGCATGAAGGATGGTTTAGGCAGCAAATGTGTTGATACAGAAGGGGAGGATTTCAGCGTGTGCATTGGAGGAGAGGACACTAACTTGAAGCCTGAAGTTTGCATTGGAGTTGGATTTGGCACCAGGTTGCAAATTGTCTGGTTCACTTTCAGCAATCTGCCATTGAGAGGAATGGTACTGAAGGGCTAGGTAGAAATAATTTACCATGAGGATCAGTGATGATGGTTTTAATCTTCCCAATACACTGTACTTAAATGGGGAAATTTTGCTCATCTCAATCAGATGAGTAATCCTCATATTCAAACTTTGAATAGAGTAGGGCATAGAAATTAAATATTATGCTGCTATGGGAAGAAAAGCCACTGTTAATGAGTTTTTTTTTGCCTACAACTAGATAGGAATATGAAACAAGCAAGTGTTAAATGAGGACCAAGAGACAATGGTTAACAGCTGTGGACAATCTGGCGACAAGACGGGTGCATTTTGATCAGAGTCCTGGAGCCTCCACATTGATGCAATCACAAAGAAGGCTCGCCAACTGCTATACTTCATGAGGTGCCTGAGGAGATTCGGTATGTCACCGAAAACTCTCGGAAACTTCTACAGGTTTACTGTGGAGAGCATTCTGGCTGGTTGCATCACTGCCTGGTATGGAGGCGCCAACTCTTAGGACGAAAATAAACTCCAGAGGTTTGTTAACTTGGCCTGCGACGTCACAGGCACCAGACTCCACTTCCTCGAGGACATCTGCATGAGCCTGCGTCTTTAAAAAAAGGCAGCCTCTATCCTCAAAGACCCCCACCACCCAGGCCACGCCCTCTTCATTCTGCTACCATCAGGGGAAAAGTTACAGGAACCTAAAGACGAGCACTCAATGGCACAAGGACAGCTTCTTCCCCGCTGCCATCAGATTCCTGAATGATCAATGAACCAAAGACACGGCCTCACTTTTGGGCACTAGTATTGTTATTAATATTTTATTTTTTATATATAATGCTGTTGTAAGATGGTTTATGATATGAATGTTTGCACTGGGATGTTGCCGCCAAACACTGAATTTCATGATTTTATTATTCATGAAAATAAATCCTGATTTTGAGTAATTTAAAATTCTCAAGTCAAGCTTGCTCATTATGAATTTCAATGAGAACTCCCAGTGCAAAAGATGTAATTGCATCCTCCCTCCAAAGATGGAGTCAGGTCATTTAGTTTAGTAATTTGCTCATCTTCTCTGACACAAAGTAATTCCTTTGTCATAAATGACTACTGTTTCTGAAATAGATTCATATTTTGCAATATAACTAAATAATATAAAACCATTAAAATAAGATTGGTATATGACTTTAAAATAGGTATTGAATTTTGCTGTCAACCTTGAGGTAACTGCCTCCCTAATTTCTATCCTATCAAGGGATGGTTAGCGTAGAGGTTAGCTCAACACTATTACGGTGCCAGTGACCCAGGTTCCAATCCGACGCTATCTGTAAGGAGTTTGTACGTTCTCCCATGTTTGTGTGGGTTTCCTCTGGATGCTGTGGTTTCCTCCCTCTCTTCAAACACATATGGAGATTATAGGTTAGTTGGTGTATTTGCGGGGGTGGAGAGACAGACTCATGGGCCCGAAGGGCCTGTCGCTGTGGTGTATTCCCATTTAAAATTTAAATAAAATATCATCACTTGATATTTTGTCCCATGAGTGGATTCAGTATAGAATAATTTGATTTTTTTAAATGTTATAAAGTATTGGATCGTGGTTTAAAGTAGTACTGAGAACGGCTACCAGTGTGACGTCTCTGGTGCATTCATTCAGAATATTAAATTGATTATTTGATGTAAATTCCAGCTGTTTCTTCCACGCAAATTTTCTTACAGTGAATTCTAATTTCAATGTTTTTCCTTTGGAATTGAAACAAAATATAAATCCTAGGATTTTATTAGCAGATCAGTCTGTAAAAATTAAATACATTAATATTTCATTGTTGGACTCTTCATCAGACTAGTCTTGAAGGACATAGCCCTCAATTCCCATGTTTTTTTTTTCAAAAACTATCCAATTCCGTGCTGATAATGAGTTTATGGTCATGCACATTATACAATGTACATATACAACAAAATTCTTACTAGCTTTTTCCGACCAGAGAGAAAACTTGCAATAGTAAACTAATAGAATTAAATTAGAGGAGACAATAAATGCATGAATAGATAATAAATTTTCATAGTAATCTCTGTTAAATGTGGATGCTTGTCTGGAATATTGCGGAATGCAGGTGGTCACGTGTCCTCCCTGACTGAAACTTATTTGGAAGTCACATCATCTGTCAATCAAGTTTGGATTCTGGCCGTCCATTAGCACACAACTTGCCGTTGACTTGTTTAAATTACTAAGGGTCATTATTGGCTAAGCACCCAGATCAGAACTGTACAATACATTAATGCACAGCACATTCTTTCTCTTTTCTGCATGGTCCAAGCCCCGAATATCGCTCCATGCCAGGTCATGCCAAATCAGTACTGCAATAGATCAGTGCTTACAGAGAGCCGCACCCTCACTGGTTCAGGGAATCGAGAGTGTGTGTTAAAGTCCCTGTCTGTAGAGTGTGTACACGTGTGTGAGCATGTACAGTATAGGCAGCCACTGGTATTGGAGTCCAACCTGGGTCCGATGTGAATGTCTATATAGTTGTTTAGTACTATAGTAATTGAGTATCGTTTGACGATCTCCCCTGTTTGTCTCCTGTATGTTCATTAAAGTTACCTGTGGTTGTAACACTTGAGTCCAGACTTGTCTCTCTGTGAATCCACCAAATCCGATACTCTTCCAAATACAACCTCCTTGTGCAAAATAAAGTCACTTGCAATATTGGAAACAGTCCTTGTGCTGTTGGCGCAGTCTATGATTAGTGTACCAAGAGAAAGTTCAAGAGTCTGATAGCTCTATTCTTGAACCTAGAGGTGATGGTACCTAATCATTAGTTCTGCACAGAGTTTTCCTATTTTCTCCATCAGCACATGAGTTTATTCCAGGTGCTCTGCCTTTGATCCATATCCAAAAGATATGGTGGATTAATTTGTTGTAAATTTCTCATTGTGAAGGTGAATAGAAAAAAAAGTGGAGTGATGGACATGTCAAAGAGAATCAGTTACAAGGGTGTAGGGGAGTAAGGAGAGGGGAAATGGAACTGATGGGACTGCTCCCTTTGGGACTAGCATTAATCTGATGGGCTAAGTGACTTTCTTATACTTGGAATAAGGTAGGACTCCTTTCACATTACTTTATTAGATTGAGCAATAAAATTTTCACTCTTGATTTACAATGAATTTCTGCAATGTCAAATGAAGAAGTATGTCTATTAAAATATGAACAATAAAGGAAGCTGAATTTGTACTAACCTAAAGTGCCAGACCACTGATGAACCTTGAAAAGACATTAATCATTAATGCATCTAGTTAGAATTCGGTAGCAGAATCTGGAATATTCTATCCCAACATGAATACACAAATTACTGTCACCAGTAAATGTGAAGCAAAAAAAAACTGAAATGTCTATGTAATGAATCAAATTTCTAAAATGAATAGATGGAATATTTTGAATCTTAGCCCAGTTGCTACATAAAGTTCCAGATGTTTTAGTAGAGGGGCATTTGGGCTTGAAATTGGACAAATCTGCATACTTTTTAGGTACAAGGCACATAAAAGTTGTTTTGACTAGGATAGATATTGCCATTGACTACTTCCCAGTGAAATCATAGACATTGAGAAATTAGTCAGGGGCATTTCCTACCCATCAGTCACAAACCTTGGGATATTAGAGGTCCATATTTCTCCATTGCCAGGAAAATATGAAAAATTTCAGGTTCAAGCTCAAGTTTATTATCAACTGACTGCACACATAACAATCTGAGAAAAGCAGCATTTCTCTGGACCACAGTGCGCACACATACACATACTATCCTCCGTACATAATAATCACATAAATACATAAAGAAGTAATTTCAAATAAATGAAGTAAAACCCCTGGTATCCAGCACCTATGGGGGGGATTGATAAATGCCGGATAAATGCATTTTCTGGTTGCTTGAGACTATTCTTACAGTGCCCAACTAATACACCTGCATTAAGAATAAACAGTCTAAAAGACAAAACTACTAGACTGTACTCAAGCTGAACAAATTTCACTTGCATGAATATATAAACCTTAAAGCATTTTACTTTATTTTCAGTCATTCTTTGAAAACATTTAACTATCGCAGCAACTGCAGATTCCTCCCCCTCCACGGAGCTGCCAGAAAGAGGAACAATAACACTACAGCTAATTAACCCCTCCTCTCCCAAGTTTACAGATAAAGCTTCTGATCAGGGTGACTCTTACTAAGCAGGGATAAGAAGTCATTTTTAGAGACTCACCCCAACAGTGAATGGCATCAACCAGCTCGTCATCCTGGCCAATGACATGAGTGTTGCACACAACTTTATTCAAGCAGCTGCTACAAGCAAAGCACCAACCTCTGCGGTACGATAGTGTTGAATGCCAAGCTGAAGTCAATGAATAACAACCTGGTGTATGAGGCATTGTTCATCACTAGGATGGAGTGGATGTTCAAGGCTATAGCACAGTGGTTCTCAACCTTTTTCTTTCCACTCACACACCACTTTAAGTAATCCCTGTGCCATAGGTGCTCTGTGATTAGTAAAGGATTGCTTAAGGTGGTATGTGGGTGGAAAGAAAAAGTTTGAAAACTAATGTTTTAATTGTACCTGATTAATTAGTTATGCGCACGGTTTCATAACTAAAGGAAATAGGCCAATAACAATTTTTCTCAAGCAAAATATTTCAGTAACATTTGGGCTAGAGCAGTGATTCTCAACCTTCCCTTCCCACTCACATATCACCTTATGCAATCCTTTACTAATACGAATCACAGAGCACCGATGGGATATGGATTACTTAAAGTGGTATCTGAGTGGAAAGAAAAAGATTGAGAACCACTGCTACAGCATCACCTCTGGACCAGTTTAGGGAAAATCATGACCTTTCCTGATCTCTCACTGAAAATATAGGAGGATAGGTCTTAGGAAGAAATGGCAATTAAGAGGTCTATGCTGTAACAACAAAAAGGCAGGCATAGTGGGAACCCATGCAAGTGACATTGGCTACACTTTCGGTTTGAAGAAAATGAGTGGCATTGAAAGAGAAATTATTAAAAGTGAGAACAAGTTATGCCAGACAGATTTGTGGAGGGAAGTTGGTCAGGACATTGTTCAAGGAAGAAGGGGTTGGCTTTGAGACTCCGGGTGGGGGAATGGAGGTGTACAGAGTCTGGACATCCATAGTGACAATGAAATAGTTTGGTCAGGGAAATGGAAGTTGTCAAAGTGGTGAATAGCGTGGGAGGTATCCTGGATGTCGGTGGTAAGGGACTGGTCATGGGGACAGAAAATGGAGTCAAGATATGAGGAGATGAGTTCAGAAGAGCAAGTGCAGGCAGAAATGATGGGCCTGTCAAGACAGTTCTGTTTGTAGATCTTGGGTATGAGGTAGATAAACAGGTCTCTTTTCCTCCATGGGAAATTGTAAGAAACTCTTAACAAGTATTGATTTTAAGATAATTCAATGAAAATTTATAGACAATTTAAAAAATGTACAGATACAAATGTTTCACGTTTAATCTTTAAAATCAATGATGGTGAAGTGGAGATGGTGGAGGGCTTTGACGACTTTGGAGTAAATATCATTCAACCACATCGATATTTCCAAAAGAAAATGTACCAAAGATTCTACTTGCTCGAAAGCCTGATGAAACTTGACATGTTCCTAAGGTCTTTTAACAGCTTTCACAGATGCACCACATAAGCTATCTTGTTCAGATGCATCACAGCTTGGTACAGGAACTGTTCTGCCCAAAAATATTACAAACTGCAGAGTGGTAAACATGGTTCAGGCCATCACACAAACCAAACATTCTTCCTTTGATTCTGTCTATACCTCCTGCTGCTTCGGGAAACCTGCTAACATATTAAGAGCCCATCCCACCACATCCACACTCCCTACTCGCCCATTCTGTCAACCAGAAAAAAATAGCTTGAAAATGCAAACCTCCAGATTCAAGGACAGTTTCTTTCCTGTTATTATCTGGCCCTTAAATGGATCTTTATCTCCAAAAGATTATACCATTCCACTGTTTTAACTGTATATTTCTTGATAACCTGTGCTCTGTTCTACTTTTCTCCTGCACCTTGCACTATTTGATTCATTGGAACATTACTCACGACATGGTTGTTCTTTATATACTTGTTTGTTTGTATAACTACAACTGTGTGGTTCAGTACGACAATAACACCAAATTTGTTCACGATACCACAGTAGTGGGTTGTATAAAGAGGGGTGATGAGTCAGCGTACAGCAAGGAGATTGAAAACTTAACTGAATGGTGTACAAACAGCAACCTCACACTCAATGTCACCAAAACCATGGAGCTATTTGTGGAATTTAGGAAGGGAAAACTAGAGGTGTTCATTGAGAGATCAGAGGGTGAGCAAATTTAAATTCCTGGGAGTCACTATCTTGAACAACCTTTCCTGGACCCAACACATGGATGTCATTGTGAAGAAAGCACTTCAGCATCTCTGTTTCCTCAGGAATTTGCGGAGGTTTGGTACAACATCGAAAACCTTGGCAAACCTCCGCAGATGTGTTGTGGAAAGCGTGCTAACTGGCTGCATCATGGCCTGATATGGGGCACTAATACCTCTAAACAGAAATCCCTGTAAAAGTAGTGGACAAAGCCCATTACATCACAGGCAAAACTCAGCCCACCAGCAAGGACATCGACATGGAATGCTCATATCAGAGAGCAGCAGCAATCATCAAGGATCCACACCCCCCAGGACATGCTCTGTTCTCGCTGCTGGCATCAGGAATGAGGTCAGATGACTCAAAACCACCAGGTTCAGGAACAGCTGTTACCCCTCTACCCTCAGATGCCTTAACAACAAACTCAATCAGGGACTCATTTAAGGACTCATATTTTGCGCATTATTTATTTTTTTCTGCTTTGCACAGTCAGTGTTGTTTACCTTTCTTTCTTTCCATTTTGCATATGATTCTTCTTGAGTAAAGTTTTTTGCACTATCAATAAGCAGAAATTCGGCCACGCCCGCAGGAAAACGAATCTCAGGGTTGAGTGCATTCTGACAATAAATTTGACATTTGTTTCTTTATTTGCTTTTATTGAGCTTACCTGCTGCGTGAGTTGGCTTGCCTGGCAAGAATGTAAAAACCGCTTCTTACTGTATCCCAGTACACATGAAAATTCAATTCAATTCTATTTAGTATAGGTAAGTGGTTTAATTAAAGAAAATGTATCCCTAGTGTTTTGTATCATGTACACCACTAAATATTCTGAATTTAATGAAATTTTTGGATGTAATTTATTCACATTTTTCTTCACTCCTGCATGTCCAATGTAATTTCAATGGGGATATAGATCCACACAGAGAAAATATTGTCACAGTCATAAAAATGAAATCAAAGGCTTGGAGTGGAGAAAATAAATCAAACCTTACAGTGGCACATGCAATAAAATAAAAATGTATTGGAGGAATAATATCTTGAACCAAACTGATTTGACGTTAAAGGTTTGTCAGTAGACCTGCAACATTCTACACATGAGACCTGCCTCTTTCAATATCAGAAAGATGTGCAATATTTTTTGACATATAAAATACCCGTGTTGGCCCCTGAGCAAATATATTGGCCCATACAAAGAATAGGCAGTAAGATTAGTGAAAAGTATTTAAATTCTCCAGATTATCATTCTGTGAACGCAGTATATTAAGCTGAATTGTTAATTGATTTGAACGTGTAAAGGTCAAACTTGTTAACCTGCTTTAGAAGTCCTCATTGCATTTACTTCCTCAAAAAAAAATAGACTGAAGAGATTCTTATTTTGAAATAAATCACAGGCAATAGAAACTGGGGTCATGGACAATATAGACAGGCATAATTGGCTGTTTTGCATACCAATCAGTTTACAAAATGTGTGAATTTATCTTTCTTTATGAATACTCCATCCGAATGATTGGTATATTTTACATTATAATCACTGATTCTGGGTGTGTTACAATGCCATTACCAGTGACTCTGACTGAGTCACAGGAGACTGAAGCCATTAGAGATAAAAAGCTCCTTATTCTTCAGAAGCAAGTCCTCTGGAAGATCATTTTCTCCTCTCTGCCACCACTCAACAGAATAGGGATATTTTGGATTTTTTTTCCAAGATAAATAATTAGCTGCAATTTCGATGGCTTAACTTGAACATTTTGAATATTGACAGGTAACTTTGCAGACTTACATAGATTTAAAATGGAAGCAGAGTTCAGCTAGCAGGAGGCTGGTAAAAGGTTTCCAATCTTAGAACACCAGACACCAAGCATGCAGCCTAACAGTGCTGAAGGGTGGTGGTCTGTTTGATTATTATTTATCATCATGTTTACCAAAAGACAATGAACCCCTTATTTTGCATGTTCTCCATGATGATATCCTGGATATATAATGGGCCAGAAAATTGTGAGAAAGCAAACATGTCCTCAACTGCATATGAATATTGTATAGCCCCTGCACAGTTACCGTAGTGCAGAATTATAATTCTGCTCCACTCCCAATGGACTTAAAGTATCAGTGGAAGTTAAATTGTGAACAATTGTTTTTGAAGACTGGTTTGATTGGTTCTCATTTGCCTTGATATCTGCTATCCTCATTGTTCCATAACACCCACTGCCCCCACCCCCCCCAGCCCCCCCCCCCCCCCCCACCCACGATGATTGCTTGACTGAAATCTGCCCCAGGGAGGCCAAAGTTTAAGCGGAGTCTTAATTAAGTGTCAGAAAAGAACACTTAAGTAAACATCCCCTCCCCAGTTACTTGGCTAGCTTGTCCCTATGAGGACCTACATCTACACTATCGCCCATTCTCTTGGGGGCCCCACCACTGAAAGGGCCCAGCTCACTTGGTGTTCCCTCCCATTGAAGTTGGAGAGACTGCCTTCTGACACTCTGTTCACATTTGTGGAACAGTGTCTTTCACCTTAATTCAGATCCATTCCCATTTTCTGCACATCATGACTTGTTCATGACAATAAATTCTGATTCTGATTCTAATCCCTGATCGGAGCTACTGCTCCCTTCAGGGCCATATTGTTTGTTCTGTGGATCACATTTGCTGTCTATTCTCTCTCATTTACCAAAGTCTATGATACCACCTACTTAGTAAGTTTTCCTACCCCAAGGACAGTACCTTCCTTGTTAGGATGTGCTTAGAAATCCACTGGAAGATGGATCTGAAGTACCTAAACCTCACATTCCTCTGCCCTCAATATTCTACCATCCAAAGGTAAATTGCCTTCCTAGTTGTCAGAGGGGTGAGGTCAGTTATTAATACTGATTCTCCAGTGTCCACCTGTCATGTTGCTGGCTCCCTAATAAAGTTCTTGTGTACTTTATTGTACTTGTGTGCACTTTTAAGAAGGAAATCGGGAGAAATGAAAAAAGTCATGAAGTTGCTCTAGCAGACAAGGTGAAGAAAAATTCTAAATGTTTCTACAGGTATATTAAGAGCAAAAGCATAGTAAGGGGAAAAAAAATTAGTTGGCTATATATGGAGCCAGAAGATAAGGGGAAGATCTTAAATGGGTTTTGCATCTGTATTTATTCAGGACACTGGCACAAAGTTAGTGGAAGTGAGGCCAACAAGGGTTTGGAACCTATACAGATTAAAGGTGCTTGCTGTCTTAAGGCAAAGTACGGTTGGCATAGCGATTAGCATAAAGCCTTCACAGCACCAGCGATTGGGACCAGACCGAGCTTGAATCCCACACTGTCCATAAGGAGATTGTACATTCTTCCCATGTCTGCATGAGTTTCCTCCCACCGTTCAACACGTACCGGGGGTGTAGGTTAAGGGGGTGTAAATTGGGCAGCACAGACTCATGGGCCAAAGTGGCCTGTTACTATGCTGTATGTCTAAATTTAAATTTAAAAATAAGGATGGATAAATCCCCAGGGCCTGACAAGGTATTCCCTCAGTCCTTGAGGGGGGGCAAGTGTAGTGCAGGGGCCCTGCATATATATTTATCATGTCTTTAGCCATGAATAAGGTTCTGGAGGATTGTAGGGTAGCTCAAGTTGTTCCATTGTTTAAAAGGGTGGTAAAAATAATCCAGGAAATTATAGGCCAGTGAGCCTGACGTCAGTAGTAGGTAAGTTATTGGAAGGGGTTTTAAGAGATTGGATATACAAGTATTTGGAGAGACAGGATCTGATTAGACTAATCCTACTGAGTTTTTTGAGGATATTACCAGGGAAGTTGATGAAGGAAAGGCTTTTGTAAGGCTTTTGATAAGGTCCTGCATGGGAGATTAGTCAGGAAGGTTCAGTCGCTTCAGGTTCATGGATTAGACATTGGCTTAATGGGAGAAGCCAGACAATGGAAGTGGATGATTGCCTCTCTGACTGGAGGCTGTGACAAGTGATATGCCTCAAGGATCAGTGGATCAGCAAGTTTGCAGATGACACTGCTGTGATAGCAGTGGGGAAAGCCTTTCAAAGCTTGCAGAGTGATCTGGCATAGTTAGAAAAATGGGATGCAAAATGGCAGATGGAATTTAATGCAGACAAGTCTGAGATGTTGTGCTTTCAATGAACACACCAAGGTAGGACATATACAGTAAATGATAGGGCATTGAGGAGTGCAGTAGAACAGAGGAATCTGGGATACAGATACATAATTCCCTGAAAGTGGCAGGACCTGAGGAACTGAGTTACAGAGAAAGGTAGAACAGGTTATGTCTTCATTCTCTGGAGCATTGTAGAATGAGGCAAGATTTGATCAAGGTATACAAAATTATGATGGGTATAAATAGAGGAAATGCAAGCAAGCTTTTTCCACTATGAGATCAAAACTAGAGGACGTGGGTTAAGGGTGAAAGGGGAAAATTTAAATGGAATATTCGGGAGAACATCTTCACACAGAAAATGATGGGAATATGGAATGAGCTGTCAGCTGAATTGGTAAATGCGGGCTAAATTTTGACATTTCAGAAATATTTTGGCAGGTCCATTGATGGAAAGGATATGGAGGGCTATGGTCCAGGAGCAGGTCAATGGGACTAGGCAGAGTGTTAGATGGGCACAGACTAGAAGGAACGAAGGGCCTGTTTCTATGCTGCAGTGTTCTTCTGTTCTATTTGTGGATAGCCTGTGTTAGCAACAGGGCCTGTAACCAGCTGTTTGTCTGACCTAGATGCTTTCCTCACCAGTTCAACAACCAGGTCAAGAGTAAGTACGGCCAGAAAGAATTGTGCTGCATTTTTTAACTGCTTTTGTGGGTGACTCTCACAACCTTATTAGGACATTGCCTCCAGCTATAGTCTGAGAGGAGGTCACAGAAATAAAATAAAATCTCCTTTATCCTTCTCTGTCAACTGGTAGTCCCCCATTAATTGTTCTGATTGGTGGCATAAAAAGCACATTCTCTGTAGGATCAACATCTAATGCAGTTACCGCGCAACCTCTCATCCCTATTCTCTCGTCTATCTCCTTGGCCCATTATTCAAATTAGACATACAACACAGTAACAGGCCATTTCAGCCCACGAGCCCATGCTGCCCAATTAACCCAGAACCCCTGGATGTTTCTAATGGTGGGAGGAAACTGGAGTCCCTGAGACAAATCCACACAGACACAGAGAGAACTTACAAACTCCTTTCAGACACGCTGGATCCGAACCTCGTCCTGATTGCTGGTGCTGTTATGGCATTGCACTAACTCATGTTCTGGGATGCTTGGATCCCACTGCTATCTCCCAAGTTGAAAACTTCCTGATGAGCCAAGCTCATCCCTCCATTAAGCATTTTAAGTAAAATAAGGTCGTCCAATCAGTATCGTCTGCCCTCGGGTATTCCACATTCAGGTATGTCTGATATTCACACACTGTATAATTTATAGCAAGGTCATCAACTTTCTGAACCACTCACATTATCATTCCCCAATTATTCTCACCTATGAGGATTTCAATGAATCGATTAACGTGAATACAGGCAGTCCGCTGGTTATGAACAAGATCTGTTCCTAAGTCTGTCTGTAAGTCGAATTTGTAGGTAAGTCAGAACAGGTACATACAGTTCTTATTTAGCGTCAGTTAGTCTTCGTATATAGCATATATTTTAACTTTCTACGCATATAAAACTCATAGAGTCAATTTCATGAGGTAGGCTCACTCAACACAGTGTTAATGGCAACATGATCCGACTTAAAAGGATCGAGCTGACACACCAGAAGCTGTGCATAGTCTGTTCGTAAGTTGGGCGTTCGTAACCTGGGAATTGGGTTTTTAAATTGTACAGAAGCATATCTCACACCGACTGAATGGTTTCATTGTCCTTGCAGTATCAGTGGAACTTGAATCGTGAAAAGCTTTTTTCCTCTGAAGACTTGTTCTCAGATTTCATTAATGTTTACTATCAATATAACTCCTAAATAATATTTGAAAATATCAGAACATTTTTTTCTTCTTTAAAGTCAGATCCACTCAAAAGTTTGCTCCTCCTCACTGACAGTCAACGCAGGCACACCTCATGGATGCGTGGTTAGCCCACTGCAGTACTCCCTTCACATGCATGACTGCGCCTAGGCACAATTCAAAAGCTGTTACCAATTTTCCCGTGACAGAACGGTTGTCAACAGAATCACAGGCATCAATTAGGAACTGTGCAGGAGTGAGATAGATCAGATGGATGAGTAGCAAAATTAAGGAATTGATTGTGGGCTTCAGGAAGGGGAAACCAGCAGAACACAAACCTGTTCTCTTCAAGGGGACAGCAGTGGACAGGGCAAGGAACTTCAAATTCCTGGGTGTCGACATCTCTGAAGACCAATAATTAGGTCATAATTTATAAGGTAATATCCAGTATTGTTTTAACATTAGTCTAACCTTTTTCTTTCTTTTCTTTTTCTTTTCTTCTTTCTTTGGGGGGTTTTTCTGTGTGGGAGGGAGTGGATGTGGAGGGGAGGGGGAAATGATTTTTAAAAAGCCATGAATTGATTTTGATTGGCTTTATATGTGATTTTTACATGTGCCAATAAAATAAAATTTAAAAATCTATGAAGACCTCTCCGGGGGCATTATGCCTGATACGATCATGAACAAGAAACACCAGCAGCTATATTTTGTCAGGAGTTTTAGAAGAGATTTGGTATGTCTCCAAAGACTCTTGCAAATGTCTATAGGTGTACCATGGAGCGCATTCTAACTGGTTTTGTCTGGCATGGAGATACCAATGCACAGGACAGGAAAACGCTATGGAGGTTTGTAAACTTGGCCAGCTCCATCATGGTCTTCACTCCATTAAGGACATCTTTAGGAGGAAGTGTCTTCAAGAAAGCAGCTTCAATCATCACAGACCCTCACCATCTTGGTCATGCCCTTTTTTTGCTGCTGCCATCAAGAAGGAGGTACAGGAGCCACTCAGTGTTATAAAAAAGCAGCTTCTACCCCTCCACCATCAGACAATTAACCTATGGACACTACCTCACTTTTCTCTTTTTTTTTGGACTAATTATTTTTTTAAAAATCTTGTATTTAGGAATTGTAATTTGAAGTAATTTTGCACGTAATACCCAATACTGCTGCCACACAAACCAAAAAAATTTTGTGACACCTATTCATGATAATTCTGATTCTAAAGTTCAAGATGTAAAATAGTTAAAAATAGATGTTCTTGTAAGATTTACCCTAGTAGTCGGACGGAGTCAATTGAAGCACAAAATTGAAGGAGTTAATTAATTCTTCAACTCATTAACTAACACTAATTAGAGCATTATGGTGCCTGAAATGATCTGCCTTCTCTCGAGAAATAATGAGCTAGGCACTTCCCTCATTACTGAACTCTATGCTGTGCACGTGGATGATGGTCTTCCCAATGAAGCTAATACAATACTGCATGTTGTCATGGCAATAAATATTTATAGTCATGCTTTATTTTTGCTCACTGGTCAGATCCATGGGTTTAAACATTACCATTAGAAACTAAAGATTTTGAGTGAAATGTTATGACAAGGAGCTGATATAGCTTCAGTAGATACCTGAGGAACACTGAATACCTGGGGAAATTGTATCTGAGCTACTGCTGACCTCCAACAATCCAGCCTATCCTGTTATGGAACATCCTCTGTCATGCACATTTGCTGATGATGAAGTAAATTCCTCCAAGAATTCAGCCCCCACCCACCTCTTCACCCCCATATCCCCTCAAGTGGATATTCTAAAGCACAAACCTGCAAAAACGAAGTGCACGAAGCTAGAAAATGGGGATCGGACTAAGAATCTCACCAGCATTTATGAGAGTTGGTGCCTTGTCATACCACAACAAAGGTTTCTTTTCTTTGGCTTGGCTTCGCGGACGAAGATTTATGGAGGGGGTAAATGTCCACGTCAGCTGCAGGCTCGTTTGTGGCTGACAAGTTCGATGCGGGACAGGCAGACACGGTTGCAGCGGTTGCAGGGGAAAATTGGTGGGTTGGGGTTGGGTTTTTCCTCCTTTGCCTTTTGTCAGTGAGGTGGGCTCTGCGGTCTTCTTCAAAGGAGGTTGCTGCCCGCCAAACTGTGAGGCGCCAAGATGCACGGTTTGAGGCGAGATCAGCCCACTGGCGGTGGTCAATGTGGCAGGCACCAAGAGATTTCTTTAGGCAGTCCTTGTACCTTTGGTGCACCTCTGTCACGGTGGCCAGTGGAGAGCTCGCCATATAGCACGATCTTGGGAAGGCGATGGTCCTCCATTCTGGAGACGTGACCCACCCAGCACAGCTGGATCTTCACCAGCATGGACTCGAATAACAAAGGTTATTCAATGGCAAACACCCATGGCTAATTTATTCACATTATCTTAAATTTAATCTTGGATACATTTACACATCATGCTGGGTAGCATCTGGAGACCAAATAACTCTCATTTCCTTCTCTCATTTAGCTAATACAGTAAAGCCCTGGTATGCATCACTTATGGGAATTGGTAGATGCCGGAGAAGTGAATTTTGCGGCTGCTTTTGACTGTGTGTTGCAAATTAACGATGAGCCGCGCCAGTTTTAAACTTCCATATTTTTCACCCATTTATTTTTTTTATTGCTGGTTGCTTGAACTCTGGATAACAAGGTTTTTTTTTGCTGTATAACTCATAATTCCTTGTTCCACCAAATTAAAACTTAGTATTCTTCCTTTACATTTGAATATCTTTAATATTCTTGAATCTTGACCATCTGAATTTTGTTTCTGAGCCTGCTGGTACTGATACTGAAAAGTGACTCCACAGGATCACTGAGTTACCCATCCATTTCTTTAACCTGAGCGTATCCAGGACAGTCAGACAGATCATCGTAAATTTAAAATGTATGACTCATTTTTGCTGTAAGTGTCATAAAGAATGAGAGGTCTTTGTAATAGTAATACCACTGGAGGATGTTGGTGGGGGGCGGGGCTAACATTTTAGATCATGACAATTTTATGGCACAGCAGTCCCCTTATAGCAGGGCAAGCGATACAGCCATATCCCACCGAGCACCACGTCGGTAGCACTTCAAATCACAGCCCTTCAAGTATGCATTCAATCTATAAATGAGTTGTGTCATTTTACCTCTGCTACACATTCAAGATGTGTATTCCAGATCCCAACCACTCTCTGGTGAAAAACATATTTTCCTGCAATTCCTTTAAATTTTAATGCCTCTAGTAACAAAAATAGGTTTTTATTCCTTAAGCTAGGCTCCTCAGAATTTTATATATTTCAATTATATCTAATCTTCGCCTTCCCTTTTCCAAAGAAAGTGGCTGAAGTAATCCACCCTTGTTGGCACAATTTTTCCAGCCCTCGCAACATCCTCACTGATTCTTCTGTGCCCTCTCCATGGAAATCATAGTTTGTGTAATGTGGCAACCAGAACAGTTTGCAGTACTCATGCTTTTAAACCAACTCATTGATCTTTATAGATGTGCGGATGTAAACTCCAAGGACCCTTTGTTCTAAAACACTCAATATCTTTCCATTTAATGCCTTTTTGCAACTCCCCAGATGCACTTGGTGTCTTGCCAGCAGACTAAGAAAAGTAAGTGAACATATTAAATATATTGATATTGCATAAAAGAAATTAGGAACATTGTTGAAATCACACTCCTGTTCTCATAATTTTCCAAATTGGAGGTGTTGATGCTTTGTGCAAAGTTAGAAACAACTCAAGCAAAAAAAATTGAAAGTATTTCCAGCTATTTTTTTTCTGATCTTGTAATTTTGGAATGGGGTGGATACAAGCAAACAAGACAAGCAATCCAAACAAACCTACAATTACATGCATCATCTAATTGGCCCACGATAGACCCTATGTCGCTGAGTGGGTGACCAGTGGTCTTAAATAGAAAGGCATGATTAGTTGTTGATTGACTCCAGACTTCAGAGCTACTTCAAATTTTCATTTTGTAAATTGATGTTGATGCTTATAAACAAGTCCCCACAAAACTGGGGCTGTTGCTATGTAAACAGTTCTTGATTTACTGCATACTGAATCTATGAACCAAGCATATTGTGTGTGTGTGTGTGTGTGTGTGTGTGTGTGTGTGTGTGTGTGTGAGAGAGAGAGAGAGAACCATAGAACATTGCAGCACAGAAACAGGCTATCTTGGCCCTTCTAGTCTGTGCCAAACCTTTTTTTTCTTACACCCACTGACCTGCAACCTCTCCCACCCACGTACCTGACCAAATTCTTCTTAAATGTTAAAATTAAGCCACATTCACCACTTCAGCTGGCAGCTTGTTCCATACTCCCACCACTCTCTGTGGGAAGATGTTCCCCCTGAACTTTTCCCCTTTCACCCTTAACCTATGTCCTCTGGTTTGTATCTCACTACCCTCAGTGGAAAAAAGCCTATCTACATTGACACTATCTTCCTCATAATTTTAAATACATCTATCAAGTCTCCTCTTATTCTTCTATGCCCCAGGGAATAAAGTTCTAACCTGTTGAACCTTTCTCTGTGACTTAATTCCTGAAGTCTGGGCAACATCCTAGTATAGGTAAATCTTCCCTGCACTCTTTCTATCTTATTGATATCTTTCCTGTAGTTAGGTGACCAAAACTACACACAATATTCCAAATTTGGCCTCATCAATGTCTTATACAACTTTAACATAACATCCCAACTTTGATTTATGAAGGCCAATGTACCAAAATAATTCTTTATAACCTTATCCACCTGTGATGCCACTTTCAGTGAAATATGTATATATTACAGATCCCTCATTTCTACTGTACTCCTCAGTGCCCTACCATTTACCATGTATGTCTTTTTTTGGTTTGTCATTCCAAAATGCAACACCTCACACTTGACTGCATTAAATTCCATCTGCCATTTTTTTGGCCCATTTTTCCAGCTGGTCCAGATCCCTCTGCAAGCTTTGAAAACCTTCTTTGCTGTTCACAACACTTCAAATCTTAGTGTCATCTGTAAACTTGCTGATCCCATTTTCCACATTATTGTCTAGATCATTGATATAGATGACAAATAAGAACGGTCCCAGCCCCAATCAATCCCTGAGGCGCACCAATCTGAGAAGCAATCATCCACCACTACTCTCTGGCTTCTCCTGTCCAGCCATTCTGACAGGAAGTATCATAGAATCTTACTCATAGGAGAGCACTTGGCCCGCAATATTTCTGCTGGCCCTTTCAAAGAGTTATTTAGTTTGTTCTTCTCTCCTGTAGTGCTCTGGAGAGTGTTGTAGAACAGAGGGACTTGGAGGGGCAGGTACATAGATCTACGTAAGTGGCACCACAGTTAGACAGGGTGGTGCAGAAAGTATTTGGCACACTTGCTTTCATCAGTCAAGTCACTGAGTAGAAGAGTTGGAATATCATGTAACAACTGTACAAGGCCTTGATGAGCCCACTCTGAGGATTCTCATCACCCTGCTGTAGAAAATATATCATTAAGCTGAAAATGGGACAGAAAAGATTGATGAAAATGTTATTGGGACTGGTGACTTTGAATTATAAGGAGGGACTGGATAGGGGCTTTTTTCCCTATAGCAAAGATAGCTGAGGGGGTACCTTACAGAGATTTCATAAAATCATGAGTGCCTAGATTTGATCGTTGTAGTCTTTTTCCAAGGGTAAAGGAGTCTAAAACTCAAGGTTTTTAAGATGAGAAAGAAAAGATATAAAAGGGACCTGAGAGTACCTTTTACACAGATCAAGCTACCAGAGGAACTGACGGATGTTTAAAGGACATTTAGACAGGTACTTGGACTAACATGGGTCTTAGTCGGCATGGACAAGTTGGGCCGAGGGTGCTCCATAATTTGATGATTCCATGGTCTTCCTCAACATTGATACCCTTGATTCAAAAAAGAAAGGCAGACATGTGGCAAAACACCCCATTTCAGGACAGCGAATTCTGATTCCGACTCTGAATGAACTGAATAGACACAGGGAGTAAATTTAGAGGCGAGCTGAGTTTTGAGAAGACTGATGACCTTGTGAGGATACTGAAGAAATCGCCGAGGAGAAGAAACCATGAACGTTTCACAGCACATTGCAGTTGCCACAGAGTTTGATACAATAATGTCACAAAGACCATGGGTTAGCAAACTCGCGTTTTTAACTCCTTTTTCCAAGCTAGTTATTTTTAGAACATTTTTCTTAGTCCGATCCCAGAAATTGGAATTGAAACGAGAACTCCAGTGAATTGATTGTTCGCCGGTCCATGCCATCGCTCCTGCAAGTCACGCCAACCACTGCCAGCGATCACTGCCGATTCCCGCGTGTGGGAGCCTCAGCGGTAAAGGGCGGTGATGGTGTCGAGGCTGATCTCGTCCTGGACCCCGCCCGGCAGTAACAGGTCCCCCCGCTCTTCGGGGCTCGGGGCCGATGCGATGTTGGAGACCTGGTCGAAGGGCGGCTCGGGCTCGGCCACCGAGCGGGGACGCCGGTCGGGGAGAGCGCTCCCGTTGCCCAGGGGGGCGGCGGTCTCCTTGTGCAGCGTGGTGTCGTGATGGTAGGACACCAGCTCGTGGCTGAAGTGGACGGCCTCCACCGCGTGACTGGGGCAGAGGCGAGCGCAGCCCAGGAGGGTGGTGAACGCCTTCCTGAAGTCGGCGTTGAAGGCATAGATGACCGGATTGAGGGACGAGTTGGCCCAGCCGAACCACACGAAGACGTTGAAGGTGGTCTCGCCCACGCAGGGCGGCCCGGCGCTTCTGTCCACCGGCGGCTCGCAGAACGGGACCATGCAGTTGAGCACGAAGAACGGCAGCCAGCAGAAGACGAAGACCCCCATGATGACGGAGAGCGTCTTGAGCACCTTGGTCTCCTTCTTGAAGGAGGTTTTCAGAGCCGCTTCGGGCGGGCCGTCGGCCGCGGGTTCCTGGCAGCTGTGGGCGTGCTCCACCGCTCTCTCCAGCGAGGAGATGCGACGGATCTGGGTCTGGGCGATGCGGTAGATCCTGGTGTAGGTTCCCACCATGATCGCCACCGGGATGTAGAAGCTGACGAGAGAGGAGGAGATGGCGTAAGTCCTGTTCAGGCTGGAGTCGCAGTTGGCGCCCCGGTCCGGCGGCGGGTCTGCCTCCGCCCTGTGCCAGTTCAACTGCACCGGGATAAAGGAGATCAGGACGGAGAGGGTCCAGGCCACCCCGATCATGACGAACGCCACCCTCTGGGTCATCTTCCTCTCGTACCTGAAGGGGCTGGCGATGGCCCAATACCTGTCCAGGCTGATGATGCACAGGTGGAGGATGGAGGCGGTCGAGCACATGATGTCGAAGGCGATCCAAGTGTCACAGAAGGAGGCGAACAGCCAGTATCCGGCCACCTGGCTCAAGGCTTTCCAGGGCATGACCAGGACGGCCACGAAGAGGTCGGACACCGCCAGCGAGATGACGAAGAAGTTGGTGACTTTGGACCGGAGGTGCCGGAACTTGATGACCGCCAGGCAAACCAGGGTGTTACCCAGCAGGGTGGAGAGAATCAGCAGAAAAAACAAGCAGCCGGTCACCGCCCGCAAGGTGAGCTCCGGAGCCACCGCCCCGGAGATCCTGGTCTGGTTCGTGAAGTTCCCCATGGAGATTCGGACCCTTGGCGGGAGGGGGTAATTTCACAGCAGGGTCCCTGCACGTTTTCTCTCGCCGGGGTCCTTGCTCAAGCACCGCCTGAGCCTTGAAGTTCCGGACGGCCCCTTCCATCGGCGCTGGAGCGGTCAGGCGGCGCTCCTCGGGCACTGGCTTCGGCCACCACCATGCCGAGTATTTCTACATGCAGCATTGGTCATGGGCACGGCTCTCGTGGCAATTCCCTGAGCTGAAATGTTGCAAATCCAGTCAGCGTTCATTGTTGGGGATTGCAACAAAACAACCGCGCTCTTCCACCGACTGTAACTCCCAGTACGATCTCCACCTTACATTATTTCTCCCAGGCACATCAACTGTTCAAACGAACGTGAAGTGTCGATACCTTCCGCGTCATGCTACATCTTAACCATGTTTTGGACGCTTCTTCAACTCGGCCGTGCACCTTAATTATACCGAGTGCTGGACGCTACGAGCACTTACCTTCGGAGGTCAATTGTGTGAACTTAGAATGAGAATTGGAAGCGATCGGTAGGACCAGGGACTGCGCTTCCCACCTCTGTCATCGATCCCCTGACCGCCAACATGAGCGGATGTTTTGTTGAATGAAAAACTAAGTTTAAGCAATAACTCTTTCAGCCGAGATTTGTTCCGTTTAACAGCTAGATCCAACGATTCAGCGCTTTACAGTGGAAGTCCTCCCCTAGGTGATCTCCCCCCCCCCCCCACACACACACACACACACACTTTATCTTAACTACAATTGGTTAGATGCTAAACAGCAGGATTACTGTTCGCGTTAATGATCAGCAATAGACCAGCCAGCTGATATGGATCCGACAAGTACCGATCCAAAACTGCATCAAGTGAACGGAAGACGATTCCGGAGTTCCGCTGGCGGAGGCTTTTTGGCTCATTCACAATTTGAGGGGAGCTGGGAGACGGGGGATTCGGCGCCACACAACATCCCTCAGGGTTATTGAGGCTCGGGGCACGTGCCCTCCCCCAGAGATGCCCAAGACCGGCGATCCACACAAAAGCCCCACTGCGACGACGTTACCTCTTCAGGTCGGGTTCGTTACGCAGAAAGGTTGCCCGCTTGGATAAGACTTGTTGCCGGGAAAGAATCCAGCAACAATGATCTCAGTTCCCCGAAGAAAGTTCATTCCTGTGAGAAACGGAAGTACCTTCACAGAATTTGCTGGAGACAAAAATTGAGAACAAAGAACTTTTATTATACTATTACAACAATGCAAAGTTGGGTGCTTCCCCTTACCCTGGGAATACACACAGATACTGAGGCTGACCCAACTTTTATACAGTTCAGTACAGAGATACCTTCCCCCTAACATTCTTCTGCCTCCTGGATTGGTTTAGCATTAGGTAATTCTGCCCACCTGGATTCTAACTTCTTATCAGTTTATGTACCTTCCTGCAAACTTGTTAGCCAGGAAATATCATGTCTTTGTTCTTTACTCATTAATCAATCCCCAAGACTTGCTAAAGCTATCTACTTGCTATCCTGTTTTGAAGATCCTTATTTTATTATACTTTTATAACCCTTCCTCCCATTCCAGCATCCCTTCACCCTGATTTAACCCATAATACTTCATTTCTAATGAGCACTTGCTTGACTCCTCACATTCCAGCATCCCTTACAATTCCTGACCTGCTGAACGGCGCGTGGGGCGGCTCGAAATGATGCTTAAACATGCTTGCTCCCCGGAGCCGAAAGGGAACGGAGACCCCGTGGCATCTGCACAATCCCAGACAATTCAAGCCCCGTTCTCAAATGCCAGAAACAGGGCGACATTATCCAACCCTTGGCCAGGTGGGACGGTTGCTTTAAAGAAAACTGAAGTGACCGTTGCAGGAAGAGTAGGTGCCTGTGTGAATACCAAAGCAAGGTTTCAAAAAGCTGGATGCCATTACACTTTGCACAATGAAAACTATGCGGCCCAGGAGCAGATGAACATGTCAGAGATGCCATTATGAATTCATGGCTTTCTCCTTTCCTTGCAATCAATCACTTCCTTTTTTTTATTTTGAAGAGACGGGTGATTGGGTGAGAAAGAGAGGAAAGTCGCTGAACTGTATGCAAGCCAAACGATGACTTCTCATCGTTAATACAATCACAATAACATGTGGTCCCACCATCATCTGTGAGAAAAAAAGATGGGCTCCTTTCAAGTCAATCTCTCAGTCTTAAATCTAGATTTACCCGCTCTTACCCTGGGTGAAAACTATAACTATTTATCTTGTCTATATAACCATATAACAATTACAGTACGGAAACAGGCTATATCGGCCCTTCTAGTCCGCACCGATTTAAATGAACTCCACTGGTTCCACTTACCTGCTCCCTGCCCATAACCCTCCAACCCCCTCACATCCATGAGTTCATCCAACCTCCTCTTAAATGACAAAAATGACCCTGCCACAACCACCTCTTCTGGAAGGTCATTCCACTCAGCCACCACTCTCTGTGTGAAGAAGCTTCCTCTTATGTTACTTCTAAAGTTTTGCTCCCTAACCCTTAACTTATGACCCCTCGTTCTCTTTCCAATCTCACCTACCCTCAAGGGGATGAGCCTATTCACATCCACTCTATCTATTCCTCTCATAATTTTATATACCTCTATCAAATTCCCCCTAAACCTTCTACACTTGAATGAATAAGGACCCAGTCTACTCAATCTTTCTCCGTATTCTAGATACTGCAATCCAGGCAACATTTTAGTAAATCTTCTCTGCACCCTCTCTACCTTATTGACATCCTTCCTATAATTTGGAGACCAGAACTGCAGAGAATATTCCAAACTTGGTCTCACCAATGCCTTGAACAGTCACAACATCATCTCCTAGCTCCTATATTCTATGCTATGATTTATAAAGGCCAGCATACCAAAAGCCTTCTTCGCCACCCTATCTACAGGGGAATCCCTTATGATTTATGAACCTTTGTAAAGATTCCCATCAGTCTCCAAGGGGAAAGTCCCAGCCTCCCATTATGTAGGCAGGATTGTCTTCAACTGCTAAATGCTTTCCAATATCGTATTGATGGAGAGATAATTTGGATGGATTGGATGTTTTCTATTTTTGTACATGGGCAATTTTTCACATTTTAAGAACAGATGTCCATGTTGCAGTTACATTGGAACAGATATTCTAGAGGAGCAGAGCTGTTGGGATGTTTTTAAGGATTATATTGCTTTGTGGTGTCCAATACACTTGGTCATTCTTTGATATCTATGTCTTTAAATTAATTAGTTGAAGACATCCACTGTAATGCTGTGAATAACAAGAGGAAATGCAGAGAGATCATTCATTCAGCATTTTTGGCTGCAAACAGTTCTGCTTTGTCTTTGTACACATGCACCTGGTCATTGAGGATGGGATTTTCCTCCTCTCAGACAATGGGGCAGGGCAGCAGTGTAGAGAATGACTTAACTGTTAACATCATGTTCCTTCTGCCATTTTAGCATGAACGTATTTGCAGATTAGTAGCACCTGATTTTTGGATAAACGCACCCCTCAAGTTCAGCTGCCCTCAAAAACTCATTCACATTTTATGTTTACTTTGTGATAGTTTGCAAACCATGATGTAAACAACTAGATCTTAAACAGAGCTGAACTCAGTTTAAAAAAATCAATGTCAAACAAGGCTGCATCATTGCCTGGATTTTTTCTCAATCTGTCTAGCTGAAATGCTGCACCCCACCTCCAACGACAATCCATTGGGAATACGGCAAGCCTTCAGAGCTAATGGGGAACTATTCAACCAGTGACGAGTATACTTGAAAACCAAGGTCATCCAATCCTCAGAGGATGAGCTGTAATATACAGACAACGGTTGTGTTTTTTTTGTACTTGAAGGATGAGCTGGAAGCCAACTTACTGAAGCGTACAGAAAGCAGGGCCTTACACTCAACACCTGATTGACAAAGATCTTGTACCAATCTGTCTCTCTGCACCACACTAACTTCCAACATTTTACCCTGTAAAATGTGGGCCACTGTCTTGGCGAAGACACACTTGCACGATGAAATTTGCCACTGCCCTCTGTACACCAGCAGAGCCTTTGGTCAGTTGAGGAAAATGCACTTCAGGAAAACACTTCAGAACTGGCTCAGTAATTATTGCTGCCCTCCCATGCTTCTGACATATCAAAGGCACTACAAAACGCTGCTAATGCTGTCTTCACAAAACATAATGCATTTGAAGGATAAAGAAATCAATGACATTGCCCTCTCCCAAGACCATAAGATATTGGAGCAGAAGGCCATTCAGCCCATCAAGTCCGCTCCCCCATTCCATCATGAACTCATCCATTCCACCCACTCAGCCCCATTCCCCTGCCTTCTCCCCATGATCTTTGATAACCTGACTAACATTGACAGTATTGAAGCCATAGTTAAACTTAGTCAGCTATACTGGGCAGGCCATGTGGTTATATACCCAAACCCAGCCTTCCAAACCAGATTTGTTGTTCTGAGTTCTGTAATGAGGAGACTGGACCAAGTGGATAAAAGAAATGATTCTAGAATGTGCTGAAACCGCCTTGAAAATTTTCAACCTACCCACGGAATCTTGGAACTCTCTGCCCCAATCCTGTTCAAAGTGGTTCACCCACACACCAATCTACTGTATGTGGATTCCTTGTACTTAGTTCACCTTTCCTATCCCCTTTCCCACTTAGTTCAATCTACCCATCATCCCTACCATATCTGGTCCCACCTATCACTCAGTTTCAATACTCCCCTCACCCCATCCCCCACCTGGCTCCATCTGTCTGTCATTCCTCTCCCCCCCCCATCTGTTTCCAGTTGTCACTTAGCAGACTCTGCCTCGCCCCTCCAATTCACTTCCATATTCCGTTTACACTCTTTTTGAAAAATTTATTTATTGATCATGATAAAAACGTAACATGAAAAAATACAGCTTAGGAACCGTTTACACTCTCAATCCTGATGCAGGGTCTCAACCAGAAACATCAATCATCCTCTTACCTCCACAGAAGCTGCATGAGTTTTTCCAGTGATTTGATTTTTGCTCGAGATTTCTGCATTTGTAGTCTCATGTGTCCCCCTGGTTTCACTGTAGAGAGGGACCTTAAACTATGAACTTCATGATCACAGTGCAACTCACTGCAGAATTCTGTAGTAGGACCTAAGGAAATGCAGAGCCTTAAATTTAAATGAAAATAATAGTTATGAGAGCCTAGGTGAAAGTTGGTTAACTTAGATCATAACTTAGAAAGGTCTTTCTTCTAGTTCATTAGTTTGAAAATACTCCTTTGAAGCTTTATGTAATTTTCAAAATCACTACTTGTAATTTTGATGATTTGAGGAGGTGTAAAAATGTACCTATGACCTTTTCAACAAATTGTAACGAAGTAAATCTCTTATGACTTGGCCTCTTAAACATATTAGCAATAAATTTAAATATATCATATGCTTGCACATTTTGCCTTCAACTGTAACTGTTTCAATGTCAATTACAATGAGATGGAATATACATATAAAAGGTACTTCTTCATTCTGATATCTAATGTTCAAAGGACCTACCTGTATTTTTCAGTGTTTAACCCCGTGGTTCTCAACCTTTTTCTTTCTTTCTGCTCACATCCCACTTTAAGTATTCCCTATGCCATCAGTGCTCTGTGATTAGTAAGGGATTGCTTAAGGTGGGATGTGAGTGGGAAGAAAAAGTTTGAAAACCACTGTTTTAATCGTACATAATTGACTCGTTATGTGGACAGTTTCTCAACTCCAAAGGAAATGGACCAATGACAATTTTTCTCAAGCAAAATATTTCAGTAATATTTGGGTCTAGAGCAGTGGTTCTCAACCTTCCCTTCCCACTCATATACCACCTGAAGCAATCCCTTACTAATCACAGACCACCGATGGCATAGGAATTACTTAAAGTGGTATGTGAGTGGAAAGAAAAAGGTTGAGAACCACTGATAACCAGATGCTCTTGTTTGATGGAAGACTTTTCGCTGTGCAAGGCCTCGTCACCAAGAATTGTCATCAAATAATCTGCAACATTCTGCAAGTTCCCACTGGACAGATCATCACATATAGGGTTTATTTTTCCACTGAAGTCAGTGACAAATTGAGGGCACGTTCCATTAGTTGTAAAATTTGATCTTTTATGCATTAAGTAGTGACACGTCTTTATGGTGCCACAATAAAGTTAAACAGAAGCATGTTACTTTAATCTTTTGTAATCATTTTGTTTCCTATATCCAAAAAGAAAATGTGTGAGATATTATTTGATATGAAGTAAATGCCAAGCAGTCTTGGATTACAATTTTATATTTATCTCTCTGATTAAAAAAAAAAAGGTAGACCCCTGAATACTGATAAACCAGGATTCCAATTCATTGAAGTTGATATTGAAGTGGCTTCATTTGAAGACAAATTGCCTAAAAAGCCTAAGCCCCAAAGAAAGTTTTATTTGAAGAGGTTGAGTTATGTTTCGTTTAAAGGTCATTTTAAAATTTTAAAAATAAAATGGAATATGGCCCATTAGAACATAGTTTTGAACAATAAATTGCACTATGTGTTCATTACACTTCTTAGTTTCAACAATGGATATCACTGCCATTTTGAACAACTACTAGACCGACTGTTAAAATGTTACTCAGCAATGAAAACATTTACCTCAGTTAAAAAAAACATTAACCACGGTTGTTTAAAAGACAGAAAATAGCAAGGGAATGCTGAAAATTACAGACAATGGGAAAATTAATTCTTTTTCACAGAAATCAAGGGGAAGTGTGTTTGTTTGATTTGCAAGGAATCTGTTAACTTTAATAGCCTATCTTTAATAACCTATCTACAGATTTACACATTGTATCATTATCATTAAGGTGGACACTTGGACCATGAACTGTATTCACTGAGAGTTGTGGAGGAATGTTTCTTGATCTTTCCTCCTGTGCTTATTTTACTCCCAGCTTTTTATTTTGCACTGCATTTTGAATGAGAGTTTTATTGTTTTCATTTAGAAGAAATTTAAGAGCACCAGATACAGAAATGGCTACTGTAATATGTGAGCACATCAATAAATGACAGTAATGTCAACAGTTAAACTGTTCAGTAGTGTTATGTAGTTATTTTGATTTAAAGCATGAATTTTCAATGGCACAGAGTTTTTTTTGGTCTAAAAACACCATTTTTCTTGCAGTGTAACTGGTTGAAAACTGCTGAGTTTAATATTTTTTGGCCCATGACGCCTTATATTTTTCTGTATGTGTCACATAACCAAAAAGATTTGGCCACCTCCACTTTATGATACCTATTGATGTCAATGAGCAGATGGGAAGTGGAGAATCTGCCTTCACATAAAGACAAAATTATCAGAGTAGGTTATACACCAGTTTGTGGTTTTCACTTTGCTGCTTCATTCCACCGGACATACGTTAGGGAGCTAAGAGAAATTCAACATGAGATGCCTTCTTACATAAAACTCTTCACAGTATGAAAAGGCAGAACCTCTGATTCGTGCCTTGTTACATTTTCTCTAAGTTCTGTTATCTTCACGGGTGGTTAAATTTTTAAAAAAACATTGAATGTTTTCATGCTGCTTTGATGTTAACTGTGGTATTGAACTCATATTTATAAAAGATGGAAAAAGGTGTGGACTGCCTTTGCTGGACCAGAATGATGTTTTATGATAAGGGATCATTCTGTTATCATGAACCAAGTTCAAAAGATGCAGGTTTCCTTGAACACCTGCTAAAAATTCATGTGAGGTTAGTATTCAAGAGAGAAAATCTGTATTGTTATTTTAATATGGACCATTTATCATGTAAACATAAAAGGTAAAAATTCTTAGAATATCCTTGACAGTGAGTTGTGCAAGGATTTTATTTTATTTTATTGATGCAGGGATTATTATCCAAAAAACACATTGATCCAATGGATTTCTTAAACATTTCTCTAAATGGAGACAAGTTGTCAATACAACTTTAACATTCAGTAGTAAATTCTCTGATGAAGGTAAATCTCACACTTTCTTGTTAATCAGAATCAGGTTTATTGTCTTGGACATGAGTCATGAAATTTGTTGTTTTGTGGCAGCATTATTGTGCATCACCTATGCAAAAATTGCTGTAAATTACATTTCCTTAAATACACTATTTAAAAATAAATAATTTGTACAAAATGAGAGAAAAAAGTGAGCTTGTGTCTGTGGTTCATTGTCCACTCAGAAATCTGATGGTAGAGGGAAAGAAGCTGTTGGGTTTTTATCTTCAGGTTCCTGGACCCCCTTCCTGATGAGAGGAGAACATGGCCTGGGTGGTGAGGACCCTTAATGATAGAGGCTGCTTTCTTGAGACCCTGCCTCTTAAAGGTATCCTTAATGGACATAGTTTATTTTACACTGAATTTTTCTTAGGTATACAGCACAAGTAACAGGGCATTTCAACCCATGAGTCCATGCGGCCAATTTACACCCCATTAACCTATACTCATGGTTCGTTTCGAGTGGTGGGAGGAAACCGGAGCCCCCAGGGAAAACCCTCGGAGATATGGGGAGAATATGGGGAGAGTGGGATTCAAACCCTGGTCCCAATCACTGGCATTGTAAAGACATTGCGCTAACCGCTACGCCAACCATCCCACCCATTTTACATTGAATCTATTGAACTGTCTGTGACACTTAATTAGATTTTGCTTGTAAAGCAAACATATACAAAGGTAAAGAAACTTGAATATTGCTAAATACACTAAATATATTTAATAATCCATTTCCAGTTGCTGTTCATAAAATATCTACAAAATTATGATATTTTGGGTTATTGTTTATAATAGTTGCCCTATTAAAATATTTCATACAAAAATAGCATATTCAGCCCAGTGACTGCGGGCTCTCAGATAAATCCTATCAATATCATTTTCCCACTCATTTCCCTCTAATCTGTTCTCTTCCATATCTTACTAACTCACATCTAACACTACAACCACCCATTTCTATTCAGAACAATTTACAGTATCACATCATAAGGAAGTGGGAGACAAGTGGCGTACCTGGGAGAAATTTATGTGGTTAGAAGAACACGCAAACTCCACACAGGTCAGGTACAAACTGAGGTTGCTGAAGCTGTGAGGTATCAGCATTGACTGTTGCGCCACTACCCTGGCTCATGACATTTACAGCTGCTTTATTTTTGTGAATCAACAAATTAATAACCCATAGACAGTAATCAAATGTTGCCTTATTACAGAGAAATTATCATTTTAAAATACTAATTTTAAAAATATCAACTTTAACCAATAATTATCTTTACCAAACCTGTTCATTATCAGCTGGTATATCAAAACATTCATGGTGTTTTATTATCAAGATGATTCGGTTTATTCTTTCTATGTTATAAAAAGATGTTCAAATTAATTTAGCATTATGGAAATACTGACCCCTGAAACAAATGCAAGGTAATACAACCCTATTATAGTGCCAGAGATCCAGGTTTGAATCCAGTGCTGTCTGGAAGGAGTTGTCCGTGTGACCTTCATGAATATTCCCTAGGTGGTCCAGTTTCCTCCTACCTTCCAAAATGTGCGTGGGTTGGTAGGTTGATTGGGTGTCATAGGGCAGCACTGGTTTCATGAGCCAGAAGGGCCTTGAAACTGCATCACTAAAAAAAAAATAATTTAAATTCTTTTTTTTTTCTTCAAAAATGGACTTATGGTAATCACAAGAAATTATTTACAAAAAAAAACCTTTCAGTCTTTTCACAGGTTTCACATCATTTCCATCCATTCCTATCAATGTACATTGACACCATTGTGCCAAATTGTCGTTACTCCTCCCTCTGTTGTTTGAGGGACGTCCCCAGTCTCAGCCCCTCAATACCTGGTGGGGGAAGGACTCTAGACCGTGGTCCTTCCCCACAGCGCCCTTGTGTTAGCTGTGCCAAGCCTCAGTGCATCCTTCAGCATGAACTTCTGCAGCCTGGAAAGTGTCAGTCGGCAGCATTCCCTCACTGACGTCTCCTTGTGCTGAAAGACCAGCAAGTATCAAGCGACCAAAGGGCATCTTTCACTAGGTTGATGGTCTTCCAGTAGTTCTCGGTGTCTGCCTCTGCGTATGTCCCTGGGATTAGTCTGTAAATTAGAGAGATCTCTGTCACACTGCTGCTGGGATAAACCATGGCAAGGACCCTTGTATCCTTCTCAAATCTGCATTCTGCAAAGAGGTGGGGCGTGGGGGGGGGGGGGGGGGGGGGCGGTATGGTATCCACTCCACCACAGTTATCTCAGTGATAACTTGTGTTGTGGGTGATATTCCTGAAGAATACTTGAAGAATCTGACCAGGAGAACTCCTCTCACCACCAGCAAGGCCAAGTCTTAATACTTGTTAGTGAACACTGGCAATGAGGCATTCCACAAGATGACTTGGACAGTCTTCCCAGGGAACCACCACCTATTAGCTATTATGTGTCCACCAGTGTTCCTCCTCCTTCTCCTAACCCCCTTCTTCCCCACCCCCCCCCCACAACTTTTTAATTGAGCCATCTTTCTGATTTTTGACACTCTTGAAAAAAGGGGCAGGCCTGAAACATCGACTGCTTTTTACTTCCTATGAGTGCTACTTTACCTGCTGAGTTTTGCCAGTACTTTTGTGTACTGCACTAGAGTGACATCTTGTGGCATGAAGATAAAATGATAAGTTTGTAGACAGAAACTAGTTAAAGGTATTGCTCAAAAGTAATGAATAAATATGCACTTGGAAAACAACATGCCAATATAGTCACCAATGTATAGTCAAACATTTGCTGAGATAAATGGTTAAATAATGCATTTTGTAGTTTAGGCTGAAGACATCGGAAGAGTTTTCCCAGTTCCTCTGTTGTCACCAATGTAGCATGCAACAAAGATACTTTTTGATGAACAGTTTATCCAAAAAAAAATCTGACATCCAGTGAGTACTGCAAAAATGTGTCAAGCTAGATTATGAACTCAAAACTAATGAATGGGGTATGAATGCATGACATTTTGACTTTGAGGAAAGGAGGAGGAAGATCCTTGGCCACCTTATAGAGGTAGAAACCAGTAATTCAAATAGAAACCTGCTCTCTCATTATTTGGAATGTAACACTGATACTTTAAGACAGCCATTCTCAATGGGGCCCCAAAACAATTAAGTTAAAGCCTTGTTTTATTTTCACCCCACACAACATAAATATATTTTTAATGTTTTTTTTATGTAGTCGGTAGGAGAGAAGTAGGGTAGAAACCAAAACTTGACTGCTTCACAAGAAAGGGGGCCCATAAACTTTGAGCCATGTCCTTAGAGTACTCCAGCTGATAAAAGGCTGCTTTAAGGGCACTGAAACCAACCAATAGGTGTGAGACATCCTGAGCTTAGGACCATTTTAAATCACACAGGGTATGGAATAAATAAATGGATATTAATTGGAATACACTGAAACTGCTGGGATGAGACCAGGAATGAGAATGTTGGAGGCAGGATTAGTGGTTTCACCACGGTTATTGGTGATGGGATTTTACTTAGTAAAGAAAGTTGTATTAGGCTACAGATAATATTGACTGGCGGAGGCAAGTTATAGAGGTAGTCTTACAGGACGGAAACAGATCCACAGGCCCAGCTTGTCCATGCTAAACAAGTACTCTCGCAACCATTAAGTACCTATTTTAGATCCATTAGAAGGCTATGGACCAAGTGTAGGTAAATGGAATTAATATAACTGAGTATTCAATAGTTAGCTTGGATATGGTCAGCCAAAGGGCCTCTTTTAGGGCAGTATGACTATAATTCTAGGACAATGGCCCTTATAAAGGAGGAGATGTTAGTGGAGTTGGAAAAGTGGGCCAGGGAATCACAAAGGCAATGGTCCTTTCAGAAAGGGAAGGGGAAGATAGGTTGGGTGGTGGGACCTCATTGATGAAAGCAGAATTTTGAAGGACGATCTGTTTGACGAGGAGACTATTGGGGTGGATGATGAGTACACAGGGAGATGTCTCCTTGCTCAGGCCCAGAGGAATGCGGGCAAAACAGCAGTGCAGGAAATAGATGAATAGCTCTATCAACTATGGTGGAGGAGAAGCCACAGTTAAGGATGAAGGACGATATGACAGAGGCATCTGTGCAATATTTGAGCAGATATGACAGAGATGGAAGAACTGAGAGAATGGAATGGAATCCTTACAGGCAGGAGAAAGTAAGGTGGGGGAAGCTGTGTCAGCCTGCGGGATGGTACTGAGTATTTGTTGCTAGCCCACCACTGAGGTGGAGACAGAGATTCACTTTTGGAAATATATCGTTAGAATAACCTCAGATATTATAAAAACCAAAATTTCATTTGACCCTAGGATTTTGGGTGATCTACAAGATCTTAAGGTGACCCACAATAATAAAAAAATACTTGATATTTATTGTAGCCTCTACTGGGAAAAGGTGTATCCTACAAAACTGGAAATTTGAACTTCCTCCTTCACAGAGGCAATGGTTAAATAAGTTAATATTCTATCGTTCATCTGAAAAGATTTTGTATAGTATGAGGAGGAAACCAGCAATATATGATAAAATATAGGGCTCTTTTTTGGCCATATTACCATCATTACACCTCCTCAGCTATTGAATTGGTATAGATACCTGTCCTCCTGGGCCCCTGTTATCTGCTGTAGTAATATATATTTTATTAATATACATTGGATCTCATACCTTACCTGATCAAATTTTACCTTTGCTGTTTTTAATTGTGAACGAGGGAGAAATTGGTTGCGGGTGGGAGGTGGGAGTGAGCATTTTGTTTGGTTCATTTGCTTTTCTGTCTTTTTTTTCATGTGTATCTGTTTATGGAAAATTTGGTTAAAAATTTATCTAAAACACAATAAATGGAAGGAAAAAGTCAGGAATGTGAGGATGAGAGCAGGTGGAAATTCGCAACAAAAGGTCATGAATTTTTTGAGTGCTGTTTCAATTCATGAAGCAGCATTAATTCAATTGTTTGCGTATTGGAAAGTTGAAGGTTCCACGTATCTCGCAAAAAGACTTGGGTCCTTGCAAGTGGGGCTGATGGAAAAGTTGTTCATTAACCTGAAATGCTAATCTGTTTCTCTCTCCACAGGTGCTGCCAGTCCTGATGAGTTTTTCTTGTACACATTAATGATTGATTTTAACATAATGGAAAAAACATTGGAGAATGGTGCATTTGAAAGTTAAAAGGCAAAAAGTTCACTGAAGCAACCTCACTGCTGTGGTTTCTCCAGAAACTATACAAGGCTTACCTGCAAGTTAGTTGACTAATTGTTGCCAGATTGGCTTACAATTAGCATTGTGTTGTAACATGGCATTGAGAAATGACTGGAGACATTTATAGTGAGTTTTCCCAGCATATTCTCTTTTTATGATACCTGGAATATTTACCTTTCTTTTCCATCTGTTTTATCATCCCAAAATTTTCTATAATTCCTTTACCTATTTATGTTAATATTAATGTCTACTCCATTGATTAAACCCAATTTTGAATCAACTAAATGCTGCCAATCCCTGATTTAAATACAGAAGTAAAATATTTCAGATGTTGAAGATATGAAATTACAATGGAGAATGTTGACAATACTCAGCAGTGTTTTTGAAAACGGTGAACATTTTTAGACAATGACCTTCCCTCAGAGAGAGAAGTTTAAAACAGAAAGGGAAGAGGAAACAAAAAGTCTTTGTTAGGATGGAGGGCAGAAGTTCAATGAAAAAAAAAGAGAATCACACAAATGGAAAGAAAGTGGTAATATCGAGCACAAAATACTGATTCACTGCAATTATAGAACTTAGTCTTGAGCCCAAAGACAGTATTGCTTGAAAATTCGTGTCATCCTCATACATATTTTGAGCTTTGTTAGAACAATGGAGGAGCTAGAGGACAGCAAAGTCAGAGCAACGAGGCAAATTAAAGTGACGGGTAATTAAAATCTCAGGGTCATACCTTTGGATTGAATCGAGCTATTCTACACAGCAGACTCCCCTGCTGTGTTTATTCTCTTCAATGTTGAGGAAATCACATTCGTAATCATGGAATACAGTGTTCTGTAATAAGTATAAGTAAATTGTGGATTCATCTAGAAAGGATGCTTAGGGTCCAAGGTAATGATGAAGAAAGACACAGAAGGACAGATACTGGAATTCCTCCAATTGCATAGCCTTATAATGTGTGTAGGGAAATGAATATTAGTGCAAATTAGTGCAGAAAAATGCGAGCTCTGAAATAAATGTAGAGGGAAAATTGGAATAGCGTTCCAAAATAATTTGCCAAAACCTGACTCAGAGCAATGAATATATGGCCGACAGACATCTAACATATGAACCAGTTGTGCTTTACTCAATGAAATTCATATCTCCTAAATACCAATTCTAGACGCAGCATTTACCCATTTTTTGGAAACAATTGCTTTCAGTTCATTCAAAGTTGGCAGCTACTTCTCCGCAAGGCGGCTGGTCTGCGTGGTTCGTGCTGCGTGCACTCAATAGAGGTTTAAATACCTTGAGGGCTTGATAGAATCTGAGATGTCCCGGAACTGCATTGCTTGTTTCCAAACCACAGCCATGGACTGGGCCACGGTGAGCATGATGTGAAAGGAGGCAAGACGAAGTTTGTGATCCTCTATTTAATGAAGGATGGAGCAGTTGCACACTGTCTGTCTTACCCTGCCTTTATGAAAGCATTGTTTTTGGCTTCCAACACCTGTCTGGCACCTTACTGTAGATGCTGAGTTGAGCTTAGCGTATTAAATGGTGCTGGCTCCCCTTCAGTGTGAGGCCCTTGAATTCATTTTCCCTTTAATGTAAACCTGTTCAACATTTGATGAAAGAGCATGATCTGAAAGGTCAAGTGTAGAAGTTGGTGCAATGACTCAGTAAATTGCCTTCCTCCTCTAAGAGTCCATTAGTTAGCAGGGATGGTACAATATGTCCAAGACAATGAAGATCTTCGGGTCAGTGGGTTTGTATTGAATTGTTCAGCCTGTAGGTGCTTCATACTGATGTGCAAGGCAATATGCAAACATGGCATTCGAGGGCTTCATGCACTTCCAAGGTTTGGAATGAATGTTGCCTTTTGCTGATGCCATTTAGTTCCCAGAATTGTTACCCTGAACCCAAACTTTTGTGAAAACTCACCCAAACCAATTAACAGTACGTGCTTTGGGAACCCTAGATGGTTCCATCACCCAGAGAACAGCACACAATAATTTTATGGACTTTTACATTGTTCAGTGTTGGAAGAACTTGATATATTTAATTGAAAAAATAGCATCAATAGACTGAAAACCAGAAGCTTATTTCACCTTGATTCAATGTAACTATGGTTGATTTCATTTCCCATTGCAAGTAGTGATTGGAAACTAGTTAATTGAATCCTTGACAACTGAAGGCATTGTGCCAAAGATATTGATTCACCAGCCTGAAACCAAAGCAACAATAATTCTATTCTAAAAATGTGAATAACATCTATCTGTCTCTTTCCCACCACTCCCCTCCCAAAGGTACCTCCCAAAGGTACAGATTCACATTGTCCCACTAGTGCCAATCCAATGGAGTGTTTAGTTATATTGGTTGAGTCATATGTATATGGATTTTAAAATAAATTTTGTATTTGTAATTCATAGCAATTGATTGAATTCCCATTTATTTTCAGTAGAATGGATTTTTCCCAAGGTTGAAAACCCGTTGCCAGAAATATTTGCCAGGATATGTGATTCTGGGATGACAGCATTCAGAGTAGATGAGGTTATGTGATTTTTCCAGTAGAGACATGCTTGTGTCAGAATTCCACTTTAATATTTGAAGTTCATCCTCTATTACCTCTGATTTCCTCTGCACAGCTTTCCAAACCAAGCAATCAATAGCTTGTGGTCATTGAATAGTTTCACAATCAATTTTTTTAATATGTTTTATGTTCTAACATTTTACCATTTGCAGTAGAACACCTTGAGTGCCACTGACCAGTTTTCTCCGCCATTTCGAGATAAGGGTAAGTAATAACATACAGTACCTGCGTGGGATGTCTCTCTTGATGGCACTTGAAGTTGCTTGTATCTCCATGGATCAGGCAGCCCCTGCAATTCTGGTTCCAAACTATTTGTTTTAAAGTGGCCACTTGTGATATTAATCAAATCAAGTCAGCTTCAGAAATCAATGAGGAATTAAGCTTCATATTTGAAGTTATGACAATCTGTTGCTGATTGTTTGATTCTCTTTGCTTGTTGAATATATTTCTGTGTCATTGAGGAAGAGTAATTGTGACAATTCAGAGTCTCATGCTGACTGATCTCATAATATTGCCTTCTCTGTATATTTCCAATGGACATTATCATTGCATGTGTGACTGCCTTTCCAAATGGGGGGGGGGGGGGGGGGTGGAAATTTGCATAACTTGTTTGCCACAATGCATCTTTTACTATTTTAAAATAAACTGTACCCTTTGCAGCAAAATATGGCAGCCACAAATTGATTCCAAAGATATTAGTCCAGTGGTTCTTAACCTTTTTCTTTCCACTCACAAACCACTTGAAGTAATCCCTTACTAATCACAGAGCACCTAGGGCATAGGGAATACTTCAAGTGGTATGTGAGTGGAAAGAAAAAGGTTGAGGACCACTGTTAGCCTTAATAGAGTCTTCTTTGGCTTGGCTTCGCGGACGAAGATTTATGGAGGGGGTAAAAAGTCCACGTCAGCTGCAGGCTCGTTTGTGGCTGACCAGTCCGATGCAGGACAGGCAGACACGATTGCAGCGGTTGCAAGGGAAAATTGGTTGGTTGGGGTTGGGTGTTGGGTTTTTCCTCCTTTGCCTTTTGTCAGTGAGGTGGGCTCTGCGGTCTTCTTCAAAGGAGGCTGCTGCCCGCCAAACTGTGAGGCGCCAAGATGCACGGTTTGAGGCGTTATCAGCCCACTGGCGGTGGTCAATGTGGCAGGCACCAAGAGATTTCTTTAGGCAGTCCTTGTACCTTTTCTTTGGTGCACCTCTGTCACGGTGGCCAGTGGAGAGCTCGCCATATAATACGATCTTGGGAAGGCGATGGTCCTCCATTCTGGAGACGTGACCCATCCAGCGCAGCTGGATCTTCAGCAGCGTGGACTCTTTTGTCCATTGTTGAACATAAACAATAGCTCATTTAACATAACTTGATTTTACCTTTCATAATTTGTTCAAAGTTTGTAGAACTGGTGAGTGCAGTTGGGAATTCACCGACTTGAATGTTGATCTGCACACATTTTGAAACAACTTTATTGAAGGCTAACTGTCATGATAATGAATATGTATGAGATGTACCGGAAGTCACAGTGGTATGAGAGAGAGAGAGAGATAAGAACACAAGCAAGAGAACAAAGGAAACGGGAGAATAAAGACACTCAGAAGTTTACCTGATAAACTTGTGTTTAATGTTTTATTAACTTCACATTTCAGGCCACAAATGTGACATTGGCGACGAGGATGAAAGAAGCTTGAAGAAAATTAAAGACTAAACAAGATTACAGAGGAGTACAGAGAACTTCAAGGTGATAAGAATTTTCTCTTTGACTCAGTACTTTTGGGGCTGGAATATTTCCTCATGGCTGGGGCAGACGGTGACTTTCTAACACATAGTGGAATTGCTCATTTTGACCCAACGGGTGATGCAAGTACTGTAAGTGTGAAGTGGAAGGCATGGCTGGAAGAATTTGAATCCTATGCCGACAGTCGTGGCCTACTTCTAGATACCGGTACAGTTGAACAAAAAGCGCAGAGAAGGGCGTTACTTCTTTTCACTGCAGGACCCTCAGTTCGGGAAACATTTAAGACACTTTTGAATACTGGAAGAAAGGATGAGTACCGGAAAGCGGTAGATGCATTAAATGCACACTATGTAGTGACACCGAATGCTACATTTCAACGCCATTTGTTACGGAGAACGAGACAAGAAGATGGCCAGACAATTGCTCAGTACGTGACGAGACTACGCCAGCTAGCTGTTGGATGCAATTACATGCCAGCTGATTTGGACAACCAATTACTGGATCAAGTCGTACAGCACTGTAGATCAGATAAACTCAGAAGACGTCTACTGGAAAGAGGGAGTGAGTTGGAACTCACCGATGCTTTAACCATTGCTGCTGCATTAGAGGCTGTTGAAGGGCAATTTCATACCATGACCCTGAAAGACAACTCAAGCCAGCAAATTAAGAGGCTCTCACATCGCCATAATCAGCCAAGATATACGTTGACACAGGACGTGGAGTGTTATCGATGTGGAAACCGAGGTCACTTTGGAAAAGACCCATATTGCCCGGCCAAAGGCAAAGTTTGCAGAAAGTGTTGAGGTAAGGACCACTTTGCAAAGAAGTGCAAAAGCAAGTCCAATGCAGACCAGAAGAGGAAGAGTACAACTTCCAAAGGCAAAGCCTGGGGGAAAGGAAAGTATCCTGGAAAGAAAGATACCATTCGCCAGATAGACGGTGACGATGATGATACCCAGGAGGAACAGAGTTGTTACCAATTTACGTTGAATGAAGTACATCATGAGAAGGTCCCAGTGATCATTGGTGGAGTGACAGTTCAGGTCATTGTAGACTCAGGCAGTGACAGTAATGTGATTGATCGACATTTATGGGAGAAGTTGAAAAGGAAAAAGATCATCTGTACCTCAAAGAAGTGTTCCAAGAAACTGTATCCATATACAGCAACCAAGCCATTGCAGACCATTGGATGTTTTACTGCAACTGTTGAAGCTGGAGATAAGTACACCGAAGCAGAGTTTATGGTCATAGAAGAGAGGGGAGAACCATTGCTGAGTAGAAGCACAGCGCAAGACCTGGCAATACTTCATATTGGAGCTTGTGTCAATTCAATTCAGTCATACGAGGATATGAAGCAAGAATTCCCCGCAGTCTTCCAAGGAGTAGGAAAGTTGAAAGGTCGACAATTGAAGCTAGCGGTAGATGAAACGGTCAAACCCAAGGCGCAACCAGTGCGCAGAACTCCGTTTGGACTTCGTGGGAAAGTCGAAGCCAAAATTAAAGGATTGATCGAACAAGACATTATTGAACCGGTGGAACATTCGACACAATGGGTCAGTCCCGTAGTGATTGTGCCCAAACCAAAGGGTGACATAAGACTATGTGTTGACATGAGAATGGCCAATGAAGCTATAATTAGAGAACGACACCCTATACCAACAGTGGAGGAAATACTTCAAGAACTAACTACCAGTAAGATATTCTCAAAAATTGATCTGAAATGGGGCTATCATCAATTAGAGCTGGATCCGGGTTCCCGAGATGTAACTACATTTGTGACTCACTGTGGATTGTATCGTTACAAGAGACTATCATTTGGAATTAATGCAGCTTTGGAGATCTACCAGTATGAAATCCATCGAATGATTCAAGGCATTCCTGGAGTTGCCAACATTTCTGACGACATCATAGTCCATGCACCAACGAAGTAAGAGCATGACAAACGGTTGAGGCGTGTACTATCTAGACTACAGGAGGCAGGCCTTACCGTGAATGGAAACAAGTGCCAGTTTGGTGTGTCAGAAATGGACTTCATGGGACACAGACTTACACGGAAAGGACTAAACCCTGCAGAGGCCAAGGTGAAAGCTATTGAAGAGGCACGTGCACCTCAGAACGCAACAGAAGTGAGGAGTTTCCTGGGATTAGTCAATTTTTGTGCAAAGTTCATTCCTAATTTCGCTACAGTGGCAGAACCACTAAGAAAACTAACCAGGAAAGGTGTACCATTTCATTTTGGATCTGAGCAGAAGAAAGCGTTCACAGCGCTGAAGCAAAGCCTGACAGATGCAAAAACTCTTGGATATTATGATCCGGCGGCATCAACCAAAGTCATAGCGGATGCCAGCCCGGTTGGTTTAGGAGCCGTGTTGGTCCAGATGCATGATGGAGGACCAAGAATCATTGCCTATGCCAGCAGATCGTTATCAGATGTGGAAAGAAGATACTCTCAGACAGAGAAAGAAGCACTCGGACTTGTATGGGCCTGTGAGAGGTTCCATGCATATTTATACGGCATTGAATTTGAACTCATCACAGATCATAAGCCATTAGAGGTGATCTATGCACCTAGATCCAAACCATGTGCCAGAATAGAGAGATGGGTACTCAGACTACAACCCTACAAATATAAAGTAATCCACATTGCAGGGAAAGCAAACATTGCAGATCTGCTGTCCAGATTGGTGAAGGATGGAGGTCCACAATCCAAGTCAGAATTGAGAACAGAAACAGAGAGCTTTGTACGCTTCGTAGCTATTCAGGCGACACCGAAAGCTGTGACTACGAAGGAAGTCGAGAGAGAATCCGAACGTGATCCAGAACTCAGGGAAGTAAGAGAATGCATACAGAGTGGACAATGGGACAAATGTACTCACAAGGCGTACATTCCCATTAGAGACGAACTTTGTTGCATCGGACAGTGTGTATTAAGAGGTTGCAGATCGGTGATTCCGCAAAGATTGAGACCGAAGATCATATCCTTAGCGCATGAAGGACACCTAGGCATTGTTGGTACCAAGCAAAACCTCAGAACCAAGGTATGGTGGCCAAGTTGTGATAAAGACGCCGAGAGATTTGTTAAAACTTGTCACGGATGTCAAATCACAAGTAGGAGTAATCCGCCAGAGCCGATCCGGAGTACGCAACTTCCGAGAGGACCATGGATCGACGTAGCTGTTGATTTTCTTGGACCTTTACCGACGGGTAAATCAATTATGGTAGTGATAGATTACTACAGCAGATACTATGAGTACGTGGTGTTGAAGTCCACAACCACTGAAAAAACAATACAAGCATTAGCAGAGATATTCGCAAGATATGGATTACCTGTTACATTATACTCTGACAATGGTCCACAATTCATTTCAGAGACATTTGCGGAATACATGAGGACCACAGGTATCCACCATCATAAAGTAACTCCGAAATGGCCGCAAGCCAACGGAGAAGTAGAAAGACAAAATCAATCCATTGAAAAACGATTGAGGATTGCACACGCAGAAGGACAAAATTGGCGAGAAGCATTGCTATCTTATGTGGCTGTCTATCGAGCAACGCCTCATGCAACCACTAGAAAAAGTCCTGCAGAAGCATTTTTTGGGAGAAAAATCCACACAAAAATGCCAGAAATAAAGGAAATCCGAGACGACCAGGAGATGAGGGACCATGATGCTGAAAAGAAAGGTGCAGCAAAGCTGTACACAGATTCGAAACGTGGAGCCAAGTACTCAGACATCATGCCAGGAGATAATGTTCTAGTGAGGCATGAAACTGGTGGTAAGCTAGACACACCTTATTACCATCAACCCTATACTGTCGTATCCAGAAGTGGCAGTATGGTGACAGTCAAGTCTCCGACTGGAGTCCTGTATAAGAGAAATGTATCAAGGGTAAAAAGGTACCAGTCCAGAGATATATCGAGCGAAGAGGTTGAAAGGCCAATACGAGATGCTGAAACTGAGAGACCTGATGATGTTCCAGAGGCAGTTACCAGCACTCCTGATGAAGTGACTAGAGCGCCAGAAACACCCGAAGCCGTGGCGAGCAGTATTTCCGACGCCGAGAGTGAACAACCGAGAAGCGACGACAATATCGCAGGCAGGCCGAAATGAAACCGGAAAGTGCCCAAACGATACGAAGACTTTGTGCCATAGTTTTAATAAGAACTTTGGGACAGTATTTTAATCTTATATCATAAAGTGCATGTATGAGTGCTGTAGGTAGTAAACTTTATGTAGTTGAGTTATAGTATTACCATTAGTTACGATGTTTGTAGGTTTCCGAGGGATATTGGTAAGTGAAGGTAAAGTTTATTTCTGATTAAAGGAGGGATGTCATGATAATGAATATGTATGAGATGTACCGGAAGTCACGTGGTATGAGAGAGAGAGATAAGAACACAAGCAAGAGAACAAAGGAAACGGGAGAATAAAGACACTCAGAAGTTTACCTGATAAACTTGTGTTTAATGTTTTATTAACTTCACATTTCGGGCCACAAATGTGACACTAACCAGTAACATCATAAGCCTAGACACCATTATCTAATACACATTATGCTAAATCTAACCCATGGATACAGTATGGTAAAAATAGGGAAAATATTGGTTTATTCTGTAAATAATAGAAGACAAAGTGACAAATTATGATCGGAATGTATAATCTGATACCATACTTGACTGTTGCTGGAAGTATTCTTTTCAATCAAATTTGCTATTGGTACTTTTTTTAATTGAACATATAAATTAATTACAAAATTGGGTGAAAAGGAATTAAAGCCATATTCAGGTGGTAGAAGACAGAAGTTCAGTCTAGAAATTTCACAAGGGGGAATATAACTGACACTAAATCAATAATCAAGGGATTACAAGTAAGAATATTATCATTGTGGAACATTTGGCTAATAAGCATTTCCATATCATGTTGCAGTAATTGTCTTTCAATATTGCACATCAATGGAAGTAAAAACACCATATTTCATTTTTAAAATAGAACAGTGCAATACAGTATAGGCCTTTCAACACATGAGTTGACAAGATGAAAGTGATTAAGTGAAATTTCATCTAATCATTTCTATCCTGTCTAATCTGTCTTCGAAATGGATTGATATGTCAAATGAGGGATAGAAAATTATTCTTATCACTCCAACTGAAAAGACCAATTAGAGTGTTAGGAGTTGCCTGTAGCTCAGGTTGCAGTCTTCCATATTCATTCACAAACTATAATCTCTATTGAAATGCCTTTGATTTATTGCTTATGGACAACAAGATTAATGTGTGTCATATCAAGTATAAACTGTTGCACCTTGATTAATATTTGAATTTTAGCAAAAACAATAATGATAAAATGGCAATGTTTATTCTCATATCCATTGTGCAATGTACATATGCACTGAAATTCTTATTTAGTTCAGCTGAACATATAATTCGTTGAAGAAAACAACCACAAAAGCAACTAAAACCAACTGCAATAATATGCATAATTGAATTAAAAAGAGACAATAAATGCAAAAAAATAGATAGATAAATATTCCCAGTGACTCTGCTCTAGCATAGATGATCTTTTTGTAGTGTAGGAGCAAAGAGGAGGTTCAAGAACCTAATAGCTGGAGGAGTCACATGATGGAGTAGTTGCCGGTAGGGTAATACCAGCCCTCTCCAGAAAAGATGAAAAAAAAGAGAAAAAAAGACAAAGTTTAATAAGTACAAAATATAAGAAATAAAAGATAAAGTTGTAGAGAAAAGAAAGAAAATGGCACCCAAGAAGAAAAAAGTAAAAGCAACGGGAAAGAAAGAAAAGACGCGGGAAAAGAAAGGAGAAGGCCTTACCTGCACGAAGAAACAGGGAGCCGAGGTGGAGAAGAGCGCCCGATCTCCGAGGTTGGTGATGGCCTCGCGGAGTTGCGACCCCCCGACCGCTGGACTGCAAAAATGGCTCTCTGAGTGCGCAACTGTGTGCAAACTAAGGAGAAGGAGAACACCGATGGGAGGGGGAGCTCAGCCAAGGAGCGGGCAACCACAGTACGACCAGCTGAGGGAAGCCCGACACCAGGGCTTTCAGCTGGAAGAAGAGGAAAGCGGCAGGAGAGGGAGTGAAAGGAAAGAAAGGCAGCAGCAGGAGGCTCAACAGATGAGCAGCCCAGAAGAAGAGAACCAACAGCAAGAGGCCAAGCAAGAAGAGGCCTGACAAAGTGAGACAAGCAACTCATCAGGAAAGTCAGAAGAGATACAGATACGAAGAAGAAGACACAAACACAGGTACAGACATAGAAGAATAGGAAGAAGAAGACCAAGATCTTCGCAGAGAAACAGAAGGTAAAACAGGTGGACAGAATATAGATAAAGCTTTTTTTCAAGAACAAATGAGATCATTAAAAGAATGGTCGTCATTAGAGTTTAATGCAATTAAAAGAAAAATGAAAAGAACAGAAGATAAAGTGCAAAGATTAGAACTGGTCATGACAGAAATAGGGAAAAGAGTTTAAAATGTTGAAGAACGAGACTCGGCTGTAGAAATGGAAGTAAATGACTTAAAAGGAAAATTGGAAGAAAGTGATAAAGAAATTAAAGAGTCACAAGAGTTGTTAGTTCAGAAAATTGATATGTTGGAAAATTATAGTAGGCGAAACAACATAAAAATAGTGGGACAAAAGGAAGATGAAGAAGGCACAGATATGAAGGAATTTATAAAAGAATGGATCCCGAAGGTCCTGGGAATGACAGAAATGCAGGAAGGAATGGAAATAGAAAGGGCACACAGAACACTAGCCCCAAAATCACAGACACGTCAAAAACCAAGATCAATTTTAGTAAAAGTTTTGAGATATATGACAAGAGAAAATATACTTGTAATGCGCATCGAAAGAACCAAAGACTTGTTGATCCAAACCCAGGCTTTTATTAACTAAAAGACTGGAGCATATCACAAGTAAGTCGACCAGTCCAGAATGACCTGGTCTGGCTAGGAGCAATCCTTTAAGATCTGCCAGTAGGTGTGGCTACACTCTCAGCCAATCACAGACATCCTACACTACGATCTGTACATGTACACATTGGTGATAGAATCTGTACTATCACAATACTGGAGCGGGCAAGGAATAAAATTAGAGAAGAAAATAAACCATTGGAATACAAGGGTCAAAAACTTTTTTTTTACCCAGACATAAGTTTTGAACTCTTAAAGAAGAGGAAGGAGTTTAATACAGCAAAATCGATCCTATGGAATGTGCGGTTATAAATTTATGTTAAGACATCCAACTGTGCTTAAAATATTTATCCCTGGGGAGCAAAACAGACTGTTCTCAGATCTGGAGGAAGCTCAAGAATTTGCAGAACGCTTGCAGGACAGAAGGAGAGATGAAGGAGAGATGAAGAATGGCGATAAAATATATATAAAGATGTAAAAACAATGTATAAGTAAAGAACTAAAGAAGGGAAAGAGAAGGGAAGAAAGGAAATAAGGGGGAAAAAAGGGAGAAATTTGTTATATGTGTTAAAAAAAGTGTTTTCTGGGGGGGTTGGAGGGAGAGAATAACCGTCACTGCGAAATCAATTGACGCTTGCGAGCAGGTGCACAATTTAAATGAAAAGGGGAGTTGTAGTTGCCCGGCAAGGGATAAGGGCAACTCAGAGAGGGGAGGCATATTTGGGGTTAAGGGAATATTGGATGTGGGAGTTGTTGGAGTATTTTATGTTTTAAATGTGTTGTCATACATTGAGTTTAAAAAGGGAAAACAGAGATGAAAATGGGGAAAAGGGGGTTGGTAGTGGTGAGGAAGCGGAAATGAGGTGTAAACAGGGTATGAGATGGCCACATCAACTATATGACTATTTCTTCTTTGGCTTGGCTTCGCGGACGAAGATTTATGGAGGGGGTAAAAAGTCCACGTCAGCTAAACATTAATGGAATACATAACCAAATTAAAAGGAAGAGGCAATTAAATTTACTGAAAAAATTAAAAATAGAAATAGCATTTGTGCAGGAAACGCATCTAACTGAAGTGGAACATAATAAATTAAAGAGAGACTGGGTAGGACACGTAGCAGCAGAATCCTATAATTCAAAATCTGGAGGTGTAGCTATATTAATTAATAAAAATATATCAATCAAAACAAAGGAGGAAATAATAGATCCAGCAGGGAGGTATGTAATGAGAAAGTGTCAGATATAATCAGAATTTTGGAATTTACTCAATATATATGCACCTAATGAAAAGGATCAAAAGTTTATGCAAGATATTTTTTGAAGATTGTAGATACACGAGGAAATATATTGATAGGAGGGGATTTTAACCTTAATTTGGATCCAATGTTGAATAAAACTGGACAAAAGCCTAGCAAAAAGAATAAAGTGGCCAAATTTATGGTTAAATCAATGCAGGAAATGAAACTTATGGATATATGGAGGAGGTAGCACCCAAGAGAGAAGGAATACTCATATTATTCGAGTAGGCATAAAACATACTCAAGGATTGATATGTTTTTGTTGTCAGCCCATATTCAAGGGAGAGTTAGGAAAACTGAATATAAAGCTAGATTGCTATCTGATCATTCACCCCTGTTATTAGCAATAGAACTGGAGGACATCCCACCAAGAACATATAGATGGAGGTTAAACTCCATGCTACTTAAAAGGCAGGAATTTAGAGAGTTTATTGAATGCCAAATTAAAACATATTTTGAAATAAATACGGAATCGGTGAAAGACAAATTTATATTATGGGACGCAATGAAAGCCTTCATTAGAGGGCAGATAATAAGTTATGTCTTCTCCTTCTTTGGCTTGGCTTCGCGGACGAAGATTTATGGAGGGGGAAAATGTCCACGTCAGCTGCAGGCTCGTTTGTGGCTGACAAGTCCGATGCGGGACAGGCAGACACGGTTGCAGCGGTTGCAGGGGAAAATTGGTTGGTTGGGGTTAGGTGTTGGGTTTTTCCTCCTTTGTCTTTTGTCAGTGAGGTGGGCTCTGCGGTCTTCTTCAAAGGAGGTTGCAGCCCGCCGAACTGTGAGGCGCCAAGATGCACGGTTTGAGGCGATATCAGCCCACTGGCGGTGGTCAATGTGGCAGGCACCAAGAGATTTCTTTAGGCAGTCCTTGTACCTCTTCTTTGGTGCACCTCTGTCACGGTGGCCAGTGGAGAGCTCGCCATATAACACGATCTTCGGAAGGCGAAGGTCCTCCATTCTGGAGACGTGACCCACCCAGCGCAGCTGGATCTTCAGCAGCGTGGACTCGATGCTGTCGACCTCTGCCATCTCGAGTACTTCGACGTTAGGGATGAAGTCGCTCCAATGAATGTTGAGGATGGAGCGGAGACAACGCTGGTGGAAGCGTTCTAGGAGCCGTAGGTGATGCCGGTAGAGGACCCATGATTCGGAGCCAAACAGGAGTGTGGGTATGACAGCGGCTCTGTATACGCTTATCTTTGTGAGGTTTTTCAGTTGGTTGTTTTTCCAGACTCTTTTGTGTAGTCTTCCAAAGGCGCTATTTGCCTTGGCGAGTCTGTTGTCTATCTCGTTGTCGATCCTTGCATCTGCTGAAATGGTGCGGCCGAGATAGGTAAACTGGTGGGGAGCTAAGATGAAAAAGGACTACAATCGAGAAATAGAGCAGTTGGAAAGTGAGATAGTGAGTACAGAAAAGAGAGAATTGGCAGATAAAAAAATAAAATACGAAACATTACAAACGTATAAGGTGGAGAAGAACATAATGAAAATAAAGCAAAAGTATAATGAACTAGGAGAAAAAACACATAAAATATTAGCCTGGCAACTTAAAACAGAACAAGCTAAAAGAACTGTATTTGCATCAAGGAAAAAGGACAAACAAAATAACATATAATCCAATAGAGATTAATGAGAACTTTAAGGAATTTTATGAACAATTATACCAAACTGAGAACGAGGGGTAAGATGATAAAGTAGAAGAGTTTTTAGCAAAATTTGAACTGCCGAAATTGCAAGAAGAAAACAAACTGATAAATCCATTTGAAATAGAGGAAGTACAGGATATATTTAAAAAGCTGCCAAACAATAAAACACCTGGAGAGGATGGATTCCCAATAGAATTCTATAAAACATTTAAAGAGTTATTAATTCCTCCTCTCCTGGAAGTAATGAACCAGATAAAAGAAACGCAGATTCATGTAAGACAGGAATAATTACAGTAATACCAAAGACGGGGAAGGATCCACTAACACCAGCATCATATAGACCAATATATCTACTTAATTCAGATTATAAGATAATAGCAAAATTATTAGCAAACAGATTGGCCGATTGTGTACCAAAAATAGTAAAACAAGATCAAAACTGGATTTATTAAGAAAAGACAAACAGCGGATAATGTCTGTAAATTTATTAATCTAATTCAAGCAGTTCAAGGAAATAAGAAACCAACAATGGCTGTTGATTTAGATGCAGAAAAAGCCTTTGACAGAGTAGAATGGAATTATTTATTCAAAGTATTACAGAGGTTCAATCTACCAGAAAATTATATTAATTGGATCAAAGCATTATTTAATGGACCATTGGCGAAGGTAACAGTAAATGGATATGTATCGAACCATTTAAAATTAAGTAGGTCAACTAGGCAGGAATGTCCCCCTCAGTGTTTGCTTTAGCAATAGAACCATTGGCAGAACTGATAAGAACAGAAAATAAAATAAAAGGAATAAAAATAAAAGAGGAGTATAAAATCAGTTTATTTGCAGATGACATCATAGTATACTTAACAGAACCAGAAATATCAATAAAAGAATTACATAAGAAATTGAAGGAGTATGGATAAATACCGGGGTACAAGATCAACGCAAATAAAAGTGAAGTGATGCCAATGAGTAATGCGGATTATACAGAATTTTAAAAAGAATCACCATTTAAGTGGCAAACACAAGCAATCCGATACCTAGGTATTAGGTTAGATAATAACTTAAGCCACCTGTACAAATTAAATTATCAGCCACTAATAAAGAAATTGCAGGAAGACTTAGAACATTGGAAAGAATTACCGCTAACATTGATAGGGAGGGTAAATTGCATTAAAATTAATGTCTTCCCAAGGATATAATACTTACTTCAATCATTACCAATTCCCTTAACAGAGAAATTCTTTAATGAACTAAAGAGAATAATAAGGAAATTCTTGTGGAAAGGGGGGAAAACCGAGGATAGCATTAGATAAATTAACAGAGAAGTACAATCAAGGTGGTTTACAGTTACCAAACTTTAAAAATTATTATAGAGCAGCACAATTAAGGTATTTATCAAATTTTTACCAGACAAGGACTAAGATAGAACTAGATAAAATGGGGGAGAAGGTACCAGAACATATACTTTATAAGTGGGATGAAAAACTGGTACAATATAAAAGCTCACCAATATATGGAAGAAGATTCACTTAGAAAGGAAAAAAAAACAAATGACCAATTACCAAAATTATTATTGACGCAAAATCAACTAATCCATTTTACAATAGATAATCTTTCCTTTAGAGAATGGGAGAGAAAAGAAATTAAAAGAATAGAAATTTGTTTTTTGGGAAATAATTTATTAACATTTGAACAGTTGAAGTACAAATATGGAATAACTCATGGTACAATGTTTGCATATCATCAACTGAAAGCTTATTTAAAGGATAAATTGGGAAACAGATTGAGATTACCAGAAGGAAGCAGCTTTGAATGTGTGATTACAGACACAATGATAATTAAAAGATTTATAATGAACATGTACATTAAGCTGCAAGATAAGGAAAATGATGAAATACGCTATAAACCCAAACAAAAGTGGGAAAAGGATTTAAGTTCTGGAACTATGGAGAATATAATAAACACAAGGATACACATGACACAGTATAATTGGTTACACAGGTTATATACCATGCCCCAAAAGTTAAAAAAAAATAGGATCCAACATTATCAGATAGATGTTTTCGCTGTAAGAAGGAAATGGGAACAACAGAACATGTAATTTGGGCATGTGAGAAAGTGAAAATCTTTTGGGAAGATCTAAATCAGGTATTAAATAAAATCACAAAAAAAATACCAAAAAATCCAGAGATCTTTCTTCTAAGTAATATAAGAAGTAGAGAATTAGGCCTCAAACTGTAGAAAGCGCAAAAAATATTTATTATGATAGCCTTAGCAGTAGCAAAAAAATGTATAATGTCAACTTGGAAAATGGAAGAGAGCCTGAGAGTACAGCAATGGTACATGGAAATGAATAAATGTATTCCATTGGAAAAAATAACATATAATTTAAAAAAATAAAGTCACATTATTTGAACAAATTTGGGAACCATACATGGAACATAACAGAGAGGGCTTGCCTCGGACCTCCACCCCCTAAAATGATAAGAAGACAAAACAACTTGATCTACGGTGTAAAAGTAGATGACGCATTTTTCTTGTTTAATTTTAATTGTGTGATGACATTGTTTAATGGTTTTATTGTATTGTACATGTTGAATATTTATTGGTTTTGGAGGGGGGGTGGGAAGGGGGGAGGGAAGGTGGGGGGGAATAAAAGGGAGAAAATGCCACTGTGTATATTTAATGAGAAATGGTTGTATATATTTTGGTTGATATAGTTCACAGTGTGAAAAATAAAAAATTATAATAATCTGTGCTAAAAAAAAAGAACCTGATAGCTGTTGGAAAGAAATTTCTCAAAACTCATAGTGCTGTTCTTTAGGCTTTGTACCTTCTGTCCAAAAGTACAGAATGTGTAGGAATTTAGATATCCATCCATGAAAATCTAAAACGTGATCATTGGTGGTTGCAAAAGTGAAAAAACCTGATACTCTTCCCTTATGAAAAATGGCCAAATGAAAGACAGAAAACAGGACCTTTCAAGACAGGTGGGAGGTGAACTCTGACCCCAGAGTTTGATGAACTTGCATCTAAGAAGAGATGCCAAGTATCTGGTGCAGACCCAGGTGCATAAGAGTAAATCACAGTGTAGCAAGCTAAGCTTGGATTAATATTTTCTTTGCTTAACTTTGGACTGTTCATAGTTGAAAGATTGGATTTTCATTGAGGCAGGTTGTTATTTTTTTGACTTGTTGGCTTGTGAAAAAAAATACATTTAAAAGGAGCTTAATGGCTATAGAGAAATATTATTTATTGAATATTTTATTTCTCATTTGTTAATGCTTCTTCTGGAAAGAGTTTAACCAAAACTATTATTAAACATTTATTTTAATAAGAAAAAGTTTAACATTACATATGTTGAAAGAAGAGAAAACATGCAGATGTTGAAAATTTTCAATAAATATTTAGTTTGGCCCACGACTTAGTCGAAGTTTTTAATTTTGGCCCTCTGTGAATTTGAGTTTGACACCCCTAGAGTGTAGAGTATAGGCGGCAACTGGTATTGGAGTCCTAACTGGTTCAAAATAGTTGTTCAGCAATATAGTAATTGAGAATCATTTGACTTTCTCCCATTTGTCTCCTGTGTGTTCATTAAAATTACGTGTGATTGTAACACTTGTGTGCAAACTCATCTTTCTGGGAACCTACCGAACCTGATACTCTTCCAAGCTCACTTTTGCAAGAACTGTAAATCCTTGGTGAGCTGTGATTCTAATCTTTCCATGAGGAAAGTAATGTCTAGTTGCCTGCCTAGCTGGCAGCAGAATCTACAAACGTTTTTGAAAGAAGCTTTATGTGCTGGAGTTTATGAGTTGAGAGAGAGGTTGCAAGGATTTCTGCTCCTTCTGGTGAAAAGAGATTTGAGTAAAAAGAACTTTTACCTTGAGTTAATGGCTGCTGAGAACCCTAGATGACAGACAGCTGATCACTTACTAATATAGCTCTAAGGTTGCTAAAAGAAAATGGGCTTTGATGTCTGGTGTAAGTATTCCCTGTGCTAAATTGGAATACCTAAAACTGCAATGTACATATTATCATTCTGTGTATTTGAGCACTGATACCGTTCTTATTGTGGAGACTTGTGGCCACCCAGTGGAGCACCTTCATGTCATCACACTGAATTCCTATGTTTCACATGATGACATTTTTTTCATGAAGCTCTCAGTGCAATCAGAATCATACAGCAAAGAAAATGACCCTTTCAGCCCTCCTTGTCCCATACCAACCATGATGCCAATCTATGTTAACCCCATTCGCCTGCATCCCTCTATGCCTTTCATGTGTCCAAATGACTCTTAAATATAATTATCTGCATCTCCGAAATCTCACTCAAGGTAATCACCATCCTCTGAATGAACATATATCTCTCAGATCCCCTTTAAATTTCTCTCCTGTCCCCTTAACTCTATATCATCTAGTTCTTGACCCTGGGAAAAAGACTCTAACAACCTATCAATGGCCATCAAAATTTTATAAATTTTTATAAGGTGTTCCAGCCTAGTAAACCCAGCCTGTCTAATCTCTCCTTAGAACACCCTTCCTGTAGAGAGCCAACCAGGATTGCACCCAATCCTTAAAATGTGGTCCAGCCAACATTTTGAATAGCTGAAATATGATATCCCAAATCTCACACTCGGCCAATGAAGGTAAGCATACCATTTGTCTTTTCACTTTCAGTGAGATGTGGACTTTAACCCTAGGTCCCACTGTTCAACACTCATAAGATTGCTGCTATTTTCACTATATATTGTACCAGAATTTGACTTCTCAAAGAGCATTATCTCGCCCTTGTGTGGATTAAATTCTATCTTTGTCCAATTTTCCAGTTGATCTACATCTCACTGTAACATTAGGCAATCTTTTCTTGTATATAGAACTCCATCAAACCACAAAGATCCCTGCTGTTCACCACTAGTTACAATATTCCATCCATCACTACCTCCTATCTCCAAGCCAAGTTTGATTTTGGTTGCCATGCACCTTGGATTCTAAGTGCCTTAAAGATCTAGAGTCTATTATTATTTGATTAAAAAATTAGTGGTACAAATACAATGTCAAAATCTATTTCCAAATGCTTGTCAAGTTTATTGTCATCTGATTGCACAAGTATAAACTGATGAAGCAGCATTCTCCAGTATATATATGGCGAGCTCTGCACTGGCCATCGTGACAGAGGTGCACCAAAGAAAAGGTACAAGGACTGCCTAAAGAAATCTCTTGGTGCCTGCCACATTGACCACCGCCAGTGGGCTGATATCGCCTCAAACCGTGCATCTTGGCGCCTCACAGTTTGGCGGGCAGCAACCTCCTTTGAAGAAGACCGCAGAGCCCACCTCACTAACAAAAGGCAAAGGAGGAAAAACCCAACACCCAACCCCAACCAACCAATTTTCCCCTGCAGCCGCTGCAACCGTGTCTGCCTGTCCCGCATCGGACTTGTCAGCCACAAACGAGCCTGCAGCTGACGTGGACTTTTACCCCCTCCATAAATCTTCGTCCGCGAAGCCAAGCCAAAGAAGATATATATACATATATAATGAATTGTTTCCTGAATATGAGCATCTCAGATGGTTAGTATGAGTAGTTCCTTTGTTCAACATTCTCACTGCTCCTGGGAAGAAACTGCTTCTCAGCCTAGTGGTACTAGCTCTGATACTCCTGCATTCTTTCCCGATGAGAGCAGTTAAAAGATGCTGGGTGAAAGGGGTCCTCAATGATTTTGTGCCATTTGAACACTGCTTAAAAATGCATAAATTGGAAGAATTAGCTTTGAGCTAATTTAGTAGTGACAGCCTTGAAGATAAGTCGTAGATAATATTGATTTTAATAAGCAGATGTTGATGGATTTTTTTGTTGTATTATCAGTACATTGTTAAATAGAAAATATCAAGGTTGATTAAGGTAAAAGTCAGGAAAGTAATTTCATTTCTATAATGTGGTAGTGATCTTGTTTATTTTGTCCTTTTTCTCATGGGAGAGGTTGTAGTGCTGGGTGGGGCTGTTGTTATAATCTTGGTGAGTTACTGCAGTGTTGCAACAGATGATAAGTACACCAACCACAACATTCTTCGAAGTTGAAACACAACCTGTGGGATCAAGACTGTTAAGTTGTCCAAATAGCCACAAGTATGAGCATGTACAAATAACTCTTTGGAATAGTACTGAGGGGCATTGAGACTGAAGACCATCTACAGAGGAAAGGGGAGGCAGAAACTCACAAAATAAAATGTTTAATGCTACATTTGAGAAACATTGCCAAAGTAAAATTGAAGCAGAGAAATAAATTTGTGCCACAAAACAACACATTAGTGAATTTTCAATGGGAGTTCATGTCCAGTTGTTAGGAATTTTTTGTTCTGGTGTGAGAATTTCACATGTCCTACTGCTGGTTTTCTGACCTCCAGGGTACCATGACCAAAGTTGATTCTAGCAAGATTGTCAACCTCGTTGATGTTAATAAAATGTAGGTGATTCTTTCACATGAAAAATAACTTTCAGTACTGTAGGGCACTTTTCACATTTCCACAACATTTATGAGTGCAGCTGACCCAAGTTGGGATGTTAGACATCACAACTTCAAGTGGTTTCAGCAGATTTCCCCTGAAAAATTCAATGACCAGAAATGCCAGAAGAAATGTACAAAAAAAAAGTTGTTCCTTACAATAGATCAGAAATAAGGACAGAACAAGCCAAAGGCAGGAGATGGCATTCACTTTCCTCACATTTCTGACCACCAGAAGTAATTCTTTGAGAGTCATGTTACAACAGTATTTGCACTCTTTATGTGACTGGTAATCCTTCCAGAGGAACCTGGGTAGGTTTCTCAAGAATAGTGTGGAAAAGAAGTGGGCTTCATTTGCAAAAAGCATTCATGGCAGTAATTTGCCAGGGACACTCTGTAAAGGCATCAGTGCCTTCTATGAATGCCTGTATGCAGATGTTTACATGTACAGAAAACAGAAGGTTCCCAACTTTTATGGTTGAGTTTTACCTGGAATGAATGCTGGTGAATACAGTTCTGAGAAGTGCACGTGTGACGTTTTCCTAAAATGTTCCTTGGATCTGAGCTGAATTATTCCCATTCTGGTTCTGTGAGTTGTGAGGTCACTAATGAAACCAATGTGGGTTTACAGATCCTATCAGAGACAGGGCAGGAGAAAGGTGAAAGGACAGGAAAGTATCCTAATTTGTAAGTGGGAATGCTCCTTCCATTTATGCTGAGATTGCATGTACTCCAACCCATGGACAAGTTTCTCAGAACCATCTTAATTGTCTCTTCTTCACTTTCAGCCATCATGGTGCAGAGATTCTGGAGAGTTAGGGTAGATGTTACACTTTTTAAGGGTTTTGAAATATTCTTTGTTCACTTGGTCACTTCTATCTGTGACAGAACTCAAAATAGTGTATCTGCTTTGGGAGTCTGACGTCAGACACATAAAGTATGGCCTTCCCTATGGAACTGACTGTTTAATTAATGTCTAAATAATGTTGGCTTGGGAGAAAACACCGACATTGGTTCACTTACCTTTTGCAGAGGTAGCATTGGGCACTATCTCCCCAGTGCTTTAAGAGTTCAAAAGTCGAGAGGTCATGTTGATACTCGACAAATCTCTGGTGAGACCACACTCTGTGTTCAGTTCTGGTTATCTCTTCATAGGAAGGATGTGGAAGCTATGAAGAGAGTGCAAAGGAGATTTACCAAAATGTTGCCTGAATTGGAAAATAAGTCTTATGAAGCAATGTTAGCAGAGCTAGAACTTTTCAATTTGGAGCAAAGAAGGATGAGGTGACGGAACAGCTTCTAAGAGGCACAGATAAAATGGACAGATAGCATCTTTTTCCCAAGGCAGGAATAGTATGTGTCAGAGAGCATATGTACAAAGTGAAGGCAGGAAACTTTGGGGGAGAGTTCAGGGGTGTTTTTTACAGATGGAGTTATGGGTGCCTGGAATGCCTTGCCAGGGTGGTGGTGAAGGCGGAAGCATTAGGGGCATTGAAAAACCTTACACAGGCACATGGATGAAAGAAAAATAGAGGGTTACAAGGTGGGAAGGGTTTAGTATTTGCTTTGGTGGGAATATATAGATTGGCAGTTGGCATAACATCGAGAGCCGAAGGGCCTGTGGTGTGCTGTAACATTCTATGTTCTATGAGTCTACTGCTGGTTGATGGTGAATTTAATCATTGCCTTCAGTACATTTGCATAGATTTTGGCTGACTGATAAAAATAGTGTTTGGAGAGCATGACCTTAAATCTGACACAAAACTTACGCAGCAGTGGTTCCTAAGCCCCTGAGTTAACACTCAATAATATATACCATATATCTCTCCAAAGTCAGTCAACATGATCCCCAGGGAAGGATTCTGAAAGTCACTGAGAGATCAATACAGTCAATTATATGATCTTGTACTTGCTGGATTTTTCCAGTGATCAGAGAGAAGCCTCCAAACGACCCAAACCAAAATCTCAGTCAAGATCATTTCAGCAGAATTTCCCTCAAAAACAGCGATCTGAAAATAATTTTGCAAGTTGAGTGGTTCCATTTCTATTTGATCAAAAGTGACAAGAGAGTAACATTTGAAAGAAATGGTTTCAAAAAGGGAGATCCCCACCCTGTGCTCAGCATTTTCTTGCAGGCGGAATCTCTTCAGGCCACACTCCCACATCTTCATTTACATCTGTAACCACAAAACCACAAGTGCAAGCTCACTTGCATTGCATGGTCAAACTCATTGAGAAACTTTTCTTCAAGATCTCGATCCCTATCTTTGCAGAGATATGCCACGCACCATGACAGTGCTACTTTTCCATTGCATGATTCTTGAATTCATGGCTGTGAGAATCTGCCCCGCCAACATCAAAAATATATCCAGTAAGGGGCGACATGGGGGGAAGTCACATAAGTGAGTTTGGCAATATTGCTTTCAAATAAACACTTGCAAATTTCACATTTTTTTTCTAAAATAGTGTTCGAGAGACTACCCGCTTCCTTTTAAAACCAAAACAAAAGCACAGACTATTAACAATTTTTAATGTTGCTTTAATATTATTGACTTTCAAAATCAGCTTTGAAATAAATGCCTGGCTAATGGGCTCAGATGGAGAAATTTAAACCACTAAGGGCGGTGACTCAAGAGGACTGGGAAATGGGCAAAGGGTGGCATAGTTGCTGTAGCGGTTAGCGCAACACCTTTACAGCGCCAGCGATTGGGACCGGGGTTCGAATCCCATGTTGTCTGTAGAGTTTGTACTTTCACCCTGTGTCTGCGTGGTTCCCCCCACTGTTCAAAACGTACTGGGGGTATAGGTTAATTAGGTGTAATTTGGGTAACACCCAACCCCAACCAACCAATTTTCCCTTGCAACCGTGTCTGCCTGTCCCACATCGGACTTGTCAGCCACAAACGAGCCTGCAGCTGACGTGGACATTACCCCTCCATAAATCTTCGTCCGCGAAGCCAAGCCAAAGAAAAAGAAGAAAAAAGAATTTCTAAATTTAAATTTAGATGGATTCTAACATGGAGAGGTGAAAGGTGTTGCATTTTGGTAGGTTAAACCAGGGCTTGGAGAATGGTAGCACTTTAGAGAGTGTAGTAGAACATAAAGACTTGGAGATGGACATAGTTCAACAAAAGTGGTGACAGAGGTGGACAGGGTGATGAAGACGGTGTCTGGCTCCACTTCATGGGTCAGAGAATTCAGTAAAGGAGCAGGAACATTGTTGCAGAGTTGAGGGCAGAATTAAGGGGGTTAGGCTAACATTTAAAAGGGACCTGAGAGACAGTTTCTTCACACAAGAGACAAGAATAAACTCCAGAGGGCTGTTAACTCAGCCTGCGACATCAGGCACCAGACTTCACTCCATCGAGGTCATCGATGAGGCGGTATCTTAAAAAAAAGCCTCTTCTCCTCAAAGACCCCCACCACCCAGGCCATGCATGCCCTCTTCACTCTGGTGAAAAAGGTACAGGAGCCTAAAGACAAGCACTCACTGGCACAAGGACAACTTCTTCCCAGCTGTCATCCGATTCCTAAATAATCAATGAACTAAAGACATTGCCTTACTTTCTGCGCACTGTTATTTTTAATTGTAAGATGGTTACAATAAGATTCTGCCGCAAGAACACCGATTTTCATGATTTGTTCATGACAATAAATTCTGATCCTGGTGGGTATATAGGATGAGCTCTCAGAGGAAGTGGTCGAGTTGGGTATAATTACACCTCCAGACACAGACAGGTTTAGAGAGAGAGAGAGAGAGAGAGAGAGAGAGGGTGGGGGGGGGGGCAGGTGTTGGACTCAATCTGCTGGAGGAACTCGGCGGTCGAGCAGCTGTAACGTTCCTGGCAGGAATCCTTCATCGACTTGGGAGAGATAAGAGCCAGACCTTGGTTGGGCTGCGGGGCCCCGTTGCCGGGCTGGAGAATCATGGTGACAAGAGGCAAGGAGCCCTCGGGGCCAGGGGCCAGACTTGGGCAGACGCAGCGCTCGGGGCGAATCTCTCCGCTTCCGCTTCCGGCGAGCGCGGCGGCACTTCCGGTGCGCACGGGCCGCGGGACCCGGCTGGAGCCGAGACCGTCGCTGGGCGGCGGAGCGGCGGCCGCTTGATGTCGGGAATGATCTATCGCCGGAATAACCATGAGAGCTGCCTGCGGGACCCCAGCAAACAAAGAGCGGCGGCGGCGCGCTTCCACACTCGCAGCGACCCCGCCTTAGGGGACCTCTTCAACGGCTGCTGCTCCATGGGAGAGGCGGCGGCCAAGCAGCGGGACGCCGGCGATCTCCAGCTCACTCCTGCCGGCTCGCCGGAGTCGTCGCTGCCTGGGACGGGCGGTTCGACGTCCTCGCCGTCGGCCTCCTCCCTCTCCTCCTCCTCCTCCTCCTCCTCCCCGAGGGAAGCGAACACTAACAGCCCTCCGGTCACCTCGGCCGATGGGTTGGGTCGGTGGCCCGGCGCTCCCAGCTCCGCTCCTTGCCCGGCGGTCCTCGGCGAGGAGACGAGCGGCCAGGAGACCCCCAGCGGCCCAGGCCGAGAGCCGCCCCACGGCCCCGTGGACAGCAAGACGCTGGAGTTCATGGATGTCAGTCTGAGCTCGAGGAATTCCTTCGACGTGAGCCGAAGGCAGAGCGCGCCCGAGCAGCTGGCGGACGGGCTCGACCTGCCCCCACCGACACTACCCAACGGCGAGGGAGCCAAGCCCAAAAAGCTCGGCATCGCCGACTACATCAGCAGGTAAGACGCGTCCAGGACCCTGTTCACAGCTAAAGGTCACAACTGCAGCTCTGAGCCCGTCGCTCCCTTGCCCGGCGGCTGCTGGGTTGTCACTGGTGCAGTGTTAACTGTTTCGCCTGGGAACAAGTTATTGTCCCTGTTCCCAGCTCAGTTCAGTGAGTTAAGAGGAAAACACCAAAGTCTGATTGAAGTTGGAGAGACTCAGCAGGTCAACTAGTAGCAAAGATCAAGACCCGCTTCGGGCTTAAAGTAGCATACTTGATGAAGGGCTCAAGCCCGAAACGTTGGTTATGGATCGTCATCTTTGGTATATAAAGTGGTTAAGTTAAGGTGTTGGCTGCAAAGAGAGACTTGCTCTATGCTCGGAAACCCACCAAGTGAGCAGGGTTTAGTTCCTCTTTGGTACGTGTCGACCTGGGCGGATGGCAAGAATTGGAATTTGGTGAAAGTCTCGTAGGATTGTTTTATATAGCTTTTTTAAAAAATGAAACCATAAGTTGTAGGATGAAAGATGATAAGATTACTCTTGGAGATTTGGAGTTTCCACCCACTAGATCGTTTACTGCAACCTTGCGCGTTCCGTCAGTAACAATTGGGTCCAGAGCAGTGATTCTCAACCTTTCCCTTCCCGCTCACATCCCACCTTCAGCCGTCCCTTACTCATCACAGAGCACTGATGGCACAGGGATTGCTTAAAGTGGGATGTGAGTGGTTGGGAACCACTGGAACGGGAATCTCACCCCAACTTTTCCAGTGAGGGTGAAGGTGGTCGGAAAATGCAAGTCTCCCACCAGCGCGACTCTGCGGGTTTATTAAATGTGGGTTACGGATAATCTCAATGTAGCAATTTTTTACTAGCAGAATAAACGGCGCTTTAGAAAATCTGTTTAGTTAGTAAGATTTTTAAAGGGTTTGAATATGTTTTGCCACTTTTAATTTTAAAACTTGCTGGGACGAAGATGCCAGCCAGTATATACCGTTTTTTTAAACAAAGGTTGCCGAAAGAATTAGCGGCACGAACGGTCTCGACTCGATTTCTCTCCACAGACGCTCTGAGTTCTTTCAACTTTTTTTTGCTCAAGATTCCAGCCTCTACTATATTCTGTTATCTCCAATATAACCAGCACGTTTGTGAAGGGGGCGCAGAAACGGCAGCTCTTGGATGTGGTCGGGAGATTAATGCCAGTTTTACAAATCGGGAGGTTTAGATAAAGTAGATGATGTGAAGTGGCTTCTTCTAATAGCCCGGTTAAAAACAATATCAAAATATCAACATTCAAAGTCTTGGGACAAAGGAGAGCACAGTATCAGCCGTGGTTAAGATCTTGAAAGCTATGCCTGGATAGACACTAGGAGATTCAACAATAACTTCAAAAGGTGAAATTAGTCTGTAATAAAAGCAAAATAAATCAGAATTTATTGTCATGAACAAGTTATGAAATTCGATGTTTAGCAGCAGCGTCATTCATATTATAAACCATCTTACAACATTATTATAAATAAAAATAATAACACAGGAAAAGTAAGGCAGTGCCTTTGGTTCATTGATTATTCAGAATTCTGTTGGCAGCAGGGAAGAAGCTGTCCTTGTGCCGTCTTTAGGCTCCTGTACCTTTTTCCTGATGGTAGCAGAGTGAAGAGGGGGTGGCCTGGGTGGTGAGGGTCCTTGAAGATAGAGGCTGCGTTTACTGTTTCATGTAGATGTCCTCGATGGAGTGAAGTCTGCCTTTGATGCAGATTAATAGCTCTCAAATCCAGCAAAGACCAGATATAATACAAGAACTGCAAAAAAAAAGTCATTCTGCTGCAGAAACACAGCTGGTACAACAGTATGATGGGGGGGTTAATTCTGGAGCTTACACACACACACACACACACACTATATATATATATATATATAAATAATATATATATATAATATATATATAATATATTATATCTTTCTTCTTCTTTGGCTTGGCTTCGCGGACGAAGATTTATGGAGGGGGTAAAAAGTCCACGTCAGCTGCAGGCTCGTTTGTGGCTGACAAGTCCGATGCGGGACAGGCAGACACGATTGCAGCGGTTGCAAGGGAAAATTGATTGGTTGGGGTTGGGTGTTGGGTTTTTCCTCCTTTGCCTTTTGTCAGTGAGGTGGGCTCTGCGGTCTTCTTCAAAGGAGGTTGCTGCCCGCCAAACTGTGAGGCGCCAAGATGCACGGTTTGAGGCGTTATCAGCCCACTGGCGGTAGTCAATGTGGCAGGCACCAAGAGATTTCTTTAGGCAGTCCTTGTACCTTTTCTTTGGTGCACCTCTGTCACGGTGGCCAGTGGAGAGCTCGCCATATAACACGATCTTGGGAAGGCGATGGTCCTCCATTCTGGAGATGTGACCCATCCAGCGCAGCTGGATCTTCAGCAGCGTGGACTCGATGCTGTCGACCTCTGCCATCTCGAGTACTTCGACGTTAGGGGTGTAAGCGCTCCAATGGATGTTGAGGATGGAGCGGAGACAACGCTGGTGGAAGCGTTCTAGGAGCCGTAGGTGGTGCCGGTAGAGGACCCATGATTCGGAGCCGAACAGGAGTGTGGGTATGACAACGGCTCTGTATACGCTTATCTTTGTGAGGTTTTTCAGTTGGTTGTTTTTCCAGACTCTTTTGTGTAGTCTTTTGTGTAGTATATATATATATATAAAATATGCGCTGGATGGGTCACGTCTCCAGAATGGAGGACCATCGCCTTCCCAAGATCGTGTTATATGGCGAGCTCTCCACTGGCCACTGTGACAGAGGTGCACCAAAGAAAAGGTACAAGGACTGCCTAAAGAAATCTCTTGGTGCCTGCCACATTGACCACCGCCAGTGGGCTGATATCGCCTCAAACCGTGCATCTTGGCGCCTCACAGTTTGGCGGGCAGCAACCTCCTTTTAAGAAGACCGCAGAGCCTACCTCACTGACAAAAGGCAAAGGAGGAAAAACCCAACACCCAACCCACCAATTTTCCCCTGCAACCGCTGCAATCGTGTCTGCCTGTCCCGCATCGGACTTGTCAGCCACAAACGAGCCTGCAGCTGACGTGGACTTTTTACCCCCTCCATAAATCTTCGTCCGTGAAGCCAAGCCAAAGAATATATATAATATATAATATACATATAATATATATATTATATTTTATATATATATATATATATATAGTATAGAGAGAGATGGATGGAAACATTTTGAGACCATCTCACAGTTGGAAATCAGCAATCCTCTGTACCCTGAACATCATATGAGAGAAAAGGGCTGAGTGTGCTTATAAACAGTTTATATAAGCTGTCGCGTCTGCTAGTGCTTTCGGGACTTCTGCCCCTGTGTGCTCCTTTTAAAAATGTTGAAGAGGCTGGAGTTAGATGTTGGCACATCTGACCTTGTTCTGCAGTTGACAATGAATGCATTGTTAATTTCATCGTGGGATTGAATGCATATTATATCTGGTCTCTCAGCTTCATATTAGTCAAAATTGATTCTTCCAGTGCTACCCTATTCATTAGTGGGTGGTTGCTGTAAGTCACATAAATGTTTGGTGAACGATAATGGAGTGAAACCCTCCAACTGGGTGGAATCAACATTGGAATTTCCGTATTCCTTTAGCCCCCTCCACCATCTATCCCTATTTTTCCTTTCCTCTAGCTCTGTCTTGTTCTCTCTTTCCTTTTCCTTCTGTTTCCTTTTCTCCATTCACCGAGCCTCCTCTGCTCTTGATGAATTCTCACCCTTTCTCCTGTTCTGTCTCTCCCCAATTATCACCTTTTGTCTGTTGGTCTATGCTCCTCTCCTTACTCTTTCTTCCCTTCTCCCCAGCCTTTCAATTTAGGTGTCTTCCTGCTTTTTACTCATACTTTGAAAAAGGGCTCAGGCCCAAAATGTTAGTTATGTATCTTTACCTCCTTGGGACACTGAGATCTGGTGAGTTTGGTGAATGTTATGGCTTTTTAAAAAAAATTCATGTATTTCAGATGAATGTCATTGAACGTTTAAAATATAATTTTATTTTGAACTTTTAATAGAAGTCATTTTAAGTACGTCTCTCTCACTAATCCGAGACATTTGGATATACTGTTTTGCACATGTCTTTTGGGAACATGAACTTTTAGAAACCATTGTGTGGGTGTTGACTTATATTCTAGTGCTTGTGCTCTGCTCTGCTGTGCAGAGACGATCTCAAGTGAAGCTGGAAAAAGGCCAGCACAGCCTCAAGGCAGGGACATAGCCCAGTATTACACTACACATTGGCTATTGGTCTTACCTAAAGCCTGGTTTGCCCTGTTCCTTCAGTGTCATTAATTTAAATCAAATTAATTTGAATTCTGTCAAATTTTAAAAATGGCTTGATTCATGGGGACCCAGTGTGTGTTCTTTCAAATTATAATTACGATGTCTTAGCTGCATGTCATCATGGCTGTAGTTGAGGCAAAAATTATTAGGAGATGGAAGAAAATTATAGCTTGTTTCTCAAGCTAAGCCTGAGTTACCTTTTTTAATACATAGCATGAAGGACATCATGAGATGCTGCCTTAGGGAGGACAGTTAAATGATTCTGACTGAAAAGTAAGATAAGATTTTTAAAAAAGATAAAATCCTGGAGAAAAAGTGTGACCACTCACCTTATCTGCCCTTCATGATTTTATAAATACTTGAAAGGTCACCCCAGTCCCAGTCTGTCTAGTCTCGCTTTGTAACCCAAGCCTGTGAATCTTAATTGAATCCTCTCCTAGCCACATGTCGTATGGCAACCAGAACTGCAAACAGTATTCCAGAGGTGGTATTACCAGCCTCTTTTTGCGTAAGTCCATGACTACTCAATGGTCATATTAAAAAAGGATCATGTGCAAGGAAAAGCTAAAGAGGTTCTAGGCTGCTGTGTATTTTGTTTGCTCTTTGGAAAATGATGGAGAACCACTTTGATCAGTTCATTGAGCGCTTTGAGCAGACTATAATAGATGGACCCTATGCTTTCTTTGCGCATTAGCCCTTTTCACACTGCCAACCCTACTAGGAAGCGGGTAAACTTACCGAGCCTGCTGCACCCGGGACCCTTTCTCACTGCACCGTGATTTACCTGATTTATTGGCAACCTGGCATTTTAAGGGGGTCCCGCCTCCAGCAGTGACGATGCAAGAGCAGATTGTGCTTTCACACTGTCAGAAGGAAGTTAGTGAGTTAACTCAGCTGGGCTCTGACACTTGCCCCCATCGAGTGTCAGAATGTAACTCACCCTGCCAGGTTGGGACGTTTCACACCATGTGATTACCAGGAATGGACCTTCTAAATTAGCTGGTCATAACCCACATGGAATTGGTGGTGTGAAAAGGGCATTGTGATAGAGAACCAGATGTCAGAAGTTTTTGCTGAAGTGATTTTTTTTTTCCTGCCTTTTATGTTGTAACCACAAGTTCAATTTGCTGCGACTTTTTTTTTTCATTTGGCAACGAAGTACAACGAAATAGACAACAGACTCGCCAAGGCAAATAGTGCCTTTGGAAGACTACACAAAAGAGTCTGGAAAAACAACCAACTGAAAAACCTCACAGAGATTAGCATATACAGAGCCGTTGTCATACCCACACTCCTGTTCGGCTCCGAATCATGGGTCCTCTACCAGCATCACCTACGGCTCCTAGAACGCTTCCACCAGCTCTGTCTCCGCTCCATCCTCTACATTCATTGGAATGACTTCATCACCAACATCAAAGTACTTGAGATGGCAGAGGCCAACAGCATCGAATCCATGCTGCTGAAGATCCAACTGCGCTGGGTAGGTCACGTCTCCAGAATGGAGGACCATCGCCTTCCCAAGATCGTGTTACATGGCGAGCTCTCCACTGGCCACCGAGACAGAGGTGCACCAAAGAAGAGGTACAAGGACTGCCTAAAGAAATCTCTTGGTGCCTGCCACATTGACCACCGCCAGTGGGCTGATATCGTCTCCAACCGTGCATCTTGGCGCCTCACAGTTCGGCGGGCAGTAACCTCCTTTGAAGAAGACCGCAGAGCCCACCTCACTGTCAAAAGACAAAGGAGGAAAAACCCAACACCCAACCCCAACCAACCAATTTTCCCTTGCAACCGCTGCAACCGTGTCTGCCTGTCCCGCATTGGACTTGTCAGCCACAAACGAGCCTGCAGCTGACGTGGACATTACCCCTCCATAAATCTTCGCGCAGCCAAGCCAAAGAAAGAAGAACAATGCTATCATAGCACCAGAGACCCAAGTTTGAATCTGGCACTGTTTGTAAGGAGTTTGTATGCTCTCCCCATGTCTGTGTGGATTTACCCATGGTGCTCTGGTTTCCCACAACATTCAAAAAACATACAGTGTGGGTAGATTGATTGGCCACTTGGGCTTGTCATTCTGCTCTATTTGTAAATTAAATTTTAATAATTACTCTGAATACACATGAAATTGTCTGATCTCAGAAGCTAAGCAGGCACAGGCCTGGTCAGTACTTTGATGGGAGACTGCTGAGGAGCACCGGGTGCTGTAGATTTCTGTGAGGGGTGCTGAACTAAGCGGTAACTCTCTGTCTGCCTTACGGTAGACAAAAGTCAAAGAATTTCACGTATGTTACATTGTAAATGTAGTATTACGTGACAATAATGGAACTTTTATCTTTACATTTTTCTCCTTTGAAGAATGACTCGGATTATTTTTCTTGGCCATGTCAAATAAATATGATGGATCTTGTTAGCCTGGTTATCCAGCCTGGAATCTTTGTCCATGTTCTCTCCAGAACCTACGTAGAGAACTAATCTAGAATGGTTAAGATCAGCAAGGATCCAGCACTGTAGTTTGCATGGTGGTAAGGTGTCTGGATCATGCGGGTCGCCTGTCTTCAAAATTGCCCTGAAAGCATTCAAATTTTATAGATCCCCAGTCTTGTCAGAGGGTTATTTTATTTTTAAATGTGATATTTAGACATACAGCATGGTAACAGACCATTTTAGCCCACGAGCCCATGCCACCCAATTAGCCTACAACCCCAGTACATTTTTGAAAGGTGGGAAGAAACCAGAGCCCCAAAGGAAAACCCACACAAACACGGGAAAAGAGTACAAACTCCATACAGACAGTGCAGGATTCGAACCCCAGTCTCAATCTCTGGTGCTGTAACGGTGCTGCACTAACTGCTGCATGAACCACTTTTAATCATTTAAATATTTTTTAAAAATCCGACTCCATCACCTGCAAGCACATATACATTTAAAGACATTGAACTTAAATTAAAATAAGATTTGCTGCCTTATCCATTAAAATCAGTGACATTTTGGAGAATTGTTTCCCCAGTATCAGTGCTAGAAAATCACAGTGAATCTGGAGTCCAGTTCAAGGGAGGATTGTGTGTTCAAAATTGCTCAACAAATTTGGGGCTTGTGGGTTTGCATGCTTCTCTTTAAACAACAGAACTTATTATACTTGTCACTGGCCATTTGTGGGTGTTCAGTGACCCTTTATTCTAGCTGTATTGTTTATTATATTGCATTTATTGTATTTTAAAGCAAAGTGCAAAGTCTGACTTGATATAAAAATTACTATATATGTTCCAAATAATGGAAATAAACTTTTTAGTCAGCTATTGTGAGTTGTCAGTTTTATGTTCTCCAAGTTTAAAAATATCTGTTCTTTTCATATCCCTTCTATAATTAATGAATGAATGAAGGGGACAAAGTCTGCAGATTAAAAGTTTGCTGGCTGAAGTCTTGGTCTTCAATAGCACACAGAATGATATCTTCAAATTAGTTCTTTCCCAGTATAGTTTAAGATTATTGGTGTTAAAGGGTGTTTGTTTTACTGTCGAAGCTCATGGAAGGTTGGTTGCCAGCACTCAGCAGCACAAGGTCAGCTTCTTCCCCTCTGTCATCAGATTTCTGAATGGACAATGAACCCGACACTACCTCACTTTCTCTTATTTTCTTGCACTATTTATTTATTTAGTTCAAAGTGTAATTTATAGCAGTATTTACGCTGTAATCCTGCTCAAAAAAATGAATTTCGTGACATTGATATCTGTAACAACGCAAAAAGGTGATATGTCATTATAAACAAGTGTAAATGAGAAGTTTTTTAAAAAATAAACTTTTGGAGGAGCAAAGTGGGTTGAGCAACATCTGTTGATGGGGAAGAAAGAAATTGTCAACATATTGGGTTGAGAAGTTGCATCAGAATGGAATGGAGAAGAATGGAGATAGCCAGTTTAAAGAGAAGAGAGGGAAAGGTAAGACAGAAACCAGTGGGTGACAGGTGGACTAAGGAGGGCTGATGGATGATAGATAGGTGGAGCCAAAATGGGGAAGGGCTGGATGGATTTGGGAGATGGCCAGGTGAGTAATTGGAGGAAGTGATTAAAAAGGAGCCAGGTTGGGGGTGAGGGAATTAAAGGGGAGGGTGAAGGTGGGGACAACTGCAGGAGGATGATGAGGAAGGTGATAATGGGAAACATTAGGAGGAGGTGAAAGGAAGATGGGGGGGAAGGGGATCCAGTGAGTAAAATGTGTGGGTATTAGATGGATGGAACCAGGAGGAAGAAGGGGCTGAAAATGGTTGATGTAGGCAAGGAATGTGGAAAAGGGACAAACATGAGGAGCAAGGATTAGAAGGAGAGAGAGGGGAGCATAGGAGGCAAGTTTGGGTAATATGGTTTCCTGAAGTTGGAAAGTTAAATGTTCATACCACTGGGTTAGATTAGAGGCTGTCCAGGCAAAATATGAGGTGTTCGTCCTCATTTTTGCTTTGTGCCTTATTCAAGAAATGGAACTGGCTGAGGGTAGGCAGTGTGGGGCCTGGAAGGGGAGTTGAATTGGTATGCCATTGGGAGCTTGGGATGGCTTTTGGACAGAATGCAAGGGCTCTACATATCGATTGACCAGTCTGAGCTTGGTCTCACTGAGGCAGAGGAGGCTATACCAGGAAAACTGACTGTAGTAGACAAGGTTAGAAGTATCTATGAATCTTTGCCCATGAAAATTAGATTAGAACTTGGTTCTGAAAATTAGTTTGAAAGAATTTCTTGGGTAGACGTAAAGCAATGTTTTATTTAATAAATATGCCCATCACCCACACATTTCTTCTACTTTTCCTCTCTTTCCTCCACCCCTTAACCCTCACACCCACTGTACCAAAGTAATACACAAAAGTCTGCAGACACAGTGATTGAAGTAAAAACACAATGCTGGAGAAACTCAGCAGATCAAACAGTGTCCTTTATATAGCAAAAATAAAAATACATAACTAATGCTTTGGGCTTGAGACCTTTATCAAGGTATGGAAAAATGTCAGTAGGCGCCTAAACAAAATGGTAGTGGGGGAGGTGTAAGGGGAGGACCTTGGTCCCAAAGGCAGAGGTAATAGGTGGATAAGGGAGGGAACATCAGCAATCAAGGCAAGGAGGGATGACTCTGTGAATAGAGAGGAAAGGGGATGGAGAGCTGAGGGAAAGAAGACAAGGGGGAAGGGAGGGAAAATGGAAAATAGGTTATCAGAAACCTGCAAAGTCCATGTTAATGCCATCCATTTGGAGAATGCCCAGATGACAATCAAGTGTTCCTCCTCCAATTTGCGGGTGGTCTTGGTGGGATAATACACAAGACCATGGACAGACGTGAGTATGGGAGTGGGACACAGAAATGAAATGGTTGACCAGTGGGAGATCCCTGTCAATGATGCGGACAGAACAAAGGTATTCAGAGAAGCGATCTCCCAGTCTGCAACCACTCTCTCTGATGTAGAGAAGGCCACAAAAGGAGTGGTCCTGGTCCCTTCAGAAGGCAGAGAGGGGAAGAGAGGTGTGTCTAGTTGTGGGAACATGTTGTTGGTGGTGGAAATTCCTGAGGATAACGTGCTGGATGCAGAGTCTGGTGGGGTGACAAGGGGAATCCTCTGTTTGTTATGCCTGGGGCAAAGGGGGCCAGGGCAGATGAGTGGCAAATGGAGGAGATGCAGGTAAGAACTGAGTTGATGGTGGTGGAGGGAAAGCCATATATGTGGAAGAAGGTAGACATTTCAGATGATCTTAACTGGAAGACCTAATCTTGTTAACAGATGCAGCAGAGACAGAGAAATTATGAGAAGGGAATAGAATCCTTGCAGGGGACTAGGTGTGAGAACGTATAGTCGAGGCAGTTGTGGGAGTTAGAGAGTCTGTAAAATATGACTGGAAAGCTTGTCTCCCAAGATGGAGACAGTGAGATCAAGAAATTGGAGTGTGTCAGAAATAGACCAGCTGAATTTGAAATTGGGCTGGAAGTTGGCAGCAACATGAATGTGATTGACAATCTCATCATAGATACATGAGGCAGCCCCAATATAGTCGTCTCTACAGAAGAGGAAAAGTTGAGCCTGCGTAGCTTGCAGCTTGAATTGCCCCACAAACAGGCAGGGATAATTGGGACCCACTGTTGCAACCTGCTCACCAACCTTCCATTCATCTTCCTGATCTATCAGTAAGTCAATGCTTCCCTACCTTACCAGGCTCCATCTGTCCATCAACCCCTCCACTCCTGGAGTCTGTAGAAATGTGTGGCTCTAGAAATGTACAAGGACTGCCTAAAGAAATCTCTTGGTGCCTGCCACATTGACCACCGCCAGTGGGCTGATCTCGCCTCAAACCGTGCATCTTGGCGCCTCACAGTTCGGCGGGCAGCAACCTTCTTTGAAGAAGACCGCAGAGCCCACCTCACTGACAAAAGACAAAGGAGGAAAAACCCAACACCCAACCCCAACCAACCAATTTTCCCCTGCAACCGTGTCTGCCTGTCCCACATCGGACTTGTCAGCCACAATCGAGCGTGCAGCTGACGTGGACTTTTACCCCCTCCATAAATCTTCATCCGCGAAGCCAAGCCAAAGAGAAATGTTCATGGTGTCACCACCCAAGGACAGCTGTGGCTGGATGGAGTTTGTTCATTGAATGTTGACAGTTTGCATGAAATATAATGTAACAAAATATCTTGACTGACCACCGGAGTTTTTCCTCAATTTCATTGGAACTAATTTAATTTTTTTTCTGCTTTATCTAATGCTTCAACTGTTTGATAAATCTTGTTCCATCTTTCACAATGGATTTTTTCACAATGTGTCTTGGGGCATTGTATACAGTCAAATTTCCACAAATGCAAATTATTTTAATCTTGATGGGATGGCTATCGAACACTTTGATGCAACCTTCAGATAGAAGATTTGCCTTATGAAAAACCTCAGTAGCAGCATTTTGCCTGCACAGTGTCCATAACTGTTTTATGCCATTGTTTATGAAAACACAGAAATGCTGAAGGAACTCAGCAGGTCCAGCAGCGTCCATAGGAGGTAAAGGTATATAACTGATGTTTATTAGATTGAAAGACTTCTATTACCAAACACAAGTGGAGTTTTTTCTGCTTCTGGATATTTTTCCTGGAACTACCTAATATTGCCAGTTTCAAATGTAGTTCAAGGAACTGGGCCTTCCATTAAAAATGGCAAGAAGAGTTATGAGCATGTCACCACTTCATTTTGATCCTTCTACCAGCATCTTGTCAAATTCCACTCAACTAAGAGTGAATTTGCTCCTGATGAATCAACTGCTGTCCAGCCCAATAATGATAAATTAGCATTGAAGTGTGCTGTGATAACCAAAACATTCATTCCGTTTCTCGTTTTGGCCCAGGATTCTCACCAGGAGCGAAGGATCAGCAAGCACCACTGACTTTGAAGTATATTTTGATTTTTGCGACAAATATCTGGCATTTTCACACCAATGCTGCGACTGCTTTTGTGAAGACTGGATCTGTCTGCCATACGTGTAATTAGATTTCTGGTTTCTAGCAGATTTAATTTTGGCTGTGATGGAACCATTCTGTATATTTACCACAGGTATTGATAGCGTATTCAACATGCCAAATCTTAGATGACTTTTAGTCGAGGCAATGACATGTCTTCTTCATGGTTGCCTTGGGTTGAGTCCAGGTAAGGTATTCAAAGGAATTTGAAGGAATTAACCCTCTCCACTGACATCCCATCAAGGTAGATGGGATGACACTACATTGCCATCTCATTCCTTGGCTTCATCTTCCTAAAATCCACAATAAGCTCCTTGTCTTCAACTTCAAGTCAACTTTATATATTTATTGTTCATACTATGCTCGCACAGTAGGACAAGATTGTGTTTCTCCAGGACCACGGAGCATATTTACATAGATGTAATTTAGGAAACTGTTAACACATTAAAATATTATGGTACTAAGACGTAGACACTGAAAGTCCACAGTGCACTATGCACATCTGTACTGGGAGTTCAGGAGCCTAATGGCTTGGGGGAGAAAGCTGCTTCCCACTCTGGACGTAAGGGCCAGAGTGCTACAGTACCTTCTGCCAGATGGCAGAAGGGAGAGCAGTTTATATGTGGAATGTATGGTATTTTTCACAATGTTTATTGTTTTCTGCCTGCATCGTATAGTAGATGTCCTTCATGTTTGGAAGAAGTTCCCCAATGGTCTTTTCCACTGAGTTCACTGTCCTCTGCAGGGTCTTGCAGTCTGAGGTGGTACACCTTCCAAACCAGGCAGTGATACAGTTGCACAGGATGCTCTCAATACATCCTCTGTAGAATTTGGTGAGGATGGAGGGGGTTGGGTGGGGAAGATGGACTTTCCTCAGCCTTTGTAGCAAGTAGAGGCTCTGCTGGGCTTTCTTAGGTATGGAGCTGGTGTTGATGGACCAGGAGAGATTCTCTGCCAGGTGCGGTGCACTCTGAGGAAATTGATACCCCTGATGACCTCAATGGTGAAGCTGTCAATTGTCAGGGGAGTGTGATCTCCTCGGGCCTTCCTGAAGTCGACAACCATCTCTTTTGTTTTTTTAAATGTTAGGATACCGGTTGTTTGTTCTGCACCAGTTTGTTAGTGTCAGCACTTTGTCTCTGTACGCTTCTTGCTCTTACTGATAAAGTCCACCACTGTCGTGTAGTGATGTGGGTCGTGCTGTGTTTGGCTGCACAATCGTGGGTCGGCAGAGTGAACAGCAGTGGTCTGAGTATGAAGCCCTGGGGGTGCCCCGAACTCTATGTGATAGTCTTGGAGGTGCTATTTCTGATCTGGTCTGCTTGCGGTCTCCCCGTCAGGAAGTCGAGAATCCATTTGCAGAAGGTGGTGTTTAGGCCCAGCAGACCTAACTTGCTTATCAGGTCCTGAGGTATGATCGTGTTGAATGCTGAACTGAAATCAATAAACAGCATTTGAACATACAAGTCTTTATTTTCCAAATGGGTGAAGGCTAGATGTAGGACAGTAGTGATAGCATCATCCGTGGAGCGATTGGATCTAGATGTGAACTGCAGGGGGTCCAGTGAGGGGAGCTGCAGGTGCTTGTTGTGGCCCATGATGAGCCTCTCGAAGCACTTCATGATGATGGACGTCAGAGTGACAGGATGGTAATTGTTGAGGCAGGACACAGATGACTTTGGCACGGCTGGCTGTCATAGGTGGGACAGCCAGCGTGGGCTATCAGCGCGGGGACATCCCACGTGGGATGTCCCCACACTGATCACTTTTCCCCCCAGCAGGGGAGAAGGGGGCAGGAGTGGCCCGCGGGGGAGTGTGTGGCTGGGGCGGCCGGCAGGGGAGTACGGGGCTGGAGCGGCCAGCACCCCTCTCCCCCGCCAACCGCTCCAGCCCCCTTCTCCTCAGCTGACCGCTACAGCCCTGCAGTCCCCGCGCTGACAGTCCATGCCAGCTGCCCATGCTGTGACGTCCTGCACCGGGGGAAGGGGCAGGTGGAAGAGGAGCTGTCAGGCGCTCGCCAGCTGACTGTCATCCCAAATGCAGCCGCTTTCAGGCGGCTGCATTCAGATGGCTGTGGAGGCCACTGTGCTGCGGTGATTATCCCTCTCGGAGGAGGGTTACAAAGTTCGCCATGAGGAGCCTCCTGCGCATTCATGTGGCCTCCTGACAGCCGCATATTGCCAAAATATGCGGCTTTACAAGCGGGCCAATTGGCCACCTGAAAGTGCCTACTGTAAGATACAGCACCCGATCGATTGGAGGAGGGGTGGTCTTCTCCACTGCCACATCGTTTTTCACCTCAAACCGCGTGTAGAAGTTGTTCAGTTCATCTGGGAGGGAGGCATCACCAGCACATGCAGATGGAGTAGTCTTGTGGTTAATGATTCTCTTCCACATGTGTCGCTTGCTAACATGAGAGAGCAGGATTCTTGGTCTCCGTCCATATCCTGACTCATCATTTCCCATTATTCAGCCACAACGGTGGAGTCATTAATTAATTTATTGATTGATTTTGAGCTGAATTTGGCTACGCAATCATGAGCCTGGGAAAAATTTTTCACTGAGTTGTGTTTTTTAAAATTGTCTTGAAGCCATAGACCTACGTGGGTTCCTTGTACTTGAATAAATTAATAAGCAAGGAAACAACTTTTCATTATTGTAGGTGTGGAGGGTGATTGAACTCCCACATCAGATCCCAAAATGACCGTGAGCTCTTCCTTTAAATTGAATAACTTGTTTCTTACAACTCCAGTTTTTAAGATACTTTTGGACTACAACTCTGGGAGATGTGTGAAAAGAGTATAGTTTACAGAATATAGAGAAGGAGTAATTAGTTCCAAGCAAGGGCAGCATGAATGTGTGGCTGTGGGTTCATTCAGGAGCCTGATGGCTGCATCTGAGAAGCTACCTTGAAGTTGTTGGTGTGTGCTTTCACACTCTTGAACATTCTCCCCAATTGGAGGAGGGGGAAGTGAGTGTGATGGGTCTTTGAATATGTTGGTTGCCTTTCCTAGGCAGTGGGAAATGTAGATGGAGGGGAGAGAAGTTTGCATCACATTGTATCATCTGCAATTCTGAGCAGAGCAGCTCTCAGTCCAGCACTGCATACTGCATACTCCATCCAGAGGTGGTGTAGGGCATTGTAGAACTACTTTCCTTCCCCCCCATAATCTCCCTGCATCTTTCTTAGCTTTGAATATTAAATTTTTATTAAAAAGTTGCAAGTGGCGCTTTAAATGTTCTGTGGTAAAGCAATTAATGCTCCATCAGGCTTCGACACTATTTCACTTCTGTCTTCATTAGAACTCCTGGTGGTCAAATCTGCTGTCTCTATAGCACCTTTCCCACTGGCACATTGTCCCAGGAATTAACTGGGACAAAGAAAACAGAAAGCGGGTGTCAAATGACATCATTTCACTCCAGGAATTGATAGCCCCTGCGTCAGATGACTCCGGTGTGCTGATTAAACCAGTGGAAAAACGACAGTAGAAAGTCACCTGTTTCCAGTTGAAGGGAGACACTCCGATCCTCAGGGATGAGTTGTGTTCCTGTCCCAGTTAAAGGTCGCTCAAACAGCTTCCTATCCCAGGCCATGCTGCAGTAGCATGGCCAATTAACTGGGATGCCGGGGAAAAAGTGCTTATAAGAGTCCTGCTCATGTGACTTCCCTCTCACCGCCTGTCTTTCTGGATAAAGCAACAAACTTTTCTCTCTTCTTCCAGGGGATAAACTTTGGGCACAATCAGTACTTGATTGTTGCCACTCAGATTTCTCCACAGTTGTGAATGGTCGCAGCTGGTACTAGCCCTTAAAGTGACAGTCCCTAAGTGAAAACAGGAGCTTGTTATAATATTACTCATGAATTTACATCTTAACCTTTTTCATACCTTTTAATAGTCTTTTTAATTGAACATTTTTACTGCAATGTTTTTATTGTCCAATAACAGCATCACATGGTCATGCAATTAACCATGATCAATGGCCACTGCTCGTTTTCAAAGCAATTAGCTTATTTTTTCATGTTTTTAACATTGGCTTTTGTTATTAAAAAGAGACACCGAATTTTCTCTAGCCGTAGAAGCACAATTTGATTATTTTTAGTTTTCAGCTTGTGGCTGTGGAACTGCAGCTCCCCTTCAGTGCATCTTTCACAGATGGCAAAGACATCGTCAGCATCTGGAAACAGCAACTTCATCATATGCGGGTTCTTAGAGAGGCACCTTCAGGAAGCTTTTTGAATGTTTTGCTTCTAGACATTGTTAATCATTCAAGTAGTGCCTCCAAAGCAAATTAAATGTTTATCTAATTCTTGTTTAAGTTAGTAACTTTAGTTAAAAATACAGTGACTGCATCTTGTTAGCCGTGAAGCAGTTTGGCCATTTCTGAAGATGGGGAAAGTATTGCAAAAATAAATGCTTTCTTTATTTCTCTTTGTCCACTTTAGTACATGTCATTTTGGTGGCTGCTTTGTTTCAAAAAATAAATTTGATGTCACAATCGCATATCAGAACATGTATAAAATTAAATTATTGAATATACTTTACTGACCGCATAGCCTGTAGAATCCAAATTAACATTGGTATCAAAACAGCAAGTGCCTGTCCAGGCCCTTTTACACAGCCACCTAGAAGAAGAAAATTTCAGGAAAATGACTGTGGCCACTCTGTAAGAAATAGGCCTGATGAATGTGACGTTTCCCCTCTGACAAACTCTGCAATACAGGTGGCTGTGTAAATGACCATATCAGGACACACTGGAGGAAGTATGCTAATTTTTTTTGGAATAATTCCAAAGTGTCTGTGTAAAAATGCCTTCTGATGAACCTGACCCGTCAAAAACAATAGGAGCAGTAACTGTTTAGACAAAACATCTGAGGCTTGGTTTGCGAACAAAACCATTAAATTCTAATTTGATTGTGAAAGATACTATTCTTTTGATCTACTTTTGTGTTTTGGCCCTATAATTTGAACAATATTTTGACTGAATAAGCTAATACAGCTGGTGAAATTTGGCAATAATTTTATTTAAAATGTTCACCATTGATTTGAAGAATGATGAATAACACATTTTCATCTGTTTCAAAACTCTGCTAGTAGTTGTATAAACTTAATGAATTGTTCATATTTCAGCAATAACTTGTTCCATGATCAGCATTCTGAATCTGGTACATGGAGCTTAAATTTAAATTTGCTTTGTTGGTAGAATCTGGTTTAAAAATACCATAAACAGTAGAAAGATGGAACATCCAGAGCTTGCACATTTTTTTCTTTTGGGCAGGCTTGCAGCCTTTTGCACGCCAGATGTGATCCTTTTTTTTTCCCCTGTGACCGTCTCCCAGTTTCCAAAAGTTTAATTCAAAGCACTTGCACCAGAATATTTAGTGACTTTGATTCTCGGTCTCCTCCACCCCCCCCCCACCCCCTTTTTAAGACTGCTGATGTCTACCTACTTACTGTCAGAGGTGTCTACCTAATGTTTTGTGTTGCTTGCCAATTCTAATTGCTTTATAGAAATATGGCCAGCAAGCAGTCCAATTGTGTCATTTCAAAATTCAGTAAATGTCATTTTTACCCCCTCCATAAATCTTCGTCCGCGAAGCCAAGCCAAAGACAAAGAAATGTCATTGTTTCCATGAGCCCATTAATCCAACTTTTATTTTGATCGTAAACATATTTACAGTACTAGATGTTTGTTTTTATTGCAGAAATGACCTAAAAAATGGTGCAAAATGAAAACAATAATAAAGCTAAAAACAGTTTGAGGTTAAAATAATTAATTCCATTTTTCCTGGGATACAGTTGTTGTTTTGTGTACTTGCCTTTCCTGAGTGTTATTTTTTCCCATGTTAGAAACCCAATTACGATTTGTAAACTAAGTGTGAATGCTATGCTGCTCTACTGGGTTTCTATATTAATCATTGGTGAGACAGACAAGAAAAGTTAAATTGGCTTGTTTTACTTTTAAATTTATTTGTGGGTTTTCTCACTTGTGGTTAAAGTAACTGGTTGAAGTATGCTTTTCTACGGTTTGGTGTGAATTTCTCTTGATCTGGAAATAAAACTTTAGATCTAGCCAAGTGAACCAGACGCAAAACTTTCGAATGTATGGCTGTGTAAGAAATAATATTGGGTGTGTTAAATACAAGAAGAAATGGTTACTACAATTGAAGTGCCCAAAAGAGAAAATATGGTCTTTCAAATTGGACACTTGAATTGGGTTGATTTCATGTGCCACAACTTTTGAAAATATTTCACACCTGATTCACTCAAATTTCATATTGAACTAGTGGTAAATCACAGGTCACCACCATTTAAAACAGGAATATGCGAAGAAGCATTTGTGACAACTATTACAGGGATTGAGAAATTAAAAATGATTATCAAACTGCTAGAAAAAATGAAAATTAAATAAAATGTTTTAAAAGGCTCTTTTAAATTATATTTAACTGAATATTTAAAAGATTTGTACCAGACACAAACATGCTTGTTCTTTTTAAAAAAAATTGCTTGAATGTTTTTTCATTGAAATACCTGTATTTGCATCTGCTACTTTTCTTTGAAGCTAATCTTTACCAATCTACTGGACACAATTTGTATGACCTCTCAGATGTTTAAAATGAGGGCTGAGATAAATGCCACAGGATCACCTGAAATGGATATCCTGATTACCTTTACTAATTTTTACAAAATAATTGTATGATTAAAAATAAGTTTTGAGGATTAATTTGTTCTCAACTACAACAGAATGCATTTAATGGTAGGGTGAGTTAAATACCTTAAGTATTGTGTTGCATTTAAACCTGGCCGGCTTTGTGCAACATTTAACGTGGTTGATATCTAGAACTTGCTGCCCAAGGTGACAGTGGAACCCAGTACAGTAACTGTTTAAAAGTCTTTTAGACAGGTTCTTGGAAAGGTAAGGCATGCAAAGATGCAGATATGTGTATAGATGGTTAAAAGCCTGACGATGAGTTTGTTATATAATTATGTTTAAAGAGGTACAAGGACTGCTTAAGGAAATCTCTTGGTGCCTGCCACATTGACCACCACCAGTGGGCTGATATCGCTTCCAACTGTGCATCTTGGCGCCTCACAGTTCGGCGGGCAGCAACCTCCTTTGAAGAAAACCACAGAGCCCACCTCACTGACAAAAGACAAAGGAGGAAAAACCCAACACCCAACCCCAACCAACCAATTTTCCCTTGCAACCATGCCTGCCTGTCCCACATCGGGCTTGTCAGTCACCAACGAGCCTGCAGCAGACGTGGACATAATCCTCCATAAATCTTCGTCCACGAAGCCAAGCCAAAGATGTTTAATGTAGAGATAAACTGAAATTTTTACTGTCACCAAACAAATACAAGTTATTACCAACTATAATAGTACGTTAAATTATGGAAATGTACCAAGACAGAAAAAAAGGATAATAAAAGGATAGAGTGGTAAATACTCACAGTTGCAATTAGTGTTAGAAATGAAATGTCATTCATGCAGACATATGTTCAGATGGTCCCAGAATAGGTCCCAGAGTCAGGGCAGTGCAGGGAGGTTCCAGAGCCTGATAGGTGTTGGATTAAAAACTAGTCTTCAATTCATATGTGCTGATCTTCAGTCTTTTGTACCTTTTGCCTGAAGAAACCACTGAGAAGAAATTGTGGGTGATGGAGGTCCTTGAATTACCAAACCAGGCCACAATTTAACCAGACTGTTTACTTTCCAAAGTGCACCTGTAGAAATTTGATGGAGGATTTGACATTGTGTCAAATACTGGATACCAGATACTATTTATCATCATGTAATAAAGCAGAAATGTAATATGATACAAAATTACCTTTAGTCTGCTATAAGGGAGGCAAAGATCATCATTAGAGCATTGCCTGGTGCCCAATATTGTCAGAGAAAGAGAAGCAAAAGAGAGTCCACCCAGGGTCATCCAGTGTCTGTGAATTCACCTTCCAAGCTCCCACAGCCACTGCAGCTGCACAAGACTCTAATTCAGTTCAAAATCTAGACACCCCGAGCCCAGATCCAAATCTATGACATGATGAAGAAGGCTTCAGCGTCCAGGGTCCATCGAGAGCTCTCCTTGCCCTCTCCATCCTTTCAAATCCCGGTTCTGATACCTGATTCTCATGGAGCAGTTTCCAGCACCCTTCTTTCTGGTGCAAGTCCTTTGACCTCAAGCCGCTAGCAGCCCACAGCGTCTGTGGGTTCCTCGACTGCAAGTTGCCAACAACTCGCCACGTGTGTATGTCCTTCAGGCACAGAGCCCCTTGCTGGAGGGTCGTCTCCTCTGCTTCTTCTCAATGGGGAGTGGGGGTTGCTCTAACCATTACTGGTCTCCTGTGCCAGGTTGCTGCTGACCTGTGTCTGAGACCTCTTGAGGCTGCAGCACAGTGGCGTCACTAGGATTGGTATCACCCAGTGCAGTAACTCATGGTGTCATTCCCTCCCATGGACCTCCTCCCATACCGGACCGTACAGAATCCTTAGTAATGTTTTTTTGGGCTAATGTTACTTGTAAATAGTAATTCCTGTATATCGCTGAATGTAATGGCAAAAGTAGCGAGGTAAACAACTAGCAAAATTAAAATTACACCTTTAAATTACGACATCATGCACAGTCTAAATGTATTTATTTATTTACATAGTTTCATGTGGTTAAAGTGAAAGTTTGGTTTTAAAAACACAATAGAATTCGAATAAATATATTTAAGAACGACATCAAAATTATGTTGATTTTTGGGGCGTGATAACCAATTATATTGTATCATGCGTAACCTCGTGTTTATTGTATTTCTCATAATTCCAGAGCATAGCTTTTCCCATATTTCATTTTTTATCTTTATGTTTAGATCTTGTTCCCACTTTTGTTTGGGTTTATAGCTTAGTTCATCATTTTCTTTCTCTTGCAGTTTGATGTACATGTTTGTTATAAATCTTTTAATTATCATTATGTCTGTAATCACATATTCAAAGCTGCTTCCTTCTGGTAACCTCAGTCTGCTTCCCAATTTGTCCTTTAAGTAGGTTTTCAGTTGATGGTATGCAAACATTGTACCGTGAGTTGTACCATATTTGTACTTCATTTGTTCAAATGATAATAAATTATTTCCCAAAAAACAATTTTCTATTCTTTTAGTCCCTTTTCTCTCCCATTCTCTAAAGGCAAGGTTTTGCAATTTGGGCATGTGAGAAAGTGAAAAAGTTTTGGGAAGATCTAAATCAGGTATTAAATAAAATCACAAAAAGCAACATACAAAAAAATCCAGAGATCTTTCTTCTAAGTAATACAAGAAGTAAAGAATTGGGCCTCAAACTGGATGAAGCACAAAAAAGATTTATGATGATAGCCTTAGCTGTAGCAAAAAAATGTATAATGTCAACTTGGAAATCAGAAGAGAGCCTGAGAGTACAGCAATGGTACTTAGAAATGAATAAATGTTTCCCATTGGAAAAAATAACATAAAAAATAAAGTCACATTATTCGAACAAATTTGGGAACCGTACATGGAATCCAACAGAGAGGGCTGACCGCGGACCTCTACCCCCTAAAATGATAGAATGAGAAGAAGACGAAATGAACTGACCCAGTGTGTAAAAGTAGATGACACAATTTTCTTGTTTATTTTCATTGTGTGATGACATTATTTAATGGGTTTATTGTATCGTATATGTTGAATGTATAGTGGGTAGGGAGGGGGGGAAAAGGGGAGAAAATGACACTGTATATTCAAGAGGGAAATGTTTGTGTGTACTTTGGTTAATATGGTTCATAGTGTGAAAAATAAAAATATTATTTTAAAAAATTGTGTAGATTTTAACATTAAACTCTAATGTTACATTCTCAAAAATGCTATAGATACAGGTTCACAAATGCTAATTACCACAATATTGTAGCTAAAACACCAGAAAATTTGACTAAAGCAACGACTATAAAAACACCAGCAGCAATGAAAACAACAGCGTGTGCTTGTAGCGCGTGCAGGCGAAAGCACGTGATTCGACCCATCGTTGTAATTGGGTAATAATGACAGCTCTGACTAGAGCACATTATAAGGTTCAAAAAGTAAATTAGCTCGAGTTTTAGCCTTGTAGGTATATTGATACATGTAAGCTGGGATTACAAAAAAATGTTTGTTGTTATAACTAACTACTGGGATATTTTAATTTTTTTTTAAATTAATTTCTTCTGAAACACTGCACAAAAATTTTATAGACAGTCATTTTTGGTGTCACCCTCTCTGCTGTCACCCAGTGCAGTTTGCACCTCTCTAGTGACGCCAGTGCTGGAGCATATGCAGGCACCACCATCTTGAGCCTAGACCCTGCAGTCGCTGGTTTTTAAATGAAATGCCTTTGATTCCTTTACTAGGTTGTTTAAAGCCCAGCAGTAGGACTGGATGGTAGTGCGGGGAAGCATTGTGTCTCCGCTCCCTGCTCTTTCCAGATCCACACCAATGGCAGCGCTGCCCTTATCGTCTTCAGACTTAGAAAGTAGAGATTTTGGTGTGCCATCTTCATAGATGGCTCTTGGATAGGACTCTCAGGAATTTGAAGGGACTAACACTTTCCACAGCCAATGCAGAGAGATGCATGGCCTCTCAGCCTACCCATCCTAAAATCCACAATAATCATCTTCATCTTGTTGAGATTGAGAGAAAAGTTGTTGTTCTGGCACCACCCAACCAAATTCTAGATCTCCGTTTTGTATTTTGATTCTTCTGCTGTCTTGGGAAGACTGCTAACATATGAAAGGACCCATTCCACCCAGGTCACCCTCTGCTCCCCACCCCTTCTTCGGGCAGAAAATGCATGTTATTCAAGGACAGCTTTTTTGCTGTTATCAAACTCTTAATGGACTTCTCACTAGCAAAAAAGCCCTGTTTTCTCCATTTTGCACTAATTGACATTGGAACGCTGCTCACTACACAGTGCTTCTTATTATTGCAACATGACTTCATTTTCCTGGCTAGAATGCAAAAAGGTTTTTACTGTCTCATGATACATGTGACAATAAACTGCTCAATGAGGAGAAAAACCTTTGGACTATTAGAGGATTTAGAAAATAAAATTTGAGCAGCAGTATTCAGAAAGTTGTTTTTTAAAAATATTTTTAAATGTAATTAATTGTCATGTAATTTGGCAATTTGTTGTTAGTATTTTTGATCCCTGCTAAGATCCTAAAAATTGCATATTATATATTTTCAAGGCTTTTTGAAAGCCTATGGAAATTGTGAAATAATTTCAAATCTTTCAATCTTTACAAAGAATTGAAATTATGCTTGGTCGATGTTTCAGGATATTTTCAACACCATTTTTTGATTTTACAGAGGTTCCAGCTGAAATGGTCTAATTCTAATTCTGTTTACAATAAAGATTAAGCAAAATTACCTATGTTGTTACATATAGTGGATTTATTAATGGTGTTTCCCTAGGAATTGGATATAAAACAAATTTGATCTTCCAAAAGCTGCACAGACAAATATTCCTAAGAACCCATTTTGGTGATGAAGCATCCCACATTCCTTTGATTTAATCAGAAGGATCTTTCATGTAACCTTTCTTTTTTTTTAAAAATTTTTTATTTTTCACACCATAAATCACAATAGCCATGATATACACTTTTTCTTTTCCACACATTTACAGTGACTTTTTCTCCCTCCCCCCTCCCTCCTCCCAAGCCACCCCCCCATCCCCCCCCCTCTCATCCATTTTAGTTATACAATCTAGGTTGCATTAATTCAGTTAGACAATGTTGTCATTCAACAAAAATACACCAGAAATTCTACTGAGTCCATTCTTTTCTTTTCTTCTCCTTCCATCAACTTAGGTAATTTCTTCAAGCCCTTCGTGAAAGCTTGTGCACCAGTTTGTTTGAAGAGTGACTCTTCAAAGGCTCTTAAGTGTTTGACTTGAAGTTCCCCCTGCAGTTTTGTTCAAAGAGCTTTTTTTAAGCCCTTTTGCATGGTTATTATATCTACGTAATTTTGGCAATTTTCCATGAAGCCTGATCCTTCGGTGCAACCCAACTTTGGATTTTTGTGGCATCTTTTTCTTTATCTAGGACAGTGGTATCTACTATTCAAATCCAATCCAAGAGAAATTGTTTATTTAGAACTAGAAATTCATTGTCACACTAAAAATGGATGTTCATTATTCAATAGTACTTATTCTCAACAAATAAGACTCTGTGGTGGACTATGGGGTTTTGATTGTATTCATATCACTGGAATGTTTTTGAAATGCAATTAAAACTTCCTGGAATGACAGGCTAACATTGTGTATCTTCATAAGAGAAGTAGGGGGAAGAGTTACGTTACAGTTGAAGGAAAGGCATATTACATAAGATGATAAAACTAATGTTTAATGTTTGTCAAGTATAAGAATCTCTAAGTCTGCTTGTCTAACTTCCAGTATTTTAAGTGACCACACTTCAGAAATATTCACAAATAACCTATACAAGTGCAAATTCTTTCTTTACATCCATAATCCCTCTGCAGAAAACATACATGTGAAATGTTAAGCAACATAGCTCTAATCAATGTGTCACTTTTGTTTTGCGTAGATCCCTAGAGATGATCTTAGTCAGAGAAAACATTATCCCTACAAATATATCAACCCTTTGTATGAATAAATTATCTCCTATTCTTCTGAACTCCTAGAAAATAGTCCCAGCCATCTCAATCGGCTATCTCAGATCCCAACTGGTGAGTTTTTGTTACTTTACCCCCTGAAGCAGGTATGTGCAGAATATTCCGTATGTGGACTTTTCGTGCCATGTATTATTGGAGTAAGAGGACTTTAATCATGAATTTAAATCTTGTAAAAATTGGGCAGTATAGTATTTTCCTTAAGACAGTTAATTTTCTAAAAGTAATTTATTAGGAATGCATCTATTTTTAATAACATGCCTGATTCATGTAAATAAATGCAAATTTTGTTTGGCCACAGTTGAATCAGCTGAATATCTTTTATAGCAGTTTAGTGAACAATCCCTCTGTAAATTGAACCATAACTCTTTTTGCATATGCCAGCACGTGCCTTTCTAAACCATTTAAATGCAGGTGGTGAAACTATTTTCTTGGACATAGCTAAATACCAATTATTTTCATAAGTGAGCTGGAAGTCATGAATGGACTTCCTTAAATATTTCAATATTGTTTATGACACCATGCTAAAGATTTAATATTGAAGGATTGTCTTTTTGTCTTGAGCATAATTTCTAACAATTCTTCTGCGGTTTAACCTTCTGAATTTGATTAAAGCTTGCCCTTGGAGCTTTCTGGTTAATCATCTGGCTGATTGCATAAATTTGCTTATCTCATTTTTAAACCTTGAGGAGTTGCGCTTGATACCATTTCTCCTGTACCTGGAATAGTGTAAGTAAAGTCTTTATTACTAAAGAGAGGCGTCATTGTTAATTATTTACATACTTGGGGGAAATAATTTTAAAGAATATCTCATTTGTATTTTTGCAACTTTTTACCCTCTAATACATGTTGCAGGACAGTTACTGGTAGCTTTGAAACACAGCCCTGACTGTAACCTTTTTACTTACCAAGACACAAGAGAAACTTGTCCGTGAACTACTCTTTGCTGACGATGCCGCTTTAGTTGCCCATTTAGAGCCAGCTCTTCAGCGCTTGACGTCCTGTTTTGCGGAAACTGCCAAAATGTTTGGCCTGGAAGTCAGCCTGAAGAAAACTGAGGTCCTCCATCAGCCAGCTCCCCACCATGACTACCAGCCCCCCCACATCTCCATCGGGCACACAAAACTCAAAACGGTCAACCAGTTTACCTATCTCGGCTGCACCATTTTATCAGATGCAAGGATCGAGAATGAGATAGACAACAGACTCTCCAAGGCAAATAGCGCCTTTGGAAGACTACACAAAAGAGTCTGGAAAAACGACCAACTGAAAAACCTCACAAAGATTAGCATATACAGAGCCATTGTCATACCCACACTCCTGTTCGGCTCCGAATCATGGGTCCTCTACCGACATCACCTACGGCTCTGTCTTGGGTAAACTTGTACCTTTCACTTTGTTCGTTTTAGATTGGTCACAGTGTTTGAGCTACCGAAAGAAAATAGAGACACACACCGAGAGCAGTTCAGTCTACACAAATGTTTATTACAAATATAAAGCAGGTTTCAAACTACAATATGCAAGCCTGCCTAATCATACTTAACAACGCCTGGACTGGTCCCAACTGCCGAAGCGAGGCAATGACGGCACACTTGTAGTAGGCTGCCGGGGCGCCGGTAGCAGCTCCTTCACCTCCCCCGACTGAGACGTTGCTCGGACTCCAGCTGTTCTTCCTTCTTGATAAGGGATGTTCCTATCCCTTGGAGAGTCTAAACTTCAGCAGCAGGACCACAGACTTTTATACCCCAAAAACGATTAATCATGCACCCACTCCCTCTAACATTTGTCAGTCAAAATCAAAGCTGAGCATACTATTCTACAATTAAAAAAGATTAATTATTATGGAGCAGGATGCTATAATATCCTGGTTTATCTCGTAGATACAAAGACTTATTGAAACTTCTAAGGCTTTAGCAATACCGTGCCATCCTGCGTTTAGGGGAGAACAATTAATCATGCACCCACTCCCTCTAACATTTGTCAGTCAAAATCAAAGCTGAGCATACTATTCTACAATTAAAAAAGATTGATTATTATAAAAAAGATTGATTATTATGGAACCAGGATGCTATGATATCCTGGTTTATCTCGTGGATACAAGGACTCATTAAAACTTCTTGAGCAAGACAGGTTGTGACCAATACGTCAATTTCAGAGTGTCGTATTTGACAACTGCTTTCCCTGGGCCTCACGGTGGAATTCCATTTCAAAGTGTATCTTCAGATAACTCCCCATGGCTGAGTTTAATTACATCTGCTAATCCTGAAAGTAAGGTGACCTGAATGTGGCCCCAGTGTTGTTAGTTTCAAACAAGCAAGGAAGCATCTGAGCACATGGTTTTAACCCTTCATTACATTCCACCCCTTGGTCACAATCTGTCATTTGCGAGGCCCAACCAGTATTCGAGTACAAAGGGAGCGAAAAAGAGAAATTAAAACAACAACAATTACAAAGATAAGCAATGATGCGAGCAACCAGCGGAGGATAGTGTGGCCCACTCCCCCAAATGTAGCAGTCAGCCATGAGAAAGGATTCCACCCGAAGCTCATACTGTCCATATGGGCCACAGTACCCAGACGCTGAAGCTCACGAACAGATTTGGAAACATGCTGAACAATATTAGAAACATTACTGGATACATCAGGGACATATGAGCAACATTCAGAGCCAACAACGGCGCATGTGCCACCTTGTTTTGCTAAAAGGAAATCCAGGGCCATACGGTTCTGTAAAGCCACTGTCCTAACTGCAGAAAGCTCGTGGTTAAGGTCATCCAGGCCCCGGTTGACAGATGAAAGGGCAAAGGATGTCTCATTGGCAATAGAGCTCATTAGATTATATAATTTATGAACCTCTCGGGAAAGGCGAACAACGCCGTAACCTGGGATCAGGGCGCCAAAGAAAAGTTCGGCACCTGAAAGGGCACGCCTATGCCGCAGGACAGAGGACACACGCATAAGGGAGGGATGGTTCTGTAAGCGGGAAATATGATGCATGTAGGGCACAGCATATGCCAGGTAGCAGCAACCACCCCAGGTAAGGGGTAACCATGCGTAGGCGCGGGACCCACACACCCAATATGTTCCATTCATCGGGTGCTTGGAAATAAAAGAGGAATATGCTGGACAATCGCTGTATCCCAAAGCATCAGCAGACCTGTTAGGGAACTTACAGAAGCAGACAGAACCCTTCACATGTTGAGAAACGGTAAAATGGGGGGGTACCATATTATAAGGAGGGGTCGGAATATGCCATCCTTGAAAAATACCCAGAATGTCACGTATATTAAAAAACTGGGCCTCCTCAGGCGCAGTCTCAGTTTTATCAATTTCAACCCTGCCTGTGGAGGGATCAAAATATTTCCATGCAGCAACCTCCTTCCGGGTGAAAGGGATGGGGATCATGGGAATACCTGAACCGGAGTGCAAAGGGCCTATGGTACAAACCCAACAATCAGAAACATTCAATCGGTGAGCGTACGCATAGGAAACATGAAGAAAGGAATTGTCGGATAAATTTGGAGGAATGTTTGATGATGAAGGCCATCAATCCTTCACGGACCCGGAATCTGCCCACCATTTAGTTACAGACGGTGCAGAGGCATTACACGATGCAAAGTGGATACATGCACGATCATCACAGAAGTAGGGGGCGATTCCATCAGTCGGTCCATCCACAAACAAAACAAAGGAACCGTGATCGGCAATAACATATTTATACAAGCTGCACTTGAGGCGGGTGACCGAGGACTTCTTTGGTGTAACGCATTGGGCCGTGTCCCCCACAGGCAATTCCTTGGGAACGTCTTCCACATTGCAAATCCAATTACTGGCACCAAAGCAGCTGTTAAGCCAGATCAACAAGAACACAGGACAGAGAACCTGGAACAAAGAATTCTGACACAAGTCACTCACGACGCCGTAAGCGTTCAGTATTTAAACACATCAAGTCATCCTGTCCCGCAATAGCAACCCACCGAGTGTTACCCTGGGCCGGTGTCACTATTTCCCCTTTTACGGGAGGGCCACTAACTGGTGGTGCCACCCATACCTTGTGTCCGACGTTCTCTTGTTCGGGGGTGGGGGAAGGAGGCACTGACCGTTCCTCTGGAATAGGCTGTAGTTCAGAAGCGTGAAGAAGCCGATGGAAAGGTGTACCTCCCTTTAAAGGGCGATGATTCAAATTGTCGACTGCCTGCTGCAGCACATGGTACCACCCCTTCAGAGTTCCCTGTGGTGTTAACAAACGAATTTGTTCCTTCAATAAGCCGTTCATCCGTTCAACTAAACCTGCAGCCTGTGGGTAATAAGGAATATGATGAACCCATAGGATATCGTTGTCATTTGCCCAATCACAGATTGTCTTCCCGGAGAAGTGGGAACCATTATCAGACTGAATTTCCTCTGGTACATCATAACGAGAAAGTAGATGGTTTAATCCTTGAATAGTGCTAGCTTGGTCAGCTGTCTTGGTGGGAAAAGTAAAGACCAAGCCCGAAAAGGTGTCAACCATTACCAGGACGTAACGCTTACCCATACATTCTGGCAGGGGACCTATATAGTCAATTTGCCAGACGGCAGCAGAGCGAGCTCCCCTACTTATTCGGCCATGCGGACCAGGCGGAACGGTGCGGGACTTTGCTAGCTGGCAGGCTGGGCATGTACGTACGACCTCGCGGACATCATCCTGATGGACGGGTAAGGCATGGGTACGGGCCCACATAGCTGATCCCTTCTCCCCCAGGTGGCCACTCTGTTCATGCGCCCATCGAGCCAGGGGAACAGTATCGGTGCGACTGATCGTGGCAAGCTGATCTGCCACCGCATTATGTTGGGCCATGTTTGTCATCGCAGTAGTATGGGCGTCAACGTGGTATACAGTTATCTCCCGATGGTGGGAGGCATCCCACAACAGCTGCCACAGTTGTTTGCCCCATACAGGACGGTCATGTATCAGCCAGTCATTCTGCTGCCAATCAGACATCCATACCACAAGTCCATTGGCCACAGCCCAGGAATCGGTATACAGGCGGAGAGGGTGGTCATAGGGGTCTAGTGGTAGGGTGACCGCCTTCAACTCGGCATACTGGCTAGAGCCACCATCCCCTTCCTCCGATAAGTGAGTTCCTGACTTGGGGTGGTATGCTACTGCCTTCCACTTCTGCTTTCCTTGCACCCACCGGCTGCTACCATCAGTAAACCAGGCATCCTCTTGTTCAGCTGGAGTGAGTGAATCATATGGTTTACCCCATTGGACTGGTGAAGGGGGTAAAGGAGGGGGCAGGGCGGGTTCAATGTCCTCACGAAGAGACGGAAGTTCAGCCACCTGTTCGTGTATGTGGCTCACCCCTTCAGGCCCACTTGTGGCGCGACTCTGAATGTACCATTTCCATTTAACAATAGAAGACTGCTGAGCCCGTCCAATCTTTAAATTAGCATCATTAGCCAGGACCCAGTTCATTATGGGGAGCACAGGTCGCAACTGAATACCTGCATCGCCCGTCATTCTTTCCGTTTCCAGCAGGGCCCAGTAACAGGCTAGTAGCTGTTGTTCAAAAGCAGAATAACGAGTGGCAGCCTCGGGCATAGTTCGTGACCAGAATCCCAGCGGGACTCGGCGACCCTCTTGTTTCTGCCAGAGGCTCCAGGATGCCACCCGATCAGTGACGGAGACCTGTAGCTCAGAGGGGGTATTTGGGATGCGGGGGGAGATGGGCAGGGCCTGAAGAATAGCCTGCTTGGCGGACTGGAATGCCCTCTCCTGATCGTCACCCCATACAAAGTCTGTTTTCTTTCGGGTAACCTTATACAGGGGGCGTAAAAGCAATACCAAGTGTGGAATATGACGTCGCCAGTATCCCAATAACCCCAGGAAACGCTGGGTCTCCTTTTTATTCGCAGGCCTGGCTAGGACTGCGATCTTATTGCGAACCTTATCAGGAATCACCTGTTCTCCAGCATGCCACTGAATACCAAGGAAAATAACCGTCTGGGACGGGCCCTGTATCTTGGTAGGGTTAATGGCCCACCCCCTCTGCATCAGGGCACCTTGGACATTCTCCATACCTTCTCGTACCATCTCTTCTGAGGCGCCTTGGATCATCACATCATCAATATAGTGGTGGATCGAGAGGGAGGGCGGCACTGGTACTGCCTCCAAATCACGAGCAATTAGGCCGTGGCAAATAGTGGGAGAGTGTACGTAGCCCTGAGGGAGGCGGGTGAAGGTATACTGGCGCCCCTTCCAGGTAAAGGCGAACTGATCCTGTGAGACTTCGTCTATAAGAATACTGAAGAAGGCGTTAGCAAGATCAATGACAGCATACCATGTTCCTGAGTTCCCAGTAGCAATGTTTTCAATAAGGGTAACAATGTCCGGAACTGCCGAAGCAAGTGGTGGGGCATGTTTATTTAAAAAACGATAATCAACCGTCATTCTCCAGGAGCCGTCCGGCTTCTGGACAGGCCAAACAGGGCTATTGAAGGGCGACGTTGCAGGCCTCACTACCCCTTCTTCTTTCAAAGCATCAATGGTGGCGGTAATTTCCTCCTGCCCTCCAGGGAGGCGATATTGCGGAATGCATACAGGTTTTGAGGGGGGTGGCACCACCACGGGATCCCACTTGGCTTGACCCACCACTAATCTTTTTGTAATAGTCCGAATTCCGAATGCAAACCCCCCTTGGCTAGTATTAAGGGCTGTACCGGTCAACATATTAATACCCAGAATACACTCGTCAGTGGCAGCTACCAACGCATGTAACCATATGGGGGAAGGGCCATCACCCACCGTGGCACGGACTTTTATTTCCTTTGCCAGGGTGATTGCCCCTCCCATTCCTTCTATTCGAAATGTGGGTCCATTCCAGAGGTCAGGGTTACCAGGAATCACCGAGTGCTCTGCACCGGTGTCAACCAAAGCCAAGTATTGTCGATCATTACCCCCACCCCAGTGAATTGTTAATGGTATGTAGGGCCGCGGATCCCCGTGTGTGCGCCGTGTCTCGATGGAATAGACACGGGAATCCTGCCCACACCTTCAGGCTTCAGAAGGGTTCGGGGGTTTCCAGGACCACATGCTATTGTTATCCTTAAGAGCCTGTTTAACCCATTGTTGTACCTCATCACGGGTAACTGGGGCAGGAGAAGCCGACTCAACAGAAGCAGCAGTGGGAGCAGAAGGCACAGCTGGGCCGGGAGGACCCAGCAACTGGGGATGATGTTCCCCTGCCTTCCTCTTATAAAGGGCATGCAAGACTGCAGTAGGTTTCCCATCAATATCACTTTTAGGTACGCCTAACTTTAACAAAGTTAGAAAAAGCTCTTTTCTGGTCAGTCCATTATTAACAGCAGCCCCTCTCCTTTCATCCTGTCTGTCTGCTTTAACCTGGGTTGTACGTGAGTGGATTTTACCTCCCAACTCCAGTTCTTGGAGTCCAGATAGGGCGAGCACTGCCTCAGATACGAGGTGCCCAATTAGCGGACTAGTTACAGACAGGACCAGTCCCCGTATAGTAGGTTGGGCTGAACGAACCAATCGGGTATGCATTCCAGCTGTGAATAATTCTTCATCAGGGCTCCCCCCATGCATCCACAGCCTCAGGCGCCCCGCATACAGAGCAGAGGCCACGGCCTGTTGGCGAATCACTGCTATACCCTCCTCTGGTGTGCCCCAATGGTTCTGCAAATGCAGATCCCAATCTACTGATGACGGATACACCCGTAACAGGGCTTCTCCTATAGTAACAAGTAAATAGTCTACATCTCTCCTTCTGCCACGTAATTCGGCAGTGACTCGAATATCAGTAGTTAATGATCCTAACCCCAACAATTCCTCAGGGGTCAGATATATGCTACTTCCCCCTTGCTCCCAAACCCGCAGAAGCCAGGCCGCCAAAGTTTCTCCTGTCTTTTGCCTAAAACGATCTCCAATGGCGGCCAGCTCTTTTATAGTAAAGTCACGTATTGTTGTTGACTGCTCCCGACCCCTGTTACCACTCTGGCACATGGGAGGCTGCTGAGACCATCCCGTTGAGGGGGGAGCCCACCTAGCATAAGCAGGGGTTTGGGAGCCTTCCCCTGGGTCCGCCTGGGAGATCGGAGCACCGGTCCCTTCAGTTTCTACACTTACATCATCCCCCCTCTCTCCTTCATCTGCTTGGACAGTCCGCTGCCTTACGGGGCGGGCTTGAACAGCGGAGGGAGAGGGGAGTATGCCAGGCACATGCCGGAGGGTATCTGCATTATTACCATTATCATCATACCAGATATTCCCGTCCCAATCATCAATTACATCAGGATCATTGCCATTCCTTATCATGGCACGAATACGGTGTGGATCAGGTTCTACCCCTTGCTTTTCCTTATTCGCACAGAGCTGTTGCCGGAGTTTAATATTACGGCAAATTGTTTGAACATGCTTATCCTCCCATTCTTTGGCTCGATCCTGACTGGTGCTAACAATTTCGCTCATCATCGAGCAGCGCTGTCGCAGAGTCTCTACTTCCTCCTCTAGTTGTTTTCTCTTATGCTCAGACTTTACCTGCTGCTGAACTAATTCAACTTCACGCTGAACGGAGCGGCGTAAGGCTGTGGCCAGCAGCCAAAAACCGTCTGTCAGCGTCCCCCGTTTTTTTGGAAATTTACTTTCTCGGAGGAGAGTGGCAACCCGCTCTCCCAGAGGCACACTTAAGGGTTCTAACCTTTCATCCCAACTGATGGGTGGTCCCAACAAAGACAGGGTATTAGCCAGCATGCCAAACCCATCATCTTTGGAAGTCCATCCCGGAATCAAAAACTGCTCAGGGCTCACCTCTTTCTTTCGGCGAAACATCTTGAGACCAACCCTGCTCGCTGCGCCAATTGTCTTGGGTAAACTTGTACCTTTCACTTTGTTCGTTTTAGATTGGTCACAGTGTTTGAGCTACCGAAAGAAAATAGAGACACACACCGAGAGCAGTTCAGTCTACACAAATGTTTATTACAAATATAAAGCAGGTTTCAAACTACAATATGCAAGCCTGCCTAATCATACTTAACAACGCCTGGACTGGTCCCAACTGCCGAAGCGAGGCAATGACGGCACACTTGTAGTAGGCTGCCGGGGCGCCGGTAGCAGCTCCTTCACCTCCCCCGACTGAGACGTTGCTCGGACTCCAGCTGTTCTTCCTTCTTGATAAGGGATGTTCCTATCCCTTGGAGAGTCTAAACTTCAGCAGCAGGACCACAGACTTTTATACCCCAAAAACGATTAATCATGCACCCACTCCCTCTAACATTTGTCAGTCAAAATCAAAGCTGAGCATACTATTCTACAATTAAAAAAGATTAATTATTATGGAGCAGGATGCTATAATATCCTGGTTTATCTCGTAGATACAAAGACTTATTGAAACTTCTAAGGCTTTAGCAATACCGTGCCATCCTGCGTTTAGGGGAGAACAATTAATCATGCACCCACTCCCTCTAACATTTGTCAGTCAAAATCAAAGCTGAGCATACTATTCTACAATTAAAAAAGATTGATTATTATAAAAAAGATTGATTATTATGGAACCAGGATGCTATGATATCCTGGTTTATCTCGTGGATACAAGGACTCATTAAAACTTCTTGAGCAAGACAGGTTGTGACCAATACGTCAATTTCAGAGTGTCGTATTTGACAACTGCTTTCCCTGGGCCTCACGGTGGAATTCCATTTCAAAGTGTATCTTCAGATAACTCCCCATGGCTGAGTTTAATTACATCTGCTAATCCTGAAAGTAAGGTGACCTGAATGTGGCCCCAGTGTTGTTAGTTTCAAACAAGCAAGGAAGCATCTGAGCACATGGTTTTAACCCTTCATTACAGGCTCCTAGAACGCTTCCACCAGCGTTGTCTCCGCTCCATCCTCAACATTCATTGGAGCGACTTCATCCCTAACATCAAAGTACTCGAGATGGCAGAGGCCGACAGCATCGAGTCCGCGCTGCTGAAGATACAGCTGCGCTGGGTGGGTCACGTCTCCAGAATGGAGGACCATCGCCTTCCCAAGATCGTGTTATATGGCAAGCTCTCCACTGGCCACCGTGACAGAGGTGCACCAAAGAAGAGGTACAAGGACTGCCTAAAGAAATCTCTTGGTGCCTGCCACATTGACCACCGCCAGTGGGCTGATATCGCCTCAAACCGTGCATCTTGGCGCCTCACAGTTTGGCGGGCAGCAACCTCCTTTGAAGAAGACCGCAGAGCCCACCTCACTGACAAAAGACAAGAGGAAAAACCCAACCCCAACCAACCAATTTTCCCCTGCCACCGCTGCAACCGTGTCTGCCTGTCCCGCATCGGACTTGTCAGCCACAATCGAGCCTGCAGCTGACGTGGACTTTTACCCCCTCCATAAATCTTCATCCGCGAAGCCAAGCCAAAGACAGACTCTGGAAAATGTGGAAATAGTTCAAAACATTCTGAAGAAACAGGGAAGGCATTTGAACTGTTGGAATAATGGATTTGTTTCCGTCTTGGTGTCTAATGATTTGATTTAATTCCAACAACCAGAGAAATTTGTGGTACAAATGATTTTTATTGGAAATTTTAGTTGGGGTTAAAACTACAGTAACTGTACCCTGGTAACTGGCACCTTCTGGGATTGGTAGATGTCGGATAAGTGAATTATCCGGCTGCTTGAGTCTTTTGTGTTGCTTAAATGGAGAAGATACAGTGAGGTGTGCCAATTTTAAACTACCGTATTCTGCGGGTTTTTTTCCATTGTTGCTTGAATTCTGGATAACAGGGATTTTACTGTACAGTATATTTAACACCACACTTCTTGCTCTGCTTCTTCATTTAATATTTTATAATGTGCATGTATAATTTTAAAACCCTTTTTTTCCACAATTCACCAAATTTTATACCCTGCTGCAATCAAGCTAATTAAACACATTTACTGTGATCTTTTTGTATCTTGTATACAGCATCACAAAAAGAAAAGACTCTAAATAAAATACAATATAGTTTCCAAAGGAAAGATTTTGTACGATGGTGGACTCGGCACGGGGTCAAGTGGCCCTTCTCATCTTTTTTTTTGAAAATTTTATTTAATTGCAAAATACAATATAATAAACAAATACAAAAAAAGGAAAAAAAAACTATAAACTATAACCCCCCTCCCCCACTAAACTTAAAAAAAGCGCCAACCCACCCTCCTCCCTCGGAGTCTTAAAAAAATGGTATTAAATATCCTCTGTTTAGTGTGCCAACTCTACACCATTTACTTAATTTCTATAAACATATACTTTAAATAAAAACCCCACATATCAACAAAAAAAGATAATTATTTCTTAGATTATATGTTATTTTTTCTAAATACAAACACAACTGTAATTCATTATGCCATCTTTGCAAACTCAATTGTACATCATTTTTCCATGTAACAGCTATACAGTTTCTCGCTACTGCTAACCTTAATCTTAAAAAAGCTGAATACGGTTTAATCATTTGTAGCTCCATAAATGGCACATTAATATAACCTAATAAACCATCGTTGGATCCAATTGCAAATCATTCTCGAACAAATCTCTCAAAAATTTTATAACTTCCTCCCAAAAATATTTAACTTTCTTAAATAACCAAACTGAATGTATAAAAGTACCTTTTTACTCTCCACATCTAAAACACAAATCTGTTAAACTAAATCCATATCTCTTCAATTTCTCAGAAGTTAAATATAATTGATGCAAAAATTTATAATTAACCATATTATACCTCATGTTAATTAACTTTGTAACACTGTCCATACTCATTTTAGACCATTCTTCCCTTGTCAAACCAATATCTAAATCTTTTTCCCATTTCTCTTTAACCTTATTCATATCTACTTTCTCCATTTTCTCCTGTAACAACCAATCCATATCTGAAATAAAACCTTTTTCAACTTTATCTGCAATTAATAACTCAAATTCCGTTTGACATGGCAGAATTAATTCCTGCCCATAATTCTTCTTTAAAAAAAATTAAAGCTGATAATAAGCGAACAAAGAGTTTGACAAAATACCGTATCTCTCCTGTAACCTTTCAAATGAAGAAAATCTCCCTGCCTCAAAACAGTCCACTATATATTAACTATTCCTTTAATCTCCCAGTCTTTTAAATAAGGGATATCTAAAGAAAAAGGAATTCATTTATTTTGATATAATGGTGATTTAATAAATATTTTTCCTTTAGAACCTATAAGTAAATTTTGATTAAACCAAATATTCATTATATTGTCGTAAAACAGGTAACTTAAATGTTTGTAATAATAAGGGGTTCCATTTATAAATAAAATGAGTAATATTATTTTCAGAAATCTGATCCATCTCTATTTTTGCCCATCTCGGGGGGTTGTTCAATATTAAATAACCTATTAATAAACTTCAATTGCGCTGCCTCATAATAATTCTGAAAACAAGGTAACTGTAAACCACCTAACTCATAGCATCGTTAATTTTTGAACAGAAACTCTTGACAATTTACCTTTCCATAAAAATAACCTAATTACTTTATTTATTTCCTTTAAAAAAATTTTGGTATTACACACGGTATTGACTGAAAAAGATATTGTATTCGTGGATATATATTCATCTTTATATAATTAACTCTTCCAATTAAAGTCAATGGTAAATCTTTTTACTTATTTAAATCAATTTTAATCTTATTCAATAAAGGCATATAATTTAAATTATATAAATCTTGATATTCTTTGTTTACAACTACTCATAAATATTTAATCTTATTAGACCATCTAAATTTAGTAATTTGCCTACAGTCTATATAGTCTTCATCAGCTATTGGTAAAATCTCACTCTTTTCCCAATTAACTTTATATCCTGATAACCTCCTATATTTGATTCAACAAATCTTGTAATGACTTCAGTGAATTTTTTGAATTTGTTAAATATATCAAAACATCATCTGCAAACAAACTAATCTTATATTCACTTCCTCTCACTTGGTTCTATTACCAAAGCAAACAAAGCAGGAGAAAGAGAACAACCCTGTCTGTGGAATGAGATGAAGGAATTTGAAACCTGACCATTCATCATTACTCTTGCTGTAGGTCCAGCATACAAAGCTTTAACCCAACCTCTAAATAATGGACCAAAATTAAAATTTTCTAATACTTTAAACAAAAAATTCTACTCTACTCGGTCAAACGCTTTCAGCATCCAAGGATACACCATTGGTTGATTAAGTTGTTGTTTTGCAGCATTAATTAATTATATCAATTTAACTATATTATCTGCTGAATATCTACCTCTAACAAAACCTACTTGATCAATATGTACCAATTTTGGCAAATAATTTGCTAATCTATTAGCTAATACTTTAGCCACAATTTTGTAGTCAACATTTAATAATGATATCTATCTATACAAAGCCACTTTTAAAGGGTCCCTATTTTTTTTGGTAATCAATGCTCTTGAAAAAGATTCTGGAAATTCACCAGTTTTCGTTGCTTGTTTCAATACATCCTTATATAACAGAAATAACAAATCATTAAATTCTTTATAAAACTATTGTAAATCCATCCTCTTCAGGAGACTTCCCTTGAGACATCGTTTGCAAGGCGTCTTTCAACTTTAAATCAATGAATGAAACATCTAAATCTTTCACATCCAACTCATTCAATAATGGCAAATCCAATCTAGATAAGAAAGAATCAATTTCTTGATCACCTTCTGATGTATATAAATTTTTAAAAATTCCCCATTTATAGGTAATCTCACTATTTTTCCTAATAGCATTAATTGTTGTCGATACTTGCTCAGTTTTAAGTTGCCACACTAAAACCTTATGCGCTCTTTCACCCAACTCATAATAATGTTGTTTAGATTGGAAGATCACTTTTCATATTTATAAGTTTGTAAATTATTATAACATAATTTCAATTTAGATAATTGTAATCTTCCTCTAATAAATATTGTTTTTTAATCCTTGCTGTATGACTAATAATTTGACCCCTCAAATAAGCCTTTAAAGCATCCCATAAAATGAATTTACTCTGTACTGAACCTTCATTCATTTGTAAGTAAAAGGTTATTTGATCCCTCATATTTAATAAAGTCAGGTCTCTTTCATAACATCTCATTAAATCTCCAACGATTAGCTGTCTCAGTTTCTTCAGCACCTAAACATTTAGCTGACAACAAGGAATGGTCGGACAATAATCTACTTTTATATTCTGCATAATTAAATCTCCCCTGTAACTGCACAGATATCAAAAATAAATCTATTCTAGAAAAAGAATTATGCCGAGCTGAGTAAAAAGAAAAATCTTTTTCAGTTGGGTTTAACCTCCTCCATATTTCCACTAAATTCAAATCTTTCATCATCTCAAGCAATATTTTTGCCATTTTTGTTCTTTTTACAGTTTTTGGAGATTTATCCAACAAAGGATCCAGACAACAATTAAAATCTCCTCTAACCAAAACATTCTCATTTGATTGATTCAAATTTTTTTAAAATATCAGAAATAAAAAGCTTCATCACCTTCATTTGGAGCATATACATTCATTAGTGTCCAACTTTCAGAAAAAAAATCGTATAATTAACCATCAAAATTCTTCCCGCATTAGCAGAAAAAGAATCCAAACTAAAAGAAACTTTTTTGTTTACCAATATGGCAACCCTTCTAGCTTTTGAATTATTAGAAGAAGCAATTGCATGTCCTACCCAATACCTTTTCCACTTCAAATGTTCTTTTTCTGTCAAATGAGTTTCTTGCAGAAATACAATATCTACTTTCAACTTCCAACACTTTATCAGATGCTTTAACCGCTTGACATTAAAAGTTGCAAAATTTAAAGTATTCATTATGTCTTACCAATTGGCACCCAAACTTGTACAATTGGCTCCCTCAAAAACTAACTCTTTATATAAAAGGTGGGGTTGTTTTGTTTTTTTTTAAATCCAAAAAAGCCCCCCTTGCCCCCCCAAAAAGAAAAACTGCAGTAGCAGTAACTCCCCTTTATTAACCAGGTGTGGTTAATACCAACAGTGGCTGATGACTTCGGATTTAGCTGGGTGTCATCTTCTCCCTAACCGGACAAAAATCAACTTCTTCCGGAAATTCCTCCTGCAGATCCATCAATTGTTCAGCTTCCAACTTTTTTTCGCCTTTTCCATTTCCAACTTTATTCAAAGTGACCAACAGCTTCGTAGAAAAATCCTGAGTCAACTTAGAATCTGGTAAAGAATTGCCAAAGGTTAATGCATCCTGTGGATTTTCCAAAAAATTGAGATTAGAACTGCCCATAGAATACTTTTTAAATTGCTGGATATCTAAAAGTAGATTTGAACCCTTTCTTCCATAGGACCGCTTTAGTCACATTAAACTCCTTCTTTCTCATAACAACCCCCTGACTCAAGTCTGCATTTTAAAAAAAAACCTTGCTATTCTGTACTATTCATACAAGCCTATAAAACTGCTGCACGCAGAATTATCTCTAGATCTTGGTACCTTAAACACCTCACCAAAACTGCCCTAGGTGGTTGACCCAGTAACGGCTTTTTCCTTAATGCATGATGAGCTCTCTCTAACTCCAAACCCTCTGGAAAATACTCTGGACCAAAAATTTCAACAATCCAATCTTGAAAAAAACTTTGTAGGATTCATTCCTTCAAAACCCTCTGGTAACCCCCTATTTTTATATTATTCTGCCAGTTCTGATTTTCCAATGAGTCCATCTTGGAATCTTGAAATGTAAATAGATTTATGATTAAATGACTGATTTATGATCTGCTTTTGTAATGCTATTTTTCACTCTTCGAATGATGACTGACCGAAAAGATCAGTTTACACTGTTGAAACATTTTTTCTTTTCTTGCACTAATTACAACTGTAAATATTTATCATTTAATATTTAACTTTTTCTGTCTTGGCATATTGTGGAAGTAATCAGGTGTATTTTGTGCACCTGTTTGGTTGCAGCAAGTAAGAAATTGTACTTGTGTATATCACCGTGAATTCTCATTACTCATGACTAGGTCAGTGCTTCATTTTGCTTCCAGCATTTCCTTCGTTTACTTCTCTTTTCAAATCCAAGTGGTCATAAAGGCAAGATCAGTATTTCTGCACCTGGATTTGTTACAGGAGATCTGAGGCAGTAATATTAGCAGCATAGCTTCGTGATAAGGTTGTATTTGAACTCTGGACAGTGGTCATAGTCATTCCCTTTAATTAGCCCCTTCAAGCTTCCATTTTCAGCAGTTTTTTTAAAAAACTATTTGTGCCATTTCCTTCTGCAACATTAGAGTGATCCAGAAAGCTTCAAGGAGGAAGTTAACTCATTGTGTATGTTAAGGAATGCACAAGTTGAATGAGAACACATGCTAGAAGCAGGGAGAACATGTAAAATGGACACACTTTTTCAGTTGTAGTATTTTACTCAAACATCATCAGCTCCTCTACCAGGCTATATATAAAGCACCACTGTTCAAAGTTCAGATTTGTTGTCAGAGTACATGTATGGATTCACAGACAGAAAATTAATATTCAGTAATAAATAATGTGGAAAGAAAGAGCCCTTGACTGAGTTTGTTATTTAGGGGTCTGATGGTGGAGGGGTAGCACTGTTCCTGAACCTGGTGATACGAGTCTTGTGGCACCTCTACCTCTTTCCTGATAGCAGCAGTGAGAACAGATCATGTCCTGGATGGTGTGGATCATTGATGATTGCTGCTCCTCCCCTACAGTGACAGTCCATGCAGATTTTCTTGGTGGGGAGAATTTTGCCTGTGATGCACTGGTCTGTGTGCACTACCTCTTCCAGTGCTTTTCCCCTCAGAGGTGCCCCCGTACCAGGCTGTGATGCAGCCAGTCAGCACACTTTTCCATCACGAATCTGTAGAAGTTTGCCAAAGTTTTCAATGTCATAACCAAACCTCCCAAAACTCCTGAGGAAATAGAGTTGCTGATGTGTTTTCTTCACAAGGAAAGGTCCTCCAAGATGGTGAATCCCAGAAATTTTAATTTCATCATCTCCATCTCTGATTTCCCCCCCAATGATCATACATCTCTGATTTTCCCTTTCTAAAGTCCACAATCTGCTCCCTGGTTTTGGTGACGTTGAGTGTGAGGTGGTTGTTAGTACACCATTCAACCAAGTTTTCAATCTGCCTCCTCTGTACTGAATCATGCCCCTTTTTATACAACCCACTGCCGTGGTATCATCAGTAAATTGGTAGTTGGTGTTATTGTCGTACCAAGCCACATAGTTATGGTATATAGTGAGTAGAACAGAGGGCTACGAACTTGTAGTGCTCTGGTACTGATGGAAATTGTTGGGGAGATGTTCTTTCAAATCATAACTGATTATAATCTGGACGTGAGGAAATCCAGGATCCATTTACACAGTGGGGTGTTGTCCCAGGTCTTGAAGTTGGCAGATCAGTTTTGAGTGAATGATGGTGTTGAATGCTGAACAGTAGTTGATAAAGAACATCCTGATGAATGTGTCTTTGCAGTCCAGGTGTTCCAGGGTTGTGTGTGGAGCCAGTGAGATGGCATCTACTGTGGACCTGTTGCTGCAGTAGGCAGATTGGAATAGATTCACATCGCTGCTCAGAGTGATATAATAAACAGGTACGTAATGAGCAAGACAGAAAGAAATGAAAATTTTCAAATTTCCCCACCAAAATACATAAAAAAATTATGTTGGTCATATGGAAGGGGGCTTTGACTGGTGATCCTTGGATTTGTCAAAGTCAAATGAAGGTATACTTCAGTGGATAAAAAAAATATATCTTAGAACCACTCTTTAAGACGGTGAAAGTTATGCTGGTTTAAATTAATTGGTAATAGAGCAACCCTCACAATGAACCAATACAAATACAATAAAATCCCTGTTATCTGGAATTCAAGAAACCAGTAGCCTCAAGCAACCTGCGGAAAAAAAAAGTTAATAGGTAAGAAATATGCAATTTTAAAATTGGTGCCCCTAGTGGTCAGTTCACCAATCACACAATCTCAAGCAACTGCACATCCACTGATCTGGCATCTACCAATCCCCATGGGTGCTAGATACTGTTTTTTTTAATGCGGTATGTCGATTTGTTACTACTGTTCTTAACTTTGCTACTCTTGAATATTTCAATACTCTTTCCAATAGTTTTTTTTATCCCCATCTGCACTCATGCACACTGGACAATGAAGATTTTGCTTCCTGATCACTTCTGGGTATATTTTATGGATTTTGGGCTGCTGATCATGAAATTTACCATAAAACTTTCCTATCATGTACTGTTTTTTTTAGATAAAATCTATTTTTGTGATTTCCTGTCACATTTCAAGTCTACTTCAAGCAGACCAAACCGTGAAGTGCACCATGTCATTGAAAATTCATTTTCTGTGGGCTTGAAGGTCAAGCATAGCTGCAGGAACAGTTGGAGAATATTCCCAAGGTTGCTACAGATTCCAGCTTCTGCAGTCTCTCATGTATCTCCTGTATTCATTATATTTTCTTTGAGTAAATATTGAATCACTACAAAGAACAATGGCTTTACTAGAAATGTAATATCCCCATTGTATAAGCTGCTTAGATCTTCCATATACTGTACCTGGACTTTAACTTCCTCAATCTAGCCCCACTGTTTGCTGTATTTGAGTTAGTACACCATTGGTGAGGTTGGACCGTTATTCATTAATACATGGCATTGGCACACGTGGTCATCATGGACACCACACAAATGATGCAATCACCCTGAATGAAAATTTCAAAATGTAATTCTTCTTGTGATGTTTAACATATTTGTTATTTCATCTTGTACTTTTATTCCTGAGTATGTCTCAAACCTAATTATTTTTGGGAATACAGAATTAAAAATGCAGCATGGTGAGCTGTTTGAGGTCACTTTATCATTGCAATTAGTTACTTGGGCAATTGACACCAATGCTGTGTGCCAAGGATCTCCTTGAACTCCTTTTATGGAAATAGGTCATTGTTTTTCAAAGTTATCAGCTGGCATGGTGGTTAACCATAAATTTTGGGACAATGACATATTCCTATTCTGAATTGTAAATGTTCTTTCTTGGAGGATAATGTCCAGAGCAATCCAACAGTCTGGTCTTTCTATTGCCTGTCATACATCCAGTCTATCTGATTCTTTAAAACCTCATAAATTTAAGCACAAACTGGATAAAACACATGAAAGTGCCACAACTTTGGCCAAGATTTATTTGCCCCATTGAGATATCTGTATTTGCTGCTAATCCACAAATAGAATTCAAATTTGCAAGCAAGGGGGCGAAGATTTTTTTAAAAAAATGAAAACCCGAGAAGAAGCCGGAAACACTCAGCGTGTCAGTCAGTATCTATGAAAAGCTAAATAGAATTAGCATTTCAGGTCAAATCTCCTTCAGCAGAATGTCTCCAGCATTATTTTATTTGCTAAACTTGTACTCTCTTGGATCCTTCTTAATTTAAACAGATAAATATTGTAATTTAAAGGGAGATTTGAATAAGCCTACCAGAAAACGGCTGGATTAAAAACTATCTTCATAAGTTATTGTTTTAATTATTATAAAATTGGACTAATGCTGTAATTTTTTTTGGAATACTTGCAATATTCAAAAATGTTCCAAACTATTAAAAATTAAATAAGATTTTCATTAAAATTTAAAAATCTATCAATGAAATGTTAATGCATCAAAAGAATTAAAATTGTATTGGATTAATTGCACTGTATTTAATAATAAATGTAAATGACCGGATATTTCCCCTCTATTCAATTGAAAAAAACGTTACAGATTCTGCGCCAGGATTAACTGTGGTTGTAGACATTGGGAGAATTCCTCAGGTTAGTGCTGGAAATTGACACAACTTGCGTCCTGCCACTTCATTTTTGAAGATGAACACAAGCAAGGAGCAGTGGCAAGTTCAATTGCTCGCAGTTCTTTGCAAAATGGAGTCCAATGTGTTAAAGTTTTGTGTAAACTGCAAAAGTGGTGGTTTAGGAAACATTTGTTTTGCTGTTTGTTGAGCATAGTAGAAGAACTGAATCTGAAATTATTTACAATTTTTATAAAGTATTTACAATTTTTAAAGTGCTTTGTGTAGATTGAAATTGCTGACCAATATTTCTTCTTGTTTTTTAAGAAACTTTCTTACTAAGAAGACAAAGGAACCGCTTCCATCCACTTGTAGTGCACCAGGCTGGAAGTTATTTGGGAAAATCCCTCCAAGGGAGAATTCGCAGAAAGATTCCAAAACCATACAACAGGTATGCATTTGTGTGTTATCTAGTGTATTAGAAAAATATTTTGCTGCATGACATTTTTCTTTAGGTTTTGACTATTTTATTGTAAACTGGTTATGATCTGGCATTACAATGGTGAATGAGGTGTGAGTAAAAAGAGAACTATGGTACAAACTGAGAATCTTTTCATGTAAAATAAAGGCCAAATGCTGAAAATAGCAAGTAAGGCTGCGATCTGTGGAGACGCAATAATGGACATTTTGGGTGAAAGATCTTTGACCTATTAAGTACTTCCAGCATCTACTGTTTTTTTAGATTCCAGCATCTACAATTTTTAATCTTTTAAGTGTAGATGTTTGGACATTTGATATGTACCTCCTTGATAATTTAAGGTTTCCAATGTTCTGTAGCACAAATTACATTGTCTTAAAATAAAATGGATGAGTATTATGTGGCTTGATAGGCGAAGCTCATCTGAAGATCAAGGTGTAGGATAAAGCAACTGATCTGACTTTGTCAAGTAAGTCAAGCCTGTTCAAAGTGTTTTAATTCCTATCTTGTTGAGTGTACTTGACAATTCCAGATTATGTATCCTCATTCATTGTTCATTGGGTTGGAAAGGTTATTAGTGTTTGTTATCGGTATATTTGATGACTAGAAGTGGAAAAGATGGGGTAAAAGTTGATCAGTCATGGATCAGGATTTTCCAGAAGTCTGAAAATTTTTTTTTTCCTAAGAAGGTTTAAAAGCACCCTTAAATCTTTCCCTATCCAACTGGGAATACAGAATTCCTTGAAAGTGGCATCACAGGTGGATAGGGTTGTAAAGAGAACTTTTGGCATATGGCCTTCATAAATCAAAGTATTGAATACAGGAGTTGGGATGTTATGGTAAAGTTGTACAAGACATTATGCGGCCAAATTTGGAGTATTATACGCAGTTTTAGTTGCCCAACTACAGGAAAAATATCAATAAGATAGAGTGCAGAGATTTACCAGGATGTTGCCTGGACTTCAGGAACTGAGTTACAGGGAAAGGTCAGACAGGATAGCACTTATTTCCCTGAAATGTAGAAGAATGAGGGGAGATTTGATAGAGGAATTTAAAATTATGAGAGTAAGTGTAGATAGGTTTTTTCCACTGAAGGTAAGTGAGATACAAACCAGAGGACATAGGTTAAGGGTGAAGGGGGGAAAACTTCTTCACACAGAATGTTAGAAGTGTGGAACACAGCTGCCATCTGTAGTGGTGAATACAGGCTCAATTTTCACATGTATGAACAATTTGGACAAGGGCATGGATGGGAGAGGTATGGAGGGCTATAGACTGGATGCAGGTCAGTTAGACTAGGCAAAGACTATAAGGGCTAAAGAGTCCTGTTTCAGTGGTGTAATGTTCTGCGGTTCCAGTAATCTTGAGACAGAAACCCTTTTCATACTGGCTAACCTGTAAATTGTCCATTCAATGAACCAGTTAAAAAAGCCATTTTTTCCATTCACACTGGGCCACTGTTGACCCGTACTCTGCGTCCTTTCACACTTACCACTAGGCATCCTCAGGGAGAAGGGCACCTATCCTCCACCGGTGATGACTGAGTGACACATCAAGCGACACGGACCTGCCCTCCCAGAACTCCATGCGGCAGAGAAACCCCTCTATGAGAGCTCTGTGCATATAGCCCTTTCTCTGCTGCACAGAATTCTGGAGGGGCAGGTCCGCCATCACTCTCTCTGTTTCTCACAGACATATATATCTATTCTTGATTGTAGTATGTACCCATTTCGTGTGAGTATGTATTTCATCCCAGCTATGACTTTCCCACAGTCTTTATAAATTGTGTGCATATATATTATTGCCACTACCACTTTCCCACGGTCCTTTATAAATTTACAAAGGTTTATATAGGTCAGCACAGCCACAGGGGCCGAAGGGCTCATAGTGTGCTGTACATAATGCTTAATTATTTTATAATTAGGCATGATTCATTTTGTTTAAATACAAGATCATAATACAAATACCTTTTTAATCTTTTGTTTTCTTCTCATTTATGCATTCACACAAAAATATCATTAATGCATCACTACTTTGTCCCTGGATAATCCATGACCCTTTCCCACTGGGCTAATTGGCATGCAGACGTCAGATGACCCCAAGGATGATGCACCCTACCTAGGCGGTCTCTCCTCAGGGTGATTTGATGTCTGCGTGCAGATTCACGAGCATTCACACAGGCCCTTTATTGGCCTGTTAATTACTAGGTATATTGGCCATTAATTACTAGGATAAGGAGTCAGTGTGAAAGGGGCTTCTAGAGATTAGAACAGAGGGTCAAAGAGCAAAGGCACATTGATTCCTAGATATATACTGACAGGTTCTTCCTGTTTTACTCAGGCTTTGATAATTAAAATTCTGAAATGTATTTTTTCTCCATACTACCTGCTAATGCTGAATCATTTTTTGTAATCTTCTCTGTGCCAAGTTTTCTATCTTCAACATCTTGTGCAGAATTATGTATGAACTGTTCAGTGAAATTAATAAAAGAACCTTGAAATGTTCAGTCCCTAGGATTAAACCTGCAGAAGTGCATTGGAATAATTTAAATAAAGCTAATATAATTTTTAGCCATGTTAATCTAAAGCTGCAATATCAGCTACAGATATTTGCATATTTCTGTAGGGAACCGAAGATGTAAATCCACAAATATAAATTTTGATAGATGAAGACAGTGCTGTGAAAATTAATCTTGGGTTGGGTTAGGAAATACCTTATTATTTGAGATGCCATCAAGCATTAATAAACACAAATCAACTTCATATGCACAAATTGGATGGATTGCTCTGTATATTTTTTCCAATTTTATATTAAAAAGTGCAAATATTAAGATCAGCAAAAATAAATTCTTGTATGTTTATTAGACATATTAATTATTTTTGGAGGAAAACCTATTTGATTTGTATATTCCAATTGTGAAATTGTCAGCTCCTTCAAGCAAAGTTGACGTTCTATGGTCTCTCATTAAGTCATTTAAATAATTCCTCTTGCCTGTTGTACTCGCTTTGATTGCTGGTGAATGGACCTGAATTGCAAAAGTAAACTGAAATGGTGTTGAATTAGGTAAACCAAAATTTGACTTTAGAATACATATTACCAGAGCATCATTATAATTGGTCATGAGTCAAGATCAAAATAAGAATGAAGTCACTTGTTTAAAACCAGTGTACTCTGAGTTTAATCTGAAAATTAGTTATTACCATGAAAATGCCCATTCTTCTAAATTGAGCTTTTAAAGCAAATGTTAAGGCTTCAAGATCGGAAATGTTTTAGAATCTATCTGCTGTCCTTGGGTCTAATTTGAAGAATAAACTATTCATCTGACTTTTTTTTCCTTCACCTGAAATTGAAATATTTGTTTTTTATATTTTCAATTGAGCAATATTTCATTTAACATATACGCTATCATCATTTAAGCCACAGTGATTGATGATATTATTTGGCCCATGATGTTGTGCTAACATATAAACCTACTCAAAAAAACTAAACCTTCCCTACCTCATAAACCTCTCACCTTGTTTTTTAAACGTCCCTATTGTACCAGCCTCCACCACTACCCAGGCAATGCATTCCAGGCACTCATTATTCTCTGTGTTTAAAAATAAATAAATAAAACCACCCCTGTTTGTGTAGATACTGTTTATCTGGATGCTAGCTTGCATCAGGTCCTTTTAATGACATACATCAATCTTGTTTAACTTTCAACCCAAAAATGTATTTTTTTTACTGTATGATAGTTTATACATTTTTTTTAACCAGTTTCAATTGCAGAATTGGATCATTTCTGTCTTTGGCTTCATGGCAGCAGTAATTTAATTTGAGGCATCATGGAGAAAATTGAGTTAAGATGACTTTTCCTTTGGACATCACTAAGATGGAAAATACCACGATTGTTACTGGAAGCTATCTCGTGCATTCTTTTGATTCTATTGTGGAAAGTAAATTTATCTGTCCCCTGTTAGTGTAATGTACTCCTGCATTCAATATGACCATTCTACAGAGACGTTTCTGTCCACTGATCTTTTAGCGTATTTTGTGGCAGAATGATAACATGATATCTTGCATTTAGAATGGATGCTAATTCATTGCCTTGACAAACATGACTGAACATTCAAACAGACAAATAATGTTTTAACGATCTTTCGTTCATAGAATATTTCAGGTTCTTAAATCAAAACTTGTTTGTACATTGTCTATGATATTGAAGTTGAAAACTGAAAAACTAAATAAGTAGTTTTGCATTTCAAGTATCTCTAAAATGCCAATAAAGTAAAATCCCAGATAGTGGAGAAGAAGCTGGATGTTGAATCTATAACATAGTCAACTCTAACTTAAAATTAATAGCAGGTATCTATTCCATTGAGAAAGAATTGGAGCTTTCGGTGAGTTCATCTGTTTGTGGAATAATTAAGAGAAAAGTGGATAGTATTGCATGACAGATGGCGAAGAACAAAGGAATAGATACAGGGGTGGGAAAAGGGGGATAATACTCCATAAAATTAAATACAGGTACATTTAGAATCCTAGAATACATAAGCAGACTGCACCATTCAGCCCTTGATGCTGGCCCAACCTTTCAAAACATCTGGTGATCCCTTTATCATATTCCTACTCTTTTTGCCCCTCATGACCCTTGATGTGTTTGTTTTTCTAATCTGTGTGCACCTTAAATGTACTCAGCCTTCATAGCATTCTGCAGTAGTGAATTTCACAGGCTAACAGTCCTCTGAGTGAAACATTTTTTAAAATTCATCTCAATCCTAGATGCCTTGCCTCGTATCCTTAGATGTGATGTTGTTCCTCCAGCTAGGGGAGGTGTCCACTCCACATCCCTCCTGCTGAGCTTTACCAGAATTTTGTACATTCCAGTAAGATCTCTCTTCCAAAGCAAAATGTGTCACATCAATTGCTTGCTGCATCTACATGTTTGCTCTCAGTGATTGGTGTAGTAGATGCTAGTGTATCCTTCTACAACAATGTCTCCCAATCTAAAACTATTCAAGTAGCACTCGACTTTTAAGAAAGTGTGCAACTTCACACCTGTCTGTTACATGAGACTGACATGTGTTTGGCTATTCATTCACTGAACTTGTCTAATTCCTTTGAAGTCTCAGTGCATCTTTCTCTCAGCCTAAAACCCCACTTAGTTTTGTGTGTAAAGTTAGAAAAATTATTTCTCTACTTGATTAGATGTAGCTTTCTCGGATGGCTTTAAAAACGAGCATTGATAATGTACATAATTCATTTAAAAATTGGGGTTTTTTTTAATTCAAGGGGCTTAAAATCACTTCAAAACATTGCACGAAAGTAAAATAATTAAAATCTATATGGGTGACTATCTATCACCCATTTTGCACTTTCCACTCCTTAGCTGCATCTGATTTGGTGTAGGGTCAAATAAACTTTTTCACTAACATATTATACAGGAATTCTAGCAAGATTGGTCTCTGCCACAATCCACCAGGGGGTGTTGAGCAAAACATGTAGAGATGCCTATTATTTGAAAAGTCCAGAACTTGATACTGGATCTGCACACGTCTTGGATTAGTTCTGTCTAGGTCAACCAACAGCCCTAGCACACATAATTCACCCCCACGTAAACTATCCACAGAGTAAATGGTAATGTCTTTTGGGAAAAATAATATACAGTACTATCCACATATCAATATTAGCAACAGAACTGGCTTGACAAAGACGATAAAAGAACAGAAAAATACTTTTTAGCATTCTTGAGCCATCATTTGCAATTAGCCCACTGTACTGTGATTGGAAACGTATTCATACACAGCAAGTGATTCATTGGGCAGTAACATAGTGGTGGCAAAACAAAGTTGTTTTAGAAAGCAAATTCCAGAGGTGAGTCATAAGGGAAACAAGGATTTGCGGTCACGCGAAGGAAAAGAAACATTAAAATGACTTATTATTAGAGCAGGTCAAAATTGTACTGGTCAAATTAATTATACAGTAACAGTTTGCATGTCCCATGGAAATTCTAATGCATTTGGTCTGAGTCATCTTGAGTTTAATGTGGCATATTGTAGCTAGCTTCAACATCAGTATCTGCAAGAAGCCCTACTGATATGTTGGTGCATTTACTAAAATTACAAATCGTGATCATACCAATCCGTATAATGCAGAATCCTCAACGTAAGTAGACACTGAGATGCTGGTTCACTAACACTAAAACTACTTCAGCTTTTAAAATTGCTGAAATGTTTTCTATTCTTTAATGCTTTTACACACTCAGATATTTAAGTAAGATCTTTTGCTTCCATTGAAGTGTTAAACTATATTATTAAAAGGAATTTTAAAAGAACTTGAATGTGAACCTATTAATATAATTGTAGTTTTGGGATCCAGAAATTATTTGTGCTTTGTTTCAATCAAGTGAGGGGCATAAAATAGATTTGGAGCTCCATGTTATTTAATTGCTTTTTAGTCAGATCTCACTTCACGATTTGACTTTTCACAAACCACCAGAGACCAGAGAAACTGCTTAATATTACTGACCAGTGTTAATCAAGGCACGTGCTTTTCTGAATCATTGTTGATACTGCATGTGATGGAGAGCTGGATAACAATAGGGGAAAATTGGTTCTTCCTCTCTCGACACTTTTGTGGGTCATTTGGGATAAACCTGACAGGGTCTAACTTGAAAATTCTGGTTCCATGAACTGATAATTTCATTTGATACGCCTGAAATAGGGACTATGAGAAAGGGATTTACTTGAACACAATTTCATATGCTATTAATTATGCAAAAACTGGAAATAATTTGGTGTGGTCATTCTGTAAGAGACTCAGGATGCAAATGATTTAATAAACCTGTCACTAAGATTTGGTTGATTCAGTTAGATATTGGGAAGAGCTACAGGATAAAATGTAAACAATATAAATGCAAATAAGGCTGCATTTTCCTTGTACGTGCTGCTGTTTCTTGAAATCCTTTTTTAGATATTAGATCATACATTTTAGATTGCTTGGTAATGAATCATGAAACTCCCCGTTCAACCTTGCAAGAACATTTGTTTTAATTTATAAAAAAAATGTCTATTTGTGCTTATGCTGTCATTAACTAAAGTTGTACTATGTTTCTTTCATCAGGATAGCTATGGTTGCAGTCTTGCGTCAGTGTCTGCACCTAACCTGTTCAATACAGGGGTATGAAATTACTACATTTCCTCCCAGTCAGTTTTCAATCCATGCATGATGTAGTCTGTGTTTGTTTTTCACCTGTATCTTTATTTCATTTTAGCATGATGCTTTCAATTCATATAACTGTACTGGCATTATAACATTTAAATACCCATTTGAATGTAGTATAAGAATTCATTGAGTCTCGCCATTGTTTTTAGTCCCCAAAATAACATTTACAGTCATTTATTCACTTTGTATCAATAGTGCAATGCCAGGTAAAATACATGGGGAACTTTTTTTTTAAAGAATGCATTTCCTTCAGATCTAATTTAGCAATTGTTTTGAAGGTAAGCATAATGACTTGGATTTCATTTTGAAAACGATTGAAGTGTGAAGCAGAAATAATTCAAATTCAATGTGCTTCCCTTTGAAGTAGCCATTAAAGTGGACCTGAAAATAAATGAACACTTCCTGGCAGTAATTTTTAATCAAAATGTTGCAAAAAGCTTGCATGCATTTGTATTTGTGCACTTTCACAACTCTGCAAACAAAATGTATTCTGAAAATGACCTGAAATTGTATTAAATGGGAATTAAATTGTATTGAATTCCTTGTTCAAGAAGTTTTGCACTGCATCATTCATTTCAATTATTGCAGTATTGGTGAACTTGAATCATGAAACCGTTATGCCATTTATTTTGAGAAGCATAATTTTTCTGATGTGCAGAAATTTTAATAGCATTCTTGGCACTGTAAAACAAAAACCATTAAAATGTTAATTATTTGTTATGATTTGGCCTACTGGTCAATTTGAGCTTTAATGCTACTGATTATTAACGCACTAACAATTTTTCCTTCGAGGTCACTGAGAGTATTTTCTTCTACATACAGCTAGTTCCAGGTTCAAAATAGTGAACTTGTGTTTTCCTATTACAAATTTATTTTAAGTTATACTTTTGAAGACAGAATACACAGAAAATTCCAGTATTCTTGAACAGATTGTTTTTGCACACGTGAATCTTTGATTATGTGTTTACCCTATAAAGATGACATTGTTATGGCTACATTGTTGGAATTTCCTAGCTAAGGTTACAATGCCTTGTTATACTTGTGTTGAAGTTCCATTGGAACATTTTCTGCATAGAGCAGGTTTAACCATCCTTTGCCAGACCTGTCCAGAAAGGATTCTGACCCAAAATGTTGACTGACCATTTCTATGTGTGTATACAGCCTGACCCAGTGAGTTTGCCCATATAAAGTACTGTTATGTTTTGCATTTCTCTAGTGAGACCAGTCTGAAACATAAATGCACTCATTCTCAACGTATTTTACCAATTTTTTAAAAGATGGGTTTTTTTCCACTAGAGTTATCATCAAACTTTCAATAATTTAATGGAGCTCAAGAACTCCTTGTCACGGAGATTGAAGTGATTTCATAAGCTGCCATTATCTTTTTTCCATTGCTTAACCAGCCAGATCTCAATTAAGATTCCCTTACCCTATCCACTACACTCATTCCCTTTGAGTACAAATATGGTATGCACAAGATGGACAGGGAAAATGAGAGAAACAAAGTCCATTATATACGGTATTTGATGCTCAACTTTCATTCCTCATCCCCATTTTAGCAGACATTTTAAATTTTTTTCCTACTTTTGAAAGCAGCATTTTCCTCAAAGTTCCACAATCAAAACCCATGTCCTTGAAAATTAATCCACCTAGCTACAAGTTCCTCTTTCCCTCAAAACCTCAAATATTTTGTTAGGTCTCAAGTCGCCACCTGCCTTTCCTGCAACTCTTTCTCTGAATTTCAGCTGTCCAACACATACCAGAACCCTGAAGAAACCTTAATCAACATAACAAATAACAACTGGTGACCAGGAGGCCTTCATCTCCTCTTTGCTTTTGAGCTCTGCAGTTTTTCACCTATTTTCAACTGCTGAATTTCCTCTGTTGTTCAACCCAAGCAAATCATCTCCCGCATCGGACTTGTCAGCCACAAACGAGCCTGCAGCTGACGTGGACATTTACCCCCTCCATAAATCTTCGTCCGCGAAGCCAAGCCAAAGATTTCCATTGGAACTAAACCAGATGACTTTATTTTCCTTCCCATGTTCCTTCACCCGTTGAGTCTTTTTGGTCAGGCTTTCTTCATCCATCTGAATAATAGTTTAACTTTATCGATTTTTGTCAAATTGTGCTCTGTGGAGGGCATTTTTCTATGTTGAGCATTTTATACATGTACATTGTTGTTTTATGCCATATTTTACAATGATAGACTAAATTATTTTTATAAGCTTAATGGTCCCATTGTCTAGTAAGTTCTAAGGCAAATTTAATTGATTAGGCTTTATTTGAATAATTAAACATTTGAGTTCAGGCATGACATCTTGGTATTCCTGAATTCTTGCCAGAATGCAAATAATTAATTTCAGTTTTCTCTGCAGTCGATTCTTGAGAGAGATTTTGCAATAAATGTTTCAATTGACTAAGATGATATTTGAAATATGGCAGTACCGGCAATCCATTGGTACATTAAGTAGTTCCCCATCATGAATTCTATTTTAACAGGCTTCATTTCAGAAAATATAGGAGCATAATGTTAAAAGCTGTGAACGTTTCTTTTCTATTGGATAAAGTGTTTGTGTTTTTTATTCAGAAAGTTGTTAAATTCATAAAGCCTGTGTTTCTTTTGGTTTTAGTTCTGGAATTGGATTGTTTTAATTATTCGTCTAGAATTCTGTTGCATTTCAACCAAATAGTTGGAATACAGAGAAAATATTATTCCTGTTTCTTCTTCGTATGGGCAACTTGACAGATAAATATCAGGAATGTTTCATTTTTAATTTAAAGTAGACATAAGTATGATATCAGGTCCTTCCGGCCTACAGCAGCCCGTCCAATTACACCCAATTAACTTACGACCCTGGTAAGTTATTGAAGGGTTGGCAAAAACTAGAGTGGCCGGAAGAACCCACGGAAACACAGGGAGAATGTACAAACTCCTTACAGCACCGGATTCGAACCTAGGTCACTGCCACTGTTATAGCCTCATGCTCACTGTGCTGCCCCTGTTTGTTGGTGATTGAAATCTTTTTGGTTCTTCCATGGAACATTCAAGTCAGAGGCAAAGCTAGGTTTTATTGCCCATTCCTAATTGATATTTAAAGTGGTATTGTGCATCTTCTTGAACTGCTGAGGTACAGTTATTGACACATTGCTTTTTCACAATGAAATCTGCACAGGTGTGGGGGGAGAGGGGGTGGTGAGTGCATTGTGTCTGTAGAAGATCGGCTGTTTCATGATTTTATTTCTTAACACCAATTGCATTATGTGTACGTGTCAAGAAACATGAGATGAAGAAAGAGAAATTTTGTCCTTTTTTTAAACACAAAATTCCATAAGAACAAATTTTATCCTGTCTCAAAGTTTTGGATAGTGATTTGTGAATTCTGTAAGTGCAAATTTCCATAACCTAAACAACTATAATATTTGGGGGGGAGGGGGGAAGCGTGGTTACTTATACTCAGCCTCTGAGTTGTTCTTGCACCCACAATATGACCAGTCTTCATATTGGTAATTTTTAAGTTTCTGGTCAGACACTACAGTACTCTGTGTGCCAACAATAATAATATTGTCTTACTTGTCACTTATCGTAAGCCCCAATGTTCCTCGTGCTAAATGGACTGCTTGATTTCCTGACAAATTATGCATGGAATTGAAAACTGGAATTTTCACTTGCCGTATCTACCTCTCATTGTGTAATTGATAAAATGACTGAATTTGATTAGGCCTCAGACATTATTTTTTTTTTAATTTAAACAAATGCAACTGCAGCAAAGATGCGTCTCCAACACTCACTGTTTCCATACATCCTGTAAAAATAACTTAATTTTTTTTTGAGGTGCATTAAAAAGGCCTGTTAAGGCATCTTTGGTGAAGTTGAGGTATTTATTCCAGTGTACTCGAACCATTCCTGTATCTCAAGAGTCTTGAGACAAGTCTGCATTTATATCATTCAGGTGCCTTGCTGTTTGCCGTGGGCGATTGTCTCTTTATTTACATAGATAAACTAAATAGGCTCATAATTAATCTGTCCACAAACAAACAAGCCAGCAATGCTGATTCTTCTTTGTTCAGAAGATGAGAATTGCAATAAATTTGGGGAAGGAATTTTAAGGAAGGAGCAATGGCAGGAGAAACTATTCATTCCCTAAAAGTGGCTACGCTGCCAGACTGTTAATCAAGTACTTGGTCTTATTGGAATGGTAACTTCATGATCTTGTTTGGTACATTAAGCAAATTAAATTTGCCAAGACAGTCTTGAGAATAAGACCATGGACCATGAAATAGGCTTTAAATGGCCTGTTAAAGGAGGTGAAAGAGTTTTATTTTAAATTCTGCGACCGTGGGGTCTGGGCCCAAGATGGCAACGTCTGTGTTTTGCAGTGGCCTTGGGAGGTTGCATACTCTGGGGAGCAGCATTCTGGTGCAGTGCACCAGTAATGGGGAGAAAACACCCCTTGAGAAGAAGCAGAGCAGATGACCCTAAAGTCCTTGACCATGGTGAGAGACCAGAGAAAAGCTCTGTGGCTGAAGGACACCCATAAGGGGCAAGCTGTTGGTGACTTGAGGTCAAAGATCTTACACCAGCCTGCAGATGCAGGAGTCCGGCTCACGAGAACCAGGTTTCAGAACAATGATTCGATAGGATATGGAGGACAAGGAGGGCACTCACTCAAAGGGCCCTAGGTGCTGAAGGCTTTCTCATCGTGTTTGTGTCTGGGCTCAGGTTGCAGGTGCTTTGAAATGAACTGGAAATCTTGTGCGGCCCCAGAGGCTGTGGGAGCGCTGGAGGCAAATCCACAGCCACTCATTGACTCTGGGGACTCTTTTTTGCTTCTCTTTCACTGAACGTTTGGGGCGCTGGGCAATGCTAATGGCGAATCTTTGTTTGCTTTATGGAAGACTAAAGGTAATTTTGTGTACAGTAATATTACATTTCTGTTTTATTACATGACAATAAATGGTATCTGATATGATTGTAGGAAAATTGAGTTGAGGTCAAAAAGCAAATTGTGAATAGAGGAAAGGGCACATCAGATAGGGTGGCCTTCTATTTTACATTTGTTTACCAAATAGGATCAAAGTAACTAAACACTCCATTCTGAAAACCTTTTCACAAGATGACTTGTCAATTACAAAAAAAAACAGTATTTGAAAAATTCTTTGTTATTGTGCTGTCAAATCCGTTTGCTTTTCCAAATCCCATTGAAGTGTTAAATTACAGCATATCTGAGCTTGCCAATGGAAATGTCATTTGACTCCTGAATTTTAATGAGACCTGCATTTTTCTATGCAAGAATAATACGCCAAAGAAAATTTCAAAAATAGTTTGAGTTAACTCTTTTGGCAGTGGATAAATATTAATTTGGATTTGCAGTTGCATTTTAATTTTTTTTAATAGAGTTGAAGTGGTGAGTTAAATCATGCAATGCAATTAACGAATAGTGCAAGAGAAATATCTGAGCAAATTGAATCATTCAATGATAGTACTGTAATTCCACAAATTTTGCCAACATTGGAATCACTGAGACAAAAGCAGCAACCTTTCAACAGATAGAATTTCCTAAAATTCAAGTCAACAAGGCTTGACCATTCCTGTTTCATTTGAAGTTGGCAGGTTGCATACAAATCTTAACCTGTTATTCAGGCAAAATACTATGGATTTAAGGTTTTCATTTATGGTCTGCCCAGGCCTTTAAATTGATATGTTTTTGGGTAATTCTATTTTCAATTTTGTTTTTGAATTAGACATTGTAACTAATTTTGTTGTTGAAGTTGGTAGTATTTGTCTAGGGTACAATGCACAGTGGAAGAAATTTAGGAGAGAGAAAAATATTTTCTTGAGTATGTCAGGTTATTACTTTATTTGAAATATTCCCCAAATTAGTCCATGAAAATATCCCAAAGACCACTGTAATAGATGCAACAGAGTGCATGCAACCAAAATACAGTAAGTGATATTTGTTCTGTCTTGTAGCTATACTTTTGAAACCAAATCATCAAATGCATTCTAATTATTACAAAAAAAAATCTAAAGTGATATTGAGTGTGGAGTGGTTACTGTAACTAGTTTATTGGAATGTTTTTTTCTGTGCTATTCAAGATTCCTTTATTGTCATGTAATCGTTCAGAACATGTAATATTACACGAAATTGCCTTCTGCCTGAGTTAGAAAGAGTTTCCATTAGTTTCATCTGGTGCCCCTACAGTAAGGCAGAATGAGAAGCAAAAGAGCATCCCTTCAGAGTCACTGACTATCCGTGGATTCACCTCCAGTGCCTCTGCAGCCACACAGATCATCGGCAACCTGAGCTCTAGGTCCAAACCTCTGTCATGATCAGGAAGGCACCAGCACCCAAGGCCCTTCAGGAGCCCTTCTTTCCCACAGCATCCTCTTGAATTCCAGCTCCAATACCTGGTTTACATAAGCCAGTCTCCAACAGCCTGCAGGTCCCCCGACTGCAATTTATGCGTAGCCTTTGTGGGTCCCTCAGCCAACGAGCCCTCTCTGATTTGTCGCCGTCGTCACTAACCTGTAGGGTCATCCCCTTCGCTTTTCCTTTTCATCGGGAGTGTGGAAGGCAATCGGGGGTTGTTTCCATTGCCCTGCTCAGGTACACTGATCCCCCAAAATCTGCAACCTCGCAAGGCCGCTGCCAGCACAGATTCTGCCACCTTGAACACAAACCCCATGGTGGCAGGATTTTACTTGTAAACACCATCGATCGGTTCCTTTAACAGCCATTTAAAGCCTGTACCAAGTTGTCGGCTGGAGGACCAGGTGGTTGAACCCTTTGGAACAGAACCGTCTCTGCTCCCCGCTCTCCTGGGTCTGCACCTGCGGCAGAGCCACTATTATCTTCAAAATTCTAAATTTAAAGTAATTGGAAGTTATACACCCTTAAAGAATGTACATAAAATGAATTTAAACAGGAATGTCTGTCAACGCTATCTATGATTGTAGTGTGATTAGCACAGTGATGGAGAAACTCAGCATGTCACACAGCGTCCATAGGAAACAAAGGTATGGAACCAACGATTTTGGTGTTGGTGATACACCTTTACTTCCTATGGACGCTGCGTGATCTGAGTTTCTCAAGCAATTTTGTGCATTACATTAATTAATGTTGACAACTAACTTGCAAAAATATCATCGTAAAATGGTAAGATGGTACCTTGCCATTCAAAATATATTGCCGTAAAACTGAATTGGGTGCGATTGACTTTGATTGTGACAATCAAAAACTATTGCTTGGTGTTTTTGATTTGCCCAATCCATTAGCTGTTCATTTTGTTTCCTTTTACTTGAAAATGGGCTGGTGGTGGAGAGGGGATTCAAACTAATTTGATTAATTAATTGTTGCATGTACCGTATGTTGAGAATTGATTTGTTTTTTCTGCATAAAATAGGAATATGAAGCCCGAACTGGCCGAATGACTAAAACCACACTCCAGTCTGGACGGCGACGTAATCTTGAATTTGAGCCACTCTCCACTACTGCATTGATCCTAGAAGATAGGCCAGCGTAAGTTTATTATATTGTGCAGTTTAGAAAGGTAATGATGCAGTTCACTCATTACTACCATGTATTTTTTGTCATACGTGGCATGAAAATGTATTGCACCTATTGGAGAATTTAACTATGAAACCAATCAGTCCAGCATTACAATATGTGTTGTGAGAGAAGAAGCTGACTTTTGTAGATCTCTGACTTGACAATGCAGTGAAAATTTGGCATTGTTTATAGAATTTGAACCAAATTCTTTGCTCTATATGTATAATGGCATACTTTTCTCTGTTTGGTTTGTATAACACACTTTATTTTTTATCTTTGCGATAATAAATTGCACTGTTTGACCTGCACATTTTATTACCCAACCCTTTTTTTATTTCCCTTTTTCCATTTTAATTCCACAATTTATTCATGATGCACCAAAAAAAAAGGCTTCATTCTGGCAATCTTGGATTTATTTTCACAATCTTCAAAGACTTTCTGGAAGGTGGAAGGAAATTGGAGCACTTGGGGAAAATCCACACTGGAGTCAAATTCTGGTTACTGGTGTTGCAGTAGCATTGCACTAACTGCTATGCTAACTTCTACCCTTCCCTGTCCAGGGTGAATGTACAATGAAAACCAATCAAATAACCTGACCAATCTGAAGCATACCGTATGTATAAATGATTATGAAGTACAATTCCACTACACAAACATGCTTTGTAAACGCTGCTCAATAAGTGTGAAAATTTAGCACTCTTTGATCCCTCAAAGAAGAGAAAATTTGCTTTTGAGCTTGTGTGGACAGCGTGTTCTCTTTGAAAACTCTGTATGAAATAGTTAAATACAAGAGAGTGCAAAATATTCAAATCCTGTTGAAGCTTTTCACCTCATCTTTTTTTCATTTTTTAAAAAATCGTAGATAATAAAACAGCTTTGTTGCTGATTCTGCTTTCCATGAGAAGCATTCTTGATTTTCATGCCATTGGTTTACTGCCCTCTTCCTTTCTCAACGCATCAGAAGGAAGAGGCTCAATGACAAAAAAAAATAATGTATTACTTTCAATAAGAGAGCCTGAACAGAAAAGAAAGACATTATTCATGTAAATTGGTTTAAATGAAGGAAGGCAACATTGGGGTTACAAATTAACCTGCAGCATTTTTCTCAATTATGCTTAGTACTTTCTACAATATTTTTGCTTCAATAAATGACTTAATTAAAAACAAATGATTATTTCAGCCAACATAATGTGGAAGCAGAGTTTGATATTTCTTGACTTCGACAGTGGAAGGAAATTTCGTAATTGTTAGCCGTGATTTATACAACCATGGCTGAGATCTCTACTTGTACAACTATTGAAAAATAGTCATTTTTCAAAAGCCTATAACATTGTAGGCCATAATTGTCAAGCATTTGTTAATGACTCTGTTTTGAGATTCTGAAAGTGGTTTTTGATGTTTAAATGGATGCAAGTTTAGTTTTGTGTGGTTTTTTCTTATTTTAGTATTTGATAATGATCCTGTTCCACCCTTATTGACCAGAAAATTTATCTTTTTACAGACACTTGCCTGCAAAGTCGGCAGAGGAAGCTCAAAGGCACAGACAAGAATATGATGAAATGGTGGCAGAAGCAAAGAAACGAGGTGCTCGAGTTAGTTACTTTATTCTGTCCTGAGCAATTTGCATTTGTGAAATGTTTAGATTCATCCTTTGTACTTTAAAAAAAATGCTGCAGGAGAAATCGTGGTTGAAAATGAACCTGTTTTGCGTTTTTTATGTCATGGGATTTTTAATTAATCTTTGTTCATAATCAATAAGAACGGCTACTCTTGTATGCCAGAATATCGCAAATTGAGTTTCACCACCTCATTCCCATTGGAGGCAGAGTTGATAGTACTGAGGACAGCAAGGAAGATGAGAAAGGTGCTTTCCTAGCATGGTAGCTATTTTTCTGCCTAGGATACAATTGTCAGAGCTCTGAAAGTAGATTAATTGTCTGCCACTTAAAAGCAGATCTTGACTGCTGGTAATTTATAGCTTATGAAAGTAATTCAAATACATTTTTGGAATCTGAATCCAGATGCCGGTATATGCAACAGCTTGTGTCTATTTTTTGTTGTAATCTCCATTCTAGAAGTGAAAGAAGCACAGCGAAGAAAAAAAGTTATGAAGGAAAGATTCAGACAGGAAGACAGTATTGCTCATGCAATGATTATTTGGAACACAGACATTCTTCCCAACTGGGATACTATGTAAGTGAAGCAACTGCCATGCTATCAGTTCACTATCGGCAAAACCGTTAGCTTTCAATGGCGAACATTAAATGATCTCTTTTTTTTGTCCTTGTACACTTAGTCGAAATACACGGAAGGTGCGTGAACTGTGGTGGCAGGGTATTCCTCCAAGTGTTCGAGGGAAAGTGTGGAGGTTGGCGGTTGGTAATGAACTGAACATCACTCATGGTAAGTACTTTTAAATAAGGTAAAATTGTTCTTTAAATCATTCTTTAAAAGTACGCCATTTTCTCATACTCCGTTGTCTTTCTGCTTGTCTGGTGTATTGGCATGCAGTTGCCTATGTGACGGCAGAGGTCTTCCTTTTGCTTTTTAGACAATAAGTACAAATTAAATAGATTGATAATAAATGTTCAGTTATCCTAGTGCAAAAAAAGTGACAGCAATAATGCAGACAGTTCATTATGGTATGAGAGCAGTCCCTGATCAGTGCAATGAGGAGAGGGTTGTGACCATGATGGTTGTTGGAAAGAAACCGTTCTTGAACTGAGAGGTTCTAATATTCAGGCTTCTGTACCTTCTGCCTGAAGGTAGCAGTGAGAAAAGGTTGTGACCAGGGTGTTTTATTCCAGAAAACCGGGTTTCACAGAAATAATTTGAGATGGAATTCTTGACTACCAGTATTTCCAGGATATTGAAGCTAATAATAATTCTGCTTTCATCCAACTGAGATTCATGTTCTGTACAGATGATTGAATCTGGAAATGTCTAAACAGTATAGCTGTTTTCTTTGTGAATCTTATTAATTCATTGCATTATTATAGTTTAGAAATAACTGAAATGTCACTGTTTTGAGAATCCTTTATCTCATTCCATTCTTATTTATACTACTACGTCTCTTCTTGATGAATCTTACCACGGGTAAATGAGAAGAATTTCATGCAGCAAACTAATTAAGCTCCTTAATAAACTAGACTTGACAGTTATCTGACAACTTTTTCAATATAATCAGACCTTCAGTCTGAAATGGTGAGCAAAAATAATTAAATTTAAATATTTTCTGATCTTTGCTTGGCAAAAGGTGATATTGAATTGTCTCCCATTGTTAAGCAAGAAGGCCCACTGTTACATGCTGTATCACTCCTTATTTGGTGGCCTCGGATGAAACTGGTAAAGATCAATTTGTTTTGGTTGCCTTATCTTTTGGGGTTTTTTTTTTCATTTCACAGAGCTTTATGAAATTTTCCTGTCTAGAGCTAAGGAGCGATGGAAAAATTTCAGTGAGGTTGGATCTGAGACTGAAACGGAAGGTAAACTTTGATTTGTAAGCATTCAACTTGGGGCAGATCAGTAAACCGGCAATGCAGAAAAGCACCCTGTTCAGCATTGCTACCTTGTATTTTTGCAGATATGTTTTTATAGCTCTGCTTGCAGCTAAAACAGTGACTGTTCCATTTGGTTTGATTTTCCCTTTCTGAACTTTGCCATTTTATTTCCAGCTTTTATTTGAAATTTGACAGCTTAAAATGCAGCTGTCATTATTTTATTTAAAATCGGTTGTGCATAGATTTTGTATGCCTCTTTGTTCCATCTGCTTTCACTGCGCAGTATTTTTCAGTGCATGAACTTCAAAAATAAATGATAAAATAATTAAAACTGCTCTGAAGAGCATATTTGAATTTTAAAACTTCATTCATCATGAACTGCAAACATGGATTGTATTAATTTTTTTCTAATTTGAAAGCAAAATTATTGGTTTTGGAATGATGTATAACATTGAGAGGGGAAATGAGTCTTCTGCAATGTCCTTCATGATTCATACTCACAGGCCTTTTTCTTCTTCTGTCACTAGTAGTTAAGATTCCTGATGTTCTAGTGCCACCAAGGCAGGAAATGTATGGACAACCCTGTGGACATGCAATTGAATGCTAGGAACATATTTGCAGAAGGATTGAAGGCAGCACTGACACTGTTGTTCCCTTTCTTTGTTTCTATTCTGTCATAATATTTAAGAAGAAAAGTTGAGCCAATTGTTTCTGTTGCAAACCTTGTGTTACTTCAATTTTAAAATAAAATTTTGATTAACTCTGCAGGAAACCATTTTGCATGTGGGTCGAAAGTAGTCTCCTTACCATTCTTCGTGCCTTTTCTGATGCAATGTTGTTTCAACATTTCTCCTTCAATAATAATTTTATTGTCACTTATTTCTAGAACCTGGGGCATCAGGAGCTGACAGAGAGGCAAGTCTTGAATTGATAAAGCTGGATATTTCCCGTACATTCCCTTCTCTCTTCATTTTTCAGAAGGTTTGCAGATTTACTCAAAAGTTTAATTGATGATGCACCATTTTGAATAAAGATTATTTTTATGTCTTTATGAAATATGGTAACTAACTGAAAATATATGGCTTGTTGAGCAATATGGATGTACTGGATGAAGATTTATATGGTAAAACATTTAAAAGGCTTACAAATTCTGAAACATTGGTCAAAACATTTTTGAATAGTAGGGTTAAAATATGTTAAATAGAACATAGAATATTACAGTACAGGCCTTTTAGCCCACAATATTGTCACGGACCATTCATGAAATTTGGTGTTTTGCGGCAATATCACAGTTGTAAATTCATTTTATACCATCTTGCATCCCTGTAAGGAAGAAAAAAAAACCAATAACAATAATAGTGCCCAAAAAGTAAGGCAATGTCTTTAGTTCACTGATTATTTAGGTATCTGATGGCGGAGGGGAAGAAGCTGTCCTTCCGCCGCTGAGTGGTCATCTTTAGGCTCCTGTACCTTTTCCCTGATGGTAGTCAAGTGAAGAGGCCTGGGTGGAGGGGGTCTTTGAGGATAGAGGCTGCTTTTTTAAGACACCCCCTCATGTAGATGTCCTCAATGGAGTGAAGTCTGGTGCCTGTGATGTCGCAGGCTGAGTTAACAACCCTCTGGAATTTATTCTTGTCCTGAGAGTTGGCACCTTCATACCAAGCTGTGATGCAACTGGTCAGAATACTCTCCACGGTACACCTATAGAAATTTAAAAGAGTCTCCGGAGCCATCCCGCATCTCCTCAGACCCCTAAGTATAGTCGCTGGCGAGCCTTCTTTGTGATTGCATCAACGTGATGGCTCCAGGTGAGATCCTTGGAGATGTTGACACCCAGAAATTTGATGCTCTCGACCCTCTCCTCCACTGAGCCCTTGATGAGGACTGGGTCATGTTCCTTTGACTTCTGAAGTTCACAATCATCTCCTTGGTTTTGCTGGCGTTGAGTACAAGGTTGTTATCATCGCACCATTTAACGAGCTGTACGCTTCCTCATTGCCGTTTGTGATTCTGCTGACAACTGTGGTGTCGTCGGCAAATTCGTAGATGGCATTGGAATTGTGCCTGGCCACATAGTCATGGGTACATAGCGAGTAGAGCAATGGGATGAGTCCGCATATTTGGGGTGCGCCTGTGTTGATAATTAGTGAGGAGGAGATGTTATTTCCAATTCGTACTGACTGGAATTCCGAATGAGAAAGTCCGATGATACTGACTTACATGAACCTACTCAACAATCTAAACCTTCCCTAACTCAAACTCATAATCCTCTATTTTTCTCGCATCCTTGTGCCCATATTGTACTAGCTTCCAGCACCAACCTTGGCAATGCATTTCAGACGCCCTCTAGTCTCCGTAAAAATGCTTTCTCTTAACATTGCCCTGAAACTTTCCTCCCCTTGCTTTATACAGCTGTCCTCTGGTGTTTGCTACTCCTGGGAAAAAGATGCTGACTGTCCACCCTATCTATGCCTCTCATAATCTTGTAATAATTAAGTCTATCTCTCATCCTTCTTTGCTCTGTTAAGATGGGTTCTCCAATCTAGGCAACATCCTGGTAAATCTCCTCTGTACCCTCTCCAAAGCTTTCACATCTTTTTGGTAATGAGACAACTAGAACTGAGCACAATATTTCCAAGTCTGGTCTAACCAGAATTTTATAGAGCTGCAACATTATCTCCTGACTCTTGAACTCAATCCCCTGACTAATGAAGGCCAGCATAAGATCAGCCTTTATAAGTGTGGCAACCTTGAGAGATCTGTGGATTTGGACCCCAAGGTCCATTTGTTCTTCCACACACTAAGTTCATTGTACGGGTAGAGTACCCCTTATCAGAAGATCCAAAAACCAATTTTTTTTTTTCGCGCCGACATGATGTCACATGTGGAAAAAAAATTAACACTTGACTTGCCCACATGGGGCTCTGACACTCTGTTGGTGTTACTTTGATTACAATGTTTTTTTTCAAAAAACCCACAAGATCCTTGCTTCTGGCCTTTAAGATGCCAAGAGGTGCTGGCTCCAAGTCTTCAGCATCAGCTGCAGCGGCTCCATTCTCAATGGGCGCAGTGCCATCCACATCAAAGAAGTTGCCTTGAGCTCCTGGGCAGGAGCGGGGACCATAGGCAGGGACCGGTGGGGAGCTGCTGATGGGGAGATGGTCTTCTTATGTAAGCAGAGATCATTTATTTTGATAAGTACTAAGCAGTATTTCATGTGTATTTTCCACTTGTGGCGTCATGTAGGCGCTCAAAAAGCCTGCCGTTGTTGCTGTTTAACCACTGATGTAGGTATTCTGCTGCTGCTTCATTCCCCAAAATCCAAAAAAAAATGTCTGGTCCCAAGCATTTCGGATAAAGGGTACTCGACCTGTATTTGTTTTTGTGTTATTCATATTAATGCATCTAAAAGTCTCATGTTAATTTTAAAGGGTGGACCATATCATGATCTTCTCCATAGTATTCTTGGTGCATATACCTGCTACAGGCCTGATGTTGGATACGTAAGTGTTTTACCTTTTTGTGATGATGTCCTAAAATTTAGATTACATAATCATCTGTTTCTGGGTGCTGTCATATTTCAGGCCCTTTGGTCTATGGATTTTTTTAAAAGTTGTCATGTTATTAATAAAAAAAAATCATGTTAGATTTTCACAGCTGATCAAGAGCATCTGTGGAATGAAGAACAAAATTAGCTCAAGTTAATGGTTTTTTTGACAACGTTACTAGCAGTTTCCATTTCCTCTTCAGATTTAGAGCCTTTGCAGTTTTTCCTTTTTGATTACTGCCACATTATTGTGGTTTCGTTATTTTTTGAAAACAGTGGGACTGTTTATTACTGCATTTTTTTCAAATTTGGAGGTGTCAGCTGCTCTATTGAATGTTTCTGATCAGCTGCTTTGTCAAAATAATATATGCATGTTGCATTCTAGAGCAAATTCACATCTGCTCTTATGAAAATGTTACCCATGGGAATTCTAAAAATTTCCCCTTAGATATGCTATATTGTAAATTCCTGTGGTTCTTTAATCCTTTGGTAGGCTAAACCTTTTCATAAAATACGGTTGTTATTGAAGAATTTTGCACAGTTATTGCCACTTTATACAACAGTTCATTATTTGTAACAGGCCATTTCAGCCCACAAGTCCGTGCCGCCCAATTAACCTACAGCCCCAGTATGTTTCGAACAGTGGGAGGAAACCGGAGCTCCCAGGGAAAACCCACGCAGACACAGAGAAAACGTACAAATTCCTTCCAGACAGCGTGGGATTCGAACCCTGGTCCTGATTGCTAGTGCTGCAAAGGTGTTATGCTAACCACTGCACCAACCATGCCGCCCCAAAAATCTTCATCAAAAATTAGGAAATGTGACAATGGCTTCAACTCTGTACATTGTCACGGCAGCGCAGAGGTCTTCTTTTAAAACTTCAATATAATTAGCAAAGTGTGCTTTTTTTTGTAGGTCCAAGGAATGTCTTTTGTTGCTGCTGTCCTTATCCTTAATTTAGAAGAAGCAGATGCTTTCATAGCCTTTGCCAATCTGTTGAACAAACCCTGTCAGCTGGCATTTTTCCGTGTGGATCATGAAATGGTGAGGACATGGGAGCATGCATCACGAAATAAATTGCATTCTGCTATTTGTGTTCCTATGAAATGTGAACAATCTGGTACATCATATGTTTACAGCGTGCCGTTGACCAACAAACACTCTCCCTGAATTTTATTTGCTAAGAAGTGATAATGCCACCTTGTGCTTCAGAGGAAGCCTGAAAAATTGGTCTATTACACAAATTTTGGATTTGTTTCATTTTTCCAGAAAAAAATGACTATTTATGCTGGAAAATCTTAACAACTCTGGCATGCAATTATTTCCAGGTTAAAGTTGTACTTCATTCATTCTTAAAAATTACATTCCTTCTTCTGGAACAAGGACAAAGAACCCTAGGTAATTCAGAAAAAACTAATTACATCTAGTGTTTGTCCCATAAAAATGTTAGAAAACTTGCTGTGGAGCCATAGAATAAATGATTTTCTTTTCTCTTTCTGATTTTTACCCTGTACCTATGGAAGATCTTGATTTTTAGCTCACTACGGCCTTGATCAGTGTGGAATGTTGCCTGTGAATGTGCATCATAGAAACATAGAAGATAGGAGCAGGAGTAGGTCATTCGGCCCTTCGAACCTGCTCCGCCATTCAATGAGATCATGGCTGATCTTAAAATTCAGTACCCCGTCCCCGCCTTCTCTCCGTAACCCCTAATTCCTTTATACTGAAGAAATATATCTAATTCCCTCTTAAATATATTCAATGAACCTGCTTCTACTGACCTCTGTGGCAATGAATTCCACAGATTCACCACCCTCTGGGTCAAGAAATTCCTCTTCATCTCGGTCCCAAATGGTTTGCTTATTATCCTCGAACCATGGCCCCGGGTTCTGGACTCCCCCACCATTGGAAACATCCCTTCCGCATCCATTCGGTCCAGTCCTGCCAGAATTTTATAGGTCTCTGAGATCCCCTCTCAATCTTCTAAACTCCAGCGAGTCCAATCCCAAATTGCGCAATCTTTCCTCATAAGTTATTCCTGCCATTCCAGGTATCAGCCTGGTGAATCGCCTCTGCACTCCCTTCATTGCAAGAACATCCTTCCTCAGATAAGGCGACCAAAACTACACACAATACTCCAGGTGGGGTCTCACCAAATCATGGGAAGGCCTTGAATATTGCTCAAATTTGCGTTTTCAAATAGGATTAGCATTATTTCATAGAATCACTCAGAAAACCCCAGTAATATAACGTATCTGATAATATCTGTTGAATAATAGCTTTGAAGTGACATTACCATGGGACACAAAGAAAAACAAGAAGAAAAAAGGAAAAAGAATACATCAATGATTACTTCCTTATTAGATATTTAGTCTATCATGGACTGGCCACAGGAATTACAAAATTTAATTGAAGTACACCTTGAACTTGATAAATTGTTTTGGTAATTCTTGATGATGTGTGTTGACTGTAATTATTCTAAATTTAATTGACTTAAAAGTTAAATTAGAAATTTTGGAGCTTTTATTTTGAGAGGAAAATAGCAGCATTATTTCAGAAGCATTTCAAGAAGTACAATTTTTAGTCCGGGATCGATTGAACTTTGATGTATAGGTTTTTAAAATTCAGCAATTCAAATCTTAAAATTTTGGACAAATTTTTTCTTCTCAGATGCTGAAATATTTTGCATCATTTGAAGTATTTTTTGGAGAAAACCTTCCAAAACTTTTTATGCATTTCATGAAAAATAATTTGACTCCTGATATCTACCTTATAGACTGGTAAGTGTATAACTTTATTGGATGTTAAATATTGTTTAGGATATTGTTTAGTTTGCTTTTTGATTGATAGCCATCATAATTAATGTAATTGTATTTTGTGCCCTGTAATTTATAATGTTTAATGTGCTTCTTGACTGGTCTCACCTAATTTAATTTTACACACGACATATGGATCTATAATTTATAATAAGTACTGTGTTACTTGATTTAATTATCTGACAAAAGAAGTTACTATGAAACAATTCCTTTTATTGTGGTATTCTTTAATTGCAGGATATTTACGCTTTATAGTAAGTCGCTACCCCTGGACCTGGCATGTCGAGTCTGGGATGTCTTTTGCCGTGATGGTGAAGAATTCCTTTTTCGGACAGCTCTGGGCATTCTCAAGTTATATGAGGATATATTAGTGCAAATGGATTTTATTCACATAGCTCAATTCCTTACCAAACTGCCTGAAGACATCACATCAGAAAAACTGTTTGCTTGCATTACTACTGTTCAAATGCACAGCAGTAACAAAAAATGGACACAGGTGAGGGAATGCATATTTATCTGAATAAGTCTTCAGCCTTTCCCAACTTTTATTTTGGCTATGGCCCCCTTAAAACTCTGCTCAAAGTTTATGGTCCCATGGGCCCCCTTTTCTGTGAAGTAGTTGTTTAGTTGGTTTATTCCGCTCTTCTCTCTTACCGACTACATAAAAAAATATATTTTATGATTTCAATCCATGCTCCCCCCCCCACCCCCTTTAAATGTGCTGTGGCCCTCATGGAAACATATGGCCCATGTTGAGAATGGCTGGTTTAATTCACAACAGTTAGTAGCTCAGAATATATAATGTGGAACATACCTTTAAGAACAACATCGATCTTGTTATGCCTCAAAGCAATCAGAGGTCACTCATTACATGGTATGAGTGAGACAAAATTGTCATTTCAATATTCTGAAGAACAAGATTTGTTGATGTCTGAAATTTTAGGGTGCTATGAGCTGAGAATTTAAAAATTATTTGTTTTTGGTTCGTATGGGATATTGTAACTTGTATCATACCTGCATGGATGAGAACCTTCTCAACTGACAACTGGTGGTGTACATGTTTTTTGCTATCATCTGTTGTCGCAGCTACTACGGTAGAGCTACTAAAGAAATACAAACACATGCCAGAGTAGTCAACTCAAGACTGGTTTATTGAAGTTTTACAAGCAGCTTTTATTCCCTGCCTGTCCCAGGCTCCATGGGACAAGTTGGGATCTTGTTAAGGGACAGCTGCTGGTCAGTGGGACCAGCAGGTTTAGATTGAGTTTTGTTAACGTCCCACGCCTTTCGGCAGGGGGACCCAGCTGATCAACGTGCTGTCCCTCGGCACTCGGTACTGCTAGCATGCCAGCCCTTGGGTCAGTCCGTGCACTGACGGTGGCGGTTTGATTTACCACACTGAGCGCCTGCTTGGCCTGCTACACAGCCACTACACTGTTGTCATCTTTTCTCCTTAAATGTCGTGTTTTTTTTTGACAATGAAACTCTTCTGATGACATTTCCAGGCAACTTTTGCCACTTTCTATTTTTTTAGAAAACATTACGGTTTAAATGGGAATGTAGCCTTGTATCAAAGGCTACCAAAGTATTAGGAGGTTTTCAAGATTGCATGCAATATAAATTTCAGACCTAATTTCCTTACTCAAATTGGTGGATTTAATTAATGTATATAAAACGAATACATTGAAAGGCCTGTGGAAGTTGCATCACTTTGCTATTGTTGAAGAATTAAATTACTGATATCTTTGGCTTGGCTTCGCGGACAAAGATTTATGGAGGGGGTAAAAAGTCCACGTCAGCTGCAGGCTCGTTTGTGGCTGACAAGTCCGATGCGGGACAGGCAGACACGGTTGCAGCGGTTGCAGGGGAAAATTGGTGGGTTGGGTGTTGGGTTTTTCCTCCTTTGCCTTTTGTCAGGGAAAATTGGTTGATTGGGGTTGGGTGTTGGGTTTTTCCTCCTTTGCCTTTTGTCAGTGAGGTGGGCTCTGCGGTCTTCTTCAAAGGAGGTTGCTGCCCGCCAAACTGTGAGGCGCCAAGATGCACGGTTTGAGGCGTTATCAGCCCACTGGCGGTGGTCAATGTGGCAGGCACCAAGAGATTTCTTTAGGCAGTCCTTGTACCTTTTCTTTGGTGCACCTCTGTCACGGTGGCCAGTGGAGAGCTCGCCATATAACACGATCTTGGGAAGGCGATGATCCTCCATTCTGGAGACGTGACCCATCCAGCGCAGCTGGATCTTCAGCAGCGTGGACTCGATGCTGTCGACCTCTGCCATCTCGAGCACCTCGACGCTAGGGATGAAAGCGCACCAATGGATGTTGAGGATGGAGCGGAGACAACGCTGGTGGAAGCGTTCTAGGAGCCGTAGGTGGTGCCGGTAGAGGACCCATGATTCGGAGCCGAACAGGAGTGTGGGTATGACAACGGCTCTGTATACGCTTATCTTTGTGAGGTTTTTCAGTTGGTTGTTTTTCCAGACTCTTTTGTGTAGTCTTCCAAAGGCGCTATTTGCCTTGGCGAGTCTGTTGTCTATCTCATTGTCGATCCTTGCATCTGATGAAATGGTGCAGCCGAGATAACTGGTTGACTGATATGTTGGTTTATCAAATACTCAGAATCCAAACATTGAGAAGATGAACAGAATTAAGCGAATAAAACATTCTCAACAACTGTGTTCACAGATGTATCTCACATTGACCAGCTACGTTGACCCATGTTAGCCTCTACTGGATCACCAGTGCACTGATGCAAAAACTGGCCTGTTGAGTGGTGAAATGAGCTCAGGGGTAAAGGATAAACTAATTGATGTGAACTAGATCTTTTCCTGTCATGTTGTTCAATGAACTCAGGTGTTAATTGGATTGCCTAAATAATTTTGGACAACTTTCTGACGATATTTTATATTTGCTGAGTTTAATTAGTGTAGAATTACTTGAAAGTGTCATGGATTTAATGGATCTGTATACCTGTATGTTCTAATTTTTTTACTTTCTGATCCCTGTAAAAGGTGCAAAAATGATTTGAGCAATAAGATCACATCTATTACTCAAATACAGGGGTTCAATTCGATAAAGCTTCAAGTACCAGCCATGTTATTAGGGTCAGTCAAATGCTGGTCCTTCAGACCCGACTAATGAAATTGAGCTTTTGTGTTAAACCTAAAAAAAACCTGATGAAAGCAGACAAGGCGCAGAGATTTTTATACTGGGAAGGGAAAAAAAAGAACAATGGCATCCTATGAAATAAGTAAGCCAATCAGAGATGAGTAAGATCTGTCCTAGAAAAACAAATTAATTTTATAAATTTTAGATGTATACCATGGGCCCTTTCGGCCCATGAGCCTGTGCCGCCCAATTACACCAGATTGACCTACAACCCTGGTATGTTTTGAAAGATGGGGAAGGGGAACCCACACGGACATGGGGAGAGTGTATAGACTCCTTTCAGACAGGATTTGGATCCCGGACCCAATCGCTGGTGTTGTAACAGTGTTGGCACTAACCATGCCGCCCAAGATCTTTGTCATTGGTGAAGGGACCAGCCTACAAAGATAATGGGAGGTTAGTGGCTTGGATTTTTCCCTTTCTCATCCATTTTAATACATAAGAGCAGCCATTCTCAACCATTTTTTGGGGGGGTCTGGCCCCCTTGACACTCTACTCAAAGTCCATGGGCCCCCTTCCCTGTGAAGCACTTGTTTAGTTGGTTTCTTCCATACTTTTCTCCTACCAACTACATTAAATATTTATGTTACACGAGGTGAAAAGAAAACTCTGAATGTAACAACTGTGGCTTGTGATTCCAGAACAATCAGACAAATAGGAAATAATTCTTATTGAACAGATAGAAGAAAACATGAAAATACATGTTACAAATTCTTTCTAAAGTTTCTTAGAGTGCAATGATTTGTACACAATGAGTCAATAGGGAACTTTAAGCATAAATTTGAGGATGTGAAAACTTATTAATAACTACTTTAAAAATATTCTTATAAATGAAAAATTTAGTGAGATCCTTGAGCTTCAGGTTCTAGTGCAAGTTTTTTTAAATGTCAGGCTCCAAATTGGATGGTGATAATTGAAGATCACCTCTTACTGGATTTTGTCAAGGAAACTCTCTTGCTGAATCCACATTCATATAATGTTGAGGCAAAGGCAATGAAAAGTACTTGAACTTTTCCATGTGAGGAAATCTGTTTGGCGGATCACTCAATCCAAAAATCTTTTTTAAATTGATTGAATTTACCCTGTGCAATTATATCGCTCTGAAGATCAAATAACCTCTCTTGAATGTCTGAGTCAACATCGGTGGGTAGTTCCTCAAATGGACTTAATATCCAATGTGGGATATTGAGATTTAACTGGTCAGTAAATCTTTCCTGCAGATCTGTGTGCATTTGCTCTAGGTGTTTCACATCAATACCATCACCCTTCAGGGCCTCTTGGTTCAGATTTGGAAATAGTAAGAATTTCGACATCTGGTATTGCTTCATTAGACTTTGAGCTTTTAAGGAAAGAAACCATGGCTTTCTTGCAATCAGTGAGGTTATTGTGTTAACCTGTAAGGTCTTGTTCAGTAAATTGAGTTTGTCAAAGGTATCTGCCAGATAAAATATGTCCGTCTTTGCATCTATGAGTTTTTCCTCCATGTTTTTTATGAGGAAAAAAGGAAACAATTATGACCCAGAGTGCAACATAACAATGAAGACAATTTCCTTTGGACAGTTACCTCACCTTGGTATGCAGCAGTCGTGCCTGGAAATGTTTGTCATTTTTTTTCCACACAGATGCAGGAATATATGGTCCTGAAGGGGGTGTAATTTTATAAAGTGTACAGTCTTTGACAATTGAAAGCAAAGCAGGTAAACATCCTCCTACGTTTCTTGCCACTAAGTGCTCCCTAGGAATGATGCAATGAACAGTAAAGACTGAAGGTGTAACATTTTTTTCAGGCATGTGATGAACCCTGTATCGTCTAACCATTGAATCGGCTGGATCTGCTGCATTTGCCAGTACCTGCAGGGTCTCTTGTGTTTTTTTGCAGGCTCATTTGAGACTCCCTCTAGAGGTAGCACTCTATCACTACATCTGGTACTAAGTCCCAGCACTCAGGACCATAAAAAGCTTCACAGGGTTGTTAACTCAGCCTGCAACATCACGGGCACCAGTCTTCACTCCATCGAGGACAGCACTTAAGAAAGCAGCCTCTATCCTCAAGGACCCCCACCATCCAGGCCATGCCTTCTTCACTCTGCTTGCATTGGGGGGGGGGAGGTACAGGTGCCTGAAGCGGCACAAGGATAACTTCTTTCACTCTGCCATCACATTTCTGAATGAACAATGAACCACAGACCCTGCCTCACTTTGACTTTTTAAATTTATTTTGTACGGTGGTTTATATACATGTTGGTACTGATGCTGCAGCAAAACAATGAATTTCTTGACAATTAATTCTGATTCTGAGGGTTTTGACTAAAAATTACTATTTCTACCCATGAATGCTGTCTCACCTGCTGAGTTCTTCCAGCAATTATCTGACTGCTTTTGTTATTCCCCTATTCTCAAAGCATCCCCATCAATAAGGTAACAGTATTGATTCATTTGTTCAAGGGTGTTGCATCTTAGTTCTGTGTTCCATACCAAGGAAGAATTGAAATATTTAGTTAACCCCTCTGGAGTCTCCATCCCCAATTTACTTTTCAATAAATTGACAGTAAGTCTGAAATATGGCTTATTGTGTAATGTTAGGTCTGCTTTGTTCATGAATGAGTGAGACAAACACCAGACTGAGTCGAAATGAGGGTTCTTTGTTCTTTATTACCGGATTGTAACACTTGCAACTAACCATGTTAGTCGGAGAATGCATTCTGCCGTTATCAGCAAAATGGTGATTTTTTATACTCTTGGATACATGCTTAGAACATCATCATATCATTACTTGTCCAATGACTAAAACTGTTGCTATCCTTTCCCTGCTAGCTTCCTGCCTCTCAATCCATCAATGTCTCTCTTATCTTGTAAGTACAAGGATGCATTCACATCTTGTTACAGCCCTGTACAGGGTAACTCCTTACACATTCCCATCTCATGATGTTTTACCTTACACAAAATGGATAAGAGTTGCTCGCAAAGATTTGAATATAATGCATCTTGTTTGAAGAGTAAATTGTGTCAATTGTATCTCAGAAATACCATCCTGGTCTGGAAACAGTAACTCTAAATGTGGCATTTTAAAATCGAAAAGGATAGGCACCAAAAGAGATGTTTCCCTATCATTGCTTCAATTCATAATTACATTTTATTTGTAGAAATTGGTGTGTTTTTTTGAATCGTTTGTATATGATACCTCAGTCTTTCTTTTTATAACCTGCAGGTGTTTGCTTCATTGATGAAGGAAAACAAAGAAATTGAGAAGAATCACAGTCCTGCCCTGAAAAGTTAATGTTCCTTTGAGGACTTTTAATGTTTGCAGGAGATTGTTAGAATTAATGGTGTAGCAATACCACATGGAAATGTCTTCAGTGCGACTATTTAAAATTGTTGGTTGTCAGTTGAAGTTAAAGAACTGAATACTTTCAGACTGTCAGTAACCCAAAGATCTGTGTATGTGGCACGCATTGATGGGAAGAGAGTAATAGTACAGTTGAGCTTGTGCTCAACAAAAATGAAGAATTATTTACACTAGTGTCAGTATTAAAGAAAAGTGAAGTCCTGTGCAAAGTAGTTTATTCTGCATTTATTAGCTGATTGAAAACTGAGATGTAAAATTTCTGAGCACTTGTTGACCAGCCATCTTGCTATACTATGTTTCTGGTACGTACCTCCAAAGCCAGCTGATTCCTGGAAATTACCTAAAGTGGACCAAATGGATTTTGAATTGCTATTCTCCATCATGTACATCTTTTTTCTGATGATCCTATTTGGGAAATAGTTGGTTTTTACATTTTTTTATTGCGGTCATTTTGCTTTCTAAGATTCTGAAATAAAAAGCCAAGGCGGAAAAAGCATTAAAAATAGTTGTGCTTTACAGAACCACAAAATTTGTTAACCTGGAAATGATTGGTTTCAAAATATCGCACAACATTCTCTTTAATATTTCCATGTACTTCCTGTTTTTTGGAAACCTGAGAAGTTTTTTTTATTCAAATACTGAACTGTGGTGTTTTTTGATTACAGAACTGTACTATAATATTTTTAAAGGCTGGCATTTCAGTCATATGTTTTTTCTGGTGCTTTCAACAATGGAAATGTGGGTGTTGTATAATCTCCAAGCCTACAGGTGAATTAAACAGAATGGTAGAACTGTGAAATGTCCAAATTAAGAAAATTCCAAATATTGTACTACTTCAGTTAATGGCTGGTTTCTCTCAGCTGATAATTCATCGTAATTGTCCTCAGACAGGTGCTGTGGGCTTCGTGTTAGCAACTGTGTATATGTTTTATGATGTGCAATATAGAAAACTCTCAAAATGGCAGTGCTTTGCACAAGGTTTGGAATGTAAATCATGATAACATTAAGTAACATTTATTTTAAATCAGGTGATGAAAATTAAGAACTACAAGTTGTTGCAGTGTGTACTATATAACATTGCTCAGGACTATTATCTACTCATGGTGGAAAGAGGAGGCAAATTTATTTGTTAGTGGGCACAGCAAAGAAAAGGGCTAACTAACAGGCCTTTTTAAAATCTAACCTAATAAAAAAAAATTCTGCAGTGAAAGGTGATGTGTTTGTGTAAATGTAAGATACGTCTAGTGAGCAAATTACAAAGTATACTTTCTTACATTTTTTGTATTTTTATTTGAAAGGATTTTTACTTTATTTTGTATCTTTAGCAAAGCCACCTCTTGTATTCCTCTATTGCAAGTTATTATTAAAGTATAAAAATATTAATTCTATTGAAATTGTTCCCTTTAAGTTTGATATGAAGAAATTGGCATGTTCTATATAAACATATGCTCTGCAGATGGAGGGCAAATACTTTGAAATATAATTTGTTCAATTTGTATATCTTTTCATTTAAATGAATTTCTTTATCTTTCTAATTGTACAGATTTCATATTGAATACAAATGTAATGTACATGCAAATTGTAAATAAAAGGGAAACAGTCCACTAGACATCAGTTTCATATGTAAATAAAGTATGAAGTCAAGTGCCTTCAAATGTGTGCTTTTTCAGTTTTGCACTACTTTCACTCTATTTATTTGGTGGCATCCAAACACCATTGCTCCATCCACATCAGTGGCCAGGATCTCCCAGTGGCCAACCATTTCAATTCTGCACCCCACTCCCACACTAACATGTCTGTCCATGCTCTTGTACTGTCAAACCAAGACCACCTGTAAATTGGAGGAACAACACCTAATTTTCTCTTTTGGCCCTCTCCAACTGGAGGGCATTAACATCAACTTCTCCGGAGGCTTGCCAGTGGCTATGCTTTCTGTGGTGTTTGAGTAGATTCGGTGTGACACTGAAGACTCTCGTAAGCTTCTACAGGCCATGCCCTCTTTACTCTGCTACCATCGGTGGGGGAAAAAGGTACAGGAGCCTAAAGACAAGCATTCAGTCAGCCAAAGACACTGCCTTACTTTACGTGCACTTTTATTTAATTGTAAGGCGGTTTATATAAATATTTGCATTATTTTTCTGCCGCAAAACACTGAATTTCGTGACTTGTTCATGACGATAAATTCTGATTCTGAAGTAAGGAAAATGGCTCAGTTGACCTCCCAGCTTGAAATGGTTCATTGATATTTCTTACTGTCTGTTCACCATTCTTAATTTTTTTGTTGGGCTGACTCTTGAATGTTTCTGCAAAACTATGTTGCTTTGGTGTTATTTCCCACTCCTGATTGATTCATCACATATTAAGCTGACTATTAAAAATGTGCTAAAGATCACGATTACTGCTGATTTCTATACTAATCATGTTGACAACTGCACGGTTTGAATTTGCATTGTATTTATGTTAACATTATTAATGAATAAAGTTATTCTTTAGGTGTTTTTGTAATTCTATCTTGTTTGATTAGCAGCTCATTTATTCACAACTGTGTGTTAAACTGGTCACTAAAAGGTCACTTTAGGATTACGATGATGCAACCAAAATTAAGAATTTGTTCATATAAACGCAGAAGAAATTGTCTTTTGTCATCTTAAAATTCTCAATCAAACTTGATTAATTTCTTGTTTTGTTGGTAGTCATATTTAATATAAGATGCTTTGAATTCATATCTCACAATTTGATTAAAAAGGGCGTGTATCGTATATTTGGAGAATTTTGACAAATTCTCGTCAAACCTCACAGATGCTGCTCTAACCCGAGTTCCTTCAGTAGTTTGTTTACAGCTCTATTTATTCCAGTTCTCTGTATTACCAATTTCAATCATTGTTAGCCCATAGGATTCACCAATTATTCTTTTCAATTGATAGATAATTGAGGGCTTTCATAAGCTCTGAAGGACCATCTGGAATTGGTGCATGGTGAAGATCACGTCCACAATGCTTTGTGATGGATATAATTTACATTGTGATTGAGGGAATAAATAAGTCTGATAGTCTGGCTGTTCTGAAATCCTCATGGCTTGTCTCATAGAAGCCGTTTCCCTAATTGGGCAGCCTAGTTGAGCTGAAGGGCCTGATCAATGCTGAATGACTTGGAACACTTCATCAAGATTGAGAGTGCAGACGGGAGATCGTGAGGATAGTTCGAAGGTGGATAGGGTCCAGTAGGGGAATTGGTAAACCAGGAAGAGGTGAAAGATGGACAGTTAGGGAGATGATGGGAGGATTTGGGCAGGGGCCAGTAGGGGATTGGTGAACGAGGGAGGGGTGAAAGAAGACTGACAAGAAAAACACAAACTGCAAATGCTGCAATCTCGATCCAAAAGAAATTAGTTGATAGAGGAAATCAGCAGGTCAGGCATCATTTATGATTAGAAGTGGTGAGTTTGTTTTGTTTTGGGTCCTTTTAGCAATAGAATAAAAAGGTGGTGATACCTGTAAACATCTAAAGGGGAACAAAACCTTGAGAAGGCCAAAGACAAGGTGGGAGAAATGGAGAGACAGGTAGAGGGAGATATCACCGGGAAGGATATGAATGGAAGAGAAAAGAAGTAGGTTAAGAAAAGATGGAACCGGATAGTTTTTTTAAATTATTTTTGATTTTTCCAAAATATAATAAAATCTTCAATATCACATGATATTAAACTTTTTTTTTTACAAACAACAAAAACAAGACAAAAGCTCCTTTTCCACAGGTATCCCAGTTGCTTGGCTGTGCAGCGTCCTGGGATAGGAAGCCCTTTGTGCCATTTCCACTAGGCCACCCTTAACTGGGGCACCAATTGCTTTTCCACTGAACTCATTCAACCCTGGGGTTCGGAGGGTTCTACCTTCAACTGGAAACAGGTGACTTTCTGCTTTCCCTTGTCCACTGGTTTTATCTGCATGCTGGCAACAGCAAACGCCAGGGATAGGAGTATGAGTTGGGGTTAATCCCCGGCATGAAATGACATAATTTGACTCCGACATTCAGAGAGTGTTCCTTTTCCACTGGACCCTGTCCCAGTTAATTCCTGGGACGGTGCCAGTAGAAAAGGGGCTAGTCCCTCCCTCCCCCTTGCACAATGTCAGAGCTTGCATGTCTTTTAAATATATAGAATACAATTGGGGAAATCATGTTTGGATGTCTATAATAGTCCTTTTTTGTTACAATATTTGGGCCCCTATGTGGTCCAGGAATGGCGGCCAGATCTTTACAAAAGTGTCATATTTATTCTTTAAATTATGTGATTTTTATTCCCATAGGTATACAGTTGTTTATTCCCACAGTCCATCGTGCTACAAGTAGATGGAAGTCGGACTTCCAAGTGATTGCAATACATTTTTTGCTACCGCCAGTGCTATTTTTATAAATGAGATTTGATATTTATTCAGTTTGTTGCTTATTTCCATAAAATTATTTAATAGATATAGCTCTGGGTCACCCGTGAAGGCCACTCCTGTTACCCTGGTTAATTTTTCTGTGATGTCTTGCCAAAATGGCCTCACCTTCGTGCATAACCATATAGCATGTAGAAAAGTTCCTGTCTCTGATATTTCTGCTCTTAATCTATGTAACTTCTGTGGGGTAAGATATAATTGGCGTAAAAAAAATTATGATGACCCAATCCATATCTTGCATTTGTAATTGATGCCATGGTGTTCTTACACCACTTTGACCAGTTTCTTTCTGAAATCAACACACCCAAGTCTGACTCCCATCTTTCCCTTGACCTCTGTATCCCTAGTTTTGCACTTTCGCTCTGGAGAGCATAGTATAATTTGGTTATAAATTCCCCATCCAGACTGTTTATTCCATTTCAGGTGGGTCAAGATTGGTCACCATCTTTCTTTTAAGAATGATCCAAGCTGGAGAAAACAAAAGGTCACATTGGCCACTCTGTATATGTGTTTTAGTTGTTTGAAGGACATGAGTTCCTTATGTTTAGCAGTCTTTAATATATTTTATGCCTTTATCATATCACAAATTTAATATTCTATTGCCCAAGTTCATAGGCGATAACACCTTTTCACACAATGGCACTTTTATTGATATCTCTACTTTTTTCTTATACATTCATTAATTTCTTACCACTTTCTGATCATATGTATTAATATGGGATTTCTTTTTTCCAGAGATTTGACACTCCATTTATAGATAAAATCCTTTGTTTCCCCTCCCCTACTATGTGTATTCCCATCTGAATTGAGGGGGGGGGGTGTGGTGCTGTCTTCCTCAAAGAAGGCTGTGAGAAATCTAACTTCTGCAGCAAGGTAGTATTTTTTTTTAAAAATCTGGAAGTCTAAGTCCTCCCAGTCCATAGCCCCATGTTAGTTTTTCCATTGCGATTCTTGGAAACTTATTATTCCCTAGCAACTGTCTAATGATTGTTTAATAATTTAAAGAAATGTTTACATAATGGAATAGGCAGCGATTGAAAAATATACTGCTGTCTTGGCATTACTTTCATTTTGATGCAATTAACCTTTCCCACTAGAACAGTGGTTCCCAACCTTTTACTTTTCACTCAAATACCACTTTAAGTATTCCCTATGCCATAAGTGTTCTGTGATTAGTAAGTGATTGCTTAAGGTGGTAAGTGAGTAAGAAGGGAAGGTTGAGAATCACTGCTCTAGACCCAATTCTTACTGAAATATTTTGCTTGAGAAAAATTGTCATTTGCCCATTTCCTTTGGAGTTATGAAACTATGCACATAACAAATCAATTTGGAATGATTAAAACAGTGGTTTTCAAACTTTTTCTTTCCACCCACATACCACCTTGAGCAATCCCTTATTAATCACAGAACACTTATGGCATAGGGAATACTTAAAGTGGTGTGTGAGTGGAAAGTAAAAGGTTGGGAACCATCTTTAGAATAATCGATAGGAATCTCTATTTCTACAGGTCCTCTTCTATCTTCCCCAAATGAGGAACATAATTTAGTTTATACAAATTTTGTAAATTGTTGTCAGTTGCTATTCCATGACATTTTATTCCATCTGCTTTCCATTTAAATTTATTTCCTTTTTGGTATCTTCCATATTCAAAATGTGTCAATGGCATTATCTCACTTTTCTCCATATTTATTTAATAACCAGATATTTTTTCATGTTTTTCTAGTATTCCTTGTAATTTTTCCAAAGATTTAGCCAGGTATGATGGGTATAGTAGCACATCAATAGCAAATAGACTCATTTTGTGTTCTTCTTGTCCAACTTTGAAGCCCTTTTTATCTGGTTCCCTTATCATTATCACTGTCATCAGTTCAATTGTTAAAATAAAAAGCAGAGGGGACATCCCTGTCTACTAATTCTAATCAAGGGGAACACCACTGATTATAATTTTAGCTTGCAATTTATGATATAAAGTCCAATTTATAAATGTTCTGCCTATGCTAAATTTTTCCAGTGTTTAAATAGGGAGGACCATTCCAAATGGTCAAATGCTTTTTCCATGTCAAGGGAGACTGTAATACTTGGATTCTGTTCAAATTTTGCCATGTGTATTATATTAAATAATGTTCCTAGATTATTTGAAGAATATCTTCCTTTAACAAATCCTCCCTGGTCTGTATGTATCAATTTTGGTAGATATTGTCCTAATCTATTAGCCAACGCTTTTGCTAGTATCTTATAATCGGCATTTATCAGAGAGATTGATCTATGCAACAAAGTTTTTAATGGGTCCCTTTTTTAGTAACTGCAATAATCATGGTTGAGAATGATTCCAGGAGGGTCTGTGCTTCTACTGTTTGGTCCAGAACATCCACTAATAGGGGCATTAATATTTCTTTGAATTGTCTGTAAAACTCAGGTGGGAATCGATCCTTCCACGGTGATTTATTAGCCTGTAGGGTAACCAGGGTTTTTTCAATTTCTTCTCTTGTAAAGAGAGTGTCTATTTCTATCTTTTCTCTCTCTTCTAGTTTTGGAAGTTCAACATTTGACAAAAATTCTTCCATTTCATTCTCGTCTAGTAGTAATTCTGATTTATAAAATTTCTTCTAATATTGCCTAGAGATGTCATTGATTTCCTTTTATTTATATCCTAGTGTTTGTCTTTATCGCGTTTATCATTCTTCATGAATCCTCTACTTTAATTTGCCAAGATAAGACTTTATGTGCCCATTCACTTAACTCATAATGTTTCAATATAGCTTTTTATGTTCTATATGTTTGTATTGTATTTTATCTTAGCTTTTTATTTTCCAGTAGTCTATATTTTTCTTGTAGTCCTGTTCTTTGATTTTTTTTCTAATTCTGTAACATCTTTCTCCAAACTGTTTACTTCCATATATTCTCTCTTAATATTCTTTGTACAGGATATAATTTGTCCTCACAAATATGCTTTGAGTGTATCCCATATCAAAAACTTATTATTAGTAGATGGCTGATTTGTTTCACAAAATATCTCTGTCTCCTTATAAACTCGCAGAAGTCTGTTCTTTTAAATAGCATGGTACTGAAATGCCATCTGTATACATTTTCTTGCTTTTCCATTATTGCAATAGTTAATGTTAGTGATGAGTGATCTGATAGAAGCCTCGCTAGGTATTCAATTTTTATCGCTCTACTTTTTAACTGGGCAGACATTAAAAAATAAATCAATCCTTGTACATGAATTGTGCTCCCTTGAGTAAAAGGAATAGTCTCTCTCTGTCCCCTCTGCTTTTTATTTTAACAATTGAACTGCTCTCTCTCGGATTTAATTGCCTCCACATATTGATAAGATTTATATCGTTTATATACAAAATTGTGGTTTTTGCTCTCGTTACCATTCTTGAAGATTTACCTAGTATTGGGTCCAAGCAAAAATTAAAACCTCCTCTGACCAATATATTTTTGTCTTCCCTCTGCTATTTTTAATAAGATGTCCTTCATAAAGACTTCATTGTCATAATTTGGAGCATAAATATTCATAAATGTCCATGCTTCTGCATAAATTTTACAATATGCCATTACATAATTTGATCAATTAATGCATCTTCTATTAATACTGGTGTATTTTTATTTTTTAGAATCACTACCCTTCTTACCATAGGAAGACAATATTATTTGTCTTACCCATCTTTTTAATTTATCATGTTCCATTGGTAAGATGCATTTCTTGCAGAAAGATTATATCCACATTTAATTTCTTTAGGTATGCCAAGACCCTTTTCACCAGCCTGTTTATATTAAGACTAATAAACTTTAGTTTTATCCATAAAAACAAACAAATGTTGTATAACAATAAAATCTTTACAATTTAAAAAATAATACTGTAACATTTCCTTTTCAAGACACACACATCCCTAGCTCTGATGGTAACATAATCAATATAACTTGGAAGCCCACGAAAAAAAAGCCAGCAGAATCTTCTGAAGAAGAATCCCTCCCTTGAGTTCCATCTTTTAAGACCACTCCCATTTTCCCCCCTTTAAATCGGGGTCTCTACCCTACCACTTTCCTCAGCCAGTCCCAAGGCCCCTCTTGTGCTGCTCCTCTTCGGGCTTTCACAGGATGTTTCTGGCTGAGCTGTTGCTTCTTCAGTTTTTTTTGTTTTTGGCTGTCTTGGTCATTTAGTACTAGTTTTATCCATTTTTGACAAAGTAATTCTGATTTTTTTTTGAGCTTTCAAGCTGTCTTTTATAACACTTTTTATGGAGAGTTCTTTTAAAACAAGTCTGCTCAGATCCTCTGCATGACCTCACCCCGAAACCAGATGGAGATGGGGTGGGGGGGAAAAAGGTATCTAAAATTAGGTAATTATGTTCATGTTGTGAGGTTCCGCAGTGAACTGGGATTCACTGGTGGTGCCTTGTGCTGATGGCCGGCTCCACCCTCACCTGCTCACCCAGAACCCTTTGGAAGACCACTGTGAGACCCTATCCATAGTTATAAACTAATAAAAGTGCATGTTCCCCTTCTGCTTCTATTCGTGCTACAGGTTCAAGGCTGACCAAGAGAGATTATGTTTCTCAAGTTTACTTTTGGCCTCACCTTGACAAATGCATCCATGGTTCACTGAAACTCACTTGGTTCCCTGTGGGGAAAATAAGATCGTGGAATGGTTCTTTTTTTAACAAACTAAAAGGATTATGAAATTGCTTTGGAGCCTGGGCAGATGCTGTTTCCAGGGTGGAGGTGCTGGGCGAATGGATGGAGGCACTCAGTCTTGCAACGTCACGGGGATGACGTGCGACCCGACATGTCCGGCGCGGCGCATGCGCCAGGGCGGCGCGGAGAACACGTTGCGCCGGGTTCGGAGCCGTTCTCGTCACCCCTTCCGCCCCGAGCCGCAGCGTCAGCAACCCAGCACCGAGAGTCGGCGCCCCGAAGCGGATTTAGTCAGCAGAAGGCCGGCGGCCCCGGTACTTGGCCCAGGCACGTTGGTCGAGCCGCTGCACCATGACACGGGTAAGGCCCCGCGAGCGCTTGCTTGTGGCAGCCGGGCTGATGGGAGAGCCGGGGGCTGGTGGCTGGAACCGGGCAGCGAATGCCAGCATTGCCCTGACATCTGGCCGCCCCCACGGATGCTGGCTGGCGGCCGAGGGCCCAGGCTGCCTTCGATTTGAGAACCTCGCCTGGGGGAAGGGAACATGAACGATGGTCAGAGCGGGGTCTGCCTTTCGATAGCGCCTGCGCTATCCAGGCGCAAAATTCGCCTCACAACTTACCGTGCACGTAGAAGCCAGGGGGGTGTTTTACAGCAAGACAGTGGCAAGGGAATGTGAGCTAAATGGATGTTAACAAAAGCAATGAGGCAAGCTTGGAGGGGGGGGGGGGCGGTGGGGGGGGGAAAGCAGGGTATGGTATCTGACTGCATTATTAATTACGATTCATTTTCCATAGTAACTTTTAAAGAGCTATGTGTCTGCACCCCGAGGTCCCTCTGCCCTATATTACGTTGACAGAGTACATCATGCTCTGGTTTGATTTACCCAAATACTGTTCATGTGGCACTTCCAGTTGAATTGCATCTGCCATACATTCACCTCAAAGTGAACTCTCTACCATTCTTCAGCCTTGTTTCTCATCTGATCAAGATCCTTTGCAAACCCAGGTAATCTATTCACTGACCATCATAGCATATATTTTCATTATCATTGGTAAGCTGACTTGCTGCAAATGTCTTTGACCAAATCATCACTGAAGGGAATATTACGGCCATCTGTAGATAGTTAGACAATAATTGCAATAGATTAAAAAAAAGGGTTTTCACCTGTGGCCAAGGAATGCAGCAGGTATTGAATGACTGAAAAGCTGAAGCTCAATAGAAGCAATGAGTAAAAAGCAGAAAGAAAGAGTGAAAACTGCTGTGGATATGTAAAAAGAGAGTAACTTTCTATCTGCAGTAAACACAAAAGTCTGCAGACACCATGATTGAAGTAAAAATACAACGCTGGAGAAACTCGGCAAGTCAAACTATACTTTATATAGCAAAGATACATAAGCAACGTTTCACGTCCCTACCAACCTCATTTTGTTTGTACCTTGATGAAGGGCTCAAGTCGGAAACATTGGTTATGTATCTTTTGCTATATAAAGAACACAGTTTGACCTGCTAAGTTTCTTCAGGATTGTGTTTTAATTTTCTGTCTGCATTTGTTGCAAAAAAAATGAAGGGGCCAATGAGTAAAAGGAACTCAAAGATGATATTAAAGGGAACGTACGGGACGATGGAAATAGCAGGAACATTAGTTTGTTTAATTCAAGATTATTGTCATGTAATAAAACAGAAAATGTGCAAAGATTCACCATCAGAAGCAATTGCCTAGCATCCCTTACAATCAAAGAAAGAGAAGTAAAAGAGAGTCCTCGCAGAATCATTTGAGTGTCCATGGATTGGTCTCTAGCACTCCCACAGCCTCTGCAGCTACACAACTTTCAGTCTAGCCATCAGCAACCTGAACTCCAGATGCAAACCTCTTAACACAATCAAGAAGCCTCCAGCACCCTCCTGGTTCCAATACCTGGAACCCCTTGAGACAAGTCTCCAGCAGTTCACAGCTTGGTGCGAGTACCTTGACTGCAGTTACCAGCAGCCTGCAACTTTGGGCTCCTTGTCTCAAATCACCAGCAATCTACTGCCTGTATGTTCTTCAGCCTTAGAGGCCCTCTACTGACCCCTCATGGGTCACTGTCCCATGGATCATCTCCTCTGCTTCTCCTTCTCAAGTAGGGGTTCAAAGGGGTTTCTGATGCCCTCCACCAATCCTCTGCTTCCCCAGATTCTGCAACCCTTCCCATGGACACAGCAGTGCATAGGGACCGCCATCTTGGGCCCAGAACATTCAGTCGCAGGATTTTAAAATGAACGACTTTCGGCCTCCTTAACATGCTGTTTAAAGCCTGTACGGAGCTGACAACAGTCGGACTGGGTGGTTGGACCAGTCCGACTGCTGTCAGAAGTTTATTTTCCAATTAGAAAAGTAGAACCCAATGAAACAGCATTCTTCAGTCTTGGTGCAAAAAAAAAACATACATACAGACATTAAACACATACAGACAAGCCATGCATATGGAGTACAGATTCTCAGAGGATTTGTCTGAGCAGTTCTTCAGTTGTTCAGAGGTCTCACTGGCTGTTTCTCAGCCTGGTGGTTCTGAGGGGAATAGCTGGAAGATGCTGTGTGCAGGGTGATGGGGTCCTCAACGCTTTTATGAGGCCTCTTCAGATAATGGTCTCAGTTAGATCATGTCATTGGAGGGGTGGGGGGGGGGGGGGTGAGGGAGACCCCAATGATCCTCTCTGCTGCTTTTATTGACCTGTGCATTGACCTCTGATCCAATGCTTTGCAGTAGGGGTTGCCAAACTTACTTAAGAGCCACACACAATAAACTTAAGATATTTGAGCCACAAGACATGAACAAAAATTATACAGTATACGTTTTTATTCTTATATATACATTTTATTACAAAACTTTATATAAATATTGAAATACATGTACATAACAGCATTTATTCATGAATGTAGTTTTTAAACTTCTAATTTGTATTAGTTTCAATAAACTACGCCTAATATGTGTGTGTAATAGTCAAATTTTTTAGGATCAACTTTTAGGATAACAATTTAGGGGTCAACTATTACACACATATACCACTTTTGAGCACAGTAAGTACTAGTGATGCTTGGGGCATCATGAACTCCGCAGGGCGGGTGGCTGGGACCTAGGCGAGGATCCACAGTCAGGGCATTGGGAACTCAGGTGCGCAAGAATCCACAGCCCGGATGTTGGGAGCTCAGCTAGGCGGCTGGGGTGTTGTGAGCTTGGATGGGTGGGCCGCCAGGATGAAAGTCCACAGTCGGGGAATTGGGAGCTCCAATGGGTAGCCAGGGCCTAAGTGAGAGTTTTCAGTCGGGGTGTCAGGAACTCAGATAAGCAGATAGCCGGGGCCTAAGTGAGGGTCCATGGTCAGGGCGTCAGGAGTTCTAATGGGCGGGAGGCTGAGGTGAGAGTCTTTTGGTTGTGGCTTTGGAAGCTCTGATGGGCAGGCGACCAGGACCTAGGCGAGAGTCCATGGTCGAGGCTTCAGGGGCTTTGCAAGCCCACATTATATATCAAAGAGTTGCATGTGGCTCGCAAGCCGTGGTTTGTCCACCTCTGCTCTAGAGCAACCTTGCCACACTGTGATGCAACCGCCAGGGCGCACTTGGCAGAGCTTCCGGAGAAAGTTGACAGGATGGTGGCCAGTAGCCTGCCCGTTTCACTCTTCTCAGGAAGTACATTCGCTGTTGTGCCTTCCTGACAGGTGAGGAGATGTTGTATGTCTAGGATGGGTTACTACTTATGTGGACTCCCAGGAACTTAATGCTCTCTGCTCTCCATTACTGAGCCATGAATGTGCACTGAAGTCTAGAGTAGGCTGCACTGTTACTGTCAGCCACCCAGGTTTGAATCCAGTGCTGTCTGTAAGGAGTTTGTATGTTTTCCTTGTGTCTACATGGGTTTTCTCCACATGCTCCAGTTTCCTCCCACCCTTCAAACTGTTCAGGTTGTGGGTTCATTGGTGTATTTGGGTGGCATGGGCTCGTGGGTCGGGGGGAAGGATCTGTTACCATGCTGTTTGTCTAAATGTAACATTTAAATTTATATCTGGTCCTCTTGAAGTCCACAATCCTTTGTCTGGTCCATGTTGAGACTCAAGTTGTTCTCACACCATTTCACGAGATTTTCCACCTCTTCTCTATAGTGTGACTCATCATTATTGCTGATGAGGCCACCTGTTGTCTTGTCACCTGCAAATTTGTCGATTCTGTTGGAGCTAGATCTGGCATTGCAATTGTGGGACAGTAGTGTGAACAAAGACAGGCTGAGCACACAGCCCTGAGGTGTGCTCTGCTGCCAACCTGGATAGATCCTGGTCTTTCCGCTAGGAGGGGTAGGATCCAGTTAAAGAGAGGGCTGTTGAGATCCAGCGAGGACAGCTTCTCCACCAGCCTCTAGAGAGTGATCATATTAGTGAGGATCTTTCAAGATTCCCTACATAATCCCAGCAAAGTAAAGAATAGCACATCATCTAGTTATGATAGGAGTAAGTTATATAAGGGCTTATACAAGTTATATAAGGGCAAGGCAGTAAGTGATATCAATTAACTTGTCATCTGCTTGATGGAAAATGCTGAAATCTATCATTAATGATGGAATAACAATGCAACTATTAATTCGTAACATTTTGCAGGGATGGACAATTTAGTGTTCTGAAGGAAAATAATGTTTGGTCAATTGTTTTTAAGACTAACCAGAATAAATGAAAAGGAATTAGTGGATATGATTTGCCTCATTTTTGATAGATATTTGATAAAATTACAAGATGAAGATTATAATTTTAAGTGAAGGGTTGGAAGAATTGTATTAACATAGAGGATTGCCTCTAAAAACAAGACTGATGAAATTAATAACCCAATTATAATTTTGGGGTTGGTAAATTATTAATGGAGCAGCTTGTGTGACTATTATTTCTTCAGTCATCCATAACTTGTATTCGTAGCGAATGTAAAAACTATTATAGTCCCTTAGAAACTTTTTTTTCTCAATTTTGAGTTTGAAAATTTGGTTTAAACGATAAAATGTAATGCCTAGAACCTGATACAGATACCTTTTGCCCTCCTTCTTGTAAACACTTAAAATGCATTGTTAGAGGAATATGCCAAACAACCTTTATATATTTTTGTGTATTGTTGGAAAGGTGGTTCAAGCTGAAAGATGCAGTTATATGCCAATTTTACAGTGATAACTTGGGAGACTGGCCCAAAATTTTAAAGTCCATGGGGATCCAGGGCAAGATGATAAATTGGATCAAAAATTGGCTTGGCAATTAGAGCTAGAGGATCAACATGAACCTCAGAAACAGAAGCAGGAGTAACAATACCACTGTGAATTCATAATATTGTGCAGAGAGTGACAAATTAAGTTTTTAAGACTGATCAGGATTATCAATAAAAAGGAATTAGTGGATATAGTTTTTCTCTTTTCTTCAGCCTGAATAAAATAAAATTCAATAAAATCATGGCTGATCTAGCCTTGGACTCAACTCCTACCTGCCTTTTCTTCATAAACTCTTAATTCCTCTAGCATGAAAAAAGGTTGCACAGAAGGTTGATTTTGTGATTTGATGACTATGACCAATTCCACTAGGATTGGTACTGAACCATTGCAGTTAATGACTTGAAAGAGGATGCTTGATCAGTAAGTTTTCAGATGACATAGAGATTGGTAGAGTTGGCCATAGGTTCCTTTGTGATATTGATGTATTGCTAAAATGGGCTGAGAAAAGAAAATGGAGTTTAACCTGAATGTGACAAATGTGAGGTGATGATTTTGGAAGCATTGGTGAGACCAGGACATTCCATGAATGATGGAGTAAAGAGGACTAGAAGGACCTTAGAGTGCATGTCAAAAGATCCTTGAAGGTATCAAGAGCAGGTAGGTAATTGTTAAGAAGGCTTGTGCGATATTGAACTTCATTAGTTGAGACTCTGAATTCAAGAGCAGGGAGGCTGTTATGAAGCATTGGTCAGACCTCAGCTGAAGTATGTGCAGTTCTTGTCATCACACTATAAAGAATATGATAACACTAGAGAGGAACATTGGCATGGGAGGGGCAAACTAGAGGGCAAAGGTTTCACATTAGGGGCAAAAGATTTAGAGATTTGAAAGAAATATTTTTTCAACCAGAATATGTTGGAATACACTGCATGAGAGGACAGTGGCAGTAGAGTTGCAGACAGCATCTAATAAATGTCTAGACAGGCTGTGGAATTGCCAAATGCTTGAAGATAGGATTAATATGGATAGATGCCCACTGGTTGACCTGGATGTGGTGTGATACATGGTGTGTTTCCATGCCGTAGAACATAATGAAATTGATTTTTAAAAAAATTAATCCTTTCCTCACCCCAATGTTTGTGAGGATCCAACACCCCACGGTCAATGTTGCATACAAAATTTGAAGTTGTGTCAAACTGTTCAGTCACAGATGGTGTTGCATTCAAAAGCAAATGTGTAATTTTCAGGCTGCAATGTTATCTGGAGTGGAGTGTCAGGGCTCAACTCTTTACAGACTATATTAAATATTTACGAGAGTAGCGAATATGTTGTGTCAGATTTTCAGGTTATGCACAAAGATGGGTGAAAGGTGAGTTTTGAGGAAGCCACAAAAGGATGCTAGGTTAGGTGAGTGTTCAAAGATGTTGGGTACGTGGATTGTAATTGGGAAAATATGGGGTCATCCACAGAAAAGCTACATTGCAGAGACCTTGTTGCTCTCTTGTACAAAATGCAGCATTAGCATGTAGGTACAGCATCAAATTAGAAAAGTATGATTAACTTGTATACTTTATTCCTTTTGCGAATAAAATATAAAGCTAAGGAACTCTTGCTGCAACTTGTTGATGGGATTACACTTAGAGCTCTGCATGCAGACTTGGTTGTTTAAAGAGCAATGCACAAAAGTGCTGGAGAAACTCAGCAGGTCACGCACCGTCCATCCAAAACCAAGATATATAACCAATGTTTCAGGTCTGAGCCCTTTGTCTAAATATAAGCAAAGAGTAGGCAGGAGTCTGAATAAAAAGGAGGGGGAAGAGCACAGGCCAACAGCCAAGAGGACCTAAGTGGACACGGGTGGGAGCGCAGAAGCAAAAAAAAAGCTGAATAGTGATGGGGGAGGGGGCTACCTCTGAATGGAGAGGAAAGAGGGTGAGGAGCTGGATGAAAGGAGACGGATAGGGAAGCAGATGGACAGGGGAGAGGCTTAACAGAAAATGGATAAGTCCTTTAGTGCCATCAGATTGGAGGGTGCCAAGACAGAATATTAGGTATTGCTCCTCCGATTTGCGGGTGGACATACTTTGGCAGTTCATGAAGCCATGGATAGACATGTCTGTGGGAATATGGCACGGAATTGAAAGGATTAGCTACTGGGAGGTCCCTGCTATTGCAGCGGACAGGGCAAAGAAGCTTAATGAAACAATTGTCCAATTTGCACCCGGTCTCTCTGATGTAGAGGACACTACAACGGGAGCACCAGATACAGTAGATGACTCTAGATTCACAAGTGAAGTGTTGTTTCACTTGGAGGGGCCCCTGGGTCCTGGGAAAGATATGATGAAAGGTAGAGCATTTCTGGCCTTTACGTTCTTAGTGTTTGAAAGAATGTAAAGAGATCATGTTGAAACATAGCATTGTTATAGGATAGCAGAATGCTGAAAGGATGCTTCTGCTTTTGAAGGAGGAATGTGAATGGTCCACCACAAGAGGGTACAGTTTTAGAAGAAGGATTATCCTTTCATGATAGAGATGAGCACATTTTTTTCATGGTTGTGAATCTTGGAATTTTTATGCTCTTGAACGAAGACCTTCCAGCTCCATCCTGCAAAAAGTGCTGAACAGTGGTGATTAGGGATGTGTAATTCATCCAATTTTCCTCAAATCCTTGATGTTGACAATATTTGAAGTGTTCTTTTTATGCACTTCTAGGGTAAACTGTGCAAAGCAAAAATACTTGCTTGTCTTGATATCTGATGATGAACGAACTTAAAGGGTGATCAAATAATGAGCTGATGGAGGAACTCCTCAGCATCCACGGAAAGTGGTCAGTCGCTGTTTCGATTGAGGACCATTTACTGAGACCTGCCTAGTTCCTCCATCATTTCTCCAGAATTTCAATACCTCAAATTTATTGTCCGCTAAAATGCACAATGTCACATTAATCCTGAGATTCTTTTCCCTGTGGGCCAGGCAGAATTTCTAATTATTGATAACTCTAAACTGCACTCAAAAAGAAAGAAATGCAAACAGCAAATACAGAGAACTAAATATTCAGTAATGAATAGTGGGCAATGTAAGAGGCCTTAAATAAGTCTTTGATTGAGTCTGATGGTTGAGGGGTAACAAATATTCCTGAACCTTAGCTTTCACATCCTTCCTATAATGAGGTGACCAGAACTGAACATAGTACACTAAGTGTGGTCTTACCAGAGATTTGTAGAGTTGTGACAAGACCTCCCTACCACTATTAATGAAGCTCAGCATCCACATTGTCCAGCACACAGGCCTATTCAATTCAGACCTCACTGTGATCAAGGTCCTTTACTCTTGTAAATACTGAAGCAAAGTATTCATTTAGGTCTCCCAACCTCTTCTGGGTCCAGACACATGTTGCCTCCTTTATCCTTTAGCGGCTCTGCCTTCACTTTCATCATCCTTCTTTTCTGGATGTACACATAGAAGGCCTTGGAGTTCTCCTTAATTCTACATGCCAAGGCCTCATGTCCCCTTCCATCTCTCTCTATAGTCCTTTCTTAAGCTCCTTCCTGGCTATCATATACTTCTCATGAGCCTTTCCTGCTTCCTATATCTAACATATGCTTCCTTCTTCCTCTTGACTGTTTTGTCAGCCATGGTTCCCTTTTCCTACCACCTTTTCCTGGAACAAACCTCTCTTGAACCCTGCATGTGGCCCCGGGCACGTGAAGTTTCTGCGGATTTCCACATTTTAAAAATCCTCCTCTGCATTTTATCGGTGCCCTCCCGGCCCGCTCTGACTCCTTCTACTCGTTCCATGCAGTGCTAGGATGTTGCTGTGCTGACTTTGGCTGCCACGTTTCCTGCAATATAGCAGCGGTGGCACATCCCCATGCACTCCCCCTCAGTTGGATGTTGTTTATACCAACGGCGCTCCCTTGTGTTTTGACCCATAGCACGTGTGAAGAAACGATTGCTTTTAAGGTTAGCTGGGGAAAAAAATTCTGAATAATAGTTGAACGTCGGTGCAAAGAAATGGTTGCGGATTGGACGGGATTCTGCCTGGGGATTGAGGATGGGATGGGATGCTGCCTGGGGATTGAGGACAGGTTGGGATGGGGTGCTGCCTGGTGATTGAGGACAGGTTTGGCAGGGGTACAGGGTAATAGTTACTACTTGGGATTGGATGAAAGTTGGGCGAGGGCACTGCTTGGCAAGCTGGGTGCTGCTTGGGGGGTCAGGAATACCAGACACTCTGATTTGAGCATAGGTCAAGCAGGTACTGCCTGGTGATCTGGAAGGGGCTTGGAGTCTGGGTACAGATGGTGATATCTGTCTGATATACTGTGCTCTCAAAAAACAATTGATTTTATTTAAAATGACTGGTTTTTAATGGCTTGAAACTGGTAATTTTGTATGTAGATTTTCAAAAATTTTCCAAATGGGGGGGTGCTGCTCCCCAAACCCCCCTCCCACCCCCCATACAAGGCACTGCACCCCTTTGACTCCTGCTGTATGTCTCGTGCAAGCATTCAGCTCTTTTCCTTTTTTTGACCTCACTCACATGCTTGAGTAGTCCCTAAACTTCCTCCCCATTGCTTCTCTGATTTCACTCTTAAACATGTTTCCAATGTACTTTTGCTAGTTCCTCCCTCATCCCTTCATAATTAGCCCTTCCTCAGTTAAGCACTTTCCCATTTTGACTGTTTTTATCCTTTGAAGCTAAGGCTGTTGTGGTCATTCTCACCAAAATGCTTCCCCCACTGAGAGGTCCACCACCTGACCAAGTTCATTCCCCAGAACCCGATCCAATATGACTTCTCTCGTCAGCCGGTCCACATACTGTGACAGGAATCCTTCTTGAACACACCTGACAAATTCATCTCCATCCATCCATCCTTCTTGCACTCAGTAGATGGCAATCAATATTAGGGAAGTTGAAATCACCCATACCTGCAACTCTGTATTTCCTACACCATTCCAAAAATCTGCAGGCTTATCTGCTCCTCGGTTATTTGGAGGCCTATAGGCTACTCCCAGTACCGATAGCTCCCTTCCTATTTCTGATTTCCACCCACACCGACTCAGTGGACACTCCCTCTGCAGGATCCTCCCTTTCTATAGTCGTGATATCCCTGAACAGTAATACTACTCCATCCCCCCCCCCCCCATCCTTTTCTACCTCTAGAAAATCTGTAGAAGTTTTCCAAGGTTTCCAATGACATACTAAACGTTGGCAAACTCCTGAGGAAATAGAGGCACTGATGTGCTTTGTTCACAATTGCATTAAGTTTGATGGGTCCAGGAAAGGTCCTCGAAGATGGTGACTCTTGGGAATTTAAAATTGCTCACCCTTTCCATCTCTGATTCCCCAATGACCACTGGATACCTCTGTTTTTTCTTTACTAAAGACTATACTCGGTCTTAGTAACATAGCATGAGAGGTTATTGTCAGTACACCATTCAGCTAAGTTTTCAATCTCCCTCCTGTGTCCTGGCTTATTGCCCCTTTTTATGCAGACCACTAGGTGGTCCCATCAGCAAATCTGTAAATGGTGGCGTTGTCATACTGATCCTCACAATAATAGGTGTAAAACAAGTAGAGCAGGGGGGCTAAGTATGCAACCCTGTGGAGCTCTGGTGCTGGTGGAGATTGTGAGGAGATATTCTGCCATTTTTACGTTTCTTTACTGGATTATCAGTTTCTATAATCTCATGGTTTCTAATCCTGATATCTATCATCTGTTACAGAAAAAAAACAAAAAGAGAATTCCAACTTTTCGCAGACTTCTGACATCAACTAATGTCAAGGTTGCAAATAAATTGAAGAATAGAAAAGATAAACAGCAAAATGCAGCAAAAAATTACAAGAAAGAACAGAGACGGCTTCAACGAGCTGCTCGAAATGTTTCAGCTAAAGTACCAAAGCCTTTGGATCAGCCAAAAGGGAAGAAATCAGGTAAATTGGTTAATTCTGCATTGATTTATAACAGGAAAAAAAACAGTGCTGGTTGAATTCAGGGGTCAGGTGGCATCTGTGGAAGGAAATAATATTTGTTTCAGCTTAACCCTTCCTCCACCCCCACTCCACCCCATTCCCTTGCTGATTCAGGACTGAGAAAGAAAGATGGCTGGTATTAAATGGGAGAAAGGGAGGTTTCAGTAGGAGATAGGGGTCTGAGGAGGGGTGAACAATTGGAGAGTGATGGGTGAGAGGAGGCAAAAGAAAATAGGGGCAGATGGAATGTAGACTCCTAGGCAGAATATGAGATGCTGCTCTTCAGTTTGTGTTTGGGCTAACTCTGGCAATGGCAGAAACACAGGATAGACAGGTCTTGTAGGAATGGAAAGGGGAATTAAAATGACAACAAAATAACAGCTCCAGCTGTGGTGAGAAGACAAGAGCGCAGGTGCTTGGAGGTCTCCTCGTCTTCCCTTCGTTTCACCAACTTGTGAGACAAGTAGTAAAGGCAGTGGCATAGTATAGATTATCAAATTTTTCTTTATTAGAATAAAATATTTTTACATGAATTAATAATATCTATGACTCCAATTTTATTTAAAAATTCTTTTCATGTACAATATCCTTTAGCTTTGATCTACCAATCAAATAAGTAGTTATTTGAATACATTAACTTAACAATTTTATTCATGCTCACTTTTCTTACCTGGTTCACCTAAATTAGGGGTGGCCAAACTGGGGCCCACGGGACAACTGTGGCCTGCTGCCCATTTTTAAGTGGCCAGTTGGAACATACAATAGCCTCGAACAATAAATTGCATTTTATGTGCACTTCTTAGTTTCAACACTAGATGCTGCTACCATCATTTTAAAGAGGTTTAAAGACTTTCATTATATTCATTTAAATTGCATTTAAGAACATTAGATACAGAAATGCCTAATAAACTATATACTATAATGTCAACAGTTAAACTGTTCAGTAGTGTCGTATAGTTATTTTGATAGAAAATGAATTTTCGATGGCCCAGGAGTTTTCTGGTCTTAAAACACCATTTTTTTTTGCAGTGTTACTGGTTTAAAACTGCCGAGCTTAATATTATTTGCCCTGTGACTCCTTATATTTTTCTTTATGTGTCCCACAATCAAAATGCTTGGCCACCCCAATCTAATTGTTCTATAAATGTCATTACATTTTGGTAGAATGAGGTGGGTTCTCATTTCATTAAGTAAAAAACAGGAAACACTCTAGGTTAAGTTACATAAAATTGCACTTATGGAAATAAATCAGTGTGCATCAACTTTGGATTCTGCATTTAACGATTTATACTCTGGAAGGTGCTGGTTTGTATTCTTCATAATAATGGACATCGTTAGCTCAAAGTTAATTTTAGTGCATAATCCAAACTCTATAAAAGATCTTGCAATGCAGGTTATTAACCAGTTACACCGTCCGTGTACCTGAATAGATGAAGAGGAAGAAATGGATGACTATCTTCCCTTGGATATGCTGGAGGATGATGACTTGGAATATATGCAAAGTATGGGTCGGCGTTCATTGTTTTTTTCCAGGGATCTTAATTCAAGGTATTTTTTACTGTTTTGTTAGCCTTTCCAAATCATTGTGTAAGTCATGTCTCCTGAATATTCTTCCCTTCCATCCTGTCTCACTGTGGATCAGCTGCCTGTGCTCTTCATACAGCTTTACAAACCTGTCCTTTTGATTTCAAACTGATTACTGCTTGTAATTTACATTTGAGTATTTTTTTATTTGAAGATGCCTGCTATCCACCTAATTATATAACTCCTGAATAATCCCTGCTTCATCAATTAATTAAGATCGTGGTTGATCTGTGCTCAGTAACATTTAGTTTCCTTACTAATCAAGGATAGGCCTTAAGGAAGATTCTACTTTGAGGATGGGAGTTCCAAAGATGGTACACTGACAGAAAAATACCTCACCTCTGTTGTAAATTTCTTGAGACCATGTCTCCTTGCCCAGAAGAGGATATGCCCCTCCTGTCAAGGTCCTTCAGGATTTTGGTGATTACAGTCATTGGGTTACAAAAGCCATGACTTAGGAATTTTTAACTTTATAAAAACATTTCACTGAGATTTTTAAACAATTTTCTGAAACAAGTTAAGCTTCTCTAACTTGAGAGCGGAGTTCTACAGGTGAGTCTGTGAGGCACATCTAATAATTCTGACTTAATCAGTGCGGTTGAAGCCTGACCATATAATTGGATGCTGCTGAGGCAGAGGCGTTATTTTCAGTTTCAATTAGTGGTTTTAGTCACGGCTGGTAGATTGGAGGACTGAATGGGAATGGATTTACTGGCTGTTGTAGAGGTGTCCTTTCAGGGTCAAATAGGATATTTCCCTGGGCGATTAGGAGACTGGTGGGATGGCTGGAGATGGATTTGCCGATGCTGTGGGACTGCAGGCATTCTCTGGTGGGAATAGGCCATTTCTGTGTACTGCTCTTCCTGTACTTGATTATTCTCCCATTATAGTTGTTTCTGTGATCATCTTCCACAGACTGCATTTGTTTAGTTCTGACATGAGAAATTCAGTTTCCAAACTGTTCTCAGAAATGAAACCCTTTCATAGCCTTGGGATTTGTACTTTGAAAGGCTATTTACATGTGTTTTTACTATCTTAAGATTTAATTGTTAAAATGAAATAATTTCACATAATTGTATTCATATGTTTTTTAATGTAGTTTTTTTTTGACTGAGACAGATGAGCTCCAGAACACTTCCAGAATTGTAACGTGGAAGCTAGTGGGAAATCCCTTTTTGGATTGACAAATTTTGTTTAATAAAACATGGTTCTGAAATACAATAAGTTGTTTTCATAGTTTCCTCTGAACTCTGCATACACAAAAGTGCTGGAGAAATTCGACAGGTCATGCAGCATCTATAGGAAGTAAAAGGGTAACTAGAGTTTTGGGATTAAGTCCTTTGTCAAGGCTTGAGCACAAAGGCAGGCAGGTGCCTGAATAAAAAGCAGAGGAGAGGAGGAAAGAAGAGGCAGGGGAGGAGTTCAGACTAACAGGTAAGAGATCATAGGTAGCTTTTTTTTTTTTTTAAATTTTTTTATTTTTCACACCATAAATCACATTAGCCATGATATACACTATTTCTTTTCACACATATACAGTGACTTTTTCTCCCCCCCCCCTTTCCTCCCAAACCACCCCCCCACCCCCCCCTCTCATCCATTTTAGGTATACAATCTAGGTTGCATTAAGCCAGTCAGACAATGTTGTCATTCAACAAAATTACACCAGAAATTCTACTGAGTCCATTCTTTTATTTCCTTCTCCTTCCATCAACTTAGGTAATGTTTGTCCCCGGTAGGTTTTCGCTATTGTATTTAATGTAAGGCTCCTATACTTGTTCGAATATTTCAATGTTATTTCTTAACCAATATGTTATTTTTTCTAATGGAATACATTTATTCATTTAAATTTGGTAGTTTCTTCCTTTTAATTTGGTTATGTATTCCATTAATATTTAAAGACATATAGTTCAGCGTAGCCCTTTTATATTTTGTTTATCTTCTCTTTCCGTTTTTCCATCATTACCTTTCCTCCTTTTCCATTTCTGTTTTCTTATTTTCAACTCTTTATAAGACAACATTCCTACAACATCTAACATTTTCCTTATTCTCCTATTTCTATCTTATTTATCCCCAATCTCCCCTTCACCTCCTGAGTTGTCCTTTATCCCTTGTCGGACAACCACATCTCCCCTCTCCATTTAGATTTGCGAATCCACTCGCAAGCGTCAACTGATTTTGCAGTGACCGCTATTTCCCCCCACCCCGCCTCCCCCAGAAAAGATTTCACTTTTCATATGTCACAAAGGTCCCTCTTTTAATTCCCTCCTTATTCTCTCTATTCCATTACCTTCCCTTATTAATTCTTGTCTATACTATCTATATTTTCCTCTAAGTACAGATACATTCATGTATGCTCATTGTCTCTTTTCACTCTTATACCTCTTTACCTGCATACATATCAATCGTGATCATTTTTACTCTCATTACCCGTCTTCATCCCTCAGTCTATTTTTGTCTTTACCCACATACATATCAGTCGTGATCATTTTAACTCTCATTACCCGTCTTCCTCCCTCAGTCTATTTTTGTAATTGTTCTGCAAATTTTCGTGCTTCTTCTGGATCCGAGAATAGTCTGTTTTGTTGTCCTGGAATAAATATTTTCAATACCGCTGGATGCTTTAGTATAAATTTATACCCTTTCTTCCATAAAATCGCCTTTGCTGTATTGAACTCTTTTCTCTTCTTTAGGAGTTCAAAACTTATATCTGGATAAATGAAGATTTTTTGCCCTTTATACTCCAGTGGTTTGTTGCCCTCTCTTACTTTTTCCATTGTCTTCTCCAGTACCTTTTCTCTTGTAGTATATCTTAGGAATTTTACTACAATAGATCTTGGTTTTTGTTGTGGTTGTGGTTTAGAGGCCAATACTCTATGTGCCCTTTCTATTTCCATTTCATGCTGTAGTTCTGAACATCCTAGGGTCTTAGGGATCCACTCTTTTATAAACTCCCTCATATTCTTGCCTTCTTCATCTTCCTTAAGGCCCACTATCTTTATGTTATTTCTTCTGTTATGGTTTTCCATTGTATCTATTTTTTGAGCTAGTAGTTCTTGTGTCTCTTTAGTTTTTTTATTAGATTTCTCCAATTTCTTTTTTAAGTCTTCTACCTCCATTTCTGCTGCTACTGCCCGCTCTTCCATCTTGTCCATTTTTTTTCCCATTTCTGTTAAGGTCATCTCCATTTTAATTATTTTCTCCTCTGTGTTGTTTATTCTTTTTCTTAAATCCTTAAATTCCTGTGTTTGCCATTCTTTAAATGACTCCATGTATCCTTTAATAAGAGCAAGTATATCCTTTACCTTGCCTATCTTTTCTTCTTCTATTTCACCATACTCTTCCTCTTCTTCTTCCTCTGGGTTGACCATCTGTTGTTTCTTTGTTGCCCTTTCCTCCTCTTCTATCTTGTTTCTATTGTCTTCTGTGGTCTCTTCTTGCTGCAGGTGTTCTGCAGCTGTCGTTGCCGGCTGTGGAGATCGACTCCCCAGCTGGTCCCCCCTCCCGTCGGTGTGTTTCTTTTCATTCGCATCGCGCATGCGCGAAACTTCGCGCATGCGCGGTTGCGCACTTTTGCTCGGCTCTGCGAGCCATTTTTGTAGTCCATTATTTACCGACCTGAGGGAGCGGGTTTCTCTCTCCGCAGCGGGCCTCTTCGGACAGGTAAGGCCTTCACCTTTTCCCTCCTTTGTCTTCTCTTCCTCTCTTCTTACCGTTGCTTTCGACTTTTCTTTTTTTGTCGCCATCTTCTTTCCACCTTTATACTCACTTTTCTGTAACTTTTATTTCTGTGCCTTTGTGTTTTCTCTTGTTTTTCCCGACTTTTCTGGAGAGGGCTGGAGTTCACCGTCCGGCCACTACTCCATCGCGTGACTCCTCCCAGATCATAGGTAGCTTGAGGTGGAAAGATAGAAGAGAAAAAGAAAAGAGGGTGGCAAGCTGGTGGAAAGGAGAGTGATAGAGAAAGAGAGAGACTTGGTGGAAACTGGAGAGTGGCGAGGTGGATTGGAGAATGCCCTGCTTTTCCTCCAATTTGTTGGTAGCCTGGGTTTGGTAGTGCATGAGGCAATTTTAGACAAGTCTGTGTGGAATGGTGTGTGGAATTAAAAGGATCGCCCACTGGGAGGACCCTTTCATTGCAGCGGACAAAGCAAAGGTGCTGAACGAGTGATATCCCAAACGGAAGCACTGGATGCAGTAGATGACTCCTGCAGATTCACAAGTGGTTTTGGTTTTATGTTTATGGATCTTAGATAGAACTGAGCACTGCAGGGTTGGGAAACAATGAGGTTCAGGGCTGTGGAGCAGATGACTGGAAGTGATGGGGTCAATGATATGAGAAGGTGGCTTGATGTGTCTTGGTGGGGTCCTGTTCAAGAGGCAAGTAAGGGAAGGTCTCTGAGCACTGTCAAAGGGCTCAGGCCTCTAACATTGGTCTCCCTTTACTTTCTATAGCTGCTGAGTTTCTGCAGCACTTTTGTGTACTGCACTACAATCACAGCATCTGTAGACTTTGCTGCTTAACTTACTTCAAAATTGCTTCACCTCAAAATTGAGATTAGTTTAAATCTGCTCTCAACAATTCCCCTAGGGTTGGCAAGACAAAATGACCAGGATGGCATGAGAAAAGTTAACGTGGAAATATGATCGGGGGGGGGAGACTAAGAATACCTAATTTTAAAAATTATTACCAAGCAGCTCAACTTAGATTCAGGTCTTCCTGTTACCAGATTGGTGAAAAGACAGTGTGGGCACAGATTGAAGTGGGTAAAATAGGAGAAAATAATCCTGAAAATATTTTGTATAAATGGGATGAAGAACTGTTAAACGGGAAAATAGAAACACCAATTTTGAAACATAAAGTATGGAATGGAATCCATATGGAAAGAGGAATGGAGAATTATCAAATAGCCAAAATGTGATTAAAGCAAGACCCTCTTATTCCTTTTACAGTAAATAATTCATATTTTGATATCTAGTATAACTGTGGAATAAAAAGAATAAAGGATTTTTTTTTCTGTTGCTTTTTTTTATTTTTAAGCAATTGAGAGAAGTGCAATATACCAAATAATACCATTTTTTCTTATTATCAACTTAAATCTTATTTAAAAAGAAAGCTAGGATTGAAGATGGAGATTTAAATATACAAATTCAAAAGTATGATCAAAATTATGTTATGAGAGTGTAACTAATACAATTAATGTCAGATACCAAATGGTACAATTCCAATTTTTACATCATTTATCTTATACTCCATATAAATTACATGGACTTGATTCAAACTGCTCAGATCAATGTTTTAGGTTTAATGAAGAGGTAGGAACTTCCTTACATGCAGTGTGAAAAAGCTGGAAAATTTTAGGAAGATATGAGTATTTTATTGGGATAAATCTTGAAGAATCAAGTACCAAAAGATCAAAGAATATTTTTGCTAAGTGATGTACATAATTTGAAGTTAGATGTTTATCAAAGGAAGTTTTGAAGTATAGCAAAAGCAGTAGCAAAGAAATGCATGCAGTAATGTGGAAATGAGACAATAACATAGGGTTGAATAAATGGCAAGTGGAATTTCAAAATTGCATACCTTTGGAGAGACTAACGTATAATTTACAGAATTACTCAGAAAAATTTTATAAGATTTGAAAGCCATATAGATTTGATTGGCAAAAGTTCATCTGACTCGCCCTAGCTAACTTAGAGGTTCAAGATGATATTTGTCAATTTGAAATTTAATTAGTTAATGAATGATGTATGATAAATTCAGGTAGACTTTTTTTCTTTATTTTCCTACTTTTTTGGGGAGGGAGGGGGAGAAAATATAAAATTATGTTTCATTTTGCATCTACCTTTATGATTATGTATAAATATGTTATTGATGCAAATGAAAAAATAAAAATTAAAAAAAATTCCCCTAGGTTGTTTTTGATTGGACTACTAAATAAGGTTAACATGGAGAAGGCAAGCACATTAAGATTCTTGGGAGTCCCTATACACCCAATGGCATCGTTAAGAAAGCATGTCAACACCTCAACTTCTCTAGAAATTTCCTGAGGAAGTTTAGTATGACATCAGAAAACCTGGCAAATTTCTATAAATGTGTAGTGGAAAGTGTGCTGACTGTCTGCATCACAGTCTGGTATGGGAACACCAATACCCCTGAGAGTAAAGCCCTTGAAAAGCTAGTGGACATAGCCCAGGACATTACAGACAAAACCCTCCCCACTACTGAGTACATCAATAGGGTGCACTGCCGTTGGAGGGCAGCAGCAATCATCAAAGACCCTCCACCCAGCACATGCTCTATTCTTGCTGCTTCCATCAGGAAAGAGGTCTAGGTGCTACATGACTCACACCACCAAGTTCAGGAAAAGCTGCTACCCCTCCACCATCAGACTCCAACTGCAAACTCAATAAGGGACTAATTTAAGGGCTCCTGTGCACTTTATTGATTTTTTTTTGCTCTCCTTGTATTTGTTTAAATTTGTTATCTCTTTACAGTTCTTTTGATTGTTTCCATGTTCACGCTGTGTGCAGTTTATTTTTTGCATGACCAATTAGTGGTGATTCTGCCACACCCACAAGATAAAGGAATCTGAGGGTTGTATGTACTCTGACAATAAATCTGAAATCAAAATGATGTATTGGGAGATTAATGCTTGTGAAATTAATTTTAATATGCTGAGAAAATGTCCCTAATTATTGTGAGTCCAGAATGCTGTTCCATTCTCTTACATTTAATGTACATTGTTATTGTGTTGCAGTGAACCAATCCACGTCAAGAAGCAAAAAAATGAAAATAAAGTCAAACAGTATGAAAAAGTGCCAAGGCATTTGGACACTGAACCTGATAAAGAAATCATCCACTTATTGCCTTTCAAGGATAAAAGTGGTCTCATTCCTCACTCAGTAGAAAAGCCTGGTAAGAAAATATATTTTTCTTTTGTAGTTTAAAATAATAATTTTTGTAAAACTCAGTTTTCATAAATAGTGTTGACTGGTTCATATAAACAGAAAAGATGCATAATTTCATTGCTGTTAAATAATTTCAAGTGGAATTAAGGTTGGCATTAAATAAGTCAATTTAATAATGTTCATCTTAAAATTAAGTTTTTAATTAATCTTATTGGTTGGAATTGAAGATCCATTTGGAGGAGGATGAATGGAGTCACAGATCCTTATGTTTGATTATTAGTTTTGCGAGTAAGATGGTGTTAAATGCTGAGCTCCGTAGTCAATGAACAGCAGCCTGACATTGTGGTGTTGTCCAGGTAATCTAACGCAGAGGGCAGGAGCAGTCTGGAGGCATCTGCAATTGACGTATTGTGACGAAAGGCAAATTGAAATGGGTCCAGGTCCTTTCTGAGTGAGGAGTTGATTTGCTTCATAAGTAGATGTAAGAACCATCGGCCAATAGTCCCTGTTGTGATGGATGTCCATTTAAAGCAGGTTAATTGCTCTTTAAGTTTGAGCATTTGGGATATCAAGCTGGAGCAGGAGAATAATGATTGTGATTAGATGAGTCAGGTTGTAGTACATGGTAGGATAAAAGAAATGGAGAATGTTGATTCTTATGAAATATGGAAAGCTGGGCCAGAATGAGCAGGAAATATTGGAAGATACATTACCAGGAGTTGTAAACCTGTGATGAAAAGAATGTGATCTTTTCATCAGCTTGAAGTTCATATAATGCCATTGATGTGATTTGATTTCACTGGAGGCCAAGTGAGGAAGATGAAGTTGAGCATGGAATGAGAGAATGCAATTTATGTTGCGAGTTGAAAACATTTATTTTCTTGATGGTTTTCTGAAGGAAATTAGAGGCTGAGTATCGGGTGGGCTGTTCACGGCACATACAGACAAACAATTACTGTGGGAACTCAGCAGGTCGGACAGCATCCATGGATAGGAATTATTAGTTAATGTTTCAAGTTTGAACCCTTTATTACTGCTAAGATACATCTATAAAGGGGACTTTGGGTTCCTAATTGACAGCTTCCTAATTGTATTAGAGATTCAGAACTAAGAGCCTAGTTCACCGCTGGAATGAACAAGAAGTTGCGCGACTGCGGAGGTTGCGAGAGCACAGGAGGCAATTCCAAAGACACTTTATGTCTCTGAAGAGACTCTGACTTTCTTTTATTGGTGAGGGTGCCGGGCTAGTGGCACTTTTGTGTACCTTTATGACAAACAATAGTTAATGTTATGAATTATGTTCATGACAATAAAGGAATCGTGATTAAAAAGAACCTGGGGAAGAGGCCTAGAGGTGATGGGGTATAAAATGGAAGGTGGACAGACAGGAAAGAAGTCTAGGAAGGAAGGAGGAAGAAAAGTTTTTTTTTAAAGTACAAGAGTACGTAAAGAAGAGTTGTCCAGGGGGAATGTGGTGTGTTGTTCCTCAAGTTTAAGTTTGGCTTCCCTCATCCTGACAATGAAAAACATATGAATTATTGGGATGAATGATTTGGATGTTAAGGTAGTGGTAGGAAGCTCAAGTTTAGGAGAACATAAATCAGGGGTGGCCAAACTTTTTTTTTTGGGGGGGGAGGAAGAGATTGGACTTGGAAGCCTTGGAGAGACTTATTCCTGCAAAAAGTAGATTGGGGTTGAGCGGGTAAGTGACTTGTAGTGGGATACGTGTTCATATCACAATATCCAGTTGTAGATAGGTTGCATTTATCTGTCACAAAGGAGAAACAAGAATGGATTTGTGGGGGATTTTGGAAATGCTGGCAAGTAGGATGGTTAGAAATACATTGGTTGGATATTAGATAAAAGTCTCTTAGTAATGACCCTGTTAGAGACTCACAGAACGCTGTTTACCATCAAGTTCCAATCTCCTCTTAACGGAAGAAATATTTCATCCTAGAAATCCTTTTCACTAAGGGGGGGATTATTCATTGGTGTTTAATCATAGAGGTTGTAATATGCACTTTTGGTTAGAGCCATGTTAGTGCTCTGAAATGGGCAGGTACCTGATTGGACTTTTTAAAAATAGTTTATTTAAAATTTTTGACCATACATGGAGTCAATTACAAAATTAAAAAATACAGGTCAAAAGTAATTCCAATGTTTATTCCATGATGCTTATACCCCAACCCCATCCACCCAGAGAAAGACCCCATAGAGAGAGAGAGTGAGATGAAAAGTGTCGCAAAATACACAGATCATAAATTCATATTCATTTCATTTTCTTTGGAGAAGATCAATGCAGGTTTCAAGGATTAGGGTGAACATAATTAAAGATTTACACTTGACATTTGTAAATATGGACACCAAATTTTTAAAAATGTTGTAATTATTTTTTAAGTTATACGTAATTTTCTCGAGGGGAATGCAACTATATATTTCAGATGTGAATGAGACTTCCATGTAACTGATATACATTTTCTAGCTACTGCCAATGCAATTTTAACAAATTCTGTTTGATGTTTGGATAGTTTCAGTTTAGGTCTTATCCCTATAATGTTACCCAGTAAAAATAACTCTGGGTTTTGTGGAAATTTGATTCCTGTAATCTGCTCTAGAAAATTTCCTAGCTCAACCCAAAAAGACCTTATTTTTTGCAAGTTGAATGCAAAAAAAATTCCGACCTCTTCACCACATCTAACACATTGGTCTGATAGGTTTGAATTTAATTTGTTTAATTTCTGTGGTGTGAGATATAATTGATGCAAAAAATTATATTGAACTAATCTATATCGTACATTTATCATATTAGCCATACTATCTCGACAGAGTTCAAACTAGGTTTGCTCATCGATTCCCATCTCTGCCTGGATTATGAACCTCTTGTTTGGGTGTTCCCATTTGGAGTAAAAGATATATTGCTGAAGTAAATTTCTTTGTATTTCCCTTTTGAATCAGTCTCTACATCTTTACAATTTGGTAAAAACATTGTTGGGCCCAGTTTATCCCTGAGATACGCTCTTATTTGAAAATAACAGAAGATTGTGTTGTTAGGAATTCCATACTTATTTTTTAATTGTTCAAATGACATCAGTTGTCCCTGCTCATAACAATTTTCAAGATATCTGATTCCTTTACAAGACCAGATTTCAAAAATTTGTTTACCCTTAGTACAAGCTATAAGCCTATTATGAGTCAGGGGACTATTGGGAGATAAGCCTCCCCTTGTTCCAGTATCACTATTTATCTTAACCAGATATTAATTAAATGTTTTAACAAAGGGGTTTCTCTCTCACCAGTTATTAATTTTGAATCCTATTTATATATAAAATCCTCTGCCATTCTCTCTCCTATTTTATCCAATTCCATTTTCACCCATGCAAGTTTATCTCCTTCCTCAAAGAGGAAGATAAGAAATTTCATCTGAGCCGCTCGATAATAATTTTTTTAAATTAGGGAGTTATAAACCTCTTAGTTTGTATTTCCAGGTTAGTTTTTCTATGGAGACTGTTGACATATTACCTTTCCAAAAAGAAATTCTGATATATTTATTTAACTCCTGATAAAACCCCTGAGATTGGCATTGATTGAAAGAGATATTGTACTCTTGGAAATATATTATTTTAATACAATTAACTGATTGGACATTCTTGACTAGAGAGTGAGCACATTTGGTGTCATAGTCATATCTCATTTTATTTTTTCCCATATTCCATCAACAACACTCACCTATACACGAGGGATAATTTAAAATTACTCATTTAAAATAAACCTACCAAGCAGCATGCCTTTGGATTGTGGGAGGAAACCCATGGAGTCATTGGGAAATGTGCAAGCTCCACACAGACACACCAGAGATCGGGATTGAACCCTGATTATCGGAGCTGTGGATCAGCACTTCTCCTGGCTGCAGCAGTGTACTACTTATCAGTGGTACAAGGAGTTCAACAAAGAAGCTTGTAGTTTAGGTCAAAGTTATTCATCGCACAGAAGTTGAGAGAGTGGGTATAGTAAAGGCTTTTGCAGAGGTTAATTTGGATCAGGACATACATACAGACTTAGAGCAGGGTAACAGGTCCTTTCAGCCTATGAGCCCATGCTGCCCAATGCACCTAATTGACCTACAACCCCTGGTACATTTTCGAGCAGTAGGAGGAAACTGGAGCACCCATGTCTACTCAGACATGAGGAGAACATCCAAACTCCTTGCAGACAGTGCGAGATTCAAACCCTGGTTTCGGTCGCTGATGCTGTAACAGCGTTGCGCTAACCGCAATGATAACCCAAGGCATAAAGGAAGAACTTATGGTTGGGAGATTGGAGGGGATGGAATCAAACTTGGAACGTTTCTGGTCATTCTGTTTATTGCATGTTACAGATTCAAGTATTTGTTGAACTGAAATCATGAATCCCAACATGTTCATGGATAATTGATTTTGTGAAATGTCCTAATATCTCAAGCCTTCTAATTAATGACATTGCTGACACTAACTGGCATGTTTCTTTACTAGTTGCAATGGAAGAAGAGGCAGAAGATGTGACCGAGGTGGTAATTCCACAAAATGAGCAAGGTAAGAAAGTGTCAGTTGCATTTTCGTATATAAAAAAAAATTTTGTGTCTGCGCATTTAAAACCACATTTGCAATGATTGTATCAAACCAATGCTTAATTAGCTTGTATAGTATGGCTTAAAATATACTCCACAAATCCAAAATCTCTCAAAATTTGTATGCATTTTGTTGGAAAGAAATAAAATTGAATCTTAGACACAAAATACTTCAATTGAGTGATTGTCTTGTAGGTGGTTGAGTGGGCAAATTACAAAGAGACAAACAAAAAGTTAAACTTGTTCTTGACAGTATCCATTTGGAGAGTGAAATGAGGAATTGTTCCTGCTCTAACATAGTGTTATGATAGCCTCGATATCCATTTGAACCAACTTTTCGAGTTTTTGTTTCACTTAACCAAGGGGCATTTATAGCGAATTTTACCTGTTTAACCTTAGGCAAACAACATGAGAAAATTATTAATATTGGCTCGGGGGCAGCCCTGATATAATGTATTTTTAAAATTAAATTTAGACATACAGTCCATGCCGCCCCCAATTTATATCGAATTAACCTACTCCCCAGTACTTTTCCAACAGTGAGAGGAAACTGGAGCTCCCAGGGAAAACACTTGCAGACACAGGAAGAACATACAAACTCCTTATAGACTACATAGGATTTGAACCCGGGTCCTGATCGCTGGCACTGTAAAGGCGTTGCACTAACCGCTATGCCAACTATCTTGACAGCTTATTAATCTAATTTTGAAATGCCGGTATAGTTAGTTTTTTTAGTGAGCAATTTGAAAGTTTGAGATGGAAGTTGAATAGTTTGGGAGATCAAATGTGACGCTGCCATTAATACGAAGATTGCTTTCTTGATAATGCATCTTAATATAGAATTGTAAGTTTAGGACGAAGCCATCTCATCAAACCTTTACCAACACCATGTCTACCAGTCTTAAGGATTAAGTGAATGAAAATATAGACAATGTTAGCAACTTTTAATAGCCAGCCATAAATATCTCTAGACTCACCCAGCTACCATCTTCAACTTTCCAAAAGTCTTGCACCATAACATAAATTTCAACCCCCATTCAATCTGTCATAATTTTATTTATTTCCTTCTATGTCCTGGAATTTTTTTAGTGCTTCTCAGTTTGCACCATTTTGACAGTTGTTTCTGTTGGTAGGGTCCTATCGTAGAATTTGGTCATTTATTTTGAACCTTGAGCCCTGAAAGGATGACCATTGTCAAGTATCTTTTTTTGTGGAATAAAGTTTGTGATAACTATTTTTATTAACTTCGAATTCCATCCAGCATCTAAAAACCTGGACTTTTTGTTCCTCTCTGATTTCCTTTTCAATTAGTTGCTGAAATGGAGCCTCTTCAGATGTTAACCATGGAGGAACGATTACTGCTGAGAAAGAAGACTTTGGAAGAAAAAAAGATTTGTATTGCCTCTTTGGCTTCATCCATCTTGACTGCACCAGATAACAATGTAAGTTCATTGTACAATCACAAAATAAGTTTCCATGTTTTATGAAAAATCTCTGCTGAGACAGATTAATGAAGCAATACTCATTAAAAAATTTGATTGTTATAGGTTTGGGAGAATTCTGTGAATTCTATACAACCAGAAGTCTTATAGTTAAAAGTATATTACGGTACGTTTCCCCAGATCCAAAATGTTTGGGACTGAATAGTTTTTGTTTTTTGGGTTTTTTTTTCCCAGTTAATGGAACAATGACTTTAAGCAGGCTCAGTAGCATCTGCAGAATTCTTGTATCAGCGGTTAAAGAACAACAAAAAACACCACCAAGCTTTTCGAGCATGAAATAATGTTTAATGAATACCAAACACTTTTGCCAACAACTTGACTTTCTATTCTATAGACAAACATAAACACTTCCTCCTTTTCACTGACATCCATAGTGCTGTATGCAGACCTTTTTGCCATTTGCAACGATATCTTTGTACAGTATACGAAAGCTCTGTTGTTATCAAAATGGTGCCAACAGAGCATCAGAGCCCCACATTGGCAAATTGGGTGATGAATTTTTTTCAACTTGTGAAGTCACGTTGACGTTGCAAAAATGTTCGGCTAATGAAACTTTGGATAAGGGAAAATGTACTGTATTAAAGCCTTTCTGTTTTATTGCTGGCACTACAAAATAATGAAATTCTACATCATAATCTACATAGTGTTATCCTTATTGAAAATCTGTATCAGAGATTAAGCCTATGTTCTTGTGCCATGATTTGCACTCTCTGGCTAAATGTCACAATTCTGTTTAATGTATCATTGAGTGTTTTGGGCTATATCATTATCAGAAATGCATTGAATACCAGTTTAATTTTGAGTTGATACTGTTTCATCATTTCCTTGAATAAGGAATGCCTTATTGTTCCTACTGCCATCAACAAACTATTGATCAACTCTTCTCTGAACTTTTTTTGTATATCTTAGCTGTCTATCTGTTGTCCTTATTTATTTTCTATACCTTCTTTTTACATATCTATAGGTGGCATTGTCATTACACAACTCATTTATTTTTCTTTTGGCTTTTTAATTGGTTTTTATTTCTTATAACTTTATTTTTATCATCCTCTACATTGTTGCCTATGATCTCAGTTTTTTTTAGTTGCATTAAATTTTGTGGTTGTCTTTAGTAATTAATGATACAGTAAAATTCCCATTATTGAGCACCGACGGGGATCGCGGATGGTGGAAATGCAAATTTTCTGGTTAACTGAGACTCACTATGACAATTCCTAACTAGAATACCTGCATTAAGAATACACCATTTAAAAGACAATGCTAAATGCAAAGTAATCTGAAAAAAAAATCAGTATTGTAGTTTTTAATTTTGTAAAGTTGACTTTAATCAAGAAATTCCCAAAATTTAAATTCGAACCCCAGTTGATGGCGCTGCAACAGTGATGTACTCGCCACTACACTAACCCTGCTGCTGTTTTAATTAATTCCCCCACTCCCCCAAGTTTACAGACAAAGCCTTACTGATATGCTAATAAAGATAAAGACTCTTACCATGTAGCGAAAGGGAGACATTTTTGGAGAGCTGCCCCAGCAGTGAGCAGCATCGGCTGGCTCTACATCCTGGGCACTACCATTTTCTTCCAACATAACTTTATTGAAACAGCTGCGGTAGGCAGGGCATGACTGAGGTGCTTCGCTGGCTGAATATTGCTCCCAAAGGGTAGTGTGTTGCTTTGGAGAACGTTTACTTTTAAAATTTTTAACTTTTATTTCAAACTTTATTTATTCATAGCTATTTTAAAATTATTTTATTGATTTATTTTCTCTGTTACTTTTTTTCCCAGTTGTTTGAGTTTTTATGCTTGATTGAATGCAAGATAATGATAATTTTACTGTATATTTTTTGCTTGCTAGCAAATGGGATATTTTTATATGCCTTGTCCATAGAAAGTAGGGCAAAATCAGGTCAGATATTTACCACCCAATCAATCTGTTCTCAGCAAAGTGATGGAAGATGTAATTGGCAGTGATGTTAAGAGCCAGTTACTTACCTACTATAACGTGCTCAACTGTGCCCAAATTGAGTCTCATCATGCCTTTTGTGTTTGAGGAGGTGGAATGTGGAACTCATTTAGACCAGCCATAGAAAAACTGAAACTACAAGAGAAGATCAGTTTTTAAGTATTTCGGGCAAATTACTCTCCTGCCACACCCAAGTATGCCTCCTATCTGGAATTCAGGAATGTTATCCAAGACAGGGGTATATGCCCCCAATACATTATTGGCAAAGCCCTCCCCACTACTGATTACATCTACAGGGAACGCTGCCATCGGAGGGCAGCAGCAATCATCAAAGACCTAGCACACCCAGCTCTGTTCTCACTGCTGCCATCAGGAAAGAGGTAGAGGTGCCACAAGACTCACACCACCAGGTTCAGGAACAGTTGCTACCCCTCTACCATCAGAGTCCTCAACAACAAACTCAATCAGGAACTAATTTAAGGACTCTTACGAGTGTACTTTATTGATTTTCTTTGCTCTCCTTATATTGCACAGGCAGTTTGTTTATATTTGTAACCTGTTCTTTTGATTATTTACATGTTCACCTGTGTGAAATTTATTTTTGCATTACAAATTTGTGGTAATTCTGCCGCGCCCTCAAGAGAAAGGAATCTCAGGGTTGTATGTGATGTCATGTATGTACTCTGACAATAAATCTGAAGATACACCGTCCATTTGCCTGGATGAGTCCAGCTGCAACAACACTCAAGGTTTTCAACATTATCCAGGACATAGCAGCCTGCTGGTTTGACACTATCCACCAAGAAAAATATTAGTTCTTATACCATCATCAAGCTGTACCAACTGCACAACACTTGCTCACCTTGGTGACTTCTATAGCACCTTATAAACCCCTAATCTATTACCATCAAGAAAAACAAAGGCATCAGATGTGGATAACCACATTCACCATTTCAAAGATAATTAAGGATGGGCAATAAATGCTGGTTTTACCAGTAATATCTGTGTTCTGAGAAGTGATTTGAAACAAAAGAATGTCCAATACAGAGAAATAATGACTGAATCAGGGAAGTCTGCAGACATGGATCCCCTACCACAATTTCACAATTGCACTTCAGAGTTTGTAAGTAATCCAGTGTAAGAGTTGCCATTAGGATAATAACTACAAATAATTGACCAGTATCTGTGCAGAATTCATGAAATTGTTGGCATTAATATAAGAAAATTATGAATTTCCCCATTAAATCTTGACGGTTTCCTTCAGGACAGGAAACTGAAGTTAAATGGTGTGGTTTATCATTTCCTTTCGTGTAATTAATGTTCTGTCACTGAACCTATAATTAAAAATATTAATCTGTCTCTCGCTCTCCTAGCATACAGGGAAGGAATTCGCAAGGCAATGTTAGAACACTATCATATATATTTGTTACTGATTTCGATGTTGCACAACTTGGAATAAATTGTCAGCGCTCCTTGTTTTCTGTAATTTTGTGTAGTTTCGGAAGAGTTCATTTTGGTTAGATAAATATAAACCAAAATTGTTCCAGTGTACAAGAATATAAATATCAATAAGTATTTCTAATTTTGAAAAAGATACCAGTTTTAAACTAAAATTAAAACATTGCATTTCTCAGATTAAAAAGTTGAAGGAATTGCGTTCGATGTTGATGGAAAAAGATCCGCATGTTGCCATAACAGTGAGAAAATTGGTGATGGTTTCATTGATGGAGGTCTTTAAAGATATCACACCATCATACAGGATTCGACCTTTAACTGAAGATGAGAAAGCAGCAAAGGTATTTGATAAAGTTTGTTTGAAGGTGCAACTGAGAAGTGTATTTAATTAAACATTGTGATATTGATTTGACTATCAAGGTTATTCTGTTATGTTATGACATTTTTGTTTTATATTTTCAGCTAAATTATAAAGCAAGATGGAAGATAGGAAGGTTTACAAAAATGTTTTTAATCGTCTTCATTCCTTTAATTTCACCAGTTTTCTAAGTTTCAATTGATAGCCAATTCTTTTTTAAAGTTTGTTTCCAGAATGTTTAACAATTTGAAGATTGTTTTTATCTCTTTCTTTATTAGCCATTGCCCATAGATTCAGATTCATAATGATTTCCCCCATCTCACCTCAAGCCTTTTACCAGTCCTCGTCACAAACTTGTAACTTTCTCTTGTCTCTCGTGCTTCCTGTGAACTCAACCATCAGAGCTACCAATTCCCATTACTGGCCAATCAGCTTTCCTTCCTAACTGCTCTATTAACTTCTCAATGTTTGGTGGATAGAGTAGTGACACACAAATTAATCCCACCAATGCAAATATTTAAACTTTGACTAATGAATTGAAATTTTAAAACAGTGAAAATGCTGCATTTTGGTATGGCATCCATGAAACTATCATGTACTTGCCTTATTTGGCCTAAATGTGACTCCAGACCCACCAGTCATATTGACTCTGAAATGGTCCATCAAGCCAATTAGTTCAAAGTAGATATAGGTGGTCAATAAATACTGATCTTGCCAACAATGTTCAGGTTCCGTAAAATTAACAAATGAAGTATAACTGATTTTCATTCAGATTTCCAACCCTGGCACTACTATAAATGGCCTATTAATGTTTTTTTTAAATCCCAACATGGTCTCTAATCATATCTCCATTGATATAAACTCTTGAGATATCATTGTTTCAACGGCCTATTAAAGCATCCCATAATTAATTATAAGCCTTAAGCCCACAAAATCCCAAAGCTAAAATTTCCTCTCATTACCTGCTCTCTACCCATTTTTACTTATTGACACTATTTAAAACCAAGACTTTGACATTGGTTGCCCTAATATCTCCTTGAATGGGTTAGCATTAATTTTTTGCTTCATTAAATTTCTATAACGCAGCATGCAGTGATTTTGCTAAGTTGAATTTGCTGTGTAAGACTTGGCGAAACTACCCATGTGGCTTAATAATGTGTTTTATATCTAGTTGCCTTCAATGCTTTTAAATAGCATATGGTTGTATACTTTAAAAAAAAAAGAAAATCTGTTCAATGCAAAATGCAGCATCAGGCCAACAAATTGTTGCAGTATCATTTTGCCAGTATAAATAGAATTGTCCTCCAGCCGTAGGAATTTTTAGGACAATGGTTTTGATCTTTTGAACTTGTGTGAATATCCAGTGAAGACTTGAATTGTTTAGTTTCAGAAGCTCCTCAGAGTGCCTTTGTTTCCACATACAGTATTTTGTGCAATGTTTCTGTAATTGCTTTAAAAATATTGCAATCATGAACATTCTTTATGAATGCAAATTATTTTACTTTCATTCTGTACTGGATTTGTATGCTGTTTTCGTAACCTCTTGTCATAACCTTTAAGATGTAAAATATTTTTAGACTATCTGTATCCTCATTTAATATTTAGGAGAAGACACCATAAAAATATAATTTGATTTAATACAGCATGAATGTTCTTTGAAACTACAGATTTGATTAAATGTTATCAGCAGAAGGAGCAAGATAGATTTATAGTTTTATATTTGTAGGAATTTCACACCTTTGCTGTTTTGTAACTGCATTTTTAAGGAAACCATATCACTAATTAAAAATAAGTGAAATTAACGCCCCCCCCCCACCTTTCTGATCTTGTGCATCTATTTGCTGATTATACATATGAAACAAAATGTACCTTTTTTTGCTTTATTAAACATAAAATTGTACAGTAAAATAAATCCCTATTATCTAGCACTCAATCAACTGGAAACTGGCCACAAATGCCAAGCAAATAAATAAATAAATACACATACTTTAATATAGATTGAAAAAAGTATAAATAAAAGTTGAAAGTTATAAAAGTTAAGGTTCTCCGAAGCAACACTCAAGCCCTTGGTGAAGCTGGGAGCAAACGTCCAGCCAGCGGAGCACCCCAGCAGTTTGAACAAAGTTTCAATAAAGTTGAGTTTGAATAAAATGGCGGTGTCCAGAATGCCGATGCCGCTCTCTGCTGGGGCAACTCTCCCAAAGTGTCTCCCTATCCCTGCCTAGGAAGATTATTTGTTTTTATTAGTATTACGTATGTTGGTTAGGTTTTATCTGTAAACTCAGGGGAAGGTGGGGTTAATTATGACAGTGGCATCGTTAGCGCAGCGATTAGCACAATACTGTTACAGCGCTAGCGATTGGGGTTTGAATTTAAAGGAAGGTGCCCCAAGGGCCTGACTGGGACGCTTGCGTGGAGGTGAGTCGGATTGTCATCGTGAGGGGAGGGATTACGATGGTTAGCGTACTGGTTAGCGTAACACTTACAGTGCCAGCAACTAGGGTTCAAATTTAAAATTTAAGTTATGGGAATTAACTGATTAAAGTGAATTTTACATAATTAAGGACAATACTGATTTTTTTTTCAAATTACTTTACATTTTCCACTGTCTTTTGTCTTTCAAATAGTGTATTCTTAATGCAGGTGTCTTAGTTAGGCATTGGAAAAGTGAGTCTCAGTCAATGAAAAATTCCCATATCTGACTCCTGTAATTCCCTTAGGTGCTGGGTAATGAGGATTTTACTGTATTTGAATCTGATTTGCCTTGAGGATGCCATGTAGCAAAAACAACCTTGAAAAGTATGACTGCTTGTTAAGCCCTGCCCCCACCTTAGCTGGATGGGAAAGTTGTGTATGTCTATCAATACTTTTTAAATGTTTCTTGACATTTGGAAATACATTTTCAATTGTACGTGGACTCTATTCGCCTCCCTGAATCTGTAAGCAAGTCTGGGATTTTTGTTTTTGACCATGCATATGTGGTATTCCTTGATTTGCACTTGAGGCACATGAAATTCTCAGCAATTTCCAGCGAAGGAAGCCAGATTGTATATATACATTAAAGCAACATTTCAATTGAAATGTTAACCTTCCTCCTTTCCTAACATGTTTTTAAATGTTTTCTCTATGATTTATTCCATTACATTAGAAAACTAGTCTCAGCTGGGAATGTCTCACTGAGATAATGTCTCTGTCATATCCATTTTCTGGTAGGCTGCTATTGATCCAAATTGCCCAATTCCTTTTTGAAATGATGACATAGAGCTGCAAATGTGTTGATGATAGAAAGGTTTATATCTGTGGAAAAATATTTTTTGACAGAACATAAGATTAATTTTAAAATAAGATGTGATCAGGATTTAAATTACTTTAACTTGTTACACAGTGCTCTCCATAAGGTTTGGGACAAGACACGTCTATTTGTCCATGTACTCCACGGTTTTAAATTTGTCATCAAACAATTGAGATGTCATTAAAATGCACGTTCCAGATTTTATTCCAGGTTATTTGTATACATTTTGGTTTGACCATGTAGAAATTACAACACATCTTTTGTAGTCCCCTCATTTCAGGGCACCATAATGTTTGGGGCATTTGGCTTCACAGGTAATTTTGAGTACTCAGGTATGTTTAATTGCTTTCATGATACAGATATAAGAAAGGTAGGCTTGCTTCTAAGCATGTGATAAACTTTGAAGTCTGCAGTTGCCATTTTTCAACATGGACCAGAGTTGTGCCAATTAAAGTCAAAGGAGCCATTTATGAGGCTGAAAAACAAGAATAAAACAGTAAGAGACATTTCCCAAGCCTTAGGATGACTAAAATCATCTGTTAGGAACAATCCCTTACTAATTACCAAGCACCTATGGCATAAGGAATACTTCAACGGTATGTGAGTGAAAAGAATAAGGTTGAGAACCACTGCTCTAAAGTATTTACAGCCCTCACAAAACATGTGGGTATTAATTAAAATTGATCAATCTACATGAGACAGACCCTTACTTCCACACTCGCCCCACTCTTCCATCCTCACCTACCATTTCCTGTCCTATGCCGCTATAGGAGGTGCAACCACTTCCATTATACCTTTATTTTCCCCTTCCCTCCCATCCAGGACCAAATCAGTTTTATCCAGGTGAAGCAGTGGCTCAATTTTTACTGCTTTTAAATGTATGTACTGCATTCGGAGTTCGTGTGATTGGGTAACCCCTTTGCAGTGTACCGTAACTTAGCATTTTATGTTGTCTTTTATCATGTCTCTTACTGTTTTATTCTTGTTTTTCAGCCTCATAATGGCTTCTTTGACTTTAATTGGCACAACTCTGGTCCATGTTGAAAAATGGCAACTGCAGACTTCAAAGTGTATCACATGCTTACAGTTGAGAACTGTATCTTATAGAAAGAGCTGATGAAGTAAAACATTAAGCATGTATTTCCATCATTGGATGTAGCTGTAACACTGAGTTCTGATCTGAGACAACCCCCCTGCTTCAAAAGATCTAATATTACATGCAATGCTGCTCACACATGGTACTGGCAAAATATGGGTTGATCTTTCTAAGATCACATATGAGCTCAATGTTATTACTATGTTTTAACAGGCAAAATAATGAAAGTTTTGCCCTTGAAAAAAACTACATCTATCACTTGGTTGTCACTCCCTGATGTGGTATTTTGGAATGACCTGAGAGAATTAATCAGTTTCCTCTGCACAATGGCATCAGAATTCTTCATATATAATTTTGGGTATCCTCCAAAATTGTAAAAGAGAAATTATTATCAGGAAATAGTTATTAGACTGTCTAAGTGCTCATTGATTGGCCTGAGAGTATGCATTTTTTAATATATCGCTTATTTAGAATGTTTGACCATACATGCAGTCAATTACAACATTTTAAAAAATGCAAGGTAAGTCTAGTAGTTATTTCATGATGGTTATACCCCAACCCCCACCCACCCAAGAAAGATCCCAAAGAAAAGGATAGATATAAAAAGAAAAGCAAGAAAAAGATGAAGTACATTGGTGAAGTAAATTTATTTGTATTTCCCTTTGAAAGCAGTCTCCACATCACTACAATTTGATAAAAACATTGTAGGGCCCAATTTGTCCCTTAAGATGTGCTCTTATTTGAAAATAGCAGAAGATTGTGTTGTTAAGAATTCCATACTTATTTTTTAATTGTTCAAATAACATCAATTGTCCCTGTTCATAGCAATCTTCAATATATCTGATTCCTTTACAAGACCAAATTTCAAAAATTTGATCACCCATTGTACAAGGTATAAGCCTATTATGAGTCAGGGGAGTTTTTGGAGATAAGCCCCCCCCCCCCCCACCCCAGACTCCCCTTGTTCTAATATCACTTTATTTTGTACCCGATATTGATTCAGTGTTTTAGCAAGGGGCTTCTCTCTCACCAGTTACAAATTTCACATCCCATTTATATATGAAATCTTCTGCCATTCTTTCTTATATTTTATCCTATTCTATTTTCACCCATGCAGGTTTATCTCCTTTTCCAAAAAAGAAAGTAAAAAATCTCATTTGAGCCGCTGGATAATAATTAAAAAAATTAGGGAGTTGTAAGCCTCCCAGTTCATATTTCCAAGTTAATTTTTCTATAAAGACCCTCAAATTCTTACCTTTCCAAAGAAATTTTTTGACATTTATTCACCTCCTGAAAGAACCTCTGAGATAATGGTATGGGCAGTGTTGAAAGAAATATTGTGCTCTTGGAAATGTATTGATTTTAATACAATTAACTCTTCCCACTAATGTTATGGATAAGTGTTCATCTGTTTAAATCTTCTTCAATCTTTTTGAGTAAAGGTAACTAATTCAATTTGTATACATTTTTAAAATTATTATCTATGCACATTCCTAAATATTTTATCCCATTTGCCAGCCATTTAAATGGGGCATTTCTTTGACACTTTGTATAGTCTCCTGTAAGAGGCATAATTGCCCAATTTATTTTATAACCCAAAACTTTGCCATAATCTTCCAGTTTTGAGTATAATCTCTGTAATGAGTTTGCAGGTTCTGTCAAATATATCAAAACAGCAAATAAATTAATTTTCTATTCCTCCTGGTTAACCCTAAATCCCTTAATGTCTGGATCTCGACGAATTACTTCTACAAGAGGTTCTATAGCTAAAATGAATAGAACTGGAGATAACGGACATCCTTGTCTACTAGATGTTGATAACTGAAAAGGTGTGAAAATTTGTCCATTAGTCACCACTTTAGCTTTTGGATCATTGTGTAATGCCTTGATCCAATTGGTAAAAATTTGACCTAGTCCAAATCTTTCCAGCACTTTAAATAAAAAAATCCCACTTAAGTTTATCAAATGCTTTTTCTGCATCTAATCAACACTCAGATCAACCTCTCTTTTGTGCCAAATGAATTATACTAATCAGACAACTTACATTATCAGCTGATTGTCTCTTTTTCACAAATCCTGTTTGATCCATATTTATCAATTTCGGCAAGAATTTTGCCCATCTATTTGCCAAGGCTTTGGCAATGATCTTATAATCTGAATTTAATAATAGGTCTATAAGATGACGGTTTTAATAGGTCCATATCTTTTTGAGAGTATGCAGTTTTTCTGAGTTTTTCGTACAGTATCATCATGGGGATAATTTTCTTTTACTTGTAACTGACTGTTATTAACTTAAAATAAGTTGGTTAACTTGTGCCTCAAACAGGGTGACTAAGAATGTGGAAGCTATGAAAATGTTGTATCTTTTATTTTCAGGTGAGAAAAGAAACACAGCATTTGAGAGAATTTGAAGAGGGATTAGTGTGTCAGTACAAATTTTACCTGGAAAATCTTGAACAGACCACTAAAGGTATTTGGGTTTCTATCACTGTATATTTAGGAAACTTTAAGGCATGTTGAACTCAATATTTTAATTAGGTTTGGTTATATTAATGATAATTGGTCTGCGAGTTATTTTACTGACATTGGATGACAATGGAGAATTAATCATAAGTTCTTAGTTACATTTCATGGTCATAATTGTGGATATTTATTTCAAAACAGATAATATATATTGTGTGGCACTTCATTCAGTGATTTGGAAAGCATTTATATGAATTCCATTTGTGAATTTGTGAATTCCATTTCTTCTTTTTCTTTGGCTTGGCTTCGCGGACGAAGATTTATGGAGGGGGTAAAAAAGTCCACGTCAGCTGCAGGCTCGTTTGTGGCTGACCAGTCCGATGCGGGACAGGCAGACACGATTGCAGCGGTTGCATGGGAAAATTGGTTGGTTGGGGTTGGGTGTTGGGTTTTTCCTCCTTTGCCTTTTGTCAGTGAGGTGGGCTCTGCGGTCTTCTTCAAAGGAGGCTGCTGCCCGCCAAACTGTGAGGCGCCAAGATATTATATGAATTCCATTTGTGAATTCTGTAGTTTTTGATCTCTTTCAAAAAAGGTAAAATGAATATGAAGATAGCTTATATTTGTAAATATCTGCATAAGGAAGCAGTGGGTTAGGAGAGATGGTCGAAATTGTTGCAGGAAAAGTGTTTATTAAGTGAAAGGGAAGAATTTCAAATTCTGTAAATAATTGCTTGTTTGAAAGAAATGATATTTTGCAGGCAAGCATGTCAGTAAGATTCCACATTCCAACAGAACAACTTTATTGAAGCCATTGTCAGCCAAGAAGTTGGTGTGAAATGTGCACAACTCAGCTTGCATATCGTACACCAAGTGAAATCAGGCAACAATTTATTTTAAATTACACATTTCCAATAAAGTGAGAATTTTTTTTCTGTAAGGTAGTGAAGGATCATTTCTTAAAAGCTATTTACATAATACCTTGTCCCAGGAGATTAACTTGGACAGGGTCCAGTAGAAAAAGAAAACTAATCAGCACACTGGCGTCAAATGATGTCATTTCACACTGGGAATTAACCACCTTGACCCCTACTCATATGCTGATAAAACCAGTGGAAAAGGGACAGCAGAAAGTCACCCATTTCCAGTTGAAGGTAGAACACTCTGATCCCCTGGGATGAGTTGTGTCCCATTTAAGGGTGGCCCAGTGGAAATGGCACAAAGGGCTTCCTATCCCGGTACACTGCACAGACAGTTAACTGGGATGGCAGTGGAAAAGGGGTATTGATTTCTAACACTTCCAGTGGTAATGGTTACTAGGTCTGAATGACATGGGTATTGCACAATTACACTGAGAACAATGTTGTCACTAAATGCAGCCATAACTCAGTACCTAGTTATTGTATGAGCTGATCTTATTTGAGGATTAGAAATTGGCAGCTTCTCATAATAATTGTATATTTTACTTAAAAAAGTCCATTTGCATTCTTCTCAACATTCATTTAATGAGTAAAACATGCAAGTCTGCAGACACCGTGTTGAAGTAAAAACACATTGCTGGAGAAACTCAGTAGGTCAAAGAGTGGCAAAGATAAATATTGGAGGAGCATAGCCCCACAGGCAGGAAGTAATAGGTGGATAAGGGAGGGAAGGCACACCAGCAAACAGGAAGGTGGGGGAAGTGACTCTGTGAATGGAGAGGGACAGGGATGGAGAGCTGGAGGAAAGAAGAGAGAAGAACAGGGTGTGCGCGTATTCTAGCAGAAAATGGAGGTTGACGTTAATGCCATCCAGTTGCAGAGTACCCAGACAGAATATTAGGTATTGGTCCTCCAATTTACAGGTGGCCTTGATTTGATATACATGAGGCAATGGACAGACGTCAGCGTGGCCTACCATTTCAATTCTGTGCCTCACTCCTATGCTGTAATCGTTTGTGAATAAACTCTTAATTGACACCTAATTGTTGAAATTGGAAATATACTATGCTGTCATCAAATTATTATGGTGGGGTAGGCTTTGACCATTGTGGTATGAATACTTTCTGTGAAGATTTTTATTTTCATTTTAGGTACCTATCTGGTTTGTTTCTTATTGTTCTTTGTTTTCTCTCTGACTTTCCCAGTAGTCTCTCCCTCTCTCCCACCTTCTATTCAATATCAGCTTCTTCCACCCCTTGGTAGAGCTGATGTGTCCCCTTCTTACAGCTGTCTTGATTAAGGGGCTGGACCCGAAACATTTTCTGACCATTTCTATCCATGCTTGACCTGCAAACATCTTTCCAAGTGCTGACTCATTTTCTTGGACTTTCTATTTCCCTTATAGACAGTGATTCTCAGCTCATAACTATTGAGTTTCTTGCATCACTTCCAAATATTCTGTCTGGCCTTTGCTCCAAGGAGAATAATTTGATTTCCAGTCTAATTTGCTCTTTATCATTGTGTAAACTGCCTGTCCCTTAATTTTTTTAGTGCTCCAAAACCCTGTTCTTAATAATTAATTGCAACATTATCCTTACTCTAATGTCCAACTAAGTCATGTACACGATTTCTGGAATGTTCTGAGGATTTTGTGCATGACTTCTGCTTGAATTTCTATCAGTCCAGTAGCCAGTGTTTAATGGAATAAATTAAAAAAACTTTTGTTTAAATATTGCCCTTTTATGAAGGAGCTAGTATGTTCACTTTCTGCTGATGAAAGAGTTTTTTGTGTAGTGTCATCTTGTTGCCATGGAAATTATGTCAATAAAGAGTAACATTAGTAAAGGATAGCAAGTTGAATTTAATCTTTTGGTGCCATTCCCATTTTTGAATTTAAAGATATTGCTCTTCCACAGACTGGAAACAGATGAAGAAAAAGAAGAATAATGTTGTTTCGTTAAAAGCGTGTAAAGGCCTTGCAGAAGTGGCTATCAAATGTCTTTGTGAATTGCTCGTGGCTTTACCACATTTTAATTTCCATAACAACATTGCTATGATGATTGTACCACTTATGAATGATGAGTCAAGGAAGGTAAAACTAGTTTTGCATGTGTATTTCTGCACCTAGATAGGATTTGGGTGATAGTTTTTTTGTGATGCAAAGTACCTTTATCTAAAAGTACTGATTAAAATACATGCAATAATTTTACCAAGTGAATGCATCTGCTAGAACGAGGAATTCTACAAAGAAAATTGAAAGTGGCCCTATTTGATCAGAGACATCACCATTCAAGATAAGTTGCACAAACTAGAAAATATTTCCTTTCCTTTTAAAATATTTTATTGAGTTTAACATACAAGCTTCCATACAGAGTTTTAGAAAAGAAAGTACATAAATTACTTGTATACATGTAAGCACACAAAAAAATTAAATAAAATGAAACTAAGTTGAGAATTCCTCAAGAAACAATAATTTGAATTGATCTGTAAAACCATGTTAAACCTGTTTGCTGAGTTAAGCCAAATAAAAAGTGAAAAATGGGGAAAAAAACCTAAAAACTACATCTAATCAAAGTAACCTTATATAAAAAATGAAAATGTGGATCCAGTGGTGACTCCCAGACATCGGTCAGTGAATCTCTGGAGTACACGACAATTCTAGGAATTCTCAATGGAAATGCATCCTTGTATATTTAGATGTTTGGTAAAAAGCTAATCTGATTTTCATAAACTACTCTGTTCAAGTTAAGTCTTAATGAGATCCAATTGCAAAATTTTGCTAATCTATTAGTCAGATATTTTCATTCCATTCCTAATTATTCAGGCAAATATTTTTCAAATATGTATAGAAACAGACTCCTATATCATTTGGCTGCAGTGTTCTGGAAGAGATTGTGTTAATCAAGTGTAAGTTTTCTATCTAAAATGTAGGGATGGTGCATTCCAGATATTGGCCCATTTGCTGCACCAAACAAGGAATGTTCCTCATGCCACTTTTTTTTTTAGCTGATTTAACCAATAGTCTTCATTACGCCCCAGATTCTTGAATGATGCACTACTTTGCTGGAATAGTTTCTCCCTATACAGTACACTCTGATCTGCCTTAATAATGTTGCTTGAGGCAAAAAAGGGGACCAGAGAAACTAGCCCATCTCTCATTGTCACCTGTACAAGGATGTAATTGTCTACTGTTTAACATCCTTTCATTCTACACTGGAGAATCAGCCCAGGAATTGGGCAACACGGTTAGCATAATGCTATTACAGTGCCAGCAACCCGGGTTTGAACCTGGCACTGTCTGTAAGGAGTTTGTATGTTGACCGCCAGTGTGCATGGGTTCCTACCCTTCAAAAACATACAGGGGTTGCAAGTTAATTGGTGCCTTTGAGGGGGTGGGTGGGGGGGGGAGGGCATGGACTCTTACACCCGCAGGGCTTGTGTCTAAAACATTTTAAAGAATTTGTGTACATGTATCTGGAGTGAAGATCAAATCCCTTCCCTTTTCATTCACTACTACTTGGGATAATGAATGAAGTTAATGAATAGCTGCAAATTTCCAAGATCCAACATTTAAACATGAAGTAGGTCAAATAATTTCAAAGCAACATTGTAAAATATTGTATTTTCATGGAAATACTGCTGAGTACTGAATCCTTGTGAGCTTTCAAAAAGAAAGCAGTGAAATATTTCAATGTTTTTTTGAAAGCATCATCGGGGAAAAATAGATTCTGCAACAATGATGAGATAAATTATGTAAAATTATGTAACTGATCTTTTTTGATAATATCTTAGTTTTATTCTTATGTTTAATAGCTTTATCTCTTCAGATTTCAGAAATGTGTTGTGAAGCTGTGGAAAATCTTTTTAAGCAAGATAAAGTTGGCCAAGCTTCTCTTTGTTTAGTTAAACTAATTTCTGGTCTTATTAAAAGCAGAAGCTATGAACTCAGACCGGAGGTAAGTTCCAATGGTATCAGTAATTATAAGTTGCAGTTCCAATTCTTCATTCTAAAGCTTTTGATTGATATTATTTCATATAATACATTTGAGATCTTAATTGTGCTCTGAACAGAAATTTCATTTTTTAAACATTAACTTCAGTTTATATGGTGAAGTTAAGACAAAGAAAAAGTTGTTAATAATAATTAATTTAGAATCAGTTTTTATTTTACCTGTTTTATTGTGACTTAGTTTGCCCTCAAAGTTTTAATTTTGAAATTAAATTGTTTGTAATCTCCTGTTTATTAGTTTTGCCAAACTTAATGTTTGAAAGGACATAAAAGGAAACTATAATGCATTAAATTAACTCGTTTGCCTTTTTAGGGAAAATGCTAGCTTGTCTTTTTTTTAAGTATCTTGATATTGGGTATTATTTTTAAACTTTTTCTCATGCTTTAATTCTCTTCTATTGCTGTGACATAAGTAAATCTTTACCCTGATCGGACTGATTAAAATTGTGAATTTTAATTTATTTTGCAAGGCCAGTAGACCTACACTAGAGAGCTAAAAAAAAATTTCTAATTTTTATACCGTTTGTGTTCCACAAAATGCCATGTCTTCTCACTTCAGGCTTACAGAGGTCAGTATTTACAGATGCTGTCAAATATGTGACTGAAGATGTAGAAAAATGAGGGGAGATTTGATAGAGGTATTCAAAATTATGACTAAATGTACATAGGCTTTTTTCCACGGAGGTTAGGTGAGATACAAACCAGAGGACATGGAAAAGGGAAAAGTTTATTAGGGGGAACTTTGCACAGAGAGTGGTGGGCGTGCGGAACGAGCTGCAAGCTGCAAGCTGAAGTGTTGAATGCAGGCTCAATTTTAACATTTAAGAAAAATTTGGACAGGTACATGTAGGGGAGGGGTATAGAGGCATGTGGACTGGGTACAGGTCAGTGGGACAAGGCACAATAATGGTTTGGCACAGACTATAAGGGTCAAAGGGCCTGTTTCTATGATGTAATGTTCAATGGTTCTGTGAACAATCTGGAAATCCACTTGAGAGAACAAGGTAGGTTGCAGTAGAACATGACGAATCCTGCCCGTTTACAGAATTATGTTGGAATCTAACTGCAAACAAAAAAAATTCAAACTCTGTCAGCGGTGTGCTGTTCAGTACAAAAGTAATCCATGAAAACAAACTCCTTATGATGGCATGATCAGAATATATGAATTTTATGGTTATCATAGCACTTAGAGCAATGGTGTTACAGAACCAGTGACCCAGGTTCAAACCCAATGCTGTCTGTAAGGAGTTTTTACGTTCTCCCCATGTCTGCATGGGTTTCCTACGGGTGCTCTGCTTTCCTCCCACCTTGCAAAACGTAAGGGGGTTGTAGGTTAATTTGACTTCATGGACTTGAGGGCCGGAAGGGCCTGTCACTGTGCTGTATGTCTTTAAATAGAAAGTTCCTTTTGGCAAATTAGCATTTTTTAATTTTTGAAATACAGCATCTCTCTTGCAATTTTAATGCACAAAGTAGCACATTATAATTATAATCTTTAGTACTTTTCTCATCTCATCATGTCAGTATTAGAAATGCATCCTCTAGTTGTGCATCAGTTTCAATCAAGATAATAAATTGCTCAGTTGTAATTCCATCTTTTTGGACTTGATAACTCACACATAAAAATAAAGAGATGGAATTAAAATCTGTGTGCCTACTCATGCATTTGGCATTTGTTCTGGAAAATCTGTCTTTTTCATCCAGCCCACCACCTTGTATTCCTCTATATCTGAACCTATTTTATCTTGCACAATTCAATTTGTACCATTGATTTGGTGATTTTTTTTTTCCCCAAAAGCGAATTGAGATAAATTATCCAATTGTGCTATAGAATTACAGTATATGATTCTATTCAGATTTTTTTTTGTAATTATATATGTTTTCCTCATGACGCAATAGCCATCTGCATATCCAGTTGGTTGCATTTTTCCAACATATTTATCACTTTGCACTCAGGTGCTAAAAACATTCCTTACCTTGCGAATTAAGGAAGTAGAAGTTAAAAAAGACTCTGAAGATATTGTCCCAAAAAAAAGATTTCTGACTTTTCAAGAGAAGAGGAAAAATCTTTCCAGGATGCAGAGAAAGGTAATATTTCTATTGTCTAATTCTCATGAAAACAGACAAAAGTGTCTGGAAAAAATCCTTTGCTCTGTTAAAATTCTGTTTGCTGATACAGTATTCTGCGAGTATAATGGACTGATTTTTAAAAATGTTTTTCCAGAGGAAAAAAGCAGAGGATGTTATTGAGAAAGCACTTCTAGAAACTGAAACCGCAGAAAGTAAAGACAAGAAACTGAAATTGGTAAGTGGTTTCTTTCTTTCTGTCTTTGGTCCAACGTACCAAAGCATCTAACTTACCTCTGAATAGTAATTCTTGGAAATATTTTACCATAATCTCCAATCAAGCCAGGTCTGAACACAAGATGGAGCACAACGCAATCGTGACTGGGGTTTGAACTCTGCACTGTCTGTAAGGAGTTTGTATGTTCTCCCTGTGTCTGCGTGGGTTTCCTCCCACCATTCAAAACGTACTGGAGGATGTAGGTCAATTTGTTGTTATTGGGTTCATGGGCCAAAGTGGCCTATTTCCATGCTGTAACTAAATTGGCCCATTGGTGATGGGGGTGGGGGGGGAGAAATGCATACTGAAATAATTTTTAGGTAATAGAATGGCTGAATGCAAATTATATAATACTGTGCTAATATTTGTGCTGGAACTGAGAAGAAATAACATGAAAGAAAAAAAAGTTTAAACATTATGGGTACCACTTGTAAGTGAAAATGGAATGTGCTTTCTTGGAAGACAAAATAAGCTAAATATCACACATCTTTAGAACATTACTTTTTACTTGCTCTTTGATCATTAAAGAAACGTGTCATAGTTTATGTACCATATCATTACTTCTTTTGGTCCTCATTTGACATAACCACTTCCACGTGTGCTGTTGGCATGAAGTTTTGCCTGATGCACAAAGTGATTATGTTTTTTACAAAATTTAATCGTAACATAACAGCATCAATTTATAATGTTGCTTGCTCAGTGGACTGGTATCCCCCTGCCTGCTGTAATTTTTCTGTGTGTGTGTGTATATTACCATACATTATAAGCATTTGGCATGGATTAGGGATCTGCAAATTGTAATCTTTGCTTATTTGAGCAATTATGATGGTTTGGATGCTTTTTGTGACTTAAAAGATGTTTTTAATTTGATAAGTGAGAAAGTTTTATAGATGGCATTAGGAGGGTGCAAAAGAATACGGATGAATTAAAAAGGTAATCAGACGAGGAAAATAGATCACAGGGACGTATAGGTCAGAAACTGGCCCACTGTGACAACATCTTTTTGCTCATCTACACTGATGATGGGGTAAAATGTCAAAATTGACCATTTTGTTTGGGGAAAAATAAAACAAATGTATTATTTAAATGCTGAAAGATTTAAGATGCAGAGGGTTCTGATGTCCATATGCATCATTTGTCAAAGGCAAGTATATAAGGTAAAGCAATTGTGAGAGGAATTGAGTATAAAAGTGACAAGGTTGTACTTCATTGAATTGCAGCATTGGTGGGGTCTTATCTGGAATACTGTGTACAAAGGCTGTTCAGAGGTGGTTGATTGGACCGATACGTGGGTTATCTTGTCTTATAAAGAAACATTAAATAGGCAATGATTGTATCCTTTTGATTTTGAATGAGTTTGGGATAATTTGCTTGAAATAAATATCTTGGGAGAATCTCGAACCAGAGAGCCACTGTTAAAATTAAATGGTGGTTGATTTAACACAGGGATGAGGCAAAATTCTTAAAGGGTATAAAGATTGGGAGCTCTTTCTCTCAAAGGAGAGCAGAAACAGAATATTTGAAAAGCTGAGATAGATCCTTCATAAACAAGGGATGTTACAATCAGGTCAATCTCAATTTTATTAAATGATGGGGTGGCCTACTCATGTCAGATATTTTGATAAGATTATACTAATAGAATTTTCTATATTATGGGCAGCATACAGAAATCTTAAATGTCGTATTTCTGACGTACTTCAAAATCCTGAAGAAAGCACAAAAATCGATTGTTCTTCCTGAAGTTCTAGAAGGTCTTGCTAGGTAAGGAAGTTTCTTTAATTGTATTTAACTTAATTGTTTAAAACAGTTGTTTTCAAACTTCCCCCTAAACTCGCAATCCCTATGCCATAAGTGCTCTGTAATTAGTAATGGTGGTATGTGAGTGGAAAGAAAAAGTTTGAAAACCACTAATTGTACCTAATTGACTCGTTATCTGCATGGTTTTATAACTCCAAAGGAAATGGGCCAATGACAATTTTTCTCAAGCCAAATATTTCTGTAGCCAACTGAGTCGAGAGCAGTGGTTCTCAACCTTCCCTTCCCACTCACACATCACCTTGAGCAATCCCTTATGGCATAGGGATTACTTAAGGTGGAATGTTAGTTCTGGGGGGCAGTTTGAAAACCACTGCTTTAGATTGAGTAGTCCAACTTCAGTTTTTAGGTTTTTTGATTTGACCTGTGCTTATTTACAAGCATAAAATGTAACCTCGCATATTTTTATCCAGATTTGCTCATCTCATTAATGTGGAATTCTTTGATGATCTTCTGGTAGTACTGTATTCACTCATTGAGTCTGGGGTGAGTGCAAGTTTTTTTAAATTTAAACAGAGATTTTTCATTCCACATTTGATAATCTTTGAATGCCAGATATGTTTAGTCTGAACTTCATTTTTTTTTCACTGCAGGTTCTCAACTACAGAGAACGCCTTCACTGTATACAAACTGCCTTTCACATTCTTTCTGGTCAAGGTAGGCCCCTCTCAAGAAGTGTTATGAAACAATGAAGAATTTCACAAGTCACCTTGTTTTCATTTCCAAAGATCTATTTTAGTAACAAGTCCACGTTCAGAAAGTTAACATACTACTTTGTACTTCAGGTGATGTGCTGAATATTGATCCTATGAAATTCTACACTCACCTTTACAAAATGTTATTTGTACTACATGCTGGTAAGTTAAATACATTCATCATATTTTTTCTGGTAATGATTAACATAGTAAACCTGCATTCGATCAGGTAATACAGTTCAAAAACATTTTTCCTCTAGTGTCAGAGAAATTTCATGAAAGCAGTCCACAAATATTAACTCGGTGATGGAAACTCATTTTTCATGCCAAAATAAACAATTTGGTATTTTTCCATGATTGTAATTTGAATATGACTGGTTTAACTTTTCAGGAAATACGAATGAAGAAGTTTTGATTATGCTGCAGTGTCTCGAGGTGATGCTGACAAAACGCAGAAAGCAAGTTTCTCTGCAACGTGCAATTGCTTATATTAAGCGTCTGACTACTCTCGCACTTAATGTTCTACCCAATTCTGCCATTGGCATCTTGGCCACCAACAGAGTATTAATGAATGTAAGTGCAGTCTTTCTAAAAGTATCTGGTTACTTCAGTTTATGTCAGAACTGGGTGTCCATCTCTTTTAATACTTGACGAAATCCAGAGAAGTCAATATTAATGCCATACGGTTGGAGGGTGCCCAGTCGGAAATGAGGTGGTTGTTCCTCCAACCTGGCATAATGTGAGTCTATGGACAGACATGTTGGCAGGGCAATGGGATGGCATTAATAATGACCTCTCTGGATTTTGTTAAACACCTCCCCACCCCCCTGCTTCTCCATTCCCTGTCTCCTTTTTTACAGACATAAATTTCACCTCGTCCCCTTTATCACCTTTTGTTTGAATTTTGAGACTTTCTCATATATCGTGCCTTTTCTAATTTTTTTTTTCCCTGAAGAAGTTCTCAGGCCCGAAATTTCAACAATATACCTTTGTCTCCGAAAGATGCTGAAAAGTCTGGCTGAGTTCGTCCAGCTTTTCAGTATTTTTACTTTTAATACTTCAGCCCATCTGTTGTTCTTCACTGCTTCAACTGATCCAAAGCACTGATTTCCAATTCTTGTTCCACATTAAGCATGATTTAACTTTCAACTTTTCTTCACGCATTTTAAATTGCATCCATTTTACTTTGTTATGGTACTGATTGTACCTCTTTAATCTGGTGACATTGGGACATGGCCGGACTACAGAAATGCACCTCTAAGGGAACTCCCCATGTAAACATGTGGAAGGTAGAACAATACTGTGGGGTGGCACAGTTAGCACAACATCTTTACAGTGCCAGTGATGTCCGTAAGGAGTTTGTACTAATGGTGGCCGATTCAAACATGCCGGACCAGAGAGGTACAACGTGTATATATATCCTTCCTACCTTCTTCATGTCCAATCTAGAATCTCCACTTATTTTTCCATGAATTCATTAATCCTCTGGATTCTCAAGAAGCTCCCATCCAACCAGGGGAATAATACCTTCTGATGCTTGTCCCAGACTTTGGAATGTTTTACCTAAATCCCTTCACATTCTTTAAAAGTTATTCTTGAAAATTCAAATATGGTTTTGGTCAACTGCCCATTACTTCAGCCCTGATGTTTTTTTAAAATCTTTGATTCAGTGTTTATTTTCTCTTTTTTTCTCTCTGCTGGGTCGCTAAACTTTCTCACCCATTAAAAGTGCTGTATAATTATCTTATTTTCTTGTGCAGATAAGTGCGGAATTGCTCATTTTGCAACAATAATAAGTGTGTTACGCATTTTTTCTGGAATGTCTGCTCTTTCACAGTGCAGCATTGCATATTTGTAAGTTACACTGTTAGCTTTGTAGAGGGTTTCTCGATAGCCTTCACCACCATCTGATAAAGTAAGTGCCTTTAAAAATGTTGCACTCTATTAGAACTGGAGTTTTCTCAAAATAAAATGTGCACAAAGAACTAAAGAGTAACATTCAAAGGGAGAGCTCAAGTTATTCAGAAATTAAATGACATATTAATGACTACTTAATGTAACTATCTCCTTGCTGGAATTAAGCTACAAAATGTTATTTTTAAAAAATGTCATCTCCTAGTCATTTCCAAAGACGGATATTTTGCTCGACAATGAATCTCAAGGCAGTGGACTTTATCTGGCAGAGCTTGACGAACCTGAATACTGCAATGCACAGAACACTGCGTTGTGGGAGTTGCATTATCTCCAGGTATGCATATTTTGCTTTGTTGATCAGCCACTTTCAGTGTATTTAAATCATGTTTTCTTTACCAGTGGTTCACAGTATTTTGGGTGCCATATAATTTCTGACAACAGCAAATTTGTCACCCGAAACAAAAGACCTGATATTGACATTTTTAGTCAGTCATGGAAACACAGATGCTATCTTCTTTTCTTTGGCTTGGCTTCACGGACGAAGATTTATGGAGGGGTATGTCCACGTCTGCTGCAGGCTGGTTGGTGACTGACAAGTCCGATGCGGGCCAGGCAGGCACGGTTGCAAGGGAAAATTGGTGGGTTGGGTGTTTTCTCCTTTGTCTTTTGTCAGTGAGGTGGGCTCTGCGGTCTTCTTCAAAGGAGGTTGCTGCCTGCCGAACTGTGAGGCACCAAGATGCACGGTTGGAGGCGATATCAGCGCACTGGTGGTGGTCAATGTGGCAGGCACCAAGAGAATTCTTTAAGCAGTCCTTGTACCTCTTTGGTGCTCCTCTGTCTCGGTGGCCAGTGGAGAGCTCGCCATGCAACACGATCTTGGGAAGGCGATGGTCCTCCATTCTGGAGATGTGACCCACCCAGCGCAGTTGGGTCTTCAGCAGCATGGATTCGATGCTTGTGGACTCTGCCAGCTTGAGTACTTCGATGTTGGTGATGAAGTCATTCCAATGAATGTTGAGGATGGAGCGGAGACAACGCTGATGGAAGCGTTCTAGGAGCCGTAGGTGATGCCGGTAGAGGAGCCGAACAGGAGCGTGGGTATGACAACGGCTCTGTACACGCTGATCTTTGTGTGTTTCTTCAGGTGGTTTTTCCAGACTCTTTTGTGTAGTCTTCCAAAGGCGCTATTTGCCTTGGCGAGTCTGTTGTCTATCTCTTTGTCGATCCTTGCATCAGATGAAATTGTGCAGCCGAGGTAGGTAAACTGGTTGACCGTTTTGAGTTCTGTGTGCCCGATGGAGATGTGGGGGGGCTGGTAGTCATTTATTAACAATCCAGTTCTTCATCAGTAATAAGTTCCTTAAAATTCAGAAATAACATAATTTGATCAGTTTGACAGCAAAATTTAGCCTTTTTCAGTCCAAAAGACTTGATAATCGTTTCGCTCGACATCCAAGAAACATCACACAGTTGGCTTTGCAATTTCATTGCATCTATACATTTAACATGTATTTGACAATAAACCACTCATATGCCTTCCACCAACCTTTCATGGGTCATTGTTTCATAGATTCATGGCTATGTGACTGACTGTAAGAACATTTCCATTGTCTTTAAAATGCAAAAAGATGGAACTTTCAGTCGTGTAATGATGTATCGTTGCTCTGCGAGCTCCTTTTCTGCCTCCCATCTTGAAAAATTGCAGTCACATTCCTTTAAGTAACAAGTAAGTTATTCCAGTAAACTTGCAAGTGTTGACAAGAAGAGTTAGGAATACAAAATTGCCATTTGAGTTTATAGAAACATAAAATAATGCATTTATTTTACACACTGATTGCATCTGTGTTTGTTCTCAGTAGAACGGTCCTTAGTTCAGTTCCCCCACTCTTTCTCTAAACCCTGGAAATTATTTTGCTTCCAACAACCCAATTCCTTCTTGAGATCCCTGATCAACACAGTTTAAACCACTCCCATTCAGTTTCATATTTTGATTCAAGTGTGTCATGGTTTGGATACACTGTCAGTAAATAATTTTAGTCCCAACATTTTCCATGCAAAATGCCTCAGGTCTTGCTACATTCATCTGTACTTTACTTGCAGAGACATTTTCATCCTGTGGTACGAAAGTTTGCAGTGCACCTTAGTGTAGGTGCACCATCCGAAGGCTCTGGAGCCTTGAGACCAGAACTAAGCAGAAAGTAAGGAAATTGTTCTGTTCCCATAAAGTTAATGCTTTTGGATCTTTGTTCTGTTCTGCAGTGTGAATCCTTGAAAATGATAAGAAAATATTTTTTTATGCAGCATCTCCAAAATAAAGAATCTATTTACATGCTGCACTATATATAAAACTCACTTTTAATACAGAAAATGATTGCATTGTGACGGGTTTTTAATTTTGGCTGAGACGTTAAACTGGGATATAATCTCACTGCTGTGCTTTGATTTAACAGCAGGAAATTTGCTCTTCCCAGCTCGTACTGCCAAAGAACATTATTTAGTCATTTGTGTTTTGGAAATGGTTTGCTATTTCTGCCTTCAAAATAAATGATTGCAAAACATTCCAGATTTCCACTTCAGCATTGAGGCAGTTACATATTAGTTATTTGTAATGTGTGCCTTAAGATAATCAAATTTTAAACTTTCAACAGTGACCAAATATGTTTCATTTAGGCATGCTACTGAACTTTTTGAAGAGTTCAGCATGAAAGCGATGATCTTTAATCCTCCAATCACATCTTTTGCATCAAACAAAAAGGTAAAAGCATAAATATTATTTATCCAGTGTGCATGTATTATGTTTATACTACAGTAGTTGGATTAACATTTATATTTATCTAGTTTAAGTATATATTAAGAAGGCAGTGAGGAGCAATTGAGGGGAAGATGGGGTTAGGAAGATTAGGCAGTACCAGGTAGGAGAACACAGTGGGTTAAAGGTCTGAAGTATCTATTTCAGTGCAAGTATTGTGAATAACCCAGATGACAAGAGTCCAGACCTATGATGTTGTGACCATAACAGAAACTGCAGAACAAGGCAGGACTTTCAGCTTAACATTCCAAGTGTTTCGGATGTGATAGAGAGCGATGCAAGAGAGGCAGGGAGTTGAACTACTGATCAGGGTCACAACTGCACTTAGAGGACATTATGGATGTCTCAATGAACTATGATGTGGTTCTATTATAAGCCTCCCAATAGTCGGTGTGAAATTGAGCAATAGATATGCAGGAAGGTTATGGAAAGAGGTGAAAGCAGCAGGGTTGTTATAGTAGGTTTTAATTTTCCCAGTTTTGACCGGGACCCCCATAGTGCCAGCATCTTAGAATTGTTAGGTGTTTTCAGGGGGCTTCTTGAAACAAGTTTGTAGATAGGAAAGGGGCCTAACCCCCTCTCGTCGTAACAAAGCTAATAACAGTCATATTAAATAGAAATGAGGGAGAGCAAATTGGGAACATTCTTATCAGTTAAAATTCGAAACCACCATGTTTCTTTGAAGATGAAACGTAAAGATGGCTAGGTTTAGGGACCTTGAGTTAAAGTAAATTCTATTTTCAAAAAAATGTGTATAGTTTAGGAAGCTGAAATAAACCAAAATTCTGGGAATATAGAAGATGCCAGAAAGGATTTAAACATGCAATTAAGACAGTCAAAAGGGACCATGAAATGTCCTTGGCAACTATATATATTTTAAAACAAGAGGCTAAATAGGTCTGGTCAAGGACAAAATTTGTGCTTGGAACCAGAGGAAGTAGGTGATGTACCAAATGAGTACTTTGTGTTGGTATTCACCAAGAAGGAGGACATAGATGATATTGAAAATGGGGAGGGGTGTTTAAAGCATGTTGATATTAGTAAAAGTTGCATCTTTTCAAGACCCCAGAGTCTGATGGGATCTATCCCAAGATACAGAATGGAGATTACAGAGAGATCTTTGTATTCTTTTAGGTACAGATGATGTCCCAGAAAGTTGGACAATAGCCATTGTTGATCTTTTGTTTAAGAAGGATGTAATAAAGTTATAGGCCCATGAGGTTTGCATCAGAAGTAGGAAAATTACTGGAAGATTCTTAGGTACAGGATTTACATGGATGGGGGGGATTGATATTTATGTGGACAATACTCATGCCATATTTGTTGGTATGCCTCTGGGGTGCAGAAGTGGGGCTCTTTTATAAGAACTTCCCCCATTATTTATGCTGGTTTGACCTGATGGAGGATCCAGATTTCAATGGGAATTGTAGTTTACAGATTATAAAGCAAAGGAGTAGTTCTCTTTTCAATGACTTTGGTGCAAGTTTATTTTTTTTAACTTTTACCAGTTTTTGGTGTGTAGTTTGGGGAGAGGCCTTTGTACTGTTAGTGCTCAGACCATGAACGATATCCCAGACTGGAGTCTGGGATATTTCAGGGTAGCACAATGTGCCCTTTTCCATGGTTTTAGTGGCATTTAGCCTGGGTCAGCACAACCTGATCCATGATGTCAACCAGATCACAAAGCTAGTTGGTGAATACCTGAAGAAAGAAATAACATTTCACCAAAAAAAAAGCAAAGATACTTTGATTCAGTCTGATAAGAAAATTGCTGTAATCTTGTCAATAATAACCTTGTTCTTTTGTATTGGTGTTAAAGTTGCTTAACAGCAAGTAGTTTTGACGTAAAGTTCTGTGTTGCTGTGATTTCAGAAGTCAACAATGCACAGTGCATTCCTTGATTCAGAGCTACAAGATCAGATAAGCCTGCTTCTTGAAAATCCCTCCTACATCAATGATCTCAAATTTGCCGAAGATTTGCAAACCCAGTCATCTAAATAATGATAATCGCTAAACAACAATAGATTATTAAGTAACTTGTAAAACTCAGTTGCAAAATATCTGCATTTGGTTCACTTTACAATTCTAGGTTACTCATGGCATCCATGGTACTGTAAATGTGTAACAATTGTGAATCTGGAATAGCCTTATTAATTCAGATAAAATGGTCAAAGCAAATATATAGGAAAGGTGACAAAATACTTGAATTTTATACAGATTAGTATAAAGTGTATTGCCTTAAAAGTGACAGTAAGATGCAAACTTTGTAATAATTGTGAATGTTGACTAAATACTTTTAAGTAATAACTATTGAGCAGTGTTCATTTTCTGTGCCTTGACATCCAGAGAATCTCAAAACCACAATGCAATATTGTTCTTTAACATAGTATTGCATAAAACTTTGGTGCCTCCTGGAAAGAAAACACTTCTATATTTCACAAAATTGAATCTACCAATCTCAGATTCTTTTCGATAACAAAATAGTAGAACTATTAGGTGCTTATGATGTTTAAGAAAGATTTGATTTGAAGGTGTTTCTTTGTTAATATGTTACAGGTGGGTACAACTGGTAGTGCTATGCACCTTATGGACTTATTTGAGTTTCAACAGCTTCCTGTCTCAAGACTTGATTTATGAGTGTTTAAGTTATCTGTAAATTAACTTTTTCTGATGGCAGTGTTAATTTGGTGATTGCTAGTCTATGTTTTGTTTTAACTCCACAAATTAGTTCAGTTGCCAATAAATGGAGAGGTTGCATTTGGGGATGATTGAAAGTCCATAGTGGAGAGTTGCAGATTAGAGAAGATTGGGGTAAGTGAAATTTAAGACAGAAGTAACCTGTGAATAAGCAGGTCAATGGTCAGAGTCAAGATACAGTGAGTGTTTAGTGATATTCTACCCTAAACATCCCTAACGTCGAAGTACTCGAGATGGCAGAGGTCGACAGCATCGAGTCCACGCTGCTGAAGATCGAGCTGCGCTAGATGGGTCACGTCTCCAGAATGGAGGACCATCGCCTTCCCAAGATCGTGTTATATGGCGAGCTCTCCACTGGCCACCGAGACAGAGGTGCACCAAAGAAGAGGTACAAGGACTGCCTAAAGAAATCTCTTGGTGCCTACCACATTGACCACCGCCAGTGGGCTGATAACGCCTCAAACCGTGCATCTTGGCGCCTCACAGTTTGGCGGGCAGCAACCTCCTTTGAAGAAGACCGCAGAGCCCACCTCACTGACAAAAGGCAAAGGAGGAAAAACCCAACACCCAACCCCAACCAACCAATTTTCCCCTGCAACCGCTGCAATCGTGTCTGCCTGTCCCGCATTGGACTTGTCAGCCACAAACGAGCCTGCAGCTGACGTGGACTTTTTACCCCCTCCATAAATCTTCGTCCGCGAAGCCAAGCCAAAGAGAAGAAAGAAGACCCTAAACTAGATGAGAGAGTCTAGCAATGAGTATATGTGGAACATTGAAACTGAAGAGTGAACTGAGATGGGCACAGTGAGTAATGTGGATATAAATAGAATTTTTATTAAAGGTGAACCAATTTCAATATTTATTCTATCACTCATCATTAATACATTATTTTCAGTCAGTTATAGAAGAAACGACATCACATTCAAAGAAATCTGCAAACAAATGATTTGTGTAAAAAATACAATGTTTTTTGACACAATGGCCCAGAATTCATAGTTAGCAGTGAAGGAATGACATCCATTGATCTTAAAGGTAACTGCCCATTATCCACCACATTTGAAGTGATTTTGATCCCAGCACAAGAAAGATGAACCATTAGATTTAATATTCAAGTTATGATACCGTATTTAATTATACAAATCAAAATAATTTTTGTTCCAATCTTTGAAGGTGAAATAATATTTTATAGAGTTGATACACTGCACAATTACTTAATTATATTTTAAAAACTGGTACTTTGAAAATACCAGTTTCAAGTAAATCTCTGATTCTGTATTTACTGCATCTTTGGAGGGGCACTTTGTCAGCTGCTTTTGGATCTCAACATTTAACTGAAAAAATGTGTACACTGACAATTGTGCTAGTTAAAACCACAAATTTTGAGCCAAAGTTTCAACCCTTAAAAATACCAACACCTTTAGTAATTGCAATATGTCCTCTGCACATTAACAGAACAAAATATAGAAAGCAAAATGGGCATGTTGTGGCTTTCTGAAATAATTTGCTAACAATAATTTCAGTACTTGCCCAATAATATTACCTGCAAGAAAAAAATTATACAGTTCAACTGTAGTATTTACAAAATTTCATGTCATTTCATGTCATGTTTAAAGTAATTACTGTCACAATAGTTGTTGTATATTAGGTGTCTTCACTGGATATATGTGCAAGGGTTTAACTAACTTCTATTGACACTAATTAAAATATTTTCTAAAAAATTAGCATCACTGAAAATATACAATTAATGCATTTGGTTAAGGGTAATATGTTGCAGCAATAGGCACAGCTAAAAAGGATTAATCTTCATTGAAAAATCTCAGACGGGAACATGCTGAATAATTAATAGTGAAATCACACTGATGGACATTGGGGACATTCCTTTACTTCAGGATACAGTAATAAGATTTGTACAGAAATTCAATAGGAAAATTAATAAATAATAAGCAAGATATTCAACAAAATCACACTAACCTTGGGCCTCTTGTCTGTTAACTTTCACTTGGTGACTTCACTTTTTCGGCAGAAAGTTTTGAGTAAAAGTAGTGGGCATCAAAGACACTTCCTACTTCGCTTCTACACCAAAATGGGATGGACAGCCCATACCACAATATTCCATTGCCTGCAATGTGGGTCTACCAACATCATTTTAAGGTTTCAATCTAAACTTGCTTGACTAATTACATCTGTGGATTAAATTTATACAGCCAGTTTTAAGAGTTTTCTCGTAAAGAGCTAAATATAATTAAAATTCTTGCATTGTCCTACTAACTTTTTAAAAAGAAAACAGAACAAGTGGGGAAAAGAAAATGGAAAATACAAGACCAGCTGACCCACAGCTAAAGTAGATAAGTATTTCAGAGTCGGATTTTAACTATATTTTGAAATAGCTGGTTCCAAATCACAGATTTTATTTTCATGCATTTCAACAATTTACTTAAATATATGAACACATTATTGTACATCGTTTTAACATATCCATGATTTTAGAATTTGCCTTCCTTTGTTGGAGCTTCATTGTTGATAATTAGCATAATGTAGTCAGGCACACATATAGACTATCTATAGCTTAATGGTTCTATTTTGTTTTAATGTATTTGGGTCATTATCATTTACCACAATCAGTAATGCTGTTAATTTTAATTTATTACCGATGTAATTCTATTCATAATTGTTGATCACCACTTCTATACATTTCTTTAAAAATATTGGCCTTTACATCATGAAAACTGAAAGAAATATACTTAGCACTTAAAAAAATTAAATGCATACATTATCAGCAATTGAAAATAAAAATAAGTGTTAAACCACCTGGTAATGAATTGAGAATTAGACAAATTTGACTGCAGTGTTAAATCTCTGCTTAAATAAATATTTCAACCTAATAATTATATTAAATACAATCAGAGCAGTTTTATGTATCCCAGAAATTTACACATTTCTAATCCAGTAAAAATAATCATTTACATTTACAATAAGTGAAGGCTATTCAACATAGAGTATGCATGAATTCAACATCCTACATATTCACTAACTCAAAATGTATATATTTTGTAAACATTTTCTAAGATGAACAATTCAGTTTAATATGACTAAAATGCTGTCTTCTGGCAATGATCCAGGTTCATAGTAAATATAGGAACCTTTAAAACCTGCAAACATTTAAAAGAACTAATAAAATAAGTGGTTTTGAAAAGTGCATAATGGATTACACTAGCACATTTAAACAATTTAAGTTCTGCACCTGTATGTCTTCATACCCACTAATTAAAGTCAACATGTCAAGTATATTTTAATGGTGTGACAAAACACATGGCTGTTCATCCACACACCATTCTTTCTTGGTTGAGCAATACCTTGAAACAAGCCCGCTTGTTTGGAACCTGTTGCATTCTCCTGCTGGTGACCTTACTGGATGATACATTTCATTCCAAAGATTGGATTTCGTTATCTCTTAAAAAGTTATTTGTGTAATTTCCAGTTTTTCCAGAAGGGCCACATATCAGAGGAGGGACAAACACTTCCTTGTTTTTGGTCTTCTTCAGCAGTGGCTAAAGGTTTCTGTTCTTCATCCTGACATAGGAGTCCAAGTCAACATTAAAATAGCCTGCAGAAAAAAAGAGAAGCATTTTGACTGTAAACTTTGACAAAAGACAAAGGAGGAAAAACCCAACACCCAACCCCAACCAACCAATTTTCCGCTGCAACCGTGTCTGCCTGTCCCGCATCGGACTTGTCAGCCACAAACGAGCCTGCAGCTGACGTGGACATTACCCCTCCATAAATCTTCGTCCGCGAAGCCAAGCCAAAGAAAAGATTATGTACAGAAAAATTGACATGATTTTCTTCACAAACCCTTTATTTGTTAAAGTGACCAATTGATGGAAATTTTCTGTGACATACACCAGATGTTTAGGATGATTTTCTTGATGCTTCTAATTTATAACCTGCTTATGAGCTTGCTTATATAAGTAATTTAGTTATTGATTTAAGATTCAAGGATAGAAGTAATACTAAACATTATCCAAGGCATGTATGAAAGAGGATGTGCTGGAACTTTGAGCAAACAAATAATTGCTGGAGAAACTCAGCAGGTCACACAGCATCCATAAGAAGCAAAAGGTAATCAGTGTTTCAGGCCTGGCAGGGTCCTTCGTCATATTTAAGATAGGGACCTTGCTCAAAACATTGATTACTCTTTGCTTCTTATGGTTGCTCCATGACCTGCTGACTTTCTCTACATTTGGATTTTGCACTCAACTGCACAATCTTCAGCATTTCTTGTTTAACTCAAAATGTTGACTAATCATTTCTATTCATGGCTGCTGTTTGACCTATTAAATTCCTCAAACAATATTTTTTGCCCTACATATCTCTCTATTCTCAATCCCAACTATAAAAACTTAAAATCTTAACTCATCTCCAATCAAACCTCCATGTCTATTTGGAGGCCCAGGATAGATATAGCCAGTAACAACTTCTACATTGGGTCACAAATATCTTGTGCATCTCTGCAAACATATAAGAACCTATTCCTTGCTTTGAAAAGGCAGAAAAAGGGATACTTCTGTTTAGTACATCACTGACAAGATGTTTTTAAAAAAACAATTTCATTGCTAATATGAAGCCGTACAATGCACTTAAAATTCTCATGAGCTCTATTTTTCTAAGTGTAACTATTTTTTCAGTAATATATATTTTAACATTTTTAAAAACAAGTACAAAAATGTATTTTGAGTTAACTTGTATTTCACATGTATTGAAAAACTACTTTTCATTCAATTTTCTGCAATCAGTGAGAAATATTTGAAACTGTTACCTTGTGGCAGCTAAATTAGAAATACCACTCTAACATTAATTCAAGTTCAAGTCTATTTGTCATCTGATTGTACCGTACTACCTGATGAAACTGTTCTCTGGTCCACAGTGCAGAAAAGTGCAAACACACGTACAGACAAACATCGTACATATATTAAATATTATTAATAAATAGCGGAGTCACAAAAGCTATTTTAGCAGTCTCACTGACCATGAGAAGGAGCTGTTCCTCAGCCTGGTGGTTCTAGCTCTGATAATTCTGCATCTTTTTCCCCGACAGGAGTAGCTGGAAGATGCTGCTTGGGAAACGGTAGGAGTCTTAGCTGATTTTCTGAGCCCTCTTTAATCAATGATTGTGATAAATCACATCAAAGGGTGGAGGGAGACCCCAGTTATCCTCTGCCACTTCTATGCTGTGGATTGACCTCCATTTCAATGCTCTATAGTGGGGGGAGGCGACATTTTACCATGTGTGGGTTAAAAGGAGATTCTGTGGTTGAATGGAGGACCGGGAGGGTGGCAGCGGCGAGGTACACATTAATTTAGATCACGGGCTGAATCTGAAGGCCTGCGGGCTGGATAAATTTGGATCACGAGCCGTAGATTGGCCACCTTTGTTCTACAGCAACCCTACCACACTGATGCAGCTGGCCAGGACTCTACAGCAACCCTACCACACTGATCGAGTTCACAAATGGTGGCAGGAGACTTTGCCTGCCTCACCCTTGTAAACATGTGCTTTACTAACAAGTGAGGAGATGTGTCGGATAGGTCACTACTTAAGTAGACTCTGGGGCACTTGGTGCTCTCCACTACCAAGTTATTAATACTTAGAGGAGGGTGGTTGTCCCTGGTCCTCCTGAAGTCCACAATAATATCCTTCATTTTGTCCATGTTGAGACTCAGGTTGTTATTCTCGCACCATATCACAAAACTTTCCACCTCTTCTCCATATTGTATAATTTACACTCATTTTTCAGTTAATTTGTGTGGGACTGTCACTTTAAGAGAACAAATTTGACAAAACCCTGCAGGCTTTGGAGAGAGACTACTGACAACAAGTTGAGGACAGCCTGTTCCTAAATTGGATGTATTTGGAGAGAAGAAGGGGCCCTGGAAAAACATAGGTACAAGGACCATGTGACCAACAGATTCCAGACTGAGTACACTGTTTTTCTCAGGCCATTTTTCATAGCAAGGTAAATAGTTCTGAAATTAAAATCTTTACATTAAACTATATTTTATAAAATACCATACACATTTTGAAATGTGAAGACCTCAAAACATGGTTGAGCATTTTCCCAAGTAAAATGAAAATCTTAATAACTTTCTGGCTGGTTAAATACAACCAGAACAATTTTCATCTAACAAAATCAAGTGCTCTTTGTAGTTATGCCCTGGCAAGACCAGATCTACATTTGACTGCACTCTCCTGTCCAGTTAATTGAAATGCTAAGTTGAGTTCATTCTAAACTCTGCACAATACAATCCAAACTTCAGTGTGTTTAATATAGTGTTGATTTTCAAATACTTTTTCCAAAACAGCGCAATAATGTAAACAATGCTACATGACCACAACCAGTTCATTTGTTACAGTAAGATGCAAAGGACTCTAGCATTTACAATAATAACTAACTACTGTACATTTAATATAGAAACAAACTTGCTCTTTTGTTCTGGCATGAGGCAAGGCTGCATCATTGCCCCACTTTTCTAATGATCTACATTGCAATATTACCTCCAACACTTTTTCTGAGTGATGGTGGAGGTTATAGTTATGGCCCTGTTACAATGCCCTTAAAAATGGGATTTAACTGCTTCACTTACCTGTGTAAATGCAACGAACATGGGAGGGGTTCATTTTCATCCTGGTTATTGCTCAGCAAGGTAGGTACTATCAGAGCTGATACGTTTTGCATCTGCTCCTGAGTTACAGGCTTACCCGCCTCCCTGGGTTGCCAACATTACTGTAACACTGCAGGTTATGCCTCCTTTTGCACCAGGATACTAGGTTCATACATAAAAGGTCGCACTGACCCAGCTGTTCTTGGTTCAGTGTGAACGACCTGACTTCAAACACAGGTCGTTCACACGCCAATTAAATGGGATTGCTGTATAAAAGGGGTACATCTGTTCAGTCTACAGCACGTGTGCAGACTTTTTTGGTTGTGGGCCACATACAGAAAAATATAAGGAATCACAAGCCGAACAATATTAAGCCCAGCAGTTTTCAACCTGTTACGCTGCAAGAAAAATGGTGTTTTGAGACCAGAAAGCTCCAGTGCCTTCGAAAGTTAATTTTTGATCAACGTAACTATAAAAAACTACTGAGCAGTTTAACTGTTGACACTACAGTAGTTTATTAATGTGTTCTCACATTACAGTAGGCATTTCTGTATCTGCTGCTCGAACATTTAATTTAAATGAATATAATAAGACTTTAAAATGCATTCAAAAAGCAGTCCAAAATATAAAGCTGGGAGCAAGATATGAACAGGAGAAAAGATCAAGAAAGGAACAAGGCCAACTCCAATATTCCTCCACAACTCTCAATGAATACAGTTCATGGCCCAACTGTCCACCTTAATGAAATGATGCAATGTGTAAATCTGTAGCTAGGCTATTAACATTAACAGATTCCTTGCAAATGAAACAAACATACTTATGATTGACTTCTTACCAAGTCTGAAATTTTCGGCATTCCCTTGCTATTTTCTGTCTTTGATTCTGCCATGTTTAATCAATGGAGGTAAACTTTAACTGAAGTAAATGTATTCATTGATGAGTAACATTGCAACAGTTGGTCAAGAGGTTGTTCAAAATAGCAGTGACATCTAGTGTTGAAACTAAGAAGTGCAATGTACATAAAAGGAATTTATTGTTACAGACTATATTCTAACAGGGCATATTCCATTTTATTTTTAAAATTCAACCTGGGCCACTTAAAGATGGACATTTGGCCACCACGGTGATCAGACTCCAGAACTATTCCCTGAATCTCAGTAGTTGAGAACCTTTGAATTTGCACACACTTGGAGGCAAAACTCCATTCAATAAACTTCACTGAGGCATGCACAACACCATCGTTCCCTCAAAAGTAATCTGAAAATTCACTTCCCCTCCACCATTAGACTCCTCAACAGTAAACTCAATCAGGAACTCAGTTAAGGACTCTTGTGAACTTTATTCTCTCTGTATTGCACAGTTTGTTTACATTCATTATCTGTTGCAGTTCTTTATTTGTTTACATCTATACACTACGTATAGTTTTTTTTGCACTTCCAATAAGTGATAGTTCTGCCTCACCTGCAGTAAAAAGAATTTCAGAGTTGTATGTGATGTGATATACATACCCTGACAAGAAATCGGCTCTGCCAATCTGCTCTCAGACTATAAAAGTTTGTGATGAGACCCTGGGACCTCCTCCCTTATCCTGAGAGACATCTTTCAGTGAAGGTAGACATCAACAATGAAATTCATCACCCACCTCAATATCACACAATGCCCATAATTCAACTGGAGAAAAAGCTTTTTGAAGATTAAGATTTCAGACAAAAAACAAAATTCAGGGTCTTATCAGCCCTGTGCTCCCTGTCTTTCATATTCTGAGATCTGGAAGGCCAAAGCAGACAATTGAAATATGCTACTACAGCTGTCTTTGCAAAATCCTCTAAATGATTTGGAAGGAGAAGGAAACCATTCTTTCTCAGGTCAACATGTCAATGACATAAATGCACTCAAATGTATCCATTGGGTAGGCCATGTCATTGATATTTCTGTAACCAACAAAGATTCAATCACAGCCAAAAATTTAAGGATGTGCTCAAGGTCCCCTTGACAAAATGCAATGGCCCCACTGACTCCTGGGAATCCTTGCCCATGACCACTCAAAGTGAAACAAAAGCATTCCAATGACATTGAAAACCTCAAGCCCATGCATTGGAAGCACATTGAAGCTCTTCCTAAGGAGCAGAGGGAGTCAACCAGTTCACAAACAAGACTGCTGCCCCTGTCACATACCTCCTTCCCTATCAGAGCAAAGATACTATTTTCCCACAAATCCAATAAACTTGCAAAAGTATTGGAGACAATTCTCAGAAATTTCCACTGGCCAAAAATCAGTTACTTCTCTCTGGTGGTTCAAAACTACTGCATTTAGTTCTACCACCAACTGCATGCCCTCAAAAGGTTGACGTGGCTTCCATTCAGCAAGAAAATGTGACGGTAAGAGTGAGAACAATAGAGAAAACATTTAAAAGGGAGAGGGTGGAAACAGATAGGAGAACACGATTCTACCAAACTTCATACCCTCAACACTTCAAGCTCTCTAATTCAAGATTCTTTTATCGTCCGGTTATAAAACAGAAAATGCAATATTACGGGAAATTTCTTTTAGGCTACTGTAAGGCAGAAAAAGATTTGTTATCAGCAGAAACTGCCCGAAGCCCCTTACAGTCAGAGAAAGTGAAGCAAAAGAGAGTTCCCCCACAAAATCATTGAGCGTCCATGGATTTGCCTCCAACACTCTGCAGTCACACAGCCTTCAGTCCAAACATCGGCAACCCGAGCTCCTGATCCAAACCTCTGACACGATCAGGAAGCCCTCAGCATCTGCGGCACCCTCTCGCAAAGATATGAAGAATACCTGAGGATCATCAGCTCCTCCATTTAGACTAAATCTGCAAGGATCATGGAGGAGATTATACAGATTGGAGGGGATGCTTTCAGCTGCGGAGCCTCGCCAGGCCGGAGAAGGTCGACCTTTTCCTCGTGAGCTAAGGGGCACAGATGCATGAACCACCTCATAAAATGGAGCTGCGGCAGCACTCCCAGATTCTCCACACATTCTCTTCATATTGGTTAAGAGTATCTTTATCACCACAAAACATCACCAAGGAGTGAAGGAGGAACTCAAAGGTGCAGGTGAAGGTAGCAGGTGAAAACTGGATTGGTAGAATCATACAAGATGCAGATATATCCCTCCAATGATATTGGGTCCGGATTCTAGAACCTTTCCCAATGCCCAGTGCAAGGAACACGGGGATTTCCAGAAAGCACATCTTCAGCTCCCTTTCGTGAGCTTTAGTGGAGGAGTGAAAATGATCTATGAACCAGTAATAAACGTTTCCCAGAGGAACATTTAAAAACTCTTAGGCTTCATTTATTTGAGACCAATGATCAAGATGTAGTCCGCCTGTCCACAAAAATGATGTTAACAGTGGTCTATTATAAATATTGCTTTAGTGTTAGTGATATATATCTTGCAACCATACCATGGCAACATGGAAAATTAACAAAAAGTCAACTGAATAAAACATTAATATTGTATTCTAAGAAACAAGTTGACAGCTCAAAAAATTAAAAATAATAATCTAGTGATGCTGGGTCCCCCAGCTAGAAGGCGCAGAGTTAGAACAAAGGATATTTCATAGCTTAAACTGCAATAATAATGTCGGGAATCTGCAAATCCGGAAACGTGATTCTTTCTTCCAGGAATCCCCGACAACTTCACTTTTTGAATGTTAAAAACTCACTCGTGAAGAAACATATGGGGACCAGGTGGGATTGAACTTGACTCTTTTCCCTTCTGCTAGACTCCGCTCTCTATCTATGGCCTACTAAGTTCCAGACCTGACTACTGTGATAGTACGGATTCTATCACCAATGTATATATGTATATATTGTGGTAATAGGGTGGTGGTGATTGGCTGAGAGCGTAGCCACGCCTACTGGCAGGTCTCAAAGGGTTGCTCCTAGCCAGACCCAGATCATTCTGGTCTGGTCGACCTACAAGTGATACACTCCAGTCTTCTAGTTAATAAATCAACAAGCTTTTGATTCTTTCGACGTGGACTACAACTACATTAAATACTGGACCTGGAGCCAGGCACCCATGGATACCAAGGATCTAGAGTCTGATTGATAATTTTGGATTTCATAAAGATTTAGGGCCATATATAGTGCTGGCCAAAAGCAGACAGCATTGGTGGGCACAGGTCTGTCACCACAGAACACAAGGATACAGTATTAGGACCACAGGTCTGTCATTATAACACTGCAGAGCAGTACTGAGAGCAGAGGTCACTCTGTATAACACCTGACTAGGGTACTGGGGGCACATGCCTGTCACTATAGCACTGGGGTACACTCGGCACTGTAACAGATGTATTCCCTAATACAGATGTATTCTATTATAGACAGATCTCTGACTAAAATTAGTACAGTAATGGGTCATAGGATTGTATAACAGGTGTACAGTAATAGAGCATAGTTCTGTCATTTTGTATTGGGCATAGATATATGACTAAGTCTGTTACAGTACATGTCTAAATCAGAGAACACAGTAAAGGGGGCACAGGTATGTAGCCTTGTTATGACCGACTTCCTCACTAGTGAATACAGATTGCTCATTAGATCTCTGACAACAATTTCAGAGTTTTTACAGGGAGTTAATATGATGAAATGGAGGTTCTGTGAATTATTTTCCTTCTCACAGCCTTCCTAGGGATTCACAGATAAGCAGTAGCTGCAAGGTTCAGTTGTGGTCAAGGAGAAACTTTGTTCGTCTCTCTGTCATGGGGCTTGGAAAGCTTTAAGGGAAAAACACATTTTTTGCAATGTTTTGAATGGACTGCAGGGTTAGAGAAGTTTCCCCCATATGTGAATCTACCCCTGCTTCGTGGGACTCCCCTGAACTCTGGTGACTGCAGAGTTTTAACAGGATCATTTAGCTAAAAATCTTTTCCCTGCACCAAGCAGGAGGCGAAATAAGTGCTTTCAAAAGAGGCTGGAAATTTGAAATAAAGTAGAAGATTGTGGAACTGTTCAACAAATCGGTCAGCATCAATGGAGAGAGAAGCAGAGTTAACATTTTTGGTCCATGGCACTTCATGAAAATTGATGAAAAATCATCAACCAAAATGTTAACTCTTGTTCTCTCCCTAAATAGTGCCTGAACCATTGAACCTTTAGAGAATTTTCAGACTTATGGGAAAGGTTGAGGTTTTGGCAAGACGGAAAAGAACACCAGAATATGATCGGGGGTGGATGAGGAAGCAGTGGAGGTGGGGTGTGCAGTAACCTAAGCAATCAGCATTATGTGTCTTTGGACATCACTAAAATGAAAAGCTTATGGATGAGGTAAAATGTGCTCCCTTACAAGTGGTGACTGGTTCTGGTTTTACTTGTAAAATCTGATCTTCCCTGCAAAAATATCATGCGCTACTGGACTGGGAAATGCTGCCTCTCTCACCTGTCATTCGGTTATCGAAATGGGCCTCACATACTTTGCCACTCTTCCAGTCAAATTGATAAAAGTTGTTCTTCTTGGGCTACAGACCCTCAAACTAAGAATCTGAAGGGATTAGGAATCTAGGAGATGTGACTGCATAGGCTGTTGATTCATTTTGCTGGGAGAAATATTAGATGTGTCATTTAATTTAGTAGGGCACTGAGGAGTGTAGTAGAACAGAGAGATCTGGGAATGCAGATACACAATTCCCTGAAAGTGGTGACATAGGTGGATAGTGTTCTAAAGAGAGCTTTTGGTATATTGGCCTTCATAAATCAAAATACTGAGTGAAAGGAGTTGGGATGTTCTGGTAAAATTGTATCAGACTTTGGTGAGGCCAAATTTGGGGTATTGTGTACAGTTTTGGTCACCTAACTGCAGGAAAGATATCAACAAGATAGAAAGAGTGCAGAGAAGATTGCCTGGTCTTCAGGAACTGAGTTACAGGGAAAGGTTAAAAAGTTAGGACTTTATTTCATGGAGTGTAGAAAAATGGGAGGAGATTTGATAGAGGTGTATAAAATTATGATAGGTATAGATAGAGTGTTGGTGCTGCGGAACTGCTCAGCAAAAGGAAGTGTGAGACACTCCTATCCGATCACCTACAGGTCACCCTTGGGCAAGGTGTAGTACCTGTTTAGCCTCCTAATCAGGGTCACATGAAGCCATGGATTGTAGATTTTTACAAGCAGATTCTACAAATTGGAATTTATGGTTGTAAAACTGAAAACGCTGGGCAGATGAATCTGTTGATCAATGGCCAGGGTTACCCATCCAGTATGAACACTGCAATTGAAGAAGGCTACAGGAAACCACTTCAGTATTTTTCCCTTGTATAATCATGAAATCAACATCGACTACAGTCTCAGCTCATTGAAGGAGAACAGGGGAGGCAACAACTACAATTCAGAGGGTCAGAGATTGAGATGGACGGAGTGACATGATTGCCCACGCCGACCGGCAAGGCACCTGAATGAATGAATAGGTAGGGTAACTGCAAGGAGGCTTTTTCCACCAAGGGTAGGTGAGATACAAATCAGAGGACATGGATTAAGGGTGAAGGGGAAACGTTTAGGGAGAACATCTTCACTCAGAGAGTGTTCGAAGTGTGGAACAAAGCTACCGTCTGAAAGCAGGCTCAATTTTTACTTGTAAGAAAAATTTGGACAGGTGCATGGATGGGAAGGGTATGGAGGGCTATGGACTGGATCCAGGTCAGTTGGACTAGCCAGAATAGTAGTTCACCACATACTTGAAGGGCTGAAGAGCCTGTGGTTCTTTGGTTCTAAGCAAAAAAAGGTTGCTGGAGAAACACTGGGTCCAAATAATATCAGTGGGAGAAAATGAATGGTCAATGTTTTGGGTCAGAAGCCTTCATCAATTGAGAGTGCAGAGGGGAGATCGTCAGTATAATGAGACAGGATAGGAGAGTGGGTTAAAAAAAGCCGGGGGTGGGGTGGTGGAAGGGGGAAGAAGAATGGAAGAGAGGGGACTCATTAACTGAAATTGGAACATTCATTATTCTTACTATTGGACTGCATACTGTCTGAATGGAAAATGGAATGTATTTGTTTAGTTTATGTTGGGCCTCACTCTGGCAGTGGATAGGGGGCCAAGGATAGAGAAGTTATTGTGGGAATGGGAGGTTGAGTTGAAATGGCATGAAAGTGGGAGCTCGGATGGCCATTGAGGACAGAGCTCAGATGCCTGCAAAATGATCGCCAAGTCTGTGCTTGGTTTCACTGATACAGAGGAGGCCACTGGGAGCATCGAATGCAGTTAGTGAGGTTAGAGAGGAGGTGCACATGAATCTTTGCCTCACCAGGATGAGCTGTTTAATCATCTGGATAATCATGAAATCAACCTCGAGTGAGGGAGGCGGGGCGAGAGCAGGTATTATATTTTAGTGTTGCAGAGGAAAGTACTGAGGGGTCACGGAGAGAGGGCTAGGGAGAGATGAACAGACAAGGGAGTCATGGAATTAGTTATATGTTTGGTGTAATTTTTAATTGTTTCTGAGAACACAATTATTCCAATCTGAGTTATATTTTAGTCTATTTGGACAAATATGCAAGGGAAATGACACAAGGCTCAAATAAGGTCAGTTAATGTATTCACACTATGGACAACATCCTTACTTCAAAGAGGTGGTTGTGTAATAGTGGTTCTTCTTTTATTCCTGTTGCACCTTTAAGGTTTGTTTCGAGGGACTGAGTGAGATCAGAACGTCTTGAGCGAGGCTGTTGGAAAGAAAGCGACTAAAGCTGCCTGTGCTCTATAAGCTGTTTCATGCATAAGGGCCTTTATTTGTAGCTCAAATTACTGACTACATCTGGTATTCTAGAGAGTTAATGCGACTCCTGTATTCAAAAACAAAATTCATACTGAAAGCCTTCAAATGAAGCCATACAGAAAATGTCTAAAAGATATAAACATTAAGAAAGTGTAAAATTGAATATAAATTGTTTAACATTTACATTGAATAAATCTCCTACTAGATAAATCATGATCTCTCTGTGACTCTACTGTGCTTTATTTGCTGTTCTTATTTATGGGAAGACTTGCTAGAAAATCCAACTTTCATTCAACCACGGAACATGTGACAATTAACTTGAATTTCAATTTCTGTGAGACAAACATTAAAATTCAGCTAAAACTACCAATTCATTAAAGACAAATTTATGCGAAACAATATTTTATATAAACTGATTTAGAATAAACTGAAGCACTTGATTTCAACTTATAACTTGATGTATTCTGGGCCACCCGAACATGCTAAGTAAAAATCAATTTGGCATTTGGGATTGATGAGACATTTTAAAGAAGTTGATGCCACAATGCAAAAGTTATAGTTTGCTGTAGCAGTAGTGGTCCTGAGGCCCAACCAGGAATCCCAATGTCTGAATAATTTCTGTCTTTCTTTCACATGGTAGTTCAAAATAGCCTAGGCTAAAGAAAAACTAGGCTAATGGAAAATGTTGCTTTTCTCATTATGTTGCAAAGATAAGTTATAAATGGAAACAATGAAGCTTTCTAATTGCAAATGAAATTGCACACCCTTTTTCCTTCTGGGACCAGGAACACTCATGACCTGTCTTACATTTTGACAGGTCATGAGAAATAGCCAGGAGCAAGATGTCATTTCCTCAGTTATCAGGCTTTGGCTGAGATCAGCATATCAGACATGAGAGTACAGTAAGGCTAGTCTAATGGTCACATACGATCAGTTACTTTCTTCCTGGTAATGCTACACTGGAGACAGATCTACGATTAAAGTTAGTACAGTACTGGGGCACAGGTCTGCCACTGTAACAGATGTACAGTAATGAGGCACAGGCCTGTCACTGTGTAAACAAGTGTTTTGTATTAGGCATAGATCTGTGACAAAGTCTGTAACAGTCCTGGTAGCTGCACATGTAAATCAGAGGTGCCAGTAAAGGTATGTAGCCGTATGTCCGGATGCTTTACTAGTGAATACAGATTTTTCATTAGCTCTCTCCCTCTCCAATTTCTAAGAGTTTCCATAGAGGACTAGATGTTATTTTGTGATCATTTACCTCAGGCCCCTACTCTCACAATTAGCTGGCTGCTAAAAGATTGCTGCCTCTTCCTGCATTGGCAGGCCAGTAAGCTATCATAGTTAGGTCCACCTTTAAACACCACACCATGACTCTCCCTCCCCAGGGATTGTTTACTTTGTGAGACGGTTATCAACTTCAGCTTCACTGGGAGTGGTGAAAGAGCAAAGTAAATCTGGTACAACAAGCGTGCAGCACCCAGCAGGGAAATTACATCACTGGCTAGTCAATAATAATCTTGCTGAATGGGATGTAAGTCAGAATGTGTTACCAGAACTTAGTGTGTGTGCACACACACACACACATTTATTTTAAGATGTAAAAACTGATTTAGTAATAATATACGACTCATCCAATTTCTGCAATATCTTGTAATCATTGTTAATTAAGGAATTTTTTAAAACATTATTTCCTAGAACCAAGACAAATTAACACTAACAATGTTCTAATTAACAATTCCTTCGTATAAAATGCTACAGAGTTAAAACTACCAGGGTTAATTTACAAAGCACCACCACCCCAGTAGGTCTGAAATGGCCGTGGTGTTCTGCTCTTTCTTTGCCCGCCATAATATTCCATCTGTCAGGCTCTGCAATAATGGTTTTGAATCAAACATGTTGTTTTCTTTCACATAATAAACTGAGTCAATAGTCCCTTTTACACAGCCACTTCAAGGCGGGAATATTGCCTCTTTATTGTGCAAAGCCTTTTGTGTAAAAGGTACGAACACAGAATTGGGGGGGTCATTGTAATCTCACCTTCAAGCCAGCAGTGGAGGGAGTCACAGCACTGAATCGACATCGGTGTAAACATGGCAAGCTGGGAAAGGATGTGTATGTTATACGTCACACTTGACGCCACAAGTCCCACCTCTTTTGCTCCTGGAATGCCAGCTTGCTGTGTAAAATAACACACTGGCCCAGCATTATGCTGATGTTGTTTGGTTCAATGTGTAAACAAGCAAAGCCAACTTAATGACTGGTTTTCTTTACGGTAGTATTGCAGGATATCTGTGTAAAAAGGGCTAATGAGTGGTGGCAGGTGCAAGAGTTCTCTCCACTTACAGTGAGGATCTCAATCAAGTCATTTTTCCAGAACGTGTTTACTTATCCCTAAAGAGGCTTTCCTTCCACCCTAGTGTGCTTTCAATCTCATCCACCATGCCACCCCCAGTATACATGTCCTTTCCTTTGCCCCGTAGTTTAATCAGAAATTAATGATACTCCGCTGCAAACTGACATTGGCCAAGTCAGCAAGGAATTAAACGCTAAGCCATACCTGAGCCATCGTGTTCAAGGCTTTACTCCGTGATCTCAGCAAATGACACACTACATGCAGCTTTTTCATCCTTACAATGGCTGCTCTCTGGTGACGTCATCTGAAGTGGAATCGAGAAACTCCGACTGGGTTTGCTTGATTTTGTTAATCTCTTCAGTTCGTTAGCAAAAGAGAGGCCTTTCTTCTTCTCCTGTGCAGCCTGCCAACATGTTTCAAAAGTTACTGATCGAACCAAGCAATCTCGAACAATACAGGGAAGAAATTACATTGTGACTATACAGTTACCTCTGGAGAGGTCAATCATTGTGTCCTTTCAGACTTATTGGTTTTTTTTTGGCATGGAAACAGAGAAATAAAATTATCCAGGCTGTGCCTACAGATGGTACCATTTCTGAACTCATAATAAGATTAAGCATATGTATTTTGTTAGGAAAGTATTATACATAATGGTAAACACGTGTCCCATGTACATAGGATAGCATAATCCTAATCTGAAATTCTGTTTCTCAGATCTTCTGGATTTCTCTCTGGTATATTAATTCCTTACTTGCCCAACATATTTTCTTTTCTTTGGATGAGGTTTTAAGGTTACACTTAATGCCAGTGCCCAGTTGCCCTGAGGTAGAAGAGTTGGGTTTTTCTGAAACTGCTGCAGTTCCCCTGGTATCACTGGAATGAGTTTCCTGGATATTGCTGAACAATATGGATCAAATTGCATAAATTGACAATGACAAAAATAAATTAGTTATACAAGTAGATACTAAGATGCAGACAAGATTATTTAAATAAATTGTGTATAGCCAACGCAAAGCTAAACATACTATAGTTAAGAGTTGTTAAACAAGAAAATCTGCAGGTGCTCGGTTCCAGTGTAATACCCAAATGTGATGTGACCTGGAGTTTCTCCAGTACATTTATGCTTTGTTAATGTACAAGGCCAACTATGGCTCAGTGATGGCACTAACTTATGAGAAACCAACAGTTCAAGATTGCTTCAGACATCCAGATGGATACTTCAAAAGTAAGAAAATGCTGCAAATCTGTAGGTGCAGATCCAATGTTAAACTATCTGGCCTGTCACTGAAGAGCAGGGATCTCATGTCCTGGGCCATGTTTATCACCGAACCAGTAAGAGATGACCTGGGAATTTAGGTCACCCTTTGTGAGATCTTGCTGTGCACCTAATAGCTGCCTTGGTTCTTGACTTGCACTGCTGACTGATCAAAAGGCTTCATTGGTCCTGGGGTAACTATCCCACCTTTGACATCCTGAATATTTTACTACTCACTTGCTCTTTCAGCTTAAGGATGAATTTTCCTGCTCCTTTCCACCTGTTCTGGGCTACAAACACGCACTCATTCTCAGAAAGGATTCGAAGAACGGGCTTTGCCATGGATGATTTCTTGTTCAATGGCTCTTTCGTGATTTCCTCAACAAGGACATAATCATTGGGATTTGGGTTGCTCAGGATGCTGCAGGAATACTTGGCTTTACTCAATGCCTGTGGAATAAATTAACAAATTAAAAATCATATACTTCTAACTGGCACAGGAGGAAGCCATTCAGCCCATCAAATTTATGCTGGTTCCTAGCAGCACAATTCCATCAATTCATATGCCCTCTTTACCACCCTATCTACTTGTGAAGCCACTTTCATTGAGCTATGGATTGAGACTTCCAGATCCCTCTTCAAATCAATCTTTTAAGAGCCCTACCATTGACTGTATATATTCCCCTTACATCTGACCCCCCCATCCCCCAAAAGTACAACACCTCACGATTGTCTGGATTAAACTCCACTGCCATTTTTCTACCTATATCCTTTCTATGCCATAGCTCCAGCAATCTTTGTGTCATCTGCAAATTTGCTAACCTACCTACTTTTTGATATATATGTGTCTGTGTGCTCATATATATATTTTGACAAATGTAAAGTTCAGACAAATTTTTCCCATATTGAATCTGTGTTGCGCATTAATTTACTATCATTCCACATTTCTAATCCTGGGTTTGACTGGTAACTTTCCATTAAAAATGTATATTTTATTAATATTCCTGTGGTTATTTTTACTCTAAACTTTTGTGAGAAACTTTCCATTACACCAGTGCAAGTTTGTGGTAGGTAGGTTCTGCATTTCCCTTATCTGCATGGCTTCCTAACAGCCACAGTGACTTGCTCAGTATATTAGACTTCTATTAACAGTTGGTGGAGCTCTTGTTTCTAAAATGAAGGATCTGTGTTCTGACCAAATTGTAAACTAACTGATACTGCAGCTAGTAAGAAACAAGGAAGACCCTTTGGATTAAGATAAGGCTGGTAGCATTGTTTTAATATTACTGACAGAAGGCATATTCGGTGTTCCCAACCGCCACAAAAAGTGCAAAGCCAAGTCTAATGTTTACAGAATATTAGATGACTGAGGATTTTTTTTTAACGCCGATTTTAATCATTCTTACAGCTGTCTCAAGGTCAACTCAGCAAATGCACGCACATTCTTTGAACTCACTTGTGCAATCTTGGTTCTTAAATTGTGACTCACCTGGAGAATAATGTCTTGGGCTGTACTAAGCTTTGAAGCCCTGATGACTGTACGAGGCTGTTCCGGGGAGACATCGTGCACCTGAACCAAAAAGCTCTCATCCTCTGTTGGGCTGCTGTTATAACTCGCCTCATCTTCTTTTTCATTCATGGAGTTCCTTTCATTTATCTCCTGCTGAACATTTAATTTCAGTAGACTTTTTGTTACACGCTGTTACTCAGCAATTCGACTTATCATTCACAATAGATGAGTTTCCATAGCAACTTTCATTGATAATCTTCAGAATTGGCACCAGGTTGTGTGAGTCACAATGCAATTCCTTTTAAATGACCCTGGCATTCATGTTCAATTTATTCTGAAGTTAGTACCTGTATATATTTTTGTGCACGTCTGTATCTAGACAATGCTACTGATTTTATTATCTACACAATGCACAATGTGCACCTGCACCTAAATTCTTACTTGTGCAGCTGAACAGATACAGAACAACTCTGATTATCTGAAATTGGATTCTCCAAAACCCCCATTTATCTGAAATTTTTAAAAAATTTGGATAAAAGAGGATATCCAAAAACAAATCAGAAATCCTCCTTCATCCGAAATTTTTTGGGAGCTCAACTGACCTCACAGATTAAAAAAAAAATTAACTCAACATGAAATTAGAACAATTGTCCTCGTTTCAGGTAACTCCCTCCTCTCTCCTTTCATTTCTTCTTTACCTTCCCCTATTGACTTTTCTCTCCAACTCTCCCTCTCAAACTGCGTGCCACTGTTTCTCACTGTCCCGTGACATCAAGGAGAGCGGCCTCTCGGGCAGGAGTGGGACTTCGGGCTCCCTCCCCTTCTCGGCACAACGAAGTCCTCAGCGCTGACTCTGAACTCTCCCCTCGGCGTGTGTGTGTGTGTGTGTGTGTGTGTGTGTGTGTGTGTGTGTGTGTGTGTGTGTGTGTGTGTGTGTGTGTGTGTGTGTGTGTGTGTGTGTGTGTGTGTGTCGGGAGCACTGATGACTAGGGAGACAGGAGCCCGTCGACTCACCAGTGAGTCTTCCACCAGCCGAGGAAGCCTCCCCCGGGATCTGCAGCAGTGGTGGGGATCAGTTGGGGACATGTCGGGATTGGAAGTGGCCAGCATTTTTTCTTTTGGTGAGGATAGGCCTGGACCTGACCATTTCAGATAATTGGAGTTGTACTGTACTTGAAAAGGTAAACTACAATAGTAAACTAATTGAATTAAATTAAAAGAGACAACAAATATCTGATAGAACCAAATTTCAAAGAGCTTTGGGAGTGGCTAAGAAATATAATTACTTGGAAGTCCAGCCCCCTCTACATATAACATGATGGACTGCCAAGATGAATATGGCAAAAATTACATGCAACTTAAAGAACAAATATGACACATTTATTAAGATAGGACAGCCATATTTGAACCATAGAAGGGCCCAATTATAAATGTGATAATAAAAAAAGGATAATAATTAATGCTGCTCAAGTATGAATGCAGGTGACTTTCCCATATAGAATTTTTGATGATCAATATAAATATGAGCCTTGGCGGTGTGTGGATTTGTACTGTGAAAGGGAGGGGTTACTTTGATGGTTTTCTTTGGTAAAAATATGATATATATATATATCTACACATAAAATAAATAAATAAAATGTTGAAGAGTTTTTCTCTATATTTATGGAAAAAATAAAATATAAAAATGTGATAGATATAAATATTCACATTAATCCTAGTGCCAAAAAAGTGACACGCATTAGTACAGACAGTCCTTTTGCGATGTCTGAGCAATTTTGATTAGTGAACCAATGGTATGTTCACAAGAGTCCGATTGCTGCTGGGAAAGAAATTGTTCTTGAAGCTAGAGGAGCTGATTTTCAGGCTTCTGTACCTTTGACCCAAAGGTAGCAGTGAGAAGAATGTTGTGACCAGGGTGATGGGGCTCCATTATGATGCTGTCTGCAATGGATGGGAGATCAGAGCCTGTGATGGATGTGTATGTTTACTACCTTTTGCAGGGTTCTGTGTTCCTGGGCAGCCAAATTCCCAAACCAGGCAAGTGCATGCATGTGTGCATTCCTGGGTTCACATGTGTTACATGTTTGTGAGACCATGTGCATATAGATGTCTACACATAAAATATCAACCACTTGTGTCACTAGACTATTGGCTCTTCTTCCTTACCCAAGAAAGCATCTTCTCTTGGCTCTGATAGGCAAGACTAGTTCATGAATTTGAAAAGTGTATATAACCTATCCAAAATGCAATGTCTTTTTTTAAAAGAAAACTACATGACTTAAGTATGAATTTTCAAGTTGAGGTTTCTAAATGTTTCATAAGATATTTTCATTCTGAACCAATGACCACAGTTAGCAATATGACTCATCTCTGACTGGTGCTTTCCTCCTGAGCCCATGCACTACAATGTATTTCAAGCATCAAACACAACTCTAACTTGGAAAAGCATGTTAATTTAATTATGCTGCACCCCCAGCACAATTGGGAGAGATGGTACTGAACGTGCGCTGACGGGTGATCAGCGATGATTGTGAAAGTGAAGGAAGATTTTTAAATTATGCAAATTGTCATCAGGATACAAAACCCCAAAAGGTCATTTGTCAATCCAAAATGTAACTCCTCCATTGCCAGGAAAACACACAATGCTGGAATCTCTGGAGGTGTCTGCAGACTTTCGTGTTTTACTTCTTCCAGGTTGAGTTGGTACAAGGGTTATAAAAAATCTTGTGTACTACAGAATTATTAATAATCTGCTCTTCAATGTCTTGTGGAAGAAATCAACATACCTCGTCTTTGGTTTTAAAGACAATTTTTCCAATGAATCCTTCCTCCGGCAGCCAACATTGTGGAATTTTTAGGATTTCCTCCTCTGGGCTAATGACTCGCTGGAATGGCTGTTTCTTGTGTTCATTCTTCTCTTTGGAAAGGGCGGTTTTCTCTTCTGTCAGGAAGTAATCAGCAATGTCTGTCTCTGAGCCATCTGCAATCTGCAAAGTTATCAATTAGAATCATTTAACCTCCTTCAGACAAATAGGTCTCACTTAAAAAAATGACAATCCAGTCTGAGATTTCATTATGCCAATGTTCAGCACAGCCAGTTTCCTGTACAAATGCCCCTTCAGGTGAAAAAGCATTACGCTCAAAAGTTTGTCTTTCAATCCTCTTTGATGTCCTGGGGTAACTGTAAATTTGTTCCCAATTGGTCACAGCAGTACAGATATTATCAGTGTAATTGTTTCTGTGAAGTAAGATACAGCTAAGGAGTTTACAGTAAATGGTTGCATCATATTTCTAAATGTACTGTATTTGGAAAAATTGCTGTGCTTATGCTTTGATACTCGGTCCATGGTTCTGGTTGTGGTCCTATTAGATAACTTGCCTGTATTCTTTTTCTTCCAGTAGGATTATCGATTTGCTAGTCCTTCACAATTAAATCCTAGATCAACACATTCATAATAAAAATGGTTCTTTGATTCATCCAGAACACAAAAGAAAAATTCTGCCAATGCCAGTATTGCACATTTCTAATTTAATATCAGTCGGCCTTTGGTGGGGTGTCACTTTTATAATAAGTTCCACTGAGCTCATGTATTGACTGACAGCTTCCAGTTATCTGAAAATCTGTGAACTTTTAAGGTATAACCAAAAGCAGGCGGGGGGGGGGGGGTGGGAGGTTGTGGAATAAGCAAACTAGCACATTGCACCATTGCCTGCTTTTCTCTTCCTGTCAACAAGACCCAACTCACACACAATTATCTTTGAATAGTTCAAAACAGAAAATGTCCATAATAGGGCAATCTACCCCAGCCGGAACGTAGGGTGGATATTCCATACAGTGGATCACAGCTCATCTGACTGTAACCTCAACTCTGCATTTCCACCTACTCCATGCAAGTTTTCACCTACTTGCTTATCAACAATTTATCGATTCTGTTTTCATTACCCTTTGCAGAAGAGAATTCCAAACAACTGAGAGCCAAGAAGAAACAAATTAATTAATTTTTATCTTTTATTGGCAACCTCCTATTTTTAAACAGTGTGGCCTAGCTCCAAAGAGACAAAACATGTTTTCTATCTACTCATTCGATATTTCACATGTATCAATATAAAATGTCTCAGTCTTCTAAATCACAGTAGAGGCAAGCTTAGTCTGTCCTACCTTTCTACATCAGACAATCTACCAATTCCAGTACGCCTTCTCTAACTGTTTTCACCATAATACCATCCTTCCTCTCATCAGGTGATTTCTTTAGCCAGTAGTCCAGATGTTGGTCTCACCAGTGCTCTGTATCAATGAAGACAGAGACGAAGGTACTCAAAGTCCAGCATCTCCAAGTTCACGAACGGTTATTTTTCCCCAACGACCATCAGCTCTTGAACCTCCCTTTATTATGCAAATTATAAACGACTTTGACACCACAAAAAGATCTGGCTATACTACTGAATCAATCTCCATTTATTTTTCTTGCATTACTGTAATTGTATTTATCTCCCATCTTTTGTATTTATTAACTCTTTCCGTATTGTAATTTCATGCATACTGTACTATTGAAGTTTGTTTTTTTTACAAAGTACTTGTTTGGCTGCAGAGAGTAATAATTCCAGTGCACACGTACTCATCATCATCAGGCCCTTCATAGATTTGAAGTATTTCATATCTAGTCCCACCAGTCCTCCATACTTCTGCTGCAGAAGTCTGAGGCAGAAGTTAACACACACTTGGGTCATAGAAGGGGATATTTCATTCAGCTTCTGCTCTTGCTACTTCTGACCATTGGAGGGGTTGCTCTAAGCACTGGAAGGCCTAAAATATTCCCTGTTCTAGCACTGAGAACCCAGTTGAGAAGAAAATAAGATTCAAGATTCCTTTATTGTCAGGTAATAATACAGAACAAGTAATATTACATGAAATTGCCTTCTGTCTGCCGTAAGGCAGGCAGCCCAGCACACCTTGCAGGAGAATAGAAGGAGAAGCAAGACAGAGTTCCTTCGGAGTCACTGACTCTCTGAGGATTTGCCTCCAGGGCTCCCGCATCCCCAGTTCTGATATGATCAAGAAGCTGTCAAGTGTTCGATTCCCTTCAGGAGCCCTTCTTGCACACAGCATTTTCTCAAATTCTGGTTCTGATATCCGGGTTTCCATGAGCCAAGTCGCCCGCAGCCTGTGTGGATCCTTCAGCCTCTGAGACCCTCGGTGGCCTGGTGCTGATTTGACCATCCTCAACATACAATTTTAAAATAATCTACAAATTAATTTTTAAGGACAAGCAAAAAATCTGGATTCTATTTTAGACATTATTTGTTTTTTTGAAATCATAAACAAGTTAATGAAAATACACAAGGCTGCCCAGCAAAGTTTCCAAGCTTTTTTTTATATAAACTCAAAAGGCATAACTTTCCATGAGTTCCCTTGACCTTCTGAGTAACCTAACTACTGAGTGACTCACTTTGTTTATTAGCTGCCTGGCTGTCGTCTTCTCATGGACATCAAAGATGCTAAAAGGCTCAGGACCTGGAACTCCATAAACTGTAATGTGGTAAGTTATAGCAGATCTTTGGTCTTCTGTGTTAAACAGCTGTTTGGAATAAAAATAGTGTTAGTCCTGCCTTGAAAAACAACAACGACTGGTCTTAATAACGATGACCACACATTAAAATAAAACTACTGCCCTTCGGGGCAGAAATTTGCTATCTTTACCCGTACTGGCCCATGTGTAACTCCTGACCCACCCTATATGATTAAGTCTTGAAAGCCACTGTAATGGCCAAAGAAGCCATTCAGTTGCACCATTTGGTTTATGGAAGAGGCACTCCACCTACCTATCAATGGCAATTAGTTTGGGTAATAAATACTGGCCTTGCCGAGCTTGCCATGTTCCCGATAATTAAATATATTTAAAAAAAGCAATGTTAAATTGGAATCCAGGTGAAAACAGTGATTCATGAAGTGTAAAGGGTAGAGAATAAGGTTCACTCTGATTACCACTGACGCCAGCGGTAGATTTCCTGAGTTGTTTTCTTCCATTCGTCGACTGTAAATGAAGAGACTGGATATCTCCAGAGGTTCGTTATGCGAGTTTCTTAGTTGTAAATGTCTGTACCCTAAGCCAAAAAAAGTGACAGTTAAGTACATCAAACATTAAATTCCCTCCACATCATCATTGCGTTTCATCATATATTCCTGATGTGAAAACAAATAATTAGTTTTATGATTTTTTTTCATGATTGTTTGTGTATCCCCTTGATAAGCTTATCTATCAAATTAACAGGGAAGGCACAGAGTTAGAAGGATTTGGCTAAGGCTGCACTGAAATCAGCTACTCAAAAGATCACCCTGTACAACCCTGACCTCCAATCACTGTTTCCTGTTGGAATCTCTTTGAAAGTCTTAGTGCACTAAATAACAACAATCAATTCAGGAGACTGCAGGAGCTGGAACCTGGAGCAACAAACAATTTGGTTGAGGAACTCAATGGGTTGAGCAGCAGCAATGGGGGACAAAGAAAGGGTAAGTTTCAGCCCAAACATCACACCGAGATTGAAATGTTGCCCTGCTTAGTCTCCGACTGGTTCTACTCTGTCTCCTCCAGTAGATTGTTTGCTGAATCACAAGTAGTTTGAGTGGAGTTTTGAAAAACCACCTAGATCAGGGGACATCGGTAATTGTGAATATGCAACAATAGGAACTAACTACGGATAATTAGTCAACTGCCATTGTTTCAAGAGGGAATACTTCATGAGAGGACCATTCAGAGTTAGAAATATTGGACACCTTCGGATTCAGACTGCATTTTACTTGTAGACCTCTGAAAGTTCATTCTACCCAAATCAGACAATAAATGGACCATATTATTATTCAAGGTTGGCAGAGTTAGTTGTTTATAAAGACGAGTTTCACCCACGGAAGGAGACACACCTTGACACAGAGACTAAAGTTTCCTAGTTGCAATGGAGCCCATATCTACCAATATTAAGAGGTGACCACCGATTTCAGGAAGGCAAATATTGCAAGACGGCCTGGGAGAGGGGTACTTGAGTGATATTATACAGGATTCGGCATCAGGAATATTATGTAAAGGACTGGTCTCCCAATCAAAGGCAGGAGGTTCTGATGGAAGGAGAGAAATGAAGGAACACTCTTCCATAGTATATCCTGGAATAGAAGTTCCAAAAAAAATCACAAGTTTTATAACTTACCAAATAATAACTTTTTTTTAAAAGGAGCTTCTATTTTTTTCATTACCAAGGCATCAGTGCAAGGTTGGAGTCATTCAAGAGATGGCAGATGCTTAAATCTCGAGCAAAAAGCAGTCTGTGCGTTGAGCAACATCAGTGGAAGGCAAAACCAATGCAAACCTTCCTGATTTAATGTGGGTTTAGCCTTGTGAGCCAAGGTTGTGGCTGTGCTTTGAGTTTCAGCAACTTACCACATCCCAGCACAAGATAGTAGGCAACTTTGCAGTTCGAAGAGGAGGTGGAGTTGAACCCTCAACAACCAGCAGAGGAAATGGCGAGTGGAGGGAAAAATTACTTCAGCTTAAGATGTTGCGTCAATTTAAGTAAAAGGAGTCATCGCTGAAGGCTAAGGCATGGTCACTGAATTAAACATTGCATTTCTAGAACACTCAGATTCAAATGCAAGAATTATCTGGACTGCCTTTACCTCAAAATCCTACAGCTGCAGACTTGGTTCAATGCCAATTTTACTGTGAAACCGGTGAACCAATGGTTTAGTTTGTCTTCATGATGCCAAAAACAGTGTTAAAATCAATAGACAGTGGTTTTCATTTGTGTCCTTGCCCTTTGCAGCCACCTCAGCAATAATTACAGGCACGTCTTCATGACACTCCAGCTCATGCTCAGTGATAGGCTCTTCATTTCATACATCCATGAGTTAGAAACCATCAACCTCCTTCCTGATCTGCAATCCATTCCACTGTACCATTCAGCAGATAAAACTTCACATCTTGGCCCCAGTCTAATTACTTCATAATTATCAGCTTTGATTAATCACTATCTCATTTATAGAAATGCTCATTGCCTTTAAGTAGCTACATTAACTTTTTTTAAGTGAAGGTCAACGATTTTTTTCCTTTTAACTAGAGACAGTTACAGCTGACACCCGTCACAAGTAAAAGTCTAGAAAGCATTTTTGTCAGATTTGACAGATTAATGTGTTGAAGTGTAAATCTTGTTAAAGATTGACCTTGTTTTCGCACCATCTGCAAATCTGGACATCATTTCTATTTTAGAATTAATCCCATATCCAAATCACTAATATGAAAATTGTTGAATTTTTTCTGATAATGATCCTTGTTCCAGCTTGAAATTCCATCTTCTGATTAGCCGATATTGCCATTTTCTGAACTAATTTTTCATCAAACCCTTGAGAAGAGGGACATTAATTTACTCATTAGTTGCCAACAAAAGTCTTGTGAAAAGCTTCAGGAATATAAATGTTTGTTCCAACCCTCTACCAAATAGCAGTAGGTTATTCAAGCAACTTCCCATGCCAAATTCACCGGGACACTCCCTGAACAAGATTTACACTTTTAATCTGTTAAATCTGACAAAAATACTTCAAAGACTTTTCCCTGTAACTGTTTCCAGTTAAAAGGAAAAATCTTTGACCTTCGCCTAAAAAAAGTTAATTTAGCTACTTTTCAATTCCCAAGAACTTGCTATCATAATTAACAAAATGGATATGGACAGATATCACAAATGAACATTTATCTCATGAGAACAAAAGAAATTGAAGAGGAGCAGGCCATCTAGCTCATTTGAACCTTTAATTACACATTGTGGCTGATCTGGCCATGGACTCAACTCCATCTTTCTGCCTTTTCCTTATAACCCTTAATTCTCCTTCCATACAAAAATGTATCTGTTTTTTAAATGTATTTAATGATGCAGCTTCTATTGCTTCCTTGGGCAGTTCCTCCTCTTCTCCATCCTAAATCTACTTCCCCTAAATCTTCAGTCTCACCTCCCAAAACAAAGAACAGTCCCACTTCAATTTTATCTATTACTTTCATGTTTCCAAAAGATCTTGTCTCAATTCTGAATTCTCACGAGTATAGAGCCAGCCGACTCCATTGTTCCTCATATGTTAACTCTCTCGTCTGTGGAATCAACCCAGTGTACTTCCTTTACACTTCCTCCAAAGCCAGCACAAACAGAGAGACATGAAATGCATGCAGTACTCCAGGTGCGGCCTCATCAGTAACCTGTACAGTTACAGCAGAAACTCCCTGCTCTTAATTCAATCGCTCTAGCAATGAAGGCCAAAATTCCACTTGCCTTCCTAACGACTTGTTCCTCTTGCAAACAAACATTTATCACTTCATGCACAACCACTCCTAAGTTCCTCTGCACAACAGCGTGCTGCAATCTTTTACAATTTACATTATATTCTAAGATTTTTTCCTTCCAAAGTGGATTGACCTCACAATAATCAATTCTGTACCCCATCTCCCAGATTCCTGCCCTCTCACTTAATCTCTCTGCATCCACTGCACCACTTTCTTTTCTACTCCTTTTCCTTTTGTAGTTATTAGCAAGCTTATATACACTACATTTGGTTCCTTCCAAATCATTAATGTATATCGTGGAGGAGTTGTCAGACCAGCACTGACCCCCTGTGGCACTCCATTCATCATTGATAACCAACTGGAGAAGCCCGTTTATCTTAACACTCCGCCTTCTATTGGTGAGCCAATCCTCTATCCATGTTAAGACATGACTGTCAACTCCATGCATCATTATTTTATGGGCTAGTCTTTTATGTGGGCACCTTATTGAATGCCTTGTGGAAATCCAAGCATACATATTCCACCTGGAATTGTGCTTATCGATCATAGGCACCATGTAGTGGGTTGGGGATTTCACCATTGACAAGCCCCGAAGTGGCTGCTCCAACCTTGTCTGCCGCCATTTTGCATTTGAAATTACTCCATTATTACTTTCTGCCAGAATGACTCATTAATGAAAGGTGTTCCTATTGATAGGCTTTTTCTACGTGATTTTATTTTCACATTTATACTCCTCCTTGTTCATTCCTCGAAACATAGCTTGCATTTTCCTTCTTGACAAAAAGTCTGCTGGTGTGACTAGTTATTATTTATACTATTTCTGTAACTTATCACATTAAAAGTGGAAAATGTTTCCTGCTCTATGTTATCAAACATAAGTTGGAAAACATTGGTGGAAATGACAATTGAACAACTTGAAAACACCACAACTTCAGCTCATCAACTAACTTGCTGCAACAGGGAGATCTCATGCTTTAGGGCCTTTAACTCAGTCCCTCAAACTTCACAGGAGTGTTATCAAGTAAGATATAGCAGCAAGCCTCACATGGAGACACAAGGACAAATGACCAAACAATAGGTCAAAATGGTAGAGTTTCAAGACTATCTTAAAGAAGAAAACAAAAACACAGGGAACAGGGGTAGGCCACCATGCAATTCAATATGTACCTGGCTGATCTATGATGGATTCATTTCCTCTTCTATCCCAGCTCCCCACAGCTTTTAATGACCTGATCTTTCAAACATTTATAATTATCAATATTTCTTATTTTCCAATATTTATTTGACGCCTGGCATCCAGAACCCTCTGCAGAGATTCACTACCCTCTGAGAGAAAGAATTTCTATGCTTTTCAATTTTAAATGACTGTTCCTTTATAACTATGTCCCCTTATTCATGATGCTCCCACTACTGCAAATACTACAGTCAATCCCCCTTGGAATCTTGTATGCTTGAATAAGGTAATCTCATTCTTATAAGCCCAGGGGAATACAGAACCGAGCTGTCTAGTTGCCCTCATTAGGGCAACCCTCTCAACCCAGGGATTGGCCTGGTGAATCTCCTTTACTCTGCTTCCAGCGCTACTCCTCCAATTTAATGTTTTCCGGTCAGCGAACCAAAAATGTGCAGAGTGTTCTGGATGTGGCCACACCAACACCTGTGTCAAATTCGCCCTGTTCGTGAATTCCAAATCCTTCACAACAAATCCTAAAATGCCATTTGCAGAAAACAAGAGAAAGAGAGAATTACAATCATAATTCTCAGTTTCATGAATTGGTGCAGCTTGAAATGCACCAATCCATATTTTAGATGGTCCAGAAATCGCCATATTCCCAGCATGATCAAATTTCTAAGGCAAAAGCAAAGTGACTTCAGGGAAAATAGTTTTTTTTAAAAAAAATACCTCTTTTAAGTGCTTTTAACTGGATCACTCTTTGAGCTGTCACAGTGGAGCTGTTGTTTTCCACCACTGCAAAGCGTAAGAAAACAAGGTCTTCAAAGTAAACATGGAAGAAGAATTGCTCGTTCCACATGGGATTCAGCGTGTTGCGATGAATGGGTTTCGTGCGAAAGTGGCTGTTGTCTTGTGGCATACCAAGCACGTCAATTTCAATACACGGACTCCCTGATGTGTTGCTGGGACAGACATATTGCCCAGAAATAATCTAGGAAAAAAATGTAAGAGGTTAAAAAGAAATATTAGCTTTCCTCAGATGAGAAGGTTTTTTTTTGTTGATGATGAATTCCAGTTAAGTGTTAAAAACACAAGTAGTTAAAACTGAGTTCACTCGCAATACATGCTCAACCTAATTCATAACTTTTCATGATTTATCTTGGTTTAAAAAAACCCAAAAGTCATTTGACTTTGGTACAAAATGTGCCGTCTGTTGTTGCTTTTGTGATGTCTGAATTAACAGTCGAGGTATTCTTGCACAACATATGGGATTTGTGAAATTGTATATGCACTGCAGTTGGGAATAGTTCAGAGAGGCAAATGTTTTAACAATACATGCTCAGCAGGGTTCAGAGAGCTCATTGCTGTATCTGACCCGACCTTGTTGGTTTTCGTGCAGTTGGATAATCATGTTGAGGAACTTTGGGGGACATCCGATGCGCTCTAGTATTTGCCAAAGCCCTTTAGAGCGCTTCCACCAGCGTTGTCTCCGCTCCATCCTCAACATCCATTGGAGCGCTTACACCCCTAACGTCGAAGTACTCGAGATGGCAGAGGTCGACAGCATCGAGTCCACGCTGCTGAAGATCCAGCTGCGCTGGATGGGTCACGTCTCCAGAATGGAGGACCATCGCCTTCCCAAGATCGTATTATATGGCGAGCTCTCCACTGGCCACCGTGACAGAGGTGCACCAAAGAAAAGGTACAAGGACTGCCTAAAGAAATCTCTTGGTGCCTGCCACATTGACCACCGCCAGTGGGCTGATAATGCCTCAAACCGTGCATCTTGGCGCCTCACAGTTTGGCGGGCAGCAACCTCCTTTGAAGAAGACCGCAGAGCCCACCTCACTGACAAAAGGCAAAGGAGGAAAAACCCAACACCCAACCCCAACCAACCAATTTTCCCTTGCAACCGCTGCAATCGTGTCTGCCTGTCCCGCATCGGACTTGTCAGCCACAAACGAGCCTGCAGCTGACGTGGACTTTTTACCCCCTCCATAAATCTTCGTCCGCGAAGCAAAGCCAAAGAAAAGACATGCTCAGCAGCTAAGAGAATTATATAATAGACCACAAGCCATCTGCTGTTCACGTCTGATAATTTTATCTAAATACATTACCTGATGGTCATACATTAGTGATCTTTAAGAATGGAAATATATGCCAAGTTGCTAAATCAGCGCAATATTTTATTAATAATAGTAAATTAGCTGGCCTGCAATTTCTATTGATACTTGTGAAAAAGGGCAAGAAGATTTTAATTTCTGGGTGCATTAAACGATTGATTTGGTGACAATTCATTGAATCATACAAACAAAGGACGGGAGGCGGCCAATAAAGCTATACTAGGTGCGCCTCTTGTTTGAAGTAGATGATGTACTTAGTTCCACACTCATGCTTTTCATTTGATACCTTTTAGGTTCCCTCATCTTCAAGTACCTGTCCAACTCATTTTAAAATGAGATACAAAATTAACTTCCAACACTCGTCAAGGACCTGATAAAAACTGGTGGCAGCTCTGCCTCCCGACTACTATAGTACCTCTTCCGTCACTGTCACTGGAAGTCTACCCCACCATCGCTCTTTGTGAACATAAAACGTGCCCAGCACTTCTCCTTTTAAACAATCCCCATCTCTCCTTAAATGGACATTTTTACCCTGGGGTAAAATTCGGATTGGCTACCCTATTAATGCCTCGCGTCATTTTATAAACTATCAGGTCTCCGCTCAGCCTCCAGGGCTCCAAAGGAAACACTTCAAATTTGTCTAACGCTCCTTTCGCTCATACCCTCTAATCCAAGCAACGTCCTGGTAAATATCTTTGACATCCTTTCTTAAGCCGTAACACCCTTCCTGCAATGGGGCAACCAGAATTGCACAATACCCCAAGGAAGGCCTTACACTGCTGTAACTATTCTTGTACTCAATGGGGAAGTATTTCTCCTTTCTTTTCAAAATATTTTTATTGAGTTTAGAATTTAAGCAGACATAATAAATGACGATTACATAATACATCAATTGTATCCAAGTAAATTCGTACAAAAGGGAGAAAAAATTAAAGAGTAAATAATAAGGTATGCATTACTACATTAATAGCTACTTGTAATAACTCAATCTAGTTATGCCGACCCATTTATTGGACTGCTCTATTAAAATAAGAAAGATTTAAAAACCTAAAGAACTAAACTCACCAATAGTATTTCTCCTGATCTCTCCCTGTCCTTCTATCACTTCTCCAAGCTAAATGCCTAATTATTAGATTGATCTGCTAAAGAAAACAAGTTCTTCCTTGCTTTATATCTACTAGCACCTTGGACATTGCTATACACATCTACATTTTCTTCCCTTTGTTGCAATGGAAACAACTTTGTTCACTCCAAACTTTCCTCGCAATGAAAATTCTAGGTCCTGCTAACATCTTATTGATCTTTCCTGTTCTCGTCTGTGTTCTCATATCCTCCTAGCAAAATGAAATATTTAGCAAAGTTCCAACTATTGTTTTATTCTTTTCTAGCACAGCCTTCCTGTTTGAATATTCTATGCCTTAGTCAATGAAGAACAAGTATTCATTACGCTACCTTAACCAATTACCTGTGGCTCCATACTCCGCTGAATCCTGATATCCCAGTATTTATTTGGAGTTGCTCTGTCTAATTTGCCCACTAAATCCAGACCTCACAATTCTGATCACTGAATTTCATATGGTACTTTTCGACCCAATGAACATTTTGCTTTCTTTCTCCAGTTTATTGTTCTCTTCCTGGCCATCATGGCCAATATTTACATCATCGACAAAACAGCCTCCCACCCCAATCACTCTCTGTATATTTGAATGTAACTCATTGATATATATCCCAAAAATCAAGGGAGCTAGTACTAAACCCTGTGTAACTGGAACCCTGCATAAACTTGCTAGAGATAATTTCCATTCACAAATCCACTCATCAACCATTGCCCTTTGCTTCAATTTTGGATCCAAAAGGCTACGTTCCCTTGCATCCCATGGGCTTTTATTCTCTGCCAAATGGGGCCTTATCAAAAGCTTGCCAAAAATCAAATATATGACCTCCCTTCAACCTCTTCAAACAAAAAATCCATTAGGCATGACAATCCCACAACAAATCCATGCTTGAGATCCCAGTGGCTTTTCAAAACATTAACCCATTTTCCCCAAATGTCAAGTAAAAACAGCACCTGATTGGATATCCACAATTAATAGTGTGGCATAGAAAATGAAAGGTTGTGCACTTAATATCTCTCCATAAGCAAGACCGATGGACTACATGGAGGACTGGTGCGGATCCTTAATCCAGGCTGTGGGGGGGGGGGGGGGGGTGAGGTCCCAATCAGCAATTTATTCTTCTGATAAATGAAGGACTCAGACTTCTCTTTAATCAATTCCCTTTATTTGATTCACAGGCCTGTGGGAGGTCCACAGAGTGATATTTTTACAGTTTTGATTTCCCTAATTCTTGTAAGACACATGATTCCAGAGAGACACAGGACTGTTGGAAAGTTATCTGCCAGGTTGTTGCTACCAGGCCATGCACATCCAAAGCCCCTTGTTGTCTTGGTCAGGGCTGATGGAATTTCAGCTTGGCTGTCAATGCCAGGCAACGCACATCCTAGGTCCCCCTCACTGTCCTTGGCTATTTGCAACTGCTCCAGCATAAGCATTAACCAACTTGCATTTCTACATTAATATTTTGGTTAATTAATGTGCTAATGTATTTGATGCATTAATCAATACCAACCTAAACTAAGAAAGACCCTTACTTCTGCAAGCGAGCGTAGATCTGATGAATGTAAACCATGAAGATAGCAAGTAGATAGAAAATTTATGATACTAAATAAGCTGAAACCACTTAATTTGAAATAGGAGCATTCAATCTATACATTTATAAATCATCTGACATAGACACATTTTAAAGGCAGATGGAGACACCCAAGAGAAAGAAGATTTGCCAACTCTGAAATCTTGAGCAAGCCCTTGAGCCTGCTGGAGGAACTCAGTGAGTCAGGCGCGTCATCCATGGGTAGAAAAATGGCGGTTAACGCTTTGGATCAGGACACTTTATCGAAACAAAAGATGACGACGTCACCTTCTCTGCAGTGAAGACCCAAAGAAGCAAGTCAGCTCCTGCCTTGGTACTGCTGGAACAACTCGAGAATGTTTCTTTCTACTTACCGTTAAGGAATGCAAGGACGGGCTCATATTCTCGATTCGTTCCAGAGGAGAAAACTGATTGTTCATGCGACAGCTTCTGTCCCATAAAACTGGTGATTTCAACACATAACCGCATCCACCATTGGCTTCAAACATGGCTCTGTTTAGATACATCGGGAGATCTATAAAGAGGTGAGAGAGTGACCTACTGCATGACAATTTTTGGCATTCTGATTAAAATTGTGCATTGTGGACCACTCGAGAGTGGGCAAAACAACTTATGGCTAAGCTTACTAAAAGTACGCATCTTCCTTGTCTTTCTGAACTTTACGCTTCATTGTGTGAGAGAATCTTTTCTTCATCTACAGTTATCAAATGTAACCTATCATAAGCCAACCACGGGAATAAAGATCATTACTTCAATAAATTCTGCACTAATGTCAATTATAACATAATTTCTGAGACATTAAAAAACTACAAATCAATTTAATTTAGTTTATGACATAATTGGATTGAAATAATTGATGCCTATTGGTCAGTGTTTTTACGAACTATGAGAGTTAACATTAATAAACCTCTCCAGGAAGTATTTCAATGTATCAAAAACAAAACTGTCTCTCTCAGTACAAAGAGACACCTTTAATAAACCAGTCAGCCAACTGGGTCAGCACCTTCACTGGTCACTACTTCAGTGGATTGTTCTGTCTATTGCAGATACTTCTTGTGATTACAAAGCTGGAATTAAAAGAGCATTAGTAATTATGATGGAGAATTAGATACTTGGCTGAAGCATGGAATTTGTTATATTTTCTGTGCATTGTGTCACAGTTCAAAATTCTACCACCAATTCCGCTACAACTAGCGCTCAAGGTATTTGATCTGTCATGAATATATATTTAAGCCGAAGCTAGCCTGGAGTGGTTAATTGGCATGCTAATCTGGTTGGTCGTGGAAGAACATAGAAACAGCAGATGCTGAATCTATGAGTTAAAACAATGAGAAGCTGCAAGGTCAGACAGGATCCAAGGAGAGAAATGGACACTCAATGTTATTGTTAATCTGATGGCGATTAACAGGAGTGAGTATTAATCATAGAATACTCCCTGCTTTTGAAGAGTCTCCAAGCTATGATCAAAAGCATGACAATTTCTGGTTATTCTGGTCACATGTCAAATGTAGCTCCTGGTAAATTTCTTTGATATTTGTTGAAGTAGGTTTCAAAGAGAGATTTTCTTTTTAAGAACAGAGAATAGATACAATAGCAGAGTCTAATCACCAAAACTACAGTAAACTGGGTCTCTGGGGTACATTAGAACACACTACTAAACTCCAGGGATTAGAAATTGGTTTGATTGTTATAAGAGCAATACCAATCCCCATTATGTACCACAGACTGATCTTCAAGAACAACAAATGAGGAAATTAGCTAAGCATTTCTATTATGGATTAGGATTTATGGTATGATTGTAAGCAGCCTTTTTTTAAAAAAAAAGAGGCATCACAGAAACCTTAAGGTCAGGCCAGGCAGTAGAAAAATTGTAGAGGGAAAACATTTCTTGCTCTGGTTGTTTGGGGAGGTCAGTCATACAGCAAGGAAACAGGCCCTTTGGCCTGAGATCAAACCAAATGCTAATCATACACACATCCCATTTTAATCTGATTGCCATCAATTCTTGCTGGACTCTACCACTCACCTGTACACTAGAGCAATTTACAGTGAACAATTCATGTCAGAAGCCACAAGATTTTGGAATGTGGGAGGAAGATGAAGCAACCTGCAGGGAGATGTCTGTAAAGTCACCATGAGGACATGCTCAGAGACCATCAGAGGTAACGTTTTAACCCTTGTCACAAGAACTGTGAGGAGCTAGATGCACAAATGTGTTACATGTATCTGGTGGAACTGACATCACAAAACGATTAATCTAACTGGGCTTGAGGAACAGGTGTTTGTTTCGGATGTGAACATTGCTTGTTTAGACTATACCAAGTGTCTAGCATCTAAGCCTCCAGGAATAATAATAATTTATAAACCTTTACAAGGCAGAATAAAACCTTATCAAGTATTAACTCAGTTATCTGTTGGAAGGATGAAAAGAGAACATGTCCTCTGAGTTAAAAAGGGATGGTTGCAAATTATGTGATTATAGTGCAATACACAAAAGTGCTGGAGAAACTCTTTGCATCCTATAGATGCTGCATGTCCTGTTACGTTTCTTCAACACTTTTGATTCCTCTGAGACTGAGATCCAGTCCAGATATTAAGGGAGTTTCGTTTTTACATTCCCAAGTCCTGAGGTTTTGCCGCTAAATGCAGAACAGAGATGAGCCCATTTAAAAAAAAACCACAGCCACCAGTCTTGAGGTGAAACCACAAAGAACCGAAGCCAGGATTATGGAGATCTGTGTTTGAAACATGTACTCCACCAACTGCTCCCTGCCTAATGCATATAGTCAAATTATACAATATGTATTAACAATTTCAAACAGGTTTAGTCATTATGATACTGAATGGCAGTTGGAAAACAGATCCCAGTGTTCTGAAATCCTCAATCCATTTTGTCCCTTAAATCTTGCAGATGATGATGGAACCTGCAGTGAACACTTCCAAGGAAATTAAGTCTTCAAACAAGGCTCTTAAAGCCAGCTACTCACCGTCTGTTTGATAATTGAGAGCAACCAACTGTATCCCATGGAGCCAGAACATCACAGGCGATGGGTTCGAGGAGTCAATCCGGGTTGCAGCTGGATACGTTCGGAGCAGCTGGCACACAGTGTGTTGGATCAGTTCCTGGGAATAGCGTCTGCACAGACGCTTGGCAGTGTTCTCATTCACTGACGATATGTGATAACATTTGGGTGTTCGGATGATAGCACTGAGAGAAGTGGTTGGATTAAATGGAGGAGAAGGTGGTTCTTCATTGTTCTTTCTTATAACTTCAAAAGAGGCTGCTGTGTTCAAAGAAAATTTTTAGATTTATTAAAACCAAAAGTAGCCACTATTCAAATCTTACGATAAAGAAGTGAACAGCATCACCATCTTTAATTTATCCAGTACAGTTAATGTATAGCCTGACTTTCACAAAAAGATAATCAGAGATTGATGCCAAGTGCAAGAATATTTTCAGTCTGTTTGGTTATAAAGGAATGTTAAGGAACATCACAAAGTAGGAAGGAAAGGATGAAGGGTAAAAAGATCAAGAGAGAGAATGTCCAGTTTAAGGCCTTAGCCAATTAATGGCCACAAATAATGGAGATGTTACATTTATTTAAAACAACTTTTCTGTAACAAACTATTCTGACAATTTGGATTTGGAGGTCTTGGGTTGTACAAAGTCCACCAGCATTGAGAACCTGATCATCAGAGCCCAGGTGCAGTAGGTGGGACATGTCATCAGAATGGACACCCACCGTATGCCTCACCAGCTGCTCTATAGTGAACTGAAGACCAGGAGACCTCAAGGTTGTCCACACAAGTGATATAAAGATGCTGTGAAGGAAACCCTACGCTACTATGACATTCAGCGAAGAGAACTAGAAGATGCGACTACTGACAAGTCCCGCTGGCGAGCCCTGTGCGATGAAGTCTACACCAGTTTCGAAGACAGGCGCTGCCAAAAACTGATGGAAAACTGAGAACGGCATCACAAAGCAGCAAGCACAATTAATACAAAACGGACTTCCAGTGCCCCCATTGTGCTAGACTCTGCGCTTCCATTCTGGTACTGTAAAGTCACCTTCACGTCCACAGAAGAACTGCACAACAAGGTGTCTTCTTCAAACCGAAGGACGACCAGTATTACTATTTCACCAGTTACTAAATATTAAACCTACTCTGAGCTACAACTTCATAAACCTCAAATCATCTATAAAAAATATAAACCAAATATCAGCTTCAGGGGCTTATCCAGAACATCTACCAACAGACTATGAAATAATTCTGGAGATTCTAATTGGTTCAATAAACACATCTATTATATCATCTGTTTGGAAGAAAATAGTGAAATTGTCAGTGTACAATTAACACTCCTGTTTCAGTACTTGATGAATAAGTTCTTATACAAGTTTCTATACTTAAAAAAAAGCAGCACACAGAATAAAGCAGCCCAAAAATGCACATCTTACAGAGCAATAGAGAATATTTTCAGTTAAGGAAACTCAAATCTAATAATGCCAATATTAGCTGTCAAATACTTTCCTCTGATTGTTAAAAGACTATTTAAAGATAACACTAATGTTTTTCTGGCCTTGGAATTGCAGCAAGAGATTAAATAATGCAAATTAAGTAATAATGGGTTTATTATGTGCAATTTAAATCAAATCAATTAATTCTGGATTAATAATTTTGTGACCAATCCAAGTTTGGTGTGGGAAACAGCTAAGCAAGTCACTTACCTCTTCCAGATGACTTGATTGATGTCATCGATTCCCCGGGGCTCATTCTGTTGGACTTCCTGTTGGGTTTCACTTTGCCTCTGTTTGATCCTGGAGCATTTAACGTCGAAAGGCCTGTTCCCATTGAAAACAGGCAGGGGTCAGAATTAGCGGGTTCATATTTTTCCAAAAGATGCAAGTTTGGTTTATTTTTAAGCCTTTACATCTTTGCCCTTGCAGTCCATGTGAAAACATTGCTTCCTGCTGGGTTTCTTAACATTGTCAGGCCATTGATTGCCAAAAGAAAAAAGGCAAGAGTAGCTAAATCATTCTTTGGTGCCCACACAGGGTTCTAACTTATCTCTATTATCTTCAAAACTCAGTGTCTAAATCTAATACAATTCTCAATACACAACGGGAACATTTTCCAATGAAGAAACTGCATCAAGCAGAATTCATCTGATGTGGTTGTATGGTGGGCAAAGTCTACAGCTGTATGGCCAGCCATTTATTTTCTCCCTTGTTTCATACACTGTATTGAAGACATTCCTCTTTCAGAATTACGATAACTCACACTTTTATATTTATCGCCTCTTAATTCTGCCATAATTTCTGAATAAAAGCATGTACTGAAGGACACCAGGTGCACACAATTCTATTATTTTCTGCTTTTCAGAAGTGAGTGGCGCCCAGACATGCTGACCTGTAAACTTGACAGCCTGACAGTAGATGACCAGGTCTGAAAGTTCGGGTGCGATCTGTCGGCTCTCCTTTTTGTTTTGAGGCAGGTAGAATTCTTCACCCAGTTCCATGTCATAAACCTGGGAATAAAATGAGCGTCAAATAAATCCATGGCACAGAATCACAGGACACCTCATTTTGGTTATTTAGTGGAATTCATTCAACAAGAGTAAAATTTAATATCATGCTTCTCACAGTATTTTATAGCCAATTAAGTATTTTTAAGTTGCAGTCATAACTGTCACTCAGAACATGAACCAGTTCATTGAGAATTTCATAGATGTAGCAATGGGGCAAGGACCAAATAATCTGCATCTTTAACGGTGTTAGAAGAGAGATTAATAATAGCCAAGAAATTAAAGATAATTTGAATGGAATCTGTTCCATTCACTCTACAGGACAGAATAGCTTGGGTTCAAAGTCTCACCCAAAGGAATACACCTGGATTAGAACATCATTCCTTTGGAATATCTGCCTGAGCTGTTGTGCAAAGGTGAGGGTCTGAAGTCAAGCCTGACTGGAGGATTAGCTGTGGGCATTAGCTGTCAAGATGGAAGGGGTGCCCCCCCCACCCCATATTGTATATTCATATGGGGACACATTTTCCACCCTGGCACCATGAAGTTTCCATTTAACTGGATGAGCAGGGAAAGCTAAATCGCTGTGTTTTCATCTGTTCAGGCAAGGTTTACTGACTTCAATTGAATTTTAGCTTGAGAATGTGCTTTTAGCATTTGAATGGCAAAAAAAAGTTTTAAACATTTTAATGACCTTTTAAACATTATTTTCATGTTTTTTGTGTTGCCAGTCATGTCAAATCTTCAACATTCCCAAACACACTGACACACAGTTAGCTTTGACTGTCCAGGATTTGGGGTCGAAGGGAAAAACAGAGATGGGCTGGGGGGGAGGGAGGGGTGTTGTTGAAAACCAACTGTCAGACCAAGTCATTGGCCTATGTCAGGGGAAAGGTTAGAACAAACGGGGATGGCAGACACCAACAAAAGATGTCCCCAATTGTCATTTTTAAAATGTTCTTTACTTATTTAAAAGAAATACATCAATTAAAAAGAAATTGACAAAGCAATTGACACTATTCACAACAGGCCTCAAGCATTGCCCAACAGGAATGTTTAATCTTCATTTAGGAACATAGGAACAGGAGTAGGCCAAAAATGGCCCATCGAGCCTGCTTCGCCATTCAATACGATCATGGCTGATTTAATTTATGACCTAACTCCACCTACCTGCTTTCTCCCCGTATCCCCTAATTCCTCTATCATTTGCTTTATCCCACTGGCTAACAATTGAAAAAACACACAAATGCTGGGGAGACTCAGCAGGTCAAACAGTGCCTTATGTAGCAACAGCAAAGATACAGAACCAATGTATCAGGCTGGAGCCCTTCATCAAGGTGTGGGGTAACATGAGAGATGTCCGAGCAGAAGGGGGGGTGGTGAGGGCAGGAGATGATAGGTGGGGGGGGGGGGTAGAGGACTGCAGGAATTGGGGGGGGAGGAGTCTAGGCTAGGTGGAGAGGGAAAGGAAGTAGGAACTTGAATTACTAGTTAAAGGGGGGGGGGGTGGAGGCAGCTGATTAGTGGAATGTAGTGAACTCAGTGTTCATGCCCTGGGGTTGGAGGGTGCCCAGTCAAAAAATGAAGTGTTGTTCCTCCAATCTGTGGGTGGTCAGAGTGGGGTCATGTGAAAGGCCATGGACAAACATGAGCTTGAGAGTGTGACTCAGATTTGAAATGGTTGGCTATGGGGAGGTCGCTTTCGTTGTGGACGGAGAGGAGGTGCTGGGCTAACAATTCCTCAGCTGCAATGTGATGCCCAGCTCTTGTATTTAATGTCAAGTCTGAAAGGCAAGCATATCAAATCCCTTCACCACTCTATCCACCGGTGTTGCCATTTTCAGGAAACTGTGGACTCGCACCCAAAGGCACTATTTTGATGATCCAAAAATGCCTGTGATTTATTTTACACATCCTGTCCAAATGTGATCTCCCAAAGACCATTGTCTTACCCTTTGTGGATTAAATTTCATCTGCCAGCAGTTTCCCCAACCTTCCAGCTGATCTGTGTCCTGTGAATCGCGAGACAAGCCTCTTCGCTAGCTACAATTTTAATTTCACTTGCAAACCTATTAATCAGACCACTAACATTCTAATCCGAGTTATTTCCACACACACAAAAAAACTATGAACCTCTGGTATAGAAAAACATAATTTAAATAGAGTAAGACCTTGTTATCCAGAATTCAAGCAACTAGCAAAAAAATCATGGAAAATGGGTTAAAAATACAGGTTTAAAATTGACATGCCTTACGGTTAGTTCGCCAATCATGCCACATGCAATTTCAAGCAACCGGGAAATTCACTTATTCAGTATCTACCAATCCCCTTAGGTGCCGGACACCAGGGGTTTTACTGTATTGCAAACATCAAAGGTCACAGCACTGATCCCTGCAGTACACCACAATTCTTGAAATCTGGGCAGAAAAAAAAACACCCATCTTCTAATACCCGCTGCTACCCTTCACCAAGCCAACTTTGGATCCAGCTTGCCACAGATCCTTTGTGCCTTAAACTTTTGGACCAACCGACCATATAGGATCTAGTGAACAGTCTTAAGTCCATGTAAACCACATCTCCTAATCCACCTTCAATTTTCTTAGTCACACCTTCAAAAATTTGTCAGGCAGAATCTCCCCTGCACAAAATCAGACTGACTGATTAATTTTTCCAGTTTTTCCAAGTCAATATAAATTTGTCTCTCAAAATCTTCTCCAACAACTCTCCTCCCCCGATGCGAGACTCACAGGCCCACAGTCTTCAAGCTCATTGTAGTTGCCATTTTGAAGAAGGGGTCAACATTAGCTATCATCCTGGTTCCTCACTGCCAGCTAAAGAAAAACTGTCAGAGCCCCAGCAATTGCTGTCCTTTCTTCCCTTAGGCTCTATACGGTGATAGGTTCTGCCTGGCCCTGGGGGTTTAACCCTGCTAAGGTATGCTAATGTTTCCATCACTTCCTTGTTCCAGATACAGACGTGGCCCAGCAATTCAGAATCCCCCCCCCCCACTTCCATATCTCTACAACCCCTCCCGGATGAACACCGGTGAGAAGTATATCTCCTGGCTCCACACACTGATGGAATTTACTCTGACCTTAACAATGCTCTTATTTCTAATATACTTTATAAAAAGGTAAATTGCTATTTTCTGGAATTATTATGCGGTTTCTATTTCCAGAATAATAAATTACACAATTAAACACAATTCTAAATGTATTGTAAGAGTGTCATTTCTCACAATAAATCTCTTCTGCTTTGTTTTTTCTTTGCTAAGTAACATTGTATCAGGTGCTATTTTCTTAATTCTGCGTGGAGTTTCTTCTGTGTATTCAAAGTGGAATTTATCATTTGAAGGCTTGGTTTCAGGCCTGTCGTCAAGGATATTATCTGAAAAGGAAAAAAAGGCAGATTATTACCGGACAATTTCACATGACGTTCCAAATGTAATCAAACCAGGCATGCGATTTGAGCAGTTCGATCCAACCATTTAACATGCACAACAATTTTCAAGTCAATGGCAACCAATGTGGTTGCTTTTTGAAACAACTTAAAGCATGTACTGGACAGATGTTCCCAGTTCGTTAGCAGATGAGAAAGTAGAATGATAACCATATCTTAGTTTACTTTTGAAATCTGGCTTACTTATTTATGCTTTAATTTATCACGTTAGATGAAGGAGAGCCAGCGTGGATCTGTTAAAGGTAAACTGTTTTGAATAACCACGAGTGATTATTTTTAATGACGGAGAAGACTGATGAGGGGAATATTATACAGAAAATGTTTAGCCCACTTTTTCTGCAACTTAAAACTAATATGCTTTCCCACTTCCCCATTTTTAACAAAGTGTCTTTGATCGAAAACATTTACTCTGTTCCTCCTTCCAGAGTTTCCAGCATTTTCTCTGTTTAATTCAGATTTCTAACATTGCAGTTTATTTGATTTTCAGAATGCAGCAGATATTGCCTACATAATCTTTCGGGAAAGGCTATTATGCAAATTAAAAAGGGCAGAAAATATTTGTTTAAAGTTAGAAAGGAGTGAGTAACAGTGAATGGACTGGAGCATGATAGACAGAGATCAACGCTAGGACCACTGCCTTTTTACTATGTATGAACGCGCAGTACTAAATGTCCACATTTACTTTTGACACATGGGTTGGAAGTGTGGTAAGCAGTGAAGGAAATAGCAGTAGACTGCAAGAAAACTAGATAGTTGGGTGAATGGACAAGCACAGAAGCAACTTGATACCGAGAAGTGTGATGTGACATGACACTTTAGGGAAAAAAAGATTGAGAAACAACAGAGATTAAATTGCACAGTGCTCAATGATGTGGAAGAAAGGGAGCCTGAATAGTGCATGATCCTTGAAAGCAGCAGGGAATGTTGACAGAATGGTTAGTAACCCATAAAGTACCTGGGGTTAATTAAGGCACTGACGGATTTGCATTAAAGATTGGCTGATCCAACAACCACTGCACTCTGTCTAAATCTGGTCACCTAACTTTAGAAAGGATGTGAAGGTCCTAAAGAGGAGATTCATGAGAATGGTTTTGAGGCAATCAATTTAAGCCAACACCTTAGACTGGGGAAAAGTAGGATTATTCTGTTTTGAATAAAGAAGGTTGAGATATCTGATAGAGATTTATAAGATCACGACTCTTTCAGATTGGGTAAAGCGAGTGAAACCGTTCCCATTACTGAATGAAAAGGAATCACACATTTAAAATTTTGGGCTAATGTAACAAGAGAGTTGTGAGCAAGAGCTTGTTAAACACTAAACACATGACCTGTAACACTATGGAGGGAATAACCTGTACAGCTTTGGGGTATCGGCATGGAATGAGACTGTCAGCATTGTTCTGTAAGGATTACAATGAACCTTGTTTACCACAACCATTCTGCATAGTAACAATGCATTTCTATCCTGCAGAATGAATGCAGGTGAGGATTTGAACTTTAAACAAACTATGTAACAATCCTGCATCTCCTGTGCACTGGGTAAAGGATAGGGGCATGGAAGGAGGTTACTGAATGCTTCCAGACCTCTATGACAGACCCTGTTTCAGGCAACACATGGTATAAGGATGGAAGCAATATAAGCCCCTATCACACATGTCACCCAAGATTCTTTCCCAGCAGGAGTAATCAGTCCAGCTGAGCATGCAAAACATTTCCTTTTTTAATGATTATTTTGTTCATCGTGTTACTTTAATTCCAGACAAAGTCCATGTAGGATTTTCAATTAAAGAGCAGTGTGATGGAACACACAATATTTACTGGCATTCATAATGCGACACTCAAAACTCTTCAATTATTAGGCAGTATCATCTATATTGTATCTTTTGCTTGTTTCATACATGCCTCACAATTGCAAATTACTTTTTTCAGTTTTAAAACAAATGACCATACATGATCATGTAAAAGTCAATCTCACGTAAAATTCGATCCACTGAGAAAACATTCATATAAACCATCTTACAAAAATAAATAAAATCAGTGTAAGAAAAAGTCCAAGTAAAGCAATTGCCTATGGTTCATTATTCATTCAAGAATCTAATGGCAGATGGAAACAAGCTGTCCTTGTTCCACTGGGTGCCTACATCTTCAGGCTCCTGTACTTTTTTCCTGATGGGAGCAGAGGCCTGGGTGGTAGGGGTCCTTGAAGATAGAGTAAAAACATAATGTTGGAGAAACTCAGCATTGAGGACTGTGCTGTAGTGTTCTACGTTAAACAGAGTTTTTTATATAGCAAAGATAAAGATACATAACCAACATTTCGGGCTTGAGCCTTTTATCAAGGATTGAGACCTTGATGTAGGGCTCAAGCCTGAAACATCAGTTATGTATTTTTTTTAATCTTTGCAGACTTTTGTGTTTTGCTACTTGAGGATAGAGGCTGCTTTCTTAAGCCACAGCCTCTTGTAGATGTCCTCGATAGAGTGGATTCTGATGCCCGTGATGTCACAGGCCGTTAACAACCCTCTGGAGTTTTTTCTTGTTCTGAGAGTTGGCACCTCCATACCAGGCAGTGATACAACCAGCGGAATGCTCTCTATGGTGCAACACCTGGAGACGTTTACGAGAGTCTTCGGTGGTATACCAAATCTCCTCAAACTTCTCAAAAAGTATAGCCGCTGGCGAGCCTTCTTCATGATTGCATCGACATGGAGGCTCCAGGACAGTTCCTCAGAGATGCTGACACCCAGGAATATGAAGTTCTTGACCCTCTCCACTACTGAGCCCTCGATGAGGACTGAGTCATGTTCTCCTGACTTTCTCTTGAAGTCCACATTCATCTCCTTGGTTTTGCTAACTTTGAGTGCAAAGTTATTGGTGTGGCAGCATGTAATGAGCTGATCTACCTCCCTCCTGTTCGCTTCCTCATTGCTCTTTGTGATTCTGCCCACAAGCAAGATGTTATCAGCAAATTTGTAGATAGCATTGGAATTGTCATTTCAGGTAAAATCATATCTCCACCAAACATACATCTTACCAAAGATCGAATTTGATAATATAAAAACAAAGAATTCTTAACAATACCAAAACCTTCCCTTATCTGATTAAAAGATAAAAATTTACCCTCTTTAAAACAATCTCCCAAATTTTTCACACCTTTAAATCTCCAATGCAATAAACTTCGATTATGTATTGAAAAACAAATAAGTTGATTATTATACAATGGAGTCAAAGCCAATAATTTACCCCTAGAGCCTGTCATTTTATTTTTCTTTATCCATAACTTCATTAAATGTTTTAGTATAGGCACATTATATTGTTGTAACAAATTTATATTCCATCTAAACAAAAATTGATGTATTTCAAATTCAGAAATATTTGCCATCTCAATTTTGGCCCAACTGGGAGGCCATACCAAATTCATCAATGAACTCATAAATTTAAGTTGGGCTGCTTCATAATAATTTTGAAAATGTGGTAAACGTAATCCCCCTAACTCATATTTCCAAGTTAATTTATTCAAAGCTACTCTCGAAAATTTACCCCTCCATAAAAACTTTTTATTCAAATCTCAAAAAAAAATATTATCAAGTAACTGACCACTTTTTCTAATCCATGACCATTAATGCTCTTACTCAGGGTGCTGGCCCTTGGCCAGCTTCTGGGTCCCAAGAAGGCCTTTGTGTCTGGCTTGAGCCTTGTGCGATGTTGGACCTTGCATCACAGGCTGATGAACCAAATATTTTTTTGGCCTGCCCTGGATTAACTGTTTAAAAGCCTCTCCCAGTTCTGCTTAATTTCTAGACACTTAAACCTAATGTTTTGCTGGAAGGTAAATAAATATCATGGTTCCCAAGTCACTGCATGCAGTCTGTGATGTAGGTCCAGGTATGTAACTGGAAAAGAATCTAAAATATAATTTCCATTTCTCCTTTATTTACATTTCCTTAGCTCAGTATCTTTGTAATAAGACTAGCAAATATTTTAACCAAAACATTCTAAATCCACAAGAGTATCTCAGAAATTTGCTCATCATTTATATGGTAATATACTCCATACTGCAATTTATTGAATAATATTGTTTTCAACTCAATGTTGCTTCTAGAACCATTTGGAATTTAACACAAACCTTGAGAATCTTTGCTTTAAAAATTGGTATTAAATTTTACTTTATGAAAATAAAAATATTGTGAAAACTTGTTGCATGTTAAAGAGATTTTTTTTATACCCTGAAAGTAAATTGGCTCAATAAATTTACATGCTCATCTTTCTTCAATACACGAAGTTACAAATAAGTTTCTTTGCAATGGCTGTGGTTAATAGAAACAGTGGTACAGTCTGTCAATGCAGTACATTTCTTATTATCTGAAAACCACAACAGAAGTTCTCAGTTATCTGAAATTTTGAAAGTTGAAAGAAAAAAGATATTTTCTTAAATTTATGCATTTATCTTATTTTGTAAAGCAGAGATCACGTTTTTTTTGTGCTAAGAATTAAACATTATTTTATGCTTGAAAACCTTCCGTTGTTTTTTCTTGTTGTTTAACTGTTGATACAAGTATTCTGCCAATGCTACTGGGCTCCTTAAAGCTATTTCTCAGTTATCCGAAAAATCCAGTGAACCGAGGGACTTCTAGTCCCAAACATTCTGGATAATTGGAAATGCACAGTAGTAAAAACACAATGTTGGAGAAACTCTACAGATCAAGCAGTGTACTTAAGATGCAGAATCATCGTTTTGGGCTTGAGCCCTCATCAACGTATGCTGCCTTGATCCCTTGATGAAGGGATCAAGGCTGAATCGTTGGTAATGCATCTTTACCTTTGTTATATAAAGAACACTATTTAACCTGAGGAGCTTCTCTATTATTGTGCTTTCATTTCAACGTGCGGACTTCATATTTTACTGTAATCTGTCAATAGTCAGGCTTGCTATATTTTCAACTAGATGAAATGGCTTGTGGGTAGAATGGACAGGTGGGCTATTTGCTCTACTTCCAGTGGTAAGATTTTGATGCTTGATGGAACTTTCCTTCAAGAAGATTGGATCAGGGATAATTTCAATTTGTTGAGAAGCAGAAACAATAAATAATCTAATGATCTATCAGGTGATTCAGGGTCAAGTACTGCCCAGGAGTTTGGGACTGTCGTTCAAGGAAAAAAATTGGAAAATTGGGGATTCCCAACAGAAATCCCAATAGGCAGCTATGTTCCTAATTAAATACAGAATCTCACTTCCAATGGAGAACAGAAATTCTTGAATTCTCAATGAAACTCAAAATAAATTTTGAACTGACAATAATTCTAATTCTTCCAGCTTTTCTTCCTCCCTCCCTCTATCACTTAACCTGAACAATTTAACTGTTTTGATATTGTTGAAATGACTGTGGGTTTTAAAGGCTTCACTTCTGCAACAGGAAGAACGTGACTGTGGACTTACTGGCGTGAACAGAGAACTCAAAGAGCCGACGTGAATTGAAGTTACTCCAAGTTGCCAATCAGAACTGTTTGTTTATTAAGCCTGCCTGGTTAAAAAAAAATCAGCCAGAATCTTATTGAACGGGGTGGGGACGAGGGATCAAATGCCCTGCTCCAGCTTCTGTTTCTGATGTTCCAAAATCCAGGTACACAGAGAAGTGAAAATGGAGCGAGGCGAGAAAGAGTTGGCAAACTTCCAAGGAGATTATCAACCAAAGGAATCTCCTCAATTTAGGTAGGTGCCAAGACCAGTAGGATACTTTCTGACCATTGACAGGCAAATAAAGAGGATGACGAAGTAGAAGTGGCCCAAGCAACTCAGGCAAATCAGGGTACATGCCAATGCCACATTTACAAATGTGTGGCTGCTGTGTGTCTGCAAAGCCTGATGTGCGATAATGAATTGTACACTGGGAACATTCAGAGTAAATTAGATGAAGAATGTTCTGCCAAATGGGACTGGGCCTGTCAGAGGCAACGGTCCTAATAGCATTTAAGGTTAGAAACATGCTCATTAATTGTCGAGAAGCAGTGAAGGGTCAAAGGAGCATCATTTTAAAATTATTCACCATTATTCTACTGTTTATATCATCAATATAAATAGTAGAATATTTACATATCTTTTTCAAAATATTGTGGGTAGAACAACCTATTAATATGAGGAACAGAAATCATGTGAAAACAGTTACAACGGAAAAGTTCTTTCGTTGGCATGGTGGGTGACAGAATGATTAATGGTGAGAATATACTGCCAACAAAACGTCGAGTGAAACATTTATGGTTAATAGCTGCATTAATCTGTGGGTTAGCCAGTAAAATGTGTCTAAATATCTTTTCTAGCCCAAACATATGGCGGGCAAAGAGGAGCAGAACATCTGTCACCCATGAATGTTGTGTTTAAAAAGGAAGCGAAAGTGTAATCTGTGTGGAACATTAAAATAAAACAACTAAGGTGGTCATTTGACAAATCAGTTGGTTATTTATATTAGTTATAAAGTATTTCAAGATAATAATAATACAAGTTATGATTAATATGCTTGTATAATATTTATGCTGTCTCAATCTTAACTCTCACGCCATACCATTCATTATTACTGCATGCACGGCAGTTATTTGCTACCATCATTAACCATTCACCGTTGCCATTTATTAACTCTACGGGCCAATAAATCAACTACTTATCAGCTTTTTAAAAGTACTAAGAAATACACTTGAATGATTGTCCCAATCAAACCATGATGCAAGCAACCCAGTTTTATTGCCCTAATCCCATCCATTTCCAAATCATTCTCGTTGCATCATTATATCAGTGACCACACAATGGTCGGCACTTCTGCTATTTACACAGATCGCACTAAAGATATGAGCAAGGAGAGGCAGGTCAGTGTTAATAAACAGGGTGCTACAGGCAGCACCGCTCCAGTGACTCAGGTTCAGCTCTGATCTCTGATGCTGTCAGTGTGGAGTTTGCAGAGTCTTCTGGTGAGCACGTGGGTTTTGTGAAGGCTCTAGTTTTCTCCCACGTGTTGGAAGAGTATTGAGCTACCATAGAGTACCCCTATTATTTCCTTACCTATTTTCCAGGTAACACGCAATAAGCAAACTGCTGTGGCAGCTCACCAATCAGACTTACTCAAAGACAGGCTGGCCTGGAGATTCAATTTTCAAATTATATTTATCGAACCTAAACTAGGTAAAGCCTCTCAATATTGTGTGAAACTCCACAGATTGATAACAGAAAATAAAATTACAAATAAGATGGGTTTTCAATTTTTCTCTTCCCCTCCCTTATTACATAACTCAAATATATTTTGCATTAATTAGTGCTGAAATCGGGGCCTTTACCTTCTTGGTCATTCACGGCAGAAGAGAGGGAAGCAATTAGTGCATCAGCTACAGGAGAAGAACATAAGGCAAGGAGGGAATAAGAGCAAAGAATCAGGAATTAGTTGACACAATCAGATTAAGAAAGATTAAATATTAGTCAAACTGTGGCAAAGTGAATTAACTAATAATAACTATTAATTAACTAATAACTAATAATTACAGGCCACACATTGAGTTTCAATGATTAAGCTGGAATACCATGAAAAGAGAAAACAAGCAGTGGTTTAATTCAGTTAAATGTTTGCTTTCTGTAGGCTATTGCAGCCGACAGAGAAAGACTAGGTGGAGAGAGAAGTCATTGCAAGGAATTTGCTATACATTTTTCTCATCCAAATGCCCCGGAAATCTTGCACCGATAATCGGAAACATCAGAAACATGAACATGTGCATGATTTCAGACATTTCATATTAGTTTTGGTTTCCCACAAAATACGCAGACAAACGTCAGCTTTGTCGTTCATAGCATTTTGAAAATCCTAAATTCCTTGTTTCTGTAAGAACTTGAGGCAGAAGGAGCAGAAATAGGCTGTTCATCCCATCCTGTCTGCCCTGCTCATTTTCCCACTCAGCCCCAGGCCTTCTCACCATAACCTTTACCGCCCTGGCTAATGAAGAACAATCACCCAATGACTTGGCCTCCTCAACCACTTGTGGTGACAAAATTCCACAGATTTACTACCCTCTGGCTCAAGAAATTCTAAACAGATGCCCTTCAATCCTGAAGTTGTGCCCTCTTGTGCTACACCTTTTTCTTTCCACTCACATACCACTTTAAGCATTTTCTATGCCAAAGGTGCTCTGTGATGAGCAAGGGATTGCTTAAGGTGGCATGTGGGTGGAAAGAAAAAGTTTGAAAACCACTATTTTAATTGTACCTACTTGACTTGTTATGTGCACGGTTTCATAACTCCAAAGGAAATGGACCAATGACAATTTTTCTCAAGCACAATATTTTAGTAACAATTGGGTCGAGCAGTGATTCTCAACCTCCCTTCCCACTCGCATACCACCTTAAGCAATCCCTTACTAATCATGGAGCACCTATAGCATAGGGATTACGTAAGCGAGAGGAAAGAAAAAGGTTGAGAACCACTGGTCTAGACTCTCCCGGCATGGGAAACAACTTTTCCAGGCCTTTCAATGTGCAAAATGTTTCATTGAGATCACTCTCATTCTCCTGAGTTCCAATGAGTATAGGCCAAGAGCTGTCAAACCATCCTTATAAGATGACCTTTTCATTCCCAGCATCATCTTTGTCAGCACAGGAACTCTAAACTGCTCACAATATTCCAAGTGAGGTCTCACTGGTGCCTTATAAAGCCTCAACATCACACCCCTTCTCTTATATTCTATTCCTCTTGGAATGAATGCCAGCATTGCATTTGCCTTCACCACTAACTCAACCTGCAAATTTACCTTCAGGGTATTCTGCACGAGGACTCCCAGGTCCCTTTGCATTTTCTCCCCATTTAGAACATAATCCGCCCATTTACTACTTCTATCAAAGTGCAAAATGTACACTTCCCGACATTATATTTCACTGACTACTTCTCTGCCCCTTTCCATTTAATTTTCACCAAAGGGCAGCTGTGGCCATGTCCTGAGATTCAATCTATAGTTTAAATGAGGAATATGTCGCAGCATCATGAACATTGCTGAACACTGAACCATTAATGTGGTTGAGGTTTTCATTGCTAATATTGTACGTGTTGTATATGTGGTTTCACTGTTAGCTGTAATTACTTGGTCTTTCCACCTAAATAATGATCATACATGGCAGTGATCATTGGAAAATTGATTTTTTTTAAAGGTGTTGGCAGATTGCTATTATTAAACAGGCTATAATCTCAGGAACAATTTATTAGAACATATCTGATGAAATGCCAGCCTGTTTAGCCACAGGGACAGATTCACATTTGTACATTACTGTGCTGGTGGTTCACTGTCCTTCCTTAAAACTCACAGTCAAAAATGTGTAAAGAGTGACCTAGAAAATGTCATGGTCCCATGCTCCCATTTACAAATATATGAAAACACTGCAAAATACAACAAAAATACAGAATTTGAACCTGCAGGCAAACAGAACCTCATACCATCAGGACCCTCAGCAAAGCAGTTTTCAATGCAAGTTTAATGAGCATCTCCCTTATAAGTGTATCAATGCCAAACAAAATTAAATGGTGTAAATATAAATATTTTGGAAACAGAGATAACAAAATAGTTGATTTGATGGTTTGTTCTTTCACATTTTTAGATCTTCCCTTTTTTAGGAGTTCTATTTTCCACTTTTGACAGACTTCTCCATCTCTCTGCTCTCCTAAAGTAGTTTAATTCTCTGTCGGATTTAATCCTCCAGACACTGGATTTCCTATTTTCATTAACTAGGTTGTAACTATTGTGTAAGGCCTGATATTCATCAAATGGGAGGACTTGTACTCCTGTTCAACATCCATAACCACAGAGAGTTCAAGGGTCTGAACTCTCCCCTTCTCAGACTGGGAAGTTGAAGGGAGCTGTTAGTCATGCAATGTGCTCAAGTGGCAACAGACACGGGGTTTACTCCAATCAGGATTGTTTGGCTCCACTCCGTGGTGAATTTGGCTGAACTCAAACTGAATCTGTGCTTCAGTTTATCTAATTTCATATTAATGTCAAAAATTGGCCTCCAAATTCCTCCAAAACTAAAATCTAACCTGCACACTTCATAGATACCACAGTCAACAGGCTGCAGCAATGGTTTGTGGGCTTTAACTGAGGAGAAATGGTAGTGCCTTCAAAAGGCACTCACCATGGCAGCCACAGGGTAAGAAAGAAAAAGCATGAGGCTGGTTGGGGGAGTTAATGGAAGAGTCTGCTGAAGGAGACCCCTTCCTTACCCTGCAAGTGGCAGGATCATGTCATCAATTCACAGAAGCCATGATATATACAAGGGCCTCTGGCAACAAAGTTATGATGAATTTTTAAAAAGTGGATGATTTTTAACATACAAGAATAATTTCCCAATGAGATATTTTCAAACAATTTCACTATGATATACCCCATGTTGAATGGTAATTTCAAAAGTCACAATGCTTTAACATGTTAACTAATCATGTTATCACATCCATAAAATAAGATAGGGAAATTACATTGATGCTGGGCCCAATTTCCCAATGGGTAGATTTGAAACTTCAAAACATGCCCCCGTCAAAATAGATGAGCCTTATGCCCAACTTGTGCTAAGAAAAATGGGCGCAAATGTTCTTTTTTCTAATCTAGCTTCTGGGTTTCTTGCCAGAATTCACACCTAGAATTTTGTTTCTTTTAAACTCGACAACATAATATTTCCACCATTGTCTGCATCTCTTTGTCATTCTATCAGATTCCATGCAGATAATGTTAACAGATTGCACTTGGTCCTTGAACACACAGCATGCCTATGCATTCACCTTTTCACTCTCCCACCTCCTTCCCCCACCCATCCAACTGCAGCACCATCTCCTCCATCCCTCCTGATACTAGACTATAAATCTCTCATTGAGCAGATAATGAACTCCAAAGCATTCCAAGTCTGACAAAACCAATTCACATTTTAATCACCACAGCCCCCCAACCCCCATTTCAGAAAATGTCCTCATGAATCCAGCACATTCTGGTAGGAGTTAGAAAAGACATTCACTTCACAATGTTTTTAATCTGCCTCCCCCCTCTATTTTGTGTTTCATGGTTTCTATTCACTTATTTTGTCTTTCTCAGATTTTTTTTTTAAAAGATTGCCTGCTGTTAATGCTTGCCAGTTCCATTTACTTATTCTTTTTGAGTTGTAACATTTTCAATTGTCATGAAGTGATATAAAATGGCTTCTTGAGATGGGTCAACACCTTCTGAAACAGCTGCAAGATTTCACTGCTGAATTGATTTGAATCCAGTGTCATCTTGGCCTTGCCTGCGACTTCCCACGTAGGTCAGTGACATTTAATGAAGTGTCAGGGCACCAAAAATCAACAACGTACAACTAATTTGGATTTTAGTAGCAGCAACTTTGCTTTTATGCATTTATTGCTGGACAATTGTTATAAGAATTTGTTTGCAGCCAAGGGATATCACAGAATCCTTGGATTGTGTACAACCCCAGTTAATTCATGACTATTACACTAAGACCACATATTAATGTCTGGAACCCTGATCCACATCCAGAAAATGGAACTGGAATGAGGTTAACTGATAGCATTCATTAGCACTAATCTGCTGAGTGTTGTAAAGCTCTCCATGTAGTTAACATTAAAAATTTACATTTAGTAATTCATTTGTATAAATCTGGAAGGGATGGCGGGAATCAATACTGTGGAACTGAAAATGAGCTAAGCTGGAGTAGCGGGGCTTCTGCCCATTTCCAGATGTTTTAGTTCCTGGCAGGAGATTCACCTCCAATCTTTTCATTGGGATTTTTTGGTTTAACCTGGTGCATTTCCCTAACGTCAAGCACCTCATAAAGGATGTTTCAATGATATTAAAACATGAAAAATTGAGCTCCAATGTTACATTCCAACTCGTAAATTACGAAAATCTGTAGACCCCGCAGTTGAAGTAAAAATGCAAAATGCTGGAGAAGCTCAGCAGGTCAAGCAGGATCCTTTATGTAGCAAAGGGAACGATACAGAACCGGCGTTTCAGGCTGGAGCCCTTCGTCAAGGTAAGAGAGGATGCTGGCAGGCGTCCAAACAAAAAGGTTGGGGGGGGGGAAGGCGGGGGATGATGGGTTTCATTTCCTCTGCCACATTTCACAGTTTGCTGCTCCTTTGCTGTATTCGGGGAACTATCCAAACTTCCTGGATACTGTTCTTGCTGTATACTGTTCTTGTAGCTGAAAGGAGCAAATAAGGAGGGCACAGGGACTTCCTACCAATCAAGGTTTCCCAGAGTGTCAGTATTCATAGAATTTATCCTAGCATTATTCCTTACAGAAATCTCCTGCAGAAGCATCTGGCTGTAGTCCTGGAGAGATGCTGCCTTGTACAAAGATCGCATCTCCTGCAGGTACCTCTGACTCCTTGGAGCATTCTGCAATTCTTCCCCACATTTTTTAGCAGCCATTCAGAATGTAGCAATACCCCCAGAGCTGAATGAGTGTTAATTGTATTGTATGGGCTGGCATCAGAGGTTATAGCTGTGAGATTAAGTGTTGGGAACAGCAAGAACTTGAAATTGAAAATTAAACTATCTGTGGGATTTTTAAAAGGAGTGAAATTTGTTTTAACATCATGAATGCTTAATAAAGCAATTTCAAGACCAGGATATTTGTTGTGCATTTCAGACGGATCTAAGAGCATCAGGAAAATAAAGAGGAATGGGCAAAATATGTCAGTTTTCTGGCCGCCTCCAGTTCTCAGATTGCTTATATCCCTCTTATCCCATCATATGCGTTAGGTCTTAAAGGGCCTGGAGACTAGGTGGCGACTTGAGTCTCCGCTACGTCTCCTGGAGACTAGCCAGGTCTCCAGAGAGTCGCGGGAAATTCAAACATGCTCAAGACTTTGAGACCTTTTCCAGTCTCCAGTAGGTCTTGGAGGCGTCACCGCGACGTCTCCATCAGTTGCGGCGACGTCGCGGAGACTAATTTTGTCCGCGACTGGGGAGACGTCCCTGTGACGTCTCCGGGACCTGCTGGAGACCAAGGAGACGTTGCGGCAACGTCGTGGAGACGTCTCCCCAGTCGCGGACAAAATTAGTCTTCGCGGAGACATCGCCACAATTGAGAAGACGTCTCGGAGAGGTTGCCGTGACTGCCAGGTGAATTGGTTGTCACCTTGTCTGGAGACGTCTCGGACGTCGCCCTGGCGTCGCCTTGGGGAGAGAGAAAGCCATTTTTTGGTCTCCCGAGTCGCCCGAGTAGCCGCGACTGATCAGTCGCAGCAGTCACGACAACGTCTCTGCCAATGAGATACCAGTGTAAGGTATCCCCTGACCCCACCCCTCCAATTTTAAGATCATCCTTTACAGCTATCACTCCTCCAGTTTTTTAAGTCACCTGCCTTCATATACCTTCCAGATCAATTTCTTTGTTCATTAAAACCCTACAGTATAGACTAATGATGCTCTATAAATGTTGATTTTTTTTGCCATACTTTGGAAAATAGAAGAGTATGAGAAAATAATTCTTGAGGAATTGATCTTTTCTACATATTCTTTCCTCTACTTTTCCTGACCCAATATTAGATCCTGCTTACTGTCGCTTTATAAGGGGTTCATCCAACCAACCCTGCCCTTGATTGGCCTCTGACAGCTGAAGACTGGGACTGCCCTCATGGTTCATTAAGAACAGGAACCCTTATTCTGAACAAGTGACCAATTTGTTATAATGCAGTTTGCAACATCAATAGCAAATAAGCAAAAACGTTCCCCAAATTGAAAATTTCACCAATTAATCTCCCATTCTAATTTTGAAAAAAAATAATTATCTCATGAAAAAAAGTGAGATGATATTCCATCTAGAAGGTGAGCGTTTCCCAGGAATTTTAAAGACAACAAGGAATAAAAGTGAAAATATGTTTTCGCCTTTACTAAAAATATCGTTTGAAACGGGAGGAGGAGCCAACAGAAAAAGATTTGTACCGTCAGAGAGTGATTCATAGTCATAGTCGTATTCGTCATCTTCATCTTCCTCCTCATCGTTGTTGGAGGTACTTGAGGCAGTTAGGTTGCCGTTACTGGACTGAGCTTGCAGATTTGCAAGTTGATGTGCCTGCAGGGTTTAACACGGCACCAGTGAAACAAGTTCTACATAAAAACATACTCACGCATACATATTCATGCATAAACACGCGAGGCTGCACTGCTTCTCATAAAGAGTTAAGGAAATCTGGTACACAGTTCCACCTCTGCCCCCCCCCCCCCCCCCCACCAGATTACTGGGGCTGGGATCGTTTTTAAAAGCTGCACAAAGAACTAAGGCAGTTGCTGAATGGTGTGATCAAGGAGTTGATCGGCCTATCACTTCAAAAGAAACAGCAAATTACATCCCCTTTAAAGCTCTGCCTGTATGAGAAAATCTCCAGGAATCATGTAAAAATTTGCAGTCATGCAATTCCGGGGAGGTGCTGGAACTTAATGGGACGAGGTGACAGAGCATGGTGCAAGGAAACTGGATTTACATTCATGTAAAGCCCTTTCTACATTTGTTTTGCTTTGATAAAAAGGAAAGCAAAACATGTAGATCATGAACATTTATATACACGAGAAAGTGTTACTGCTTGGCAGTGTGTGAGTGCTAAGGAATGAAACAGATTTTGCAGTTTGGTTATTGCGAATCTGAAGCAAGAATTGTGAAGTCAGATTTTTTTAAAAACTGCTGAATAAAGATATCATTCCACAGCATTTAAAGAAACCTCAGTGAAACACTCCCTACTGAACTAGAATGGGATTTTTGACATCCATTATCTCAAAGATTTACTGCGAAATTGAGTGATGTTCAGTTACAGTTGGCCAAAGCCTAAATAGCGTTTTAGGAAATACTGAACTATATTTTTAACTTGTTCAAAAGTATCAATAGCACCATTTAAAAAGAAAACAAACCCTGGCTGCTGTGTATTTACTTCAGACTCATAATTGAATGATAATTTTGATCAGAAAGTTGGAAAGCAGATTTCAGAGACAGTAACAGAATTTATTGTCACGAACATGTCATGTAAATTCAATGTTTCACGGGAGCATCACAGTGTAAACATTTATATAAACCACCTTACAAAATAAATTCAAACAAAAATTGTTCAAGAAAAATTCAAAGTAAGGCAGTATCTGTGTTTCATTGTTCATTCAGGAATCTGATGGCAGCGGGGAAGAAGCTGTCCTTGTGCTGCCGAGTGCTCGTCTTTAGGCTCCTGTACATTTTCCTGATGGTAGCAGATTGAAGAGGGCATGGCCTGGGTGGTGGGGGTCCTTGAGGATAGAGGCTGCTTTCTTAAGTCATCGCCTCTTGTCGATGTCCTTGATGGAGTGAAGACTGGTGCCCGTGATGTCATAGGCTCAGTTGACAACCTAACCTCCTGCAGTTTTTTCTTGTCTTGAGCGTTGGCACCTCCATTGATTCAACCAGACAGAATGCTCTCCACGGTACACCTGTAGATTTTGAGAGTCTTCAGTGACATACTGAATCATCTCAAACTCCTCGCAAAGTAGAGCCACTGGCAAGCCTTCTATGTGACTGCATCAACATGGAGGCTCCAGGACAGATCTTTGGACACCCAGGAATTTTAAGTTCTTGACCATTTCCATTGCTGAGCTCTCGATGCGGACTGGTTTGTGTTCTCCTGACTTCCTCCTGAAGCCTACAATCATTTCCTTCCTTTTGAGTGAAAGGTTGTTGTGATGACAGCACTCAACGAGTTGATCTCTCTCTCTCCTCTCTGCATCTTCATTGCCATTTGTGATTCTGCTGGCAACCATGATGCCATCAGCAAATTTGTAGATGGCATTGGAATTGTGCCTGGCCACACAGTCATGGGTGTATAATGAGTAGAGCAGTGGGCTAAGTACGCATCCTTTATGTGGACCTAGGTTGATCGTCAGTGAGGAGAAGACATTGTTTCTCAATTCGTACCCACTGTGGTTTTCCAATGAGAAACTCAAGGATCCAGATGCAGAGAGAGGTGCAGAGGCCCAGGGTTTGGAGCTTGTTGACCAGTACTGAAGGAATATTGGGTTTGAAGCCGAAGGGTAGTTGAATAAGAGCAGCCATATGCATGAGTTGCTGTTTTTGAGGCGATCCAGAGCTGAGTGAAGAGCCAGTGATATTATGTCTGCTGTGAAGTGATTGTGACGATAGGCTCATTGCAGTGGGTCCAATTCTTTGCTTAGGTACGTGTTAATTCTGCTCATGACTAACCTCTCAAAGCATTTCATCACAGTAGACACTACTGGGTGATAGTTGTTGAGGCAACCCACTCTGCTCTTAGACACTGGGATGATTGATGTCCTTCTGAAGCAGGTGGGAACCTACGACTACAGCAGTGAGAGATTAAAAATGTCTGTGAACACTCCGGATAGTTGGTTAGCACAGATTTTCAGGGCACTGCCAGGTACGCCATCATGGCCTGATGCTTTGCGAGGGTTCACCCTTTTGAATGATGTTCTGATGTCACCCTCAGTGACAGATATCACATGGTCCTCATCCTTTGCAAGGATTTTCATAGGTATTGTTGGATTTCCCTTCTCAAAGCAGGCATAGAAGGTGTTCAGCTCATTGGGTAAAGCATCACAGTCATCTACAGTGTTTGCCCTCGCTTTGTAGGCTGTAACGGCCTGCACTCTCTGCCATAGCTGGCGTGTATCTGTCTCTGTTTCATGCTTCCTCCGGAATTTCCACTTTGTTTCAGAGATAGTCTTCCGCAGGTCGCACCTGACTTCTTGTAGAGAGCTGGATCCCCAGTCTTAAGCGTCCTTGTTCTTACCCTCAGTAGAATGCGAATCCTCTAATTCATCCAATGCCACTGGTTGGGAAAGTACCAGTAAGTGCGCTTGGGCACATGCTCGTCCATGCTTGGTGTCACCTGTTGCATATTCATTCAGGTCTGAGGATGAGTCCTTGAATATGGTCCTCTTCCTTCTCCTCAAGGAATTAGCATTGGCCGGCCTGTACTCTCATTTAGAAGTGGGGAAAGTCAAGTGGCTTCACAAAATGACGTGCAATTGCCACCCTCCTGATTTCCCTCAAAATGTTGTGACAAAAGTGAGTCATCATTTTAAATGTGGATACCAAAGTAAAACTCTGGTCACCTAGAAACACATTCCTTTTGGGCAGTAGAGCATGCTGCAGAACATATTTGCTTCACTGGCTTGAATGGACTGCTTCCCAAGGTGAATTACATTCTTGCCAATAGGCTGATCGCTGTGAACACTGGCCTGGTTTCATGTGAACTTTCATAACGTTATCTAGCTCTAAACAAGGTAAATTATGGTCTGCAAAACTCTCAGTTAAGGCAAGTGCTTTAATCTACTGGAAATAATCTTACCTTTTGTTTAAGTATATCCACTGGAGTCTGATGGGCTTTCAGTTTTTTGTTTTTGAGGAGGATTTTTCCTTTGAGTTGCCATACGGATGGGAGCATTGGATTATCTGCAAAATCACTCTCAAACAAAAATTTTGTCACCAGCTTGTCACCAAATACAGTCTACAAAAAAAGATCAGAGAAAGTTCATGTCGATGTAGATTTCAGCTAACCTATCAGTTGCTGTAGAGGACCAGCCCAGGTTGTAGAGTCCAAATACTTACCTTAACAATTTCTGCCATCTTCCGCTGCTGTGGCAATGAGCAGTGATTCTCAATTGACAAAATCACCGGCATCTCAGAGTTTACAAAGGCATTACGATTGATTGATTCTACGACATCCTGCACAAAGTACAACATTCGAACCAAGTTACCAATAATCGTGATCTGCTTTACATCAAACACATGCTCAAATATTTTCCAGCAAACTAAATCAAATTGCACCTTAAATGGGATCCTGGTGGTGAGAGTGTGGCCATGATATATGATTGGCATTCCATCGTCTCCATCCCAACAATCCAGCTCAACACTTCGACATCCCTGCAACAGCACCTGAAAATGGGAAACCAGCAATAACTGACAGGAGAATTCATAAGGCTCTGAAGAAGAATTCAAGGAGGAAATGAAAAGACAAGAGTGAGAAAATTAGACTTTTCAGGGAGCCCGTGGAGAGAGGTTCAAAGAGAGAAATAGCGTAAGAGAAGGGAGCAGAATTAGGTCAAGGATTGGGGCAGAAAAAGGATGTAAGTCAGGACATGATGAAAAGAGCAAGAAACAGACAAAAGAGTTGTGGGAGACGGACGGATGCAGAAAAGATCAGACAAAATAAGGGAAGAATCAAGTGGTTCAGTCGGAATAAAACACACAAGGGGAGGAGAGTCAAGTATAGAATATATGATACCTGGCTGTAAAGTTCAACCGAGGATTCTCCTTTCAGTTGATGGCCAGTAAGGTAGGTATTGTGAGAGGATTCGATGTAATAGTACGAAAGTGGATACTGTAAATCTTCAATGTTGACTTGGGATTCATCATTCTTTGAAGCAACATTTTCCTTGTCCATTAGAAACCTGAATATAGTTGTTCATAAAGGATACTCAACGTAAAAAAAGATACATAAATATCAACAAAATAGAGTTGCTTATTGAATACACATTTCTATTTCTTCAGTAAATATCACCTACTGCCCTTCCATTTTTCATCGTGCCAATCACCTATTGATCTGCACAACACTGACATCATCTTACATTAAAACGCTGCCTGCACAATGGGAAACAGTGTTAATGATGTCTTGGATTCTGGAGGGAATGAGGGCCAGTGAGCGTGGCAACTTTGGAATTCACCTTTACAAGGTCTTATTTATTAATAGTAGGTTAAAAAAAATTGGGCCTTCAGGATCAGAAAACGATAGCAGTGTGGAGATGATTCACACACCAGTGGAACAGCAGTTAGAGTGTACAGTTATAATCAGGGGTGAGAGCTTCTGTGCTGTTGGCCTTTTCTCATGCTTTAGAATTCAAATAGTCCATCTGTATAATTAAGCCATGCATTACCTTGCAAACCCTTCAAATGACATCAGTCCCTGCTGGCGCATGTTGACAGATGGTTCAAATTTCTGGGAGAGAAGGAATAATTACGTTTACTGTTTAAACAGAATAGTTTTCTGTATGATTACAATGACTAACATAGGCACTGGATAGAGTATGAGACTTGAATTGTGTCTCTGGGGTACATAATGAAGCTTGTTTATCACCATATGTATGAAGTTACTGATACTAAACCACCCTGAAGTCCAAGAAGTGACATTAGTAAAATCAGCCCTGTCAAAATCTTTTGAGGTCACTCATTTTCAAACAGATTAAACCAACAAATAAGAAAAAGCTATAAAACAGGTTGAGTTTTGAAGGCTCAAGGACCTCAGATTTTTTTAAAAATTTAGACCTACAGCTGGTAATAGGCCATTTCGGCCTACGAGTCTGTGTCACCCAATTTACACCCCACTAACCTACGCCCCCGGTACGTTTTGAATGGTGGGAGGAAACTGAAGCCCCAAAGTACAGACAGCGTGGGATTCAAACCCTGGTCCCAATCACTGGTGCTGTAAAGGTGTTGTGCTAACTGCTATACCAACTGTGCCACCCAAGGTACATTTTGGACAAGACCAGAAACCCTTCACTTTCTGTAGCACCATCTTCTGGCTTATTGGGGCATATTATCTGCTGCAGAAGGACTTGCATAAAAATGGCGGAGCAACAATTAGTGTAGCTACCTCACAGCTGAGGTGAAGTGTGTGTGTTCCCTCTGTGGTTGTGTGGTTTCCAGGAAATAAGCTCAAAACATCACAAAGAAAAATCCCCTCAATAGAATCTGTGTATTTCTCCAGCTGTCTCAGGAGGGTGCTAAATATCAAAGGGTTCATCCCACCCTCGTCACACTCCCTTTTCCCTTCTTCTATCAGACAGGTGCTGGAGAACACGAAGCTGCAGGTTGAAAGATTGTTCCTTTCCTATTGGTATCAGCGTCTTGAATGGATCTCACGTCGGCAAAAGATTATTGAAATTTCCTCTATTCATGACTCTAGTTGACCACCTGTTACTTTATTTCTTTCTTATAATTGCACTTCTTGCTGTACGAGTTGGATTGCAAAATGAAGCTTTTTACTGTCCTCCAGTACACGTGTCAATAAAACTATTCAGCTCATTCATCACATCCCAAAGTGGTGCTTGTAGGTTAACTGGCTATTGTAAATGACCTCATTAGTGAAGGCGAATAGCAAGAAGAATCAAAGTGGAACTGATGAACACGCGAGAGAATAGGACTGCAGGGCACAGTAAGAAGGGGATGGGACCAATGGGATAACTCCCCTGTGAAGCAGCATGGCTCAAATGAGCCAAAAGGCCGCCTCGCGTCACAATATATATCAAATACAAAATTAAATAAGCTAGCAATTGGCAAATTTCTGTTCCAAAAGGGAATATATTAAAGGGGATGTTTCGCTTTCAAGTTCAGCAGCATTTGTTTCATGGCATTTACTCTAATTGACTTCATAAAACCGCATAAACTGGTGCAGATCTCCCCGCAGAGGATAAACACCTGAGAAAAGAGTGTCAATCGTCAGTCCAGTCAAATGGGCATTAAAATGCTTTTCAGTCCTGTGCTCTCATTTTGTACCTTGTGCCAAGGTAGGTTTAGGATAATGAATTTGTGAAACCTGAATAATGCTGAGGATTTCATCGTAGGTGTGGTTCTCCCCTTGACAGTTGACCAGGAAGTCATTCAGTTGCTGAATTCCCATTTCACTCTCTCCCAGGGATGCAATTTCCACTCGATTGGTCACGACGCTAGTAGCAGCAATGTAATCGGAAATTTGTCTCTGATTATCTGATATTTGCTGTCGACTCTTTATGAACAGTCCAAGATCTGACACGTTCCTTGTCAAAAGATCTAGACAAACAAGAGTAAAGTCTTTATTATTGATCAGCATTATTTATATGCATGATATTTCAAAGCCATCAGTTAAGAATATACACATATGCATGGGTAGATGCATAGGTTCCAACATTGCTTCAAGAAACCCAACATTTAGAACAACTTTTTGCTACGTTTTCATGGCATTTATTCTAATTTATTTAATCAAATTTTTATTATTTCTTGCTTTTACTATAGGACAGAGAACATAATGTGCAGAAATTAAACAGGCAGAATCTGTGGCGAGAAAAGGATGGTGAAGACTCAAAATGTCCCTCTAAAGGTGATCATTGAATGGGTTCTTGCAGCAGCTTGCTTTTTTGTTGACCAACTCCCGCAGTCTCTTGCATCTCCAAGTGGATAGTAAGACTGTGTGGACTCCTCAGCTGTGGCTACACCATTTCCTACTGCTCTGTATACAAAAGTGTTTAGAAAGTGAACAGAAAGATAAACTCTGTCCAAGTGATTGTGTTTTAACTACAAGTTTATTAAAAATCAATTTCTAATCTTAAATAATTTCACAAGTCCTCCATTTTCTGTCCTGCTAAATAGAATATTTCGGTGTAACCATTTCCTATTTTTGTCTTTGTTTTCCACATCCGTACCCCCATTGGTTTCCACGCTAGACATCTGCCACTATATTGTTCCTGGCTCCTCCTCCTTCCCCTCTCTGTATTCCTCCAACAGTCTGCGTGCAAGTGAGTGGGCATGTGACTGAATGTGCACGTGCAAGGGTGCGCGCGTGTACACAAGGGCGAGGGCGTGCTCATGGGAGTGAATGTGCGCATGCAAGGGTGCGCGTGTGGGCACAAGGGTGAGGGAGTGCTCATGGGAGTGAATGTGCGCATGCAAGGGTGCGCGTGTGGGCACAAGGGTGAGGGAGTGCTCATGTGTACATTCAGGTTCGTTCTCACGAATACTAAGGTGCAGCGAGAAAGTTTGTTTTGCAAACAATCCAGCTGGTCAACCCGTACCCGACCCAACTGTAAAAACAGTACAGGATGTGGACTTGCACTGAAATCAGCAGCATTATTTCGAGGTTAATTACAGTGAGGTTGATCTTGAAAGTGGGGGTGGGAATGTGAGAGTGTGTGAAGAGAAGATCTGCTAGGATCAGCTCACAAAATGCCACCCCCATTCCTTCACCATCTTGAATTTGTGTGCATCTGTGAGTCCATGTACATGTAAACCATATTCCTGTTCCTCTCTCTGCTAATCTCTCCCGCTACTCCTCTCTGTGTGCACTTTTTCCTGCATTTACTATCTCTCTGTACATCCCCTCTGCTCCTCCCCCTCTCTGAATGTGCATCTTTCCCAGGAAATGACGTAAGGGCATATTCAAAGGATATTCCTAAAATGTGAAATCCACAATCAGAAAGTTAGCCTTTACTGATGTCAGAAAGGTGCCCAGATTAAAAAGAGAATGAAATGTCATTGCTGGAGATGACTGACCTAGATCAGGTTGTAGCCCAGTGATGTTCTCGTCTATCGTCAGGTTTGTGTACAATGGAGTAGATTCTGAGCCACTGCGACTGCATGACACGGAATAAAGGTCAAAAAGATCCTTCAGGTCCTTCCGACTTCGTACACTATTCCGTAAACAAACAGAGTGAAATCTTTTTGATATTCACTAAGCATAAGGCATAATTCAATTAAAACATCGTGATAGTTTCCATTGACATGAAAGATTAAAGTACCACTTTCCGTGATTTGGCCCAAATCCCTCTAAAGCTTTTGTAACCATAAATTTATCTAAATAAACATTGTACAGGTAGTCATCAACTTACGACAAGGTTATGTTCTAGCATTCCTATCGCAAGTCAAAAAAAATTTGAAAAGGTCAGTGGGATCAGCGTGGGGACCGACATGGGGCTGTGGGGACAGAGAGTGGGCCAGTAGGATCAGTGTGGGGACCGACACAAGGCTGTCGGGAGAGAGCAGAGCAGTAGGATCAGAGTGGGGACTGATACAGCGCTATCAGGAGACACTGAACATCATAGCCTAGCCCAGCCAAATTTCAAAGTACAGTACGGATTCCAACCAAAAAAAAAAAAATCGCAAGTCAGGGACTCCCAGCTCAATCACTTCCTTTTGTGTGAAATATTTGCCCCTTGTCCTTTTAAACCATAACCTCTAATTTGAGTCCACTATTATGGGATAAGACTATAGTTATTTGCCTTATCTATGCCTGCTATTATTTTTTAAATACCTCTGTAAGATCACCCCTTAACTACCTATGGTCCACAGAACTCAGCCCCTACATCTCCTTACAACTTAAGCCCTCTGGTCTGAAAACATTCTTGTGAATCTTTTCTGCAATCTTACCAGCTTAACGATATATGTCCTATAGCTGGGCAACCAGAGCTGCGGCCAATATTGTGCGCTTATTGCCTTGACTAAAGGCAAGTGCCTCACACGTCTTCACCTGTAAACCCATGTTGCCACTTTCAGGAGCAATGAGCACATTTGCAGAACGCCTTGATCTTGTTTCATAAATGCATCACTTTTCACTTGTCTGAGTTTGTTTCCATCTACTTTTGCTTTGCCCCTTTTCCCAGTTGATCTAGATCTTCCTGTAACATTAGACACCTTCTTCACTGCTCATCATACCAGCAAATCTGTTGTCACCTGCAAAAGTACAAACCATCCCATCTACATTCTCATCTAAGTCATTAGTACACATGAGAAACTGCACTAAACCCACTGGTGGCAAGCTCTAAAATGAAAAACAACCCTTCACTATCATGTTGACTCCATTCCACCAAGCCAATTTTTTTTAATCCAACTGGGCAGATCACACTAGATCCCATGTGATCTCACCCTGTGTACTAGGCTACCAATGTGAGATATCATAAAGCAGGGGTTCTCAACCATTTTCTTTCCACTCATGTACCACTAAGTAATCCCAATGCCATCGGTGCCTTGTGATTAGTAAGGGATTGCTTCAGGTGGGATGTGAGTGGGAAGGGAAGGTTGAGACTCACTGCTTTAGACCCAATTGGCAATGAAATATTTTGTTTGAGAAAAATTGTCATTGGCCCATTTCATTTGGAGTTATGAAACCGTGCATATAGCAAGTCAATTAGGTACGATTATCACCCATATACCACCTGAAGCAATCCCTTACTAATCACAGAGCACCTATGGCATAAGAAATACTTAAAGTGATATGTGAGTGGAAAGAAAAAGGTTGAGAACTACTGTCATAAACCTTGCTAAAGTATATGCAGACAATACTGGCCCCATGCCCTCATCAATCCTCTTGGTCATCTCAGTTAAATTCCTGAGAGACAATTTCCCACACACAAAGCCACACTGACCATTCCTTATCACTCCTTTCCAAATGCAGTTCAATCTTGTCCTTCACCGTCCTCTCCACTAACTGGTGGCAGACCTGCTGACCTTTAGTTCCCTGAATTGGAATTGCAACCCTTCTTGAATATAGCCAGCATTTTAACTTCCTTTTGTAAGTGTTGGGTTTCACTTTCAAAATCTGTTTATTGACATTAATCATTCTCCCATGCCAATAGGAAAATGATCCTGGTATTTCATGCTAGGGCAGTCAAATGAGATCATAGTTACCTGAATGATTTGAAGAGTTCAACAAACTCAACAAAACTCATGTTGCTGTCAGATACCATAAAGTCCTGAAATCCTTTCAGACCGCCTTTCACCCGTCCATGCCAACTGTTACTTCCACGTCTGAAATCAAACAACCAGGTATGATAAAATATCAAGCAATGAAGAAAACAGAAACTGGGTTGTGAGGTAGTGGTGTCAAAAGAGAAGTTATTCTGGATAAGAAAGTGTCCTGCCAGATGGATGAGAGTGTAGGTGGAGAGAAACTGGTCAGGATGTTCGTCCATGAAGAAGCGGATGGCTTTAGGACCTTCCTGGTGTTGGAGGGAATCTGGTTGTTCCAGGAAGAATGATGTTCCAGGCTGGCACGGTTGGTGTAGCAGTTAGCGCAATGCCTTTATAGCGCCAGCGATTGGGTCCGGGATTCGAACCCTAGGCTGTCTGAAAGGAGTTTGTACATTCACCCTGTGTCTGCGTGGGTTTTTCCTGGGAGCTCCAGTTTCCTCCCACCATTCGAAACGTACTGAGGGTGTAGCTTAATTGGGTGTAAATTGGGCAGCACTGACTCGTGGACCGAAATGACCTGCTACTGTGCTGTATGCCTAATTTTTTTTTAATTAAAAAGAAGAGAAAGGCTTTAGGACCTTTCTGGCTTTGGTGAAGAGAAACTGGTTGGAGTTTGCGATTGTCTAAGTAAAATCCCTCTCAACCTGGAGTCATTAAAGCATGGCAAATATATGTTGAGATACTATTTTTTAAAAAGGAGGGAAAGAATGCACTCTAGTAAACCAACATGCATGAGGAAGATTCTGCACTGACTGGAAGATGGTCAGTGCAGTGAGGAAGGGACAAAACAATATAAAAAGTCAAAAGAAAAATAGCCATTTTAATAAGATCAAGGCTGATCCTTTACCTCAATGCCAATTTCCTGTACAACCCCATCCTCTTTGCTGGTAAAGTCTGATATTCCAGCCCTCGGCCTTTGCGTGGGACAACATGCTGGTCCCCAAAAGGACCCATCCCATTTAATATTTTCACGCCCAAAGGAGGATTTTGGATTTCATTTTATAAAAACAGCAATTATTTTCTTTTTGTCCATTTTTATTTCATTTTCATCTTGCTTTATTCTCCAACGTGCCCATTAAATTAATCTGGAGAACGAAGATTTTGCTTCCTGAACACCTTTGGGTGGATTTTATGGATTTTGGGCTGCTGATCACGAAAATCGTCTTAAAACGTTCCTATCATGTATTGTTTTATAGATATAACATCTTGTGATTTCCTATCATAGTTCATTCAGAGTCGGAATCAGAATTTATTGTCATGAACATGTCATGAAATTTGGTATTTTCTCAGCAGCGTCAGAGTGAAAAGATTCATATTATAACCTGTCCTGGGTAAACTTGTACCTCTCACTTTGTTCGTTTTAGATTGGTCACAGTGTTTGAGCTACCGAAAGAAAATAGACACCCACACCGAGAGCAGTTCAGTTTATACCAATGTTTATTACAAATATAAAGCAGGTTTCAAACTACAATATGCAATCCCTTCCCAATTATACTTATCAACGCCTGGACTGGTCCCAACTGCCGAAGCGAGGCAACGACCGCACACTTGTAGTAGGTTGTCGGGGCGCCGGTAGCAGCTTCTCCACCTCGCCCGACCGGGACGTTGGCTGGACTCTAGAAGTAGTTCTTCTTGCTGAGAGATGTTGCCACCTCTCGGAGAGTCTCTCACTTCAGCAGCAGGACCATGGCTTATATTACCCAAAAAATTATTTACTCATAGCTTCTCTCTTTGAATAAATGATTTAATTATCTTCATGGTCTCCTGACAGTCTGCGACCAACAAAAGGCAAGGAGCAGAGTGAAGAGGGCATAGCCTGGGTGGTGGGGGTCTTTGAGAATTGAGGCTGCTTTTTTTAAGGGACTACCTCATGTAGATGTCTTCGATGGAGTGAAGTGTGGTGCCTGTGATGTCGCAGGTCGAGTTAACGACCCTCTGGGGTTTATTCTTGTCCTGAGAGTTTAGCACCTCCATACCAGGCAGTGATGCAAAGAGCCAGAATGCTCTCCATGATACACCATTAGAAATTTTCAAGAGTTTTTGGTGACATACCAAATCTCCTCAGACACCACACACACAGTATAGCTGCTGGTGAGCCTTCTTTGTGATTGCATCAATGTGGAAGCTCCAGGACAGATCCTCAGAGATGCTGACACCCAGGAATTTGAAGTTCATGATCCTCTCCACTACTGAGCCCTCGGTGAGGACTGGGTAATGTTTCGCCTGACTTTCTTCTGATGTCCACAATCATCTCCAAGGTTGTTGCCATTACACCATTCAACGAGCTGATCTATCTCTGTCCTCTATGCTTCCTCATTGCAGTTTGTCATTTTGCTGACAACCGTGGCATCATTGGAAAACCTATAGATACCATTGCTATTTTGCCTGCACACAGTCATGGGTGTATAATGAGTAGAGCAGTGGGGTAAGCACAGATCCTTGGTGTGTTGATAATCAGTGAGGAGGAGCCGTTGTTTCTAATTCGTACTGACTGTGGTCTTCCGATGAGAAAGTCAAGGATCCAGTTCCAGAGGGGGGGTACAGAGTTTGTAGCTTCTTGACCATCACTAGAGAATAATGGTGATGAAGGCCGAGCTGTAGTTGATGAAAACCAGCTGTATATATGAATTGCTATTTTCAAGGTGATCCAGAGTTGAGTGGAGAGCCAGCAACATGGCATCTGCTGTGGAGCGATTGTGACGATAGGCGAATTACAATGGATCCAAATCTTTGCTTAGGTATTGTAGAGTGTGTTGAAAGAACCAAAGACTTGTTGATCCAAACCAAGGATTTTATTAACTAAAAGACTGGAGCATATCACAAGTAAGTTGACCAGTCCAAAATGACCTGGTCTAGCTAGGAGCAATCCTTTAAGACCTGCCAGTAGGTGTGGCTACGCTCTCAGCCAATCACAGTCATCCTACACGACAATCTGTACATATACACATTGGTGATAAAATCTGTACTATCACAGGTATGTGTTAATTCTGGCCTTGACCAGCCTCTCAAAGCATTTAATCACAGTAGAAGTTAGTGCTAGGGGCAGCAGTTGATGAGGCTCTGCTCTTCTTGGGTACCGAGATGATTGATGCCCTTTTGAAGCAGGATGGAATCTCTGACTGCAGCAATGAGAGGTTGAAAATATCCATGAACTCTCTGGCTAGTTGGTTGGCACAAATTTTCAGTTTCCTTCCAGGTACGCCATCAGGGCCTGATGCCTTGCAAGGGTTCACCCTTTTGAATGATGTTTTGACATTGTCCTCAGAGACAGATATCACAGGGTCTTCAGCTTTTTCAGGGATTCTATTAGGCATTGTTTGGTTCTTCTTCTCAAAGCGGACATAGAAGGTGTTCAGTTCATCATGTAATGAAGCATCACAGCCATCTATAGTGTTTGCCCTCGCTTTGTAGGCTGCAATGGCCTGCTGTCCCTGCCATAGTTGATGTGTATCTGTCTCTAGCTTCCACCGGAATTGCCACTTTGCTTCAGAGATGGCCTTCCACAGGTTGTACCTGGACATAAAGATCCTGATTCCCCCCCACCTTAAATGGCCTTGTTGTCGCAGGCTGTGAATTCTCTGATTTATCCAGAGCTTCTGGTTGGGGAACTCCCGGTATGTGTGTGGGTATCATCTCCACTTCGATGGTTTATCCAATTTTATACTAAACTATTATGTGGCTTCCATCAAACTCCACACTGTGGCACAGAATTCCACACTCCAATAATCAATAGGTTATGGCTTTAATATAGCTCCTACTTCACCACTGTCTCTATAAGCAAACTTATAGAATGACTATTGTCATTCTTGCTTCTTTTTTTTTAAATTTTTTATTTTTCACACCATAAACCACATTGACCATGATACATACATTTTCCTTTTCAAATATATACAGTGTCATTTTCTCCCCCCCCCCTCCTCCCATCCCACCCTCCCTACCTCCCCCCCCATCCATTTAAAGTACAAAATCTAAGATACATTAAACCAGTCAAACAATGTTGTCATTCAATAAAAATAAACAAGAAATTCCACTGAGTCAATTCTTTTCATTTCCTTCTCCTTTCGTTAATTTAGGTGGTGAATGTCCCCGGTAGGTTTTCTCTATTGTGTTTCATGTATGGCTCCCATATTTGTTCAAATATTTCAATATTATTTCTTAAACTATATGTTATTTTTTCTAATGGAATACATTTATTAATTTCTATATACCATTGTTGTATTTTCAAATTATCTTCCAATTTCCAGGTTGACATAATACATTTTTTTGCTACGGCTAGAGCTATCTTAACAAATCTTTTTTGTGCACCATCCAAATCAATTCCAAATTCTTTGTTTTTTATGTTGTATTAACTATCTCAGTTTGTATTGTTTCTTCACCTTGGCATTCTCAGTGTAAATGTTCAGTATTATATGTTTTTCTTCAACGTTAACAGTCACACAATAGAGCCTTTCATGTCCTGAATACTCAAATACAATAGAAATTGCTTTAGCCTTCTCTTCTATAAAGTTTGCTTTTTATGTGGAATATTAAATAAAGAAGCTAATAACATAACACTGATGGGAAGGGAAAAAAAATCACTTATTATTTTTTCTTCTTACCCAGTTTTGGCCTTGCTGACAGTTGAAAGGACTGGAGAGGAGGCCGGTCTCACTGGCGTGGATGTTGGAGGTCCTAATGTGGTAGACGTTGGAGAGTTGTGAGAACGCAATCTGGTAGGTAGGGTACAGGAACCAGGAGAAACCATTGCAATACTCAAATCTGAAAAGGATAAGCATGTCAAATACATGAAGCAGATCTTGGCCCAGAATACCATGGTACACACTGGAGTCCTTAGAATGCATCGGGTAGCGAGGTCAACTGACCATTGAACTTATTTACCAAAGGGAAATCTCAGAGCTGGGAAGAAACTGTTCAGCCAAACAAAGGAGGTGGGGGGGGGGTGATGGCAAAAGCAGCTTCCACTACCCAACTACCAGTGACTAACTTCAACATTTTCATAGATTTTCTGGTGAAATGCTGGTGGTTCTTCAAATTCTCATGACAAATATTGAGAAGAGTAAATGTTCACTCGTTAAACCAAAAAAATGACAAGCATTATCAAAAACCCAATGATTGAAAAAACATTGACCTAATGTTTCAAACCTTCATCTTGAGTTCTAGCTTTATAATTTACAATAGAAGTCACCTTTCAATCTATGCTTCTGAACCGGACCACCACTTCAATCGCATCTCGCAAACTGGCATCCCAAACTTAAAATGTTCTTCTAAACCCATCCAGATCTACCCTAACATAAACAGCCAACCCACATTCAGAATTTTATTTTAATAACCAGACCTCCTCTCTGCTAAATGACATTACAGCATTTATTCTGAGTCAGAACTGTGGAGCATGGAGACAGAGGTCGGTCGGCCCACTGACTCCGCTCCATCCACAACACTAATCCTATTCTATTTATTCTTCCCACATTCCCATTCACTCATCCACTCATCCAATATTCTACCACTCACTTTCACAGTGAAGGGAGGGGGGGTTCATATTGGCCATTTAACCTACCCCACCTTCTTGCATGGCTTCCCGAAGTTGGAGAAACCCCATGTGGTCACAGGTCTCCCTTTCCTCTGTTTACGACATTTACTGGAGTGTTGCTTAAACAGGGCTCAAAGATTTATTGAGCACCCTATCCATTCAGCAAAGAGGGGGGGACAGGAACATCACGATCAGGGCGAGCAGGCTGGGAAATAACTTTCTCCAAAGGCTGTAACTGCGTAAACCATCCTAAAATATTTCTATATATTTTTAATTACATCTTTAATGTGTTTATGTGATAATTACACACTGCATATTATGCACTGGGTAGAGGGTCCTCCATAATGTTTGGGACAAAGACATTTTTCCCATTTATTTGCACCTGTGCTCCACAGTTTTTAATTTGTAATCAAATAAGTTTGCAAGTTATGAACGTGCACATTCCAGAATTTATTCAACATTTGACCATGTTTGATTTGACCATGTAGACATTACAGCACTTTTTAAGACAAACTTCCCCCATTTCAGGGCACCATAATGTTTGGGACATTTGACTTCACAGATGTTTGTGAGTACTCAGGTGTGTTTACATGCTTCATCGGTGCAGGTATAAGAGAGCTAGGGTTGCTTCGAAGCTTTCGATCACCTTTGGAGTCTGGCACCAAAAAGTTGCCATTTTTCAACATGAAGACCAGAGTCGTGCCCAATGAAAGTCAAAGAAGCCATCATGAGGCTGGAAAAACAAGAATAAACAGTAAGAGACATCCCCCAAATCTTAGGATGACCAACATCAACAGTTTGGAACATCATTATGAAGAAAGATCATCCTGGTGAGCTCAGAAATCATTAAGGGCAGGTCAAGGAAGACCCTCCATTGCTGATGACAGAAGAATTCTCATCACAATGAAGAAAAATCCCCAAACACTTGTCCAACAAATCAGAAAAACTCTTCAAGAGGCAGGTGTGGACGAGTCAATGACTACTGTCTGCAGAAGACTTCACGACCAGAAATATAGAGGCTGCACTGCAAGATGTAAACCACTAGTTAGCCACACAAAAACAGGATGGCCAGATTACAATTTGCCAAAAAGTATTTAAAAAAGAGCCTGCAGATTTCTGGAATAAGTTCTGGGACTTCTCTCATCAGAGTGATGGCAAGAGGAAAGTGTGGAGGTGTAACTAAACTGCACAAAACCCAAAGCAAACCACCTCATCTATGAAATATGGCAGTGAGGGTGTTATGGCCTGGGCATGTCTGGCTGCCACAGGTACTGGCGCACTGATCTTCATTGATGATGGCAGTAGCAAAATGAATTCTGAGGTGTATAGAGACATCTTATCTACTCAAGTTTGAGCAAACTCCTCCAAACACATTGGACGGCTCTTCATCCTCCAGCAAGACAATAATCCCAAACGTACTGCTAGAGCAAGAAAGGAATTTTTCAAAGTTAAAAACTGGAAAATCTTTGAATGGCCACGTCAGTCACCAGATCTAAATCCAACTGAGCATGCTTTCCAAATTCTGAAAAGAAAACTTAAGGGGACAAGTCTCCAAAATAAGCAGGAAGTGAAGATGGCTGCAGCAGAGGCCTGGCTGAGCATTATCAGTGAAGATACTCAGCACCTGGAGATGTCCATGAATCATAGCTTCAAGCAGTCATTACATGCAAGAGAAATGCATCAAAGTACTAAACATGGCTACTTTAATATACATACCATTGCTATGTCCCAAATATTATGGTGCTCTGAAATAGGGAGACTATGTATAAAAAGTGGTGTAAGTTCTACATGTTCAAACCAAAATGCGTACAATTAACCTTGAATAAAATCTGAAATGTGCACTTCAATGACATGAATTGTTTGATTACGAATTTAAAACTGGAGCACAGGGATAAATAAAGGAGAAAAAAAGTGTATTTGTTCCAAACATAATGTAATGCATGCACTGTGATACAGAGAAACACTTGTTTCATCAGGAAGAATATATACAGTCAGATGATAATAAACTTGAATGTGAAAAACATACAAACCCTCTGAAGGGCAGGATTGAACACAAGTCATTGAAGCTCCACCAGCTGAGTTGCTCAAGCTCAGTCTCAGGTGTCCATTTTTCTAACATATTTTCACAATTGAAAGGTGTCCGGTTAGAACAGAAATGCATAGGAATTTCTTCAGCCAGAGGGTGGTAAATCTGTGGAATTGGTTGCCACAGGTGGTTGTGAAAGCCAGGACATTGGGGTGTATTTCAGTCAGAGATTGATAAATGCAAGATATGGACTGGATCATTTAAATTTTTACACCAATTTTATCTTACCCCACAAAAGTTACACAGATCAAAAGCCAAAATTTCAGAGATTGGACTAAGACAGGAACTTTTCTACATGCTACATGGTTATGCGTGAAGGTGAGGCCATTTTGGCAAGAAAACAGTGAAAAATTGACCAGGATAACAGGAATGGCCTTCACGGGCGACCCGGAGATGGTAATTTCATGGAAATAAGTGACAGATGGACCAAATATCAAATTTCATTTATAAAAATTGCACTGATGGTAGCAAAAATATGCATCGCAATACATGGAAGTCTGATTCCCCTCTACTTATAGCACGATGGACTGTGGAAATGAACAGCTGTATACCTATGGAAAAAAAACCACACATAACTTAAAGAAAAAATGTGACATTTTTGTAAAGGTCTGGCAGCCATACCTGGACCACAGACACAGTAATAAAAAGGAACAAAAAAAGGGTTTAAAAGTAACTATTATATATACAAAAACAGTTTCCCCAACTGTACTTTTTGTACTTAAAATATATGTAAGCTCTGATGGTGAACAGATCTGTATGTATGAAGTGGGGGGGAGGGGGGAACTATTTTTGTTTGTTGTGTTTGTGAGAAAAAGTTTAATATATTGTATAGTTAAAATATTAATATGTATATTTTTTGAAAAAAAATCCCAAAAAGGCAGATTGATTGATAGGTTCTTGATTAGCCAGGGCATCATATGTTATGGGGAGAAGATCGGACAGTGGGGCTGAGTGGGGAAATGGATCAGCTCATGATTAAATGGCGGGCAGACTCAATGGGTTGAACAGCCTATCTGCTCCTATGTCTTATGATCTCATTGTCATAAAATATGAACTAAACCTTTATATCTGATCCACAAGCACTTCAGATGCTTAGAAGTTTGTTACCTGATTCTACTTGCTCATCAATGTCCGCGGGGTCAGATCCACTCCTGCTTCGAGATTCTTTGCAGCTTCGAGCCTTGCGTGTGCAAATCTCCTCATCCGTGATCTCCCCACTGTCTCCCTGCGCAGAACAAAGTTTGACAGTTATTTAATCCTTGACGAGAAGTACACTGCACAGTGATTTGGGGAAGTCTCATTTCATACCCTAATCAGCGATTTCTTTATCTTTTTGGCAGTGTTTATTCCCAATGTGTTGTTGCGCTGTAGGTTGGACTTCTCTGTGCTCCTATTCAAAGTCGTTGCAGCTGTGTTCCCTGTTATCCATCGTCTGCCTCCAAAGAGTTCAATAACCTGAGCCAGTGTTGGTCCTTCAAACTTGCCTTCCTCCTACAATAACAGAGTTGTACAGCATTAAGTAGCCCATTTGCCCCATGTAAATTAACTGGCATTTGGGCTCCTCACACACTTCCTACCACCATGTTATCACCTTCCATTCCTCTCCGCACATTCACTCATTGACAACCCTTCTCTACTCACTTTACGCCTACAACTCGGTATGACAGTAACACCATCTACAAATTTGCCGACGATACCATGGTAGTGGGTTGTATAAAGGAAGGGGATGGATAAGCATACAGGATGGAGATTTAGAACATGCCTGACAACAACCTTGCACTCAATGTCACCAAAACTAAGGAGATGATTGTTGACATCAGGAAATTAAAGCCAGAGGTTTACAATCCAGTGATCATTGGGGGATCAGAGGTGGAGAGCATGAACAAATTTAAGTTTTTGGGAGTCACTATCGCAAAGGATCTTTCCTGGACCCAACACATTAATGACAAGTGAAGAAAGCACATCAGTGCCTCTACTTCCTCAGGAGTTTGTGGAGGTTGGGTATGATATCAGAAACCCTGGCAAATTTCTACAGAGGTACGGTAGAAAGTGTGCTGACCGGATGCATCATCAACACCCCTAGAGTGTAAAACCCTTCAAAAGGTAGTGGACACAGGCCAGGACATCACAGGCAAAACCCTCCCCACTATTGAGCACATCTACGGGGAGCACAGCTGTCAGAGAGCAGCAACAATCATCAAAGACCCTCACCACCCAGCACACGCTCTGTCCTCGCTGCTGCTATCAGGGAAGAGGTAGAAGTGCTATAAGGCTTGCACCACCAGGTTCAGGAACAGCTGATATCCCTCCGCTATCAGACTCCTCAACAACAAACTCAAATAGAGATTCATTTAAAGACTCTTACTTGTGCACTTCATTGATTTTCTTTTTGTCATAAGGCATGGGATCCATGGAACCTTGGCTGTGTGGGTAAAAAAAAGTGACAGGCAGAGTAGTAGTGGAAGGAAAATATTCTGCCTGGAGGTCAGTGACTAGTGTAGTACTGAAAGGATCTGTTCTGGGACACTTGGTCTTTGTGATTTTTATGTGAACTGGAAGAAGAGATGGAAGGATGGGTCATTTAGTTTGTGGATGACACGAAGGCTGGAGGACCTGAATGTTGTCTAAGGTCACAAGAGGATATAGAGAGGATGCAGAGTGGGGAAGGAAGTGGTAGACGGAGTTAAATCTTGATGTGTGAAGTGATTCATTTTGGAAGGACAAACCAGAAGGCCGAGTACAGGGTTAATCGTCGGTTACTTAAGAATGTGGATGAACAGAGGGACCTTGGGGTCCAAATCTATACATTCTTCAAGGATAGTTCAGAAAGCTTATGGGATGCTAGGCTTCATTAATAGGGGGATTGAGTTCAAGAGTAGAGAGGTCATGTTGCAACTCTACAAATCTCTGGTGAGATCACACTTGGAGTATTGTATTCTGGTCACCTCATTATAGGAAGGATGTGGAAGCTATAGAGAGGGTGCAGAGGAGATTTACCTGGATGTTACCTGGATTGGAAAATAAGTCTTATGAGGCAAGGTTAGCAAAGCTGGGGCTTTATTCTTTGGAGCGTAGAAAGATGAGACTTAATAGAGGTCTACAAGATGATGAGAGGCATAGATAGGGTGGACAATCACCACCTGTTTCCCAGGGCAGGAATAGCAAACACCAGAGGTCATATGTACAAAGTGAAGGGAAGGAAGTTTAGGGGAGACATCAGAGTAAGTTTTTTTTTTTTACACAGAGAGTTGTAGGTGCCTGGAGTGGCTTGGCAAGGATGGTGGAGGAGGCTGAATCATTAGGGGATTTAGGGGACTCTTAGACAGGCACATGAATGAAAGAGAAATAGAGGGTTACAAGGTATGGAGGGTTTAGTATTTTTTTAAAGGAATGTAAAGGGCCAATCAAGGGCCAAAGGGTCTGTACTGTGCTGTAGTGTTTCTATTTCCTGATTATAGTTTTCTTTCATATCTGTTTGCATATTCGAAGCCAGGGCATCGGAATATAGAAAAAGAGGAGATATTAACATTAAGTCAATGTCTTAATGTGTTATCCACTATCAACAAATGTTATAAGCTTTTATAATTTTCCTTCATCTCCTATTTAAAAATGCAGGGTAATGCTATTATTGTAAGAATTATGATAAACTGATTATTCACTCAAAATATAATTTTACAATGTTAGCTGAGGGGGATGTAGTTTACCTGATACAAGCTGACATACTGCTTCCTCAGCCACTGCAGTCTCTGGTCAGGAAACCTCTTCATTTTTCTTGCGGCTATCACTAATTCCTGTAATCCATCATGGAGCATTTTAGCAGTGTACTTGGGAGCTACAAAGTGCAACAAGCGATTATCAGTTGTATGGACCCCGTACAGCAATGTTATGCAATTGTCCTCCAGGGTCATATGGGAAAGTTTGTTTTGAATGCAAACAGTATTAAGATCAATTCCTGGATGTCCCATGTAGACAGCTTTCACCACAGACATGTCTAAGAAACCTTCTGCGAGTCCATTTAATGCGACGTTCCCATACAGCTGGAACTTAGTATTGCCAAGATCTGTGCTATTTCCCAGTGCTATGCTTTTTGCCTTGGCATTGGTTGGGCTGGCTGTAGGTGGTTTAGACCAAGTTAGAGAACAGTTGTCAGTTTCCAGTTTCAGAAAACAGCGTGCTGATAGATGAGCCTCCTGGTCATAATGTATGACTGTGGACCCTTGCAGGAGGAACTGATGGACATCTGCTCGAATGGACAGTACATACCAAGGAATAAGTTCTGTTTCATGACTAAATGCCTTCTGCTGGTCCTCTGTTCCACTCAGGTCCCACTCACTAGACTGCTCAAAGGTATCATTCTCGGAATCTGATAGATCTCCAACCATGAACCTGCACAACAAAGGAGAAAAAGATTGAGGGAAGCCTCTGTGAAAGCCCTCTCCGGCTGTGCGGGTTGTCAATAATCTGTGGACTCCTCTGCATCAACATTCAATAATCATGGGATCACAATGGATTATCGTTTATTAAGTAGCTCTTTTGGTTTTATCATTAGTTCTTATGTGAATGAGACATAATGCAACGGTATAAAGAAGCTGTTTTTTTAAATTTTAAACAATCGCATGCTTCATCAAGGGGAGTGATGTCAGCGCCCCTCATCAGGGGGAGTGATGTCAGCGCGCCTCATCAAGGGGAGTGATGTCAGCGCCCCTCATCGGGGGGAGTGATGTCAGCGCGCCTCATCAAGGGGAGTGATGTCAGCGCCCCTCATCAAGGGGAGTGATGTCAGCGCGCCTCATCAAGGGGAGTGATGTCAGCGCGCCTCATCAAGGGGAGTGATGTCAGCGCGCCTCATCAAGGGGAGTGATGTCAGCGCCCCTCATCAAGGGGAGTGATGTCAGCGCCCCTCATCGGGGGGAGTGATGTCAGCGCGCCTCATCAAGGGGAGTGATGTCAGCGCCCCTCATCAAGGGGAGTGATGTCAGCGCGCCTCATCAAGGGGAGTGATGTCAGCGCGCCTCATCAAGGGGAGTGATGTCAGCGCCCCTCATCGGGGGGAGTGATGTCAGCGCGCCTCATCAAGGGGAGTGATGTCAGCGCCCCTCATCAAGGGGAGTGATGTCAGCGCGCCTCATCAAGGGGAGTGATGTCAGCGCCCCTCATCAAGGGGAGTGATGTCAGCGCGCCTCATCAAGGGGAGTGATGTCAGCGCGCCTCATGAAGGGGAGTGATGTCAGCGCGCCTCATCAAGGGGAGTGATGTCAGCGCCCCTCATCAGGGGGAGTGATGTCAGCGCACCTCATCAAGGGGAGTGATGTCAGCGCGCCTCATCAAGGGGAGTGATGTCAGCGCGCCTCATTAAGGGGAGTGATGTCAGCGCGCCTCATCAAGGGGAATGATGTCAGCGCGCCTCATAAAGGGGAGTGAAGTTATTGAACTGCAGTCATTGTCTCCCTGGCAACATGCCAACAGGGAAGCAACACGCTCCGTCAACCCACGTGGGTCTGCAAAATGTGGGCTTCTCCTGGACATAAATGGGGAACCTGCACCATTCTGTCCCAGCCGCTTGGTGAGGCGATTCTGCCCGTCCAGCTGTGTGGCCACTCGGTCCTCCACATCAACCTTTCCCCCCACCCCCACCAAATTGTTGTACGGCCACAACACCACAACTTTAGGTATTTTAGGAGGATTCCCCCGGCACTTGGGAGGTGGGATATGCACAGGTTTAGCAATGTCCATGTATGGAAGCTTTAGTCTGTCTCGTGTAAGAAGTTCTGGTCAAACACCAAGTCATGTGCCCTCAGGAAGTCTGCTCCCAAAATGGGCTGTCCTACAGCTGCTAGTGTGCAAGTCCAGTGCTAAAGTGTGATGTCTAATACCAGTTGCATGCGCTGATCAGTGGTATATAACAGGCTGGTCTGGTTGCCAACCACCGAGGCCATCAGTGGCGGTTGATGCTGTTGTTTCCCTGGGAGTCAACCACGTAACTGCATGGTGGCACACAGCGGCGCGGATTCCTGCCCCACTTTCTGTGGTAGAAACACTACTCACTGTTCTCCAAAGGCTTTTTCTTCCAAGGTAGCTTGTGGAGTGCCGTAGAACTGGCAGCTGCGTGGACTTGACTGTCCAAGGTGACCTGTTGAAACTCTGCCATGGGAGGCTGCAGTACCCTGCAAAGTCTGTCTGCCTCCCTTGCCACTTCCCTTAGTTTGGAGAAGACAGCAGAAGAAAGCAGCAGGGCAATGTCACAAGAGAGCCGTTCCAAGAAGGCTGCCTTGAACATTAAGCAGTTGAAATGGCCGTCTGCTAACGCAAGCATTTCATTCATCAATTCTGATGGCCTTCAGTCCCCCAAATCATCGAGGTGGAGGAAGCTTGTGCTTCTTTCCAGGTCAGACATGCCAAAAGTCACGAGGAGATGTGCCTTAAAAACGTGATATTGATCTTCCTCTGGTGGGTTGTTGATAAAATCATCTAGCTTGGCAGCAGAATCTTCATCCACTGAGGCGACTGCATGCCAGAATTTGGTGGCTTCATTTGTTCTTTTCCTAATGTGGAACTGGGCCTCAGCCTGCTGGAACCATTGACATGGTCTGTGAGGCCAGAGGGTGGGCAGTTTCAGAGCTACTGCGTGCAGTGCAGTAGTGGCATCCATTCTACATGCTTCCTCACAATGGTTCACTGTTGGGGCTCAAAAGACATTGAACACCCATCGGGGTCACCAATTTAGTGGGACTAACTACAGAGCTGAAGAAACACAGCGACCAGAGAAGAGTCACCTACCAACTAGTTTTTATTTTAAATAATCGCGCGCCTCATAAAGGGGAGTAATGTCAGTGTGCCTCATAAAGGAGAGTGATGTCAGCACGCCTCATAAAGAGGAGTGATGCCAGCTCACTGCAGAGTCATTGTCTCTCAGGCAACATACTAGCAGGGAAGCAAAGCGCTCCATCAACCCAAGCAGGTCTGCAAACGCGGGGTTCTCCTAGACAAAGAAGGGCAGCCCGCACCATTCTTTGCTAGCTGCTTGGTGCAGCGATTCTGCCTTTCCAGCTGTGCAGCCCCTCGGTCTGCCACACTCGGTTAGAATTTTCAAGGTAACTTCAAGCAGAACATGGAGAGTGAGTAAAACATCCCCTTCCACATCTCATCATGCCAATCTGATTTCAAAGCTGATGGCAGAAAGTCAGGAGAATGTTTTGGAGATTTTCTCCATTAAATACACAGGGATATTTTGTGTACTTATCTCCAATACACATGCAAGGGACATATAAATATGATAAACAAGAGGCTAATCAGCCCCTTTATCATGCTTCCTGTTCCAGCAGATCAAGGTTGGTGTAATTAAACCCCATTTTTCTTCTTTAGCTCCAATTTAATTAATATCTCAGAATAAGAACAAAATCCATCAGACTCTGTTAAAGTCTCTTCAACTGTAGATTCCACATCGGCGAGAATAATTCCTCATTTAAATTTTATTCTGAAGCTTCATTCTCATCACTCCTCACACCCTGCTGCATGAAAATAGGCATGAAGCTTAGGCACTAGCTCACAATCATGATCCCTGGTACAGTGAGCAATTTATTTTATGCTGTTAACTGGGATCTTTCTTCACTAATTTTGATCAAAAAGTAGCCTCACCAAACCTCTAACATGTAATCTGCACTAATTCTCAATCCAAGCAAATCTTCCAGACCCAAAAAAGTAGGCACAAAAAATTAAACATAATTGTGAATATATTTAGGCCTGGGAGTTTGTGAATAGGTATGATGTGGGCAAGCAGAATCCCACGTTCCTGCATAATTTTTGGAATGGAAAAAAATTTTAAATCTCCAAGGTCTCAATGCAATCTCAAAAATGATATTTGCCTCTGTACTGGTACCTTGACAGAAAGCAAGTGTAATGGATCTGTGTTAATATCAATTTTTAGGTTAATGTTAAGCTATATTTCTTATAAATATGTCTTAGTTTAATTGTGGGTTTATATCAATTTTTAGATTAATGTTAAGCTATATTTCTTATAAATATGTCTTAGGTTAGTTGTGGGTTGGTAACAGAGTTACACACACAGGTCACAGTACATTTATAGAGAACGATTATACTCAGAGAATGGAGCTCATTCTTGGAGTCACAGCATCTAGAAAGACAGAGTTAATGGATCTGAAGTAAGTCTTAATTATGCAAGAACAATGGAGTGTTTGCTTTATTAAAAGTTGAAGTATCTAAGTACTCAATAAGAACTGCTGAAAGAAGCCTTCTGTTTTTAGACCAAACCACTTAAGCCTCTTGAACAGAAATGAGGTCAAAGGTTGTAATGGATATGGAGTGGTTTTGAAAAAGGCCAGAAATTTTGTAGAAATGAAAATAATAGTCATATAGTTTCCAAGAATTGGGGCCGACCTTGTTGATGACGTAACTGTCGCATGATTTGAAGAAATAGATTATCGAATTCAGACATTTTTGGATCAGTTTACAGATGTCAAAACTCTGTGACACATACAGGAGTTGGAACCTTGTGGAAGACTGGATTGAATTAAAGTAACCAAAATAGATGCTGTTATGTGTTACTTCTAAGAAAAGAGGGAGACAGAATAAGTAGATTTCAAAAGAGAAGCCTACTTCTAACTGTCTCTTTAAGATAGAGGGCAGTTTTGTTTGGAAAACAGATTCCAAAGTCTTCATTCAAGAAGAAGATTTGATCTTGGGAAGACAGTATTTGTATTCTCCTTTTCACAGGAGGTATATTGGTGGCTCAGAAGATGGTCACTCCTGTGTGAAGAATATATCTCAAGGACAACTCATTGAAAGAATTGTGTGTTTAAAGAGGCCTGAAGGTATGATGTTTAAAACTGCTTTATAATTATTTCTGAACTAAAATTTAAGGCTTTCAAACAAGACTTATACGATGCTGAAGCTTTAAAAATTGACTTTTCAGAGTGGGACTTTATTACACACACACATATTTACATTTGCACAAAGTGGGATTAAATTTAGAGTTAAGTTTAGAGATAAGCAAGAAACGTTATGCAATTAATAGTTTAAATAAAAACTATTATTTTGAATTACCATTGTCTAGTGAATTTTCCATTGCCATTACTTTGTTAGAGGTAACAAAGTCCCTTTCGTCCAGTAGTTTTCAAACTGCCCCCCTAAACTCACATTCCACCTTAAGTATTCCCAAAGCCATAGGTGCTCTGTGATTAGTAAGGGATTGCTTAAGGTGGGATGTGGGTGGAAAGAAAATTTAAAAATCATCCCTAATTGACTCGTTATATGCACGGTTTCATAACTCCAAAGGAAATGGGCCAATGACAATTTTTCTCATGCAAAATATTTCAGTACCAAATGGGTCTAGAGCAATGATTCTCAACCTTCCCTTCCCACTCACATACCACTTCAAGCAATCCCTTACTAATCACTGAGCACTTATGGCATAGGGATTACTTAAAGTGGAATATGAATTTAGGGGAACAGTTTGAAAACCACTGCTTTAGTCCCAAACAAAATTAAAAGGGTTGTTAGTTCGTAACATAAGCGATTAATTCTATAGAGACAGGTTGGAAAACATGCTGCTAAAATGTAATGGATACTTAGTCTTTGATCTGTGGTCATTCGTGTGGGAATGGGGCTGGCTGCTGGTAATTTGTTCGGGGAATCAAACTTTGGGCTTTCTCTGGTCAGGATTTTCTCCCCTACCCAATATTTACCCTTCCACCCTCTCACACAGACACCACACCAGAGTATTTGGAAACGGTCCCAGCCACCGCCTCCTGCCTCCTTGCATTGAAATAGTGGTGGTGAGAGGGGAGTGCACAACAAACGGGAGGCTTAGTCGATCATTCATCTGGGACCAAGATTGGGGTTCGAGTCCGATCACAGGAAGTCACAGAGAATTGAAACACCACACATTTATAGCAGCCGCATGAACGATCGTGGAGGTAGCCACTTCACAAAAGCTTGGATTTATTTTGCTTTTGGATGATGCAGCAAGGCAGTCATTCAACTTACAACACTCGACTTGATTCTGAAGTTTTCTTTGCTCTGGTTGTCCTTCAAAAGTGAACAAAATGTGAAGAGAACAAGATACAGAAATAATTTGCATCACTATCAAAGAAGATTTGATTAAAGAGCCGGGGAAGAAAGCAAAAGGCAAGGTGATGGGTTGCTGCATGCAAAACAATCTGTCACAAAATCCTCCCAATCTAACATAAATAACTGCTCAAACATTTGCAGGAGTCTATTATGTATTAGCCTCATTGTTAGAAGCCTGGATCCAATCTGCGCCCAGCTGCACATGATTCCTAATCACTTGGCCAAAGGCGTTTTGAGACATGGTGTAAGTGCTTGTTTTAAATAGTTTAATCATTACAGCTTTGCAGTGTACCTGCCTCATTCTCAAACAATTTATTTGCCATCATGTTGCCGTAGCTATTTTTTTAATTACACAAGTCCATGGGAAGTTTGGGGATAACATCCAATGTTATTTTCTCTGGTCCAACAGAAAGATGGATTTTAATGATCACAGCTGAACTATAGTGTTTTCCGGGCAATGAACTACTTTACATGTTTATTCAGTGTTGTAATGTAGGGAAGGAGTTAGCCAGATTCTACATACAGAGTGAGCTAATGACCAAATCATCTGTTTCTAATGCTGGTGAGGAATAATATTAGCCAGGATGTTGGAGGGAAGACAACTATTCTTCATAATAAATTGTGTCCATTGGAGAAAGCAACAGAAGACATTCATTAACAGAAGTGACGCACCTCCAATAGTCCCTCGGTGGTGAATGGTGGACCGATCTTCACCCACAGGGTGAAGGGAATGCATCCATTATGTTCATTGTGAGGACATGGTTAGAACTTGGTTGGGAGGCCATCAGGCCACTCTTGAAGCCTGGGTTAACTGATAATCCAAACAGCAGTTTGAATTCATGCCCCAAATATCAGATAAACTTTGTATGGGCCAAGTGTGCTCTGAACGTTGGAATGGGACGTTATGCGCGACCTCTTCAACAGATCAGAGTGGCATAGTGAGACTTAACCGTTTGCTTTGTGTATGAAAGAATTCACCCAAATCAAAATTCAACATGTACAAATGTTCTGCTTAATGCCAAAAGAAAATGACCTGTTCAGTTCATGCATATTCAATTATTTTGTTTATGAAAGGATTTTGGCTTCCCCAGTTTCTAATAATAACATACTAACAATAATCCTTGTGGTCACCTTAATTTTATTCTCAGTGCCAATCCTGCTCCTCTTATCCTGAAAATAACTATGATAGGAAAGTCTCAATGAGTATGTTCATCAAAAGGACAGTCGAGGGAAGAGGAGGAATGCCCGCAGGATTGCTTTGAATCGGTGGACTGGACTATATTCAAAGACATCCTCAGACCTGAATGAATATGCAACAGGTGTCATTGACCATCAAATTCTACATGAACTAGTGTGTGCTCACATACACATACGGGAGTTCCCACACCAGAAGCCAGCTAAGGGCAAGATCAAGGTTGTTTAAGGCCATGGATCTAGATCTCAACAAGCCCAGGTATGACCAAAAGGCCATCGCTGTAACAAAGAGGCAGTTCTGGAGGACAGATACAAATCAGCTATGGTAGGGAGTGCAGGGCATTACATCCTACATAGTGAGGGCAAACACTAGAGATGGCTGTGATGCTTCATTACCCGATGTGCTGAACAATAGCTAAGGCCGCTTTGAGAAGGGAAATCCAACAGTCCCTACGAGATTCCCTGCAATGGGTGTGGACCCTGTGATATCTGTCTCTGAAACTAATGTCAAATGGCATAAGGCCCTGATGCACCTGGCAGGGTGTCGACGATCTTTGCCAACCAACTATCCAGAGTGTTCATGGACATTTTTAATCTCTCGCTGCTGCAGTCGGAGGTTCCCACCTACTTCAGAAGGACATCAATCATCCCAGAGCCCAAGAAGAGTAGAGTGAGCTGCCTCAACAACTATCACCCAGAAACACTAATGTCTACTGTGAGGAAATGCTTTGAGAAGTTGGTCATGGCCAGAATTAACACATACCTAGGCAAATTGTAGTGAGTCCAGTCCTTTGCTTATCATAACAATCGCTCCACAGCAGATGCAATTTTACTGGCTCCCCATTCAGCTCTGGATCACCTTCAAAACAGCAACTCATCACAGCTGCTCTTCATCGTCTACAATTTAGCCTTCAACACTATTATTCTCTCAGTGCTGGTCAACAAGCTCCAAACCCTGGGCCTCTGCACCCTTCTCAGCAACAGGATCCTTGACTTTGTCATCAAAAGACTATGGTCAGTATGAATTAGAAGCAATGCCTTCTCCTCACTGACAATCAATGCAGGCACACCTCAAGAATGCGTGCTTAGCCCACTGCTCTACTCACTTTACACCCATGACTGTGTGGCCAGGCACCATTCCAAGGTCATCTACAAATTTGCTGATGACACCACAGTTGTCAGCAGGGTCGCAAATGGTAACGAGTAAGGCTACAGGAGGGAGATAGATCATCTAATTGAGTGGTGCCACACAAAAACCTCGTACTCAACGTTAACAAATCCAAGGAGATGATTGTGGACTTCAGGAGAATTTCAGGAGAACACGGACCAGCCCTCATTGAGGGCCCAGCAGTGGAGAGGGTCAAGAAGTTCAAATTCCTGGGTGTCAGCATCTGGAAGATCTGACCTGGATCCAATGTGCTGATGCCATCATGAAGACAGCTGGCCAGTGGCTGTACTTGGTGAGGAGTTTGAGGAGATTCAGTATGACTCTCTAAAACATCTACAGGTGGTTGCATCATTGCCTGGTATGGAAGTGCCAATGCTCACGACAAGAAAAAACTTCAGAGGGTTGTTAACTAGGCCTGCGCCATCACGGGCACCAGTCTTCACTCTATTGAGGATATCTACAAGAGAAAAGGATCCTCACCACCCAAGCCATACCCTCTTCACTCTGTTACCATAGGGAAAAAGGTACAGGAGCCTGAAGTCACGCAGTCAGCAGCACAAGGACACCTTCTTTCCCTCTGCCATCAGATTTCTAAATGAACAATGAACGACAGACACTGCCTGACTTTGACTTTCTCTTGCACTGTTTTTATTTATTTTGTAAGGTGGTTCATGTAATTTTTTGCACTAAACAACATACTTTGTGACGAGTTCATGAGAATAAGTTCTGATGCTGAGAAATTTAACGTAACATGGTTTTGGGACAGAAGATGGAACATGCATTACACTGCTGTCTGAGTAAAAGGTTAAAGAGCTGTTGTACCCTCAATTTAGGTTTGACACTTCAGAGGAATATTGTCAAAGGGGTTACACAGTTAAATGGCATCCAATCCATCAACCCTATAAACATGAAAGATATGAGATCTTGCCAATTTAACTTCAAAACAAACTGCAATAACATTCATGTTTGGGATGAAAAAGATTAATTTACATATCCATGTATGATTAATTTCCCCAGACCTTTCAATTTGCAGAAAAAGAGAAGCTTTTCTAGCTGATTTGACCTTTCTGCCCTCGTCTTGCCTTGGATCAACTCCCTGTTTGAATACCCCCCAGCTTGCTAAATTAAATTTACAGAACAAATGATCTTCCTGACAAAAAAAAAATCCCTCCATTGGAAGCCACTCTTTAGCTACATAAAGATTGCAACATCCACTGTGAGGAAACAAGACTAAAGTTAAGGCAAAATTCTTTCTGATCACCCAAGTTCTCTGGATATCAAAAACATTATCACTTTGGTTCAGTTTCCAAAGTGGCAAAAATAGCATGAAGATCGAATCAATAACTTTCAGCTCACTTTAACCAAATGGAACTCAGCCCCACCCCTCTCCCCATCAAAATAATTTACAATTCCAGATCTAATATTTGGCCAACCAGTGGCACAACTGTAAACCTGACCACAAATACCAAGTCCCCTGACCTGTTCCAGGAAGGTTTCTCCTGGAAATGATGGGTTCCATAAGAAAGAAGGAGCAAGTAACACAAAGGCAGAGTGGAGTGATGCCAATGTGGGAAGGAATGGCAAAATGATGAAATGATTCAACAGATAAACTTTGCAGAATTTAAAGTTAAACAGCCAACAGTAGTGTCTCAGGATGTGAGACACTATCTCTATGACCAACTTTATATTTTGGTGTATAAGTCGAGTTGTGAAGCCCTCAAAAATCACTCAAGTAAATGGGGGCCATGTATACTTTTCAGACCTAAAATTCAGGTCAAAAACCGTTTTGACGTCGATTCAGCATACAAGTCAACCTCGGAAGCACCAATTTGACGTATTAGTCAACCACGGGAGCATCTCCCCACCACCAGTCCTGCTGTCCCCCGACACCTCCCCTCTACTGGGTTCTGCCATAACCCACCCAGACATTCTACATTTGTATATGTATATGGAGCCCGAGGTCCCTGCTCCTATCTGGAAACCTGAGGTTGCTGTTTCTGCCCGAGAAGCCGAGGTCACTGCTTCTGCTCGGGAGAACGAGGTCGCCACTCCTGCCACGTGGCAGAAGCAGCGGCCTCGTTTTCTCGAACAGGAGCAGCGACCTCGGCCTGCGTGGCAGGAGCAGCGACCTTTTTCTCTCGAGCAGGAGGTTCCTGCTCCTGCACAAGAGAACAAGGTCACCCCTCCTGCCACGTAGGTGCGAGGTTCCCGCTCCCATTGGGGGAAAGAGGTCGCGCTTCTGCCCAGTAGGCTGAGGTTTTGTTTTACTGTTTTTTTTTTACTTGCTTAATTTACAGCTTTGTTACTTGGCAATTCGGATGATGTAACAAATTTGGGTTGTTGCTGGGAGATCCAGACAGCCTGAAAATGGGGGATCGACTTAATGGGAGACCATTAAAATGAGGTTTAAAAAAAAGGGGGGGTTAACCTATGCCAAAATATACGGTATAATCGCCATCATATTTTCTTTTTAAGATATTTTAATTGGTTTGAAATAATACAAAAATTAAACAATATAATTATATATTGAAATACAAATTACAAGAAAAAGAAAAAAAAAACACTATTTGCTAATTCAAAACCCTGACCTCTAAACAAGGTTGGAAAGAAAAACTAACATGTGGATATTAAATAATGATAACCTGGGAAATAGAAGGCACAACATCAGAGTTTATAACTACCCTAAAACTTTAGGTTGTGGTAATGGTCCATAAAAGGGGCCCTGTCTTTAGGAAATAAGGATTTGAATCTTTTATGGATTTTACACAGCTGAAGTGATAATTTCTCATCAATAATTTTCACACTTACCTTACGGAGTGGCCGTCCACAAAGGAAGGGCATTTACACTACATACTTGAGTCACAATAGTTTCGAAGACTGGACATGGGTCGATGTCGACCATGAGGTAGGCCCTGCGCGTGTCGACGTCGTCAATGACGTATTGTGTACACCATATTCATTAGCCCATTGTTGTGGACGGCCTGCAGTTCAGTTTAGACTGCAGGCAGTCCGCAAAAATGTCTTGGGCTGAGACAGGAAAAATTTCAGAATGGCAATGACTCTCTCAATTCCATTCTGAACTTTTTACACTGCCTGCGTAATTTTGAAAATTTCCCGTTATGCAAGTGGCTGCGTAAAAACTATATTTAATGCGATATCTAATTGTTTTCTAAACTTCAACAAGACATAGTATCATTTAGCCATTGTGTATGGATAGGTGGAATATTATCTTTCCATGTAATCAAAATTGGATGTCGGGCTATCAGTGAAGTAAAGGATAAAATTTGGTTTTGAGTTGAAGTCAATAAAATGTCATCGTCTTGAAAAGATCCAAAAAGAGCAATTAAAGGGCAAGATTCCAATTTAACCTTGAGAATCACTGATAATGTTCGAAAAATACCTTTCCCAAATTTTTCTAAACTAGGGCAAGTCCAAAACACATGAATCAAAGATGCCTCAGAAATTTGTCACATGGAGGGTTTATATCAAAGTAAAAACAAAATCATTTAACTTTAGGCACTCTATGGGCAACTTTAGCAATATCATGAACAAAGGGAGGTCGTATTAGTCAGATTACAAATGGAATCCCAAACCTCATCAGAGAATGAAAGATTCAAATCCTGTTCCCTGTTCTACATCATACTTTAACCTGAAGTAGTAGTAGTTTATTTATATAGTGCATTTAACACAACACATGTTGATCCAAAGCATTGAACATAAAAAGAATAAATTAGTTACTATCTAAATGATGACAGGCAGCCAAAATACACTGACACAGTCATCATTTTATAGAGACTAATCCCACTTAAAACATTAATTATTTAAACCCTAACCCATTCTTCCCAATCGCAGAAACAAACAACTTCTCAATTTTAAATGAACAACAGTGCTACGAACATCAGATTTTAAAGAACAAGAGAGGAACACAAATAAGCTCAGTTGGAATTCTGTTTAGATGTTACAAAAAGTCCAACTGCAGCCATTTTGGGGATGGTTTATAGCATCGGCAAGACTGAGATGCTACTGTCTGCCAGCTTAAAAGGGGAAACTACCAACTAAGTCACAGTAAGGTGGCAGAGGAACAGTCCGTCTCAAAGCCCCCAACCTCCCCATACTGGACAATCTGAACGCCATGACCAACACATCCTTCAGGATTTTTATCGGGGCTAACACTGCTCCGCCGCTCCAGTCATGTTGGGACACCACCCCCATCTCTGCCACATTTCCACGATTGTCAAAGTGGATACCATTGGAAGGCCGATGCCACGTCCCCACTCTATCCCGCAGCTCGGTCTCTTTGGTCGGCCTCCCTCCACGCCCGTCGAGCTGCGAACCTTGTGGCTTTGTCTCAGTAACCCACTCATTGTTTGGAGACCTAAGTGGCAGTTTTGGACTCACTGTGTTTCACCGAAAACCCTTGGCGAGCAGCCATATTTGGATGTAGTTATTCAGTAAGCAGTATCTGCACAAGTATTCATGGACTGCAATGGAGAGAAATCATGTTTTAAAAATTGGTTCTGATACTTACTGATATTTGCCCCTGTCTCTGAATGAGTTCCTCCTGGAAGTGCAGCCATCACCACCACCTTCTTCTCCTTCTTCACATTCTAAGCTTCTATTACAGCTTCGGATAGTCTGCAGAATATTATTCACTGTGGACTCTTTCTCTGTATTATTTAGTCCGTCTTTTCCAATTCGCTGCAGAAAATGTTCCTGGCCATTGTAGTCTGCAATAAACTAAGAACATCCATATTCCTCCATGAGCAGCTGCTACTAACTTCAACCACAAGCACATTATAAGACTGCAAATTACATTTTAGAAGAACTGAATGCCAGAGAGGAAAAAAAAAACAAATTCATCTAGCAATCTCCACATCAGTACAGCTTGAAATTCAAACCTTCAGGAAGAAACCCATTTATTGTGAGCAATCTAAGTAGCTGCTGCCTACCGTTACATTATATTTTGTGCTTCCTAAAGGTCCCTAGTTTAAAATTCACTTTCTAAGTTCAGTGGAAGCCCACTGACTAGACTCTAAACAACGTATGAGAAGAAAATAAACACTGACATGGATTTGTCTGACTTTTCAATAACACATGGAAGGACTGAAATTACATTTAGCACCTCAAAAATGGCTCCTTGTCTCCCCCCCCCCGCAACCCCCCCTCGAAATCTACTAAACCACAAATGTCTCTGTTAAGTAATAAGGTGCCCGCTCTTACTCAAGGAAGTGAGCATGTATAAATACACATTAAAAATTAAATGAACTGAAAAATGTGGCTTTTGTTAATGGTATTTGTAAAAATAAAAAAAAACAACAAACATTCCTTTTTGATGTAATTCAGCGAACATTGAAATCTATTATTTGCTGTTGATAATCATTTATAGATGTTGAGTAGAAAATTGAAATGAGCATCATGAAACAGGAAAAGTGGAATGAATTTATTCGTCTACATGGTTAAATTGCCAACAGAATCACCAAGGAAAATACTGCTGTTGCGTCAATTTAACATATTACTTATTTTCATTATAAGCACGTAGAATTCTTACCTCAAAGGTGTCCTCCTGAGAATTGCAGTGTGAATGGAATTTCATCAAAGTGGCTGCACCATCCAGGACATCACACAACTCCTTCAGAAAGACTCCACAGAAGGGAACCACTTTGCACCCGGGGATATTTAGAGCACGGCTTACCACTCTCCGGTATTCAGATGATGATTCATGCTGTGCCATTGCATCTTTAAGGCTTCGCATGGTTTCAATGTCAGACTGGTCCATAAATTGCCACATCTTCAGAACTTTCCTAGACCTGCAAAAATCACCAAACCATATCAAGTGATGTTGAAAGCACCTTTCTCAAGGCTCCGATAGCTCAGTGGTTAAAGCACTGGTCTTGTAAACAAGGGGTCACAAGTTTGTTCCTCACTGGAGCCTCCCCCCTGTGAGGGACTCTTGACAAACTGCTGACTTGTCTTCCTTATAGGTAAAAAATTTCATGCATGTTAGATTCTAAATGTAATATTACATGACAATAATGGAACCTTTACTTTTGGTGGTGAATATAAAAAGCAGAACATCAATTTTTTTGGAAATACATTGTCACAAGTGTCGTTGAAACAAATAATTCATGACACGTTAATGAAATGAACAACCATTATACATACACAATAGCCTGAACATAATATTGAAAACGTATACTAATGTCTAAATGAAAGTTCCTCCTCAAAACATGATGTTGCTCGATCTGCTGAGTTCCACTAGCAGAGTGTATTTTCTAATCATTCAATCTACATATGTAATCAATATACATACTTCGCATGTTTTGATTCTACACAAGAGAAAGAGCTGTTGAAAAACTCTGATATGCCTAATAATATTTGCTGAGTAAAATATTAATGGCAATGAGGTCTTTAGTTCTTCCTTGGGCTACAGATGTGATGGGATTGCAAGCGAACTGGGATACAGATGAACTTGCACTTGGCTCCAGACTTGTAATGAGCTGTATAAATGTATGTTTATGTAAGAACACCATCAGTTTTCCTTGTCACCAAAATCTTCAGACGTAAAATAATCTTTAGCAATGGTGCAGTATAAGTACATTTTACACTTTGCCACATTTTATTTTCTGTTGGAATCAATTGCTCGATTATTTGTTTTGTTACACAACCAAAGCTCAAGTTAACTGCCACTGAAATAAAATTCATCTGAGTCTTTTTTTTAAAGCTCAAAACAGGAATTGCTTGTCAAATGTATGTCCAAACCATGAAGCTAAGGTTCGGAAAAAGCTAGGCCTCAAGGTTCATCTATGAGGCATTATGTCCCACATTGGTATGTTTGAATACAAATGCAATGTTCCGTTTTCAATCTTGTAGAAGCCTTGGTACTTTGACAATACAATTCCTAAAATGAGTGAAACATTACTTGAACTGTAGAACAGATTTCTTCCTTATAAATATACACTTGAATTGATTATAATAATAATAATAATAATAATAGAAAAATTGTTTGGTCATGGAATCAACTATTGGCCAAAACAGTTCATTGTATAATAAAATTATGGTGTCATCCATTAACTCAAGATTCTTCTTTCAATTCCTGTAGAAGTAAATCTGTTTCGACCCAACTTATCTGAACCAATTCTTAAGTACGTGCCAAAAAGTAATTCCTGATCAAAGTAGCTTGTGCATTACATGGAAAAATGCATTCTAATCTTAACTTTGAACTTCTTCCAGTGGAGCAATAAGTCAACAATACCTGAGGCCTGCCAAGAATTCCATCACTGCGTTGTAATTACCCATGTTCCAGCAACACTTGGCCACGTGAACCAAATAAGAGAACACTTCCCTCTTCTCCTCCATGGAGCCGGCTGTCAGGATCAGCCATGTCACCCAGGAGCTCACCTGAAATATGATGAGTTTGGATTCATTAATGCACTGAATACCTAAATTGCTCCAGCCATGTTCAAATCGACTAATTCTATTGTTTGCAACCGAATAAGTGATTCACGTAGGATTTTGGTGAGAGTACCAAATTCAGATGGCAATACCTTCCACCACATTGCACAAGACTTCCAAAAATTGATGAATGGCGATGCTGCAGAAAAGAGCATTTTGTTCTCAGGGCATTCACTTTCAAGCTGGCGATGTGCAGTGACACAGGATGTAATATAAATTAGCTAATATGGTCGAAGTCCTAAAATCCAGAATGGCTTGGGGAGTGATTCAGTCTGGATTTTCTGGATTCTTAGGCAAGAATTTTAAAATTCAAATTTAAGGAGAAATAAAGAGATAAACAGGTAAATTTTGATTGTTTATTCATTAGCAAATACAGCACGCTTCATTTATCAAAATGAGCAGTTTTAAAGAAAAATAAAGTGAACACTTGACAAAAAATGTAAACATAAACGTTTCTCGACAAAAATGTAATACTTGATGTTTAAAAATAAACATTGTAAAAGAAAAAAAACAGTACACAATAGAATTTCTTTGTGATAAGATTACTGTGGTTGTTTGTTGCTGCTCTGTATCTGTGGCACTTGTGTATGCACGCATGCAAACGCCTGCTAAATTTTAAAAGTTTTCATAAAGTTCGGATTCTCGGATGGTCCAGGTTTCTGACATCCAGATTTTTGGACTTCTACTGGACTCGCTCTTCAGGAACACAGTAAGATATAGTTCATACTCTTTTCTTTCTCTGTCTGAATATTTCGACAAAGCCACTGACATTTTAGTGCTCTCTTACTCCAGTCCAGCTTCTTTCCCTAGATAGAGAAGCTTTCATCTCATTCAGGTCAAATTTAAGCTCATGGACACAGGTCGTAATCAATACACAATCCATTGTCTCTCCTCAGTCCTTTACAATATTAGTCTGATATTAACTAGGAAATATTACTGTGCTAAATATAATGAATGTTACCCATATTTTCCGGTTTTACTCCAGATATCAATATTCAGAGTATCTTGCATTACACTGCTGTGTAATGGATGAAGTGCAGAGCTTTTGCATACAGAACATTAAGCAAAAATTCAGAGGGTTTTATCTTTTGTCCAAAAGTTGATGGCCTTAGAATTGTTCTAATTCTTTAGAACTGCCCTTTGAGGTAGGTGGTTTACCAGACTGATGCATGTTGTTTGTACATGATGGAATTAGATATAAAATTGCAATTATCATTTAAATACATTGATTGATAGCTTTAGATTCTGCTCAATATGCAGAAGGTATATCAGAGGGCTTCATTAATGACTTGGCAAAACATATGACTCACAGTATCTGAAAAGTCTTTATTCTATTAATACTTATTCACCTCTCTGTGGATCGGAGTGCAAAAAACACCCCCAGCGACTTACCATGCTATGAGACACAAGACAAAGGCACTGAAGATCCAAAATTACTTTTCCAATGTAACGTAGGAAACATCTCTTAATGTTCTCATCAATTGATCCAGTGCAATGAATACTACAAAAATGCATTAAAAAGTATTCTTTGTCATTACTTTCAAAATAATTATAAGACCTTAAAATAAAGTGTGGTTTTGAGCTCAAATTATGAATGCGATTAAATTGCCAGAAAGGGATATTGACATGTCTGTCTTGTTCCTCTTCAGCATCTACAGGTGGACCATTGAAAGGATATTTTCGGGATGTGGTTACACGAGCTGCTCAGCTCAAGATCAGAAGTTGTAGAAGGTCATCAGAACATAATGCAAACTTCCCTCCCCTCCATGGACTCTACCTGCTTCTCCTGCTGCCCACAAAAACCATCCAACATACGAAGGACCCATTCACACCCTGGGAACTCTCTCTTCCCATTGGGAAGAAGGCTCAAGAGCGTGAAAGCACGCATCAGCAGCTTTATAACCAGTTTCTTCCCTGCAGCCATTAGACTATATTAGAGGTAACTTGCGAGACTGCTAGTAGAATAACCCTTCTTTTTACTGAAATTAGCCATTGCAGGAGTTTCTCACAAACTGGCCAGAAATAAACAAAACTGGAGAGAAATTACTCGCAATATCTGGGGTGACAAAAGAAACGCAAAGAAAAACGAAGTTGCATTTCTGAAATAGCTACTGTTTCCCACCCCCCCCCCCCCCACCCCTTGCAAAAGGTGATATTTTGCAGAGGTTGACAACCAAAGGCACAGATTCAAGTCAATAGACAAAAAAAGATTTGAGGAGAGGAGTTTTAATTTCGACACAAAATGTAGTGGGGTTATTTTGTCACTTCCTGAAATGGCATTGATGTAGAAACACTTATCAAGCTTATAAAGAACTCTGTTGAGCACTTAATGTTACATAGGACATTCAGAACTCCAGACCAAAGACTGGAACGAGTTCAAATTTTTTTTTTAATACATATAGAAACATTGTAGAAATGAGCTCTACCACAATTCTTTTTTAACAAGAGTTGAAAAAACATGGCCCAGTATCTGCAGGGAAAAGAGGAATAAGATGCATGTGACCTGCAGAACAAGGTTCAATGAAGAACACCCATGAAGTACAATAGAACAGGCTGACGTTACTCCCATGTTCCAGCTGGAAAAATAAACTTATTACTCTCTAAATAGTAAACCAAGCCTTCATTTGAGGAAATCAAGCCAGTTAATTCGTGCCTGGAATTACGTTGAGTTTGGCACAATACAAAGCCAAAAAATAAACACTCCATGGTCTGCCAAATGCATTGTGGAGGGAACTCTGGTCCAGTTTCTTCGGAGGCAAACACTTAGTTGTATAATGAATGTTTATGCTTGGAACCCATTTGCTCTGGCATTCCTGTCCACCTCAACAGGTTGGACCAGCTCTGAGTCTCTATGACTCGCATCTTCCAGGACATTTTCCATTTTCAAGGGATTCTGATTAGCAAACTCCTTTCCAAGACTTAGGAACTAGAGTTACCTCTTTGGATTGGAATTTCTTCAAAAGGACAATCAGTAATCTCCAGACAGTTTGTGCATTCTCTCCTCATTTCAGAAAAAAACCATTGCAGGCCTAGGCCGATTTGAACAGTATTCCTCGAAGAAACTCGGCCGGCAAAATATTGCTGGGAATGAGTACATCTACAATCATTTCAACCCAGCAGCAGTGTTTATTTTGGTATGCTAGTTGATAATCATTGATTTGAACTCCCAGAACATGGATGGGTGCTCACATTACATGCCTGTCTCATACTGGAGAAGGAACTGGAGATGATTGAGGCCTTCTTATTTCCATTCATGGGAATTAACTACATTTAAAACAATGACACAGCTTGGAATCATGTTTCTAATAGAGATAAAACTAGTTAATTTGGAAATGAAGAATACCAGAATGGAAATTCATATTCCTAGCTTTCACGTAAAAACCTTATCTGAGTTACTTTTTGCTGTTCTAGAATTCAGTGTACACATAATGTTGAAGGAATCACAAAATATATGAGAGCAGGGAGGTCATGCTGGAGTTATATTAATACAAGACAGGCCATAACCAGACTACCATTTATAGTCTTGGTCATCGTATTACAGGAAGGATCTAATTACAACACAGCTTTACGAGAATGCCGACAAGCCACTGAAACTTTAGATATGACCATTCACTGTTTAAACTGGGATTGTTTTCTTTAGGTAAAGAGAGGCTCAAGCTTGGTCAGTGTTAAATCAAGGAATCCAATTTCTAAGAGGGGCAGATAAGTGCATAGGAAGAACAAAATTTCCTCTGCAGAGACTCGAGGCAACAGGCAGAAGGATTGGATGAGCTGACCAAATTTTGATCTCCATTTAAATAGTGTCAGGTATCTGGGACTCGCTTCCTGAAATTGTGAGAGACAGAAACCCTTGGACTTGAAAAGAACATTTGTGAGAACTTGATGCCCATAGCATCAAAATTACAGATCACCAGCTAGGAATCCGAATTAGTCCAAATATTCTAGCTTGGCCAGCATGGACGTGGTTGACTTTTTGTGCCATAAATTTCTGCGATAGCTGAAGAAATAGCTGGACTGACACTTACGGAAGTGAAAGAGAAGGAACAAAATGCACAACTCCAAGCCACATAAAGAACCCATGTGAAATACCATAACAGACTGATAACAGAACAGCAGAGGAAAATCTAAGCTCATGCAAAACTCACAAAAAAAAATTAAAATGAGATAATAACCAATGGTGTTATTTCAAAGACCACAATTTGAAACGCCTCACAACTTATTTTGTCACAGCCATCAAAATGATGAATGATCAGCAGTGTTTTAATATACGGGTCTATCAATGGAAAATATTAAACTACTGATATTTTGCTCTTAATCCTGCCTCATGGCAATTTAAATTTTCTGCCATGCTTAAGGAAGACCTGCTTAACACTGGGTGGGGGGGGTCCTTGACTGCTTTATCACAGGTTGAATGTGTGCATTGGGATGTCAAGTAAGACAAACCTTGCCCATATAGTAAGGTTTTGCATCGTCAGCTATCTAACTACGGCGCACCACACGGAAGATGCACAGATGAACAGGTAGACAGCTGACGTCATCAGCCCCATGGGCAAACACAGAAACCAACTTACAAGAAGATGACAAGGCATCACAAGTTAAACTGTTTGAGGTGTTGAAGTACAAGTAATTAAGTTTGCAGATGTCCTTCCTATGGGTGAATATACGAAGAAAGGCAGCAGGCACCATGTCTCATGTCAATGAAATGTAAAGGGCTGGAATTCATTCAGTCTAACCAGACAGACAAATACTACACCTCAGGATCAGATGTACAGTTCCACTGCTCTGACATGCAAATATATATCCAAGACTATCAGCTTACAGGACTGAGTAACTGAAGAAAAAAACAAGCTTTATTAACGTTTTCCAAGCTCAACAAAAGTCAGCACAAAATGCAATTTGTTAGAAGAACAGTAATAATTTTGGTATTATTTTAATTTTATTTATTGCATTTTTTTGGGTTTTGATTCGATTGAGAACTGGGAAGTTAACTATGAAAGGCCATTTACGAGGTAAGTGTAAAATGTGAACTGCTTTCATTTAAGACAACCGTGGGAAAGAAGAGACTCTTGGTACAGATTGGATTTCAAGCTGGTTTGCAAAAGTGTAAGAAAGTTAACTGAACTGCAATGTACTCACTCATATCAGGAACACAAGATGTTCTCTGATGAAAGATGGATGATCTAACAAGCTAACTCCCATCTCCACAATTATTGCCTTGTTGAGTAACTCCAGCATTTTCCACTTTTATCACAGTTACCAATTCCCAGTTGCAAACTCAGTGTGCCCACTCACTCCGGGAAACTGACACAAAAAACAGAAGCAAGACCACTCCTCGCTTCAACAAGATCACAGTGGATCCAGCCTTCCTCTTCACGCCACTACCTTTCTCTCTCCTCAAACTCTTCGTCTCTCTTATCGTTAACATGCCTGTTCATCTCCATCTTGAATATATCCAATGACTTCACCTCCATAATTCTTCAGGTTAGAGAATTCAATCTCTCAGATCTGAAATGGGTGAACCCTTAGTCTGAAACTATGGTGGAGGTACAAGAGGCCGCAGATGATGGAAACATTTTGACATGAAATGTCAAGTGTTAATTTCCTCCTCCTTCCCCCCGCCCCCCCATTGATGCTGCCTGACCTACTGAGTACCTCCAACAGCTTGTTTTCCTCTGAACCTACACTCCCATGTTCTTGTCAGCCCTTCCATGAGCATACTCTCTGTCAGTTCCTCTCAGAATGCTATCAATTTCACTAAGATCTCTCATCTGCTCCGGTGGGTTTAAACTAGATTTACGGGGGAGGGGAACCAGAGTGCCAGAGCAGATGGGCGAGTGAAGGAGGGAAAAGATGATGTTAAAATTGCATGCACTGTTAGAAGTCAATGGGTTGAATGTGGTGGAAATGTTGTCTGGTGCATCTATTTCAATGCAAGGAGCATTGTAAGAAAGACAGACAAGCTTAGAGCATGGTTTGGCATGTGGAATTATAACATTGCGGCCATTGGTGAAACTTGGCTGCAGGAGGACAAGACTGGCAGCTCAATGTTCTGGACTTCTGTCACTTTAGACAAGATAGAACGGGTGAGGGGGAATGAAAGGGGGAGGAGTGGTATTGCTCATCAGGGAAAATATCACAGCTGTGCTCAGGCAAGATTGACAAGAGGGCTCATCTACTGAGGCTATATGGGTGGACCTGAGGAAAGGTATCACCACACTCATGGGGCTGTATTATAGACCAGCCAACAGTAAGCAAGAATTGGAGGAGCAACTGCAGGAAACATAAGGTTGAGATAGTAGGAGAATTTAACTTTCCACATATTTTCTCAAGGGCTGGATGGCTTGAAGTTTGTCAAATGCATTCAGGAAAGTTTTCTAAATCATTATATAGAGGTATCAACTAGGAGAGCATGCAACACTGGATCTCCTATTAGGGAACGAGACAGATCAGGTGACATAAGTATGTGATGGGGAACATTTTGGGTCCAGTGATCATAATGCCATTAGATTCAAGTTAATTAGGGAGACAGATATTTCTGGCCCTCAGGTTGAGATTCTAAATTGGAGATAGGCCAATTTTGAGGGAATGAGAAAGGATCTAGAATGTGTGGATAGAGACAAGTTGTTTCTTGGGCAAGGATGTGTAAGCTAAGTGGGGGACCTTCAAAGGTGAAATTTTGAGAGTACAGAGTTTGTAAGTTACTGTCAGGTCAAAGGCAAGATTTGAAGGCATAGGGAACCTTGGTTTTTTAGGGATATTGGGGATCTGATTCATAAAAAGAGTGAGGTGCATTATAGGTATAGGCAACATGGAGTAAATGAGGTACTTGAGAAGTATAAAAAATGCGAGAAAAATCTCAAAAAAGAAATCGGGAAGGCTAAAAGAAGACAAGAGGATGTTTTGGCAGACAATGTGAAGGAAATTCCTAAGGGTTTCTACAGCTATATTAAAAACAAAATGATTATGAGGGAAAAAATTGGTCCCCTTGAAGATCAGAGCAGTCAGCTTTCTATGGAGGTGAAAGGGACAGAAGGGATCTTAAATGCTTTATTATTTTCTTCAGTATTCACTCAGGGAAAGGACACAGAGTCATAGTAAGGAAAACAAGCAGTGAGGACATGGAACCTTTACAGATTAGAGGAGGAAGTGTTTGGTGTCTTAAAGCAAATAATGGTGGATAAATCACCAGGGTCTGACAAGATATTCCCTCTAACCCTGAGGGGGGCTAGTGTAAAAATTGCAAGGACTCTAACAGAAATATTTAAAATGCCCTTAGCCACAGGTGAGGTGCCAGAGGATTGGGGGGTAGTTCACGTTGTTCTTTTGTTTAAAAAAGACTCCAAAAGTAACCCTGGAAATTATACGCTGGTGAACCTGATGTCAGTGCAGGTGCACAATCCTTTATCCGGAACCCTTGAGGGACAGTGTGTTCCAAATTTTGGATTTTTCTGGATTTTGGAAAGCCAAATTTAAGCCCACCTGAATTGAGCTGCCGTATCCACCCCCACCACCTTCCAGTCACGTTGCTATCTCAAACCCCCCTCCCCCGCCCAACTCGCATTGCCGGTCTCCCCCCCCCTCGCCTGCTCAACTCGCGCTGCCAGTTTCTCGCCCACCCAACTCGCGCTGCCTGTGTTCTCCCCTCACCCACCCAACTCGCACTGCCGTCTCTCTCTCCACTTGCCGGATTTTGGAGCTTTCCAAATTTTAGATGTCTGGATAAAGAATTGTGCACCTGTAGTAGGTAAATTATTGGAAGGTGTTCGAAGAGATCAGATATACAATTATTTGGATAGCCAGAAACTGATTAGGGATAGCCAACATGGCTTTATGTGTGATAGATTGTGGTTAACCAATCTTGTAGAGTTTTTCAAGGAGGTTACTAGGAGAGTTGACAAAGGAAAGTCTGTGGACATTGTCTATATGGACTTTTGTAAGGCCTTTGACAAGATCCCACATGGGAGTTAGTCAGGAAGGTTCAGACGCTAGGTATTCATGGTGAAGTGGAGAACTAGATTCGACAATGGCTGGACGGGAGAAGGCAGAGAGTAGTGGTGGATGATTACTTCTCAGACTGGAAGCCTGTGACTAGAGGTGTGTCTCAGGGATTAAGTGCTGGGACCATTGTTGTTTGTCATCTATATCAATGATTTAGATGATAATGTGGCAAATTGGATCAGCAAGTTTGCAGATGACACTAAGATTGGAGGTGTTGTGGACAGCAAAGAAGGTTTTCAAAGCTTGCCGAGGGATCTGGACCAGCTGAAAAAATGGGCTAAAAAATGGCAGATGGAGTTTAATGCAGACAAATGTGAGGTGTTGCACTTTGGAAGGACAAACCAAGAAAGGACATACAGAGTAAATGGTAGGGCACTGAGGAGTGTGGTAGAACAGAGGGATCTGAGAATACAGATAGATAATTCCCTGAAAGTGGTGTCACAGGTGGATAGAGTTGAAAGAGAGCTTTTTTAGCACATTGGTCTTCATAAATCAAAGTATTGAGTACAGGAGTTGGGATGTTTCGTTAAAGTTGTACAAGACATTAGTGCAGTTGTGGTCATCTAACTACAGGAAAGCTAACAATAAGATAGAAAGAGAGCAGAGAAGATTTACTGGGATGTTGCCTGGACTTCAAGAACTGAATTACAGGGAAAGGTTCAACAAGTTAAGACTATATTCCCCGGAGCATAGAAGAATGAGGGGAGATTTGATAGAGGTATTTAAAATTATGAGGGGGTTAGACAGAGTAAATGTAGAAAGGCTTTTTCCACTGAAGGATAGTGAGATACAAACTCGAGTACATGAGTTAAGGGTGAAAGGCAAAAGTTTAGGGGAAACTTCTTCACACAGAGAGTGGTGGGAGAGTGGAACAAGCTTTCAGCTGAAGTGTTTGAATGCCGGCTCAATTTTAGCATTTAAGGGGAATTTGGACAGGCACGTGGATGTAAGAGGTATGGAGAACTATAGACTGGGTGAAGGCCAGTGGGACTAGGCAAAAATAATGGTTCAACACAGACTAGAAGGGCCGAAGAGCCCTGTTTCTGTGTTGTAATGCTCTATGGCTCCATAATAACCAATATAACTTGGTCTAATTTCCCCTGCTTTTCTTCAGACAGACTTTGTGTAGAATAATTACATCTGGTGAAGAAATTATGTTCAGAGGCCCGAGCATAGCATTTGCCAGGAATTACATGAAACTCAGTAGCATGTTGATAAGTTTCCTGTGTACTGAGAGAATCAAGAGATAAGGAGGACAATACTCAAGATAACAAGAGGTGACTATCTCAGGAATGTGTACACACATTCACTAAAAGGTGCAAGTAAAATGGTCTACAACTGAGGTCACACTATAGCCATTCTGAATGATTGGGAGAACTGTGAAATTCTCTCCTACCTCCACCCTCCCAATGCGCGCACTTCCCTCTCCCACCTGGCTTTCCATCACATGGACTCCAGAGCAGAGATTCTGAATGGAATGAATTGCCCAGTGTGCGACACAAGATTATATGTACGAATTCAGTAGATAATCATGTGACATTGAAACTGAAATGGAGTCGACAGGTGAAATTACATGGTTTGCCTAGATATTCTGTTATGTGAACCCTGCAAGTTTGCTTATCTTAGAGCATTTAATGCAGTGAAGGAAAGTGAGATACAAACTCGAGTACATGAGTTAAGGGTGAAAGGCAGAAGTTTAGGGGAAACTTCTTCACACAGAGAGTGGTGGGAGTGTGGAACTACACTGACCCTTATATTTTTGTGTGCTCTGTTGATGGTTCTTCCACACGCAGATTCCAATGCTGTAAGGAGTTCAAATGTTTAATGACCTGCATTCCCTGCATTACTGGAAGCAATCCATCCGTTCTGTACACTGAGCCAGAACACTTACTTGAAGTGACCACTGGTGCCACGACTTACATTCTTACAGACATCACTGAGTTGACTATGGACTAATGACCATGCAGCAACTGAGCAAGGTCATGGACAAGAAGCAGTAGAAAAGCACATGGCAGTAATTCCACCTCACATTTCATGTCCAAAAATATATAAGCTGAATTCCAAGTAAAAAAAAGTCAACCATAAACAGAAGTGTACAGGTTGCAGCACCTTCAGTCCAAAATAACAGTTCAGGAAATTAAAGTCTTAAATGAACTCTTTTGCATATTAAAAACCAATGCCATTCCCAGTGCCATATTGAAGCAACCTAGTTGATGCAGAATACAAAGGTAGGTTCGTCTCAGTGTTGAAAATAAGCCTGTCGACTTAAAGCAACATCTGGTAATGATAAGGCAATTTTCAATGATTATTAAAATAAATTGCTGTTCTCTATAATGTTGGCATTTATGACTCCTGTAGTTAAGGATTAAAGTACCAAAAATAAGAAATTATTTCATCTTTGATACACAAGTCAGCTACTCTGATAATCAGGTTGGCACTTCAACCTGGAATAGATTTTGGTCTCAGTTCCATTGCCTTTGATTACTTCAGGCATATTTTCCACTCTCCCGTCACACGCAGACATAATACAACAACCTACAATCAACCTTTCAGCCTCGTGGTTTTCCTTGACCACATTTCCATACTCATTAAAACACAAGACACCATTTGTCCCAAGGAATCCAGGCTGAACTCAGCACAGCAACCCCATCATTTCCCCTCTCCTGACTCCTTTGCATCTTATTCCCTGTCACCTGCCCACCAACCCTTCACTGGTTCCTTTGCCATGTGCCCACACAATGGGATATTTGACTGTAACTTATAGGAGGAAGCCAGAGCACACGTATGGTCACAAGGAAAAAAAAATACAACATCCACAAAGCATCGGGATTGCACCCGAATCTCTGAAGCTGTGAACATGGAGCTGGTGCAGCTGTTAATAAAGCACCCAAGATGGAGCGTGAAGTCAGAAGAATGGATATGTTTGAGGAAGAGTTGCAAGGCTGGAGGGGTTACACCCATGAGGATGAGAGGGAGCCCTGATGCGCGCCCTGTAAGTAGAGTTAAATAGAAATGATAGCCATGAAACAGACCCATCAATCCAGAGGGTCCACACTAGCATGAGTAGTGAGTGGGAGGGGTGCCACAGAGGCTGATAAATGTGGAACCAGATAAGGTGAAGGAGTGAGGTATGAAAGTGCAGGGGGATTGGAAAAGTTAACCAAGGGAGAAAAACAAACCAGGTGGATAGGTATATAGGTGGAATCAGGATGGGGGAAGAGGGTGTAAGGGTCACAAGAGTTCTGATGTGGGGAGAGTCAGGGATGGAAAAGATGAACAAAGGCACAGAGCACCAGGATAGACTGGTGAGAGTGGGAAAGGAACATGGCGAAAGGGAAATGGGAAATTCCATGATCATCGATTTGGGTTGTAGACTACCCAACCTGAAAATTATGTATTGTTCTTTTAGTTTGTGGTTAACTTCACTGTGACAGTGGAGAAAGCCAAGGATAGACAGGTTGGCCTGGGAAGAAGGAAGGTGAGTTGAAGTGAAGTGCAACTGGAAATTGAAGATGGTTGTTGGGTGCAGATGCCCTGGTGCCCTGTAAATCAGTCACTCAGACTAACGGATGTACTGGAGGTCAGATTGGGGGGTGCACAGGAATCTTTACCAATGTCCCTTAAGCAAAGTTTATACAGCCATAACACGACTTCCCTACTTATATACTCAGTACCTGACTGTTGAAGGCAAAAGTGCCTTCTTTACCACTCTATTCCTTTGTCAGAGACGCATAGGATTTTTACAGCATGAAAACAATCCCATCAGCCCAAAGTGTCCACCTAATTACCTTGAAGAAGGGCTCAGGTCCAAAATGTTGGTTCTATATCTTTACCTCCCATGGACGTTGCGAGACTGGCTGAGTTCCTCCAGCATTTTTGTGGGGTTTTTTTTTTTACTGTCTGCCCAATGTAGCTCCATTGGCCTGGGTTCAGCCCTTTTCCCTCTTCACCTTTCCAACCCACGTACTTGCCAAAATGCCTTTTAAATGTTACAATTGCATCTACCTCTACTTCTGGCAGGTTGTTCTCGGTACCTAACTCTCTCTGTGAGAAAGTTACCCTACAGGTCCCCATTAAATCTTTCCCCTCTCACCTTAAATCTACTTCTTCTAGTTTCACTTTACTACTCTGGGAAAATGACAATTGACCTTATCTACAAATACAATCATTTGATTAACCTCAATAAGTTTTTTTTTCGGTTTCCTATGCTCCAGGGGCAAAAATCTCAGCCTGTCCAATATCTTCTTACAATTCAAGCCTGCCAGTCCCAATAACCTTCTTGTGAATCATTCCGTTGCCATTTTATATCTCTCCATGAGTCAAATCACTCACGTCTTCCATTTGCTGAATGTTTCTCTCTGATTTGATTTCCCAAAATGCATCACCATACCCTTGTCCAGATTAAACAGCGTTTGCAATTTTTCCACCAAATTTCGAACTGATCTTATCTCTCCTGCTATATCCTTTGACAACACTCCTCATTCCCCAGAACTCCGTCAATTTTCTTGTCTTCTGCAAACTTACTAATCGGACACCCTAGATTTTCATCCAATTCAACAAGTGGCTGCAGCGTTGATCCTCATGGAATACTCTTGGTCATAGATCTCCAGTCAGAAAATCAGCCCTTCACCAGTACCCTCTGAATTCTATGGCCAAGCCAAGTTTGGATCAACCTTACTAAGTCACGATGTGACTGAATACCCGGGACCAGCCTACCATGAGCAGTCTCGTCAAATAAAGGCAATTTTCGACAATATTCTCACAATTCCAGTGACAAGGTTTGCTCTGTGAGTGCTTGATTATTTTGTTTATTTGTGACAGTTATATTTTGTTTTGTGATTTAATGTTTCCTCTCTATCACTTTTGGACACTGATACAGCTGTCAACTACGAATGTATTAAATTAACTACACCTCACAATATTGAACTGAACATCACTTTGCCTCTCGAGTAAATTGATGCCATTTCCAAATTACATTTGATGAATTCTGTAATAAATAAAGGCTCATTAATTTATTGAAAGGAAGATTTTGAAATCAATAGGAGGCTTCAATGATGGCAACTACTGTAGTTTGGCCGGACAGATGGGAGTTAATAAATAAATGTTGCCTTTCTTGCCAATGGAAAATGAAATTTGGCATAAGTGAATATAATGACTCAGTTCATGTGGTGGTACAGAACTATGATAAAAATGTTCTTAACATGTTAAACTAAGGCCACCTTCAGTCACGTGATTGGATAAGCTATATAGAAAATTAAGAAGCTACATTAAAATGTTGGTGGAAGTATTCAGTCATCTGGTATCCAATTAAAGCATTGCTTCTGATATCAGTCCTAAATTTTCATCTAATTTTTTGATTTGGTTTTGAAGTACAGGTACGATTTATTATGAAACTGGAATAATTGTTCATATAAAACCACAATGAGTACAAACCAACAGGAACAACTTGTATATTTGTAACAAAATGTCCCCCAGTGGTTTCCAGAAGTCAGACCCATTGACTAGAAGCTCTCCAAATGTGTCTACGGAAGGCGAGGGAGCATTGAATTGCTTACTGCCAGCAGTTTACTGGCCATTCAGGAGGAGAAATCAACTGATGCATCGTATTAAGACAAGGTAGTTGAAGTCAATTTCTTTTGCTGAGGCAGCTGGGAATCTAATCAAAGCCTTTGGAGTCCTTATTGATAACTTATTGGTAGTTTAGACTTGTGTAAAATAACATATACATCGAAACATTATAGATGATGGGAACACTAATTAAAGAGGGAAAATGATTGAAATACTCAACTGATTGGTCAGAATCTGTGGAGAAGGAAACAGTTACCATTTCAGGTTGATCACCTCTTCATTCCTCAAATATTAAACAGTTTTCTCTCCCTACAGGTGATGCCCAACTTCCTGGGACTTAAAGCTTCAGAGGAAATGTGAAAGTTGCTTGTTGCCCTTCACCCCAGGTGAGTTTGAAGTGTCAAAGATGTGATGTGCAGCAGCTGATAGATTTCTGTTTCCTGATTATCTGTTTATATAAAAACTCTTCTAAATTCTGTACGAGTTTCAATTAAACACAGGCGTGAAACTGGACAGACCCTGCTTCGACTTAACATCAGCCTTTTTCACCTTTCAATCGAAGCACTATTTCCTGGTTGGAATTCATTTTATAAACAACAAGATGGATATCCGGTCGTAAAGAGAAACCTGTAAATGAAGAGGAAGCATATACATGAACTTTCAGCCTGTCATCATCTAGGATATCAGTGGAGATTAAACAGAAGGGAGTTGTGCATGGTATCGGGGAAGGGATTGTACTCTGGCAGTTTCTTTGTGCCCACATTGCAGCCTTTATCAGATTTAACTCATCATTTGACAGCTGAGAGCTTTGCTTGGATAGTGAAGATGATTCGTTTGATTTTTATTTGGGGAGTAGTAGAGAGAAGGGAGAAGAAAAAAATTAAATACTCTCGAAACCACTGAATTCAAAAGTGATGATGAAGTAAAGAACCCATGGAGATATCTGGCTTGAATTTTAGATGGAACCAGCATGTTAGGTTATCAGAATCACATTCTCAATCCAGAATTTATAACTGTATTTGCTTTGAGGGGTTTATAAACAATATGAACACTTTTGTGAGAGAATCTCATAATGCAGTAAAATGATGTGTCAGTGGCTGAAGTCACCATTGTAGAGGTTTATGGCACAGAAGCAGGCCTCTTGGTCCAACTTGTCCATGCCAACAGAGGCTGATTGTTGTGTACCTGAGGTAACCATCAAAATAATTCAACCCTCAGTAGTATGCTGCGTCAAATCGCCTATGCACATAACTATAAGATAGGTGCTAAACACAATTTGCATTCACAGACCAATAATGTTAGGGCGAGTGAAAAGGGCTAATGGTGGTGAGGCGAGGAGGGCCAGTGATGGGTGGCTGTAGAAATATGAAACAAGTTCAAACATAAACATTAGCTGTATGTTTAGTCATACATCACAGAACAGGGCCTTCAACCTAACCCGGCCACGCCGACCAAGTTGGCATTCTGAGCTAGTCCCGTTTGCCTGTGTTTGGGCCATATCCTTCTCAGCCTTTCCTATCCATGTATCTGTCATTGTGGTGATGCTGTAGGATTTTTTTTACTAACGAACAAGATCACATCATCCCACAATAAATGTGAATCACCACAGCAAAATGAGGAATTGATTCAACTATTTCCATTTTTGGAATTAAAGACTGATCTGGTCAAACTTTAAAATTTTAGAGTTTAAAACCAGTTTTCAAACCAAACAAATTTTTGGTTTAGAAACCCGGGCATTCACATTCCAAAAAAGTTTGGGAAGGAGGCAGGCAAGCAGGGTCATCAAGTATTTTTAAATGAGTGCTAACTTTTAATAAAATAGGCCTAACAGGATTACCTAATCAGGCAACTTACTCTCGATCTGACATTAGGTTCGATTAGCTTCAATGGAGACTAAAATTGATGAGGTTATGAATGGTGATGGAACTGGAAGGGAGTGTCAGTTTTAAACTCAGATTTTTGGTTTAATATTGAAGAAATAATTGATAGAAAATTTTAAAAAATGACTATAGGAGGAGTCAGTGGTGTGAGCAGAAATGATATGTTCATATTTTAATAAAATACTGTTGTGGTGTCTCTATGACAGCAGAAACCTTTATCTTGATTAGTATAACAGGATTCTATTGTCATAGCAACTGCACTGTAAAACATACAAAACTAACAAGAAAACTGGCTTAATAACATAGCTTAAAATTATTATTTTTTCCCCAACATGCACTTTGAATCATGTCATATTTCATTTCCTCACAAAATGGTCCATCATCTATATCAGCTTTGTCAATGCAAGCGTGGCTGAGGGCATGATGAAGTTTTTGATCTGAAAATAAGGCTGGAGGAAGTAACGTCTCAACAGTTACATTTCCACTTACAATGGTTATGTTATGGTCTGCACACAAACTGGAAGGTGGAGTGCAAGTATGAATACAAATTAAGATGAAATAACAGTTTACTCTTCAAAGAGGAAAGATACAACATATGTCGTGATTGTAACTGCAGGAGATGAGAATGGTCAGAAAATTCATAGTTGTTAATAGATTTCTCATTTCCAAACATACCACTACACCTTCTTAAAGAGCTCTTGGTTATAAATACTGTCTTAACATCTCTAAGCTAAAGGGCTGATAGGTACCATTGATTGACCTGAAAATCTTAACCATTAAATAGAACTGAACACCAATGTTATTGCCAATCATAATGACTAGTTGATAAAATACCATCTTCAGGGTTCAGGAACATTTCTGATTCAATAGTGAATAAGAGAAAATCATGGTGTTATTATCATAGAGAGTCCCAATGTTATGCCAGAGTCCTGTTCTTGAGAACTACACATCAGCTGATTTCTCTGCAAGTCAGTAATATCCATTTTCTACAGCTACCCATATCATACTTCTCTACACACCCTATTTCACCAAATATTCATTCTAACACTCCCCATAATTAAACAAATGGAAGAAAAATGCTTTAAAATATAAAGTCACATTTCTGTAAATCATATTATCCAGGGAGCTCCTATACTTGTGCTACAAATTAATAATGAATCAGTTAATAGTCAAGTGTATTGGTGGGTCTGCAGTCAGACTGGTTAAGGAGGAGAGAAATCTTTCTCTGCAGGACATCAGTGAACAGATGGGTAAAATAATATATTTGAAACAAAAATTCAGAAGTTTCAAGATGACTAACATTGAGTAGGCTTTTGCTTTTCAATTCCAGATTTATGTGGAACGATTTGCCATGATAGGATCCCAACTCATGATTCTGGATTAATGACCTAGAAACCATGGCTGTGAGCCCAGCGACTTAATCAAAGTATTGCTGCACTGTGCAAACGTCCACTCGCAGACCATCTCATTGTTGTGCAGGTAATGAAGTAATGCTTCAAGAGGGGCTTGGAAGTCATACAAAGAAATGAGAGAAAATGCCAACGCAAAATAGAACAAACTAAGCTGAATGCAGAGTATTTGGTATAACTAGTGAAAAAGGTAAACTCAAAATTAAATGGAAACAAAAAGGATTAAAAGCAAAAGTACAGTGAAATTAAAAGAAACATCTTGATCCTGAATTTTGCCCCTTTCTTGGCACCCCATTCTTTCTCATGAAACTTTCCACTTCATCCATTGTTCACTTATTTATAAAGCAATATCTATCCTGTTTTTTTTTGTATTTTGAATCCTTCTTTGCAAAGCATTTGGACTTGGAGAGCACATCTACTGCCATTGATCACTATTGTCTTTAAGTAGTTAACAAGGAAAGACTTTCTAGAAATTCATACCGTTCACCAACACGAAACATGCTAAATAATGGTGACAGTGCACTGCATTCTACATCTCAAATTGCATTCCACTGAACTTCAGAAATGTTGTGACATTCAAGCTCCAAATGCAAGTGACTCACCTGACTTTGTATGGCTGGTAGCCACCAACCAATACCTCAAAAAGGAATCCATGTCTTGAAGTTAGGGAAAGTTGAAGAGCATTGCTTCATAAAGTTTTGACAGAATAACAGATAAAACCCAGATATCTTTTTAACAGCCCTACTGACTTCGTTAGTTTCTTTAATTTGATCAAATTTGTTTTTAAAGAAAATTGCCATCACAAAATTTCATGTGACAGGTCAAGGTAACAAGAAATTTTCCTTTCTGGCTTTAGTATTCCATCCAAGGGTCCATGGGTGACAGTTTGGATCAAAAAAAGACAAGAATATTTTAACTCTCCAAAATATTAGTTTTGACATGACATTTCTGTATATGGTTATATCTAGGAGGGTGGGGATTTGTTCCGGTATGGACTAGTAGGGCCAAACTGGCAAAGGAGGAAAAACCCAACACCCAACCCCAACCCACCAATTTTCCCCTGCAGCCGCTGCAACCGTGTCTGCCTGTCCCGCATCGGACTTGTCAGCCACAAACGAGCCTGCAGCTGACGTGGACTTTTTACCCCCTCCATAAATCTTCGTCCGCGAAGCCAAGCCAAAGAAAGAAGAAGAGAAGTTCTTCAACACTGTCAGTATAGCTGTGCTGGAAGTGTGACGTAAATTCCATACCCAATGCATTCATGGCAAAGTTATGGAAACTGAGTGGAAGCAGACGTGGGGAAGATCTGAGCCTGTGACCTAACACAACTATTAGCAACATGTAGTAAAACTTGATCAAATCAGCCACACTCATTGAAGCCTACCTCATTAAATCTTGACACCAGGTCTTCAATTGCATTGTGTTCCCGACTTTTGCTATTGAGAGCACGTGCCAAGGTGGAGGTCTTGAGGGGGGATGATCTGCTGGGGCAATTGGGATTTACTAAATCCATGGTCAGAAAGCAGAGGTAGTCAAGTGGTAAAACCTTGCGGTAGAGTTCCTGCTCTTGCTCGGTCAGAATACTGGCAATCTCCTCGGGGAACTGAATCAGGTGTCGAAGGTCCGTCAGCTCCTTGCTGATGCCAGCCACGTTAGATGGCAGGGTGCTTGAGCCAGACATGGCTATGCAGAATGGCCGTTCTAGAAAATAAAGAAGATTTGCATTGAACTAGAAACAGTGCACAGAATAAAAGATTTGAATTGGAAACCACTGCAGTAAAATTTTGAATATTGTCAATACTCATGAGGGAGTAACAGCACATACATAGCCTCTGTACCATTATAATCTAACAGCTATGGGTGAAAACAGATTCAAAGATATACACTATAGCAGTCAAAACAACAAAGAAAATGCTGGAAACATTCAAACCCTGCAAGACAGAAACCAAATTATGTTTCAGGTCATTAATTTTTAATCTAAATTTGACAGATCTTCAATCAAAATGCCTGCTGCTTTTTCCCTCACTGTAGATACTCCCTGGCCTTTTGACCATTTACAGCATATTCTGTTTTCATGTCATATTTCCAACATCTTCAGAGCTGCTGCTTATAGATCCAGTAACAATACAAATCAGACAACCCAAGTTCACATTGCTCCTGTACAAATCTTAATGTCCCTCCACATTATTCAAGATGATTCAAACTTTGAAGTGTTACATTTACATGTCACGTGGAAGATTGGCTGACAGTAATTATCCCAAAGAGAAATCTGCTCACTCGATTGAAGACCACTTTATTTACTAAGTCTTTCAGATTTATTGTCAGAGTACATACTTGACATCACATACAACCCTGAGGTTCCTCTTTCCTGCAGGGGCAGCAGAATTACCACTAATTGGTAGTGCAAAAAATAAACCGTACACAGTGTAAACATGTAAACAAAGAACAGAGAGAACAAAAGAAAATCAATAAAGTGCAAAAGTAAGAGTCCTTAAATGAGTCCCTGCTTGAGTTTGTTGTTGATGAGTCTGATGGTAAAGGGGTAGCAGCTGTTCCTGAACCTGGTGGTGAGAGTCTTGTGACACCTATCTCTTTCCTGATGGTAGCAGTGAGAACAGAGAATGTGCTGGGTAGTGTGGGTCTTTGATGATGCCGCTTCCCTCCGACAGCAGCGTTCCCTGTAGATGTACTCAGTCGTGGAGAGGGTTTTGCCTGTGATGTTCTGGGCTGTGTCCATTATCTTTTGGAGGGCTTTAAGCTCAGGGGTATTGTTGTCCCCATACCAGGCTGTGATGCAGCCAGCCAGCACACTTTCCACAACATCTCTGTAGAATTTTGCCAGGATTTCTGGGGTCATACCAAACCTCTGAAAATTCCTGAGAAAGTGCTTTCTTCACGATGCCATTGATGTGTTGAGTCCAGGAAAGATCCTCCAAGATAAGGACTCTCAAGAACTTAAATTTGCTCACCCTCTCCATCTCTGATTTCCCCAATGATCACTGGATTGTAAACCTCTGGCTTTCCTTTCCTGAAGTCAAAAATAAGATCCTTAGTTTTGGTGACATTGAGTGCAAGGTTGTTGTTGGTACATCATTCAGCCAAGTTTTCAACTCCCTCCTGCAGGCTGACTCATCCCCTTCCTTTATACAGCCCACTACCGTGGTATTGTCAGCAAATTTGTAGATGGTGTTATTGTCGAACTGAGCCACACAGTCGTAGGTGTAAAGTGAGTAGAGCAGGGAGCTAAGATCACAGCTTTGTGGTGCTCCAGTAGTGGTGGAGATTGTGGTGGAGAAGCTCTTGCCCATCTTCACTGATTGAGGTATGGAGGTGAGGAAATCCAGGATCCAATTACACATTGGGGTGTTAACTCCCAGGTCTTGGAGTTCGCTGATCAATTTTGAGGGGATGATGGTGTGAAATTCCAAACTGTAGTCGATAAAGAACATCCTGGTGACCGGTTTCACATTTTGTTGCTCAGTGAGGTACCAAAATAATCTGCACTGAGAAATTTAGATTCTTCTTAGGAGTGCCTATAATTATTTATTGAAATAACAAAATGCCAATGTTTCTAAGTTTATTTGACCGCAATGTAGTAAAACATTGGAGCTTGGAAAATCATCATATAAATGATGTGCAGGATGGAAAGTTCCATGAAGTAATTTACTCCACAGAGGAAACATTCAGTCCATTGAGAAGCACAAAAAACTGTAACTGCTGGAATCTTGAGGAAATAATGAGATGTTGGAGGAACTCAGCAAGTTTTGCAGTATCCATGGGTAGAAAAGGTCAGTCACTGTTTTGGATCGTGACCCTTGTTCTGCACTGTTGCAAGTTTAAGCTTATTGTCACCTATATCAAAAATGCAGTGCGAGAGGTTGTTTTTAAGGCACACCAGCAGACATTCCATACATAGTACAAGGGAGTACCAAATTCCAAAGTGCAGATTTACAGAGAGAGATCTGTGAAGAGATGTATCCTAACTATTTATCTTCATGCCACGTGTATTAAATATTAATCAACAACTCATCAACTCTGAAGAAATAAACCTTCCCCGATCACAACAAAAAAAGTGCAGGTCCTAGCCTGCCCTTGAGATGTTCCTGGGGAGCACTCTTCTGAAATAATTTCTCCCTCTCCTGTTTGATAGAGAGCTCCAGGGGTGAGACGTTGGTTTCATTGGAGTGTGGGGATTTCCAATTCATCCTGAATTCCTTGGTTCCCCTGAATTTCCAAATCAGCTGAAAGGGACCTGTTTTCCTATACATTTGCCTTCACCTCCTTGATGGTGCAGGTCATGAGTTTGGGAGGTGCTGAAAGAGTAACATCAGAAAGAAACAAACCGCAGTGCATTTTATAGATTGTCCACACCACACCCAGAGTATGACAGGGACAGAGAGAGTGCTGATCTTATATACAGAGCACTTTGTGTTCAATACTCTTAAATCCTCTCAAATAAATTTATAAGAGCATATATTCTAACAATTGAGATGCTCTAAATTAGATCATTATTATTGCCTTAAAATTCATGACTTGTTGGACATTCTGAATGCCAAATTACTGGAACTGAATCTGAGGTTAAAAAAAACTACAATAAAGTATGCGATGAATTTCTAAGGCTAACAGCAACTTATTCCAGATACGTGATAAAATCAACCAGCATAATTTGCAATATTATGCCTTGACAATTAGATTTAATCAGTGGTTTTATGGAAAATGCTACTTTCTCCAATATAGGAAAAATAATTGACAGATCCTAGAAGCACTCTTTTGAAGATCATTACTTAGATACTCGAACTGAAACTGAAAGGTGGCTGCGATTCTTCAAATGTTTACATTTGTTTTCTTGTTTCACTTCGATAAATCTTTCAACATTCTGGGTAGCATACACAATATATTTACAACTGACTGAAAACTGAGCTGCAGAGCTGCAGTCCACAATATTAATCACTGCCCAAGAACAATTTGGTAACCGTCCCTTTTTATCAGCTGACCCATCATGTGTGATGGCAAGGTTAGTTCAAATCTGCTATTGTCTGTGACGACAGAGATACTGCCTGTTTCAAAGCAAACCTATAACCTAATGTGCTGTGTGCACTGTGGCATGAATACTGAAGTCCAAAGCCACATATGTAAATGGGAAATCAAGGAAAACAGAAAATAGGGGATAAAATGTTCTAAAATCTTCTGGTGGAAAATATATAGTACTGTACAAAAATTGAAGGCTTTAAAATACATCATTATTCTTGTCCAGAAATCATACCCATATAATAGCACTATCCATTGAATTGAAATATTTATTGTCATGAGTTCGTGACAATAAATGTTTCAAAAAATGACAGCATGTTTTAGGTGCTATTCAGGCAAAACAACTCGTACTTAATTATAGCAGGTGCTGCAACAATAAAACAAAAGTTCAAGGAATATTGTTACAAAGACCAAGTGCAGGATGTAGAGATTAAAGCAGAGATGCACGAGGATTGAATGAATTGCCAGAAACAGCTTGCAAAATGTCCTATGCTCTTGGTAGCAGCTTATAAAAGGCCGACTAAACTAACAGAACAGAAGATCAGATGTTGAATGCAATGCATTGCTATACCCATGTAGCAGGTTCATTGGGATTGAACTGGGTTCGAATTTCTGGGCACAATGTTTTAAGTGGAAAACCCAACGATTAAATTGAATCCACATTCTAGTTCAAATTTAAGTTTCTGTATTTGGCCACATATAGGACCCACTGGCATATAGGAGACACCCCCCCCCCCCCCTTGTCCCCCCCCATTTTTAGGGTGAGATTTTAGAAAAATCCCGTTTTAATGTATTTAACTTCACTCACCTTGATAGGAACCCTCCAGCCTTGAATGGCCGAAGCCTCCTTGCACACGATCAACAACAGCAACACATCCTCCTGCCCCCCCCCCCGCCCCCATTGATTGACAGGCACACCAAAACCCATGGGCATGTGAAGGCAGGAAGGAGAGAAGACAGGGTGACGGGCAGGGCCCAGGCCCACCATTGCGGGGAGCAGATGATCAATTGCTTGCTTTGAGAGGAGTGCTGGGCCTCTGTGACCAGGCTCCATGCTGAGCCTTTGCTCAATGAGCACGGCCCCCTGAATGATTGAATGAGACTCGGAGGCAGGTGGCAATGAGTGAGTGGCCTGCTGAGCTGAGCTCGACAGGCCGCTCTCTCACTGCCACCCGCCCCCGTGCTTCATTCAATTTGCTCAGGGGACCATGTTCATCAACAAAGCCTGATCATCGAGGCCTAGTGCTCCCCTGAAAGCACTGTGGGAGAGATTGAGAGAGCATGAGGGAAGGAGGGAGAGAATGAGCCTTCTTACAGGGTGAAGTGAGCGGTGGCGGCGACTACAGAAAGCAGAAACCACTCGAGGAAAGAGCTTCTTGAAGCTGGGTGAGTCGTACAAAATGGAGGCACCAAATGTCACCGCGTGTTGGACCCGGGATGGTTTTTGAGGTGATTTGTTGGGGGGGGGGGGGGAAGAGAGGTAAAAGGAGGGTCCTATATGCCATCAAATACGGTAATCAATTTGAATCTATTTATCTGAAATGATCTCGTTGAAGGATGACACAAAAAGATTTGTTTGAGGAAGTGGGGGAGTTGAAGTGCATGAAGAAGCCAGGAACTTTTTGCTTAGTAGATCCAAAAGTAGCCAGAATGAATGTAGCACAAGCAAATTCAGAATAAAATAACAATAAAAAAAATCACTCTTTAGGAATGTAGCAGAAATGACCAATCTTTTGTTCAGATCTAAAGCATGAATGGATTCAGCACAATTATTTGAAGTTTTATGTTTCATGATTTATGTTTTGAAATATGTTTCTTATTTCATCTTTAAGCCTATGATTTTCTGACCATTAATGTGAAGGCCTGCAAATCGCAAACCTACAGTACCATTTACAGATGGGTCAGATACTAAAACCTGCTGCAGCAGGAAGAACAGATGGTTCTACCTGCAATTGGTCAAAGCATCTTGTAGTGATAAACAGACCAGTCACATTCAGGATGTGCCAGCTCGATACGGGCATACAGATTTTTAGAAATTTTATTAATATCAGACACATTCAAATTGACTGGAAGCTGTGTCATCCAGTGCAGACCAGGGTTACAATTTAAGCAAGTCTGAATGCACACAAGTGATATTAGCAAACAATAACAATGGATGGAGGAACTCATTAAGTCATGGATATAAATGGTCAATCAACATTTTGGGTTGGGACTCTTTATCAAAACTAAGATTTTGAAAAGAGATAAAAATTACATAGGAAAGAGGGGGGAAAGCTGATGTAGAGGCCCCAGAGGTGATAGTGTAAAGGGCAGAAGTTGTGAGAGGTGAAGCGGTCAGTCAGTGGGAGGTGGGGGGGTGGAGAAAAGTTTGAAAGGAAAAAACTCAGTGTGGAGCTATGTAAGAAAGAGCTAGAAATAATGGAACCAAGTGGGGGTTACTTAAAATTGGAAAAGTTCATGCCATTAGTTTAAAGTTGTCCTGAAGATGGGCAAGAACTTCTCCACCACAATCTCCACCAGTACCGGAGCACCACAGAGCTATGATCTTAGCTCCCTGCTCTACTCACTTTACACCTACGACTGTGTGGCTCAGTTGTTCCTCAAGTTTACGTTTGGTTTCACACTGACAATGATAGGACAGATAGATCTGCGTTTGAGAAATGGAGCCACAAGGAGTCACGTGATGGAGTAGTGGCCGGACGGTGAACTCCAGCCCTCTCCAGAAAAGTCGGAAAAAATAAAGGAAAACACAAAGGCACAAAAATAAAAATTAAAGTAAAGTGAGTATAAAGGTGGAAAGAAGATGGCGACGAAAAAAGAAAAATCGAAACCAACGGTAAGAAGAGAGGAAGAGAAGACAACGGAAGAAGAAGGAGAAGGCCTTACCTGTTCGAAGAGGCCCACGGTGGAGAGAGAAACCCGCTCCCTCAGGTCGGTAGAAAGTGGACTACAAAAATGGCTCGCTGAGCCGAGTAAAAGTGCGCAACCGCGCATGCGCGAAGAGTCGCGCATGCAAAAAAACACACCGACGGGAGGGGTGACCAGCTGGGGAGTCGATCTCCACAGCCGGCAATGACAGCTGCAGAACACCTGCAGCAAGAGGAGAACATAGAAGACAATAGAAACAAGAAAGAAGAGAAGAAAAGGACAACAAAGAAACAACAGATGGCCAACCCAGAGGAAGAAGAAGAGGAAGAGGAAGAGTACAGTGAAATAGAAGAAGAAGGGAAAGGCAAGATAAAGGATTTACTTTCTCTTATTAAAGAATACATGGAGTCATTTAAAGAATGGCAAGCACAAGAATTTAATGATTTAAGAAGAAGAATAAACAGTACAGAAGAGAAAGTGAATAAAATAGATATGACCTTAACAGAAATGGGAAAAAGAATGGACAAGGTGGAAGAACGAGAAGCAGCAGTAGAAATGGAGGTAGAGGACTTAAAAAAGAAATTAGAGGAATCTAATAAAAAAGTTAAAGAGACACAAGAGCTGTTAGCTCAGAAAATAGATATAATGGAAAATTATAACAGAAGAAATAACATAAAGATAGTGGGCCTTAAGGAAGATGAAGAAGGCAAGAATATGAGAGAATTTATAAAAGATTGGATCCCCAGGATCTTAGGATGTCCAGAACTACAGCAAGAAATGGAAATAGAAAGGGCACATAGAGCATTGGCCTTTAAACCACAACCACAACAAAAGCCAAGATCTATTTTAGTAAAATTCCTAAGATATACTACAAGAGAAAAGGTACTGGAGAAAACAATGGAGAAAGTAAGAGAGGACAACAAGCCACTGGAGTACAAAGGGCGAAAAATCTTCATTTATCCAGATATAAGTTTTGAACTCCTGAAGAAGAGAAAGGAGTTCAATACAGCAAAGGCGATTTTATGGAAGAAAGGGTATAAATTTATACTAAAGCATCCAGCGGTATTGAAAATATTTATTCCAGGACAGCAAAACAGACTATTCTCGGATCCAGAGGAAGCACGAAAATTTGCAGAACAATTACAAAATAGACTGAGAGATGAAGACGTGTAACGAGAGTACAAAAGACTGCGAACTAAAAAGACACATAAGTTTTGAACTCCTGAAGAAGAGGAAGGAATTCAATACAGCGAAAACGATCTTATGGAAATAAACTATTCTCGGATCCAGAAGCAAGGAAATTTGCAGAACAACTACAAAACAAGCAGAGAGATGAAGACATGTAATAAGAGTAAAAATGACCACGATTTATATGTATGTGGGTAAAGAGGTATATGTGTGTATGTATATATATATATATATATATATATATAGTGTGCATACATGAATGTATCCGTATTTAGAGGAAAATATAGAGAGTATTGACAAGAATTAATAAGGGAAGGAAATGGAATAGAGGGAATAAAGAGGGAATTAAAAAAGTGACCTTTGTTACATATGAAAAGTGAAATCTTTTCTGGGGGGGCTGGGTGGGGAGGAGTTACGGTCACTGCAAAATCAGCTGACGCTTGCGAGTGAATTCGCAAATCCAAATGGAGAGGGGAGATGTGGTTGTCCGACAAGGGATAAAGGACAACTCAGGAGGGGAAGGGGAGATTGGGGCTAAAGAAGTTTTAAATAGGAGAATAAGGAAAATGTTTGATGTTTTAGGAATGTTGTCTTATAAAGTGTTCAAAACAAGAAAACAGAAATGGATAAGAAGAAAAGGTAACGATGGAGAAACGGAAAGGAAAGATAAACAAAGTATAAAATGGCTACGTTGAACTATATGACTTTAAATATTAATGGAATACATAACCAAATTAAAAGGAAGAAACTGCTAAATTTACTGAAAAAAGAAAAAATTGATATAGCATTTGTGCAAGAAACACATTTAACTGAATTGGAGCACAAGAAATTAAAGAGAGATTGGGTAGGACACGTAACAGCAGCATCGTATAATTCAAAAGCAAGAGGAGTAGCTATATTAATTAGTAAAAATGTGCCATTTAAAATAGAAGAGGAAATAATAGATCCAGCAGGGAGATATGTAATGATAAAATGTCAGATATATTTGGAATTTTGGAATCTACTCAATGTATATTCACCTAATGAAGAAGATCAAAAGTTTATGCAAGATATCTTTTTGAAGATAGCAGATACGCAAGGGAACATATTAATAGGAGGGGATTTCAACTTGAATTTGGATTCAAATATGGACAAAACTGGGAAAAAAAATTAACAGAAAGAACAAAGTAACCAAATTTATAATTAAATCCATGGAAGAAATGCAACTTTTGGATATATGGAGGAAACAACACCCAAAGGAAAAGGAATATTCATATTACTCGGCTAGACATAAAACATACTCAAGAATAGACCTATTTTTGTTATCAGCTCGTATTAGATAGAGTAAGAAAAACAGAATATAAAGCTAGAATACTATCGGACCATTCACCCTTAATATTGACAATAAAGTTAGAGGACATCCCTCCAAGAATGTATAGATGGAGATTAAACCCCATGTTACTTAAAAGGCAGGATTTTAGAGAATTTATTGAAAGACAAATTAAAATGTATTTTGAAATAAATACGAAATCAGTGAAAGATAAGTTTATACTATGGGATGCAATGAAAGCATTCATTAGAGGGCAAATAATAAGTTATGTAACCAAGATGAAAAAGGACTATAATCAGGAAACAGAGCAGTTGGAAAGGGAAATAGTAAATATAGAAAAAGAATTAGCAATGAAGGAAGATACAACTAAAAGAAGAGAATTGGCGGATAAAAAAATAAAATATGAAACACTACAAACATATAAGGTGGAGAAGAACATAATGAAGACAAAACAGAAATATTATGAACTAGGTGAAAAAACGCACAAAATCCTAGCATGGCAGCTTAAGACAGAACAAGCTAAGAAAATGGTATTGGCATCAAGGAAAAAAGACAAACAAATTACATATAATCCAAAAGAAATTAAGGAAAACTTTAGAGAATTCTATGAACAATTATACCGAACTGAAAACGAAGGGAAAGAAAGGAAAATAGATGAATTTCTAACTAAAATTGAACTACCAAAACTACAAATAGAGGAACAAAATAAATTAACAGAGCCATTTGGAATAGTAGAAATACAAGAGATAATAAAAAAATTACCAAATAATAAGACACCAGGAGAGGATGGATTCCCAATAGAATTCTATAAAACATTTAAAAATTTATTAATTCCGCCCCTCCTGGAAGTAATCAACCAGATTGATAAAACACAAAGCTTACCAGATTCATGTAAAACAGCAATAATTACAGTAATACTAAAGCAAGGGAAAGATCCACTCACACCAGTGTCATATAGACCAATATCTTTACTTAACACAGATTAAAAGATAATAGCTAAACTATTAGCAAACAGATTCGCAGAGTATATACCGAAAATGGTAAATCTAGACCAAACTGGATTTATCAAAAAAAGACGCACAACAGACAATATTTGTAAATTTATTAACTTAATTCATGCAGTAGAAGGGAATAAAGCGCCAACAGTAGCAGTTGCTTTAGACGCAGAGAAGGCCTTTGACAGAGTAGAATGGAATTATTTGTTCAAAGTATTGCAAAAATTCAGTTTACCGGAGAAGTATATTAATTGGATTAAAGCATTATATAAGGGACCATTGGCGAAAGTGACAGTAAATGGACATGTATCAAAGCAATTTAACTTAAGCAGGTCAACACGGCAGGGATGCCCACTATCACCTTTATTGTTCGCGTTAGCTATAGAACCATTAGCAGAATTGATAAGAACAGAAAATAATATAAAAGGGATAAAAATAAAAGACAAGGAATATAAAATCAGTTAATTCGCGGATGATGTTATAGTATACTTAACAGAACCAGAACTATCAATAAAAGAATTATATAAGAAATTGAAGGAATATGGAGAAGTGTCGGGTTACAAGATCAACGTTAATAAAAGTGAAGCAATGCCTATGAATAACGCGGATTTCTCAAAATTTAAGAAGGAATCACCATTTAGATGGCAAATGCAAGCAATAAGATACCTAGGTGTACAAATAAATAAAAATCTCGGCCAACTATATAAACTCAATTATTATCCACTAATGAAAAAATTACAGGACGATTTAGAGCATTGGAAAGATTTACCACTAACACTAATAGGAAGGATAAACTGTATTAAAATGAACATTTTTCCAAGGATATTATACCTATTTCAGGCATTGCCAATACAACTGACAGAGAAATTCTTCAAGGAGTTAAAGAAAATAATAAGGAAATTTTCATGAAAAGGGGGGAAACCGAGGATAGCACTAGATAAATTAACAGAATGGTATAAACAAAAATTATTATAGAGCCGCACAATTAAGATACCTATCAGATTTTTATCAAACAAGGGAAAAGCCAGATTGGACCAGATTAGAATTAGATCAAATAGGGGAAAAGATACCTGAACACATATTATATAAATGGGATGAAAAATTGGTACAACATAGAAGTTCTCCAGTATTACATCATCTACTCAATATTTGGAAGAAAGTTCATGTAGAAAGAAATAAAACAAATTATCAATTACCAAAACTAATATTGAAGCAAAACAAGTTACTCCCTTTTACAATAGATAACCTTTCCTTTAGAGAATGGGAGAAAAAAGGGATTAAAAGAATAGAAAATAGTTTTTCAGGAAATAGATTATTATCCTTTGAACAAATGAAAGATAAATACAATATAACTCAAGATACAGCATTGGCATATTACCAATTGAGATCCTACTTGAAGGATAAATTAGGAAGCAGTGTGAGTTTGCCAGAGGCAAGTAACTTTGAATATGTGATTACAGATACAATGATAATCAAAAGATTTATAACAAATATGTATATTAAACTGCAAGAAAAGGAGAATGAGGAAACAAATGGTAAAACTAAACAAAAATGGGAACAAGATTTAAATATAAAGATAAAAAAGGAAACATGGGAGAAGTTATGTTCTGGAACGATGAGAAATACAATAAATACGAGGTTACGTATGATACAATATAACTGGATACACAGGCTATATATTACATCTCAAAAGTTAAATAAATGGGACCCAACAGTATCTGATAGATGTTTTCGATGTAAAAAAGAAATGGGAACAACAATTCATGCAATCTGGACATGTGAGAAAGTAGAAAAATTTTGGGAAGATCTAAATCAGATATTAAATAAAATAACAGAAAACAATATACCAAAGAATCCAGAGATCTTCCTCCTAAGTAACATAAGAAATAAAGAATTTGGAATTGATTTGGAGGATGCACAAGAAATGGAGCCACAAATAGGCCATAGGCGTTCGGCAAAGCAGTCACCCATTTTGTGCTTGGTCTCAGCAATGTAGAGGAGACCACACCAATTACATCAAACTGAGTAGATTTTGTTGGATAATGTGCACCAAAAGTTCTTCCTCACCTCAAAAGTCTGCTTGTGGGACTGGATAGAGGTGACGAGGGGGGCATTACAGTGGAATGTGCTTAAGGGGGTGGAAGGGAGGGTAATGGAATTAGCAGCTGCGAAGCCAGCAGATTTGAGCTTCACTGAGGAATTCCACCCCACTGGATTCATCCAAAGAAGGCTTGAACAGAGCAGGCAGGGTGGTGATCTCCACTGAAGAAGTTTCTGACAATCGTTGCATGTTGTTATGTTAAGTGATTCAAGGTAATTAGAGTGAAATCAAGGTTACACTTAGAAATGATATCTCCAAGTCATAAATTAGATGCAAGACTTTAAATCACATTTATTGTCAGAATGCATACACTGAGATTCCTCTTTCCTGTGGGCGTGGCAGAATTACCACTAATTGGTGGTGCAAAAAATAAACTGTACACAGTGTAAACATGTAAATAAACAAAGAACTGTAAACAAATTGACTGTGCAATACAGAGAAAACAAAAAGAAAATCAATAAAGTGCACAAATAAGAGTCCTTAAATGAGTCTCTGTTTGAGTTTATGGTTGAGGAGTCTGATGGTAGAGGGGTAGCAGCTGTTCCTGAACCTGGTGGTGCGAGTCTTGTGGCACCTAGACCTCCTGATGGCGGCAGTGAGAACAGAGCGTGTGTTGGGTGGTGAGGGTCTTTGATGATTCTTGCTGCTCTCTGACTGCAGCGCTTCCTGTAGATACCCTCAATCGTGGGGAGAGTTTTGCCTGTGATGCCCTGGGATGTGTCCACTACCTTTTGGAGGGCTTTATGCTCAGGTTTATTGGTGTTTCCATACCAGACTGTAATACAGCCAGTCAGCACACTTCCCACCACACCTCTGTAGAAATATGCCAGGATTTCTGATGTCATACCATGAAAAAGTCAAGGTGCTTTCTTCACGATACCATTGGTATGTTGGGTCCACGAAAGATCCTCTGAGATAATGACTACCAAATATGTACCCTCTCCATCTCTGATTCCCCCAAATGGATTTTATACCTCTGGCTTTCCTTTTCTGAAGTCAACAATCAGCTCCTCAGTTTTGGTGACAATGAGTGCAGGGTTGTTGTTGGTACATCATTCAGCCAAGTTTCCAATTTCCCTCTTGCAGGCTGACTCATCCCCTTCCTTTAAACAGCCCACTACCGTGGTATTGTCAGAAAATTTGTAGATGGTGTTATTGTTATACTGAGCCACACAGCCGTAGGTGTAAAGTGAGTAGAGCAGGGGGCTAAGAACACAGCCCTGTGGTGCTCTGGTACTGATGGAGATTGTGGAGGAGAAGTTCTTACCAATCCTCACTGATTGTGGTCTGGAGGAGAGGAAGTCAGGATCCTATTGCACACTGGGGTGTTAATTCCCAGGCCTTGGAGTTTGCTGATCAGTTTTGAGGGGATGATGGTGTTAAATGCTGAACTATAGTCGATAAAGAGCATCCTGATCTTTGCTCCCTAGGTGTTCCTGGACTTTGTGTAGAGCCAGTGAGATGGCATCTGCCATAGACCTGCTACTACGTTAGGCGAACTGGAATGTATCCATGTCACCGCTCAGGCAGGAGCTGATCTGCTTCATCACCAGCCTCTCAAAGTACTTCCTCACAGTTGATATAAGTGCTACTGGTCGATAGTCATTAAAACTACACTATCAAGCTATGCTTGAAAGTTGACTTTTTTTTTTAAATTGAAGAAAATGGACTTGAGCTATGTTGAATTCATCTTCTAGTTGGTCATGGCAGTTTAAGCATGGAGGCACTGTATGTCTATGATCCATGAAGTGCCCTGGTATGAAAACAAGACTTACTGTCAGTTCTATGTTTGTGACTGGCCAGCTTCCTCAGAAGAGAGCAGCAGTAATTCTAGCCACTTCATACCAACTGAGCAAGAATAGGCCTCATTTCACTTGATAAAGCTGCATATTTCCTGCCGTATATTTGGTAACGGGATAGATGAAGCAAAATCCCTTCTGAGATTCTGGACCTCTCATGTGCACGTCTGCTGCATGAATGTAGAGGAGTCCTTTCATTGGTTCACCCCACCTTTGCATCAGAGACCCAGGTCTCAGCAGCAGCTAGGCCTCAGGTCCATGGTGCAGAGGGTACATTCCTGGACTTTAACAGAGCGTGAAAGTGGAAGGGGAGATTCATTAGCTATCAAAGGTTCCATTGTGTCTGAAGTTTTAAAACAGTCAAAGTAAAGAATTAAACATGGAAACAGTGACCTCGAGTGGAATCCAAGAAGCAATTCTCCGGAGAAGTGCTGGGGAATCTCACCAGAACTGGGCTCAGCCACGAGACTCTGTGTGATGTACAGAGATGGAGAACAAATCCAGTGTCATCTGTCATTAAACCAAGTTTCCAATTTCCACTTCCCCGTTAATAAGTTCGCGATTTACAATAGTTTGGCTAAAGGCAATGGCTCCAGCCAGCAAGATTATTCTCATCATCTTTCAAAACATACATTATGGGAAATTTAATGTTATATGACTTTAGAAAAGATATTTGTTCACCGTACCAAACATGCAAGTTATTTTCTATGATTTTATTTTAAACTGCAGACTATAATAGTTCACAGACTTCACGCTGCTCAAGCAAAAAAAAATTCCATCAATTTGATGAACATTTGAAGCAATAATGAAGAAAATAATGGCAAAAATCTACATTATAAATTATTTACTTAGTCAATTTATGACACAATGTCAGTTCCATTATACTACTGAAAATTGAAAAGGTTAAAAAAATCATTATTAATACGCTGCAGAAAATTGCATTGTGTATATGAAGAAATTATTTTGTTCAGACAATCAAAATAATATTGGAAGTAAAGCTATGCTACAATATCAAAAGTGAATAGCATTGAAATAAAAGGGAAATTAATGATTTTCATTCAATTACAAAATTATTGATGGAGAAGTAGGCTACTTCATCTAACAATTTAAAAAATGGTTTTCAGTAACAAGAAAAAGTAAGCTTATACCAGCCCTGAAATGATCAGTTCTACTTCAGAAAGTACTGTCAAAATAAGCAAAATTTTGCACAACAACGTCACAATCCATTTGTTAAAGAAAACAGAAAAGCTGAAAGAGGGGATAGAGTTTAAATTACAAAACAAATTCCAAGCTAGAAACATAAATGTTCAATGTTCATCTAATGAACACTGTAAATGGAGTTAAATGATATTTAGATAAAATTATGCTGCATCTATGTCAAATTCAATCTGTTTGATAGGCAATGCATTTGTAATTTAATTGTGCATGGAATATGCCTCTCCAATCTGAGATAGCTCTGTCCCTTCAATCAACCCTCACAACCACAGGTAATATTGAAAAGTCGTACATTTGGTCTTTTTCAATTTTCTCTAATAATGCTTATATACATTTTTCAAACATGATGTGGCCATATAAACCTCTGAAACACTTTGCATGCAGACTTTGGTGTTTAGAAATTAGACTGAATAGATTCTTTTTGCAAGACGTGACTCAACTTCCATGAAAAATAAATCCAGTCCATGAGTGCCAAGGCCACAATTTCCACTGATTAAAGCATTAAACAGTGGTTCTCAACCACTCACATACCACTTTAAGTAATCCCTATGCCATCAGTGCTCTGTGATTAGTAAGGGATCGCTTAAAGTGGTACGTGAGTGGGAAGAGAAGGCTGGGAATCACTGGTCTAGACCCAATTGTTACTGAAATATTTTGCTTGAGAAAAATGGTCATTGGCCCGTTTCCTTTGGAGTTATGAAACTGTGCACTTAATGAGTCAATTAGGTACAATTAAAGCAGTGGTTTTCAAACTTTTTTTTTCCACCCACATACAGGTACACGATCCTTTATGCAGAACCCTTGAGGGACAGTGTGTTCCGAATTTCAGAATTTTCCAGATTTCGGAAAGCCCACCCGAATTGTGCTTCCGTATCCACCCCCACCCCCTTCCAGTCACCCGGCCGTCTCCCCCCAAGCGCCAGTCCTTCGGCCACCTCCCTCAAGCAAGCGCTGGCCGCCTCCCCCAAGCAAGTGCTGGCCACCTCCCCCAAGCAAATGCTGGCCACCTCCCCCAAGCAAATGCTGGCCACCTCCCCCAAGTGCCGGTCCCTCGGCCGCCTCCCCCAAGCACCAGCTGCCTCTCTCCCCACTTACCAGATTTTGGAGTTTTCAGGATTTTAGATGTCCAGATGAAGGATCATGTACCTGAATCACCATTACTAATCACTGAGCTCCTATGGCATAGGGAACACTTAAAGTGAATTGTGAGTGGAAAGAAAAAGGTTGAGAACCACTGCATTAAAACTTCTGAGATTTTCATTGGAATGGCTCTTTCACAGTGTCTGTGAGCCTTCCTTTCTTTTAGCTTGAAGAGGACCTTCCTGAACTAGTCCTAGGTTTGCCTTAAGAATATAACTCGGGGAAGTCCACTTCAAATTATTCATTTCACCCTAATACCACTCCCTCCCCACACTCCAATGAAACCAATATCTCACCCCTAGTATGCACGATTATCAGACCATTCAGCACTGCACAACAATTCACGGTCTTCTCTCCCACCTCACTTCTGACCACCAGAGGCTAACCTTCATCCTAACCCCTACTTTCAGCTTGAATTCCCCCAGACTTGACCCCAGCCTCACCCAGTAACTGATTTCCTCGACCAGCTGTCCCAATAGATTGATGGTGTACAACATGGACATGTAGACATTGTGGAAATTGTACAATACCAATGATTAAAATGGGCCGCCTTAGAAAATGGGTACATCGAATATGTAGGCAGGTCATCAAATTTATTCTAATTTTCTTCGCTTTGGCATGCAGGCACCAGAAATTAATGGAAGCGATTTGAATATGTGGGGTTTTGAATGATTTAAAGACAGCCTTGATTACTTGAAGCAACCCTGCATCTCTCGATAGGAATGTGGTCTGGTGCTGAAGTAGAGTATGGAAGACTGTAGTTTGCCATAAGATCTATCCCACCACACAGAAGAGAATGGACTGTGGTTTTCTGGCGCTGCAATGGAAGTTCTGGTGGCTGACACGAGGAGGAAGTGAGATGCATAACTTCTGAAGGTTGTAGGGGACCCTTCAGACAGGCATTTCAAAGGGAGGAGATAATAATGAGCATCGAGATCAGGATTCAGACCCTAAGAAAGTGGATGCAAACTCAGAACAATTTCCAAGTCCTCACACATGTGGTCAAGGCCACCTATTTTAACAACTACATCACCAAACAATCCACTGATTTAGTACATTCCCATCATTTATCTGATAACTTTCCTCAATCATAACTCAATGCAAACATATCTCCAACTTGCACACCATTACTAGTATTCCAGCATTTAGACCTCTATGCTTACAACTGTCAGACATTGGCCCGTTGAACTGTAAGAGCCACATCTCCCAGACAGACTCACAAGTGAATTCTTTATGATTGGATAAGGTGGTCGCCCATCAAAGACAGCAGGACCTTTTCTCCAAGCCAAGTGGCTTACTTGTATTTGGTCAACTATTATATGTTGGGTGACTAATCCAAACGGTGGCTGCTTGTGATACAAGTGGGCAGATAACTAGTCATACCGATATGGACCCTGCCACGGACATCCTGCTGGACTACCTCGTGCGCAATAGTGGCCTTCTCTGAAGCCATTTGGGAAGTGCATTGGTTCAAGAAGGCAGCTCACCAGCATGTTTGCAGGGGCTTCTGTGGAGAGACAAAGAAATGCTAGCTCGGGTTACGAACCCTCATCCTTCCAATTAATATGAAAACAAGCCAGCAGGAAATGCCAGGCAGCCCAGAAGCACAAACTGCATTTACGGCAGGTACTAACGGAGCACTTAAGATCAGATGATGTCTGTCTTGCACTTGGCTTATGATTTGCTTTAGATTGTTTCTTGACATTTAGTCAAGTCGGCATTGTAACGATCAGCATCAAGAGAAGCGAGAGCACAAGCCTTAATATGGAAGATTGACGTGGAGTTTATTGGTAGTGCATTGGCATACAATGGTCACAGAGAACCCAGCCACAAAGGAGATATCTTATTTTTTGAGTGAAAAAAAATAGATATTTTGCAGACACTGTGATTGGAGTAAAATCACACAAAATGCAGGAGGAACTCAGCTGGTCATTTCAAAGATAGTTTGCCGACATTTTGGGCCTTCTTCAAGGGGAAAAATAAATCAGAAAAGGTGGAACCAGGATGTGTGAGAAAGTCTCAGCCCCGAAACGTCGGCAATACATCTTTGTCTCCTATAGATGCTGAAATGACCAACTGCGTTTCTCCAGCATTTCGTGTGTTTTTATTTTATCCGTTGACTCGCCCTTCATTTGCCTCCTCCCTCTCTACAGGAATATACCTGTGCAGCATACACCGGGTCACCATGAATCTTGAAACTTTTTCTATCTGGTATTTCTGGAACTCTGCGCAGCAGTACCAATGTTTAAACACAGAAATCAGGAAAAAATAGACCTATTGATATTTAAGGATCAAAGGAGAAAGATTTAGTTCAGGAAAGAAGAGGTCATAGGAAAGATTAGCCTTGATCACCTGAATGGTATTGCAGATACAATGGGCCAAACGGCCTCTTCCTATTTGTTATGTTCTAAGTGCTTGCTCTGTTATATTTTGAGCTGCTTGTCAATTCATCCTTGTCCTAATTTGCACAAGTTGCACACAGGAATCAAGAGTCACGAATTCAGCAGGCCAGCTCTTATCGCCGCCCTGTCGCTAGCCCGTGCTTTGCCACAGTCACTCAAAAAGGCACATAATGCTGCAGAAGAATTCTGCTGCCAGGATAACAGACATTGACTCACATGATTGGGTTTCCTAATAAACAAAATTGCTCGACACAATCTGTACACATGGCACACATCCTGAAATTAGACACAGGGCACACTACAACAGGAGATGGGCGGGGGGGGGGGGGTGGGGGGTGCAATTCTTTCCAGTTATAAACATCCCAAGGCAGGCACTGGGCAGCACTTGCAAGGTTAAATCCAAGGTTATTGGCACCTCACCCAATGAGGAGGTTTGTGAACCTTTCCCCCTTACTCTACATGCTAGTCCCCAGTAAGAGTCAAAGATAAGCACTCACCTTATTTGGAACAGAGTGCACTTCTGTCCTCCTTGATGAAACAATGACTGCAGATTATAAAATGCAGCAGATACAGTACTTCCTATTCCAATCGGCAATAGCATGGTGCAGCGATGTGCCTTATTTCTGCAACCTTGACAACCAATATTAAACCATTCCTCACCTAGTTTAGTGCTTGGTCTATTTGTTAGATTTCAGTGAGACCCATGGCATTATTTTTGCTGAAATCCACAAGAAAATTGTACCACAAGACTGGGTAGATATATCCTACCTCTGAGAGTCTCATTCAGAAACTTAATCTATTTTTCTCGCCCTCTCCCATACCCCTTGTCAATCCTCACTCCAAATGGAATGCTAACTAATGTGGCCATGTCTGGGAGTAACCGTTTATTGCGGAAGTTTAAAAAAAACTGAAATAAAAACAGAAAATGCTGGTACTATTCAGCGCATCAATGTTCTCTTTCCTCAGAGGTCACCTGACCTTCTAAAGGCTGACTCCATTTTCTATTTTGACTTGGCTTATTGCAGAAACCTTGAAGACGACTTTTTTCAGTGTATGGCGTACTGGTCCTAAAGAATTAAGCTACTTTAAAGATATCCACAAAGCACATGCCATCATACAATTGAAGAAGCATGATGTTACTTCAATACTTGTGAATACTTTGCTTCAGTATTCACAAGAGAAAAAGACTTTGATCAGGGTGAGGTCAGAATAGAAGAGGCTTGAGTTCTGGACATTGTTGAGATTAAGTAAGAGGAAGTGTTGGATCTTCTTAAAAACATTAAGATTGATAAGTCCATGGAGCCGGACACAATAATAACCCAGGTTGCCGTGGGAAATGAGGGACGAGATCGATGGAGCAGTGGCAATGATCTCTGAGTCATCTTTGGCCACATGGGAGGTCACAGAGGAATGGAGAATGGAAAATTTAGACCCCTTGTTTAAAAATAGGGAAAATCCTGGGTAATATAGTCTTACATCAGTGGTGTGCAAATTATTGGAGAGGATTCTGAAAGATAGGATCGACGAGCATTTAGAGAAGTACAGTCGACTCAAGGATAGTCAGCATGGCATTGTGAAGGGAAGGTGGTGCATCATGAAGTAATCAAGTTCTTTGAGGAAGTAAGAAAAGAAAGGATGGTAGATGTGGCATATCGATTTTAGTCAGGCATTTGACAAGGTCCCCTATGAGACTTGTTCAGAAAGTCCCAAGGCATGGGATCCATAGAACCTTGGCTGTGTGGATTCAGAATTGGCTTGTCTATAAAAAGCAGAGAGAAGTAGTGAAAGGAAAGTATTCTGCCTAGAGGTCCGTGACTAGAGAAGTTCGGCGGGGATCTGTTCTGGGACCACTGCTCTTTGTGCTTTTTATAAAGGACCGAGCTGAAGCAGCAGAAGGATGGGTCAGTAAGTTTGTGGATGATACGAAGGTTGAAAGAGAACAATCAACTTAATAACTTTGATCTGTATTATGTGAAAATCAACACTGAGACACAAGTGGAGATGGTCTGAAGTTTTATAATTACTGTCTGGATTTTCTACAATATAATCAGATAAAGTTGTAACTAGAATAATGTACATTCTTGGTTTACTGGAATATCTCTAAATCCTGAGATGTTGTGGATATGCATTGGTAACAAACAAAAAGCCCTACAAATTTTCCAGCATTTTTTTTTAACCATAGAGAAGCTGTACATCATCAGCTGAGCCTTGTACTTCAGGGGCTAACGGGCTCATCTGGAATTTGTAATTAGAACAGTCAGCCACCTTCTCATTACTTTTCAATGCCAGTAGAATTATGCAGCGGGGCTGATTATGGCAAACGGCACATCCATCACTTTCTGGTGATGAAATAATAATTTAAAACAACATTTCTTGGCTTCCACTTGTATAAACCTTCATTAACATAGAAATACAAAATCAATTCATCGCAATGAAATATGATTTCTGACCTTAAATTAGTCATTGAGCTGCACTAGATATTAGGCAGGTGGAACATGTTTAAGCCAGAGATTTAGGAATATGATCTCTTAAATTACATTGAAGCATCACAATGTGCACTATATAGAGTAAGCTCATGCCATGAGATTTATTTTTAACCAATGGACAAGTTTTCATTGGAATCGGGTTTTGAGGCACTATTCTTGGTTTTCATTGGTAGCACATTTTAACAATTATTTGGAGGGGGGGGGTCCATCTCCAGTATATTAACCATCTTTTTTATACACTTACAAAATCTTGTATTCTTCTCTTTGCTGCAAAATGTACTGAGCACCATTGCTCTAATCAACCTTAAGCCAGCTCTTTGTCGACTCATTCACAAGAATTTTAAATGAATGGAAGAAAATATAATTCACAATTCTCAGTTATGCCATTTCCACAGTTAATCACAATTATATACAGCCACGAGAAAGTAACCATTAGGCTAATTAATATTTAATGTTTCCAGAACTTCGTTGTCACATCCTTACAAGACGTAAAGGTATGGGACAGATAGCAGACAGATTGCAAATTATATTATGGTTCTTTTCTTTCAACACTGTTTAACATTTCACTATATACTGGATGATGTTCCACAGCATTAGTTTACAACTGTGAAAAAAGCGTTGATAAGGAAATCCCTGAAAATTAAACAAATAGTTCTATGTCAATCAATACTAAAAGCAGCCAAGCTAAATGTTTTGGAGATATTAATTTATTAATGGACCTAATTAATGGCAAGTTATTTTATTAAACATGTCCTGACATTTAGCCAGCATTAGATGTGTACTCCGCTTTCTTTGTTATGCATCTGCAGCTCAGCTGGCAGACGTTCTCACTGACATCTTTAACATCTCCCTCAGAAACACGCCGTGGTCCCAACGTGCTTCAAAACCGCCACCACTGTACGCCACCACCGTCCCCGTGCCGAAGAAGTTGTCTGTGTCCTGTCTCAATGACTAACATCCTGCTGTGTACATCCTCATGAAGTGCTTCGAGAGGCTCATCATGCAACACATCAAGCTCCTGCTGGCCCTGTCACTGGACGCCCTGCAGTTCGCATACAAATCCAACCGCTCTATGGATGATACCATCACCACCCCTCTCCATCTAGCCTGCACCCACCTGTAAAATAAGGGCTCGTATGTTCGCCTGCTGTTTATCAACTGCAGTTTGGCATTCAACGCAATCATACCTCAGAACCTGATAAGAAAGTTGAGCCTGCTAGGTGTAAATACCTCCCTCTGCAATCGGATTGAGGGAAGACCTCAAGCACTTCCAGGACCATCACGCTGAGCACAGGCACCCCACACCCCCCCCCACCCCCCCAGGGCTGTGTGCTTAGTCCGCTGCTGTTCACTCTGCTAACCTACGACTGTGAAGCTAAACACAGCTCAAACCACATCATCAGGTTCACTGACGACATGTCCATGGTGGGCCTTATTAGCAAGAAGGATGAGCCAGTGTACAGAGATGCGATGTGGTCACTAACAGACTGGTGCAGAGCCAACAACCTGTATCTGAACGTTAATAAAACAAAAGAGATGGTTGTCGACTTCAGGAGGGCCTGGGGGGACCACGCCCTGCTTGCAATTGACAGCTGCACTGTTGAGGCCGTCAAGAGCATCAAGTTCCTTGGAGTGCATGGTGGAGAATTTCACTTGGCCTCTTAAGCCCAGCTCCATGGCCAGGAAAGCCCAGCAGCACCTCTACTTCCTGGGAAGGCTGAGAGAAATTCATCTCCCACCCTCCATCCTCACTACATTCAACAGAGGATGCATTGAGAGCATCCTGTGCAACTGCATCACCACTTGGTTTGGAAGCTGTACCTCCTCGGAAAGAAAGACCCTGCAGAGGATAGTGAAGCCAGCAGAAAAGATCATTGGGGGCTCTCTTCCTACCATGAAGGACACCTGCACTGCTCAATGCAGGTGAAAGGCAATAAACATTGTGAAGGACTCCACACACCCCTCATACAAACTGTTCTCCCTTCTGCCATCTGGTAGGAGGTTCTGTAGCACTCAGGCCATTACGTTCAAATTGGGCAACAGTTTTTTTTCACCAAGCCATCAGGCTCCTGAATTCCCAGAACTTATGTGGAGAGGGTACCGGGGACTCTTACTGTATACGTTTTAATATTTCAATATGTTTTACTTCTATTATAACATATTTATATAAATATGCTCTGTGATCCTGGAGAAATGCTATCTCATCTTTACCATGCGAGCATGGTCTGAACGATAAATAAAAGTGGCCTGACTCTCACATGGCCCTAGCTATAACTCAGCTACCTGTATATTACCAATTCTTAGTTAGATAACATCGGTCAAAGAGCAGAGACACAAAACCTTATCAATAGTGTACGTAGCTGTTGGATTCAACTGCATCTTCCTTTCTGGTAAAACGTTTGCTGTATTTTCTATACAAAATTTTGTCACTCAATCTGTAGGACTTACCAGTTTCTCAATTAAACTATTTGCTGCGTGATGCACTGAGCAAAGACAAAAGGCAGCAAAAAAAAAAAATAATTTGGTTGCTGTTCAAATGTGGTTGAGAAGAATTAGGATAATTAATCTCCAAGAACCAGGTGATACCCACCATAACGCCTGAAAGGTCTAATTTAATGCGTTGAACCTTTTTATTGATTGCGTTTATTGACTTTTATCTCCACAGGCTTTTTTAAAATTTGTGTAAGCCAGACGTTTAACTTGAATTATACTGAGAGCAAATGATAGATCCTCCTGAAGCGGTCTTGTCTCACTTAAGTGACATGATTTTTTGAAGGTTGACACAAATTAATTTGGTTTACTCTAGTTAAATATAAAACATGAACAAGGATATAATTGAGTAACATGTCCCATATTTAATCATTAAAAGATTTGGCCAAAGGATGATCTTGAAAAGCAAGGATTTGTACATGTATGAAGGATAGGTCAGAATTTGATTGCACCACTTCATTTTTTATATAATTTGCTGTATACTTGGCTCACTAAAGGGGTATAGGCATAATTATTTAAGCACCTCATTGTCATGCTCAAATAATTACTGCATGGAACAACACATCTTAAATACAAATTGTCTTTAAAATCTCACATGAAATTAAGTCCAACAGGAATGAATTAAATATAATTAACTTGTGAAGTTAAAATTGAAGAAACCTACTCTTCTGTGCTTTCAGTAAAACCGTGTAGTGACAGTGGCTTAATAAAATGACTCTAAATTATGACAGATTTCAAACATATCCAAGAAATGTAATAAAACCTACAAAATAAGCATCTTGAAGCTTCTGAAAGTATATTTTGCGAACAAAATTTGAGAATCAAGAAGTGTGATTGTTGTTTTGCTGGCATTCACCTCTGTGTTGTAGTATTGCATTCAGCTCCTATCCATTTACATGTTGTGGAAGAGGGGGAAGAGGAGCATATTTGGAAACACGGCTGTGTGTGCTGTGTAGTAAGAAATAAGAATTCATGTTGGAAGCAATCAGTCGCTACAACATTACAGTGGCACTTGACGCTCAATATCTCAAGCTTTCTACTTTTCCTACATCACTAGGCACAAACTTTGTCAATAAAAATCCAGTGTTTCAGATATTATGTCTGAATCTCTGCTACAATGGTAAGCACCAGTATACAAATTCCAAACATTAAGTTATACAAAATAGCAATTATTTTGGTTCTACATGAAAAAAAAATTATTTTGGCAGATTCTGACTACATCAGGTTCAAATGTAATTGTGAGTAAAAAACGTAGATGAAAAATAAACCTTTTAGCTTTTGTAAACTAACATATTTAGCTTTTTCTGTGTGATCTAATTCCTCACGTTTTTGAAACAGTCAGAAGCCCAGCAGCAGATCAACAATCCAATCACGTTCAACAAGTCCTGTAGATTTCTGTGTTCCTCTGGGTGCAAGGGATGGTACGGGCAAGTCACCAGCTTGCTTAGGGTGCATGGCAGAGGCAGAGCACCAGTTTGGTCAGGAGCAGGGGATGGGATGGGCAAATCATCAATTGCTCAGAGTACCAGCGATAGCAAGGATAGGTTACCAGGTTGAACTTAAAACAAGCTATTGTTTTTGCAGAGTACCTTTAATAGCCCTGTACCCATCTTGTCTAACTAATATCATCTTTGTGTCAACAAAATGGCTATGGTGTTTGCAATGTAATATCCTTGGAACTCACTTGGTGACTGAATATTTACCATTTCTCCCAAATAGCCAATCAAGCTGTGCAAGCAAAACTTTATCCATCAGCTGGCAGGAAATCTGATGCACACATCTTCTGCATGCTAGATTCCATTCAAGATCTCATGCCAGCAGAAAAATCCCAAAATCTGAACATTAATGAATAACCCATTAGATAAGCAGAATTAATCCACACAGCATAAACATTTCTGAGCTGATCTATGAAATATCCCCTAATGATAGGATCTCTTCTTCACTGCAATACACAATACAAGGTTCTGTCTTCTTAAGCAGTGTCAGGAACAAGGTTGACTTGCTTCCATGCCTTTTGGTAGGCTGTGTGGTAGTCAACAAGACCAATGTAAGAATAGAACCAGATACAAATAGGGAAGGAGGTGGCTGACGGGGTTGAGGGGTGGATAGTTAGTGAGATTGTGTGCTCCTTTTGCTTACATACAGGTAGCATAACTGTGTGGCCTTGGGATTTTGACCACTACCCCAATAAACTCCATCTCCACTTTGAGATGCCATGAGAGAGAAGCCCAAAGGAGTCAGTTGAGATGTTGCACTCCTTCAAAGAAGCCTCAAGTAGTCTCTTGAATCTTCTTCTCTGGCTGCCTGATCATTTGTTTCCATCTCTGAATAGAGTGCCAAAGTCACACCAAGAGATAACATTTACATCCATTAAAAGTCTAGCCTCTTGTGTTTGCAAGCAGAAAAGACCTGGGAACCAGAAATGATGGCTATAGTAAACACAGCAATATTTTAAAAGAATTGGCATCAAATTCAATTGAATCTTGATCTGAAATGATTCTAACAATTGTACTGCTGTGTTACAAATGCACAATAAGGCAATAGCCATGTGGATCTGAGGGCCACCATGTAAACTTACCAGGCATTTATGAAAGTAGGTGCACTGGTTGGGACTGCCTCCCAAAAGCAGAGAGTGAAAGGTCCAATCTGGAGTGTGGGCACATGGCCGTCAAGTCAGGTAGGCAAAAGCAGGGAGGTGAGAGTGGTGGAATGGCAACCAAGGTAGATTATGGGAATTGTTCAGCAATGAGGCATGGGGTCATGAGGGAGGGAGGACTGATCAAGACCAGGGTTGGAGGGCTTTCTTATTCAGAAAAATAGGGTTGGGTTGGGTCAGAACAATAGAGGTCAGCAATCAGATGGTCAGACAGGGTGGGAGTTAGGGGAGCATGTGAAAAATAATTGGTTAGGGTTGGGAAGAGGTGTTTGGGGAAGATGTTTAGAGATCAAAAGGTTGGACTCTAGGGTAGAACTTGTAGCAAGCTCTTCAGTGATCGGAAGGGTAGGGTTTAGAAGACTAAAGTGCAGACTGAAGTATAGGTTTGGTTAGATGATCCGAGGGGTCAGGATGAGAGGGGCGATTCTGGCTGGGGTAGGTAATCAGTTGGGTTGGACTGGAGTTGGAATTGGACTGGTGTTAACATTGAGGCATGGGCTCGTCAGGATTGGAGTGATGGTGTAGAGACTTGGGCTATGAAAGTCTGGGTTGATTTATGTCAGAATAACTGGTGGTTTGAATGTGAAGAACGACCTCTATGTGGGAGGACCTTCAGTGTACAAAATAGGCAGAAGACATCTCAACAAAATTCTGATCTGGCTCCACTATTTTGTCACAGCCAGAAGATGGTGGTCCAACTTCATCCATAGTTTCTTATTTTTTCTCTCTGGGCAACTTCCACTCTCATTTCACTCTGGGCAAAAAGCATTTTCCCCTGCGTTGTAGTGAAATAAACTCCTGTACAATGTAGTTTTCAAATTCAGTCTTAAAATAGGATTGATGTCTACCATGCAAAATCACTATTCTCTAATTTATGTCAGCACATTGTGGTGGTAATGTATGATATTCTGCTTCTATCTAATTATTTGGCCATAACTGCATCGTCTATTGACTGGAAATTGGTTTCATAAGCATGAAACCCAATTTTTTTTTATGGGAAAATTACACATTATCTCAATCTCACTGAGTAAGCTTGTGTTGGTGATCAGTTTTGAGTAATCGTGTGTATTTTGAAAATGAAGCAAGCACTTCTTTATACAATTCATTGTACTTCTTTCCACAATTCATCCTAATTTGCCTGATTTTTTCCCCCCATATTGAATGCACGCATAATGACCACCAGTCACTACCATGTTTCTTCCTCTGTCAGCATAAATTGCAGATTTGGGCTGCACATTCAATCCTTGTTTAACTGTCTCAGAACAGCTGGAAGCACGCAGTGCAACTTTTTTTGCAGACTTGTCCATTTGCAGCTACCCTGATGACATTGGGAGACTGACTGTGCAACTACATACTAGACTGCCATTCAGGGGTCCAAGAGGCATCCCCAAAATAACGGCCATTTTTCCTCCATTGTTCAAAGAGGAACAATGGAACATTGTTCAAAGAGGAACAATGGAACATTGTTCAAAGAGCCCTAATTGAAAATGTCAGATACACCAGATGTCAATGCTATTTTTTTTCAGAGCTAGCACCATCCAGAAGGGGGGCGGGGAGATATGGGCAATCATCTGGCTCCCCACCTCTTCATGCCAATTTACAATTCTGCCACAACTGCCCAGCTCTATGAAACGAGAAATACAAGTACCAGCAACGGCGCTGTGACAGAGTGACATTCTGCTACTTGACCCTAATTTTTGTTCCACAAGCTCAAAGTCTTATTGTCAAAGGTTGGCTATATTTGCACCAGAGCAGAGGAATATGGGGTGCAGGCTGGAGCAGTAGGATGAAGATGGATTTCAAGGAAGACTACCTGGGGGAAAGTCCCCAAAGAACGGCAACAACTTATCTCCCAGCAAAGAAAAGTGGGGTACTGATTGAGGGGACATTTTTCCCCAAAGTGACCGTTTCCACCCTCCAATCTTTAAAGCCAACATGAATACCAGTCATCAGCTGTGAGAGGCCAGATGACAAAAATTAATGCTTCACATACTTCTTGGCAATGATCATAATATACGGTGAGGGAATCCCTGACTCCCTTATTAAATTGAGTAACTCCAATTTTGTTTAGTGTGGATACCTCATCCTGCCATATGAAAATGTGAAATTTGTTGTGCGTAACAGATTCTCATATCTGGAAGAGACAGCTGTATCCATCTCCTCAGTATCATTCCATTGTGGTCTCTAGCTTCCTCTGGCACATGGGGCCATCCTCCTGGCTTGTGTTTCACTAATGAAAATGCTCAGACATCTTTCACAAATTCCCATGGCTTAGTCCTCGTCTCCTGCAACTTTTGTGGTCTCCCTGATGGCCACAGACTGTGTTGCCAGCTTGTAGGGTGCCTTTAAGGGCCAACTACTTTCTCAAGTGAATAACAAAGTGTTTGAAGTGGTGCAAAATTGGATGAGGTCCAGTCTTGAACTGAGGTCATGTTTGCCACATTATTCTGGGTGTAAACCACCATAAAATTCCTTCCAATGTAATTCTGGCTAATGTCATGAAAGTTTAATGGGGTATCCAACTCTATATTGTTGCTGCACACCGCACAGCACATTTAGTGCATCGGAAAAAGAGTGGAAGTTCATTTCCAAAGCACGGATCTCTTCCTATGTAGACGCACCAGGTGACACAGGATTATGCACCAGGTGAGAAGTTTAAAATGTAATTTTATTTGCAACAGTAGAAGCTGATTCCAGCCATTGAAACCCGTGCTGCCCAATTAACCTACAACCCCATACGTTTGGAGGGTTGGAGAAAACCAGGGCACCTGAAGAAAACCCTCGTAGGTCACAGAGAGAATGTACAGATAGTGGTGGATTCGAACACAGGTCGCTGGTGCCGTACAGCATCACACTAACCATGCCGCCCTTTTCCAAAACACTTGGTTTTGGGACACCAAAACAAGTTGACAATCTATGCCCAGCCTAACCTGTGCAGCATTGAAAGATATCAATTACGTTAGTTAAAATCTATCTTATATTCATCCACTAAATGTATGAAGAGGAGTGGAATATGCAGGGTGTATTACAGCAAAGAGATTATAAATGGATGACATGATGGAAATAAAGTGTATAAACTGTGGGACATAAACACCTCCATGGACCATTTGGCCCTCATTGACACATTTCTGCAATGTATTTCTTTCTTGGCCCCACTTCTTAATATTTCCAAACACAATATAAGCAATATAATCTGTGGCATTTCAATTTCACAGTTTCAAGACAAGCTCTAGTGGCATACCCATATGTCATCTTGTACCAAATTTACTGAGTAGGCTTCATTTTAGGGCTACATCATTTCTCAAAGTGAACCATATTAGTCAGGAATTTCCTAATGCAGCTACTCTTTACTTTTGCTGTACAGTTTATTCTTTAAATGTTGGCATCTGTTTGCAATCACTGTGTCCTCAAGGTCAATTTTGATCCATTAAGCATTAGTGATTTACCACAGAAATAATTACGCTGAGGTTATAGGGGACCTTCACCTTTTCTATAGTTAAAAATAAAAGCCCTAATTGTCAGTATTGCATAAAATACCTGAACCATTTATTGAGAGGAACAGTCAAAATAAATTGACAAATCACTTTTTACCAGAAAGAATGGGCGGCGTGGTTAGTGCAGCATTACAGAACCAGTGACCCGGGTTCACATCCGATGCTGTTCCTAAGGAGTTTGTACATTCTCCCCTTGTCTCCGTGGGTTTTTTCTGGGCGCTCAGATTTCCTCCTACCCTTCAAAACGTATGGGGGCTGGAAGTTGATTGGGTGTAATTGGGCAGCAAAGACTCGTGGGCCAGAACGGCCTGTGCTGTATGTCTAAATTTAAAATGCAATTACCCTGTTATGGTGCTTCTTCTCAGAACCGGAACTGGTGGAACTATGCAGCACATTTCAACCACATTTGCTGGGAAAGTAGCTGAGTGTTCTACAGCTGGAGGTCATGGATTTGAATCTCATTCTGACAAGCTGCAAAGTCAAATTCAACAAATTAATGGCAGTGTTAAAAAAAATCTACTGTATCATGTCCTTCAGGAGAAGGAGCAGACACCCCTAACTGGTGACATTTGATTTTAATCGAATATCAGGTGGTTAATATCCTCAGGGCAACCAAGAATGAGTAATATAAATGTGTTACTCAGATCCCAAGAATACATCTTCAATCAGCAGCTGCTTTATTGGTAGCGACACCGTAACACTCACGATAGAATTAAAAATTAATTATGAAATCAACAAACCCTTTTGTCCGCTTTTCATGATAATAAAGTACATACATGAGAAAATGAGCAGAATCCAAGATGAATGGTGTTATTTACCATTCATCACACAGAAAAGACCTAATGAATTTCCAAATGCATGATAAAATTTCTGCAGACTACACGTGAAACTGTGCAAGAAAAATAAAAGTGACACTTTTAGAAAAGGAGTCAAACATTTGATAGAACCCGTACTGTAGCTTAGACACACAAATACTTCTGCTTAATAGAAAGAAAACTCAAATGACAATTTGCAGTTCATGAACCATAATTACCTTTCTCGACCAAAACCTACTTTTTCTTTCAAATATAGCCCCCACAGATTGCAAAAATGAAAGACGGCTTTTCAATGAAAAACGCAACAACTCACTTCTGAAGGAATTATCCATCTTGCATACATGGCAAATCACCATAAAACTAGAGACAGGTACTTCAAGCTCACAGAATGACAACACACTATGCTAGCTCTCAGGCTGCAGCTGCCTAGATCAGTGCATCATACTGTGAGAAAAACACATATTTACCATGCTTTTATGCAAGCTATGAAGGCATTCAGATCTTCTACGTTAGATCAGGTTACCAACACTTACAGATAAGGGCTCAGATTGCGTGGATCCAAAAGGAGACTATCACACATTGCAACACCAGCTCCAACCTCTGAAGCCAGCATTTGGTACTGCAACCTCTACAATACATCACATTGTACTTCAGGTTGTGCGTCACAGTTAGCAGCTAATTTGCAGATGGGTTATTTCATAATAAGTTTCTCTGCTGGATTTCATCTTGATATTGTCCTCCTTTTAACTTTTCTGTCATGCTGTACACAAACTGTCTAAAGTTCTTGCGTTAATCTTTCCTCGGTTCTCTAAGCAATCAAAACTGCAATACTTCTCCAGCAAACGGTGAATTTATGATCAGTTCCACCCAGGTCAGCCTAATCCCAAAGAAAAGGGACGAAAACAATAAAGCACCACATCATTTTCTATTTCCTTCTATAAAAATGAATTATTCCTGACTCATCCAGCTCCTTGAATTATCTGAAATTACGACCAAGTATTTTTCTCAGGTTTAAAAATGTGCATTCACATCAAAATACCAATTTGAACAAGGTGTTAATGTTGCATTTTTAATATTTTCTGACATCCTGGGCTTTAGATTTAATATTATTTACAGGAAATGTTAAAAACTGGGAATGATTAAACAGTGTGTGTCCTTCACTGTGCCAAAGTCCATTCATCTATCAGCTTATCTCCCTCATTCACACTCCCCCTTTGCAATGCAATTTCACATCCTCTGCCTCATTTTCCATGTTTAACATCACGCCAGTAAATTTTCCCAGCCCCATACTCTTCCCATTCCGATTCATTGTTTATTTCTTCCTCCTCTGGGAGGGATGCAGCAGCTACATCTCTGCAAGCCACAAAACACCATCAAAATTTTCTCTCTGAACTCAGAAGCATTCTAAAGTCTAACAGCAACCGCCGTTTCTGACCCTTCAACGCCAAGACAATTCGCCTTTGGGATGGCAGCTCATAAATGCATGAGTTCTACCAAGGCCAGCAGATACGTAGAAACACCACCAACTGCAGACCATCCTGACTTAGAAATACATCACTGGCCCTTCTTTATTGCTGCATCCAGCTACAGGGTGTGACAGGAGCAGTTTAGGAAGGTGCAAGTCCTGGAAATTAATTAACAGTACAAATATATACTGCAATATTAAAACAGTGGAGACAGTTCTGTAATTAAATCAATGGTCATTCATTGCCTGTTTATGAAATAGGTTAATTAATTCAGAGCTTGGAATTTTTTTTTGCTTCATTCAATGAAATAAAATCTACTGGCAGAAGGGTGTTGGGGGTGGTAGGTGGGGGGTGGGGGGGAGAAGAGGAATAAAGATACCTGATTATTTTTCCCCTTTGTGATGTTACTGAATGTTAACAAAAAAAACTTTATCCTGAAAGGCAAGGTCAAAGACACACCTTGTGAAAAACTTGTAAAAAAATCCCAGTGAAGTAGGAGTTCTGAAGAATGATTGTAACTTGTCAAAACAAAAGGTTGCAAATGATCCTCTGCTTGGTCGGATATCCTAAACTGCGATTCCAAGTTTTAAGTGGGGGTGAGTTGGAGGAGTGAAGAATGCAGTGGTGTTAACTGGGAGCAGAGAGGGGGTTGGGACTGGGGATGCTTTTAAAAAAAGGAAATAGTATCCACAATTCAGCTTTTACAACTACAACAGTGGGTAAATGGGATAGTTACATAATATTTTGTGAATCTCTTCATTCATTTACAGGAACATGGGAAGTAACCTGCTTTACCACATGTCTTATGCAGTCAATACAATGCCAGTGAATGGAACATCAGGTTATGTAGTTGCAACAAAAGTTCGCAGTACCGCTGCAGATCCGAAAATATATTCCACCTTCAAACTAAAGAGTATACACTTTCCAAAAACAGTGTGGTGTATGGGACCCAACAGTATCTGACAGATGTTTTTGCTGTAAAAAGGAAATGGGAACAACAATTCTTGCAATCTGGACATGTGAGAAAGTGAAAAAATTTGGGGAAGATCTAAACCAGATATTAAATAAAATCACAAAAAGCAATATACCAAAAAACCCAGAGATCTTCCTCCTAAGTAACATAAAAAACAAAGAATTTGGACTTGATTTGGATGGTGCACAAAAAAGATTTGTTAGGATAGCCCTAGCTGTAGCAAAAAAATGTATTATGTCAGCCTGGAAATTAGAAGATAACTTGAGAATACAACAATGGCATATAGAAATGAATAAATGTATTCCATTAGAAAAAATAACATATAATTTAAGAAATAATATTACAATATTTGAACAAATATGGGAGCCATACATGAAACATAATAGAGAAAGCCTACTGGGGACATCTACCACCTAAAATGACAGAAGGAGAAGGGAATGAAAAGAATTGACTCAGTGGAATTTCTTGATTATTTTTATTGAGTGACAACATTGTTTGACGGGTTTAATGTATCTTAGATTCTGAACTTTAAATGAATGGGAGGGGAGGTAGGGAGGGTGGGAGGGGAGGAGGGAGGGGGGGAGAAAACAACACTGTATATATTTGAAAAGGAAAATGTATGTATCTTGATCAATGTGGTTTATAGTGTGAAAAATAAAAAATTATAAAAAAAGAAAAAAAAAAGACCTTTCAGACGAAGGTTACTGGCTTGATGCCATCTTATTCCTTCACATGATGGGCCCTGGTTAAATCTGTTGAGGCTGGTTTCATCGGTTCCTTATAAACACAATGGGGACATTCGTACAGTGGCGTCAAAGTCTGAAGACTCAATCCCAAGAATTTTCAAAATGTGGCTTTTGCGGTATTTCAGACAAATTCCCACCACCCAGTCAGATGAAGAGCTAGAGTGCAAGTGTAAAGCGCAGCCTGGAAATTTAAGAAGGGGTTAAATGGAAATTTCAATAGTTATCTGTCCAAAATGCCTCTCATTTTGTTCAACAAATTGCCCATATTTTTAGATGAGAAAAAAATACCTACACAGTGTGGATCTAAACTACAGCTTTCTGTAGCCAACCATTTCAACTCCCTGAGCCATTGCTGCCTAGAAGTATCTGTTCTTGGCTTCAACCATTGGCAGAATGAAGTCAAACTTGGGATCATATTCCTCTTGGACAGCCTTAAACATGATGGTACTAACCCTCAAGAGGTGTGGTTCCATTTTCCATCTCCTTTACCAACTCCTGTACGTATCTTCTCTCTATGTTCCTTCTGTTCTAAACCCAATAATCCCCAAGGCTCCTGCTGAACTGAGGCTTCTTTCCCTCTTTCTATAGGTGACTTCAACGTTTGTTTTGATCGTAGTCTTGATCAAGGGTCCTGACCTGAAGTTGACTGACTATTTTTGCCCATGCTCTCTGATGTGCTGAGTTTCCAGCAGTTCACTCGCCTTCAAGGGATTGTTCAAATCAAATATACTAATACAAATATAAGAAGCCTTCGGCAGCTTTAGGACCACATCTGAAATTTTCATGTGCAAATGAACAGTCTTTCGTGCCCGTGCATGCTATGCTAAATTGTATCAGGTTGTCATCATAGCTGTCCTAAAGGCTGATCATTTATCTAATATAGGTCTGAAAAGTTTTCAGGGTGAGTGTGGGGCATTTTTCACTATTTTTCCAAGATCAAAACTTCAGTGCCCTTAGAAAACAACAAACTAGAGCCAAGCATCCACTTAGTGCTATTTAATTGTTACAAAATACTAAGTACAATGAAAAATGGTTATTCTGCGAACAGACTACTAGGATACCTTAAACATTCATACAACGAGGTAAAGAGCACAATTACAGAGTATAGGATTGTAGTGAAAATGATCAATTATCACCTAGCAGGGGCAGCATGAAGAGCGCTGTAATGTAGTTCACTCAAGAGCCAGATGGCTGTGGGAAAGAAACTGCCCTTAAACCTGCTGGTGTTCCTTTTGCACTCTTAAGCCTTCTGCCTGATGGGAGGGAGAGGGGTAAGAGTCAGTCTTTCAGCATGTTGGCTGCCTCACCTTGACAACAGGAAATGAAGGTGGAGTCCATGGAGGGGAGGAAGTTTGCATGATGTCCTGATCTGCATTCACTACCTTCTTCCACAGAGCAGCTCCTAAAGCATGCAGTGATGGATCCAGCAAGCACGCTTTTGTGGGTGCACTCGAAGACGTGGGTGAGGGACAAGGGTGGCATGCCAAACTTGTAATGAAGTAGAGGCATTGAACCACTTTCTTGACTGCTGTGTCAACATGTTTGTCTATGGAGACATTTCTTCCCAAGAAGCAATCTACTCTTCCAACTTCAGCATCATTAAGGTGGACACCGTGGTTCAGTGTTTGACAGTTAGGTTAATGCCAAATCTGAAAAATGCTTCTTGATGGTGACTTAGAGCAAGTGACAAAGCTTTGTGCATTTGTGGACCAAAGATCACTTTCCCCAAGATACAAAACCACTTTCTCACGTTAGACGAGGAAAACATTTGTCTCATTCATGTATTATTTAATGTCCAATCAGTCATGCAACACAAACATACTGGTTCGAGGAAAACAGCAGGATTAGGCGTGAAATGCTTAAAACAATGTTCATCTATCTGAGAATTGAAAACATTGATATTTTCAAGATACATCAGTGGTTAAATTAGATCACAAAAATACTGGCCTGAATTTTTTTCAGTTTTCTGCATCAACTTATTTCGATCATCATGCATTATTTCCCTGGGCATTGGTTTTATCTGATATTAAATGCCACCAAAATCCAGGCCATTCTATTCTATCAATTTAGCATCACTACTAAAATCATTAATGTGGCTATTTTAGCCAAATGTTCATATTTGGGTGCCAGACCACTGCATACAAACCAGCAGGCAGCACTGATGCTCAAGACATGTGTTTGCTAGATTTTCCAAGATCAAAAAAGCAACCGCAAATTAATTGAAATCACACATATTCGTGCTATTGACAAAAAGATGATTCATTTCATATTTCTACTCACTCGATACTGGTAAAAGAAATCTACATTAGAAACGAAGGCCATCAATTTCCTGAAATAGACTTCAATGTTGGTTATTTTTTGAGCAAAGAGAAGGCCAACGGTTCAGAGATTGAAATATATTAAATGCATTAAAATCAAAGTAATTCATGACGCACTTCAATTTGTGCCAAAGTAGCCTGTCCTGCATTGATCAATACACAAAAGTGCTGGAGAAACGAAGCGGATCACGCAGCATTTATAGGAATGAAAGGGTAACCAATACTTTGGACCTGAGCCTTCCATCAGGATGTGAGCAAAATATTTAGGCAGGCGCCGAAATAAAAAGGTGGGAGGAGGGGGCAGTGGGAAGAGAACAAGGTAAGAGGTCATAGATGGATATAGGTGGGAGGCAGAAGAGAGGGAATGGGGTGGGCAGTTGAAGGAAAGGAAGCAAAGGGACCGGGAAAGAGAGAGGCTCAGGGGAGGGGGTTAATGGAAACTGGATGTCGAAGTTAATGCCACCTGGTTGGAGAGTGCCCAGGCAGAATATTAAGTGTTGTTCCTCCAATATGTAGTAGCCTTGCTTTGACATTGCATGGGTACGCTCGTTGGTGTGGCAATGGTGTGTGGAATTAAAATGGCTGGGTACTGGGAGGTCCCTGTTTATGCAGCAGACCGAGTGAAGGTGGCCAACAATTTCCCACTCTGCTTCTAGATTCTCTGATGTAGAGGAGGCCATAATGGGAACATCAGATACAGTAGGTGACACCTACAGATTCATTTGGGAGGACTGCTTGGGGCCATAAATGGAGGTGAGGGAGGAGCTGTTGGTGCGTGTAGTATTTCCCAGGGTAGGAATCAAGGGGACAATTAGTGGAAGGGGTCGAGTGGGCAAGGGAGCCCAGAGAGTGTGTTCCCTGTGAGAGGAGAGGAGATGCAACCTGTTGTTGGATCATGTAGTAGATGGAGAAATTGTGGAGAATAATATGCTGGATGCAGAGGCTGGTGGCGTGATAGATGTGGTTAAGGGGTACCCTGACCTTGATGCATCAAAGGGTGAAGCGGGCCAGGCCACGTGTGCGGGAAATAGAAGCAATGTGGGGAAGGGATAATTAATGGCAGTAGAGGGGAAACCACATTTTTTGAAGAAAAAGGACATCTCAGATGTTTTGGAATGGAAGATCACATCCTGGGAGCAGATGCAACAGGGACAAAGCAATTGAGAGAAAGAAATAGAATCAAAACAGGGAACAGAGAGTGAAGAGATGTAGTTGAGGTAACTGTGGAAGTTGGTGGATTTGTAGAAAATGTCTGTGGAGTGTTTGTCTTTCAAGATGGAGACAGAGAGATCGATAAAAGGGAGAGTGTTACCAGAGATGGGCAAGTGAATATGAGGTCCAGATAGAATTTAGCAGTAAAGCAGTAGCAGAGGGTAAGGTTGACGAGCTCACCAAAGGTGCATAAAGCAGCATCAATGTAGTCATCAATGTAGTGGAGGACTAGTTGAGGAGCCTTGCCTGTGTAGGCCTGTAGCATGGATTGCTCCACATATCCAACAAAAAGGCAGGCACAGCTGGGGCCCATGCAGGTACCTATGGCTATATGTTTATCTTAAGAAAATTAGATTAGCCAAAGGAGATGTTTTTAAGGGTGAGAACAAGTTCTGCAAGGCGGCGGAGGAGGGTGGTGGTGGAGGGGGACTGGTTGGGTCTGTTGTTGAGAAAGAATTGCAACCGGAATGGGGGATGGAGGTGTGCAGAGATTGGATGTCCATGGTGAAAATGAGGCACTTGAGTCCAGGTTACAGGAAGTTGTTGAAGAGAAAGCGAACACTCGAGGTATCACTGATATAAGTAGGGAGGGATTGGGCCGGCAAGACAAAATGGTTTCAAAGTAAGACGACACCAGTTCAGTGGGGCAGATGCATGCAATGGGTCTACTTGGACAATTAGGTTTGTGGGGGAGATAGAACTGGGCAGTGCAGGGTTAGTAAACAATGGCATTAAAGGCGGTGGAGGGAGATAACTGCAAATGATTAGGTCAGTGATGGAGCATGAGACGGTGGCTCAATGTTTCTTGGTGGGGTCCTGTCCAAGGGCAAGTAAGCGGAGGTGTCTGAGAGCTGTCATCTCCCAATCACTCATGTTGCATTCATAACTTGTCCTCCTGTGCAGTGCCTTAGAAATTGTAACATGTCATTACAGGCTGTTGTGCAGCAGCTCAACAACCATTGCTGTGGCAAACATAGAACATTACAGCATGGAAACATCAGGTGGCAGTGAGCACAAATGAACTGTTACTACACCTTTGGCACCACAGACCATGCAATAGGAAAATGCAACACCCGAGGCAGAGACATCTCCAAAGGAAATAGGGTGGGGGATAGGGCTGATTTGGGGCAAGGTAAGGAGGTGAAGCGGAAGCCATCTTGTAGTACAGTACTTGGGATGGAGAGGGCATGCACTCTGCATTACTGCCGGCCTAAGCTGGGCCTGACTGCAGCAGAGGAGACAGGTGATGGAGGAGACAGAGTCGGAAGAGGATCAGTCGGAGCCAGGGGCCAAGGTCATTGGGGAGTCGGTTCTGGGGGCCTGGAGGAAGTGGAAGCCAAGGGACAGCACACCTGTTCACATTGATGCGGTGAAGGTGGAAAGGATTAGTACCTTCAAGTTGCTGGGACTCCATATATCAGAAGAATTCTATGATTCTATCTATGGACTGGGTGCAACTTAGTGGGACAAGGCAAAAGAAAATGGTCTGGCATGACTAGAAGAGCCAAAGGGGCCAGTTTCTATGCTATAATATTACCATAGAATGCTACAGCACAGAAATCAGGCCATTTGGCCCATCTAGTCTATGCCAAAAGGCAAGTGAGGAGCATGATTCAGCTTGTCATCGGCCTTCTCCATTTAATATTATGAATGATATGATTAAAATCTCAATTTTATATTCTATTCCACCCACAGGAAACATTCATTCCATATGAGATACTCATCTAGCTCTGCCTTAAAAAGTCATCATTCTGCCACTGTTTGATAAAGATCACTCCAAATACAGAAGGCACTGAAAGAAAAAAAATGTCTGAAATGACCGTTCACTTTTTTTTCCAAAAAAGAGTGGCCCTCTAAGTCTTGTATCCCCCCCCTACCAGAAGGAATGATCTCCCCACTACCATGTACCCAAAGCCCCTCAGGATTTGATGAGGTTTAATAAAGTGGCCTCTCATTCTTCTAAATTTGCAATTACAAGCCTAACCTGTCATAAGACATCTAACCATTCTGGATATTGGGTGTTATTAAACTCTATCTGCCATATCTCAGCCCATACCTGTGTCTGATTTGGGCCTCCACACAGTTCAGAACTTCTCTAATCTCTAGAGTTGTGCTCGTACAGTCAAATGTAAGTGGAATGTGGGCAGTTAATGACAGGATTGGTGGCACGGTTGGCTTAGCGGTTAGCGCAATGCCTTTACAGTGCCAGCGATCGGGGCAGGGGTTTGAATCCTGTGCTGTCTGTAAGGCGTCTGCATGAGTTTTCCCAGGGTGTACTGGTTTCCACCCATCATTTGAAACTTACCAGGGGTTGCATGTCAATTAGGTGTAAATTTGGCGGCATGGACTTGTGGGCTGAAATGGCCTGCTATGATGGTATGTCTAAATTTTTTAAAAAATTATTCTTTAAAGTGGTGTTTGGTATGCTGGTCGTCACTGGGCAGGGCATCGTGCAATTCTGGTCGCTCCATTACAGATGTGAATGAAGACTTTATAAAGGATACAGAAGAGATTTGCAAGGGTGCTGCCAGAATTAGAGAGAGGGAAAGGCTGGACAAACTTTCTCTGTTGTGTAGGAGGTGGAGAATAAACCTGATAGAGGTTTATAAAGTCATGAGAGGCAGAGATAGGATACAAAGTCAGAGTCTTTATCGCAGGTTAAAGATGACAAATACTAGAGGACATGCATTTAAGGAGAGAGGAGGAAGGATGAAAGGAAACGTGCAGGATAAGTTTTTTAAAATACAGAGTGGTAGATGCCTGGAATGATGGCAGTTTACTGGTGGAAGCTGATATGGTAGCAGCATTAAAGATACTTTGCAGGGATAGGGGATTGTGGGGGGTGGGGGGGGGGAATGAGTCATGTGCTGGCAGAAAAAATTTAGATCAGTGGTTTTCAGACTGCCCCCCTAAACTCACATTCCACTTTAAGTAATCCCTGTGCCATCGGTGCTCTGTGATTAGTAAAGGATTGTTTAAGCTGGTAAGTGAGTGGGAAGGGAAGGTTGAGAACCACTGCTCTAGACCCAATTGTTACTGAAATATTTTGCTTGAGAAAAATTGTCCTTGGCCCATTTCCTTTGGAGTTATGAAACCATGCAAATAACAAGTCAATTAGGTACGATTAAAACAGTGGTTCTCAAACTTTTTCTTTCCACTCACATACCACTTTTGTGATGGATTATCTAGATATAATATAAAACATAACATATGTTTTAAAGGAGATAAATTGTGGCAGGTCTTTTAGTGTATGTCACATATAAACACTTCAAAACAGATCTCATTTAAAATGCCAGAGCTCTGCTCAAGCCAGGCAATCCAGGCTCCAAGTGACTTTGCAAAAACTTTTAAGGATGCCTATAGGGACTTCACAAGTAGGTGTTAATTTGACATGCTGTGGAATAAAGGATTATTGTTTTGGAAATTAACGGATAAATGGACTTGAAGATTTGGTCCAGTGCTGCAGTCTGTCTGAATGCAGTTTGCTGTTCTTGGAAGGTCATGTGTTTTTGCAAGCAGGAGTCAAATGGGCTTTTCTCTGAGAAAGAGAGAGCGAATTCAGTTCTACAGTTCAGCAGCTGGGACTAGAACATAACAAGCTGGCAAGCTTGTGGAAAAAAACATTTTGAAGATGGGTTATGAGTTCTTAGTTCAGTCTGGTCAAAGCCCTCATGGTCCATAAAAGAGGAGATGGCTGGCTGTATAATGTTTCACTTGAAATAAGGGAAACAAAATGGAACTCTGTGGTGACCTGAAAGAAAGAGGTTATCATCTGGAAAACCCCGATGGAGCAAGTTTCTTCGGCAAGACACTGAAGTGGCTGATTAAAAGGAATCAGTTGTGGGTGTCCAGCAACCAACAAATCTCTCCCTGCAAACCGACAAGAACCTTCCTGAGCAGTAACCATTTACCTTTCAAGCACCAAAGCCTGGTGAACTTCATAAATGTTAAATTCTGTGCACAGTACAAGAATTGCCTGATACCAGTGAACTTGGAGGAGTGAGAAGAGAGATTGGACTGTGAATCAAAGAACTTTTCTGAACTTGCACATACATTACATACACGTGCGCTTAGCACTAGAAGGGAGTTAAGTTAGGTTAAGTTAATAGTAATAAGTTAGAGTATGATCCCATTTTTGCATTTAAAGATAACTAAAAGCATCTTTTGGTTAAGTAACCATTTGTCTTGGTCAATATCTATTGCTGCTGAGTTTTGGGGTCCTGAGGGCTCATAACACTTTAAGCAATCCCTTATTAATCACAGAGCATTCACGAGAATGTTGACAGGATTTCAGGGTCTGAGTTACAGGGAAAGGTTGTGCAGACTGGGGCTTTTTTCTCTGGAGCGTAGAAGATTGAGAGGGGACTTGACAGAGGTGTTTAAGATTTTAAAAAGGACAGACAGAGTAAATGTGGATAGGCTTTTTCAATTAAGAAAGGGGAGATTCAAACTAGAGGACATGGTTTAAGATTGAAGGGGGAAAATTATAAGGGGAACATGAGGGGAAATTTCTTTACGCAGAGGGTGGTGGGGATGTGGAATGAGCTTCCGGCAGACGTGGTCGAGGCGGGATCATTGGTTACATTTAAGGAAAGACTGGATCGTTACATGGATAGGAGGGGACTAGAGGGGTATGGACCGGGTGCTGGTCAGTGGGACTAGGAGGGTGGGGATTTGCCTCGGCATGGACTAGTAGGGCCGAACTGGCCTGTTCTGTGCTGTAAGTGGTTATATGGTTATATGGCATAGGAATTGCTTAAGGTGGAATGTGAATGTAGGGAGGCAGTTTGAAAACCTCCGATTTAGATTAACTGAGCATTATGTATGGTGCAGACATCATGGGTCAAATGGCCTGTTCCCATGTGGTACTGTTCTATAATTTTACAATCAAGTGATCTTTCTCTTGGAAAGTAGTGAGAAATGTCTGTCTCCTGCCTACAGGAAGTCTGCACAAATTAGTTTAGGGATTTTCAACCTAGTTAGGAATCATTAGGCCTACAATACATAGTGGTACAGTAGGGAGTTCATTTCCCAGGTTATGATTGAAGGAATAAAGCTGAACAAATTTTACCCTTTAGTTGACACTCAGTTTGTCAAGCTGACCCACATCTGTTGTCTGAAATCATTATCTGTAGTTCCTAATACACCTTTTTTCTCAAATGTTGGGCAAATTCTGCTGGCTCCAGCCTCCAGAAAAGTGACAAATGATAAGCTGTCAAGAAACAAACTCCATCCTCAACCTTTCGGGCTCTCAAAAGGAAGAGCACATTTTTAACATTTTTAGACACTCCTGATACTCATTAAAAAAAAATGAAAGAAATGATTTACAAAATTGTAATGACTGAAACGTTTTAAATATATATGTATATAAAATTTAAATGCTTATATAACCTGAAGTAAAATGATCCTTCTTCAACTGTTGGCAACGTTAAAACTCGAAATGAAGTGAGAGTCACGGATCCTATGCTGGGTCTAACGTGCAAGAACCAATTCTCCGCAGCGTCCACGAACGCAGATGCAGCACCACCTGTCACTCACCAAGATCAGGTGGTGCACATTTGACAACGCGTGCAAAAAAAGCCCAAACTTATTGCCACCAAGGCAGCTAAAATTCCTTTCAGGTCCACTGATATTTGCCAACCAGTCCCAGTGCACCACTTATGGACTATTAGTCGCTGTTAGTTATTACCTATTCAATTATAAAGTCATAACCAAGTTACAAAACTATGTAGTTAATGTTGAGTTTCAGAAAGGTCAAATGAAGCCTGCTCAGAAATCACCTGGACAATATACTGCAGGACCTGTGGCAGATCAGAATCATTATTAATTGCTGTTTGACAGTGGCCAAGATGCTGAAGAAAATGCTGTATAATGTCAAGCAATAGGGGCTTTGACTAAAGAAGGTTATTAGATCAGTACAAAAGAGGATGACATCAAATTACTCTTTCAGCCTCTCACCCTTCTCCCTAGGTTCACTGTCAAGTCCACAAGCATTCCATAATGACAGAGACTGAGGGCCTGGATGCATTTTACATCTAACCCCTCAGCTTCAAGTCTACTATAGATGGCAGATTCAGTAGGTCTCATTCATCTGAATGGCAGCCAAGCTTTATTAACAACAATGTAGTAAAGTTCAACTTTACATTAAAGTGTAGTGCACAGTGCTAACGCTTCTTTTGTGAGCAACCCAGCTATGCATCCCTTACATAGAACAGCATCAAGACAGTACAGTGCAGAGTTACAGAGGGAGATCAGTTGGTACAAAGCAAAAACAACACAATTTTCTGATGTGAGGTTCATCAGGAATCTGGTAATGACATGTAAAACACTGGGCCTGTATCCGATGATGCATCATCTCACACCCACCGATGGGAGGTGGGTGAAGAGAGGGCGGCCATGGTGGGATGAGCTTTTCAATACATTGGCTGATTTTCCAAGGCAGCGGGAAGTAGAGATGGAGTCGACGGTGGGAAGGGATGTTTGCGTGATGGACTGAGCTGCGTTCACAAATCATTTGCAGTTTCCTGTGGTCTTGGGCAGAGCAGTTTCCATCACACCCAGTGATGCATCCTAACAAGATGCTTTCAGTGGTGCATGTGTAGACATTGTTTGGAGACACAGGAGACATGCCTAATTCCCGCGGGTGACTGAGGAAGTAGAGGCACCAGTGCACTTTCTTGACTAACTTTAGTGGTCCAGGACAGGTCTTTGGAGAGTTTTACTTCTGGAGATGTAGAGCTAGCTACCATCACCTCAGCACCATTGATGCAGCCTGGGGAGTGAGCTCCCACTCTCCTTTGACCAGCTCCTTGCTGACATTGAAGAAGAGGCTGTTGTCATGACACCTAGCCACTGGTCCTTCTATCTCTACCAATTTACAGATGAAATCAGAGCAGGGATTGCAACAGTTATGGCTGTATAGGAATTACAGTAGGGGGTAGATTGCAACAGTTATGGCTGTATAGGGAATACAGTAGGGGGTAGAGTACATTACCTTTTGAGACCCTGGTGTTGAGGAGAATTGTGGAGGAGGTCCTGTCACCAATCCTCATTGATTGCAGGAGAGAGAGGCATAGATCGAATTGCAGAGGATAGTGCTGTGGCCATGGTCCCAGCATTTGTTTAGTACTGCTATGTTGAAGGCAGAGCTGTAGTCAATAAATAGTGGTTTGACATAGTGCTCCAGGGCTGAGTGGAGGACCAGAGAAATGGCATCTGTTGTGGACTTGTGCGGTAGTGAGTGAATTGGATTGGTAGATTATGTGAAGGTCTGGACTTTATCTGGTAAGGCCACAAGACCACAGGAAACCATTCATAAGTAGGCCATTTGGCCACTCACGCCTATTGTCATTCAATACAATCAAACTGAGACAATTCAGCACAAATCCACTTTTCCAGTCTATGCCCAGAATATTTGTTCTGAGTGATTAATATTCCTGAAGCTTTAAGTATTCAGCTGCACAACTGTCTGATAAAATAATTCCAAACACATCAGTCTTTTGAGAAAAGTAATTCATCCTAATCCCATTTTTAACAGGTAATGTAATCAATAAGGGATTGGTTAAGGTGGGATGTGAGTGGAAAGGAAAAGGTTGAGAGCTACTGTTTTAATCATACCTCATTGACTCGTTATGTGCACGGTTTCAGAACTCCAAAGGAAATGGGCCAATGACAATTTTTCTCAAGCAAAATATTTCAGGAACAATTGGGTCCAGAGCAGTGGTTCTCAAACTTTTTTCCCCACTCACATCCCACCTTAAGCAATCCCTTCCTAATCACAGAGCACCTATGGCATAGGGATTACTTAAGGTAGGATGTGAGTGGAAAGGAAAAGGTTGAGAACCATTGCTTTAAGTCATTAATATATCTTCCAAAAAATTGCAACAAAAGCACCAATTTCCACAGGTTACAGGTTGTCAGCCTTAAAATATTTACCTACTCCTTGCTAGTTAGCCAATCCTCTGTCCAAACTAATACATGACCTCCTTTGCCATGCAAAGCAACCTTTTTTGCGTGGCACTATGTTGCAAACTTTTGAATGACAAATTTATCAACTGACGCCCCCTCCAATATCCTCCATCCCATTGACACCATCCCCTCTGGCCTGTCACTCTCAGAGACAGAACGCTCTGTCCTCAATAGAGGCCTCACCTTCATCCCCCTTCACCCTCACCTCAACACGATCCATGCATGCCATGACACCGAACTGCCTCCCTCCGTGACTTCCTTGTCCACTCCTCCCTTACCACCAATCCCCCTCTTGGCACCTACCCCGATGACCACAGGAGATGATGCAATGTGCCCACACCTCCTCTCTCACCACCATTCAGGGTCCCGAACAGTGCTTCCAAGTGAAACAAGGGCTGACCAGTACATAGTTTTCTCTTTCTCCAAACTGGGAATATAAGAATTTGTAGGTTTCTAATTCTTTAACAAAGCTCCAAAATCCAAGGAACTTTGAAACATAACACCCACTATTGCTGTAACCTTTAAGGACATTCAATTTTATTTTAATTAATGTACAGTTATTTTAATGAATATTCGTTTAATTAATTTTACATGTCAATTGTGTACTGATCTTCTAAGTATATTTAATTATTTATTTTCTTCAAACTCTTCCTCAATGTCCAAATCATCCTACGAATGAGAAGCACCTGAATATTTTGCCCTTGAAGCCCACTTTTATTCAAGTTAATTTATCCTCCGCTTGTACAAGTACAACTGAATGAAACAGCATTTTCCAGTCCTCTGCGCAACACACTGCAAACACACATAGGTCACCTACTGACAAACGACACCTATACACAGTATGCATACACAATAATGGTCAACCAGTTTACCTATCTCGGCTGCACCATTTCATCGGATGCAAGGATCGACCACGAGATAGACAACAGACTCGCCAAGGCAAATAGTGCCTTTGGAAGACTACACAAAAGAGATGGAAAAACAACCAACTGAAAAACCTCACAAAGATTAGCGTATACAGAGCCGTTGTCATACCCACACTCCTGTTCGACTCTGAATCATGGGTCCTCTACCGGCATCACCTACGGCTCCTAGAACGCTTCCACCAGCGTTGTCTCCGCTCCATCCTCAACATTCATTAGAGCGACTTCATCCCTAACATCGAAGTACTCGAGATGGCAGAGGCCGACAGCATCGAATCCACGCTGCTGAAGATCCAACTGCGCTGGGTAGGTCACGTCTCCATAATGGAAGACCATCGCCTTCCCAAGATCGTGTTATATGGCGAACTCTCCACTGGCCACCGTGACAGAGGAGCACCAAAGAAGAGGTACAAGGACTGCCTAAAGAAATCTCTTGGTGCCCGCCACATTGACCACCGCCAGTGGGCTGATCTCGCCTCAAACCGTGCATCTTGGCGCCTCACAGTTCGGCGGGCAGCAACCTCCTTTGAAGTAGACCGCAGAGCCCACCTCACTGACAAAAGACAAAGGTGGAAAAACCCAACACCCAACCCCAACCTACCAATTTTCCCTTGCAACCGCTGCAACCGTGTCTGCCTGTCCCGCATCGGACTTGTCAGCCACAAACGAGCCTGCAGCTGACGTGGACATTACCCCTCCATAAATCTTGGTCCGCAAAGCCAAGCCAAAGAAAGAAGAAGAATGGTCATAAAATATGCTGAGCAAAAACTCATTTCATGGTTAGTTATAGACAGCTGTTCATGAAGTCTCTGATACATGTTGGAAACACAATTACCTTCACAGCGCAGTGAATAACTAATGAATGCAGACATTAATCAATGCACTCTCCCAGCAAAAACTAATGCACATCACACCTTTTTGATAAGTAAAAAACTGTTGCTTGGCTGCCTTTCATATTCAAGGACACAGGTGCAAGCAGTAAATCTGAAAGTTCAGAATCCTCTCTCCACATAATGGAAAATAAGAACATTCAATAGCAGGCATCTTATGAACTGCAGGCTTAATTTATCAGCCTTTGACTCCAATATTATTGCAGCTTTGTGTCACAGTACAGGGTGCTAGTGTGACATTACAGAATAATTCAATGGCTTGGTACCATGCTGACAAGCACATAATTCTGGAGTAGTCATTTACGGTGGATGCATCTCGTGATTTCAAGGAAGAATTTCAACCAGTTTGAAGAGAATTTTGAACCAGGTTGCAAAACAACATGGGCCAAGATTTACTGCTGTGTAGATGGCAGTACAATAAAATTCTGCCATAAACTGAAAATATTCAATCTGCAATCTGTGTGGGCACAAGCCACTGCTTGTCAGCATACATTTGTGATTGTCTGGGCTTTTCAGCTGCTACAGCAACTGTGCATTCAGTCAAGCAAAAGGTTTCTTGTCATGAGAGCAGCGGCAATCATCAAGGATCTACACCTCCCACCGCACTCTCGGTTCTTGCTGCCACCATCAGGAAAGAAGTATTTACCACCAAGTGGCTCTCGCTCATCATAATGTACCCATCAATATCCAGTTTGGTTTTAGCCTGGACTTCAATGGTCTTGGTCCAAACATAGGTATGTCAAAGAGCTGAATTACTGGTGAGGTGATGTCCCTTGGCAAATCACAATGGAGTACGGCATCAAAAAGCTCCAGTGAAAGTGAAGTCAATGGGCATCATCCCTGCCCTAGGACATTGTCTTGGCCCAATCATTTACATTCGTGATCTTTCTTTCCATACAGGGTTAGCAGTGGGGATGCCACCCCCCCCACCACCCCTGCCCCATTCACTATATGTCACCAAATGGAACAGTCCATACCTGATTGTTCAGGCATGGGCTGAAAAGTGGTAACTAAAAATGTCAGGTACCAGCCATCTCCACTGAAAGAGAGACCGATCATCTCCCATTAATATTTAATGGCCAAGATGCCTTTCCACCACCTTCAAGCCACAAGACTCGTACCACCAGGTTCAGGAACAGCTGCTCGCCCTCCACCATCAGACTCCTCAACAACAAACTCAATCGGGGACTCATAAGGACTTTTGCTCTTCATTGATTTTTTTTTCTCTCTGCATTGCAGTTTGCTTCCATTTCTTTATTTGTTTACATGTGTACATTGAGTATAGATTTTTGCACTACCAATAAATAGTAATTCTGCCACGCCCACAGATAAAAGGAAGCTCAGGGTTGTATGTGATGTCACGTATGTACTCACACAATCTGTGTTGAAGAGCATGTGAAAGCAACAATGAAAGTAGCAAGACACAAAATCTAATCTGGTTGTGAACTTCAACGTCCAAGAGTTTCACCATCACTGATCAACCTGATGAGCATTGCTGTTGTTCGGGATCTTTGATAGGTGGTGCGCAAACCAGCACGAGAGATGAGCTGACTTGATCTCATTCTCACTCATCTACCTATGGTAAATATAGCTGATCCTGATAGTAATGGTGGAAGTGACCACCATACATTCATTAAGGAGACCAAGTTGTCGTCATACCAAGGACACTACCCATCTTGTTATACAGCACCACAATCACATTAAATGGATTACAATAGAGCACGCAATACAAACCTGAGCATCAACAAGGCAATTTTGACCATCAGCTGCAGCGGAAAGCACAGCCTATATCCTTGTGGTCTGGTACATCGCTCACTCTACCATAATGAATAAGCCATGTGGTCAAATCTAATTTAATAAGGTTAGATGTATGCTTGGATCAGAAATGGAAAAATTATATGCTTCAATATCCTAAGCAGCACAGAATAGACAAAGTTAAGCTGTCTCACCACTAATGGGTACGTTGCATTCCTATTACATCTACATGGTGATAGGACTATTGACAGCTAACAGAAAGCTAAGGTTTGCACAATGCCTCTGTCCTCAACAGCGGCTGAATGAGCACACATTCTAAACATAAGGCTGAAGTATTTGCTGCCATGTTAGCCAAGTTTTTTTTTAAACTCCAATAATCCACCATGAAGAAACAATTGGTTGGAGAAAGTCAACGAGACTTAATGAAGGGTCCCGTCCTGAAAAGTCAACCATTCTTTATTTCCATTGGTGCTGCTTGACCCACTGAGTTTCTCCAGCAGATTGTTTTCTTTTGCTCCAGATTCCAGTGTCTGAAATCACTCATGTGCCTCCAATAACCCACTGACTATTCAGAAATCCTAAAAACTCCAGAACTAGTTGTGGCGCAAGTGGGATTGTTACAATACAGCTGCAATGCAGGCAATAATCCAGTTGTGTAGAAATCCCCGACAGGCTCCATCCACAATAGCAGAACAAATCCAATTTGGCAAATTATCACTCAGTAATCTCTCAATCATTTAATATTCTGACGATACAAGACAGGGTAGATGTGAGCAGAATGTTGCCTTTATTGGGAAAGTCCAGAATAAGGGGTACATGTAGTAGGACTAAGAAAAGGATAAACATTTTCACTCAGAGAGTTTTGAACTTGTGGAATTCCCTGCCAAGCAAAGTTGTTGAGGCCAGTTCATTAGGGAATTGGTTGTGGCCCTTATGGCTAAATGAATCAAGGGGTATGGAGAGACAGTGGGAATAGGGTACTGAAACCATGTGATCCCCTGTGATTGTATTGAAAAGAGCTGCACCTATTTTCTCTGATCTATCATTAAGAAACCGATGGAGCCTATCATTAAATTTGCCACCAAGTGGCTCTCGCTCATCATAATGTACCCATCAATATCCAATTTGGTTTTAGCCAGGACTTCAATGGTCTTGGTCCAAACATAGGTATGTCAAAGAGCTGAATTACTGGTGAGGTAACGTCCCTTGGCAAATCACAATGGAGTATGGCATCGAAAAGCTCCAGTGAAAGTGAAGTCAATGGGCATCATCCCTGCCCTAGGACATTGTCTTGGCCCAATCATTTTCTTTCTTTCCATACAGGGTTAGCAGTGGGGATGCCACCCCGCCCCCCTCCCCACCCATTCACTATATGTCACCAAATGGAACAGTCCATACCTGATTGTTCAGGCATGGGCTGAAAAGTGGTAACTAAAAATGTCAGGTACCAGCCAGCTCCACCAAAAGAGAGACCGATCACCTCCCATTAATATTTAATGGCCAAGATGCCCACAATCAATGGTCTTGGGAGTGATCACTGAGAAAAAGCTCAGCTGGTCCAGCCAGATGAGAACAGGTCAGAGGCTGGAAACCTTGCAGGAACGCCTCAGCTCCTGACACTCCAAAGCTTTTCCACCACCTTCAAGGCACAAAGTCAGGAGCTTGATAGAATGTGTCAGTTAGTCTGGATGAGTGCAGCTACAACAACACTAAAAGCTGTACACCATCCAGGACAAAGTGACCCACATGAATAGCATCCTATGAACTATTTCAAATGTTCATTCCTTTGACCAGTAGTGGTTGTAATATGTCCCTTACACAAAATGCATTGCATCTACTCTTCCCAGTTACTTCCACACCAACTCTGAAGCCGTTCATGGACACACCCCAATGCAACAGCATATGGGATTAGCTTCTCCAGATGAATTGTAACTGTTCAAAAGGATCACTTCCACTCTCTCAAGGGCAATAAAGAATGGACAACAGCAAAAATGGCCTTGCCAATTATTCATTTTCCCCACTCACGCCCACGCCGTCCCTCATAACCTTTGATACCCTGAATATTCAGATACTTACCAATCTCTGCCTTAAATACACCCATCAACTTGGCCTCCACAGCTGCCTGTGGTAGTAAATTCCAGAGTTCACCACTTCCTGGCTTAAGAAATTCCTCAACATCTCTACTTTAAGTTGTGCTCTCTTGTCTTGGACCCCCTCTACCATGGGAAACAACTTTGCCACATCAACTCTGTCCAGGCTATTCAACATTCGAAATGCATCTGTTATGTTCCCCCTCATTCTTCCAAATGCTGTCAAATGTTCCTCATCTGTTCATCCCTTCATCCTGAGATTCACCATGATCTCCTCACCAATACCTCCCAAATCATTTACTTGTGTCCTCATCACCTCATCCAGGCCACCCTCCTCCACCACCACTCTCTGCCATCCTATCCCTTCCTACAATCTTCTAATTCTCCTGCACCCCATCCCCTCCTACAATCATTCACAATAGCAATCATCTCCTCCTTCTCCACCCCAACTCCAGTCACCTTCCTCCATTCACTTCATCTCCCTCACCCCTCTTAATCCACACAACTTTCTTTCTCAGTAAACTCCATTTTCTGCATCTTTGCAGTGGTAGAATTCGGTGAGGAAATGCCTTTGTCCATTTCTCAACATTGCAAACCTACAGAGTCAGGGACTTTGAGCAAAATTGTTGCAACTCATCTTTAACTTTCTTTTTATTTCACGGCCATGCAATTTATATTCCATTTGTTTTTGTGAGCAGACGAGTCCAAGTCTTTTAGTCTCTTAAAATGCAAGTGGAAAGTTTTTTTTTTAATCAGGAAGATTTTTGGGGGGATAAATTCACATTCTGTTTAACTCCGAGGAACATCTTTCAAAACAAAATTATGAATGGGAAATCTACCCATAATCGGCTGCCTTCATACGTACTGCAGTGTAACAGTATCCAAGAATGATCACTTCAGTGGTCTCGAACAGCAATTCTTTGGTCCCACGCTCCCAAGGAGGGGCTTAGTTGACAATGCGCATTCCCGTGTTTCATTGGACAACATGCTAGAATCGTTACCCATGTGTTTTTTTCTTTTTTTTCACATGACCTTTACCCATGTTTTTCACGGTGTAGCAGCAAGGTACAGGGAGAGAGTAAGGGAGATGCAAATGTTCTTTGTAGTCATTGATATAACAACACAAGCAGATCACAACTGCCTCCCACTGCATGGCTTTATTCATAAAGTTCAATCTGTCTGGAAACAAATATTTAAAATGCAACCCCCAATTCGCAATTGCGAGGAATGTCAGCTGTACGCTCCAGCTGATTCTCCGACCCATGTTCCCCCCTGAGGGTGTGCCCCTCCTTGGGAGCGTGGGACCAAAGAATTGCTGTTCGAGACCACTGAAGTGATCATTCTTGGATACTGTTACACTGCAGTACGTATGAAGGCAGCCGATTATGGGTAGATTTCCCATTCATAATTTTGGTTTGTTTTGAAAGATGTTCCTCGGAGTTAAACAGAATGTGAATTTATCCCCCCAAAAATCTTCCTGATTAAAAAAATGACTTTCCACTTGCATTTTAAGAGACTTAAAGACTACACGATGTCCTGGCTTAAGATATCATATAACAAAACTTCCTTTGGGACTACAAATTATGTTCACAGCACAAATTATTTATAGTTCCATCATTTATGCAAATTGGGACATGAAAAGCATTATGTGACTACAACCTACTGTTGTTCAATAGTCAGAACAGCTTCTAGGCTTTGGAGAGGAAATTTAAATATGAAGTGCTTGATTTAAATAATAACAATAAAAAACTCATTTTGAAGTAATTAAATTATCTGTATACTGAATAACTATAATCTTTTGGAGTAGAATTGTTTCACAGTCTTGGGTTAAAAAGAAGTTTTCCATGGTCGTCACTTTGAATTAGAGAACTTGCAGCCTTTCCCTTGAAGCCCATGGGACAGCAACCCTAATCCTCCTGCTTGAACATTTGCTCAATTGCACCCATGCTCAATTTCATTGCCGACTCTGCCACATCTTGCTGGCAGGCCATCAACACACAATGCAAGTGGGCCAGGCGTGGAAGCAAAATCAGAGATGTAAATGAAACTCCCCATTGCAGTTAATCTTCCATGGTCAATTGTTAGACCCAGCATTTAATAGCAGCCACTGTCTTGCAGCTCACTAATTTGCTATTATGTGGCTTTACATTGCATAAGACATATTTGTCAGGAGTTCTACTGATGACAGTGGCTTATCAATCTTGTCTTTTTTTTTAAAAATGAGGTCATATGTCAGGAGCAGATGGCATTTTGACTGGAATGTGGCAACATTGCTATAAATGCTCAAATACTTAGTGCGTGGGTTTACTCCGGGTGCTCTGGTTTCCTCCCACCATTCAAAACGATTCAGGGGTTGTCAGTCAATTGGGTGCAATTGAATGGCATGGGCAAACAGGCTGAAATGCCCTGTACTGTGCTGCCTGGCCAAACACAAATTAAGTGCCAAGTACTCAGGCAATGTGCACAAATGTTCCCTGGGTCATGAAATGTTAGCCCTTTCCTCATTAAGCCAACATGGATGTTTTGCCCCAGTTAATTTTATCATTTACATATTACCATCTATTGTCAGAACACTAAACTAGACCAAAGGCAAACAGGAAAGAATACAGATTCTGGAAAACAGAGGCAGTACACAAAATGATGGAGGAACTCATTGGATTAGACAGCATTCATGCCAGGAAACAGTCAACATTTCGGGCCAAACCCCATCATCAGGACTAAAACTAGATGTATTATGATACTAGAATGCACAAATAGGATAAATTTGGCAACAGTAACTACCGAAAGACAAAATGGACTAAAAAGTAAAAGGTGATGAAAGAAAACACTGGGACTATGCACTTCATGTCAGGTGGTTGAAATCTCAATTGAATCATAAATGAAATCAAAGGAATCAAGCAAATGCAATTGTAAACTGTGGATTAATTCAACAGATTCTGTGCAAATATTTTATTATACTTTACACCGGTAACATCTTGCTCTGATGTGGCCTGGCTGGCTAATGAACTAACTGCTTCATTTTCTTTACATAAAATCAAAAATACCACACAAATTCTTCTCCTTTCAAAGTTGGAAGGATTTAGTCCAACCCAACACCCAGGGCAGGCTTCAGGTTTAAATTTGTTATGAGTATTGTCTTAATTATTGTTCCACAGACAACAAAGATCCTCAATATTCCAAAGTATGACTTCACAACCCTAAACTTATCTGGACTGTTTTTCTCTCAGTGTATACAAAAATATGAAAATGACAACACTCCAATTCTATTTTAGAAACTTCCTACACAAATTAGAAATGTGCCATTTATCCTTTCAGTAATAGAATTGAACACTTTTTAGTTCTATTCGCACAGCACATTTAGTACATTTCTGAACTAACACCAGAAAACATCAACAACTAACAAAATTCTGGGTTAAATTGGTTTCCATGGCAACTTACTGATGCCAGCAAGGAAACCCAACAAGTGCATCCTGGAGTGGCTTCATTCTCCAGACACTTGTAGTTCAACTTGCAAGCAAAATATCATTCTTCTGGAAAGTTTATTCCAGGATTTTGCCTCAAGTTTCATTGTATGAGGAGCAAGAAAGAGTTCATTTAATTTCTCACTGATTCGAGAGGCAGAAATTAAAATTGTTGATAATTTGGCATTTTATATATAATATCTCCTAACCTGCAAGGTGAACCCAAATCTATAGATTTACATCTCTTTAGTAGTCTTAATTAGCATCAAGGATGCGAGACATATCTGACACTTACCTTTTAGCATTGCTCTGCCTGTGGGTATCCCTGAAGGACTCAGAAGTGTGTTCCTTGTCCCACTGACTGCAGTTGCTTCTAGCAGAGCACCAGCCACGTGGTCAGAAAAGGTAGTCCTGTGCAAGGTGGCACGAATCTTAGGCACAGTACCATCGGAACATAGTTTGAGGCAAGCTCCACCTCCCCAGCTTCTGCTAATGTCTGTGGAAGCCAAGGTTTTTCTTGAAGGATGCAGAAGGTAATCGTGTGATCCTACTGCATTTATTCCTCTCAGTGTATAATGAATCTGCAAAACAAATTGCATCATAGGATCACTGCAGATTCTTTGGCAGAAATTTGATGACTGAATAAAAAAATTCAAAACAAGACGATTACATGTTGGTTTCTTTTATGGCACAAAGGCATGAAAGCCTTCAGTGAAAGTGACCATCTCCTACTCTAACAGAACCATCTCACAAACCTGATGAAAAATTTAATCTTTTTTGTTACATGCCGTAACACTTACATACCAAAAATAATTTTGCTTTTGCAAGATACAAGTGTGCTGGAGAAACTCAGCAGTTCACGCAGCATCAATAGGAAGCAAAGAATAACCAAAATTTTGGGTCTGAGCCCTTTGTAAGGTAAAAAGGAGAGGGGGGAGGTGGGAAAGGAGAAGGGAGAGGAAAGGCAGAGAACAGAACACAGGCTAACAGATAAGAGCAACCCCAATACAATTTTTTCAACTATTTAGTACTCTTCTTGCCGTATTTGCCTTGGAGCTTTCCCGTCTCATGTTTTTAGAACCTTGGAGCATGAGATGCACAGGTCATTAACACAGGAGCGCATGAAGATGGTGGCACAGCCAGAGCCGCTGTAACGGCAGTGCTGCTGCAGGATCCAGCCGCCGAGCCGACTGCCGTTGGCTCCGCACAGGCTTTGAACGGCCTGCTGAGGGAGCCAACGGTGGTTTTTGTTGAAATCCCGTGACCACAGGTTTGCAACGATGGGGCACTGCTCCGGGGAGCAGGGCACCAGAGAACAGGAAGCCCACACGCCGCCTGAGAGGGAAAGGCAGAGGAGACGACCCTCAGGGACGGTGACCACAGCGGCGAACCAGTGAGGGGGCTCTGCGGCTGAGGTACCCAGTGCACGTGGCGGGCTGCTGGCGACTCAAGGCTAGGGACCTGTGGAAGATGTAGGCTACAAGTGACTGCTGTTGGGAGACTTGCGCTAGGCTGTGGACTGCTGGAGACCGGCTCGAATTGGATACGAGGGAGTGCCGAGAGCGCTAGAAGGGCCCTGGCCATGTCGAGGTTTAGATCTAGAGCTCAGGTTGCCCAATGATTTGGACTGGACTCTGTGTGGCTGCAGAGGCTGGGGAAGTGATGGAGGTATCCATCTTTTGCTTCTCTGATTGCGTCTGACCGTAAGAGGCCCTTGGGCAATTCCTGCCGGTGGCGAATCTATCTGCCATGCATCAGGCAAAAAGAAATTTCATGTAATGTGACACTTTTATTTCTATGACAACAAATTGAATCTTGAATACAACGGAGATTTCACATTTGAAAAGCTTTCCAACAAATCTCTCTTAGTCAGCTCCCACAAAGTATCAAAGTTTCACTCTCTCTGGAGTGTGGAGTAAACTAGACTTTTCCATATTTTTCATTAAATTCTTAACTAATTTAGTCAAGATTGGGCAATCTAAATAAACTCTGCCCCTCTATTTTTGTGAGGATCTCTGGAGGGCAATATTTATGCATCATGTCCAAAGACTGAAAGCAAAAATTTTAGCAATTTATTTATTGGAAATATTTTGTAAAGAGATATTTGATCAGAACAAAAGAAGTCCTTTGGATAGATGGGGGGGGGGGGGGAGGTAATGGAACCCCAAAAAGTCAATGTTAGTGCCATCTAGTTGGAGGGTGTCTGGATGGAATACAGGGTGTTGCTCCTCCAATTTGAACAAACTGGAGGAACAACATTTCGTATTCCTTCTGGGCTGTCTCCAACTAGATGGCATTAACATCAACTTCCCCGTTCGTTGCTATGTCCCCCTTCTTCTCGCTCTGTCATTCTCCCTTTTCCCTTAGTCCCCTTCCCCCCAACTAACTCTCACCTTTCCTCTCTCCTGCCCTCCTATCCATGTCCAATTAGCACCTATTGTCTGATAGTCTGTACTTCTCTTCTGGCCCTCTCTTTCTTTCCTTCTCATCAGCCTTTTAATTCAGACACCTGCCTGCCTTTTACTCATACCTTGAAGAAGGGCTCAGGCCTGAAACATCAATCTCTTCGGAACGTGCGAGACCGGCTGGGCTCCTCCAGCTGCTCTGTGCTTTACTACAATCACAGCATCTGCAGACTTTTCGTGTCTTACTGCTGCAGAAGGAACTGCTCAGAACCACCAGCCATTAGCATTGCTGATAATTGTTACCTTAATAATTACTCTCTGTACATTCGCAATTAAGGTTGCAGTCAGAGTGGGAAGAGAATGCCATTAACTCCCACTAAACATGCCATCATCTTATTCACATACTGAGCTAACAGCTCTCCATAAGAAGACCACAAATGACTCATTAATTACAAAACCAAAGCCCATTGCTTAAAGTCTAAACAACTTGCAGAGAATAAAATTGCAATAAATTAACAAACGGTCGTAATTAAATGAGGGAAATAAAATAACGAGCATCAAGGTAAGCTTTCGTCAAACTCCCTATTGTAATTTTAATTTTATTGTACAAGTAACTAGGGTGATATAAATAAGAAATGTAATTGAAATACTGTGTGGAGAAAAAATAACAGTCCTCAAGTTTGGGGTATAACATTTGCTCTCTCTGTTTGTTGAATGTGTTACCCTCTTTTGAGTATGTCCAAATTGCACTGTGTGGGGAAGGAAGTTTATAATATTTGGTTTCCTTTCTAGATGTTTGCACATCAACTTTCTTAAAATCACATTCACAATGGACATTTTACCAGTTGTGTCATTATATATGAGATATGTTGGATTGAGTTTGAAAAAATTATCTGGTTACATACCCAAAGTAGAAAACTCCTTTCACATTATCTACCATTAGAAGGACAATGTTTTAGGTTTCACAGTAAGGCTTTTATGAAAATGGTAAACATATTAATTCACGTAACAGGGCTGGTCCTTAATTTAAAGTGGCAATATATTATTGGGCTCAGGAAGGGGAACCTTATTGGGATATTCAGAAATAGAAATGATAAAGAGTCTAATTTCCAGCTGTCTGAATTTGTTTGGAGTTTAAAACGCAAGATATTTACAAATATAACATGAAATTCAGCAGTAGCTTAATTACCTGGGGTGTTAGAATGTGGAACTAGTTACTGTAGGCTATGGTTCGAGGTGACTGAAGGGGGAAGTGAGACAAGCGTATGAAGCAAAAAAAGGAATGGAAGAGTGTACTAATAGCGTTGGACAAATAGTGAAAAGATTCTCTTCTGAGCAGAAGTGACAGAACAAACCATTTGGGCTGAGTGATCTGCTTGTGAGCTTCAATTTCTTCTGTACACAATTTCCAAACATTCAGTCTTGTAAACCTGGCAGTGTTGGAGCTGATATTATAGTCATCAGGCCCTTCAAGCCTGAGCCAATCATCAAATGTCCATCTATAGAAATCCTATTATAATCCCCACGCATCTCTAACTTAATTTCCTCATGACTGCCCCAGCTGCTGCCAGACATCTCATCCACACCTTGTCACTTTATTAACTGAGTTCTTTAATTACGTTTCCTTTTCACAGGCCCTCGTGACTGTGTACAAACTTCTACCCAGGCTCCAAGTGTAAAAGAGGAGGTGGGGGGGGGGGGAGTGGCACAGTTTGATGGAATAGTTGGATGTTTGAAGTGTATTGCAAGTCTTTGATGGAGTCAGGGTAAATTCAAAAAACAATTAGGCAATTTTCGTTATTATTGTAGGTAATTATTTTTAATGAGCAAATAATTTAATGAGTATAGTGTTATTGCTGTGAATCTGGGAGGATCAGAGACGCATTTTTCAATGCTTCTCCATGGGGCTGTGCTCACTATTTGTTATGCGCGACTGCCCCGTACAGGTTTAAACCACCTGTAGAAAGGAGCTGTTGATTATTTTCTTTAAATCAGAGAACCTACTGAGGTCTGTGCCCAAGGATAGCGGTGCCCATGTTTGATAGCCCAAACCAGAAGGGTTGCAGACTCCAGGGGAGGAGAGGACCAGTGTAGGATACCAGAAAGACCCTTCCCCCTCCTCTGCTAAGGAGGAGAAGCTTGGGAGAGGACCCTACAGAGTAAGAGACCGCAGTACTGAATGAGTGCAAGGGCTTGGCAGCCAAAGGCTCTGGGCTGATGGCTCGTGGGAACCAGGTATTGGGTCTGGGATTTGTGAGGGTGCCGATGTGGAGCCTTGGGTGCTGCAGTTTCCTAACAGTATCATGGGGCCAAGGAGGGTGACTTGGAAGACTAGACCTTGGGTTCATCTCTGGAACAGACAGCAGGCCGTGCAGCAGTGGAGGTTATGGCATCAGAGGTGGTGGTGGGATCCATGGACACCCAACACTAAAGAGACTCACTTTTGCTTCCCTTTCCTGATAGGCTACTGGTCCAATGGCATCTCTTTGTGTGCCTTTACAGGCAAACAAAACTAAACAAATTTTGTGTATTTATGTGCATAATAGCAAAGGAACCTTGAATACATAGTTTTGTCAAGAGAATTAAACACAAATAAACAAGCCCAACTTTAATAATTTCTGATTGGATCTTAGTTTTAAGATAGATCACTTCATACACATGGTAGGGGAGAAGATAGCAGGAGAGATTAATGGGATAAATAACGGGGAAAAACAGACAACCCCATATTAAAACATATAGTTCAAACATGGCAAAAGATAAACCAGATTACTAGGCTAAAAGTCCCCCAAAACACCCCCAACCCGGAATAAATTGATACCCATGACCATGGGTATTAAGATCCTGGATACCTGGTGCCAGAGAGGTATCAGGTGTATCGAGGACTGTTATGAGCAGGGAGCAGCTCATGTTCTTTGAGCAATTAAAAAATAAATTTGATCCGTCAAGCAGTACCTTCTTTTGCTACCTTCAATTAAGATCTTTTTTAAGCCCACCTATGGCCCTGCTGATGTGTAGTGATCAAAAGGGGATTACACAATAGATTCATCTCTGCTTTGTATCTCTTGTTCCAAAATGAGGGCCCCAAACCAGACGTCCATAAATCAAGAAGGAGATGGGAGTCAGATTTAGGAACAGTAATCCAGGAGAGGTGCTGGTCCAACTTGCGTCGGGACAGCATGACAGCAGTCATTAATGCTAAATATATAGGTTGGTGCAATTTCATTTCTTGCACCAGCTATATCTCATGCCACAAAAATTGCACAAGTTAAAGTCAGGGATATCAGAATAATGCTTTAGATGCAGTGTGGAGACAGGAACTTTTGTACATTCAACCTGGCTGTGCACCAAGATGAGTCCCTTTTGGTAGAACTAGGGGTCATTCTGGAGAAAAATTACAGGACCCATCATTGTTCCTGTTGGGGGAATATTATGGATGTAAGTCTGATATGGTCCAAATACCAAATTCAATTTGTAAAAGTTGCCTTGGGAGTGGCCAGAAAATGTTACCTGGAAATCTGACTCCCAGCTGAGCACCACACGATGGAACATGGAGATCCAGACCTGTATTCCAGTGGAGAAAACTGCCTATAATCTGGGGGGGGGGGGGGAGTATGATATGTTCGTTGAGTTGTGGCCTCCATACCTGCGGTACATTGGAACGTGAGTGTGATTAACCTTCCTAATGCCTTTCTTTGAAAGGAACAGTGGATAGTCAGCTCACACCAGTCCTGGAATGTCAAGATTGAGGAAATAACTTTGAGTAATTAAATTTTTGTTAATTTGGGGTGGGATGGGAAGACCCAATACAAGGTGCTGAAGGCACCTTGTTACTGTAGGCTATGGTTCGAGGTGACTGGGAATACAAAGGAATATTGATCTCCTATATTGCTCATAAAGCACGAGTCTGTAAAATTCAAAAGTAAAATTTTCAAAAAAGATAGTACACTTTAAGAATGATGTCAAGGATCTCAGAAAGGGTACTGATGATGTTTATGACAGAGCAATTTCTGTTTTTGACAAGAGACTGTAAATGGTTCTTAGAGAACAGACAGTGTGCGGAAATTGAAGTATGCGTGGTCCAAATTATGTAGTTTTGATTGAGTATGTAGGGAGAAACTACTTCCTCCGACAAATAGTTTCAACAGTGAAGAAGAATTTGATGAAGAATTGCAAGGTTCATCATTTGGCGACTTAAGATTCCACTGGAACGTCTGAAAAGCATTTGTTCATGTGCTTAAAGAAAATATTTTACAGGAATCTAGAGGAAAATTTAGATTTGGAACAAAGTCGGACAAATCTTTCAAAGAGGCGCGTGCAACGTACAGAAGTGCTGGAGAAACTCAGCAGAAAAGCCAGCGTATGTGTTGAATGAGTTTCTTCAGTGCTCGAACATCTCATATCACTTGAAATACGAACTCACAGCCCCAACTTGATCTCACATTCCCATCGCCCCAGTTCTAAATTCCATTCCCATATCCCATCGATTCCCCAATCCTTGTTTTTGCTTCAATGTCCTTCCACGTCATTTTTTTTAGTATTTTATTTTGAAAATTTTCAATCAACATGCAGTCAAAACAAAGAATAATCAATAATAAACATCGATATCAATACATTAACAATCCGCACATTGATATTAAAGAGTGAGAAAAAGTCAATATGTGATTCAATTATTATAAAGAAAGAAAAATTGCAATAATACTACAAAAATCCAAATTCAATGTCCATGTTGAAGCAAAGGGAGAAAAAGAGAGAAAGAAGAACAAAATAAGAGGAACCAATCCCACCTCTCCCTCCCCCCAAGAAACAAGAAGAAGAAAAATAAAAGAGAAAGAATAAGAAAAAGATAAGATTGGCTTCACCCAGGATAAACCCCATTCCCATCAAGGGACAAATAACCCAACTTATTTCAGGTCCTCGGAGCTATGAGCGCTGGGTCTGGGGGAAGGAGAGACAGGAGGGGGAAATCGTTAAAGATTCACCCCGATGTACCTTGGGTATGAATTCCATATTCTTGAAAATACATCATACCCATTTCTGAGGTTATAGGTGATCTCCATGGGAACACAATTACACATTTCTATCTTCCAGCAGGCTAAATCTAGTTGGGAATCAGATTTCCAAGTAACTGCTATGCATTTCCTGGCCACTGCTAAAGTGAACTTAACGAATTTTAATTGATATTTCAACGGCTTCATTTTAGGTCTTCATCTTCAAAATTCCCCAATAAAAATAATTCAGGTGCCTGAATTCTTGTAATTTTTTTTTCCCCAGGAGATTACCTACATCTTCCCAGAAAGGCCTCACTTTAGGGCATGACCAGGCTGAATGCAAGGAAGTACCTATTTCTTGACCACATTGAAAACATTGCTCTGATAGTTCCAATTTCAATTTATATAACTTTTGTGGAGTAAGGTATAGCTGGAGCAAGAAGTTATATTACAACAACTAATACCTTACATTAATCGTGCTGTCCCGACACAAGTTGGACCAGCAAAATGGATCAATTTCTATACCCAAATCTGATTTCCCTTCCACATCATCTTCCCACAGTTCCTTATTGAATCCTTCCTGGCAAATACCCTCGCATAAACACTTTGCTCTTCTTGCAATTAATCTTTTGTCCCTTCATTGTCTTGAATCAGCCAATGGCATTTAGTCTCTGTGCTCATTCCCTCCAGATTTTCCTGCTCAGTTCTTCTTGCCACTTCTCAGGCTACCATTTTTGAAAAAAGCCTCCTGAAAAACTGTGCTGTAGATTTCCATTCAACCCATTCTCTAATAACTGCTTGACCCACTGTATAAGGAGTATGGCCAGTACAACAGAAACCTAAAAGATGACCTGGGCAAGCCCTTTCTTTGATGGTTTTCTGAATTTACCCAGTCAATTTCCTGATATTTGTTACTGAAGTACAATAGCAATGTGTTGCATCATTCTGCTTGCTTAAAAATGTATTGGTGCCAAATTCTTGCTGGCATCTCAGAGAAACAGAAAATCTGAGCTCAATATTTACTTTAAAACAGAAAGGCTTAGCAGTGAATTAAATAGTACGTCACATGAGTTGTGAACAGCAGATGCTCCATCTTATTTTCCATTCCTGTACAAAGTTACTGGTGATAACCATTTGCAACATTAGTGCATTTTTTAATCTTTGTTCTCATATAATATAAATATAGAGAACTGCTGGATTGAACTGGCCATTCTGTATTTTGTTTCGGGTGATGAATGAAATTCTTCAAAACAGTAAATTTAGTGAGTGAGAGTTTCTTGCCCCAAGGAGAAAATTTTAACTTGCATGCTGAGCGAGTTGGGGGAGATCACCACGCCAATCGTTCTTCAACCTGCACACGTTAGCTTGGTTTCGGAAAGTTATTCAAGGAGGTGCCAATTTCGAAATGATGGGAGCTCATCTGGAGCAATATTAAAAGGAGTGTGGGACTTTCAATGAGTTTCCCGTGCTTCCTGCAATGCTAGTAACTCTAAAATAAGAGCAATGCTGAGGAGCTAAAGTGCAGACAACAGGAAAATGTGTGTATAAATACTGTAACCTCAAAAGATGTTTCCTTGTGTTAATTTTTCTTCAAAGAATTTGTGCCAAAACATTGTTTAAATAACTTTGGTGAAAGTTTCAGTGGAATTGAACTTTGCAGATCAGTTTACAATCTGGGTGGGTGGCAGAATCTTCGTGTACTCGGTCTGCCAGACCTGATTAAACCTTTTGATTAACAGTTCCAAGTTGGAGACACCCTGGCGAGAATCATAAGTTATAACCAGGTTAAGGTTAGGCTCACAAAAGCCCCTTTCACACTTGCAAGTGGTCCCAGGAACGACGGCCAATCGACCTAAAAAAGGTCTAGTGTGAAACGCCGGCATGAAATGACATCATCTCACACTGAGGATAGACAGCCTCGACACCTAGAACAATCCCTGGCATCTTCAGGTGCTGGAGTTACAATCAAGCATAGAAATGGCCCAAGTTTTTGCATGAGTGCAGGAACATGAAGGAAGAAGAGATTAAATGAAAGTATAAACTTTGCTGTGGAAAATTTGCAGTTGGGGGAGAGAGAGAGAGAGAATAAATAGCAATAGTGGACAATTTTTAAACCGTGTGGGAAAGTTGGTAGCGCTATCATGCACAATTTATAAAGCTGGTGGGGGAAAAAGCAGACCTGACTTCCCAGAATGCCAAGCGGCAGAGAAACCCTTCCAATGAGTGCTCTGTGTATGCAGCCATGCATACAGCCCTTTCTCTGCCACACGGAATTCTGAGGGGGCAGGTCCGCCATCTCTTTTTCCCATGGTATTTATATATTGTGCGCTGTAGTGCTACTAACTTTCCCTCACTGATTAAAAATTGTCCACAATTGCTATTTATTGCTAGCACTTTCCCACAGTCTCTTATAAAGGTTTATATAGGTTGGCACAACAACAGGGGCTGAAGGGCTCATACTGTGCTGTACATAAAGCTTAATTATGTTATAATTAGGCATGATTAATTTTGTTCGAATATAACCATCATAATACATTGATCAGGATTTAGGCCAGGTCCACTATTGCTCGATGCATCATGACATCATCAGTAGAAAGTAGAACAGTCCTAAGTCCAGGGATGCCTCCTTGCAAGTGTGAACGCATGCAGTGTCCCAGTTAAGAGTGTGAACAGCAAAAACACCATTCCTGTCCTGGGACACTGAATGGCCAATTAAGTGTAAAAGGGGCTCAGGTTAAATACCTAACGATCATTAACATAAACAAACATACAGACCCTGTATGCACACTCTTACATGCAGGGTAATTTTTATTGCTGGTATACGTAAGGCCAAGCCATCAAGGAACAGAGCAAAATACCCTGGTTTTATGAGGGGAATCATTCAGAAACATTACATTCAGCCAACTGGAGAACAAAAACTATTCTTCTAACCACTGTGGCAGCAGAAGCAGGAACTTTACCATCTCATGCAAAATCCTTTGAAGTTTCTCTGGTTCCTGACACCAACATTAGAACATCATCCTTCTACACATCAATATTGGAGTAACCAGTTCCTTCCAGGATAAAACTGATAAAACTTTCGTTGAAGCCAATGGGCCAAATTCACTTATGTAATCGAACACAACATCTTCTCCTTCTGGAAGACTAAGGCCACTTCCACTTCACCTGCTTCTTAAAGGTGACAGGCACAATTTCTGTTTCATTGGGTCCAGAAATGGGTATGCTTCCGACTGATATCAAGAAAGCACACGACTCCTGGCCAGCTACAACTAAAAGCAGGAGCCAGAGACCATCAAAAGCCTTTCTCACTCTCATGACGATGACTGGTTTATGAGATAAGGAGAAACTGCCGGTCCATTTATTGGATACACTCAGTTCAACAGGCTTGGACTATCCTCAGTTGCTCTGGAACTGTTGAAGATCTAACCATATGATTGGTGAAAAAAGTTTAAATCATCCATCAACCCCCCAAAAAAATAACGAGGTTCTAAAATTCCCCATTATGAAATGCCATCATATCTTCCTAAATACCCCAAGTTTCTGTCACGGTGGAAATTTGTCAAACTGCAAATATACCTAAATCTGATACTGGATGAAAATTGTCCCAATTCTGAAAAAGGAAACTCTCAAGGCAAGGTGATGGTGGTAGCTGAAAGTCTTTCATCTCAAACAGAATCAGCCCTATTCTCCTCAGTCCCTGAGCTCTGATTTGAGACAGTTCAGGTGCTCCTGGGCAGGTGCCAACTCTGAGCTCTTATGCAAAGGGTAGGCGTGGATGGTAGTCTACCTGGGCACACAGGAGCTGCCTTTGCTCTGCAGGCCAATGCATAAGCACTGCCTTTGCTAACCCGAACTGGTGGCCGGCTTGGAGAGCAAATGGGCCACTGCTATACTCTGGACAAAGGTCTGCTGGATGAGGGAAGGAGGGAGGCTACTAACTGGCTGCACAACTGACCTTCCCCTCACAAACCCGAGAGGCAGATGAGAGGAGAACTGGGAGACATTGATTCCAGGATTCCTGCGAGTAGATTTTTTGAAGATTCAAGACTCCTTTATTGTTATGAAATATTACACAAAATTAATTAACTTTTGCTGGCCTTAAAGACACACACAGAGGTGTCACTTGCATAGTCCAGCTCTCCCACTAAACCAGAGAAAGACGGATAGCGAAGCAAAGGAGATCCCCTTGGAATCGCCCAGTGGCCTGGGATTCACCTCCATACTCTGTCGCTGCCCTACTCCAGTGATTGAAGACTGCATGTCCCCACCGCCCCCGCCCCCCCACAAACAAAAAAAGGAATTAATCCGTGGAATTCTCTGCCCAATACGGTTGCCTTATTGAACGTACTTTAGCAGAGAGGGATAAATGTTTGACTGTCAGGTGGGTAAGTGGAGGCCACATCTCTCTGAACTGCAGAGCTGGCTCTACTGGGCAGGTGGCCGACTCCTGCTGCTAGCGAGTTCTTGTGTGTTTCACCAGTTCGGGCAGCCCACCCGAGAGGTGTCCCGAGCCTCAATGTATTTCAGATGGTTTGGCTCCTACCCTGGTCCCAAAATCAACAGGAATTTAAAATTCAGCTCCTAATATCATAAAATCATACAGGCACACAGCACAGATATTGATCCACCATATCCACCCTGACCCCCGACCACCCATTCATACTATTTCCATTCATCAGTATTTAGTTCTATTGTCTTGTTTGCCTTAGCTAATCAAGTGCTCATTTAGAAAATGTAATCATTTTGTGAAGATGGCCTCCATCATCTATCCAGGAGGCACATTCTGGATTCCAAACACCACGTTGGGGAGAATTCCTCCTTCGGTGCCTCATCTTGAACTTCTTTGGCTTGGCTTCGCGGACGAAGATTTATGGAGAGGTAATGTCCACGTCAGCTGCAGGCTCGTTTGTGGCTGACAAGTCCAATGCGGGACAGGCAGACACGGTTGCAAGGGAAAATTGGTGGGTTGGGGTTGGGTTTTTCCTCCTTTGTCTTTTGACAGTGAGGTGGGCTCTGCGATATTCTTCAAAGGAGGTTGCAGCCCGCCAAACTGTGAGGCGCCAAGATGCACGGTTGGAGGCGAGATCAGCCCACGGGCGGTCTTTTAGACAGTTCTACTATGACAAAGGTTTCTTCACTTTACTTTATCTGTGACCCTCATGACTTTGTGTACCTCTACATGTCCTGATTCAGCCTCTTCTAATGAAAGGAGAACAAACGCTGCCCAATCTCTCCTCAAGGCAAAAATGCTTCATCTGAGGAAACATTCTTGTGAATCTCCTGCAGTCCATCTAGTCTAATCATGTCTTTCCTGTAGTGTGGAAAACAGAATGGTACACGACACTCTGGTTGTGGTTAAACACACATTTTAGGCCAAGTTCTTGGGAATAAATATCTCCAATATTCTAACGTGGGACATTGACGCAACAGTTAAGAGAGCTCACCAAGGCTGAGGAAGCTCAAAATGTCTCCCCATCCCTCAACCGCTTCTACAGGTGCACCATCAAAAGCACACTTGCACCACCGAGTGTTAAGGGAGCAGCTCTGCTCAAAATCCGATGAAGATACTCAAAGTCATGAATGCAGCTCAGAAGAGAAAGCCAACTTCCCTCCCCTCCATGGACTCCATCTACACATCCCACTGCCTAGCAAAAGTAGCCAACATCAGCAAGATCCAAGTAAATCTTCTCTGCACTCTTTCAATCTTATTGATATCTTTCCTGTAGTTCATTATCTCGGAAGATCTTTCCTGGAACCAACACACCAATGGCATCACGAAGAAAGCCTCTACTTCCTCAGGAGTTTGCAGAGGAGCTAGTGGAATTGTTCAAGTGAACCGGTACGGACTTGAAGGGCCGACATGGCCTGTTTCCATGCTGTAAACGGTTATATGGTTTTTACATTGAAGGATCCATCACACTCCCAGCAAACTCTCTTCCCTTCCATCAGGGGGAGGAAAGCTCGAGTGTGAAAGCTCAATTTCTTCTCCACAGCCTTAAGATTCCTAAACGAACTACCTTCTGGTGCAAATGTGCTGCACTTGTTTGGTATTCATTGACCTCTCCTATTCTCTGTAATTGTTCTCTTCACATGGCTGTTTGAATGTGAGAGATAACCTGCTTGTCTGCTCACAGAAGAACCCATTTCACTGTACTGATAAGAAATAAACCAAGGCACAGTGCAGTTGTCACTTTCAAGATGCTTGGATCATACTGAACAGGAAGTGTGAATTTCGAGCGCTAGTAATAGCAGGTCAAATGGGCATAAGTTACATCATCCACGAGCACATTTCTAGGCAATACCAAACTTAGCTTCACTTGATCTCTATCCAGCTGCTGTGTGAAATCAGGGCCTAATTTCATTGTGGTATTTCCCTACATTTAAATAGACTGCAATTATCATGGCTGTTAGATGTTGGAAGCTATTCTCTATGCTTTTCAAGAAGCTTTTGCCAATATACCCCAATGGACTTGGGAACTAATTTCCAAGATTCAGTGATAGGTGTCCAACAGCAGGAGATTATTATATACAAAGGATTTTGCTACAAAAAACTAATGACCAACTCCTGCTCAACAGTCACCTAATGGATATGTGGTTAACCAGAGCTGGCTCATGCACAAGATTGCATTTCATTACACTTAAACCTGATCATCCAAGCCTTCTGACTACATTCTGTCTATAATAATGCGTGAAATTTTAAATATTCAACAATTATTGTTGCCATGTAAATGTCAGAGAACTTTGTAAATACCACAGACCAGCTTCCCAAACTTATGAATTCCCTCTTAATGAATTAACAAAGAATGTAAGTTTTAAACCAAGCACCATCATGCCCTCAAATCCAATCAGCAAACTCCATGACCTGGGCATCAATACCCCACTGTGTAATTGGATGCTGGATTTCCTCACCTCCAGACCCCAATCAAGTGAGGATTGGAACAATCTCCATCAGCACTGCAGCACCTCAGGGCTGCCTACAAAGCCCCGCTCTACACCTATGACAGTATGGCACCATTTACAAATTTGCTGACAATATCATGGTAGGAAGCTATATAAAAATGCCATCAAAACCAAGTGGCCGATTGTGGACTGTACAATCCAGAGGTGTGCAATCCAGTGATTATTAGTGGATCAGAGGTGGAGAGGGTGAGCAAATTTAAATTCCTGGGAGTCCCTATCTAAGAGGACCTTTCCTGAATCTATACTAATGTCATTGTGAAGAAAGCATGTCAGCACCTCTACTTCCTTGGGTGTATCATAGGAAACCTAGGCAAATTTCAACAGATTTATAGTGAAAAGTCTGCTGACCAGCTGCATCATAGCAATAACATTAGTGGAAAGCCCTACAACCAAAACTCTCCCCACCATCAACAAAATTTACTTGGAACATTGCCGTCAGAGAGCAGCAGCAATCATCAAGGATCTACACCATCCAGGTCACACTCTGCTCTCGCTGCTGCCATCAGGAAAGAGGTACATGTAGGTGAGACAAGACTCAAAACACTTAGTTCTGGAATACTTTTTCTGTATTGCACAGTTCATTTATATATATATATTTTTTTATATTTCTCTCTTTGGTATATGTATCTTTTTTTCTTGAGTATAGTTTACCGTTACTGAAATTCTGCCTGGCCTACAGGAAAAATCTCAGGGTTCTATGTGATGAGTCTGACAATAAATCTGAACTTTGATCTTTGGAATTTTGTCACAAACCAGATGAGTGATCAGTGTACGTGGGAAATGACCAAAGTTCAAAAAGTTGCCATCAGTGTAAAATATCCAAAATAAAAGGAAACATCTTGATTAACACGTTCAAGTAGTTCCAGGTGGGAATCCTTTCTTTCCAGCCCAAAGTTTCATCAGCCGATACACATCAAGTTCAAGCACTAATCATAGAGGTTTGCGGCAGAGAAATCTTTTCAAATTTAACAGTCCCCCTTTCACTAAGGAATTAAGAGAACAGTCATGTTATTTTGGGTTGAGAATTGGTTAAAAGAAAAACAGAAGGTAGAGACAAACAGGTCATTTTACAGTTGGCAAGGTAACACTATAGGATGGCCTCAGGGATTACTGCTCAAGCCTCAGGTATTTGCAATTGATATTAATGACTGAGATGAAAGGACCAAGCCTAATTAAACTTTTTTGGTGGTAATGCAAAGATAGGTGGGAAAGTAAGTTCTCATAATCAAACAATGCACAGTTAAAAGGTTTAAAACAGTTTTTTGAGTCGAGTAAATGTTGGAAGCTAGCAGAATGCTGGGAAAAATGATTAGAAAGGCAAGGTACTATGTAAATAATAAAAGATAATTAAAACTTAGTACATTTCGGACACCACAGAATGCTTTGGAAGGCATTATTAAATACGTATATTTTAAAAAGTGGTTGACAAAGTACATGGAAACACATGCATTGAGATAGAATTGCCTGACAAGTAGTTAGCCTCCTACAATACTCCCTGTATAGGATTGTGTAGCCAAACACTGTTCCAACTCAATTTATAACCTCACTGACAACTCCACCATTGTTGGTTGGATCTCAAACATCAACGAAAACGGAAGAGATATAGAAGGACTAGTGGCTTGGACCCAGGACAACAGCTTCTCCCTCAATGACAGCAAGAGAAAAGATCTAGTCATAGACATCCAGAAGAGGGGTGGAGTTCACTCCCTTGTCTGTATCAACAATACCAAGGGGGAGATGGAAGATAAGTTTAAAGTCCCAAGAAATAAACATCTCTAACAAGATGTACTGTCCAATGACAACAACTTTATGGCCAAGAAAGCACCTTAATTTCCTCGGAAACGCGATGAAAATTTAAACCCTAACCCTAACCCAATTTCTACAGAAGCACCATTGAAACTGTCCTGCCAGGATGCATCACTGCGTAGTACAGGAATTGTTTCACCAATGTTCATAAGTAACTGCAGAGGAGTTGAATACAGCTCAGGCAATCACACAAATACTCCTGCCCCTTCCATCCTGTGACATGTCTCACTGCCTCAGAAAATAAGCACGGACTTCTGGAACCAACATTCACACGACATCACAAAGAAAGTACGTTAGCACCTCTACTTCTTCAGGAATTTGTGGAGGTTTGGGCTGCCATGGAAACATTGGAAAACATCCACAAATGTGTAGTAGGAAGTGCACTAACCAGCTGCATCACGGTCTTGCACCAATATCTCTGAGCGGAAAGCCCAGCAAAAGGTAGTGGACGCTGCCCAGTGCATCACAGCCAAAACTCTCGACACCATTGAGAAAATCGACATGGAGCGCTGCCATTGGAGAGCAACAGCAATCATCAAGGATCCCCTTCACCCAGCACATGTGTCGTTCTCACTGATGCCTTCAGGAAAGAGGTATAGATGCCAGAAGACTTGTACCACCACGTTCAGGAACCATTGGTACCTCTCTACCATTAAATTCCTCAATCAGAGACACATTTAAGGACACTCACTTTGCATATTATTACTAAATTTTTTTCTGTATTGCACAGTTGTTTTGCATTTCTTGTTTACATTGCACAACAATTTTTTTCAAAAGGTTTGCATCCTGAAAAAAAAATTGAGGGTTGTGATAGACAGCTTCAAACTGAACACAAAGATAATTTCAGACTTGCTGTATAACGAAGGAAGTAAGAGAAACATTAATTGAACTTTTATTGAATTTAGCAATGTTTAATTGCATAATAATGCTGACACATTTGCAGTGGTTCAAATGGCCTAAAAATGTTTTGCGTCTCCTCTTAGTAATGCCACGACACTCGGCCAGCATTGATGGATTCCAGTTACCCTGATACCGCTCTACCATGGTCGCAAAATCCTGGTGAAACCTTTCGCCATGTTCCTCACTAAGATCAGTAGGGAAGAAGTCCAAGTGTGAAAGCAGAAAATGAATTTTCAATAACATGTTACCCTTCCAGGTGTTGTATGCTTGAAGTAGACTTAAAATATGACAGGAAATCACAAAAGTAGGTTATAGCTAAAATGTGATGTGATCGGAAAATTTTAAGATGATTTTTGTGATCTGCCACCCAAATCCAAAAAATACACACTCACTTCTTTTCCCAGAGAACCATGAGAGTCCATTAAGCTACTAGGATCTTCCACAGTGAAGATTGATCCAAAATATTCATTCAGTTCCTTGGCCATTGCCTCCCATTACAATTTCTCCTGCATCATTTTCTATTGGTTCTATGTGTACCTTGGTCACTCTTTTACCATTTATATATTTAAAAAGCCTTTTAGTGTCCTCTTAAATATTACTTGCTAACCTTCTTTCATAATTCATCTTTTCCTTCCTAATCACCTTCCTAATTGTCTTATCCAAATTTTTAAAAATTTCCCACTTATTTTTGCTTCCTTGTATGCCCTCTCTTTTGTCCAGTGAGATCTTTGTTCTTGTGTATGATTTATGATTACTGACAAGTAGAATTCTGCCTGGCCCGCTGGAAAAAGAATCTCAGGGTTTTGTGATGTCGTGCATGTACTCTGATAAGAAATTTGAACTCTGAACTTTAATAAGCATCCAACATTTTGAAAGACTTATCCCTACCCAGCCCCACCATCCTCACTCTCCTCCCATAGGGAAGATTTATGTGTGAGCTCATTCTGCGCCAGATTCAAAGGCAGTTTCTTTCCAGCTGTTATCAGCCGCCTGAATGAACCTCATAAGAGTTGCTCCATGCCAACTGATCTCTTTCTCTGTAACTCTGTACTGATCTCTTTATGGCTTTGGTGAAACCATCTATTTGGTCTGTTTATGGAGAATTTACTTGCTTTAGATTTGGTACAGTAAAAGTTCAATCATTGGACTCCAAGGATGAGAACAGATTGAAATGAATAGATTTAAACTCCCTGGGAGTTCAGATGAAGGGGAGGTGATCTAATCAAAATGTACAGCATTCTGTGGAGCCTTGAAATTGCAGATGCTGGGAGGAGGCTTCCCGTGGTGAAGGAGTCTAAAATTGAGAGAGACAGTCTCAAGATGAAGTACCAACCTCAGGCCAGTGATGAGGAGAAATTACTTCCCTCAGATCATTGTTAATTCTTTCACCAGAATGCAATAATTATTAACCAGATTCAAGGCAAGTAAACACCAAGGCCCAATGATCAGACTATCCATATTACTGAACAGTAGATTAGGCTTGAGAAATGTATGGTCCATTCCCATTCCTAGTTCATAAGATCTTCTGATCTGACAACCATTCTGTGGTTGAAGAAAATTTTCTGAAGTTATACATATCTGGTTGTGGCAAACAGTTTTTTTTTCCCTCAAAACAAATCCTTTGTTTAAATATTGATCTATGTGAAATATATACTGTAGCTATTAACAATAATTTAAGAGTGCATACAATGCACATTTGGAAGCACTGAACCACTTCCTGAAACTGTCAGAATTTTCAAATTGGTGCACAGTTCTTTTGTTTAAAAGAATGCTAGATTTTCTTCATGAAGATACCAACTCGTTAAGCATGGACACAAACTGTACATGGAAATCTGCTGTATCTCATGCTATTCACTGTGCACACATCCATTTACAGCAGCAGGCAAAACAGTTGAAAATTGCTTTTTGAAATTTCAAATTATGCAACGTTTATATTGCTTGAGTGCCATCTTTCTTGATGCGACAAGAAGCCAATAATGTCCTAAAACCCTATGAAAGATTGCAAAGACAGATTATAGTGAGATGTCATTACCCTGGGAGCTTAACATTCTCAACTCCCCTTGCATGTCAAATGGTTGCCATGCCACTGGATGTTATTCCTCTACATAGAGTGAACTGATTCATCACACGGACTCGTCTACTACATTGAGCAAAATGTGGCAGAAACGGAAGAGTGAGGAGGATTTCAAACGACGCTTGTCTGGGCAAACTGACACCACAATAGTTTTGAACAAATGGTGATATATTTGGTGGAGGTTTACGTCCATGGCTTAACGATAATAAGTCGGATCCTGGTCTCACAATTACATTTATACATTGTGGTAGCATTTTTTTTTAAAGAATCACCATAATTATAAAACAACAAAAACAAATTAAATATGTGATGGAGGCAGAAATTAAACTTATCTCAAAGTGAACAGACAACTTAATGGGTTATTATTTCATATTGTAAATAATTCTGCTCATTGGCTCAATTTAAACTCCAAGCAATGTATAATAGTATTACAATGAATTTTACATAACTTTACAACATAGTCTTTTGGTTTCTCTAATTGATTTAGTTCATTATTTTTATCACCATAAAGCCAAGAAATATTAAGGTTTGTATTTTTAGGATAGAGTCAATTTAAGTGACTTTTAATCTCAACATAAACCTTATGAACCTGATTCCTTTTAAGTCTAATGTAGGCATTCGTTTACGCCCAATGTTTGCCTTCAGTTTAAGTATCCCAAAATGAATAAATTGATCATTTTTTTCTGTGCTGGAATTAATATTAATTTTTGAATGGTAAAAGAGAAAAATGGGAAACAATAAGGAAATAGAAGAAGACACCAGTCGGTTTATCCTAATGCAGCTGCACATCAATATATTGGTACATACGGGCGGTCGTTTGTTCAAAGCGAAATTGGGAATTATCCAAACATCACTTCAGCCACTACAGAAGAAGGGATCAGGGGTCTTAGCACTACATTTCCATATGAAAGCATTTCTAATGGATTTTTCAAAGACTGCCTTCCATAACCTCAGAAGTGAAATTATCGATGTCACATGGAAGACCAGAGCAGAATGGTGAAAATTACTTGCAAGCTGTGATGACACCAGATGCAGTTTAGCAGTTTTTAATAAGCCCTCATTTTTCTTAATTGAGTTCCAGGATACAAGTTGAATGTGGGAAGTTGTTCCTTCATACCTCAGTTTCAAATGATTGTCTATCACCTAATTTTGTAACCATGTCTCTTTTTCAAGATTTACCCATTAGTGAAAACTCTCAAACATTTGTCATGCACTCCACAGGTTTTGTATGGTTTTTTTGAATATTTAATTTTTGATTTTCATATAAGAATTCAAATGAAAATTCAATCCCTTTCAACTCTTGTATAACACAGAGTCTGTATTTATTCCCCCCCCCCCACCCCAATATAACTGAGGATACACTCATAAATTGTAGATACAAATATTGGTGGGGTCAATGACCCCTATAGTAACCTGAGGAAAAAAATAACCAGGGTGACTAAATAACAAAAGGAAAAAAATTAAAAGAACTAAAAACAAAATTTAAAAAAGCGTGTCATCTGCGTCATGTCCTACTTCCTTTATCCCACTCATTTATCTGCTTAGACAGATTGATACAGAACCCATAATTTGAAGGGGGCCTGATCAAATCTGCTCACCGATGCACACCGTTTTGAATGTTTCAATAAGATCATCCCTTGTTCAACGTTACCAAGACAAAGAAGCTTGTCACGGGCTTCAGGAAAAGAAGTAAAGCTTTACTCCTCTGTCCACATCAAAGGCACTGAAGTTTAATTTTAAGACAGCTTTAAGTTCCTAGGAGTTAAAAATATCTGATGGCCTGCCTTGGACCAACTACAGAAGCATGATGTCCAAGAAGGCACACAATGCCTCTCCTTCCTCAGGAGGCGGAGGAAGTTTGACATGTCCCCCATCATCCCTCAACAACGTCTCCAGGTGGACCAGGATGTATCACTGGGTGTGACAGGAGCTTAAAAAAACCCGTAAGAAACTGTAGAGAATTGTGAATGCACCTCAGACCTTCACACAAACCAATGATGATCTACATCTCTAGAAGCCTCCAAGAAGCACACACCTAAAGGACTCATCCCACCTTGGCCACACTCTCCTGGCGGGAAGAAGATTCAAGAGTATAAAATCATGCGCCATTTGATTCAAGGAGAGCATCTTTCTAGCTACTATCAGAAAACTGAACAAACCTCGCACTAATAGTGTTGCCCTTACGACATTTCACCGCACCTGTGTTTTATCCACTGTACTTGCAAGTGGGTAAATGTGCTGGACAGCACACAAAATGAACCTCTTCACTGCACCTCTGTACAACTGGCAATAAACAAACTTTAAATTTGAACTTGAACATAGACCTTGCTCCGCTTACCTGCAAATTTGTTTGCAAAATCCTACATCTCTCATGACTTCATTCAGAATTGCAGAACCTCATTTTCCACCCCCCACCCACCCCCCCTCACATTAAATCCCATTTGACCTGTTTTCATCCACTCACTCAACTTATCAATATGCAGTTACAGAGTAGTGAGAGTCTATTGGCATGGACACAAGTACAAAGTACTGATACACCAAAAGCAGCCACGAGATACACCAAACAATAGAATACATCAAATTGTTACATAATGCCAAGACAAAAAGATCGTAAATATAAAGGATAGATAAATATTCTAATCCAATTAGCCTTACCACAACATGTTCTCTCACCTATTTTCCTGTTAGCAGAAAATGTGGATATGTTCCACTCTTGCCCCCTTTTTAGGTCAATGATACACATCATAAATAATTGATCCTTGTGGCCATTAACTTAAACATCCTATGTCTGAAAACAATCAGTGCTTATTTTGATTCTCTGTCTTCAAGGGGACAACTAGCATTTAATCCATGCCAACACTCTCTTCCTTTCACCGTTAGCTCTTACCTTGCACACCAGTCACATTGACACTTTGTCAAAGGCACTTTGAGAATCTGAACAGGTTCCCCTCAGTTCACTCTCTTTGTTACATCCTTCAAGAAGAACTCTTTAAATTGTCACAGTAACTTTTCTATCATAAAACCATGTTGACTTGGATTGAATATATGAAGTTTACCTAAGTGACTAGCTATTTGTTCCTTGATTTATAGACTCCAGCTCTTGCCAATTACAGATGTTAAGCAAGCAGACCTACAGTTCCCTCCTTCTCATCTTCCTCCTTTCTTGAACAATGCACTTATGTTTGCAGTTTTCCAATCTGCCAGTCCCTTGACAAATCTCAGTTTGGTTGAAATGGAGAAAAACTTCAGACATTGGTTCCACCAGCTATTTCCTTCAAAGCCTTCTAGAACCGGCCAACAAGACCTGGAAACTTATCTGCCTTTAGTTCCATCAATTTTTCCTTATACATTTTCCTTCATAATATTCTTCCGTATTTTTAAATGCCCATCAAAGCCTCTGATTTTTGCAGTTCTTCACCCTTATGCCTAATTCAAACTACTTGACTTGCCTGCCATTTCCTCATTTTCACAAGTAATTTCCCCGAACTTGCTCTCCATGTTACCTTCGATTCACCCCCAATTTATCCTTTTTTTTCTTTTTGCTTTCTGTTTTCTTTCATAATTAACTTTCTTCCTCATTATTTTTTAGTCTCAAACTGCTGCTCTTGTAAAATTCTCAGTCCCCTCACCTTCCACCAGCTCCTGCCATTTTATTAAAATACTTTGATTTAATATTTTCCTTGACCTCTCTTTATCAACCACATACATCTTGGTTCATCCATCTCCTGGGATACCTCTTTTTAATTGGGATAGATTTCTGCTGGTTATTACGAACTAGTCTGTTACTGCTCGTCTACTGACATATCTCATGGCCTATTAGTATTATCCTTTTATAGTTGAGGTCATTAACTCTGAATCCCAGATTTTCAGTATCAAACTGCATCCAGAATCCTTCCATATTGTGATCACTCGGGAACCATTAACAACATCATTTTTATGAATCCCACCCTGTCACTCATGAAGAAAAATGTTATAAAATGTTATGATCTGGAATATGCAACCTGAGAAGCTCATGGAAGCAAATCAAATGGAACCTTTCAGAGGGAAATTTGATTAATGCTTCAAAGGGAAGAATTTGCAAGGCTATGAGATAAAATCAAGGGAGCGGGATGATGGGTCCATGCATGACGGGCTCAATGATGTCCTTCTGTGCTGCGTTAAACCTTCATTCTTCAGATGATCAAATTCAGAACTCAAACTGGTCCACTGATGTAACTATTAGAGGCAGTGAACTGGCAATTAAGTCGATGGTGACTCCTTGATCTATCAAGCCATGGGCTAATCACATCTGGGCACTAAGCACTCAATCCACATTTATTTCTGTTGCAACTCATTGGTACAAATCAATTCCTTTTTTTAAAAAAAAAGGTATTTTCAATACCAAATTAACACTTCCATGGCAATTTAATATTTAAGGCCAAAATCAACTGTGTACATAACTCTTTAGTCACTGTTGTACATCTCTAGGAGTCAAACAGATTTTATCAATCGATGATGAAACATCAACTATCGCTTTTCTAAACAAGGCGCTGTTTAAAAGAATTAAACAAAGTGCTGTAATTGCAGTAATTACAAATAAGGCAAAAAGGGTTGGTCTGCATGAAGTTCTGAACTTATGGGGTTTCACATCATTGGTTACAGGCATTCAAAAATTTAAGCCAGAGCAACAGTTTGCGGGAAATAGATGACAGAGTATACATGAAAGATGGAATGGACACAACATCTTACTCGGAAGGATGAGTGAGTTGTTTGCATTCTAACCTCATGCATTTCCTTATTTTTCAGTAAACTACCTCTCAGAAAGAGTTACTTAGTTTAGGAAGTGCATCAATGAAGCTTGGGAAGAAAATGATCAAAACCAGTTGATTGCTGGATCTAACTCAGGAGCTTTCAAGTCCACCCAGCTTGTTGACAGCCGCTCCGACTGACGCTGCTCTCACCCATCCTACTGGTGAGCCCTGCCACCGGGAATGACAGAGCCAGCTCGGTCAGAATCATAGATTAAACCGTCAACATTTTCCACGGACTCCAAAGTTCTTTAAAATTGAAATACGTTCCATAATTTTAAAAACATTCCATAAATATTTTAAATTGTTTTGATTGATTTAAATAAGGTTCAGGAGTAAAGTCAGGACTGCCAGGCTGGAAAATAGCTTCTTCCCGCAGGCTGTGGGATTGATGAACAGCATCCTGTAACCGCCATTCCAAAATATTTATAAATGTTTATTTTAAATTATAACTTTACATATATATGTGTGATTAGTATATGCTGTGTACTGTGTGTGTGCACTGTTGTCTGGAGTAAAGCTTTCTCGTCTGGTTGTACATGTACAGTCAGATAATAATGAACTTGATCCTTGAAATATAAAAAGTCATGAGAAATAAAACATTTAAAATACTAGAAAACTAGAACAACTGAAATGTACCTTTCTTTTCCCCCTTGGAACTGCTCTTCTCCTCGCCACTGAAAAGAATGCAGTCACTGAAACTACACCAGGGGTAACCTCCGGGAACCTCTCACAAAGTTTGACAATTCCATGTTGGCAAGACTGGCCCTCAGAAATTATTCAAATTGCCAAATTTTGTTCTTCCTGCAATAAAAGTTGTGAGCACCAGTCATGGAGTGTAACTTGAACTTGAACTTGATTCAGAAGCTTCCTCTGAGCTAAATGTGAAACTTCAAATTGCCTTGAGACAACATAACGTACAGCAACATGGTAGAAATAAAAAAACCCTTTCTGCTTTAGCCACTTCACCATTTCAACCACATAAACAAGTCAAAAAATAATTTAATTCAAGCTGCCTTTTTGTTAATATAAGGATTTCCTGTATTAACTTTTTTTGCTGGAGCCTCTCTTTAATTCCATAATCACACTGCAACTCTGCCTCTCCACAATTATTTCCTGGAACAGAACCAACAGTCAATTTCCTTCGAAGTCCAGCAGACTGGCTGCTAACCCATTAATTCTTGCTGGTCTTTCCAATCACACACATTACCACGTTGTGTCCAGCTGAGCTCTCTGCAGTTTCATCTCCAAACAAAACTTGGATACCATCCCAATACATGTTTTCTCATGGACTTCATCACTTAACATCACTGCTTTTTCCCTTAATATGTAACAGATAATAAGTTTTTTTTTACACAATCTGCTGCTATACCTACAACCAATGGAACCATGTTTTTAATATCAGTTTGAAAAGGTTTTTATTTAATGTTTCTTTAAAGGAAATGACAACATATGACTGCAAACAAAGAAATGAAATTAACTGAATTTTGGAATCGTAATGAATTATCAAATACTTGCTTCTAATATCCAACAATTTGGAAACTGGGGGAAGGGAAAAGGATGTTATGATTGGATAAGCACAATCTCCATTTCAAATCAATTGTACAAGTACGACTCAATGAAACAGTGTTCTCCGGTCCTCAGTACAAAACACGCAGACGTAGAACCAGATGTGGCACAGAAAGATATAATATACGTGCAGGACAAGTATTGTGACAGATTATGTTATATTTTTCATAGTATATAGATATGTCTTAAAGGAAATAAATTGTTGCAGGTTTTTTAGTGTCGATCACAAAAAGATACAAACACTTCCACACAGATCTCATTTAAAATGCCAGAGCTCTGCTCAAGCCAGACAGTTCAGGCTTCAAGTGCCTTTGCAAAAACTTTGAAGAATGCCTATAGAGACTTCACAAGTCGGTGTTAATTGGACATGCTGTGGAGTAATGGATTATTGTTTTGGAAAGCAACACATGAACGGACTCGAAGATTAGGTGCGGTGCCATAGTCTGTCTGAATGCAGTTTGCTGTTCTAGGAAGGTTGTGTGGTTTTGCAAGCAGAGAGAGTAAAACAGACTATTCTCTGACAGAGAGAGATAGAATGAATTCAGTTCTACAGTTCTACAGTTCAGCAGCAAGCAGTTGGGACTGGAACATGACAAGTTGGCAAGCTTGTGGAAAAAAAATATTTTGAAGATGGGTTGTGAGTTCTTAGTTCAGCCTGGTCAAAGCCCTTGTGGTCTATACAAGAGGAGATGGCTGGCTGTATAATGTTTCACTTGAAATAAGGGAAACAAAAAGGAACTCTGATGACCTGAAAGAAAGAGGTTATCATCTGGAAAACCCTGATGGGGCAAGTTTCTTCAGCAAGACACTGACGTGGCTGATCTAAATGAATCAGTTCTGGGTGTCCAACGAGCAACAAGTCTCTCTCTGAAAACTGACAAGAACCTTCCTGAGCGGTAACCATTTACCTTTCAAGCAGCAAAGCCTGGTGAACTTCATAAATGTTAAATTCTGTGCACAGTACAAGAATTGCCTGATACCAGTGAACTTGGAGGAGTGAGAAGTGAGATTGGATGTAAATCAATTAACTTTTTTGAACTTACATACACATTATATACACGTGCACTTAGTATTAGAAGGGGGTTTAGTTAGGTTAGTTAAGTCAATAGTGGTAATTTAAAGTCTGATTCTGTTTTCATGTTTAAAGATAATTAAAAGCAAATTTTGTTTAAGTAGCCATTTGTCTTGATGAATTTCTATAGCTGCTGGGTTTTGGGGTCCTCTGGGCCCATAACAGTATTCACATATATATTTAAACAAATAAATATTGTTTAATGAATATGAGATTCTCGGATGGTTAATGTGAGCAGTTTCTTTGAAATCAAGGCAGGAAATTTGAGTCCAATCTGCAACAGTTGAAAGATTGAATCCAAGCAATCCATTGAAAAATTTCTCCGTTTCAGGTAGAAAGGGTAAAAAATTTTTAGATTTGGATTGGCCCATGAACGCGCACAGCCCAAATACACCCATGCGACCATTTAATGTCTTTGAAATGTGAGAGGAAACTGGAGCACCCGAGGAGACATGGGGAGAATGTAGAAACTACTTACAGCCTGTGGCAGATTTGAACCTGGTTGCAGGCACTGTAATAGCAATGTGCTCACCGCTACATTACTGAGGCCGAACTGAGCAATTGCACAGTGGGAAGACATCAAATGTCAAGAGTTATTGTTCTAACTGTGAAATGACTCTCCTACGTTTTGACATTACAATTGCTTATTACATTAGAGAAGTAGCTTTCTGGGAAGAGTGAATGAATGAAATTGCATTTATGAGAGGAAGAGAAATTTTGCAGAAGATTCATATGAATCAATTTAATTATTCCTTGATATTATGTGGCAAGTACAAGAGAAAATCAGAGAGAAAGCTTTGAGCCCTGGGAGGTGGACAATACAGGGGGAAAACACAAAAGTCTGCAGATACCATGATTCAAGTAAAAACACAATGTTGGAGAAACTCATCAGCTCAAACATTGTCCTTTATATAGCAAAGATAAAGATACATAACCAATGTTTCAGGCTTGAGCCCTTCATCCAGGCACCTTGATGATTGAGCTCAAGTTTGAAATGTTAGTTCTGTATCTTTACCTTTGCTATATAAAGGACACTGTTTGATCTGCTGAGCTTCTCCAACACTGTGTTTATACTTTTAACAGGCAATGACTGTTGGAATAGATGGCCATGGTTCAAATAATTCTTCTTGCTTGGTTAAGGACAAATCTTTTGGCAATGTTTCAGGAGTAAGGGAAATACTCAAAATGAGAACGAATATTTGCAGGTAATGTCAAGGAGGAGGTTTAAAATTTGCCAACTGTCGCAATGGGTCTGCAGAAGATGCCATCTCCCTGGCTCTGGAACATCTGAGCAACAAGGACATAAAAGTGTGACCCCTGTTCTTTGACTTCAGCTCTGCCCTCAAAAAAGTGGTATCATCCCAAAACCCTGAGACACGGAGATCAACGCTCCCTCTCTGTTAATGGATCTTTGACTTCCTGATCTATAGACAACTGCTGGAGAATTGGTGACCATACCTCCTCCACAATAATCCTGATTATCAACGCCCCAGCAGGGCTTTGTACTCAGCCCCTTACTATATTCCCTATGCACACATGACAGGATGGCCAAACACTGCTCCAACAACATCTAGAAGTTTTCAAATGACACTACAATATCAAACAATGAAGAGATAGAGCACTGGAAGAAGATAAAATGTCTCATGGAATGGTTTCAGGGTATCCACCTCTTATGTCTGTAAAAGGAGCTGCTCATTGATATCAGTAAACAAAAAGCACAGAATATGTCAACAGTGCTGAGGTGGAGAGCTCCATTCTTAGGATACTAACACTAATAACCTGTCCTGGTCTTATCAAGCTGATGTTACAACCCAGAATGTGCACCAGAATTTTTTTCTTCAAAGCCTGGGGACCATTGGCACATCCCAAAACCTCTTACTAACTTTTACAGGTACACCATAGAAACTATCCAGCCAATATACATCATAGCCTGGTATGTGTACTGCTCTGCCCAAGATCCCAGAAAATGGCAGAAAGTTTCTAACACAGGTCAGATCATCACAAAAACACCACTTCTCCTTGAACTCTATTTATAAACCTTGCTGTCTTTTTTTTTTATATAAAACCTTGCTGTCTTGGGAGAGCTGCAATAATATTATCATCCCATCCTTGATCACATTCTCTTCTACCTTCCTGCAGTCGGGCAGTAGATGCAGGCGCTTAAGAACACACATCTCCAGATTTAAGGACACTTTCTTTCCTTCTGCTATTAGACTCTTGAATGGACCTCACGCTGGCAAAAAAGATTGAGGCTTTTTACTCTTTCATAACTATATTTTAAATGTAATATGTCTCTGTACTTTTGCACTAATTGATTACTTTTACATTACTCCTACAGTTATTTATTTTTCGACTGCCTGCTGTACGAGTTGGATTGCATGAACAGCACGTAAAATAAAACTTCTTACTGTATTTTTAAACGCATGACAAATGAACAATTGTAGTATCAATAACTGTAATTATGTCTTTGAATAGTCCATCGCAAGATCCTATGCATATATTTGAAAAGAAATGCCTGCCTATTTTTCCAAGAAGCCAGTAAAAAAGAATTGCATGGCGACTTGTTGAAAAATGAATGCAATGAAAATAAATGATTTAGTAATGTTTACATGTACTTATAAAGTCTTTGACTTTGAACTTGCTGTAAAATCACTGCCATTATCAAGCATGTCAGTTTGAAGAGTTGACTGTCTTTATTACAAACACTGAAAACAAAAAGTTATGTTTATTATAAGCTGTTCAATTTTTTTGGTTGATCATAAATTTAAAAACGTTAAGTTGACAACAAAACACCATAAATCTGATGGCACCAGGTTACAACAGTATGTATAACCAAAAGTCATTGAACATTCAACAACAACAAATCAAAGATAAAACCTAGTCATTCAGTGGTGGAGTAGCTGCCATGTGGGAGCTGAATTCCACTTGGCAAACACCTCCATCAGGAACTCATTAAGGGGGTCAACATATGGAGAAGTGGGAAGAAAATCCATAGCTGGTGGTGCCCAAAGTTTCTGTCTGATGACCAGTGGTACTACTATCATTTATACCTACAGTTATCCTAACTTCAAAACTACAGCACCAAAACACTGCAGTTTCAATCTTTCACCCAGCTCTCTAGAGAGAGACCAGTTGGGTCTCAGGAAATTCCAATCCTCACCTCTTCTCCCGCTCTTGCTCATTGAGGCAAAATTCGAGATATTGCCATTTTTCAATGTGAAACTGTTCAGCAAACCTAGATTTATTCAATCTTGGGTCTATGAACCGAAGTAAAATTAATACAATTGCAATCACAGTGTCTGAACACTATCTTGCTTAATTAACATTAATATAAACTGCCTTTATGCAAACACAATATAAAAGGCTGGATTTCATTGACAATATCTGGATTAATTACCAAATTTACTATAATTCCCTTTCGCGGATGGGCGTGCTAGAGGAACGACATTAGTTCTCAGGAGGATGAAGAGGGGTTATTGTAGAACCTGGAACCTGGAGCACAAAACAAAATGCTCAAGGAACTTGGTGGATCAAGTAGAATCTGTGGAAGCAAAGGATCTGATAGCTGATAGGTGGAATTAGGTGAGAAATGATGGGCATATGATCAGGCATAGGGAAGGGAAATGATGGGCATATGGTCAGGTGAGGGAAGGGACTGATGGGCGTATGGTCAGGTGTAGGGAAGGGAAATGATGGGTATATGGTCAGGTGTAGGGAAGGGAAATGATTGCCATATGGTCAGGTGTAGGGAAGGGAAAGTGGTAAGTGGAATTAGATAAGGGAAGGATGATGGGCAGATGGAACCAGGTGAGGGAGGGTAACAGAAAGGGCATTTGTAAAGTCCAGTCAGGAATAAGCAAGGACTAAATAAGTTCAATTTCAGTTTACACTACTTTTATAGCTTCTTAAAGTTTTGATTCTACACCACCATCTTATCAGTTGCACCTGTTAGCCATAGTCATTTAACATAAAGTCAAAAGGAAAGAAAGGTAATTGTATCAAGTATTTTGCAAAGGGCGGTGTGGGATGCATCAGTTCAGAATGGTGTTGGAACAATCACTCATTGCAATTCTGCTGAGAAACAATAGATAAATACTGATTAATTGAACCATTAAATTACTACTCAAGACCAAAAAGGACAGCTTCGGAAGATGTACGTTGAAATAAAGAAGCTTAGGAGGGACACTTGGGTCATATATTTTAGGCAATTACTCACCATTTGTAAAATCAGTGATGAATTTCCAACTCTGAGCATGGTGTTTAATGTCTGCAGGTAGAAGTGGTAGCTACATCCAACATGTGTCTGGCTTTGTATTTCACTCCCAACATTTTGTGAAACAGGGCCATAGCCGTAAATTGGGATGAAATTCACATTTCAGGCCAGGACAGATGTCCTCCAGCTGCAAACTTTCAGGTTAGATGCTCCCTTAAAGCTTTAACTGCTTGGGCCCCAGGAAGGCATCAACAGATCTCAAATGTATGTGGGTACTTTGTTATTGGCTCGAGTTACAATCCTGACCATTAATGTACACCCAGAAAATGTCAAACCATCCGTTTTTAAATTTTAGAAGATAGTTATATATCATAGCCCAATATACTTGAATTTTTTAACTTATTGCTGATTAATGGAATGGCAAAACACATAAAATAACAATTATTTCACTCCTGATGCAAAATGTAATGTCATTTTTAATTTAGAGACACAGCATGTTAATAAGCCCTTCTGGTCCATGAGCCGGTGATATCCAAATACACTAATTAACGTACAAAGTCTGTACATTTTTGGAGGGTGGGAGGAAACTGGAGCACCCAGAGAAAACCCTTGCAGATACTGGGAGAACATTCAAACTCTTTACAGGCTGCGCCAGATTCAAACCCAGCTCGCTGCCTTCATAATAGCGTCGCACTACCCACTGCTAAATGATAAGATCCACATCCTTAGATGGAGTATATTATCCAAGGAGAAAGGAAATAGCAAACCATAGCCTTATTTTGCCTTTGCATGGCTAATTGTAAAAAGCATTCTTCAAGGCTTAATTTCTCAAGACCATCCATGATAAAGCCTCTGGCAGTGAATCCCATGCAACTTGCCTTTTGCTTCAACTACACCCTCCCGTACCAGACCCACACAGCATGCCGAAGTGTGGTCACCCTGCTCCCTCATACAGGTCCAGTGGTGCTTATAGGCCTTGCCTAAAGAGTACCCCTACCCAAAGAGCAATTAACCATGACCAATCAGAATTTTAGCTGATAAAGTTTTGGGATTCAGGTTCCAGCTTTCATGAGATACTAAACTACCTTACAAAAACTAATTATGTTTTAATAGGCTGAATATGCCTGAGATTGTCTGATCTCGGAAGCTAAGCAGCCTCAAGTCTGGTCAGTACTTGGAGGGGAGACTGCCTAGGAACACCAGGTGCTGTCGGTTTCTGTGAGGGGCGCTGGACAAAGTGGCGACTCTCTGTCTTCCTTACAGTAGACAAAGGGTAAAGAATTTCATGTATGTTACATTCTAAATGTACTATTATGTGACAGTAATGGAACCTTTACCTTTTACTGAGCTAATGAAAAATATCAATGACTATGCACGTGGGAGTTTTATTCCTGTGGGCACAATAGGATGAACTTCGACTTAACCTATACCTATACCTCGTGTCTACAATTACAGCCTACTTCCCTGATCAGCAGGGGTTTTCCACCTTTTCCTTTCCAGTCACATAACACCGTAAGCAATCCCTTACTAATCCAGAGCACCTATGGCATAGGGATTACTTAAAGTGGTACATGAATGGAGAGAAAAAAGTTGAGCACCACAGGATACACGATGGAGGATGGAGGATGGGAGCAATTCTATGCTTCCCTGTTAAATAACCCACCCAAGTCTAATTTGAGACATATCACCTAATCCTATTCCTCCAACTATCCCCATCTGTCCCTAGCCTTTCTCCAGGAGATTTTTAAAAAATATTTTACATAAATTTTCAAACTCAAACAGTTTCTAGTAACCAATCACAAATTATATACAAAATTTACCACTGAGTCCAAGCCATTTTTTCTCCTTCCCTCCCCCCCTCCCCACGGATACGCACAACATTCATTACACCCACAGCAAAGGTAGGGAACATATCAGGGATTTGTCACGGCCTGACAGCCAGCGCTGGGTTGACTGGGTTGGAATGGACCCCCCCTCAACTTCCCCTCCCTCAATAGAAGGATAGACGGGGGAGACAGGGCAACGAGGCACGCAGGTCCACGCTATAACTGTGCTCCTATAAAATTTAAATATGATTGCCAAATTTTTTAGGAAGATGTTTTTTTTTTCTTAATTTATAGGTAATTTTCTCCAGGGCAACACAGCTTTGCATTTCCACATTCCCAGTGCACAATGCCCAAGTGAGAGTCAGCTTTCCAGGTAACATATATGTACTTCGTGGCCACTGCCAAGGCAATCATTACAGATTAGATTGGGAATTTGGACAGCTTTATCCTAAGCCTCATGTCCATCATATTTCCCAATAGGAGCAGCTCTGGGTTCCCGTGGAAATTCTTTACTTATGATTTTTTTTAGGGTTTGGCCTAGTTCTACACAAAAGGGTCTCACCTTGGTACATCCAGCTTGCATGCACAAAAGTTCCTGTCACAATGCCACATCTAAAGCATTGGTCTGAAATTTCTAGTTTAGCCATTCAATTTTTGTGGCGTCAAATGTAGTTGGTGGAAAAAGTTATATTGCACCAGCCTATACCATGCATTATTAATCACAGTCATGCTGTTCAGGCACAGATCTGACCAGCACCGCTCATCAATTATTGTTCTTAAGTTTGACTCCCTCACCTTTGCCTTGATTTGTGAAGGCCCGGTTTAGGGCCTTCTGCTTGGAGTAAGAAAATACTTCACCGAAATGAACTTCCCTTTCAAATCAGGATTTCTTTGTCACTGCACATTGGTAAGTTCATGGATGGACCTAATTTGTCCCTCAAGAATGTAGCAAAAAAATGTATAATGTCAACCTGGAAATCAGAAGATAGCCTGAGAATACAGCAATGGTACATAGAAATGAATAAATGTATTCCATTGGGAAAAAATAACATATAATTTAAAAAAATAACCTCACAAATTTGGGAACTGTACATGAAACACAACAGAGAAATCCTACCGCAGACCTCCACCACCTAAAATGACAGAAGGAGAAGATGAAATGAACTGAACCAGTGTGTAAAAGTAGATGACACAATTTTCTTGTTTATTTTCATTGTGTGATGACATTGTTTAATGGGTTTAATGTAATGTATGTGTTGAATGTTTAGTGGGTGGGGAGGGGGATGGGAAGGAGGGAGGGACGGGAGGGGGGAAAAGGGGAGAAAATGACACTGTGTATATTCAAGAGGGAAACGTTTATGTGTATTTTGGTCAATATGGTTCATAGTGTGAAAAATAAAAATGTTTTAAAAAAAGAATGATCTTATCTGAAGGTAGCAGAGGAACATTTTATTTGACAAGTCATTTATTTCTGAGTTGCTCAAGTGACATTAATTGCCTCCGCTCATAACAGTCCTCAATATACCTGACATCCTTTTAACACCAGGTGTCCAGGATCTTGTTGTCTACCATCAATGTGACTAACTTCTTCAGCGTCAGGGGCATTTTTAGGGATAACCCCACTTTAGATCCTACATACTGATTAATTTTGTTCCATATAGAAATTATGTGTTTTAATATAGGGCTGTCTTTTTTGCCAGATATAATATAGGGCTGTCTTTTTTGCCCAATAATATATCTTAAAATCTGGTAACCTTAAACAGCCCAAACTGAAGTCCCAGGTTAATTTTTTTTCATACAGACCCTGGTTACCTTGCTATTCCACAGAAATCTTCCAAAATGCGAATATAAATTCTAAAAAAATCCAGGAGAATTTATTGATAATGATCAGAAATGTGAACATTTTTTTTCTGGCTTTTGCCCTATCCCTTATCTGCAGCCTGTTCATATTCTACCCACCACTCCAACTATGAACAGGTGCCTCCCTGCGGATTGACATTCAAATCAAGGACCCCTATCCCGTACACAGCATTAAACTGCATCTCTCAGGGGAAAACCAGAAATTGTAAGTTTTTAATGTGAAGCTCTCTGAGCGAAACAAAAACAGCAGAAACACAAGTAACCCGAGATTAATCAGCAGGGCTTTTCGGTCTCAGAGGAAAACAAACATCAAGTACTTCTCAATATTAAGATGGAGAACAACATGCACTTTCTCTGTTACACAACAAATTCTTCAATAACTGGCATTAGTGGAAGCCTTCGCACCACTTAAAATATACCTACCTCTGGGTTAACTAATTGAATTCAGTTGTGCAAAATTAAAATCACTTCTGGCCCACCCACAAACATAAAATTATTCTTTTTTTCCTTGCTTTTTTGAGGGAAGGATCATAAAAATAAAGGGAAACATATCGTTAATGCATCTGAAAGATGACTCATTAGCTGAGTGACACATTTTAAAATACTTTGTAGCTTTCGATCAAGGTTTTAAATTTAAAAAAAAAACACCATTTAATACCCAGAAGCTTAATGTTTTATTCCTTCCCTCATGTCATAATCTCCAACCCCCTTCCCTCCCCCCCACCCCACCCCCCCACCAAATTAGCTCTGTCAACTCAACCATGGAGCTAAAAGTGCTGCTGTGATTCACACCAGGCGGAATGTTTGGCTCAACTTATGACATTTGATCAAAATGAATTTTGTTCTGTTTAAAAAGTCCCCACATACTGTTTAGAAGCTCTGTCATGCTCATTCCATTTTGAGTCAACAATATATGTGTACCAATCTTTCAATATAAAATGACAACAGAATTGAACCAAGTCTTTAGAACCGAATATCCAACAAAATTGAGATGACATTACAGTCAAAAATCAGATTCCTTGTGTGCAACAGCACCAATTTCTGGTTTGTATATATGATCTTGATAGGTCAGGCTTAGATTGTGGAACTGCTCCAGCAACGTTTGACTGCACAGCCAGCTATGTACAATTGCAGAATGCAAATAAATCACAACAGCTTAAGTCAACAGTTCATATCAGAATTTACTGTCATGAACAAGTCACGAAATTCAGTTTTTGTGGCAGCATCTTAGTCCAAACATTCATGTTATGAACCATCTTACAACAATAATATAAAAATAAAAATAGTAGAGCACAAAAAGTAAGGCAGTGTCTTCGATTCATTGATTATTCAGGAATCTGATGGCAGTGGGGAAGAAGCTGTCCTTGTGCCATTGATGCTCGTCTTTAGGCTCCTGTACCTTTTTTCCCCAATGGTAGCAGAATGAAGAGGGTGGTGGGGGTCCTTGAGCATAGAGGCTGTTTTTTCAATGGAGTGAAGTCTGGTGCCTGTGATGTCCACAGCCACGTTAACAACCTTCTGGAGTTTTTCCTTGTCCTGAAACTTGGCGCCTCCGCACCAGATAGTGATGCAACCAGCCAGAATGCTCCCCACCTGTAGAAGTGACATACTGAATCTCCTCAGACATCTCACAAAGCAAACCGCTGGTGGACCTTCTTGGTCGTTTTATCAACGTGGACAGATCCTTGGAGATGTTGACACCCAGGAATTTGAATTTCTTGACCCTCTTCACTGCTGAAACCTCGATGACCACTGGGTCATGTTCCTCTGACTCCCTCCTGAAGTCCACAATCATCTTCTTGGTTTTACTAAAATTGAACGCAAGGTTATTGGTGTGACACCACTCATGGAGCTGCTCTATCTTCCTCCTGTACGTTTCCTCATTGCTGTTTGCGATTCTGCCAAAAACTTGTAGATAAATAAAGAAATGTAAACAAACTGGTTGTGCAATACAGAGAGAGAAAATAAATCAATAAAGTGCAAAATGGCACCTGTACCTCTTACTTGATGGTAGCAGTGAGAACAGAGCGTGTGCTGGGTGATGTGGATCCTTGATGATTGCTCCTGCTCTCTGACAGCATCATCACTTGTAGATGTTCTTGATGGGTGGGGAGAGTTTTACCCATGATGTCCTAGGCTATGTCCACTACCTTTTGTAGGTGTTTATGCTCAGGGGCAATGGTGCCCCCAAACCATTCACGATGTAGCCAGTCAGCACGTTTTCCACCATCCATCTGTAGAAATTTTCTAGGGTTTCCAATCACATGCCAGACCTTCAAAAGCTTCTAAGAAAGTAGAGGAGCTGATGTCCTTTCTTTACGATGCCATTAGAGTGTTTGGTCCAAGAAAGATCCTCCAAGATAGTGCTCCCAAGAACTTAAATTTTCTTATCCTCTCCACCTCTGATCTCCCAATGATCACTGGATCTTACCCTTTTCATTTTCCCTTCCCGTAGTCAACAATCAGCTCCTTGGTTTTGGTGACACTGAGTGCAAGGTTGTTGCTGGTGCACCATTCAGCCACATTTTCATTCTGCACTTCCTAGCCTTCTGCAGTAGAGACACACATATCCCATGAATCTATTTTCCTTCACTTCACAGGATCAGGGGGATGACTGATACTTCCTACTCTAAGTGAGCTTTTGCATCCTTTACCTTGAGAAAAGACCATCAGAGCAGGCAAATGGATTTCCAAGGAATGTGGGACTCATTCAAGAAGCAATTGAGTACGCTGATGTGCTATGTGAGAGTTCCCTGGGGAACCTGAATCATCTTCTTCCGTATTGTAGACCGTCATTTCCAAAATGTTTGATCATGAAGAAATTTCTCGTAACCAAAAGCATGTTTCTGCAAAGTTCATAACACATTTATTTTCAGGTAAACTATATACAATTGAGCAGAGATTCTGCTTCTTGACCATTTTCCTATGCATTGCAGGGAACTTTTATAATGGCAGATGCTAGACCATACAGAACCCAGAAGGGATTCCCACAAGAGCTATTCAGGACCAGAATATGCAGTCAGTTTTACTCGGGGGTGCCCTGCAGCATTCCCTAGAGAGGGTTAGACATTTGATCGTCTTCTGCTACATTCATAACCTCCTTCAGGATGAAGAGTAAGTTAAAGAGATGCTTGAAGGAGGTGCAGGAATGTATTGGAGGTGATAGAAGAGGTGAATATTGGCAAACAGAGAAGAAGAAAGACCTATTCTAGATATCCTTTCCATTCCAATATCGTGTGTATGTGTGTGTGTGTGTGTGTGTGTGTGTGTGTGTGTGTGTGTGTGTGTGCGCGCGCATCTGTTATATAAGTAATAACAAGAATATATATCCAACAAACTTAACAAATATTAACAAATAGCTGTAAATAACCTATGAAAGAGAAAAAAACCCTATATATATATAAATAAAAACTTCAAATTATCTAACCCTTCCCTTGTGAAGTTATGATTAAACATTTATGTTCCATTAATGTATGAAAAAAAAGGACAACCAAACTGTAAAATGAGATTCAATAATCTTATAAATTCTGAAAATAATTTAGGAAACATCCCCATAAATTTAGAAAATTAAGGTTCATTACATGAGTAGAGCATTTTAATTTCACCCCCCCTCCCTCCACAACACAGAGTCAAGCATGCCATCACATCTGATAACCATTGAGTCTGTGTAGGAGGGACAGCATCCTTCTGTCTCATGTATAGCTCTCCTGGCAATAAGAAGAGCAAAGGCAACTACATGGGATATATATTCTTTCAAGGACCTCACTCCACCAACTCCTCCTTAAAGGGAATCATGGAAATTGCAAAACTAATGCAATTTTTTAGAAAGAAATCACTGGAGTTTGTTGTATGTGGCAGGTTTTGCCACACCTGACCTGTAAGGCATCACGATATTCTACTGAGAGAGAAAAAAAGACAGACCTATCATTGAACTTCATCAAACTGTACTCAGTCAGAACAAAACTGGAAAGCTAATTATTGTAAAAATAGTGCCAATCATGTTTTGTTTTTAAAACAGGACTATTTTAAAGATCTTTTGCTTCACAATAAAAGCAAATAGATCAATACAGACATTAGCTCATTTTTGGTTCTAATGTTGGAGTGATATCATGGAGATGTAACAATGAACAGAAAATAAATCACAGAATTTGCAGACATTTTCTCTGGAAGGATTTAACCTGAGTGGAATGAGGTAATTCATTTCTCGACAAAATAAAAACTAGACTCAAAGGAAATACCACTTTACCAGCAGCCATCCCTCTGTCTTTGCTGAATTTGCAGCTAATTATCAAAAACCAAAAGGCTCTTTGTATTTTCTACTTTGTAATGAGAAAATATTTAGCAAAAGTATCCACAGCCTAAAAGCATGCACACCCCTAATTTCCTGTCTTTATTGAATAACATTTCTTGCAAGCCAGGAGCAAGAGTTCAGCCCTTGAGTATGTTGCACGGTTTAATTAGATCACAAGCAATCTGCGTTTTATCACCATCTATTAGCTTGGGTTACAAAATACTTAATGCCCCGTTCAAGAAAAGCCTGTCAATGACTGATTAAATCTGTCAAAGCTTTTGGGGATAAGAGAAGATTTCCCATTTGTAATCTTAATGTAGAAAAAATATTTAATAATCAAAATGAAGCCCTGGGACATTTGTTGGTATTTATCCAATACCTTTAATACAACAAAGCATCACAAGGCTCATTAAAGGAGCATTATCGAAACCTAATCATGTAAGGTATTCCCAAAGGTGAACAAATGCTAAAAGAGATTTAAAAGGAACACTTTAAAGGAGGCAACAAAAACTCCTGGAAGAACTTAGTGGGTGAAGCAGCATTAATGCTGGATAAAGGAATTGTCCATGTTTTGTATCAGGCTAGGAGGTCCCAAGTAGCTAATCAAATAGGTTTAGCAAGAGAATTTCAGAGTTCAGGGACTTGGCTCCCAAAGGTGAAGCAATTATACAGAGGAATGATGAAGGGGGCCACAAGGACAGTTATAAGCAAGGAATGCATTGCAAGAGGAGGTGAGGCCTTGGAGAGATTTGATAGGAAGGAAGATAATTTTTTTTTAAACTTAGAGCATTGTTTAGCAGAAAGACTAAGCAAGACTGAGCTGAATGGTGAACATGATTTAGTTTGGGTTTGGTTTAAGGCAGAAAGCTTGTGGAGAGTCACACCAGGGAGGTCAAGCAGAGTCGCGTTGAGATGCTTAACTTTAGAAGTGATGAACATGTGGAATTGGATTTCAACAGAAACTGAGCTGAAGTTGGGTAGAATGGCAGAAAATTATGTTTTAATCAGGGACATGAGCAAAGCAGTAGCCACACATAATGGATGGAAATCACAGCCAAATGCATTTCCTCATCTAGTTCACCTTTAACTCAGCTACTTGCAAACATCAGGTTTGTTTGAAAGCAGTCAGCAAAGAAATCGTTTCAATTTAATTATCAAGAACAAAAATCATGAGGAGCATGGGAAAAAAAATAAATGCCCAGGGTAGATGATTCGAGAACTAGGGGGCTTAGGGTGAGAGAGGAGAAATTAACCTGAGGGGCAATCTTTTGACTCCGAGGATTATCTGTTTCTGTCTCTATGCCAGAAAACACTGTCGAAGCAGGAACAATTTAAGTGTTAATAAGACACATGGACAGATTTATGGATAAGGAAAGAGCCGCATATAGACCAAAATGCCAACTTGGTCAGCATGGACACGTTGGGCTGATTGGCCTGTTCCATGATGTACAACTCTTATTTCTTTTAAGCTTACACTGAAATAAGTTTCTCTTGTGTCTTGGTGTGAGCTTGCAGGCGCCTCAGATTGAAGAGACTGCTATCCGTGCGGTACCGGATGTAAACAGCGTCTTCATTGTTGGGGTCTTTCATGGCTTGGTTCAGCATCATGCTGAAGAAGATTGAAAAGAGGGTTGGTGCCAGAACACAGCCTTGCTTCATGCCATTGTTAATGGAGAAGGGTTCAGAGAGCTCATTGCTGTATCTGACCCGACCTTGTTGGTTTTCGTGCAGTTGGATAATCATGTTGAGGAACTTTGGGGGACATCCGATGCGCTCTAGTATTTGCCAAAGCCCTTTCCTGCTCACGGTGTCGAAGGCTTTGGTGAGGTCAACAAAGGTGATGTAGAGTCCTTTGTTTTGTTCTCTGCATTTTTCTTGGAGCTGTCTGAGGGCAAAGACCATGTCAGTAGTTCCTCTGTTTGCGCGAAAGCCGCACTGTGATTCTGGGAGAATATTCTCGGCGACACTAGGTATTATTCTATTTAGTAGAATCCTAGCGAAGATTTTGCCTGCAATGGAGAGCAACGTGATTCCCCTGTAGTTTGAGCAGTCTGATTTCTCGCCTTTGTTTTTGTACAGGGTGATGATGGTGGCATCACGAAGATCCTGAGGCAGTTTACCTTGGTCCCAACAAAGCTTGAAAAACTCATGCAGTTTGGCATGCAGAGTTTTGCCGCCAGCCTTCCAGACTTCTGGGGGGATTCCATCCATACCTGCTGCTTTGCCACTTTTCAGTTGTTCGATTGCCTTATATGTCTCATCCAGGGTGGGAACCTCATCCAGCTCTAGCCTTAGGGGCTGTTGAGGGAGCTGGAGCAGGGCGGAATCTTGGACTGAGCGGTTGGCACTGAAAAGAGATTGGAAGTGTTCTGACCATCGGTTGAGGATGGAGATCTTGTTGCTGAGGAGGACTTTGCCGTCTGAGCTGCGTCTTTGCAGACGATGCCGCTTTAGTTGCCCATTCAGAGCCAGCTCTTCAGCGCTTGACGTCCTGCTTTGCGGAAACTGCCAAAATGTTTGGCCTGGAAGTCAGCCTGAAGAAAACTGAGGTCCTCCATCAGCCAGCTCCCCACCATGATTACCAGCCCCCCCACATCTCCATCGGGCACACAAAACTCAAAACGGTCAACCAGTTTACCTATCTCGGCTGCACCATTTCATCAGATGCAAGGATCGACAATGAGATAGACAACAGACTCGCCAAGGCAAATAGCGCCTTTGGAAGACTACACAAAAGAGTCTGGAAAAACAACCAACTGAAAAACCTCACAAAGATAAGCGTATACAGAGTCGTTGTCATACCCACACTCCTGTTCGGCTCCGAATCATGGGTCCTCTACCGGCACCACCTACGGCTCCTAGAACGCTTCCACCAGCGTTGTCTCCGCTCCATCCTCAACATCCATTGGAGCACTTACATCCCTAACGTCGAAGTACTCGAGATGGCAGAGGTCGACAGCATCGAGTCCACGCTGCTGAAGATCCAGCTGCGCTGGATGGGTCACGTCTCCAGAATGGAGGACCATCGCCTTCCCAAGATCGTGTTATATGGCGAGCTCTCCACTGGCCACCGTGACAGAGGTGCACCAAAGAAAAGGTACAAGGACTGCCTAAAGAAATCTCTTGGTGCCTGCCACATTGACCACCGCCAGTGGGCTGATATCGCCTCAAACCATGCATCTTGGCGCTTCACAGTTTGGCGGGCAGCAACCTCCTTTGAAGAAGACCGCAGAGCCTACCTCACTGACAAAAGGCAAAGGAGGAAAAACCCAACACCCAACCCCAACCCACCAATTTTCCCCTGCAACCGCTGCAATCGTGTCTGCCTGTCCCGCATCGGACTTGTCAGCCACAAACGAGCCTGCAGCTGACATGGACTTTTTACCCCCTCCATAAATCTTCGTCCGCGAAGCCAAGCCAAAGACACTGAAATAATAATGTCAACTATTGTAACCCTGACTGAAAGGAAGAGGTCTATGGATAGATATTGCTTAAAAACTGGTGAAGCATGGAACATTTCTAAACCTAGATCATTTTACTCAGGGTGTTGCTACACAAAGAGATCACTCGGAATGATGACAGTTCATGGTCCTTGAGATACTTACTACTTTTATCACGTTAATTCATTTAGGTCCTTATCGTCCTTCCTATTAATTTTCAATGTGCACACACAGAAGATCCAGACTCCAGTTCCCAAGTGTTGATGCACATCAAGGGGAAAAAAAATCAAATGTCAACAAGTCATTTCATGAGAAAGGACGTGAAAGGAGAAAAGGAAAAAAATCCACCTACACAAAGCATAACCATCTCGTTAACTTGCACAAGGGTATGGACCTCGGAGCTTAATTAAAACACTGTTCTACAATCATCGAGGGACTAGGTTACCGAATGCAATGAAAAATGAGCTCTAGTTGAAAGAATAAAGGAATTTGCAGGTGCAGTTTTATAACAAAAACATAATGAAATTGACCATCCAGTTGCCTTTTTTTTTAAATTCAATGTTCATCATTGGAAATACTCCACTATTGAGAGGGAACTGTTGTCTATAATATTTGCTCTGCAGAATTTTAATGTATATTTCGGTACCTCTCACGAACCAATTGTGATATTTACTGACCACAATCCTCTGGTGTTTTTGAATAAAATGAAGAATAAAAACAGAAGATTGTTAAACTGGAGTTTAATATTGCAAGAATATAATCTGCAAATTAATCATATCAGAGGTTCAAATAATGTGATAGCAGATTGTTTGCCAAGATGTTAAAATTGATCATGTATAGAAATAAAAACTATCAACATTGGTTACATTGTTATAACATGTTATATATTGTGTATTATTATCTCTTTAGTAATTTTCAAGTTAGTTAAGTTATAACTGAATTTTAACAAGAGTTAAAATTCCTTTGTTGGGGGAAAGTGTGACAGATTACAGATATGTTTTTGGGAGATAAATTGGGGCAGGTTTTTATTGCAGGTCACGTACAAACACTTTAAAACAGAACTTATTTAAAATACTAGCGTTCTGCTCATGCTAGACAGACTGGCTCCAAGAGCCTTTACAAAAGCTCTGGAGCGTACCAAAGAGATTGCTGTTTTGAAAAGCAACCGATGAAAGAGATCAGAGGAGGAGTAGTTCGGAGCCACAGGCTGTCTGGAGTGGAGCTTGCTGTTCTAAGAGGGTCATGTGATTTTGCAAGCAGAGAGAATCAAACAGGCTTTTTCTCTGAGAGAGAGGAAGGTAGAGAGATCAGTTCTGCAGTGCTACAGTCAATAACAGCAGCAGTGCAGTATTTTCAATCTCATAATGCTGGTATTTTGTCACTCCCAGATAAGTCCCCATCTTAGCTGAACCTTTGCAATTATGAGATGTAGTGAATGATGGATGTTGGCTCGTCTGTCACTCTGCTCCATGATCGACTCCACGTGGATTTGAACAGGAAAGTTCAATCATGCTGTAATTACTCTTATGGAACCCACCTTTCCCAACCTGTGTCAGGAGCTAAACGCCCACTGTTTGGAATGGGAATTCCTGAACCTACTAATCAAATGAGAAAGCCAATTTATTTATTGTTTAACAACTGTGCATTCTTGTAATGATTTCATCATCTCTTGGAGCTCTATGTGTGTTTTAGAGCTCTAAGAAATAATTATAAGTAATTTTAGATTTTTTTAAATAACTTCAATAAACTCAATAGTGTATCATAGACATTTGAAAACTAATACAAAGTCAGAACGTCTTGACAGCATCTGCAGAAAGCAAAGCTCCACCTCCAACTCTGACCATCTCAAAGGCTGCCAAGGTGCTACAGGTAGATGGTTGCAACTCTACAGTGGATGCAGCCTCGCCATGCCTATTCAGATATCTCCCCTTCTCTACAATCTACTTTCACCATCCAACAGTGGCTCTAGCAACCAGGATGCCTTCTGTGTGGAGTCTGCACATTAGTCTTGTTCCCCTAGGTGCCACTGTGTGCCCTATAACCCAAAGGCATTCAAGTTAGGAGGTCATAAATGACCCCCCCCCCACCTCCAAATAGGTGATAGGAGAATCTGGGGGATTGTTTTGGAAGAGAATAGATTGCAAAGTTAGTGAGTGGAGGGATAGGTCTGAGGACCAGTATCCACGATGCCCTAAAGTGGCTTCCGATGTCATAAGGAAATCAGGAAATGTGAATGGCAGGCTGCAACTGATTCCATCTTGTCAATTCTCCCACATCTTTGTAATATTTGCAATATACGGGTTCATTGCTAATCCTGAGCTGCATTATTTTGTTATTTGTTCACCTTATAGAGTGTCAATGAAGCCTGTGCTCGAACTGCTGCTAATAACCCCCAGGTACAAAGACTTAACCAGGGCCATATGGGGAAGGCCCAGCTGCTCAGGACTTCATGCCCTTCAGTAAGACAGCAACCAGAGCTTGGGCAGTGGGTAAAGAGGCCCATCCTCAACTACTCTTGGCAGTGTTAGAGTTTTGCCTTACGGATACTGCCAGATTTTAAAATGTCCTGGAATTAAATAAAATTAGTTTTGAAATGTAATTATTCATTCAAACCTATACAAGCATAGAAACTATAAAAGCAGCAAAGTAAGCGCAGCACTATTACAGCATCAGCGACCCAGTTTCAAATCCAGCGCTGTCTGTCGGGAGTTTATACGTTCACCCCACGTCTGCATGCATTCTCTCCGGTCTCCTCCCACTCTTCAAAAATGTACCAGAGTTGTAAGTCAATTTGGTGTCATTGGGAGGTATGGGCTAATGGGCCGGAAGGACCTGTCACCATGCTGCAATTAAAAGATCATTAATTCTTCAAAACAAAAAGCCAAACAAGAAAACCTGCAGGTGCTGGAGACTGGTACAGTGCACAAGAGTGCTGGGGCAAGTCCAACAGGTCATGCAGCAGGCATTGAAGGTAAAGGACAGTTGGTGTTTCAGACTCGGGCCTAAAACATCAACCAACTTTTAGTTTCAATGGATGCTGCACGACCTGCTGAGTTTCTCCAGCTCTCTTGTGTACTAACATTTAGATTTTAAAAAAAAGCTTTTTGTTCCAATTCTGACTTAAAATGCCCTTAACTTTATTTACAACACAATAGGAGTCGATTGTGGCCATTGAAACCTCTGCTGCCCAATTACATCCAATTGACCCTGCACATTTTTAGAGGACGGGAAGAAACCAGAGCACCTGGAGGAAAACCCACACAGGAGAATATACAAACTCCTCTCACACAGCACCAGTTTCAAAGCTGTGTCACTAGCGCAACGATTGCATTGCACTAACCGTGCTACCCTTTTGAGAGGCAATTCCCTGCATGGTGAAGATTCCCAGTACGGTTAGGTCCAGTTATTGTAGTTCTAGCAGTGGGATGGAACAGATTCAGCCTTTCAGTAATAACTGGGCTCGTCGTATGCCCACAGGCTGAACGCAAATTATTTCCATGAGAACCAAAGGCCGCAGCCAGCAAAACTCAGACATTAAAAGGAGCGGGAAGAACATCATGATACATAGATCTTCTGGCGATTAAATTATCATGCTTTGCTCTTACTTTATCAATGGGATGTCAATAAATAATTCATGACATCCATCATAATGAAGTGCTTCAAGAGGATGGACTTGGCTCACGTTACCTCCAGCCTACCAGCCATCCTTGACCCACTCCAGTGCGCAATACTGCCAAAGCAAGTCCACATATAGGCCTACAGTCAGCCCTGGAACACCTGGGAAACCTCTGTCAGTCTGCTATTGATCAACGACAGCTCTGTTTTCAAAAGAATGGTTCAGAACAAACTAATCCAGAAATTATGTGGACCTTAATCTCAGCACCTCTCTCTGCAATTGTAGCCATGACTTTCTATCCTGTAGGCCACAATCAGGCAAGATTGTGACAGCGCCACCTCCATGATTATCTTAAATACCAGGCCATCTGAGTCTTTTTCTAAACCCCTGTACACCTATGTCAGCATGCCTAAACACAGCTCAGAATCCATCTACAAATTCACAATGGCATCACCATCGTAGGCATAATCTCCAGTAACAGCAGAGAGCACAAGGAAGAGAGCAGGACTTGTGGCTTGGTACCAGAACAATAACCTTAATGTCAGCAAGACCCAAGAGCTAGCTACAGGCATCTGGAAGAGGGGCAAAGCTCACTCCTTGCTTGGTCCACATCAATGGTGCTGAGGTGGAGATTGCAGATGGTTTTAAGTTCCCAGGGGTTAACATTTCCAGGGCATGTTCCTGGTCCAGAATGTCAATACAATGACCAAGAGAGTGCACCAACAAATCCATTCTGTTTGATAGTTCGAGGAATTTTGCGAATGCCACCTGCATTCCTTCACAAGGGCACTTTGAAAGCATTCTATTAGGGTGCATCTCAGCCACTGTGCCCATAATTGCAGGAAGCTGCAGAGCATTGAGCATATGGTTCTGTTCATCATCCACTAAACCCCTCCCCTCCATCTATAAATCCCTCTGCCTTGGAAAAGGAACCCATAAATTAAGACTTATTCCATTCTGGTCACACACTCTTCTGTCAGGAAGAAGATTCACTAGCGTAAGATCAAGCACCACCAGATTCAAGGACAGATGATATCTTGCCATTATTGGACTCCTGAATGAATTTAAAAAAAAAATAAATAGCAAAATTATTCTCCCTTTACTTCGACCCAACCCTGTAACTACACTTTTGTACCGTCTTATTTGTCACAATGAGATGCCTATTGGTGAGCCAGCAAAATAACCTCCATCGATGCATTTTCAACACGTGTCAATGAACTTGGTTCTGAAGAATTTGCCCAAAATCTTGCAGTATTCCACCCTCTGTGCTGTGATGGATAATGATAAAATGGTAACAGTTGTGTAAATGGAAGGGAATGAAGAAACAAAAAAGGGGAAGCATAGAAAGATAAAGAAAGGAATGTAAGGAAAGGGAAAACATTGTGAAAGTTGAAAGGATAGGATTAAGAGGGAAGATAAAGGGAAAAATTGATATAGGAAGAGCTACAGAGAAAGCAAGAGAGAATTGAAGGAAAGAATGAACTGAGTTGGCATTTGGATAATGCATTTCCTGCCCTCAGAATTGCCTTCAATAGCATTGTCAATAAATGTGGCAGTTCGGTTGCCATCTATGGCAACTTATTTGGTAGGAGATACATAACCTGCTTATTTCTTTTAGCAGTATCAGTGAAGGGATGAATGAAAGGCAAAAAAGATGGTCAGAAGAGAATTGGTCTTTATAGGTTCTTTCGACATGTTCCAAAGTATGGGGAGCAACAAAGGCAGCCAATCAGTGAAGACTTATCACTCCCTTCAATTTCCATAAAGATGTTCCGGCATAAAATCAGAAGCTCTATCTAAAACTAATTGCGAGTTGAACAACTAGCAAATATAAAGCAATGGCTTGTCCAAGATAAATGTTGCAACATTTAGTGATATTAACCAGATGTTAGAACGTTCATGTGGGAGCATTTACTCTTTCTCTGTTCTTTTTGTCAAATTTTAATTGTTTATTTCTTCAGAGTTTGAAAGCAAAGCTGCCTGGTGAAAGAGCAAATATTTCCTTGATTGATGCTTGGGTTAATTTTCCTCGTGTAGCTGCCTTTCTTTTAAGGATCAGTTCTTAATTTGCCAGTGTTCAGAAAATTCATTAAAACATCGTAACAACAGAGTTGATCTTTGTGTTGTCAGCTTCATTACGATTTGATAGAATTCTTGTGAGACATCAGAAAACTTCTCAGTCACGTTTTATTTGAATTACACCAGCAGATCTTAGCAATGAACAAGTGCTAACCAGTAGGTTCCTTGATCCAGTTATAGAGCAACATCCAGGAGCTTATGCATAGAGCTCAACCAATGACAAAACAGGGGACAATCCTAGTTATGTGGATTTAGTAGCTGCTACACGGATCAGTACAATGGTGGCCTCCACATGATCTGCAGTGGTGTATCTAAGAGCTTCAGTTGTTCAACACTTGGAGTCAATGGATAGAGCACTATTGAGCTCTGCCCAGAGGAATATCAAATCAACATTCAGTGATGGTCAAAGGCACAGGTTCCACATTTACATCATTAAGTATATCCTGACCATTTTGGACAAGAAAACTATTCATCTTGGACTTTTGCAGAGACTTAAGATCATGTTAACAATAATGATAACAAGTTTACCGTCATATGCGTAAGTACAATGTACGAAAAGAGGTGGAGAGATGAAGCCGCACAGTACGTTGCGAAACTCCCTCATACCATAATGAAACTAGACAGTGCATTTCACCTCCACCACACCAATGCCAGGAGGAAACTTTACATGATGACCAACAGTCAGAGATTAAAACACATTTTACCTTTCCAGTTTCCCTCACCTTGATTGGACTCTAATATACACTTATTGTACCATTGTTTGGCTTAGAATACACACCAAAGCTACAAAAATAAATAACATTGGAATTGTTCTTTTAAAAAAAACAGAATAAATTTCAGGGCTATTGTGGAAGAAGATCGACAAAGAGAATCACATTTATGATCATCTCCTTTGGTAATATATAGTCAACCGAATAAAGCAGCAGGAAGCAATTATCAAAGGAAATAATGTGATTGCATGGCTTTTTGATGCATTAGCAATGTTTCATTCTCTCCTAAACAAATTAAGCAGATCCACCAAATGAATAACTGCAATTAAATAAAGGATTCAGCTATATTTTTCTCTCAGGAAGTGGGTGAAGAATTTCCTGGAAAGATATTTAGAAGCCAATAAAGTTTATTTTTCAGAGAATCTGTCATGCACTGATGGAAGATTGGACCCATGTTTCCCTGAAAAGTTGATGATGTGATTGTGTAAATATTTTCCTCATTATTTTTACATGATCATTTATCCAATTATGCAAAACATTAGGTATATTTTTGTGCAAAAATAATCTGCAAATTGTGGATCTTGATCCAGGGATTAGTTGGAATAAATTGATAACTAATGGAACCATTATAAAAAAATTTGTGATTGGAACAGTAAATATTTTCCACGCTTGTAATTATACCATAATGACAATGTTTGTACTGTAATAGGTTTGTTTCAAAAAAAAGTCTTCATTCTGTTTACCCTTAGCACCTTACCAACTTAACAAGGATTTAATTAGAATGCCAGTATTTTGTTGAGAAGTTAACCACAGAACATCTCATTAAATCTCTTTCAAATGCAACAAGGCTACATTTTCATAAGTTAAGGATTTTAGGAAAGGGACCACCAAACATTTTAAAAGAGAAGGCAGGTTACAGAGAGAGAAAAAATCCCCCAAGGCAGCCCAGTATTATGAAGCTGAGCTAATATAGGTTCAAAAGACAGTAGTTCCGACCCTGGTTCTGCACTGGCGGAGTGGGGGTTCCAGGAGATGGTTAAGGGGCTACATTAGATAAATTAAAACATGAAAGCTGGACTTATCTTTCATTCAGAGGGTCATTGGAACTGTACTGACTACATGCATGACACAAAGTCTTAAATCTGTCCTAAAATGCTGTTTGTGTTCTAAACTACATCACAGGACCATATCTTGCACATAACAAGATCTTAATTCCAGGTTCTACTCCTGCTGCTGAGAAACCTCTTTGCAGTAAACCTTTAATGAAGGCAGAGACAACCAAAGGGACAACTTGTCATTCCTACCATTTTCTAGCATCACATTATACCTGCATGTGGGAGACTGTAACATCTCCTTCTTAATGCCAAAAGGTGAGCAAACATAGCTGTTGCTCCCTTGCTAAATATCAGCTCAAATTTTCATATATTCAAGAGTTGAAGCATTGCAGAATTGCTCTTCGATCCGCTGAAAATGATGGCTCAAGCCAAGTTCTCTGCTGGTCAGAAATCCAAACAATTAAATGGGTTCACACTGACATACTTGGCAACAGCTCTACCACTTTCTACAAGTGATGACTGAAACATTGTGATGTTTACCAGAGCCAAAGCTATTTGTTCATACAAGAATTTGTGTGAAGGCTGATGGTATGACCACTAATGTCACATTTTATGCTAAGTCTGAAACTTTTCACTCTGTGAGAAAGGCAGCCGTGGCACATCCTCGGAGAGCAAGTCAGACAGTCATTGGTTTCTGTCTCACTCCAGCAAAATCCAGGTAGAGACAACCGAGCTATTACTCCAGACCAGTTCTCCAGATGACACTTTAACCAAAGCTTCCATTTGGTCTCTCTAATGGATGCAAAGGATCCCTCGATACCTACCGCTTCAAACAGTAACTCTCTCCCCCAACAATGATTAAACATTAATTATGTAAACTTACTGATTGCAAAGTGTTGAGCACATTTTCTACTTTAATATGGTGACCAAAGTTTTGAATTATGTTTTCCGCTGCAAAGTTCTTTGGAATATCCTAAAAGAGATCAGCCTTTTTTTTTACTATCCTGAGGTTCTATTAAATATTCTGAAACCTTTCTTCTTAACAATTAGTGACATTTAGCACAAGCTGTGAGTAAAATTATTTTTATACAATTCACGCTAAGATCAATTTGTTTATTTGGTCATATCACTTGGCTCCTTGCCCTCTTTTGTCTGTTCATGCCTCACTCAGTAAAGTGCCTTGGGAGTGGTATTTATTCACATTTTATTACAAATTAATCTGAGATCTACTTTTATCCAAGTTCTCAAATGGGCATCTAAACATGGGCTTGTGGTTGTTGCGCATTTTTCAATGTCTCTTCTGTGTTGCTACTTAAATATTCACAAAGTAATACAACACACAACAGTGCAGCACAGTAGGGACCCTTTGGCCCACAATGTCATGCCGACCTATATAATCCTACTCTATTATCAATCTAACCCTTCCTTCCCTCACAGCCTACAACCTTCTATTTTTCTTACATCCAAGTGCCTATCTCAGAGTCTTTTAAATTACTCCATTCCACCCTCAGCAATGCACTCTAGGCACCCACCACTCTGTGCAGAATAAAATTACTTCTGACATCTCCCCTAAACTTTGCTCCATTCACCTTAAACAGAATTCCCTCTGATATTGGACAGGAAGGGCAGAGAGGGGAGGGGAGCACAGCCTAACTAGAAGAGGTCATAATGGGAGGATAGAAGAGGAAAAGACTGAAAAATGATAAGGATGCAGGTAGCTCTCTGAATGGAAAGGGGTAGGAAGTTGGAGGGAAGGAGACAGAGGGATAGGAAAAGAGGGACACTCGGGGAGGGGTTTAACTTAAACTGGAGAAGTCAATGTTAACACTGTATGGTTGGAGAGTGCCAGACAGAAAATTAGCCGTTGTTCTTCCACTGCCTTGGCTTGGAGTGCACGAGCCCAGTGACAGACATACTGGTGTGGGAATGTTGTGTGGAATTAAAATGGTTGGCCACTGGAAGGTTCCTGTTATTGTAGCAGACACAGCAAAGGTGCTCAAAGAAGCGATCTCCCAGCCTGTGTCCAGTCTCTCTGATGTAAAGGAGGCCACAGCAGGAGCACCGGATGCAGTAGATGACCCCTGCAGATTCACAAGTGATGTGCTGCTTCATTTGGAAGGACTATTTGGGGCCTAAGTAGTTCCGAGGGCAAAGATGTGGGAGCAAGTAAAGCATTCCTTGCAGTCACTTGGTAGGTACCAAGGGGGTGATTAGTGGGGAGGGGAGCATCTGCGAGTATTGTCCCCCAAACGAGGTGCTGTGCACCGCCCCACATACAGTTGTTACCATCGATGGCCACAGACCCACCCCTATCACTAGCGTCTAGCTTGACACGCGTTAGCAACTCCTCACCCACCCATGGGTCACTAGCGGGCTGCAAGCATCAGGGGCGCCCTCATCTCCTATGTCAGAGGGGTGGATAGCACTCCTCCCACCCCCCCCCCCCGATTGACAGATAGGTCCCAGCTAGCACCACCCCCCCACCCACAACCCCTCCCTGACATGCTAATGCCCCCTCTAACACTCATTCTGATGCCAACCCTCCGCAAAGTATAGCATATTGGATGCAGAGGTTGGTGGGGTGGAAGGTGGGGTCGAGGAGAATCCTGTCATCATTGCGCCTTGGGATGGAGGGGACCAGGGTAGATGTGCGCGAAATAGAGGAGATGTGGGAAAGAGCTAAAATGATAGCAGTAAAGGGGAAGCCACGTTTTTAGAAGGAGGAGAATATCTTGGCTATTCTGGAATGGAAGTCCTCATTCTAGGAATAGATGCGACGTCTGTGGAAGTATTGAGAGAAAGGAATAGAATCTCTCCCCTATCACCTCAGCTTATGCCTCTTCTATCTTCCCACTACTCTTTTCACCTTTTTAGTCAGGCGAGTGCCTGCTTTTTGCTCATACTTTGACAAAAATGGCTCAGGCTCGAAATCTTGGTCAGCCTTTCCTCCTGCAGATGCCGTGTGACCTGCTGAGTTTCACTGGCACCCTTGGGTAGTGTGGTACCATCACATCGCCTGCTGACTTTCCCTGTAAACTTCATTCAGCTGCTCCACTGTCCATTCTGCACTTCTCAACATCAGTCTCAATATGGTTTCCCTGCTTCATTTTCCTTCTGTACGGCTTCGGCCAACTCTCCCCAAATCAGTTTTTGGTTGCACCACAATTCAAAGAACTTCTAAATTCACAAGGCACAGATTTAAATTCTATTCCTCGTTTTCCCAATTTCTTTCTCATGCACAATGACACCAAGTCAACAAAACAGAGAAAATTTAAGTTAACTTTTTATATAAAGCTTCCATATTAGTCTTTAAAGTACAGTAATAAATTGTCTACATAAATATGCTAGATCTCAAGGCACTCTCCAAGTTTTGCCACTGGAATTTTAATAAAAGATAACCTTGACGATATGCATTTTATTTTAAAGTTGCGCTGCAGCGGTTATTAATAAAAAAGGATTTCTGTAAAGTATTATTTCTCATACTTCCTACTCTGTAACTGAAACATACCACAGGATACTTCTACATCATGGTTTTTACATGAACTTTCAATTATTTTGTGTCTTAAATGTGTGCCATCCATTCCATCCTTGGCATCCATTGGCAAGACTGTGTCTCCGACCTAGTGGTCTTGGGTCGAGCAAAGTCCATCAGCATTGAGACCCAGTTCATCAGAGCCCAGATGCGGCGGGTGGGACACGTCATCAGAATGGACAACCACCGTATGCCTCGCCAGTTGCTCTATAATGGACTGGAGACATGGTAGAGAGACCTCAAGGTCATCCACGCAAGCCCAATAAAGACACGGTGAAGGAAGCCCTACGCTACTGTGGCATCCTGCCAGAGAACTAAAAGCTGCGGCTGCTGACAGGTCCCATTGGTGAGCCCTGTGCGATGAAGCCTACACCAGTTTCGAAGACAGGCGCTGCCAAAAACTGGTGAAAAATCGTGAACAGCATCGCAGAGCAGCAGCCACGGTAATACAACAACGGACTTCCAGTGCCCCCATTATGCTAGACTCTCCGCTTTCAGACTGGGATTTCAAAGTCACCTTCTTGTCCACAGACGAACTGCACAACAACATGTCTTCTTCAAACTGAAGGACGACCAATAAAAAATCTAGTGTCTGTGAATGGTTTACAAGACTATCAAATATACATGGAGGTTAAACTCATAGGGAAGTTGATAGAAAAAAATTTGGTCAGTTATATTTTAATGAGTTTCATAAAGGAGGGGCAGAAAGAAGTGGAAGTGGAAGGTATCTGGGGAGAGATTCCAGCCACCAACAGAAGGCTAAAAGCAGCAAAGTTACCCAGGATGGCATGAACAGAATAGGGATTACAACTTTTTTTTTTGCGGAGAAGGCCAGATAAAGAATCAGAATGACTTCCAAAGACATTCACCTGACATCTGAATTTTCAAACAGATCTGTTACTGTTATTTTATCGCTACTTGAAACTTATTATGGGATCCATTGGCCTAGCACTAACCTCCAACCGCAATGCAGCAGTTACAATGGAAAGTAAGTTCAATAATTCCATAATTTCAATGGAAGAATGGTTGCTTGAGAGAGAGAATCTTCCATGATTTCCATTTCTTGCTAATATTCTAGATATACTCATTTTAAACTAGGTCCTGAGGAAAATAGTGATTCTTCTCAAGCCAATGTAGTTTTTAAAATAAATATGCTGCCTGGTGCTACAAAATGAATCAGCAAAAGACAAGTCTGCAGATGCTGCGACTCAGCAGGTCTCGCAGCATCAAGAGGAGGTAAAGGTAGATAACCGACGTTTCGGGGCCTTACCTCCTATAGAGGAACCTGCCACATTCCTCCAGCATTTCTGTGTTTTTATTACAAAACATTAGTTTTGAATTTTCTTATTTTATAAATGTATTTCAAAATTCAAATTAAATTGCACATATCTTTTTACTCGGACCAGGGATGGGAGAGGGAGGACTGCATGCTGTAGGAAGCAAACAGCTGCTTGGAACGTGAGAGCACCCCCCCCCCCCACCTCAAGACAAATAACAGCTGTCCGAAGTGTGAGAGCCACGCACCGGCAGCCAGTGGGCTCACGGAGAGCGCGCCCGCTGTTGTCGACCTCCCTCCACCAATCGGGAGAGGAGAGCAGTTGAAGACCCCAGCGCATTGAGTTTTGAACAGGCTGGTCGGAGGACGGTCTGTGTGTGTATGCTCACCCGGCAGCTTCAGCAAACAAGAGGCTGAGTTGCTTCATTCACGGGTGCTAGCACTGTCATCCGTAACAGTCTGCGCTCACCCTGTAGTTTCAGTGGGAGGAAGGAGACTGAGCTGCATTGTCTACAGGTGCCAGCACTGTTGTCCTGACAGCAATTTGTGTGTGTACGTACGTATGTGTGTCCATCGTGGGCTTCCCCCAGTCCCCTTCCAAGGGGAGGCGTTCGTGTGACAGGAGTCACTTGACAACCCAAGACAGGGTATTAGAGAGGAAGACTTGTGTGTCATTTGTTCACCCTAAGGTGGCTTCAGAGGCATGAACCTTGTGTAGTGACTAGGAGGTCACTGGGTGAAAATTCCCATTTGAAGAAATTAAAGGTGGTCATTGCCACATTCAAGAGTCAGGAAAGCCCCAAGTCTACAGTGATGGTAAGTCTACAGTGATCATAGCCATCTGTCTCCACGTCCAACTGAAAGACTAGTGTGCAACTAAACTAAGAATCCCCAGCCTGGAGACCAGACTCTGTGAGCTGTTCCTTTTCGACTGACAGGCTTGAGGTCTTGTTTTGGGAGTTTTCTTTTTGGATCATTTTGGGTTTGGACTGTAATGTTCTAGGTTTTTTTCCCACACGCATGCTATAAATATCTGTTGCTAGCATACAGTTGCCATAAAGGCTTATGTTCGGATGTTACGTTTATTGAGTTAATTCTATAATTGACAATTGTTAATAAATTTTGAGTTAAACTTAACCCATCTGTTTATGCGTCTCTCGATTGCTGGTGGCGAGGCATAACAGCGTAAGTAGCTTTATCTGAAGGACCAATCTGGAGAGCCACATTGCAATAACCCTTGCGTCTACTATGCTAGCGTGCATTGTGCCCAATTTTGTCTCCACAATGAAAAATTGTCGGCAGAAAGGATAGTGAGTGATGGACGGCTTTAGGGGTGCACATGAAAAGGAACATCTGCTTGTCAAGATAAGAGACTACACTATTGGTTCTCAGATAGCAAGACAAATTTAGGCTATGGATCATTGTTTGTTTCAGGAAACATTAGTTCTTGCAGCTCTCATGTCCTACACACAAAGAATTTTTGTAAACATAAAAATGATGCAAAAATAAGTTTTGAGCAACTTGCTTACTGATGATGTCATTGATCCACAATTTGGCAAATTCTTTAGACCACAGCAATTTGAAGCCAAAGTAAAGGCTTGAGAATAAATTTCTGGGGATAAGGGTACAGCAAGATCAAATAACCAACTGGAACTTGTCCAAACTGGATCAGCCTCAGTACGTGATCAGTACTGGTGCTCAAACAAGAATATTTTAGTTAAATGTAAATATGAGATCACTATTCCATTCAGATCTGCAGTACAACCTCCATGCCAAGTGCCAGCCGCACAAAAGTACACTGTGGGGTCTTGTGAGTGTTTTGCTTGCATAATACAAAAATGTGCAAGTGGCACAGCTAGTGTAGCGGTTGGAGTGACTCTATTACAGCACCAGCAACTCAGATTCAAAGCCAGCGCTGTCTGTAAGGAGTTTGCACGCTCTCCCTCTGTCTGCACGGGTTTTCCCCAGGTGCTCCAGTTTCCTCTCACCTTCCAAAATGTATAGGGTTGCAGGTTAATTTGGGTGTAATTAGGGCAGCACAGATCTAAATGGGTTCTACCATGTTGCATTTTTTTTTGTCACAAGCTCTTAAATAAGTATGGGGGGTGGAAAAAAATATCAGTTCAAAGAGAAGCAGAAAAAAATTCAGCAAGGGTCAGCATTGAATCTTGAATCATTTCCCAAGTGAATCTTCGAGCAGGGGGGAAAAAAAAGAACATGCATTCTTAGAACACATTATCAAACCTCAAATGTCCTCAAGTAATCTGCGAACATGAACGATTTTGAATTGTGATCAGAGTTATTTTCCAGATAAATGTAGTGTCTGTTTTGTCTAGTAAAGAGGTAAAAATAAAACCAAAAATGAACAGTTAGCCTTCTGAGTGCTGGGACAAGAACAGGCAGGTATTTTGGGAAATCACCTGGCATAAAACTCATGATCTACCAGGCAACAACAATTCCTGTGCTCGTGTAGGCTTCTGAGATCTGAAATACCAGGAATCCCAAGGCACTAGAAAAATACCACAGATGCAGTCATTACAAAATTCTACAAATTCACTGAAAGGACAAAAATTTAACACCAGTTCCCTCTCCCTGGCCAAGATATCCAGTGATACTCAGTTGTTCACCATTTCATTCCACAGAAGACACTCAAAACAATTTATTTGAAGTTCTGTCAAGGGAGTAGATTACCAGACCGAGAGGAAACATTTCATAGATGTGTTAAAAGGAACGCAACATTCACAATGACGCCTGGGAATGTCTATTGCTTAAAGTACAGATGGAGCAGTAGGAGGATTGAGAACAATCAAGGCCATGACACTTCCTCTAAAAGAACGCACACTGTCAGATGCCTCCTGCAAAAGTGCTTGCTCTTCCTGCATTGGACTCAGAACCCACAAAGCCTGAATGGAACCAAGGCATCCTCAATCCTGGGGGGCTGGAGAAGAGAGATGGAAGACAAAGGAAGACTCTTGTAGGTTCACATTATTTTCATCAATTAGCACAGAATTCAATATCCTGCTTACCTACAATATTATGTTTGTGCAGAGCAGTTGTCATTTGTCAGCGATTCTTTATTGAGATGGAGATGAAGCTTTCTATCATAACTTCCTAGGACAATTTCTAGTTCAATCAAGTATTTTGAAGAATAGTTTAATAAAGGAGGAGCTGTGAGTGAAGATATAAATTCTGGCATGTGGTGAAGATATAAATTTACTCCATATTCCTCAATTAAGACCATGATTACTATAATCAACTCTGCAAAAGACCATTGATTTTAATGGATACCAACAAAATTAAGAGTATGTGGAATTCGTGATTTCTATGCTTTAACTTGCTCACTCTATTTTCTCTTTGAATTATTTATATACTTTTGTGGCGACGATTGTGAAGCCAGTTAGATCTCTGCCATTTCATTATTCCCCGTTATTCGTGCCTGTCTAAGAGACCAACATTTATTGCCATTTTCTATTTTCTCCAACAAATGGATTAGATAAATTTTTAAGTCACCCTTTACTGGTTTCTTCAATGCCATCAGTCCTCGGGCTGCTCTATTTCCAACTTTAGAACACTTCTCTTTCTATTTAGTGCCATCCATTATTTCTTTCCTCACTTTTCTTAAGGTCTTTATTTCTCATCCAAATATTCTTAAAGTTTATTTTCATATCCACCAGTACAAAGCACGGATGCACCAAATGTCCTGCGGCCGTGGCACAGAGAAGCAAGAAATAATGGCACAGAGATAGAAAAACAGATCATAAGTGGATAAATAAATATTTATAGTTGAAGTTTGTAAAAAAAAATGTTTTGGCACGTGCACACGGATATTTTGGTGGTCCCAGAGCAGACTATGGTTAGGATCATATGGAGATGTTCAACAGGCAAGTAGATGTTGAGGAAAAAAAACTGTTGTTGAATGTGGAGGCGCTGGACTTCAGACTTTTCGACCTCCTGCCTGAAGGTGGCAGCAAGAGGAGATTGCATCTAGCCTGGTGGGGGACTTCCATGATGCTGGCTCCCCTCGAGGCAGCGCCTCACAAAGAAGTCTTAAATGGATGAGAGGTCGATGCCAGTGATGGACTTGGATACGTCACCTAGATTCTGCAAGCTTATAAATTCCTGGGCACTCAAGTTTGTATAGATATACATAGCAACGATTCTCAACGATATTCCAACCTTACCACTTTTTGATTGCTCCATTTTGGAGATAAGGTGAAACAGTCCGCACTTGCCAAATCAAAACAAGATGCCCATTTCCCAGATCTTTAAAAATGTGAAATCCAATTTCAAGGTCATGGCATAAGTTCAACAAACTGGCTACTGTGTTTCATTTATTTCAACAGTGAGTACTTGCATAAAAGACAAGACTGCAATGTGTTTTGGGAGCTCTGATGCTTTAAAAGGCATTACGTATGTACAAGTTTTTCTTCCAGTAAAAAAATAAATGAATTAACCAGAGTCCTGAGAGTGAAAAACTAATTCTGCTGATCTTTTGTAAATTTAAATATGGACGTACAGCATGGTAATAGGCCATAATCAGTCCACAAGCCAGTATCACCCAATTAACCTACAACCTCCAGTTCATTTTGAACAGTGGGAGGAAACTGGAGCCGCTGGACGAAACTCACGCAGACACAGGGAGAATGTATAAACTCCTTACAGGCATCGCAGGATTCAAACCCTGGTCCATACCGCTGATGCTGTAACAATGTTGCACTAAACACACCATCTGTTTGAGGCTGCTTTCTTTACCCCAGATAAGGCATTGGTTTAGTCTGTAAAGTCAACATTGTAACTCGCGCCAGTGTTTAAACACTGTAGTTCAAGTGTCAACTATCTAGCACTCCTCCTATAACAGCAGTTACAATTCTGTTGTGTCAAGTTTCCCAGCACACCTTTTCAAAAATTTCACTATACTTCTGCAATAAAAGTTGTTCAACAAGACTGATTGTTTACTGTGCAGTGTGTATCATACAGGCTACAGTCTCTGACCTAATAAATAAAAATAAAGGTTCCATTATTGTCATGTAATACTACATTTAGCATGTAACATACAAGAAATTCTTTAACTTTTGTCTATCATAAGGCAGACAGAGAGTCATCTCTTTGTCCAGTGCCACCCACAGAAATCTGCCATACTTGGGTGGTCTCCCTTCCAAGAACTGAGCCTGCTCAGCTTTCGAGACCAGACAATCCCAGACGTATTCAGGCTATTAGATGATAAGGTGAAGGAAATCAAAGTAACCTAAACATTACTCATTCGAGAACAAATGTTTGTGCAAAAGTTCATGAGTCTATGAATCACTGTTTTAGGTATGTAAATATAACTTCCATATTGCAATAGGTGACATTATGGATGCAGATCAGCACTACTGCTTACTCTTCAACCCTCCATGTCATGTGCAATTACAATTCCAGAAAAATGTCAAAAGAACCTCACACTGGCGCTTGAACCCAATAATTAACTGCCAATTTACTGGTACACCTGCCAATGTCCCAAACAGGTAAGGTGGGTGGGGCAGGGGGAGGCCAAATCGACTCGCCTGAGCTAGCATCATTGCCGATCCATTTTGAATCGGCATACAGAGTTGCCCAATGTTGATGGTGTTCTTGTGTGTCCGCATGAACATGAAGGAAACAAAAGATATTCTTCCAAATAACAACACTGATTTAAAAAGGTATAAACTTTGTATTCAATTTGCAATCCTGAACAATGTATTATGATCTTGTATTTAAACAAAATTATTTATGTTTAATTAAAACATAATTAAGTATAATGTATAGCTCAGTACGAACCTTTCAGCTCATGATGTTGTGCCATCCTATCCTCCAGTATCATAAAATTGTAGTGGGAATAAAACACGAATAAAAGAGTATAGGAAAATATGTGCACAATTTATAAAAGACCGTGGGAAAATTGTAGTGGGAATAAAACACACGAATAAAAGTGAGGGAAAATATGTGCACAATTTATAAAGGACTGTGGGAAAATCGTAATGGGAATAAAACAGACAAGAATAAAAGAGCAAGGGAAAAGAGTGCACAATTTAATTAAACAGCTGAATTAAAGTATACTTCAAAAGTTCTGTTTTAGCTTGCATCAAGGATGCACCAACTACATTGCCTTTTCCAATATATTTTCTCGGAAAAAATAACATATAATTTAAGAAATAACATCACAGTATTTGAACAAATTTAGGAACCGTACATGGAACACAAAAGAAGTCTTACCGCGGACCTCCACCACCTAAAATGACAGAATGAGAAGACGACGAAATGAACTGATCCAGTGTGTAAAAGTAGAAGACACAATTTTCTTATTTATTTTCATTGTGTGATGACATTGTTTAATGGTCTAAAGTATTGTATATGTTGAACGTTTAGTGGGTGGGGAGGGGGGTAGGAAGGAGGGAGGGAAGGGAGGGGGGAAAATGACACTGTATTTTCAAGAGGGAAATGTTTATGTGTATTTTGGTCAATATGGTTCATAGTGTGAATTTTTTTTTAATTTAATAAAGAATGCACCAACTATTTCAGTCATCTTTATTGTTTGTTATTTTCTTCAATTATTTTATCTGCTCCTGCTGTTGGGTGTGGGGGAGGGAGTGGTGTGCATGTGTGGGGGAGTAGGTGTGGGGGGAACTTCCTATACATTTCTGCAGTGGTGTATCTAGCGAAAATATCACTTATGGCAAACATTGAAATTGCATCCCCCCCCCCACCCCAACCCTGTTAAAATGTACAGGCATGGGCAAATGGTAACAGGGATAACAGAGTTTAAAGCGAGTGTCAGAAAGTAGTTGGGGCAATGAAACAAACGTGCACAATTTATACCTAGCATGGGAAAGTCACAGTGGGGATGAAATACATGCGCACACCAAAGAAGTGGGTACATACCACAATCAAGGATAGACAGAGAGAGGAAAGGGAGATAAAGATGGGGAGAGAAAGGATGGGGAGGGAGGAAGACAGAAAGAGACAGACAGACTCAGGGGCAGGGACGGTGCCAAAGGAGGGCCCCCAGCAAGGTGCGTACATGCATCCCCAAAATGCTTGCAACCATCGCTCACCTGCCCCCAGGTGCGGCACTAGTGTGGGTCAAGCATCACTATCATCTAGCTTGACGCATGCTAGCAACTTTCCATTAGCCACAACGCTAGCATGTAGCTTTCTGCACACCAGCGACTCTCCATGCAATAAAAGCAATGCTTTTGTCTGCTATGTCAGCAGGTGGGTACCAGAATCTACCACTCCCCCACCCGAGTTTGTATGTGTTGGGCTGTGGCACCTCATCCCCCCCCAATTTGGTTACCCCAATGTCCTCCTTTTAACATTTGTTCTAGCACCGACCTTGGCACAGAGACACTGTTGGCAGGCAAGGAACAAGCTGCCTTTTTGTTTAAAGCCCCCATGTCCCAGAGTGCCTTTGTACAATAGAGGGGTTTCTCTGCCACACAGAATTCTGGGAGGGCAGGTCCGCCATTGCTCGATGCATCACTCAGGACACCACTGTTGAGGGGTAGGCACCCCTTTGCTCTGCACTAGTGGATAAGTAATGTGAAAGAGTGCAGAGAACTGGTTTTCCTTGGTTCAGTGTGAACAGCTCGACTGGTATTTCAAAGCAATTCATTCACCTGTCAATCTGGCAGTTTGCCAATATGAAAGGGGCTACTGATATGTTTTTTTTAAATGGTGCCAGAATCCTTCACATACAGTCCCATTTTACTAACAATTGGTTAAACTTTAAAAGCCCCTTTCATTGTGGGTTGAACCTGGGAATTTAACGGTTCACCTGTCAGTGTGAATGCTCTGAACATGATAGAGCTGGCACAAATTGACCTGGGACTGATAAAACCAAAGAAGTTGTACCAGAGCTGAGCCGTTTTGACTCAGCTCCAATGTGAGCGGCCCAAACTGTCAGCAAGTAAAATGTGCAATGCATGTTCCATGCATTGTGTCATTTAATTCTCTTGACAGTACTGCAAAAATATGATACATGGGAAGCAAATATTCTGAATCTTAACATCCTACAGCAATAATTTGAATATTTGTCCTACAGAAATCTTTGCAAATTATCTGCCCTAACTGATGAACAGTTATTACTTCTGTTGAATGTTTTAACTATTGCTTTGTTGCTCCTCCAATGACTTGTTTCTTTTAGCAATTACAAAAGCAGTTCACCAACATTAGTTTCCAGAGAAAAATCCTAGGCTTACATTTTAATCATTCTCAATAGAGCTAATAGAGCTCGATGTCCCATCTTCATCTCATTCCTGATGTCCCATCTTCATCTCATTCCTGATGTCCCATCTTCATCTCATTCCTGATGTCCCATCTTCATCTCATTCCTGATGTCCCATCTTCATCTCATTCCTGATGTCCCATCTTCATCTCATTCCTGATGTCCCATCTTCATCTCATTCCTGATGTCCCATCTTCATCTCATTCCCGATGTCCCATCTTCATCTCATTCCCGATGTCCCATCTTCATCTCATTCCCGATGTCCCATCTTCATCTCATTCCCGATGTCCCATCTTCATCTCATTCCCGATGTCCCATCTTCATCTCATTCCCGATGTCCCATCTTCATCTCATTCCCGATGTCCCATCTTCATCTCATTCCCGATGTCCCATCTTCATCTCATTCCCGATGTCCATCTTCATCTCATTCCCGATGTCCCATCTTCATCTCATTCCCGATGTCCCATCTTCATCTCATTCCCGATGTCCCATCTTCATCTCATTCCCGATGTCCCATCTTCATCTCATTCCCGATGTCCCATCTTCATCTCATTCCCGATGTCCCATCTTCATCTCATTCCCGATGTCCCATCTTCATCTCATTCCCGATGTCCCATCTTCATCTCATTCCCGATGTCCCATCTTCATCTCATTCCCGATGTCCCATCTTCACCTCATTCCCGATGTCCCATCTTCACCTCATTCCCGATGTCCCATCTTCACCTCATTCCCGATGTCCCATCTTCACCTCATTCCCGATGTCCCATCTTCACCTCATTCCCGATGTCCCATCTTCACCTCATTCCCGATGTCCCATCTTCACCTCATTCCCGATGTCCCATCTTCACCTCATTCCCGATGTCCCATCTTCACCTCATTCCCGATGTCCCATCTTCACCTCATTCCCGATGTCCCATCTTCACCTCATTCCTGATGTCCCATCTTCACCTCATTCCTGATGTCCCATCTTCACCTCATTCCTGATTACCTACAGACCCAGGCTTTAAACTCATAAGTCCTTAATCTACCAATCCCAGTCACCATGCCCCCAACCTATTGATTGCCCAAAACTATGACTCTAGTCAATGGATAACTGATCATCACGTCCATTTCTTTGAGATCCGCCAATGGAAGTTCTGTCTTCGCGGTACCCACACTCTAGTCAATTGTCTGAACCTAACCCACGACCCCAATCTTTCTTGTTATCTCTCTTTCACCAAAGCTTGTTGTCTGACAATGCCTCACACCCTGCTGACTAACCTGATTCCATACATCAATTGTTGCCCGATGACTATTGGCCTTCTCTCTATCCCACAAGCCCAGCTTGGGGTCTTAGCTCACATGCTTTACATGGCAATACCCTTTCAGTGGCTGATAGGCTCCATCAATAACCACGAAGTTGAGAGCAGGGGAATGATAGGCTTTAATAAACACAAGACTTTGGCTGGCCTGGATCTAGGTACAGGAATGCTGGGGGGGGGGGGGGGGGAGGGAGGCCAACTATGGCCAGGTCATAAGGGGAGGAGAAATAGGAGATGAGTCACAAGTGGGTGGGCCAGCCTCATACATACAACAGCACACAGGTAGGGAATAATGTACAAAGAGAAAACATAACACTACAGAGGTACTATCTTAAGCATTGCTAAAATCTGCAATGGAGGATTATAACAGCCATCAATGCACCCTGTCAGGTACGCTTTTTTTATTTCACTTTTGTTTGCCCATTTGTGAAACTTGCTCGTCATTTCTTTCAAATTCTCAAATCTGACATTTTGAATATCAATTCATCCTTTTACCGACATGGACACTGCTTGACTCATGCCCGCAGTTTATTTTCCACTCTATCTTTGTAGAGTTCTAAATTCAGTTGCTCTTATCCTTCAACATATTTAACAAGTGAATATTCAGCGATCCCAAAGCTCTAATGATTTTCAACGTTCACAACAAAGTAAATTCCTGCTTATCTCAGTCCTAAATAACTAACCTCTTATCCAGAAATTATGTCCTCTTTGGCATTGACATTGAGTACTGGGCAATACCTCTCTTCCGATGACAAACATGTAATAAAAGAATGTTAATAAAATGAATCTAGCAAAACTGATTGAAGCAATTATACAATTCAAGCAACTTCCCAATGGGGCCTCTCTAAACCAATGGACCATCTCAAGAAAAGTTCTTACTTCTAGATTCCAAACTCTTTTGCAATAAAGTTCAATTACTTGCAGTGCCTCTTAAATCAGTGTTAGACCTGCTGTGCATCACATTTATTCTTTACTCACAATTTAAAAGGCTGCCTATCAACATTTTTAAAAAAAAATATTTTCCCTCATAACAACAAACAACTTCTAGCCCATGACGGAATCAGTTTATATTCCTTCACAGACTGCATCTTCTTCCCTTTACTCATACCTCTTCCCCAAAATTTGTTTGGATAGAAAACTATAATGCATTGCATTTCATCTTTTTGGCTTTTATTATTATAAATTCTGAATAGTTGTGGGTCTTGTACAGATCCCTGTGGCAGCCCATGAATAGCTGTTTAATGAGATGAAAACATTCCTTTTATTCTTGTTCTCTCTTTTATGTCCTTGGATAAATTCTCTTTTCCAATATTTTTATTAACATTGAAGTTTCATATCCAAAAATACCAAGTACATATGGATACATGCTAAAATTCACAAAGATACATTACCTGTAAATCCAAAGTACTTAATGTTTTAATCAAACAGATTATATTTTATTGATATTTATTTTGTTATTAAAAAAGGATAATCTAAACCCACTACCAAGAAAGAAGCTACTTGGCCAAAAAAAAAACAGAATTTTTAACAGAGTGATAAATTATCTCATTAGTCAACATTTATACTTTCATAATTCAAATTCAAATTCTTGATCCACACTAAAATGTTAATCCCAATCCTGCAATACTTGAGATCTTTTCAGAAGCCATTGTGAATTCAGATAGACTTTATCCACATTTTTATCTATTGAAATTATATCCTCAGAAAATTCTATTATATTTACCTAACACAATTTATCTTCCTTGAAACAATGCAGACTACCTAATTACATTATGATTTTCTAAATTTCTGGTGACCAGGTTTTTAATGATGGATTCCAAGGTTTTGTTGACAATATACATCAACCTACCTGGTTTAGGGCTGCCTATCTTTTCTTGCTCTCCTGTGTGTAAAGTGTATCCCTACATAACAGCAGTTCAGGTAGCAGAAATTTATCCTCATTTAATTTGCAAATAACCCAAAAAAATTTTGACATATGGAATAAAAATTCGCACTCATGGAATTTATGTGGTAAAGATAGTAAAGAAATAGAAAAGGTATGCAGAGAACAGAATTAGCTTAGCAAGAGTTTGCTCATAACTCATAGCAAGAGGCCATTTCAGAGATTTGCTTTGGCAAGTGACAAGGTCATCTCTTCTACTTATGCTTGTGCAACCACATATTATCAGACAATGTCATGTCCATTTCTGGGCAATTATCACAAAACAACACCTACTGTTCTACTTACAATACAAAACTCCTTATAGACGTGAAGCTCCACTAAGAATGTGGCATTCAATGGCAAATAAAGGGTTCACTTAACTAAAAATAGTAATACTAATGGTTTTCCAGAAATGTATCCCTCTGTAATAGTGGATATTGGCATAATGTTTGCTATCTTGCAATCTTTTATTTATTTCAGGATCTAGGGAATTTAGGAAGATGAGCACACAAGTATTGTAACCCCATAAGAAGTCAGAACAGAATTAGACCATTCAGCCATAAAGTCTGCTCTGCCATTCAAATCATGACTAATGAAATCTTCATTTAAACCCTATTTCCTTGACTTCTTTCACAACCTTTGAGGCCCTTACTTAACAAGAACCTATCAACCTCCACTTTAAACCTATCTAGTGATGCCCATGAAATCTTCTTTTAAACCCTATTTTCTTGACTTCTTTCGCAACCTTTGAGGCCCTTACTTAACAAGAACCTATCAACCTCCACTTTAAACCTATCTAGTGATGCCCATGAAATCTTCTTTTAAACCCTATTTTCTTGACTTCTTTCGCAACCTTTGAGGCCCTTACTTAACAAGAACCTATCAACCTCCACTTTAAACCTATCTAGTGATGGCCTCCTCAGCAGTCTGTGGCAACCAATTCCATGGATTTTCCACCCTCTGGCTGAAGAAATTTCTCTGCATCTTTGTTCTAAAGGGATTTCCTTTTATTGTGAGGCTTTGCTCTCTGGTCCTAGACTCTCTCAAACTGGAAGCATCTTCTTCACATCTCCTCTCTCCATCCCTTTCAATATTCAGTACATTTCAGTGAGGATCCCCCTTCACCCTTCTAAATGCTAGCGAGCACAGGCCCAGAGCCATCAAACACTCTTCATGCATTAGCCCCATCATCCCTGGGATCATTCTCGTAAACCTCCTCGATCCTCTCCTACACAGCACATCTTTCCTTGGATATGCTTACAATACTTTTCATGCCATATCTTTTAAAATACAGGAAGCATGTCCAGGTTTTGTCCTCTTAATTTCTCTGCTTCTTTTTCTTCAAAGATATCAATCAATTAAATTCTTCATTATCATTAGATTCTTCATTTACAGTGCTGCGTATTGCCCGTCAGTGAGAGGAAGTAACCAAAAGTCACAACAATGTTCCAAAGTGATAACTCAGGTTTGAGAGATGTTGATGCCACACTAACAGTCAATGTTCTAGAAATTGCAGAAAAGAGTGAAACTCAAAAGTCTGCAGATGCTGTGACTATAATGAAAATGCTGGAGGAATTCAGCTGGTCTCACAGCGTCTGTAGTAGGTAAAGATATATTACCGACGTTCCGGGCCCGTGCCCTTCTCCAAGGTATAAGCAAAAGACAGGAAGGCATCTGAATAAAGACTGAAGAATGGCAGGGGGAGAAGTCCAGGCCAACAGTCAAAAGGTGCTAATTAGATACAATAAGGGGAAAGATGAGAATTGCTGCATCTCCTGTAATGGACAATATTCCATAACAGCTGCAACATTGAACCTGCAAGACAGAATGCAATCCTATGCAAAAGTGGAGGACTGATTTAATCAATCTACTCTAAATCGCCAGCACATTGATGGGATTTCTACATGGTCAAACCAAAATGTATACAAATAACCTTGAATAAGATCTAGAATGTGCACTTTAATCACATGTGAATTGTTTGGTTTGATTACAAATTTACAACTGTGGAGTACAGGGGCAAATAAAGGGGAAAAATGCCTTTGTCCCAAACATTATGGATTGCACTGTGCTAACCAATATTGAGCACATTGATGTGGAACAGAACCAAATTCTACAGGCAAAGTCAGAGTGACAACCTGAATTCAAAACTGCACTTGACCAAGTGTGATTCGTGATAAAAACGGAAGTCAATGGGAACTAAAATGGCAAATTCCCAACAAGCATTAAATGAGGTTGGTTGTAAATACAGCAAATTATTGATCTCAGGCTCAGTTGCAAATGTTCCTTGGGACAGTGTCCTAGGCCCAATCATCTTCTAATGACCTACTCTCCATTATAAAGGTAAGAAGTGAGGATTTTGTTGATGTTCAATTCAACTTGCTGTTCCTGAGATAGCAAATCAGTTTGCACCTGGCTGCACTAAGATCCAGGCAATATTCATACATCAAAAGGAAAAATACAAAAGCTGCAGATCCTGGAATCTTGAGCCATCAGAGAAAGTCAGCAGGTCAGGCAGCAGGCCATGGGTAGAAAGAGTCACTTCAAAACAGGTCCTTGTATCCAGACTATATTAAAATAGAGAATGTTCAAATATACCCTGAAGGGTCATTAGATTTATGCCACAGCACCGCCGGTAATCACCAGCTTATTCAAGAAAGGAGTTGATCCTTCAGCGGTCACCGACTTTTCTATTGACAAACCCCACGTCATCAATATTCTGGGCAATGCCATTAACCAGCAGGACCTTCAGGATAAATACTTTGGCACCAAGAGCAAATCAGGTGCTGGGCATGAATGAACAAAAATATAAACACCCTGTTGTGTAAACTGGAGGAAAAAAAACTAAGCGTTTTTTCTGAAAAAAATAATTTCATTTACATAGAGCATGAATATCAACACATAAAAACTGCAATAGGACAGTTTGAATTGTGAAAATCAGCACATTCTCGCCGATTAGTGTCGCAATAACGAATATCCATTCTCTGTGGTTCATGTTCCAATTGACCCCTATCACTCCCCATCAACAGTATGTGATAAGCTCACATACTAGACTGCCAAGCCTGTTCTGCTATATTTTCTGCCATCACAGCTACTGGTTTGGTTTCATCTTACAAAAGTGCAGGAGATTTTGGTGCAAGGATTACTTAAGACCAGGCAGTAATATTGATATGAATATTCATTAGCTAGTAATTAACCTTAAAATGTTAAAATATAGCTTTGATATCCAATTTCCACATGATTAAAAGTATAACATTAACTGGCTAATAAGTATAACATTAACTGGCACAAAGCTATTTTGTGTAGCAAGGATTAGAGATTTTACCCCAACTGCATTTTGGAGGAGAAATTTGTCTCTGGCCCTGTGTCATGACTGTGTATGAGACTAACAGCCACTTCTTATATTTTCATCCCAACTTTTGATCTACTTCCTTCAACAAAACTGAATGAAGAAGAGGAAATAAGCTTAAGGGAGTTACTTCTGTAAACATTTAACATTAGTAACAATAGATGAATTTCACACCCCCTCCCCTTCCCACCAACCTCCCAAATTATCCACAGAAAGAACCTTCAGCAAAATAGTTTTTGGAAGAAGGTAAGAACGTTTGATTTTTGTCATAAACAAGATCACACACATAAGCATGGCAAAAGGTACTGTTGCATTTATATTCAGAGAAAACTTGACAGGTTTTTTTTAAAAAAGACAGCACCTTTCGAGAATCAGGTCAAATATAACATTTGTAAAAACATAACTGAATTCAATTGCAGCAAATGTAAAATATATAATTGACTCTTTTCAATAATACAGAACAAATTCAGAAGCAATAATCTAAGTGAAAAAAACCACAAACTGCGGTTAAGCAAAAGCCCCCACACAAAGAAAAACTAAATGTAAATCACAGCGGTGTCTGGTAAATGAGAAGGTTAAAATAAAGTTTGCATCCAAAGCGACCACTGTTGAAAGATCAGCTTGGTAAAATGCTGTATACTGACGCTGCAAAAAACAGTTAAAACAAAGACTGCCCATTAACCTGCATTACCAGGAATTTTAGATTCTGATCAAACAGAAAAACTGACTTGGGAAAGGGTGCATTCACTATTTTAAATTCTCATTGTATCATTTCATGGAAACTATTTAGAATAATTTTAATCCTTTACACAAAAGAACACCAAACAAATTTTAATACAGACTGAAATTTCCATTTTGATATTAATTTTCAATAAAGCTGATTCACTTAAAGCCACAATTACCTGGACTGTTTCATCCTTGGTGTTTGATTAAGAAATTGGCAGTGTTCTTTCATATTCTTACAGTTATTTTAAAGCTGCACCTTCTTGTACAAGTTTTGCTCCAGTTTGAGAGAGAGGGAGAAAGTGCAGCTTATCTCTTGCTGAAAACATCTGCAAACAATCAACGACAGTTGAGCTGTCCAAATACCCCTCCTCCCAAATAATTAAACTATTTGCTTTTTGATTTTACATGAAAAGGCACTTTTATTTAACAATACAGGAACATTTCTCAAACACTATTTTTCATTCAAAAGAAAGCTAGCAAAGAAAATTAAATCATAAAAAGTTCTGAGTTACTCACTAAGATAATGGGCCCTTCAAATAACCTATACGGTGAAGGCTCAGGAATATAACTGCATATCCACGACGAACAATTCTGGGAAGTATTCCACCTGATAAGTTGGATTAAGGGATGTAGACCATGGAGCGAAATAACTAATCTTTTTTGATTCTGAAAGATGATTGTTTGAATAAACTCAATTTCACTTAAGAACTGTGGCAGCTTTTTCAGCTGAACTGAGAGTGAATGGCAGTGCGTCAATTTGCTCTTGAACTCAGTCCATCTGGAGCACTGACAGAAAAAATGAAACACCTAAATTGAAAAGAATGTTCAGAGATGGGTTTTTTTGGGGGGTGGGGGGGAATGGGGGTGATATTTGAGGTGGGCGGGAAGGGGGAGAAAGTTGGAAACGAAGGATCACAAAATATCAGAACCCTATTTTTTTTAAATCACTCAGTTTCATGTCACAGCAATAAGGGTTGAAATTACAAAGTGGATGATTGTTTAATTACTACTTTTAAATCAATGAACTAATCTGCATTTTCTGCAGCCTATCTTGGCAGGTAAAAGGATTTAGATACAACTTCATAGAATCTTATTTTGACGAAATTTGTGTTTCAGCTCCAGATCACATTTAATGTTCTAAAAGGTCTTAAATCAAAAAGTTATTGTTTCTTTTGAACATATTGTCCTGTTCTTAACCTAACTGTGCTGGTAGATTTCTGACATCCTAAACCACTGCTAAACCTATGGTTTACAAGTTTATTCTGAACACTGTACACATTCCGAACTCATGCAGGCACAGCCAGATCAGATTTTAGTCAATGCACTGCCATTAGTCTGAGAAAAGAAAGGACATCATCAGGACGTGCCGTAATCTTTCCCAACCTGTAAATTACTTTAAAATGCAGCCAATATTATGAAGACAAACAGAACAGCAAAGTTGTTTGCTGTAAGGTCCTTAGAACAAAACACTAGATCAATGATCAAGTGTCAGCTTTGATAGTGTTGACTGAGGCAGAAATGTTGGCTAGGACAATATGAGAACTCCTCGTTCCTCTTCAGAGTTACGGGATCTTCTACATTTAGTTAAGAGGCTAGCTCTGAGAGCTAATCAGTAGTTTTGCACTTCAGTTTTTAAACATAAATTAAAAAGCTACTTCAATATAAAATAATCAAAATCAATGTTTGGAATTGAGGAATCTGAAAGTATAACTATCCACTCTGTAGCCAAACAACAAAGTTTGAATATAAAATTAATTTTAAACAAATCGTTCTACAGAATATAAAGAAACACTAAACAGAACTTACCAGATCTGCATCAAAAGATACGTTTCTAAGAGTGAAACAGTCCAATGCTGATGTGGAGAAGTTCCTCCTCTAACTCTCCTTCTAAGCTCATAATAAACAAGTTTCAAACAAGCTAGAACAATAAAGAATTCCAAATATGCAGAAAGCACTGAGCACCAACCACCATAGAGGAGGTAAACTAGAGCAAACTTAACAAGATGCTTACTGTCATTCATCAACAAAATGAGCTGCATCCATTCCAATCAGAGGGAACAAATGTTGTCTTTTTCATGTATTTTTGGATTGGAAACACGATTGCGCAATTCCTGAGAAAAATCGTGGTTTAAAATTCAAGGTTGTGTGACACGTCAAAATGTATGCAGAGAGCGTTTGAGAGTGCAATTTATATTTTATCCATCAAACAGAGGCACAAGAATCATATCTGCCATCTGAAGTGTTGACAGCTGACAGTCTCTGGGCACAGTATTTATGGGTTAACCAAGGAAGATAAATTGCTTTATGAATTATTTAATGTTTCCATTATTACAGAGGGTTTTGAAGTCATGATGGTAATATTCTTGTTAATCAGAGATCTCTAATTTATAAAAAAAAACAGCTGTGGATAAAAAATGGCAAGTATTGCCCGTCGGCAAAAAGAATACTGGCATTGGTCAAGTTTCTCGTGGGTGGAAGTAAACAGAAGTCACACCTGTGTTTAAAATGGCTGGGAATCTGAAGACCTATGGTGAACAAAAAATTGCTGGAGGCATTCAGCAGGTCAAACTGCAACAGTAGGAGGGAGGGGGAAAGATGGGTGGTGGAAGGAGGAAAGAATTTTAATTATGTATTCATTTTAGAGATACAGCATGGTTCCAGGCCCACAATGCCGTGCTGCCCAAATACACCCATGTGAACCATTAACCTACAAACCTGGTACATCTTTGGAATGTGGAAGGAAACCGGAACACCCAATGGAAACCCATGCAGACACGGGAAGAACATAGAAACTATTTACAGACTTCACTGGATTTGAACCCTGGTCACTGGGCACTGTCACAGTGTGGTACTAACTGCTGATATCCTTTCCCCTCATAGATGCTGCTCAAACCAACAACTTCCTCCAGCGGGTTAGTTTCTGGTCCATAGTCCATCATCTTCAGTCTCCTGTGTCTCAAGTAAAACCTACTGCCTTAATACAGTTACATTTGTATGTCCCCTAATGAGCTGGAGAAACTCAGCACATCACGCACCAATGTAGTGCGATGCTGCGCGTCGTGCTGAGATTCTCCAGCACATCCGTGTCTTGCACAACCTCAGCATCTGCAGATTTTCTTCTTTAACTAAATTTGTAACTGTCTGTCTCACTGCGACAGTGAAGACCGAAAAATAATTCTACACTATTAGGATGCATTGATTCACAAAGAAAGCCAGGTTGAGAAGTTTCCGCAGCAGCTTGGATTACACCTGTGGAAGAACCAGTCACAACCTTGCTTCAAAGCATTCAAACTACCGTTGACATCAGAAGTGTAGCCATTGGAAAGAAAATGTGATTTACTTGAACTATCTTCTTTCTGCAGAAGGCTGCACTCAACTCCACATTATATTGCGAGCAATTACTTAATCCAAAACTATATTGCACTTCCAACATAATTTCCTTAGAAATGTTTGCAATGAGTCTGTTCAGTTGGATGAGGGGAAGCTTTTTAGCTTCTATACGGACAAAATAATTACTTAATTCCAAGCTTGTTTTGTTCCTTTAGTTTTTGAATGGTGAGGTGGCGAGAGTTGCAACTTGAAATTTTATGCATTTCTTCTTCCAAATACTGCTCAAGGTGTAGAATTCTTTGGTAACCTATAGGTCTGCTGCTTTGGCCAACACCTTAATGCAATTCTATTGTTCATGGGTTGTTGATGAATATCCTTTTCCATCTGTTTCGCAGGTGGTTGATCCAGGATTATCTTAAATGTTCCGTTGATATGTTCAGCCCAACTCAGTTCAACTCCTTCCTCACCTTTGACGAGGATTATGCCACTTGCTGAGTTTAAAGGATCTGGGAGGTGTTAAAATGACTTCAAAGAACCAAAATATATTTTTGTTTTGCTTGTATCAATAATTTGGATTTCAGTAGCCTGTGGCTCCTTCATTCGTCTGCATTTTCTTTGGCTTGGCTTCGCGGACGAAGATTTATGGAGGGGGTAAAAAAGTCCACGTCAGCTGCAGGCTCGTTTGTGGCTGACAAGTCCGATGCGGGACAGGCAGACACGGTTGCAGCGGTTGCAGGGGAAAATTGGTTGGTTGGGGTTGGGTGTTGGGTTTTTCCTCCTTTGCCTTTTGTCAGTGAGGTGGGCTCTGCAGTCTTCTTCATAGGAGGTTGCTGCCCGCCGAACTGTGAGGCGCCAAGATGCACGGTTTGAGGCGTTATCAGCCCACTGGCGGTGGTCAATGTGGCAGGCACCAAGAGATTTCTTTAGGCAGTCCTTGTACCTTTTCTTTGGTGCACCTCTGTCACGGTGGCCAGTGGAGAGCTCGCCATATAACACGATCTTGGGAAGGCGATGGTCCTCCATTCTGATTATCCAACTGCACGAAAACCAACAAGGTCGGGTCAGATACAGCAATGAGCTCTCTGAACCCTTCTCCATTAACAATGGCGTGAAGCAAGGCTGTGTTCTCACACCAACCCTCTTTTCAATCTTCTTCAGCATGATGCTGAACCAAGCCATGAAAGACCCCAACAATGAAGACGCTGTTTACATCCGGTACCGCACGGATGGCAGTCTCTTCAATCTGAGGCGCCTGCAAGCTCACACCAAGACACAAGAGCAACTTGTCCGTGAACTACTCTTTGCAGACGATGCCGCTTTAGTTGCCCATTCAGAGCCAGCTCTTCAGCGCTTGACGTCCTGCTTTGCGGAAACTGCCAAAATGTTTGGCCTGGAAGTCAGCCTGAAGAAAACTGAGGTCCTCCATCAGCCAGCTCCCCACCATGACTACCAGCATTTTCTACCGACTGAGAAATGCTACTTTTTTTGTGCGTTAAAGACCTCGAAAACTCCAGCAATTTTTGTGCAGCAGGAAATTAGATCGTTTTAATCAAATGTAAAGGGAAAAGTGGGAGAACCTCTAGCTTTATGATCTGGAATTGGGAATGGTTGAAATGGTTGATGTTGTAGCGCAGGGGTGTCAAACTCAAATTCACGGAGGGCCAAAATTAAAAACTTGGACTAAGTCGAGGGCCGAACTAAATATTTATTGAAAATTTTCAACAACATCTGCATGTTTTCTCTTCTTTCAACATATGTAATGTTAAACTTTAGGATATAACTTTAGGAGGATAATGTTACAGGTCAGGAGTAGGTAGCTCAAGTTCACCCTTTGCTTGACCTGAGGGAAACATATTTGGTCCCTGTGGAGATGTAGTCAGCATTCACAGGCTGTGTCCATTTTGGCCTGCATCAGGACTCAGCATTTCCTGCTCACTCCTCAGGCTCTAGGCCTCTATTCACCCTCGACCCACCATCCCTCTACCTGACCAGTCCTTTACCCAACCTCTACTCACCCCTCACTCCACTCGCTCTGCCTCTACCCACCCCATCCTATACACGCCCCTCTACTGCCTCTCCCCTCAACCTGTTCCTCCCTCTACCCGTCTCTCACCCTCTAATCACCCCTCCCCTACTCGCCCTGCCCCTTCCCTTTTACCTCTTCCCTTTCCACCCCTCCTTCTACTCATCCCTCCCTCTAACTGCCCCTCGCACCACCATAACTTCCCCTGCCCATTACTCCTCACCTACACCCTCTGCCCACCCCTGCTTACCCACCCACTCAGGCTCAGCGCGCTGCCAATCAGCCTTTGCGGACAGCCACCATCTCTCTCTTCACGTGCAGTGCCGAACCAGCCGTCCCTGGGGTCCGCGCGGGTGCAAGCACTGAAGGCCGTGGCGACTGGGAGAAGTGCGCTCACGCTGTGGAAGGGCCGTCCGATGCCAGTCTCGCGGGGCTCGCGCTGCCCGGGGGCCGTGCGCAGCCTGCCATGCCCATCGCGCCGACAGGAAATCACAGGCGCTCGCCAATCCACCGCACCGCTCGAACAGAGCAAACAGATGCTTCTCCTTTTAGAAGTGACTGGTTGCGCGGGGAGCCTTCCAACTGGCTTGCCGGCTGATGACATCGACAGACTTCTCGTGTTACAATTTCTCGTGTTACAATGGGGAAGGATGTGCAATGAAGGGGGAGGATGGTGGGGGTGACATTACCAAAAAACAGCATCGGCTCTCGCTGCAGGGCGGGCCACCTCTAATACATTTTTGAAATGATCTTGCGGGCCAAATATAATTGGGCCAGAGTTTGACATGTGTGTTGTAGCGGCTGCTAACGGCAATGCTACTGAAATGAAGTAAATCCACACAACACGACGAGTAACCGACTTTATCTGTATATCTCCCACTGCTTTCAGGGGATGGCCCACTTCCTGCCTGAGGCCTGCTGGTCTAAGGGAGTGACGTCAGTGCGTTGCGGAGTCATTTCCTGCCCAGCGACGTGCAACCAGGAAGCGGCGACATCTCCCAGGCAACGCCTGTCGCCAAATGCGGGCTTCTCCTGAGAAGGGAAGCCCGTGCCATCTTGTACCAACCAACTGGGGTGGCGAGTCGGCCTGTCTAATGTCATTAGACAGTAATATAGTAGAATTGAATAGATATGTGTGCCAAGTGGGCCCCTCTTCCCAACACCCCAATTGGTATACAATAAATTAGGCTGGCAGATGCATCTCTAAACACCATTAAAATAGATATCAGACCTATTCAAATATCAATAAAGATTTGGAACAAACTGTGGCATGGAACAGAGACAAATTTCAGTTATACACAAAGCAATTTATAATTTTAACTGAAATGAACTTTACTAAAGTGCAGAATTCAGATTATAATCAGATCAGCCATAACCCTATAAAATGGGAAAAGAGGTTAGAAAGACCAAGCGGTCTACTCTTTGTCCTACTCCTTCATGTTTCTATGGGTTTTTGGTTGCCATAAAGGTGGACTGAGTGAACAGAGCAAACAGATGCTTCTCCTTTTAACAAAAGCAGTCAACATACTTTAGATTCGTGCAAACGTCAGCCCAGGAGCGGAAAACATTCAAATACGAATGTTTGTAGGAAGAGAAGCAGAACAAATTAACGCAAATGAGATAGCGAAGTGGTTAATTGAGCTCCTGCTATTAAACTCGTTCACTTTTGGTGGGGGGGTGGGGGCAGAGTGTTACAGAGATGGAGATAGACTTTATTAAAATCTTACAAATAGTAAAAAGTGCAATAAATATTATGCCTGTTATATCTGGTGCAAAAACAAAATTGCTGGAAGCTCTCAGAAAGATCCGTGTGGAGAGAAACAGAGTCGATGTTTCCAGTCAAAGGCCCTTCACCAGAACCAGGTGAAAGGAAAACGGAACAGATTTTGTCACTTTTCCAGTCCTGATGAAGGCTTCTCACTCCAAGAGGTTGGCTTTGTTTCTCTCCGCACTGAATGCAGCCTGGAATATGAGTGCTTCAAATACTTTGTCCTCTTATTGGGCAATAATTTGACAATTGCTTTAACAGTAAACTGTCAAGAATGAACCTCATTGGTGATTGAAATTAAATCTACTCCAATTATTTCCTTTGATACAAAGGAATATGTAAATTGTTTACTTGATGAAAGGAGGTCTAATTGAAGAGGTTTCCAATAACTATCAGTTGAAGGCAAACCTTATAAAGTCCCTCTACCAGACCAACACATGTTTAATGATGGTCCATCTGGCAGCTACATGCTTGGCTGGAACCACAGATCAGCGTGGTCAGATGTGCACCTGGAGACACAGATCGGTGCGGTCAGATGTGCACCTGGTTTGACCAAAACCATGGACTGATGTGTTACCATGGGTTGATGTAGTCAGATGTGTGGCTAAAATTATGTATTAACATGGTTAGATGGAAGGTTGAAACCATGGATTGGTGTGCTTAGATGTGGGACTGGAATAGTGGATTTGTGTGGTCAGATGCTTGGTCAGGGTAGGAAATCAGTTTACTCAAGTTGTGCGGCTGAAGCCAGATAAGTGCCAAGATACATTGCCGGAGCCAGGCACTAACAGTGGTTAGGCATGCAGCCAGAGATAAGGATTGAGAAGATGGAACAAGTTTGGGGCTGGGAATGCAGTAGGTGTGTAGATGAAACATAGAAACATAGAAGATAGGAGCAGGAGTAGGTCTTTCAACCCTTCGAGCCTGCTCCGCCATTCAACGAGATCATGGCTGATCTTAAAGTTCAGTACCCAGTCCCCGCCTTCTCTCCGTAACCTTTAATACCCTTATACTGAAGAAATACATCTAATTCCCTCTTAAATATATTTAATGAACCTGCCTCTACTGCCCTCTGTGGCAATGAATTCCACAGATTCACCACCCTCTGGGTAAAGAAATTCCTCCTCATCTCAGTCCTAAACGGTTTGCTTATTATCCTCAAACCATGGCCCCGGGTTCTGGATTTTCCCATCACTGGAAACATCCCATCTGCATCCATTCTGTCCAGTCCTGCCAGAATTTTATATGTCTCTATGAGATCCCCTCTCAATCTTCTAAACTCCAGCGAGTACAATCCCAATTTATGCAATCTTTCCTCATAAGTCATTCCTGCCATTCCAGGTATCAGCCTGGTGAATCGCCTCTGCACTCCCTCATGAGATGAGAATGAGCAGGTAAAACCAGGGGAAAACTCACTAGTTAGTGGGTAGAAAAGAGGGAGTGCTGAGAGGCTTGGAGGGAGTCAGTGGCCTGTGCTAAACCCATGTACAATGAGTGAGGAAGTGCCTGCATGGAAACCAGTGCCACTAATATGGGAGACTGAATTACCATGTTGATCTCCTTGCCACTGCATCAGTTAATTATTCCCTGTAGTTCTCATGATAGGTAGCATGAAACAGCTACTCCACAGTAATATTCAAGTACTGGAGTATTTGGAGCATCATAGACAATCCCAAATGATATGGTCCTAAAGACCAGTCTGCCATCATAGGTCAAGAATTATGGACATAGCTGTTCTGAGTATTGACCATCAACTGCCACCTGCTCCAGTCATTCTCACAATTACATCATTAGCGGTTTCACAAACAGGAGAGAAAATAAGTTAACCTCAATCCCACAGAATTCTCTGAAGTGGCAGTTGATGAAGTGGACAAAGACGATGTGGTCAAACAATAATCATGGTTGAAAGGTCTGGAAGACTGTTAATCTTGCTTTAAAAACGGTTACCCTGTAACCCGATGGCAGGAGGTGCTGCCTGAGGCACTACATTCTATTCTTCTTTGCTTCAAGATTTATGGAGGGGGTAAAAAGTCCACGTCAGCTGCAGGCTAGTTTGTGGCTGACAAGTCCGATGCGGGACAGGCAGACACGGTTGCAGCGGCTGCAGGGTGTCTTTATTATACCAAGACTCGTAAACAACCTGATAGGCTGACATATTCATAAAACATCTCATTATATTTCAATTGCCTGCTAGATACTGGCGTATTTTGGCTGTTAGATTATCTTTAGGCCAAACATGGTATCCATGAATCGCTTGCTTCAGTCTTTCCTAGCAGCTGTCCTTTTGATTTTAACCCTTCTTCTGCTGGGGGGAGACTGTGGTGAAAGTCTGCCAAGCTGCCTGTCTCCCCTCTGGCGAGCCTTGCTGTACTAACATTGCCTGTGCATTATCTCTCCTGTTAAGGACACTCCCCTTCATATAACTGTATTTGCATCTATTTTCTTTCATTATTGTCCCATGAGTTTCTGCTAACAAAAGTGAAGTGCCAGTTGATGAAGTAGACAAAGACGATGTGGTCAAACAATAATCATGGCTTTTATTAGCAGAAACTCATGGGACAATAATGAAAGACAATAGGTGCATATACAGTTATTCCCAAGGGGAGTGTCCTTAACAGGAGAGATAATGCACAGCCAACATTAGTACAGCAAAGCTCGCCAGAGGGGGGAGACAAGCAGCTTGGCAGACATTCACCACATTGTCCAAGAAGACAAAGTCAGTTTACAATCATAGAGTTTACGGAGCCTAGGTTTCATCATGAATTTGGTGAGAATTTACCCAATGAACAACATTATGGGGATTCGCACAAAAGATGGAGAATTTGAATGCATTTAAAAATATCAATAGTTGAGCCAACCCATGAAACACATCTTCCCCCCCCCCCTCTCACCCCCACCCCAAGCTTGTCAATCTTTCCAAATCAGACCAATTCTATGGAATTGTTGTAAATCCATCAATCAGAGAACTCTACTGGTGATCATATCCTCTTCAATTCATAACTCACAGCATCTTGAAATTAGGCATCCTTTCAGTCAATATACTTCTAACAAAGGGCCATTGACTTGAAACATGAACTCTATTTCTCTCTCCACAAATATTGCCTGACTTGCTGACATTTCCTGCATCTTTATTTCTTATTACCAGCACTTATAGTTGCTTTGCTTTTTTGATTATATTAACATCAATACTTCCAGGAAACGAGAACCTAGCCAAGTAGGGTTATGCACAGAATGGACACATCAGATTGCATGAAATGTGAGTGTTATTTGCTGATCAGCCATTATAGGCACTGCAGTACTGCAGATAGAACATCCCAAGGAATCTGAAGCATGCAACCACAGAACAATTAAGGTAGCTGTTGTGTGGCCTGGGACTGACCAACACTGAAAGCCTCAAATAAAAAGATTTGCCGTGGTACAGTCTTTGTCACGTCTGCTGACATTCATTGACTTGCCATTCACTCTTTATTGGGTTTGGGGAACATCCTGCATTTATACCAACATTACGGAAAGAAATTAGGAAGCCACAAGTTCCTTTATTGTAGCAAACAAAAATCCAAACAGATTTCAAGTACATGTTAAAAAAAATTATGAAACCATGCAGAATGAAGCAGAACCTTTTCAGTGCCTTAAAAACAGGCAAAAAGTTCACAAAGTAAGACATTTTGGGAGCTTCTTTATGGCTTAAAACATTGAAAAAACATAATGCTGATAGTAAAGATTAAGATACATAACCAGCATTTTGGGCTTGAGCCTGTCATCAAGGTATGGAAAAGTGTCGGCAGGCGTCCAAACAAAATGGTAGGGGGGGGCAGGGGGAGGAGCTCGATCCCAAAGGCAGGAGGTAATAGGTGGAGAAGGGAGGGAGGGCACAGCAGCAACAGGGAGAGGAGGGATGGCTCGGTAAATAGAGAGAGAAGGAGGTGGAGGGCTGAGGGAAAGACAACAGGTGGAAGGGAAGGGAGGGGGAAAGGAGAGCAGGTTAGCAGAAACTGGAGAAGTTGATATTAATGCCATCAGCTGGAGAGTGTCCAGATGAAAAATCAAGTGTCATTCTTCCAATTTATGTGTGGTCTTGGTGAGATAGTACATGAGTCAATGGACAGACATGTGTGTATGGGAGTGGGATGCAGAATGGTTGGCCACTGGGATATCCCTATCACTGAAACGATCAGAGCGAAGGTGCTCAGCAAAGCGATCTCCCAGTCTGCACCCAGTCTCTCCAATGTAGAGAAGGCCACAAAGGGGGCACAGGATGGAGTAGATCCACAAGTGAAGGGTTGCTTCATTTGAAAGGACTGTTGGGGTCCCTAAACTGTTGTGAAAGAGGAGGTGTAGGCACCAGTGTTTCATTTCCTGAGGCCACAGGGAAAGGTGCTGGGTGGGGGGGGGGGGGGGGGGAAGGATTGGTGGGGAGGAATGCATGCACGTGGGAGTCATGGAGGGAGCAGTCCCTGCAGAAGGCAGAGAGGAGAGGGGAAGATGTGTCTGGTAGTGAAATCATGGTGTAAGTGCCATAAGTTATTGATGATAACCACATGCGCAAACCGAACTCTAATGCATGAATCTCCACCACATTTGTTCCCAAGATGAGGTCTTCCAGTCCAGATCATCTGAAATGTCTGCCTTCTTCAAAAACTTGATTTCCCCTCTATCACCACCAACTCAGCCCTCATCTGCTTTAGCCCCCTCTGCCACCAGTCTCAAAAAACACAGAATTTGTCTCGTCCCTACCTACCACCCCACCAGTCTCCACATCCAACACATCATTCTCCATAATTCCCAGCACTTACAACTACCAGACACATCTTCCCCATCTTGGTCTTCCATAGGGTCCACTTGCTCCATGACTCCCTTGTGCACTCATCCCTCCCCACCAATTGCACCCCCCACCCCCACCCCAACACTTGCACCCAAACCTCCTCCTTCATCACAATCTAAGGCCCCAAACAGACCTTTCAAGTGAAGCAACTTGTATATCCTCGGGAGTGATCTACTGCATCTGGTACTCCCTTTGTGGCCTTCTCTACATCAAAGAGAAAGGCCCAGATTGGGAGATTGCTTCACTGAGTACCTTCACTCATACCACAAGGATCTCCCAGTGGTCAATCGTTTTAATTCTGCTTCCTACTCCCATACTCACATGGCTATCCATGGCCGTATGTACTCTCTCACCAAGACATGATAAGTTGGAGGAGCAGCACTTCATTTTCCATCTGGACACTCTCCAGCCAGATGGCATTATCATCAACTTATCCAGTTTCTGCTAACCTACTGTCCAGTCCCCTCCCACCTTCCCCTGATTGTTGCTGTGCTCCCCCCCACTTCTCCACCTACTACCTCCTGCCTTTGGGACCATGCTCCTTCCCCACCCCCTCCCCAACTTACCTTGTACTTTGCTTGCCTGCCAACATTTTTCCATACCTTGATGAAGGGCTCATGCCCAAAACGTTGGCTACGTATTTTATCTTTGCTATGCAGCAGTGGTTCTCAACCTTTTTCTTTCTACTCACGTATCACCTTGAGCAATCCCTTACTAATCACAGAGCACTTATGGCATAGGGATTACTTAAAGTGGTACGTGAGTGGAAAGAAAAAGGGAACCACTGCTATACAGGCACTCCCCAACTTATGATCACAATTGGGACTGAAGGATCATCGTATCTCGAAATGGATGCAAGTCGGAATTTCTCCCCCATGCGTGGAATACCGAAGTCTTAAAGCAAACTTTTAAAATCAAATGTTATATTTGACAAACTATAACAGGGATACAGGGCATGCAAGAGCCAAAATGTGCTCAGTATCCCAGGATCTATAGGCTGGGTACAGCCATCTTGATTCCATGCACGTGCAAGACTTCAGTCAGTGCATGCTCAGTGGATTCGTGCATTAGAGTTCGGTTTGCACATGCGCAGGAGTAAAGCCCTGATCACATTTAATTTATGCCCTTAACTCTCGTGCATGTGCCAATTGAACCCCAATATGCGAACCCACCATGCATGCACACAGAATTCAGGATGGCTGTGCCCAGCCTATGGAATCAAGGACACCAACTAGTAGGTATATTTTGGCTCATACATACACTGTATCTCTGTTGTAGTGTGTCAAAAATAACACAAACTGTGTAAATTTTATATTTTTTCTTGTATATATATTTTTTTAATTTGGTTGTATGTGCAGATGGACACAAGTCGCATAGGTTTCAAGTCAGGGAGAACTTGTATAAAGAACACTGTTTGACCTGCTGAGTTTCTCCAGTATTATATTTTTACTTCAACCACAGTATCTGCAAACTTCCACGTCTTACTTTTAGCTTAGAGCATTAGCAGCTCAAGGTATGGTTACCATTGATGGATCAAATAAAACTGGTGATGATCAAGATGCTGGGATTTTACAAGAATAAAGCCTTGGATATAAAGAGTTGATAGCACGAAGAATGGAGAAATCTGAAAGCAAAGACGCCAACCTGAAAATTGAGGTCTTATTTAACTAGGAGTCAACATTGATGAGTTAGCTGTCAAGCCAGGATGTCCACAGGAGACATCTTGTATTTGTGGAGAATAAAATGAGGGAAGCCTGCCAGGCATTATCAAAGTTTTGGTTCAACCTTCTGGGTCACTGTCCTGAGCAATGTCTCAACGTCGACAATTCCCTTCCCTCCACAGATGCTGCCTGATCTGCTGAGCTGCTCGAGGAGCGAGGAATGCAGTTGGGTGATGCTTTGGAAATGGCAAGCTGGAGAAATGTGATTCAAATATAAACAAATATAAACAGACAATGATTCAGTTTAAGGCAGAATCCAAAGAGAGGCATGGGATGGAAGAGAATGCAATGGTGAGATAGAAAAGAAGAGAGACCATGAAATGATTTAGTGATAAAGACACAAGCCAGGAAAGATGCATGAAAGGTTTCACTTTGAGGGGCTGCACCTTCAATCCCCTGTCAAAGCCACATTCTCTTGATCGGACTGGATGACGAACTGGCAGGTTACTGACTTTGATAGGTTTTTAAGTTGTTACAATTCCTTCTCTTAATGAATCAATGTGCCATATGATAGAAATTATTTATTTTATTTGTTCTTAATGTAGGTTTAAGTTATAGAATTGGAAACACTCACTCCCAAATCAAAGGAATTTGGGTTCAAGTCATAGAAACTAAATGCAAATAGCTATCTAATATTCAAGTACAGTACTGTCAGAGGTCATTTGGTAGGACAGTAGGGAGCCCATCTGCTAACTTGTACATCTAGAAGATGCATAATTAATACTGTGTCTTAGGACATCATATAATTATAAATTGTGGGTGTTGTTTGCAAACAATAGCCAGAAAGCCAATCAATCATTGCCCTGAAGAGGATTGTGCTTTGTTTCAAACCATTGTTTTGCGTGTCTTTGATAGAAGAAAAGTGACAGCTGTCTGAAAGGAAGAGATGCAAAAAATATACATATTCTTACAAGCTATCTGATTCTGGATTGAATTTGTCCCTACCTTTGAGCATTTATACCGAGAATGTGACAGGATACCAGGCACTAATCTGATCAAGGAGTTCAAAGGAGTTTTATTACAATAAACACCACTGCTTTATTTGAATCTCAGGTCCGAGCAATCACTTTCAAATGGCCTTCACTTCTGTGCATTGTTTTGCCTTGGGTTTCACAATGGCTCTTGCCCTCCCCTCCACTAGCACGCTGAACAGCCAGCTAACCATTTACAGGCCATTCCCACTTTATGAACACTCCTACCTAGAAAAGATTACGATGAGAACCAAAAGGCTGCTGCGTGAGCATAGGTTTGTTCTTATGAATGGAAAAACTCATTTTCTCTCCCAACTTTTGGTCATTGCTATTTCTCATCGTTTCTGATGCTGTGGAGATGTGGCTGATTTTTGTTTATCTTCCAAAATTATGAACAAAATTGTCTGATAATATCTATGAAAAACCAAACCGATTAATTCCCAGGGACAGCCTGTATCTGGACTGGTGTCACTCTGCCCGCTCTCTCCCCTGGAATTGAATGGTTTCGTCCCAGGACATACTGAGGCTTTGAAATTTTCCCAGAACTTCAGTGAATTGCTAAGTCGATTGATTCCAGCTGTCATTATCTAAACTCATCCAGCTGTGGGGAAACAGACAGAACCATAAGCAGAATATCACCATTCAAATCAATGTTTTCTCTTTGCCTGAGAACTGCCATCAATTATAAACAAAACTACAAAGGAATTATTACAAATGATCAATATCACATCTTCTTTTAAATGTCCTGTACTGTCTATATATTACCTTGTTTAATATATAATGGGAACTGTAGATTCACTTCAATTATAGAGTCCAGTATATCACTGCAGAAGGAACTTTGACAGCAAGGTAGATCAGATACCCTTGTACTAGCCAGTCATAACTGGAGGAAGTAGTTACTTTTCTAATTAAGTACAAATTTTGCTTTGACCAACTGCAGCACATTCAACCAAAGGAAGGTGTAATACCAGTCCTGCGGTCGGACTGCCGCATAACTCAAATTCTCTGGGCACCCTGCACCTTGCAATTCAGAATATTTTGAAATACAAAATTAATCTGAATCAAAAGCAACCCACTTAAGTGAGAGGCAGATTTTAAAACCTGGTAGTTATTTGTGTGACATGAGCACACAAAAACACCCTACTAAAAATACAACAGAAAATAGTATTGTACTAATAATCTAAATGTTTTTTTTTAATTTTTAATTTTTCACACCATAAACCACATTGACCATGATACATGCATTTTCCTTTTCAAATATATACAGTGTAATTTTCTCCCCCCCCCTCCTCCCATCCCACCCTCCCTACCTCCCCCCCCCAACCATTTATAATCTAAATGTTTAAAGCAAGCAGTGACACAATGACATAAGTACAGTGAAATTTAAATGCTTGACAAACTCTGACTTGACTAATTTAATATTTGACATGGCTTTCCCCTTGCATAACAGATTATTTCCAGTCAGAAAAGTTAAAACTTACTTTGTATTGATTTGGTAAGCAAGCCAAAGTGTTTGTCGAAGACTGCAAGATTTGCTTGTAGGCCTTTTCAAATAATTTTGTTTATAACGAACTGTGATACAATTTGCTTTAAATGAACAACTATTCTATTAAATTGTAAACACACTTTCAGGAAACCAAAAAGTGGAATCTGTTTTGGACTGTCTAAAAGTGAAATTCATGACATGGTAGACACTTTGTTTCATAAAGCAATTCATTGATGTATATGCATCTTGACATTTCCTAAAAAAAACTCCAATAGCTTCAGTAGAAAAACAATACTTGCTTGCCTGTCAGTTCATCCTGGTGGCTGCATACTTCGGGGAACAATCATCAGGAGATTAAGCCGACTTACAAATATTTTAGAGGAGCAGTCCAATACAAAAATATTGATTCTAGCCTCCCTCCAGGGGCAGTGTTTAGCAACCTAGAGGGAAGTGAACTTCTTGGCAGGTTTTTAAATCCATATGAAATTTCACATAGCATCACCTCAACTCTACAGTCACTGTGAAAAACAAATTCTACTGGTTACTGGTAGAATAAAGAATTAGTGTTAATTGGGGATGTGCAATGGTAGCAATATATGGAAATTTGCAGAGAAGAACATTTCAGAGCCAATAGAACAATATCCAGCATTGGTGTCTATTAAACAGTGCTCTTTCAAAAATATGAAATCAATATTGGAAAATAAACTGCATTACAAAAAGGACACAAAATTGATGTCCTCAGGTCTAGAGCCACTCCGTTAACCCAGAAAATAAAAGTGTTCATTGTTCAGGCTCATTTATGGATTGCCATTTCCACAAAAGATAACTTGGTGTATGGAACACCCAATGGCTCAAATTAGCACTGATTTGCTCACCAGACAGGAACAGTTTGAACAACAGAGCAATAGATTTCGAAGCTTTTTTTTAATTTCTTTCTGCTGTATGCGTGAAGCGTGTTACTGCAGTGAATGCTTTTACAAAATACTTTAATCCCTTAAATGTGACTGGCAGATTGTACTGACGAAAGTCATTAATACTTTTAGTTTACATATTAACTTATCAAGTCGGCTCTTTTCTCTAGATTTTCGTGGCACCAGGAAATTATTTGGTTTTTCCTTCAATGAGGCTAATTAATAAATCAGAAGGAATTTAGAATGAAACTTTTGTTGGGTCATAGCTTCAAGAGGAAGGAGTATGGGGTGGGGTGGGGGGGGGGGGAGGGTGCAACTAAATAAGGAGTGCAACAGAGTGAATATCTGCAAAGAGGAAAGAAGTGGATTGTATAATCACTTTGAGAGCATTGGCAATATGTGATTCATGCTGGAAGGTCCATGTTAAAGTAGAAATAGTCCACAGTGTGAAGCAGGGCAAAAATTGCCAGGGTGCACTCAACAGCAAGTTGGCTGGGAACAGGGTAATGGTGGAATGAGGGCCGAGTGGAAGACATAGGATGGCAGTTAAAGACATAATTTACATATTTTCATTGATAATAGAAAGAGCAATATGCTTCAAGCCAAGATCAGTATAATCAAAACTATCTTACAGCTAGCAGGCAGAAGGGACAGAAGAGGAAATACACACACAAGTATACATACATATCCACTTATCTCATCTCTCTCCACACACACACACACACACACACACACACACACACACACACACACACACACACACACATATATATTTCTTCTTCTTTGGCTTGGCTTCATGGACAAAGGTTTATGGAGGGGGTAAATGTCCACATCAGCTGCAAGCTCGTTTGTGGCTGACAAGTCCAATGCGGGACAGGCAGACACGGTTGCAAGGGAAAATTGGATGGTTGGGGTTGGGTGTTGGGTTTTTCCTCCTTTGTCTTTTGTCAGTGAGGTGGGCTCTGCGGTCTTCTTCAAAGGAGGTTGCTGCCCGCCGAACTGTGAGGCGCCAAGATGCACGGTTTGAGGCGATATCAGCCCACTGGCGGTGGTCAATGTGGCAGGCACCAAGAGATTTCTTTAGGCAGTCCTTGTACCTCTTCTTTGGTGCTCCTCTGTCACGGTGGCCAGTGGAGAGCTCGCCAAATAACACGATCTTGGGAAGGCGATGGACCTCCATTCTGGAGACGTGACCTGCCCAGCGCAGTTGGATCTTCAGCAGCGTGGATTCGATGCTGTCGGCCTCTGCCATCTCGAGTACTTCGATGTTAGGGATGATTCGCTCCAATGAATGTTGAGGATGGAGCGGAGACAACGCTGGTGGAAGCGTTCCAGGAGCCGTAGGTGATGCCGGTAGAGGACCCATGATTCGGAGCCGAACAGGAGTGTGGGTATGACAACAGCTCAGTATACGCTAATCTTTGTGAGGTTTTTTAGTTGGTTGTTTTTCCAGACTCTTTTGTGTAGTCTTCCAAAGGTGCTATTTGCCTTGGCGAGTCTGTTGTCTATCTCGTGGTCAATCCTTGCATCCGATGAAATGGTGCAGCCAAGATAGGTAAACTGGTTGACTGTTTTGAGTTTTGTGTGCCCGATGGAAATGTGGGGGGGCTGGTAGTCATGGTGGGGAGCTGGCTGATGGAGGACCTCAGTTTTCTTCAGGCTGACTTCCAGGCCAAACATTTTGGCAGTTTCCGCAAAACAGGACGTCAAGCGCTGAAGAGCTGGCTCTGAATGGGCAACTAAAGCGGCATCGTCTGCAAAGAGTAGTTCATGGACAAGTTGCTCTTGTGTCTTGGTGTGAGCTTGCAGGCACCTCAGATTGAAGAGACTGCCATCCGTGCGGTATCAGATGTAAACAGCGTCTTCATTGTTGAGGTCTTTCATGGCTTGGTTCAGCATCATGCTGAAGAAGATTGAAAAGAGGGTTGGTGCGAGAACGCAGCCTTGCTTCACGCCATTGTTAATGGAGAAGGGTTCAGAGAGCTCATTTCTGTATCTGACCCGACCTTGTTGGTTTTCGTGCAGTTGGATAACCATGTTGAGGAACTTTGGGGGGCATCGGAGGCGCTCTAGTATTTGCCAAAGCCCTTTCCGGTTCACGGTGTCGCAGGCTTTGGTGAGGTCAACAAAGGTGATGTAGAGTCCTTTGTTTTGTTCTCTGCACTTTTCTTGGAGCTGTCGGAGGGCAAAGACATGGTCTTTGCCCTCAGACATATATATATATATATATATATATATAAATATACAAAATCACACAGATGTGTGATTTGATTCCTTGTCAAAGAAAATTCTGCTGACCAAGTGTGACATGTGGAATTTATCACATTGTGACTTACGTTTTGCCATCTGACCCATTTTAATAATCAATTTTCTTCAAGGAAAAAAACTAAAGGTAATTTTGGTTTAATGGCCACAGATTTTCTGTGCTTTCTTTCTTCTTTTGTTGAGTCACTTATTTTGAATGGCCATTTTTTACTGTTTGTGAAATATTTGGTATGTGTCGTGATTTAATGCAATTTAGGATCTGAAAATTTTTGCTGGCTACACCAGAGACAATGTAATATATCTGAGCATCTCCCAATTTGAAACTCCAGCACTCAGCTTTCATCCTCTGAAGTTTACCTCCACTCAGAATATCTGTGAGAGTAAGAGACTGGATGACATCTGCAGAACCATGATTTCATATATTATTTAATAATTCAGCACACGCTCTGTTCTCGCTGCTGCCATCAGGACAGAGGTATAGGTGCCACAAGACTCACACCACCAGGTTTAGGAACAGCTGCTCCCCCTCCACCATCAGACTCCTCAACAACAAACTCAATCAGTGAATCATTTAAGGACTCTTACCTGTGCACTTTATTGACTTTTTTTATTACCTTGTGGCGATGCACATCCTAATGGCAAATTAGCCCCGCTTGTATCGCCACGTGGCGGGGCAGCCATGGGGAAATGGGAAGTACTGGAACAATGACTAGACAGACAGTGGCACCCGCTGGCCTTTTTCAGTAAGCAGTTCCGGCCGCCGGAGCTTAAATGCAGTGCGTTTGACCGGGAGCTCTTGGCGCTGTACCTGGTCATCTACCACTTCCGATGCTTCTTGGAGGGCAGAACTTTCACCGATCACAAACCCCCTCACCCAAGCACTGGTTATTGCCAAGGACCCACAGTCGGCCAGGCAACAGCACCACCTGTCCTACGTGTCCGAATTCACTACAGTCATCTGGCACCTGGCAGGCAAGGACAATGTAGTTGCAGATGCGCTGTCCCGCCCGGCCATCAGCACGCTAACTCCCGACCTTGACTACACACAACTAGCGCAGGCCCAGCAGCACGACACCGAAACTCAAGCTCTCCAGACCGCCATCTCGGGTCTCCAGCTCGAGGATATCCAGCTACCTGACTCCGCCCAGCTGCTGCTCTGCGACACCTCCACTGGCTCACCATGCCTGGTAATCCCACAGGAGTGAAGGACTAGTGTCATCAGCTCTATCCATGATCTCGCCTACCCCTCATGGTGGCGCAGCGATGCGTTTGGCATGGCCTCAAGAAGGAAATGGCAGCGCTAACCCGCAACTGCATCAAGTGCCAGACGTCTAAAGACCACAGGCACACGCAGGCCCCTGTTCAACATTTCAACTCGGCAACGCGAAGGTTCCAGCATATCCACGTACATGTCGTGGGCCCCTTGCCGGTGTCCAGGGTGTCACGGTACCTGTTTACCATAGTGGACAGAGCGACCAGGTGGCCGGAAGCCATCCCGGTCCGTGAGGCATCAGTGGAGACATGTGCTAGAGCCCTGGTCAGCCAGTGGATCGCTCGTTTCGGTGTGCCGGTGCACATCACGAGCGACAGAAGCACCCAATTTACCTCCACACTATGGTTGCAGCTGGCAAGGCTTTTAGGGGTAACACTGCACCACACTACAGCCTACCACCCACAGTCTAAGGTGTTGGTAGAGAGGTTCCACCGACACCTAAAGTCCGCTCTGATGGCAAGACTTTCCGTCCCCAACTGGGTGGACGAATTTCCCTGGGTTCTCCTTGGGATTAGGATGGCGCCCAAGGAGGACCCGCAAGCCTCATCAGCAGAAATAGTTTACGGCACACCACTCTCCCTGCCAGGTAAATTCTTTGGCCCAGAGGCCGAGATGATGCACAATGAAGGTGAGCAGCTCGCGGACCTCCGTAAACAACTGAGCAACCTAACCCCGCCACCCCATCGCACCACAGCACCCGACCTTCCCATCAACTGAAAGAACTTGATGTGGCGCAATTCGTGATCATCTGGCGATGACCACAGAGGGCCCCGCTGCAGTGCCCATATTAAGGGCTGTACAAGATTCTCTGGCGGTCGGGTGAAACTTTCACTTTAGATGTGGGGGACAGGGAAGAACTGTTTACTGTGGACCGCTTAAAAGCCGCTCATTTGGACTTGTCACAGCCGGTGCAGATGGCCACGCCCAAGCACCGAGGCCGGCTGCCAAAGCGACAGGACGTGTAGCCGGTTCTGGGGGCGGGGGTTGTGTGGCGGCGCACATCCTCCTGGCAAACCGGCCCCGCTTGTATCATCACATGGCGGGGCAGCCATGGGAAAATGGCGTCGTCAGAGGTTTCTCTCTGGCTCCAGCATCCCTTCCAGTGCGCACCCTGGGCAGCCATTATGACGTTACAATGTACCAGGTGACTAAGCTCATGCTGCCCTTAAAGGGATGCACTGAATCTGAATAAAAAGTTGTTCACGACCCTCAGTGTGGCAGCAGTGATTTCCTTCAGCTCCTGCAAGCGCCACAATCTCTCTATTGCTGTTCGTTTACATTCATTATCTGTGTACAGTTCTTTATTTGCTTCTGTGTATCTTGTGTACAGCTGTTTTTTGCACTACCAATAAGTGGTAAATTCTGCCTCGCCCGCAGGAAAAAGAATCTCAGGGTTGAATGAGGTGCCATGTAAGCACTCTGACAATAAATATGAAATCTATTCTAAACCTAACTCAGATGATCCACAGATCTGCCAAGTGAAATGTCCTTTGAAAGAGCTTTGAAGCCTTTGATGAGATTATTGTTCCCCACACTGTGTGCGTGCCAAATTTAGTTTAAAATTGTTCTGGTCTTTGGCAACAGGCAAGATGTAGAATGCTTTATTTCTCTGTAACAAACTAAATTAACATTCAGATCGTAGCAGTTTAAGGAAAGAAAGAACTTTCATTCATAACATACCATGGACACATATTTAAAAGCCCTAAATTCCCAGAGAGATCAATGCATTCATTTTCAGGTCATTGCTTTTTTTTAATTGATGTTGGTGAAGAATACAGATATTAGAGTAACATACCTGCTCTTCTTCTAAACAGCCCATTTGGAATCCTTTACCTCCATCTGAGAGGAGAGATATCCTCTCCATTTAATGAAGCAGGCAAAATGATCACAAGGTTAGGATACCATCCAGTTTGAGGAATGGAAAAGGTCCAATAAGTCAATTTATAGCGATTACCAACCATCAAGTTTGGGTTGCTGAAGGCAGGAAGGTAGGAATTGGAGTTTGAACATTTGAGGAAAGAATGACAGGGTCCTGAAGTTGTTGCTGTCTAACAATGACAACCTTTTCTTCTATCCAGGTTTTGGAAGTAGCAAAACAATCAAAAAGACCTGAGCTAAAGTTAATAATCACTGTGAAGTATAAAAATCTGGGCATTTTTATATTTATCAGATAGAAAAATGTGAAAACTTCATAAGAGATTGGAGAGCAATAGAGGCCAATGGGTCCTGTTTTGCTTCTTTCCCCTGGAGTGCTATCAATGTGAAGGCCAGGAAGAAGGATCTGACACACTTGATGCTCAATTCCCAATACGTTCCAGGCATTCAGGATTGTATTGGCACAGTGGCCTGCTTATCCACCGGCCTTATTGTTTGGTTTTGGATTGATAACCAAAGAGCACAGGTTTATGGCAACCATCAAACAAAACAAAAAGAGGCGATAGGCATCCAATAGCTGGTTAATGGTGTAAAACAATAGTTGCATTCAAAAAAGAGGTTCAGAAAAACTGCAAGCTGTGAGCAAAGAAGAGAAGGGGGAAACTAGATGAATTGATAATCTCAAAAGATTGCCCAGATACAGCAACCTGCCTCATTCAATTCAATACTATTTCACAAAGGCAGTACCGTATGTTTTGATGGTTATTGAAAGTACACGTGAAGTAAAGAATTCCAAAGCATACAAACTCTGCAAAAGGATTAATAGTAATATGATGGAAGAACTTTGGAACCCATTCCCCCTCACCCCCACCCCCCACACCATTGGCCTGCTCAAACCCACAGAATTTTTTGGCTATAAAGTGACAAAGTTGAAGATGTGAGTTTCATTTGGGTTACCCACAAATTTAGAAAAGAAAATGAACCAAAATTATAATTCTGACATACTTGTTAACACAAGATAAACGGAACTATGGACACAGAGAGGTCCATGAGGATGTCCCTCTGAGATTTAAGTTTCAGATTCCAGTGTTCTTCTCCATGTATGATTTAATTGTGCATTAAACTGTTAAATTACATTGTCCAAATTCGTAGATTTTTAATAAATTCTCAAACAAATGACTTCCATGTCAAAGGCTTAATTTTAAAAACAAGCAAAATTTCACACTACAGTTTAGTTAATAGGGGTGGCCAGCCTTTTAATTTTTAATTTAGACATACAGTACGGTAACAGGCCACTTCGGCCCACGAGTCCGTGCTGACCAATTAACCTACACCCCCAGTATGTTCTCATGGGCCAAAATGACCTGTTACCATGTTCTATGTCTAAATTAAAAATTTTAAGGTTGGCCACCCCTGAGTTAAAGCTTCATTTAATAACAGAATCAGTCCCTCTGCCTGACCCGTGACTTAATTCCATAGTTCAACCTTTTCCCCATGTCCCTCAACACCTTGACTGAAAAAGCTATCAAGCTCAGAATTAAAATTAATAATTAACTTGAAATTACTTGCAATTTGTGGAGCAATTTTTACGTTGCCCTGCTCTCCACGGGTGCAAGTGTTTCTTAATTTCCATCTTGAAAAGCAGGTCTCTAATTTTTCAATTATTGGCTGAGTCAAAAAGTAAGAAAAAGTTTCTCTCCATTGACCCATATAAACCATAGAACCATTTCGGAGCGGAAATAGGCCATGTCGGCCTTTCGAGTCCGCACCGGTTCACTAGAACAACTCCACTAGCTCAAACCTCCCGCTCTCCACCAATAATCCTCCAACCCCCTCTCCTCCACGTACACATCCTTTGAAAATGTCAATTAAATATCCTAGAATCATGAAAAATAAACAAATATTTGTTTATAATTTTACAATTGGAATTCTGGTGAATCTATACTATAGTCACTCCAAGGCCAAGGTAACCTTTTGAAGGGGGATTCAGAAATGTTAGCACCCCATGACCAACACACATCTTGAAGATTATTGGTATACAAAGGTAAACATCCATCTGGTGCTTTTAATATTTCATGCCTGGCATATTTTTCATTCTTTAGAAAGCAATCTTGCTGGAAATTGATTGCCAGTCAGAGCACTTACTATTCCATCAATTGGTCACTAAGAGATACAAAGTCAATGGGCTCTGTGGTGATGCTGCTTAATAAGGAAAATATTTGTTTATTAGAATCATTGAAAATAGGTGCACCAGAAGGCCATTCAGCCCCTCAAGCCTAAATCACCATTCAATCGATCACGGTTGACCTCAGTACCCTATACCTGCTGTCTCTCCAGCCCCTTCATTGTTTTAGCCATAAGGACTACATTCAACTCCCCTTATGAATACTGATCTTAACAAATTTCTGTGGCAGGGAGTTCCACAAGTTCACAATTCTTGGTGAAGTTTCTCCTCATCTCAGTCCTAAATGACTTGCCTCTTAACCTTAGACTCTGACCTCTTGTTCCGGTCTTCGCCCAACACCAAGAACATTCTTTCTGCATCTAATCTGACAGAATTTTATGGTTTTTGTTAAAATGAGGCTAAAAGACCTTTAATGAGCTCATGCTTAATATGATGGGCTGCAAGCAGAATGATGGAATATTAATTTAGTTTATCATGGATGAGGGCTTCAGCACAACCAGGTAACGATAGACAATGTAATGAAGGATCAAGTATTTTTGGTGATGATATCTCCTCATGCAATTGTCTCTGACGTAAACATGATATCAAGGTTTGAACAACCTGCTGCCACTTCGCTTTTGGTGGGAGAAAGGATTGTTGTCAAGAAGAAAAAAGAATTTTGACAGATATTGGTTTGGTTAGCTAGGCAATTCTGTTCATCGAGGACTGGATGTCAGACAAGCAGCATGGCATGAGGTGCCGGTGATGGTGATTTTTTTTTTAATTTAGACATACAGCAATGTAACAGGCCATTTTGTGTCTATGAGTCCGTGCCGCCCAATTTAAACCCCATTAACCTACGCCCCGGTATTTTTTTTTAACGGTGGGAGGAAACCGGAGATCCTGGAGAAAACCCACGCAGACAAGGGGAGAATGTTCAGACTCCTTACAGGCAGCATGGGAGTGGAACCCAGGTCTGGTCCCGATTGCTGGCGCTGTAAAGGCGTTGCGCTAACCACGCTGCTCACTGTGATGGTGAACTAGAGTAGATTTTCATCAGTATAAATATAGAGACTGGTCCAAGGTTTACAAATGCCGAGAGGGATCAATTCGATAAAATATAGAAGGGCCATGGTCAGATATCTGTGGATCACACTGGCTTTGGCTCAAAATGGCAACCATTCTTTTCTCCTAAAGACGCTGTTTGACCTGCAGACTTCCTCCAGCGGCTTTAGGTACATGCTGCTTCAAATATAATTTAGATCAGGAGAACTCGGTCCACCTGAAAGGAACTGCCAATAACCTTTTATTGATGTTCCTCATTTGCCGTTACACTACTGCACCAAAAGTGTATCATCATAATGTAATATTAGTGTGACGGTACAGATTCTATCACCAATGTGTATATGTACAGAGGGTAGTGTAGGACGACTGTGATTGGCTGAGAGTGTAGCCACACCTACTGGCAGGTCCTAAAGGGTTGCTCCTAGCCAGACCAGGCCATTCTGGGCTGGTCGACCTACTTGTGATACGCTCCAGTCTTTTAGTTAATAAAAGTTTTGGTTTCGATCAACAAGTCTTTGGTTCTTTTGACGCGCATTACAAATAGTAACTGGCTTTCTAAATTAGTCATTATTCGTCGTGTCCGAAATTAAAGTGGTTGATGGTGAATGACTCTATTCTTGCTGCTTTACTGACTAACGTATTCAAATTGCCAAGATCCTGAGTTCAAGTTTATCTGTTATTACACTGAAGAATCTACATTACAGTCAGTAAAATATACTTGGTTGTGAAGAGAAGAGGATTGTTGGACAGCAGTCTCTGAGTAATTTAGATAAGACGTGAATGTTGTTGATAAATGCTGAAACATTTGAGCTGAAGCGCATTAAAAAGCATTAATGAGATACTTGCGTATCTAGTGGGCCAGTCACCCAGAAGCAAAGACAGTTTTGTTCATTTCTGATTTTGTTCCAATGATACAGTCACGTGTCCTGAAAAATCCATTACTTCTCAGCATTTTAAGGCCTCTTTTAGAGAAAATTCCATTTGCCTGCTATAACAATTCATCTAAAGTAAAGCCCCTTTCCTCTGAGTGAGGAAGGGTTACCAGCAAGGGACAGTGCCTGTTGAGAGTGAATGTTTGCTTTGGCCATCCTAGAAGTGGAAGGCTGATTGACATTATCTGCTCAGATTCCCTTTATAATATTCTGGGAAGCAAGTCTCAAGCCTTAAAAACTTCATTTTCTAATGGAAGTCATTAATGTTTAAATTAAGGTAATGAAACCTCCCAGGATCAACTAAAGCCCTATATTTATTTAAAGCTTTTTACAAGTTCAGCATGTCTCAAAGCACTTTATAATCAATGAAGTGATTTTAAATTAGTTTGTTGTAATGTTGAAAATAGAGCATTCAACATGTAGATAGGAAGCTACCACCAATCTTGTAAAGTCTGGGGCCTTTCTAAGGTCATTGTCAAACCTCAGCTGTTCGAGATTGAAGGCCCTTCCAGGTTACAAAATGCAGACCTCCTGAGACTGACTGGCAATGCACTCATTTATCATGGAGGGAGCAGGAAGTTTATCCATCTCCTCAAACTCCAGAGAAAACTATGGAGATGGTCACCCAATCCGCATTTGGGTTCTCTAACGCTGAGGACATCACGTTGTAAGCTCCAAACGCAGTTCACTAAATTAGAAGTGCGTGAATTACAGCTTTGCCCAGAAGGATTGAACAGTTCCCTGGAAGGCAGGAAGGGAAGGAGCAAAAAAAAAGTGTTGCCGGAGAAAGTGCCCTGAGAAGTACAGTTTGTGGAGATGGAAGAACGAACTAGGGAGCTGAGAAGGGGACAAATTGCCCGAAATGTTAAAAAGGGAGTGAAGGGGAAAATATATCCAGTTCAAGACCATCCAGCAGTAACATTAGCTTTATTCTTCTCTCCCAAATGTTATAATCTGTTATTTCCGACCTTTTGTTATTTCAGATTTTCTGTGTTCTGCGTCGCACCGTTGTTTCATTATCTTTCTCTCCAACGCCGTAATTTGTCTTCTTCTAATAACACTCAAAGAAATTGCTGTGATTAACAAGGATTCATTTTGCTCTCCCAAAAGCAACTGAGTCACCAATCTTGGTCTCTCATTGGGTGGAACATCTGGAGCTTTAAGCCTATCAGTGCTAGTGGAGACTGAAGTCATTCAAGGCAGTCCACCTTTTCAAGACCAATTGGGGCTGCTCATTAAAATGCCTGTTTCGTCGATGCTGCCCAAACCGTGATGATAAAAAAAATGTTCAGAAATAAACATTAAAGCATCCAGCTAGTGTTCTGTGAACAAAGACATCACACTGTGAATTCCAAACTCAGTGTGATTTAAAGGTAAAAGTTCCACTATTGCCACATAATTCTACATTTAGAATGCCACATACATAAAACTTTTGTCTACCGAAAGGAAGACAGATACATAACCTTGTGCAGCTACTCTCAATGAGGGCCTCACAGCCCCACTGGGCCCACCACATATTTAAAGGGGAGCCATGGTCTGAAATCATTTAAAAAAATGTATGTTTGTTATGTAATCAGTTGGAGAGAAGAACAGAAGAAACCAACTAAACTTAACTGCTTCACAGAGAAGGGGCCCATAAACTTTAGGCAGAGTCCTAAGGGGGCCACAGCCAAAAAAAAAGGTTGAGAATCCCTGAGTTACAGCTAAATCATATGCCAAATCTCAGTATTATTTATGTGGCACTTTAAACAATGTTTTGAATGCTGGAGCTATATACTCAGTGATTACATTTGCAATTATCCTTAATTTGTCATCAGGTTTCTCAGAGTTTCCTCATCTACTTTCATTCATTGTTTCTTTTGCAGAATGCTGACCCGTTTAATGCTATTTATCTCTCTTTCTCACTACCCAGCCTCTTTAAAGTTGCTTAAAAACCAATTTGGTTAAGCCCAGTTTCTGCCAGTATTTATTTTTTTCTCTCTCTAATGCAATTCTGTCTCTTCCTAAAAACAGAAAATCTCAGTAATTGTAACTGCCTTCATTGTACTGCACTCCTGCCAAGCAGTTACTGTTAATTTGTCTATAATGCACAATTGGTTACACTACCTGATGAACACAAGTGCACCATATGTTCCACTTATGGTGATTGTGACACTGGGCAAGGATCACAAATAAACAACTCATTGAGTGGGCGAGAACGTGGTAAGAAAATTCAATGGCTTCATCACCAAGTGGCCTTCAAATCATCTCAAGGAGCAGTAGACAGTCAGCCGCAGCTACTGCGAGAAAGTCACCATCTTGGTTATGCCTTTGCACGAAGGGATGTCTCGCTGATCTCTTTGAAAGGATTCCAACTAACAATCTTACTTTATAACTTTCCTCCAATGTAATTAAATTGTCTGATGTATCTTTTCCCGCGTTCCTTATATTAATTTTTTAACCTTTATTTTTCTTTTAATGAGTCATATAATAGCATCTGTCAATGTGGTTTAGGTGTTTATGTCGCTTGAGTTACTTTGGGAGGCTTCTTAATAACTTAGACATGCGAGATTTCATTAACAGAAAAGACTTTACTTACTGATGCCTTCCACCATCTAAGGAAAAACAGTTCACACACACACACACGCGCCAAAATGGTGCACTAGAGTTATTACAGTGAGAAGGGTGTATTCTTATGCAGTTACAAAATAGTTTACATTATCCTCTATAACATTAGATAAGGGATTTGAGTTTTTCTCCTCTATTATTTTCTTCTTTCCTTTTTTTTAAATATTATTTGGGTTTTTTTTCAAAAGATATATACTATTTAGAATATGAATTATGGATATTATTTACAATTTATGTATGTTAGTCATGTATGGAATATCTTAGTTAGTTTATGTATCTCTTTGGCTTGGCTTCGCGGATGAAGATTTATGGAAGGGTAATGTCCACGTCAGCTGCAGGCTCGTTTGTGGCTGACAAGTCCTATGTGGGATAGGCAGACACGGTTGCAGGGGTTGCAAGGGAAAATTGGTTGGTTGGGGTTGGGTGTTGGGTTTTTCCTCCTTTGTCTTTTGACAGTGAGGTGGGCTCTGCGGTCTTCTTCAAAGGAGGTTGCTGCCCGCCGAACTGTGAGGCGCCAAGATGCACAGTTTGAGGCGATGTCAGCCCACTGGCGGTGGTCAATGTGGCAGGCACCAAGAGCTTTCTTTAGGCAGTCCTTGTACCTCTTCTTTGGTGCACCTTATTATCTTATTGAATTGTACCTTTTTTGTTTGTACGTTTTTTAATTAAAATCAATAAAAAAATGTTTTTAAAAGAAAAGAAGGGAATCCAGATCAGGCCAGTGAGCTAACCACAGCGAATTGACAGTGTTCTCATGATGTGCAGGATTCCACATTTCCCAGGATCGAAGCAATGGAGTGGAGCCGGCTTCTGACAGAAAATACAACACATGTTTGGACTTGCTGGATCTCAGAAGCTTTGGGAAGCTGATCTTAACTTAGCTGCTCCGCAGTCAGAAGTTAGCTTTAGGACATTTGTAGGCTCAACCAAGGTGACAACAACTTGTGTTTACGTAGCACCTTGCACACTGGCAGGCTTGATAAGATGCATCAAAGGAATACAATCAAAACACATGAAAGCAAAACAGAGGAGGACAAATCATAACTATTACTGAAAGTTCATTCAAAATTTTAAGAAGCAATTTTAGAGGATGAGGAACACATGATTTTTCAGGAGGGAGTAAAATATCTGTGAATTTACCCATACTCACTGCATGAACCAGCTTTTCTGTAATTTTATAAAACTATATGGACTGATTTCGAGAAGCACACAGAGAAAGTGTTGAGGAAATTCAACGGATCTGGCAGCATTTATTGAAAGAAATAGACAGCCAGTCAACTCTTCGTCTATTGCATTCCTTGGGTGCTGCCTAACCTGCTGAGTTCCTCCGGCACTTTCTCTGGCTGTTGCTTGTTTTCCACCATCAGCAGGCTCCGTTTGCCTTCTGAGTTAGAAAACCAGCAGCACCCCTCAAGGTTGGAAAGAGATCACATTAATCAGCATGTGTTAGATGGGCATTCCCTGTTCCCTCTTAGATGAATAACTGAGTTTTATGTTTCAATCACCCCACATTCTTCTGAACTGTAAGCACTGCCTGCTTAATGTCTCCACAAAAGATTGAGTCCCCTTCCATAAATCAATCCAATAAATTGTCTTTGCATTTCCTCAATAGGAAGAATCTCCTCCCTCAGGTGAATGCCATATCACTGTTCCCCTTGCAATCAAGACCAACATTTTGCACACTAACTTCTAATGGTTCATGTAGAAGGAGTCTCTCTGAGGACTAATACTTTTCCACCCCATTAAAAAAATAATTCTCTGCTTTTCTCTTTTTTTCCACCAAATTGAAGACCGAGCATTTTTCCACATAATATTTCATCTACCCTCAGTCTCACAGTGTCCAATGTAAGGATTAAAACCTTGTGTTCTGAAGGAAAGTATTGTCTACATCCTCCTCACACCAAGGCCTGGATTAACCATTAAGCAAAATAAGCATGTGCTTAGGGGCTCAAGGGAAGAGGACACCACAGAGATTTTTCCAGTGCCGGATTTACCATGGTGTAGCTGAATTAGGGCCCCATATTTAATATAGTTGTTAGGTCTGTCCTGGAAGAAAAATGAAATTTTCATCTATTATTTCACATTCATCAATTACTGAGTCTTAATGTCTTGTCAGTTAAACAATGAAAGGGTCAAGAGGGAACCATTGTTGGGCTGTGCCTTGGGTATCAGTTGGCCTTAATCCAGCCCTGCTCACAGCTCACATTGATATCCACCGGGCCCCAGAGTTGACAAGCATCTGGGGCAATGGGAGCTCAGAATTTTCCGCAATGGAGAAAAAGAGGCTCCAAGAGATGGTAAATAGCTTGGTATGAGGAGCCAGAAGCATTCCAGCCAGGGGTGTGAGCCATGATGGTGCAGCAGAAGGGGGAAAGAGAGGCAGCAGTCATTGTTGGTAGTACATCCTGTGCATCCAGCAGCTTGTGGGGGAGGGGGGAGTGGTGGTGTTGCAGAAGGGATTGTGGGCTCCGGAAGGCAGCAGTGCTTGCAGGAGTGCATCCAAGAAGTGGCAGAGTTGGTAGAGAAACGGTGAGCCATCCCAAACCTGAGAAAGGAGTCCTTGTGAAGGCAGCAGTTGTGTGTGGTGTCTCAGTGACAGTTAAGGCTTTCAATAAACCACCACATTTCCTTCACATTTGACTGGACAGATCTGCAGCAGAGGCTTGATGACTTTGTGAAACAAAAAATCTTGGTAACTTTCCATCTTCCTCATCCAATGCTCAGATACCACCAGCCCATCAATGCCAAGCCAAAATTTCTCCAACTGTAAACACCTACTTTCTGATATGCACCTCATGACTTTGAGTTGTTCCAACAGTTCCCACATATCATTTCTGTCACCTGTATTAATGTAATTTATTTATTTAATTAATCAATTCGTTGTCAACTAAATACTTAGATAAATTTATTATGCTCCCATTTCAAGATTTTAGTCTTTGATTATAATTTAGGCTATATCCTTCTAAGAAAGGGGAAAGAATGCAACAATTATTGCTTGTAATTTAATATTCTGCTAGATTCCATTCCAGCTTACAAAGGTACCCAACAGTACAAGTGGAATGTGCCAACATTATTTCTGGTGCTTGCATACACAACAGATGGCTTTGTGATGAATGGAATTGGCAACAAGGTGCAAATTGCTGGCAAACAGTCCAGTTGTGTGAGTTACTTGTGTTAATAGCAGAGTTAATGGTATTAAGCCACCCTTATTGGTAGCACGGACCATGCTGTTGATAGTATTGGCCGTGTACCTTTGCTCTTCAGCGGTGTTAGAATATAAAAGACATTAATGACAACGTGATCAGCAATGACGATAGTGTTACTGTGGTGCCCAGAGTATGATCAGGTGACTTGCACAAAGGATCATTTATTTTGGAACACCTAGTGATGCCTGTGCTATAAAGGATGTTACCAATGGAAGTATTTGGAATCCCAAAAACATTGTGTCTCAAATAAAAATGCTTCTATAAGCTGGATAAAGGCATTGTATGATCAACTAAAAGCAAAAATGATTACAAATAAACAAATCTCACAACCCTTTTTGTTTGAAAGATCTTCTAGACAAGCTTGTCCATTATCAGCCTTTTTGTTTGGCAGAAGTAATTAGAACTGATAATAAAATTAGTTTATTTGCTGATGATGTCATAGTATATTTAATGTCATAGTATATTTAAATATACTGCGCAACCTCATCCAACGTACCCCTACAGCCGACAAGGTTGTCATCCTGGGCGACTTCAACGCTCGTGTCGGCAAAGACTCAGAAACCTGGCCAGGAATCCTGGGCAAGCATGGCGTCGGCAAGTGCAACGACAATGGGCGCCTCCTGTTGGAGCTCTGCGCAGAACAGCGACTTGTCATTACAAACACCCTTTTTCAGCAGAGGGACAGCCTTAAGACCACCTGGATGCATCCCCGATCCAAACACTGGCACCTCCTGGACTACATCCTGGTGCGAGAAAGTGACAAACAAGATGTGCTCCACACCAGGGTCATGCCCTGCACGGAATGCCACACTGACCACCGGCTGGTTCGCTGCAAGCTCAACCTTCACTTCAAGCCAAAGCCCAGGAACAATAAAGCCCCCAGAAAGAGGTTCAATGTTGGAAACCTGCAGTCAGACGAAGCGAGAGGAAACTTCCAGGCAAACCTCAAAGCAAAGCTCGACGTTGCAACCCGCCTCACGGACCCGTCCCCTGAAACCCTCTGGGATCAGTTGAAGACTACCATACTGCAATCCACTGAAGAGGTACTGGGCTTCTCCTCCAGGAAAAACAAGGACTGGTTTGACGAAAACAGCCAGGAAATCCAGGAGCTGCTGGCAAAGAAGCGAGCTGCCCACCAGGCTCACCTTACAAAGCCGTCCTGTCCAGAGAAGAAACAAGCCTTCCGTCGTGCATGCAGCCATCTTCAGCGCAAACTCCGGGAGATCCAAAATGAGTGGTGGACTAGCCTCGCCAAACGAACACAGCTCAGCGCGGACATTGGCGACTTCAGGGGTTTCTACGAGGCTCTAAAGGCTGTGTACGGCCCCTCACCCCAAGTCCAAAGCCCGCTGCGCAGCTCAGACGGCAAAGTCCTCCTCAGCGACAAGATCTCCATCCTCAACCGATGGTCAGAACACTTCCAATCTCTTTTCAGTGCCAACCGCTCAGTCCAAGATTCCGCCCTGCTCCAGCTCCCTCAACAGCCCCTAAGGCTAGAGCTGGATGAGGTTCCCACCCTGGATGAGACATATAAGGCAATCGAACAACTGAAAAGTGGCAAAGCAGCAGGTATGGATGGAATCCCCCCAGAAGTCTGGAAGGCTGGCGGCAAAACTCTGCATGCCAAACTGCATGAGTTTTTCAAGCTTTGTTGGGACCAAGGTAAACTGCCTCAGGATCTTCGTGATGCCACCATCATCACCCTGTACAAAAACAAAGGCGAGAAACCAGACTGCTCAAACTACAGGGGAATCACGTTGCTCTCCATTGCAGGCAAAATCTTCGCTAGGATTCTACTAAATAGAATAATACCTAGTGTCGCCGAGAATATTCTCCCAGAATCACAGTGCGGCTTTCGCGCAAACAGAGGAACCACTGACATGGTCTTTGCCCTCAGACAGCTCCAAGAAAAGTGCAGAGAACAAAACAAAGGACTCTACATCACCTTTGTTGACCTCACCAAAGCCTTCAACACCGTGAGCAGGAAAGGGCTTTGGCAAATACTAGAGCGCATCGGATGTCCCCCAAAGTTCCTCAACATGATTATCCAACTGCACGAAAACCAACAAGGTCGGGTCAGATACAGCAATGAGCTCTCTGAACCCTTCTCCATTAACAATGGCGTGAAGCAAGGCTGTGTTCTCACACCAACCCTCTTTTCAATCTTCTTCAGCATGATGCTGAACCAAGCCATGAAAGACCCCAACAATGAAGACGCTGTTTACATCCGGTACCGCACGGATGGCAGTCTCTTCAATCTGAGGTGCCTGCAAGCTCACACCAAGACACAAGAGAAACTTGTCCGTGAACTACTCTTTGCAGATGATGCCGCTTTAGTTGCCCATTCAGAGCCAGCTCTTCAGCGCTTGACGTCCTGCTTTGCGGAAACTGCCAAAATGTTTGGCCTGGAAGTCAGCCTGAAGAAAACTGAGGTCCTCCATCAGCCAGCTCCCCACCATGACTACCAGCCCCCCCACATCTCCATCGGGCACACAAAACTCAAAACGGTCAACCAGTTTACCTATCTCGGCTGCACCATTTCATCAGATGCAAGGATCGACAATGAGATAGACAACAGACTCGCCAAGGCAAATAGCGCCTTTGGAAGACTACACAAAAGAGTCTGGAAAAACAACCAACTGAAAAACCTCACAAAGATAAGCGTATACAGAGCCGTTGTCATACCCACACTCCTGTTCGGCTCCGAATCATGGGTCCTCTACCGGCACCACCTACGGCTCCTAGAACGCTTCCACCAGCGTTGTCTCCGCTCCATCCTCAACATCCATTGGAGCGCTTACACCCCTAACGTCGAAGTACTTGAGATGGCAGAGGTCGACAGCATCGAGTCCACGCTGCTGAAGATCCAGCTGCGCTGGATGGGTCACGTCTCCAGAATGGAGGACCATCGCCTTCCCAAGATCGTGTTATATGGCGAGCTCTCCACTGGCCACCGTGACAGAGGTGCACCAAAGAAAAGGTACAAGGACTACCTAAAGAAATCTCTTGGTGCCTGCCACATTGACCACCGCCAGTGGGCTGATAACGCCTCAAACCGTGCATCTTGGCGCCTCACAGTTTGGCGGGCAGCAACCTCCTTTGAAGAAGACCGCAGAGCCCACCTCACTGACAAAAGGCAAAGGAGGAAAAACCCAACACCCAACCCCAACCAACCAATTTTCCCTTGCAACCGCTGCAATCGTGTCTGCCTGTCCCGCATCGGACTTGTCAGCCACAAACGAGCCTGCAGCTGACGTGGACTTTTTACCCCCTCCATAAATCTTCGTCCGCGAAGCCAAGCCAAAGAAAGAAGATATTTAAATAAGTTGAATGAGAGATTAAAAGAGTATGGGTTTGTATCAGGTTATAAAGTGAATGTTAACAAATGTGAAGTAATGTCTATGATGGATATGGATTACTCTCAATGTAAAAGATTGACAAAATTTAAATGGCAAAATGAAGTAATTAAATACTTAAGAATTAAAATTAGTAGAAACATAAGTAATTTGTTCAAACTAAATTATTTGCCATTGTTAAAAAAAATTGGAAGAGGATTTGAAAAGATGGAAAGATTTACCAATAATGTTAATAGGGTGAGTGAATTGTATTAAAATGAACATTTTTCCAAGAATACAATATTTTTTTCAATCCTTGCCCATTCAAGTACCAGAATTTTTCTTTTGAAGCTTGAAAATAATATGTGAATTTCCTTGGAAAGGTAAGATGTCAAGAATTGGTTTAGAAAAAATAATGTGAAAATTTGATCAGGGTGGACTAAGACTACCAAATTTGAAGAATTATTTTAAAGCAGCTCAATCGAGGTTTTTGTCCTCCTGTTATCAACGGGGGTGAAAAACCAGTTAGGATTCAAATAGAAATGAATAAAATGGGTGAACCTATTCTGGAATTAATTTTGCATAAATGGAATTGAATTGTTTAAAGAAACTAAAGATTTTTTTGTATTGAAACATATTTTAAATATATGGAATAGAATTCATATTGAGAGAGGAATTAAAAATTATCATTTACCAAAAATGTTGTTTAAAAAAATCAACTTCTTCCTTTAACTTTGAATAATTATTTATTTGATCATTGGTGTAGTACAGGTTTACAGAGAATAAAAGATGTTTCTTTGGATATTTTTTCTTAATTTTTGATCAATTAAAAGATAAATACAATATATATAATACAATTTTCATATTATCAATTAAAAATGCATTTGAAAAAGAGATTGGGAGCAGCTTTGAGACTCCCTAAACAAAGTCAATTTGAAGATATAATAAGATACACTTGTTGTAAAGAAATTTATTACTAATATGTGCATAAAATTACAAGAGACTGTAAAGAAAAAATATTTATATAAATCAAAAATCCAATGGGAGAAAGATTTAAATATACAAATTCAGGAGGAGATTTGGTTTAAATTATGTTATGAAAATGTTACGAATACAATGAATGTTAGATATCAAATGGTTCAATATAATTGTCTTCATCAATTGTATTATATTCCACATAAGTTAAATGGACTTGATCCTAATTATTCAAATAAGTGTTTTCAATGTGTGAAAGAAATGGGGACTTTTTTTTGCATTCAGTGTGGTCTTGTGAGAAAGTGGAAAGGTTTTGGAATGAATTGAATTTATTATTTGGGCAAATTATGAGGGTGAAAATATTAAAGGATCCAAGAGTATTTTTACTTGGGGATATCTATGAAAAGGATATAAAATTGAAATTAGAGAAATTAGAGAAATACCAAGAAAAATGGTTAAGTATTGCAATAGCAACTGCAAAGAAATGTATAACAATATAATGGAAAGATGATAGAGAAGTGTTAATAAGTAGATGGTATAATGAGACACAAAATTGTATACCTTTGGAAAAAATTATGTATAGTTTAAGAAATCAAGTTGAAAAATTTTTTATAGTATTTTGAAACCATATTTGGATTTTATAGATAATTTTCCATCTACCTCTTATCTTATCCTTCTCTGAATTTGTCAATTTTAATAACATTTAATGATTGTATATGATAATATTATTACATATTAATTGGTAGGTATTTCTTTTCTTACTTTTGGGTGGGAGGGGGGAAAGGGAGAAAAATATAAACTTTTTTTGTTTCATAGCTATGGATATTTGATGAATGCTTTCATTTTTTTTTCTTGTAATGATGCAAACAATTAAATAAAATTTGAAAAAAATTGTTACCAATGGTATGAGGGCAAATACCCTTGATTTTGCCAGTGATTGGACAAATGCTAATGTTTATATTTCAGTACTATTTGTGTTATGTGTGGCATTACATCTTATATGTAGCCTGTGGCATCAGCATATTGCCCACAGAATTAAAAGCGTTGCTAGTGGCCTTTTGCAACTTCACCAGTCTTTAACTTCATTAGCCAGGAGGGAATCCGCAAGGTCTTCCTCATATTCCGTTCCCAACAGCAATTCCTCTCTATCTTGCGGTTGATACTCGACGGGAATCAAGCTGTGAAACAGTGTATTAACTAGGTGCCAAACAAGACTTAATGATTGTATATGATAATATTATTACATATTAATTGGTAGGTATTTCTTTTCTCTCCTTTTCTTACTTTTGGGTGGGAGGGGGGATAGGGAGAAAAATATAAACTTTTTTTGTATCATAGCTATGGATATTTGATGAATGCTTTCAATTTTTTTCCTGTAATGATGCAAACAATAAAATTTGAAAAAAAAATTTGCAATGCTGCATCTCACCTCCAGCAAACCTCCCACAGAACTACAAGAAAGCTGATCAATACACAGCTATGCAGACAGACATGTATTTGTTCTTTCTCGGAGTCTGATCAACAAACCTTTGTTGATGCTTTTACAGAAGTGTACAAGAGGATGGGTCTGTATCACCAATGGTATGAAACTCATTTCAGCTGAATGAACAGTGATACTAATGATATGACCATTATTAGCTGTGATGTAGGTGGTGTTACTGTGATATTACATACTGCCAACCCCAACCAACCAATTTTCCCTTGCAACCGTGCCTGCCTGTCCTGTATCGGACTTGTCAGTCACCAACGAGCCTACAGCAGAAGTGGACATACCCCTCCATAAATCTTTGTCCGCGAAGCCAAGCCAAAGAAGACATACTGCCAATAAAGTTGGCTGTGCTGTTGACAGGATGGGAAATTATTCATGTCCATTTTGTTTATTTTCTCTCTCTTTATTTCCCTATGCCTCTGACTCATGACTACACCGCTTGTTTCTTTTCAGATGTGAGGATAACTCCAGTCAAAATGCTTAGGGACCACATTAAACAGTGCAATTCCAAAGGGCTTGGCATATCAGCTTTCATCTACACAGTGAAACAATTATCAATGAAATCACACATTGCATTGTAATGTGGAATGAATATTTTTAACTAGAAGTAACAATTTAGGTATGCACGTTAGCACAAGTATGACAGAACAACCATGGATACCTTCCAACAGAAAGGCACACTGGGTTAAGCAGTACCACAGACTCCATTGAAGTCACCGCAACAATTTAAAATATTACCTTTTGGCAAACGGCAAAGTAAAATGGTTAGGAAAGGGTTGTTGAATAAGATAGTTAAAATGATCACTACAAGGCAGGCAGCAAAGAGTTCTTCTTTCACTCTTACACTCTGACAGAAAGTCACTTACAATGTAAGAAATCAAGGCAAGAATCCCAATTTTCAAAACACTGATTACCTGCACACAAATATTTTTAGTCTGGGATACATAAGGGAGAAGAGAACCAAATCCGATTAAAGATTTCCCCCAAAACTTTCACCTAACAAAATATCATCCTCTGTGTGACAAGCGATGCCTTTATTATGTTGTCACCCGGTTGCGAAATTGGATTGTGTCAACTTTTATATTTTGGCCAACATATTCATATAATTGCCAAAAAGTTGTAAAATGGGAAGTCAACTCATTGGTGAGGGTCAGGATAGTGGCATTCTGTTCAGGAGACTTGACCCTCCACAAGAAAGTATGAGCTCCACTAGGCTCGAATCGCAAGAGAACATCACAGACACGTGGTGACACCAATAGGGAATGCTTGCAAACACAGAATACAAACAGCATAGAACTACAACAGCACCAAAACAAGGCTCCCCTCAAACAAGTTCCCAAAATGGAGAGGACATCCACATAAAATTTTTACAACTGACCTCACGTTGCTGAAGTCAGGGAAGCTTTCATGCCGGTAAACCAATGGAGTCCCAGGAAGCATCCTGGGAGCCTGTGCAGATCAACCGACACAAGTATTTAGAGACATCTTTAATCTCTCCCCATTACTGGCCGAACCCACCCCCCACCCCCCCCATCATACCAGTACCAAAGAAAAGACATTGAAAATTGCTTGTTACTAAGATAACCTCTCTTTCAACATCAATAAAACAAAGACTTCAGAGAGGTGACAAAGTCCACATCCCTGCCAATTATAAATATATTAACATTTATATTGCTGAAATCATTAAAAATAGCTTCAAGTTTTTAAGAATAAATATCTCCAATGACCATACCTGGGACAAGCACATTGACACAATGACTAAGAAAGTGTACCAACTTTACTTTCTTAGAAGACGATGGAAGCTCAGCGTCCCCATCCTGTCTTTCACCAACTTTTACAGGTACACTATCAAAAACAGACTTACTGAAGGCATCATAGCGCAGTGCAGGAGCTGCTCTGTTCAAGGCTGGAAGAACCTACAGAAGGTAATGAATGCAGCTCAGAACATCAAGAACACTTCCCTCCCCTCCATCTACATCTGCCATCGAAGTCAGTCCACGTACTGAAAGGCCCAAGAACCATCACACCACTGGCACACACTCTTTTCCCTCCTCCTTTTGGGAGAAAGCTTAAGACCGGAAAAAAAACATGCACAAAAGGACTCAAGGACAATTTCATCCCTGCAGTCATCAGGTTCATGAATGAACCTCATCACCATTCCATTAAGTTTCTCTTGCTTGGTGTTAAGTAAGTTATAGAGTTAAAATATTGTATATATATTTTTAGTAAGTTAGTTATTGACTGGTACAGGGCCCCACACATTTACAGAGAACAATTGTGCTCAGAGAGAGTGTTCATTCTTGGAGGTGATGCATCTGGAAAGCAGAACCATAATGGAACAAGTGTTCTTAATTGAAATTCAAGTACCAGAAGTGGTTCTTAAAGGCAATTAAGCATCTTGAACAGAGATGTGGTCAGAGGCTGTTATGGATATGGAGTGGTTTTGGAAAAGGCAAGAAGTTTTGCAGAAATGAAATCAAAATTGTTAAGGATTCCAGTACATGGTCATGTGGTTTCCAAGAAATGGGATTGACCTCATTGATTATGTAAATGTCACATTATTTGGAGAAATACATTATCAAATTCAGACATTTTTGGATCAGTTCAGAGGTCAAGGCCCCGTAATACACACAGGAGTTGGAACCTTGTGAAAGACTGGGTTGGATTGCAGTAACCAGAATAAGTGCTGTTATGTGTTACTCCCAATAAAATGGGAATACAGAAAATAAGTTAATTTCAAAAGGAAAACCACTTTCCAACTGCTCTCGAAAATAAAGAGCGCAGCCTCATCGTGGAAGAAAAGAAAACTGAAGAAGAAAAAAACTTGACCTGGAAAGACAGGACTTGCATTATCCTTATCACAGGAGATTCAGCACAAATGGCATTTAAATAAGTAAGACCACTTCTCATTTGTGCCCAGAAGATGGTCACTCCTGTTTGAAGAATATCTCGATGAAAGACAGCTCATCAAGAGAATCGGGACTTAAAAGAGATCTGAAAATATAATGTTTAAACATGCTTCATAATTAATTCTGAACTGCGTTTTAAAAGGATCCTGAAGTCAACAAGATATTTGAAACTGGACTTTTAAAAGTGACTTTTTCAGAATCAAGTTTAAACTATGAAGGTTTTAGACTTTAATACTCACACACGCGCGTATAGTTGGGTTAAATTTTAAGTTAAGTTTAGAGATAAGTAAGAAATGTTATGTTATTAATGATTTAATAAAAACCATTCTTTTGAACCTGAATTTGTATCTGAATTTTCCATTTCTGTTCCTTTGTTAGTACTAATAAGGGTTTATTAGTTCATAACACGTTGTAATCCTCCACTCTAAAAAAAATTGTGTTCCCTACAAGGCTGTGTGTAATGCTGGAGAAACCCACTGTTCTGCACATAGATGAATTCTTTCCACCGTGCTTGGTATTTTGTAACAAATGAACTTGTTCTCAAAAAAACAAGATCTAACAAGTTATGACTTGTGGATAAAGGAAATCAAATTTGCCCATCTTTCACAGTGACCTCCATGTTCACATTTTATACTGAAGTTTGAATTGATCTAAATTCTAAACCCACATAAAGCATATTATAAACTCAAAATCAAATACAGTACATTGATTCTACCTTCTTGTCTCCCTCTGTAGGTTGCAATTAAATCAAACCAAAAATTCTGCTTTGAAGTTTTCCACATGGACCTGCTGAAATGGAGGTTTTAAAAATAAAAGCTACCACAACAATCATCAAATATTTGTTTATTTCTTGCAATTTTAGATCCATAATCAATAATACTTAAGAGGATTTTATAAAAACATCTGCAGACAATTCTGATTGATACACAAATGTAATCAATATAGCAAATGGCTTTTTCCTTTGGAAAGCTTAATAACATTAAGCCGAAAGCATAAAAATCCCGTCACGTTGGACCTGTCCTTTTGGTCATTGAATATGATTCCAAAAGGTGGACAGCCACTTCCATTGGCATGTCCACGTGATGTGGATGGCATGGTTAGCACAAGGCCACTGCAATGCCATCGACCTGGGTTAGGATCCCACACTATCTTTAAGGAGCTTTTACTTTCACCCATTGTCTGCATAGGTTTCCTTCAGGTGCTCCCGTTTCCTCCCACCCTCCAAAAACATATGGGGTTCGGAGGTCAATTGGTGTATTTGCCCAGCACGAGATCTTGGGCCAGAAGGGCCTGTTACCGTGCCATATCTCCAAATTAAAATAAACTTATATTATGGTCATTCATGGATGCCACAATCTTGCAGCACAGAGACTATTGGAAATGTAGCAGTGAAACCAATCAACAGAAAATAGCATGCTTGATGTCACTGTATAAAGACACACATTTTTCAGACACCACATGAACTCTGCAGCTGTTGAAACACCTTGACAGGTAAAAGCAATTGTAAGTATTAGGGGATCCATCTTTGTCTGATTCCTTGGCAAATAATGAGGAAACTAGAGGAATTCAGCAGGTCAGGTAAGACCCACGAGTAGAAATGGTCAATCAACGTTTTGGGTTGGGACCCTTCATGGAGACTATGATCCCCATCTTCAGAGAATATTCCACAGGCAACTTCGCAAACTTCGAGTACAGCCCAGATTAATCCCATTTTTGAATGTCTTCTGCCTTCTTGCCAGGTAAAGTGGGGGGGAAATGGGAGGGTTGGGGATTATTCCATCAGATGGCACCAATTGTGTGATGCTCCATGACCTATGACCCATGACCTATGACCTATTGGAGAGGAGTATTTTCTGCTCCCATCTTCTAATACCTGGGCCAAAAAAGCAATAAATTGAATCACCAGTTCGATTGAGACAAGAGATGCCACCAATACTCGTGATTGTGTTTTCAAGTTTGCTGTTCCTGTGCCAAGTTTAACATCCATCCTGTACTAAGATTCTCAATGTTAATCAAAACAGGTCCTGACATCTCCATTATGCTCTGGAGAAACTGATGTAAATTCCGACACAGAAATATCATGGTGCACATTCTGCCATATTTGACCGTAGCCTCACGTACTGCAAGTTGAGCCCATCTGCACAGGAACAAATAAGAGCAAAAACTAACTTTGATGCAATCACCTTCCATGGTTCTAACCACACCATGTATTCCATCTCGGCAGAATACAATCAGATGGCATCAACGTAGACTTCATTTTCCATCAACTCCCTCCCTGCTCACTCTCTCATCCCTGTTTCCCTTCCTCCAGCTCCCCACCCCTTTCCCTTCTCTCTCCTCTCCTATCAGGAAAGGGCTAACTTTGCTCTCTTACCCTATCACTTCTCAGTTTCTTTCTCTTCCACCCTCCCAAGGTTCCTGGAAGTTGCAATTTGCAAAGCAAGTGTTATAAGCACAGAAATTATTAGAATCCTTCAGTACCACCTGAAGAACATTTACAATGTGATGACATTTCTAGACCATTATCTCTTCATTCCCTTTTTCTTTGGCAGCTGTTTGTGATTGAGGATGCCTTGCTTCAATTCCAGTGTCCTGGGATCTGATGTGGCCTGAGGCCAGTGGGAGATCCACAGTCTTGCATATATTGGGCAGGAGGTGGCTGACAGGGTGGACAAGAGGGTAGTTTGTGAGACAATGTGTTTATTCTGCCACTTACTCAGGGCTTCTGCCTGCTCCCGTGATAATAAGATAACATCCAGAATGCTTCTTCTCCATGTTGGGCTGTTATGAGCCAGAGGGAACGGTGCACTTCTTGAAAGAAGCATTGTACACATCCTTGAATCTTTACCTCTGTTCACCAAGTGATCACTTGGCTACTTATATTATCACTGGCAATCCCTTAATGTGAAGGTGCTCATTCACAGTTTTCTGATGGACCTTGAGATGACTTCAGTTGCTTTCTCTTTGACCACAATGACTACTGCCCTGTCGCACTCACGTCTACCGCCATGAAGTCTTCGAGAGGCTCATCATGGGGCACATGAGGATCCAGCTACCCCCAACTCTGGACCCCCTGCAGTTTACATATAGATCCAACCGCTCTGCAAAAGATGCCATTGCCACCGCCCTCATCCTGCTGGGTCTAAACACCTCCCTCAGCAATTGGATTCTTGACTTCCTGTTGGGGAGACCTGAAACAGTCCAGATCGGTAATAGCACTTCCAAGACCATCACACTGAGCACGGGGCCCCCCAGGGCTGCGTGCTTAGTCCACTGATGTTCACCCTGCTGACTCCTGACTGTGCAGCAAAACACAGCTCGAATCATATCAAGTTCACTGATGACATGACGGGGGTGGGCCTCATTAGTAAGAATGGTGAGTCAGTGTACAGAGATGAAGTCCAGTTGCTAACAGATTGGTGCAGAGCCAACAACTGTATCTGAACATTCATAAAGCAAAAGAGATGGTTGTCGATTTGAGGGCCCAGGGGGACCACGCTCCCCTGACCATTGACAGCTCTACCGTTAAGGTCATCAAGAGTATCAATTCCTGGTCCCTTAACACCAGCTCCATAGCCAGGAAGGCCCAGCTATGCCTCTACTTCCTGTGAAGGCTGAAGAAAATTCATCTCCCACCCTCCATCCTCACTACATTCTGCAGAGGATGTATTGAGACCATCCTGTGCAACTGCGTCCCCGCCTGGTTCAGAAGCTTGTACCTCCTCGGACCACAAGACTCTGCAGGGGATAGTGAAGTCAGTGGAAAAGATCATTAGGGGCTCTCTTCCTACCATGATGCACGCGGGAAGCAATAAACATTGTGAAGGAGTCCACACGCCCCTCATGTAAACTGTTCTCCCTTCTGCCATCTGGTAGGAGGTACTGTAGCACTCGGGCCCTTGCGTCCTGATTGGGCAACAGATTTTCCCCCAAGCTTGAATTCCCAAAACGTATGTGGATAGTGTATCGTGGAGTTTTATTGTATATTTCTTAATATTTTAACTTCTATTTTAGACTTGTATTTATACAAATTTGCTCTGTTGTCCTGGAGAAATGTTATCTCACCTTTACCGTGCAATGCATGGTATGAACGAGAAATAAAGGTAACTTGACACATCTCTCCATAAAAATTTCAGATACTCCCACGTACATGAATTATCTTGCTCGTGTCCAAGCCTATGACGTAATTCAATGTGGGCAATTCTTGCTGCAAAGCAGGGGCCTAGAACCCCCAACAATAGTCACAGAAGAACCTCTAAAAAGATACATTCACACAATCATAGTTTTAGAATTGAAAACTCTAGCTCCATCTAGTGGTTGCCCATTTGTTTAGACAAATATTTTATCCTTGTTGGCTTTTATTGTGGCTTAAGGTGGATCGCAGTTAATCAGTCTCCTCTGAATAATGAGAATCTCTGTAACCTCATCATATTGAATACAGTAGGCCCTTTCAAACTGCCTTGTAAAATGGGGTTTACCGGGCAATTTGCACGGTTAGTGACCCGATACATGGCGAATTGAAAGGGTTCAACCGGGTCAACATGGTCAGAACCCAACCTGGTCACTGACTTACGGCGGAAGTGGTCATGGAATCTAGTAAAACTTACCCGGGCGCCCTGCTCCAGCGTTTTGGAAAGGAAAATGGCTGACCCAGTTACTCTGGAGTGCTTGTGCATGCGACACAGGGAAATCCTTGGCTGAAGTGTCGCTGCAGCGATCGGGGGTGGGGGAAAAGACTACTGCAGCGATCGGGGGGGGGAAAGGTTGCTGCAGCAATTGGGAATTGCACGGTTATCCCCCTTGCAGCTGAATACCTAATTACCTAAATGTGCCCAGAGCGCCTCTGAGGTGCCGATACCAACCCTCCTCGGGGAGGGATAATCGGCAGAGCCCAGTGCTCCGCGCGACAAACCTGAATGTGCAGCTGCTTTGGGATGGGCTGATGACCCAACTCCCCACTGCCTCACAGCTGGGGAGTGTAGGTGGCAGGGGCCGCCGGGACCAGGGCAGGGCAGGGGCGGCCGGCTGGCCACTCTGGCACCTTGTTGGTCTCTTCGGGCCCGCTCTCTGTGGCTCAAAATGCGGCAGAGCAATGGCAATCTTTCCTACCCATAATCCCCCACACAGCAGGAACTGTTCTGGGAAACAGAGCAGTTCCACATGCGTGGGGGATTATGGGTAGGGAAGATGGCCATTGCTATGCCACATATTTATGACTGCTGCTGCACCAGTCAATCAGATCTGGAGGGTGCTATGAGGCACCTCTGGATATGAATAGGATGCTGGAGCAGCCTTTTAGGGTTGCTGTCTGAAAGGTGAGTTCTTAGTTTTCAATTCGCTCTTGTCGCTGGCCTCAAGGCAGAAGGTTCACTTGAAATGGTTGATAACCAAATCCTTAATTTACTAATACTAGCACTGTATTTGGAACACAGGGTTTCAGGGTGTCAAAAACAAAGCTGAAACAGTTTTGAAGATGTTATTAACCAATGCTCCAGTAAAACACAGTGGCGTGATACATTTTGGCCATTTACTGCATTTGCTTATCGAATCCTGAAAAGAACTAAGTTTTCTTAAGCTGCTTTTGCATCAAGCTCGAGATGCACAAGTCATTACAGAAAAGGAAGCAACTGATTAAATATCACAGATAGAGTGAGGGTATATTGCTTTGTTCATCCCCAATAATAGCGACGTGTGCGTTATGATAGGATCAACACATTGTCTGTAACTTCCAAAATGTATTGAATTAAAGTACAGACTGGCGTCCAGTACTTCTGGTGAGCGAGTGACGCGTCATTCACCGTGTCATCATGAGGGCAACATCCCCCTTTAAATCGTCAGGTTGATGATTTATCAGGTAGGTCTGGCTGCAATTTAATGGGTGCATCTAGCACCCATGTCCCAGGGTTGCAGGAGGGCTACCCGGGTGATGCAATTTAAAAGCACCTAAATAGACCTATTTTAATGAGCACTGAAAATTTTAAAATTGAGAATTAATGAGCCTGTGTGGTTTAGCCCAAGGAGAATGAATTTTACTTGAAAGGCAAATACAATAAATTAAGAGGCCTATGTATTTTGAATTAAATTTGATTAAATTAATCAACCAAATTCAGCCTAGTTGAGTTGACAGGAAAGTTTATGTTCTTAATGCTCTCATTGTTCAGAGGTTTTTTTGCTACTCAGGAGGTTATTGACTATATGTGAGGTAAACTTCATAAACCAAATAAAAATAAAGGGGAGGAAAGGAGTTATCTATATTAAAGAAAAAGAAGTCCTCTCCTGCTAAGAAGTGAGCCGTCTGGTTGTACTTGTTCACTGCCATTGTTGCAGGGAGTGATGTGTGGCAGCAAAAGGCCAAGGACTTGAGACAGTGAGAGACTGGCAAATTTTGTAGTTTCAAAGGGCAGAGAAAACCTCCGCCCATGAAGGCCTGCTGGCGACCCACCTAGACTTCAGTAATAATTTGCCTTGTACCTAAATCACTTCCAAACGTTTAAATTACAAAACACAATCCAAAGAAGCAGCTTCGTCATTTCAAATGATCAAAAAGTGAAAAAGCTGCAGATGGCGGAAATCTGAAATAAATACAATTTCAAAATTCTGAAAATACTTGGCAGCATGAAGAGTGGACGACCAGAAAACATGATCAAGTTGGATGGCACCACTCTAACTGGATTCCACATTCAGAGAATGGCTATGGCCAAGTGCTAGAAGATGGGACCAATATGGAAGGGTAATGAGGCCAAATGGCTCAGTTCAATGATGTATGACTCTTTGATACTGAATGATTAATTATTGCTACATCACCCTCCATAACTGAATATGTGAGGGTTCTCTGCAGATCCAGCTGACGAGAACATGCACATTGAAAATTCATGCCAAACTATATGCCAATGTCAAGGTAAGTGAACATCAATTTCAATCTAGAGTTCTGCTTGCTGATTTACTTAAAAGTGTTCCATTAAAACTGAAGCACATCACTGAGAGCTCAAGGTACTTAAATGATAAATGTACATTATATTCTTTCAAAATACCCATGCATTATTACAAATTGTAGTTCAAATTATCTTTACAAACAACAGTGGAAACATGATCTGGAACTTTAATGCAAATCTGTGAAATTGAAAACTCACCTCATCTTAAACAGACAAACTGGAGGGCAATTGAAAGCTTGGTTGAATGATGCACCAACAACCTCGCACTCAATGTCACCAAAACCAAGGAGCTGACTGTGGACTTCAGGAAGGGGAAAACCAGAGGTGTGCTCTCCCGTGATTATTACGGGGAAATTTCAGGTGGAGAGGGTGTGCAAATTTAAATTTCTGGGAGTCACTATTTCGGAGGATCTTTCCTGGATCCCACACACTAATGACGCCGTGAAGAAAGCACGTCAGCACCTCTACATTCTCAGGAGGTTGCAGAGGTTTGGTGTGACATCAAAACTCTTGGAAAACCTCTACAGATGTGATGGGGAAAGTGTGTTGGGTGGACACAGCCCAGTACATCACAGGCAAAACTCTCTCCACCATTGAGAAAATCTATGTGAAACAATGTGCTCAGAGAGCAGCAGCAATCATCAAGGAGCCAGACCACCCAGGGTATGCTCTGTTCTCACTGCTGCCCACTAGACTCATACCACTAGGGTCAGGAACAGTTGCCACCCCTTCACTTTCAGACTCCTCAACAGCAAACTCAAATCAGTCTCATTTAAGGACTCTTGCAATATACATTATTTATTATTGAATATTAATTGCACAGTTTGTTTGCACTTCATACTTGTTTCCATTTCTTTCTTTTGTACGCACATCTTTTCTGAAGTACAATTTCTTGTTCCCGCAACCGATTAAGTAGAAATTCAGTCAGGCCCGCAGGTTGTATGTGATGTCATGTTTGTACTCTTGTCAATAAATCTGAACTTTGAACAAGCAGTTGAGCAGGTTTGAAAAATTTGGATGGTGAGCTGTCTTAAGGAAAACCCAAATCTTAAGTATGTGTCAAGTGGAGGACTCAGCATAAGGGAGTAAGTGGAAGGTCCTTTCCTTTAAAAATGTCAGTATCCTATTGGGCTGTCAAAGGAGTTCATTACTCGACTGTCATCCATTCAACCCAACACAATCTATAGCAGAATATATACTCCAGAAGTCAATGCCAGAAAATAATTCCAACACCATTTGAGAAAGGTGTGGCTCTGATCAATGGAAATCTACAGGTTGTTATTGCTCTCCAATTTCAAGAGGTCATAAGATCATGATGTACAATCATCAAGGTTATTCGATTACATTAAGATTGCTCTCCAAAAATTGATTAATATCCCTATGAATGTCAATAGCATGGAGTGTTGCAGCAGTGCGGTGTGTCCCTTTCAGAACACCAAGGATGGGAATATGGTGAACAAGGAATTCACTGAAGCAAGAAAAAGATGCTGCTTGGAATCCTGAAATGATCACAAGGCTACATATATTAAGTAAATGATATCAGTAAAACAAACAGCAGGTCAGTATCAACTTGGGAGAGTAATTGAACTGTAATTCATCTTTTAGTTAGCAGTGACCTGCAGAGCTCGTCACGAAATACAACTCAATGTCACATGGAAAATCCAAGAAACTTCTTGCTTCTCAGATTGTACACATGCCAGAATACAAAGAGCTAACAGTGAAAAGGCACTTATTAATTAACTAAGCTGGGAAAGCAAATGAAATAAAATTCAAAGTTTAGATTTATTGTCAGAGAACATGTACAACTCTGAGATTGTTTCTCCTGTGGGCCAGGTACATTTTCTGGTCTTCAGTAGTGCAAAAATCTGGACTTCTCAAAAAAGATATGTATTTAAAAGAAATGCAAACAAACTGACTGCACAAAACAGAAGATAAATATTCATTATTAAATAATGAGCAAACTAAGAGTCCTTAAATGACTCTGCCTGTTTGATATTTAGGAGTCTGTTGGTACAGTCTGTTCTTGTACCTCGTGGTTCGTGTCCTGAGGCACCTATACCTCTTTACTGATGGCAGCACCAAGAACAGAGCTTGTCCTGGGTCGTGTGGACCCTTGATGCTTGCTGCTGTTCTCCGACAGCAGCGTTCCGTATAGATTTTCTCGACTGTGGCGAGAGCTTTGCCTGTAATATAATGGGCTGCATCCACTACCTTTTGCAGGGCTTTCCACTCAGAGGTATTTATGTCCCCATACCAGGCCATGATGCAGTTGGTCAGCACACTTTCCACTACAGTGAAGCCCATGCATCCACAGAGAGAACGTACAAACTCCTTAGAGAAAGTGCAGGATTCGAACCCCAGTCCCGATCGCTGGTGCTGTAACAGCATTATGTTTATCGCCATGCTAACTGTGCAGGTCATATCCATAATTGGTGTTATTCCTGTTTAAAACCTGAAAAAAAATTCTGTCCACTATTGAGTATTAAGTTGCATAGAAATTGGTTTTTCTTTAATTCTAGTCATAGATGTTAATTATGTTGTGTCAACTATTCTTGAATATATATCACAGTACAATTGAATAAAAGAGTGATGTGAAGTTGGAGTTCCATCATATCCACAGGTCTTCTCATGCATCTTATTCAAGTTATTAACATTCAACAGCATTGCAGAGGAATACAAAGAATATGCCACATGTTACTTTTTACAACACATCTGTATCGTGTTCGCACATTTGGCATCACAAAGAATTATGGAGCATGAACGTTACTATGAATGGGCTGTTTATCGGGACAGAATGTTAATTAAAGCCAGATCCAACTGATTTTCAACAAGCAGCTGGAAGACTTCATGTTGTTTGATTTCTGTTCATATTCAATTCAGTTCTATTTCCCTCCCATTGATTTTATCAAGGCAGCTATTTCAGTAGTATTGCTGAATCCAACTGGTCAGCTTTGCAGATTCAAACTGTACCATATATTTAAGATACCTCTAGAATATTTAAATCCAAGAAAAAAAAATGAACTGATTTTGGACTGGAACTGTTTTTGGGGTTCTATTGGGCTTGGGAGTAGATGAATTGATTGACCAATAAGTAACTCTGGAATTCTTTCAGTACATAAAAAAAAATTAAATCATCAACCTAGCAGTGTCCTGTTGGCAGTTTATTTAAAATTGGACTCTTAAAACTACTGACAGCACATCCTACACTATTTGAGTACAAGCTCTTTGAGTTTCCTCATAATAATCTGCCCATCAGCAAGCATTATCCAACCATAAAATAATGAGGGTGCTCCATCCCTCCAAACCGGTCCATCAACCTGAAAGAATTACAGTGCCAATAGGAGCAGGAAGTTAATGCTTCTCAAAATCAACCAAATTACTGAAATTTCTCTTAATGCATCCAAAAATTTCTTTTTGGATACGATCATTAAAAAATGCTCAAAATGCTTCTCCTTCAACAAATTTTTCTGCTTATTCTTCACCAAATTAGTCCAAGAGCAAATAATAATGTCCATTTTGCTTCATGATAATTAATCACATTCTTGGCGATTAATAATACTTGTTTTGACAAAGTTCAGCCTGTACTTCCCGAAAACCTCGTGCTAAAATTAACAATCATTACTGATTACAACTATCATCTAGCCTGTGTAACACATGTTGTTTATTACCAGCCGAAGCCTTAAATGATCAGAGAGCCTCAGAATTCAATTAAATTGATCTAAAAACACTATTCTTACCTCGTTAATTAAGAACATTTACTGGCATCTTTTCTCAGCACAGGCTGGAAACACCTGTGAACTGAGCTTTCCTGTACATCCTGACGACTGAGGGCTGAGTAGTGTTTGTAAAGTATGACACACCTTGAATAAGCGATGTATGATAAGAAAAATTGCACGCAAAGTGACAGGGAACAGAAGGCAAAAAGCAGAATGTTTGAACTACAAACCTCAGCATTTCAAATAAATCCACGTTGAGCAAAAACATGAATTAATAGTTTAAAATATGCTATTATTTAGAGTCGTGACTTTAAATAATGACATATTGCGGAGTGCTGAAGAAAGATTATGCTTACAATGAGGATGGGTCGGTGATAATCAAGGTAAAGCGTAAGAAGCCATCTCTAAGGTGCAAGATAATTCTGTAATGGTGATAATAATGTTCAGCAAAATGAGCTCAGGTTCTGGTCCTTCTGGGGTTTAGTATGGTCGAGTCCTGGACTGCCTACAGAGGGAATTTTAGGCATGTTCCAAAATCCTAGAGTCATCGACTGGGCCAGATAGCATGGAAATGCACGTACACAATTACCTCTTGTTGCTCTCCATTTGGCATCCGTGCCATACTTCAGCTGTACTGTAGGTGGAACTCTTGCTGAGATGTCAAAGATGAAGGGGAAGGTTTTCAAAATAAACTTTGATTCTGAATCATGTTTAAGTATTCTCAAAAGTCAGGAAATCATTCAATAAAAAAATTAAGGGTCGAAAGCAGCGTTGCTGAACTACAGAGCAAGGAATCCCACAAACCTCCAAGAAAACATTTCTCTGAGATGCAGAATTGAAGTCACATTCACAAAGCTTATTTAGGTAATGGAAGAGCCGCTCCAGTGACATAACAATGGACAAGGCCCATAATTTTTGATTAGCAGGCAACCTCCAGAGATGTTTTTGAGGGCAATAAAAGAAACTGTGGAGAGATCTGCACTTCACTAGTATACAAGGACAACTTCAACTGGTTTTCTGACATCCTATCAAAAAAAATGTTGCCACCATTACTCCTTAATCTAGACCAATAGCAATGTGCCTGAAGTAGTTCCAAAAACCTTTCAGCTCTATCGTGACATTACGGCAGCAATCCTCTACCATCTCATGTCAGCAGTTGTCAATGGGCAATACAGGATAATCTTGACAACAATGTCCACATCACAAAATTATGAAGAGCCCAAAGAGAAAATTATTTTAATATTTTGAATAGAAATTCTAGGAGATGAGGTAATTAATGTAATTATTGCTACATTAGCCCAATGAGTACAGCTTGTTGACACAACAATGGTCGACTAGGCCAATTCTGCTGCGTAAATGGAGTCAGGAGCTATAAATACAAAGGCAGTCAAAGAAACTTCTGTGCATCTGGTCAAATATTGCAAGTTTAATAGTGAATGCAAAGATATAATATTACATTTCTATGCATGGAAGCACCATTACTTTTACATGGGATGATATCTTTTTCTATTGATAGACATGATGAGAACAAGTGATCACAAAAGACATGTGGTTGGTAGAAATCCTTCACCGTGGTTTGGGGAAAATTTAGATTTTAAATTTAAATTTAGGGAAATAGCACAGTAACAGGTCCTTCCAGCCCACAAAACACTGCTACCCAAATAACTTTCAAGCCCTTTACATTTTGAAGGGTGGGAGGAAACTGGAGAACCCGTAGGAAACCCACACAGACACGAGGAGAGCATACAAACATGTTACAGATAGTGCCTGATTCAAACCTGGGTCACTGGTGCTGTTACAACGTTGCCTTAACCATTACGCTAACCGTACCACCCTACCTTAACTGCACTGTTAGCTTAGTTAGCCTTTGAGGCATTAAATCTCTAAGAGAACAGTTCAAAGCAAGTTGACTGCCATGCACTATCAGGCATGAAAGATAATGTGGACTAGGCTCTCACTTCTCCAATGACTCGCTCAATTCTTACGAAATGCACTTAAAAATAAAACAGAAATAGAAATTGCTCAAAAATGTCAACAGGTCAAGCATCATTGTGGAAAGAAAAACAGATGATATTAAGGGGTCAGCAGACCTTCGTCTTCCAGCTTCTGCAGGTGTTTTTTTATATTTTCGATTACTGTTTCTATAATTTCCTGTCTATGCCAGTCACAGGAGTAGCACTTCCTACAAGGATTTGACCCAAAGTGTTGGCTGTTCATTTTTCTCCATGGATGAGGTCTGACCCATCAGTAGTGGCTCCAGCAGTAGTTCATTTTATTTGATCTTCCAGTACAGCAGCTCTGAAGTCCAAAATCAGAATCTATCATGAAATCGGTTTTCAAAATGACATTCCCCAAACCCACTGCGTATCCACCTCAACAGGAATATGGGGCTATCATTCCTGGGGATCTTCAAGTATTGTTTTGGTAATGGCCACAATTTAATTCCCACGTTATCAACATCGCTCTATTCATCACTTTAACTTCTGATATTTATTGTATGAGAGCAGATGCAACAAAACATTCAAACTCTCCCCCCGCCCCCCCCCCACCCCAATTCCCAGGCTTTATTTCCACTATCTTCTAAATATGTCAATTAAACTCACACACCACCTTTGCTTTCTTCCTTTCTGAAACTATTCAGGGTCTAATCTCTCATCTGTTTTTTTTCTCTGGGGGAGGGGAATTAAAATCACCGAAGCATGTTATTATGCCTTTCAAAAAAAAAATGATCTGAAAAACTGAAATTAATCCTCATTTTCTGCATAGAATGATTTTTTAATTTTTTCTACTTGACAACAAATATAATTATCGTGGAATTATGGTTAGCACCAGAGATTGGTCATGAAATTTGCTGGATCAGGATACACGTTAAACCAGTTCATTAGGAAGGCAATGCACCTCCACCATGTCTACCCCACACACAACTCCTGTCTCCCACTATATGAATGATTTCATATGCTCGGGGCTTTCATCTAATGACTGCCTTGCTCATGTTAATAGTGGTTCTGTTGCAGCTGCAATAATGGCAGTGTTGCTGCTGGTACAAATCCAGAAGGAGCTGGAGACACATTTTTCCAACTGATTAGCAGGCAACCTCCAAAGATGTTTTTGAGGGCAATAAAAGAAACTGTGGAGAGATCTGCACTTCACTAGTGCCCGAGAGCCTCGTTTGGTTCAACCCAGCCGTAGAATCAAGATGGTGGTTCTTTTCTTTACATTGGAGAATCCAGGGTGGTCCGTGCCCAAGATGGCAGAACACCTGCTTGACAGCCAGGTGTCAAGGGTTGAGGAGAAGAGGAGGATTGATCCAGGGCAGAAGATGGAAGAACACCCTCTGGCCAAGAAGGAGAAGCCTGGGAGTGGACCCAAAGTATAGGTGACCACAGCAGCAGACCACAGAGGTACTCAGCAACCAAAGATCTCATACCAGGCTTCAGGCTGCTATAGACTAGCTCATGGGAACACAACTGGGATATGTGAGAGTGATGGTGGTGAGCAGGGATCCCAGGGGCCAAGGTGGGAGTCTTAGACGCCTGGATCAAGCAAGAGGTTATGGGAGCACAAGAGGTAGTAGCATAAATGGTAGAATCTGAAGGGATGCTCCTTTGCTTCTCTTTCATTCTTGGTAGGGGAGATTAGTGGTGCCTCAATGTGTGCCTTCACAGGTAAACACATAGTAATAGAATCTTGAACAGACACGCATAAAATATATTCTGGACACTATGATATTGTGGGAGAAGATTTAGATTTCAGATTTATTGTCAGAGTACAAACATGACATTACGTACAATCCTGAGATTCTTTTTCCTGCCGGTGAGGCAGGAGTACAACTTATTGGTAATGCAAAATAAAACACTACATGTAAACAGATAAAGAAATGTAAACAAACTGAGCAATACAGGGAGAATTTAAAAAATAAATAAGGTGCAAAAGAAAGAGTCATTAAATGAGATCCTGAGTTTGCTGTTGAGGAGTCTGATGGTGGAGAGGTAGCAGCTGTCCCTGAACCTGATGGTGTGAGTCTTGTGGCACCTAAACCTCTTTCCTGATGGCAGCAGCAAGAAGAGAGCATGAGCTGATAATGTAGATCCTTGATGATTGCTGCTGCTCTCCAACGGCAGCTTTCCCTGAAGATTTTCTTGATGGTGGGACAGGTTTGGCCTGTGATATCCCAGGCTGTATCCACTACCTTTTCCAGACCTTTATGCTCAAGTGCATTGGTGTCCCCATTCCAGATCGTGATGCAGCCGATCAGCACACTTTTTTAACCACACATCGACAGAGTCATACCAAACCTCCGCGAACTCCTGAAGAAGTAGAGGCACTGACGTGCTTTCTTCACGATGCCATTGGTGTGTTGGGTCAAGGAAAGATCCCACCCACCCCCCGCCAAGATCCTGACTGCCAAGAACTTGAATTTGTTTACCTCTGATCACATCTGGTTTTCCCTTTCTGAAATCAACAATCAACTCCTTGGTTTTGGTGTTATTGAGTGCACGATTGTTATTGGTGCACCATTTAGCCTTTTTCAATCCATCTCTTGTATACTGACTCATTTTCCTTTTTTATGCAACCCACCTATTGTCAGCAAATTTGTAGATAAGGTTATTGTCCTACTGAGCTGCACAATCATAGGGTGCATAGTGAATACAGCAGGGGCTAAGAACGCAGCCCGGTGGTGCTCCGATTCTGATGAAGATTGTGGAGGAGATGTGGAAATGTATTTAAATTCAGCTAGTCACTACCAACAGTAAAGAATCCATTATTTCAGGTGTCATTGAGGATCAAATGCTCTCCTTTATTTTGACCAGAATGCTATGGGCTCTCACAAATCTTCCTAAGTTTATTTTACCACACTGTATTGACCTTTAACTACCCTCCTCGATTACATATATAAATCTCGAAATTGTGGTTGAATCCTTGAATCTATCGACGGGACAGAGATTCTGGCTGTCATACAATACAAAAATATAGAAAGATCTTGAGATTAAATTGAAATGGTAGATGGATTACCTATGGATACCATGCCACCAGGTGGATAAACACGATAAGGCCTCTGGAGGTTAGGACAGTATTTCTCTGTCTGTGGTCAAAGGACTACTGATGGTCTGTAGCTTTGCATCATTCGATCGCCAATTAAGTAAAATATTACTGATATAATAAACATGCAAAACAAAGATGTAAATTTAACAACAAAAGTTGAAAATTCTCAAACAAAATTCCCACCAAAACAAAATCCGACCAATGGGCAACTGAAGGTCTATGGGCTTGTGTGTAGGTGGTCCACAGAAAGAAATATTTAAGGTGGTCTTTGGGTGAAAAAAAATTTGGGAACCAGTGAGTCAGAGCATTCCTTCTGCAGAACAAAGAACTCTTGTTCCAAATCTGGGACTGCATTTCCAAGCTCCCATCCATCGATTAAGAAGCATTTCTCTATTCCATTCATGAGCTCATTAATGTGTAAACACAATAGAATTTAGGGAGTCTAGCATCTGAATATCAGGTCACGTAAGGGAGTTGGACTTGACTTCTGTTCTCTCCGCTTCAACGTTTAATCAAGGGAGAGTCGGGTCATTTAATTCACGTATTGAAATTAAATGGAATAATTCAGAGACCTGTGGGAAAGGTCTCACCATAACCTCAGTAGCAGTTAGTTTGATTACACCTCCACAACCAATAATCAAAGATAAATCTCTTGCCCCTTAGACTGGAGGGACTAAGCATTAAACATGATGGCACGAATTAGCTCTCAAACTAGCCATGCCATAAACCCATTAAAATGTTGACAATTTTGCCTATTTCAGTAAATCTTTCCCCTTTGAAGAACAGATGGCATGAACTGTGCCAGATCGGAACAATACACAATGTCAAGCAAGCCGTGATCAAATGTAATGACACGGTCTCATCCAGCTGAGATCAGCTGGTTCATGTCTGGCACTGTAAAGGAACAGTATGCATAATGCTTTGCAGATAAATAATGACCTGTCCAGCAGTGATTCAATCATCTGAAAAGTTTGCTTCAAGACACATACATTTCCTTGGATCTTGACACAAATATTCTGGACTGTCAGGTCAGTAAACAGAAAAATCAGCTATTTGCCCAATCAAACCTGAACATTTGAGTAAATTAATAATGCAAACTGGTGTTTGCTATGAAATATAAATATGCAATAATACATTTCTAGTGCAATGACATATCACTGAGAGTTCTAACTTCTTTGCACATTGCTTGCTGATTTAGGAATGATATGACTGTATCAGTATTTTATTGACTTTCAGGGTGGTTTTCATTACTTGCCTTGTTCTATTTCAGCTCTCTATAAATCCAACAACATTTTCAAATTTGCGATCGTGTAAAACTTGCCAGGGAATAAAAATAGGAGAGTGAATTCACCCTAGGAAGCAATGGGAAATGGGATACGTCTTAAGTGAAGAGATCATTTTTAAAAAATAGATTGTGTCTCGGATTATTGACATCATCCAAAACAAATTTCACCCTCATTGCTGCTCTGATACTTTGCAAATTGTGTCAATTAAAATGAAGATGACTGCAACAACAGTTTAATCATATAACCAGACAAACACTAAAAATGCTTATATTAATCTCATAACACAATCTTGGAGAAACCATTAAGAGATTCTTCTTTTCAGCGATATCCAGAAGGTGTGGAAATGTGAATCAATGCCAGAGAATATTCAATGCTGAACAATTGAAACATTTTGGAAAGAGTTACAAAAGTTAAGTTTCCTCAAGATCTAAATATTTTTTTAACTTGGAAATATTAAATAAATACTCAAAAGAATTTATTAAAATAGCCCTAGCGGTAGCTAGAAAATGTGCAGAAGTCAGATACATATTTGGGAATGGGTAGAAATAGGTCGATGTGTACCACTTGAAAAGATTACATACAATTTGACATTTTTCAAAAGATTTGGGAATCATATTTACAAACTGTAGGAATTAAGTTGTTAATCGCCCAACCTGAATCTTCCAACTTCTAAAAATTAAGATAGGTTAGACTTTATTTGAAAGTTTTAGTAAGTTTTTATAAATATTATCCAGTTGCTTTTATTTTTCTTTCTTTTTTTCTTTCTTTTCTATCAGGCTGTTGGGGAGGGGAGATTTTCTTTTAAAATCACTAATTTTTTATTTTTTTGTTGTGCAAGGGCCAAGGCAAATGTGTGGGTAATGGAGGATATGGTGGTGGGGTGGGGGGGGAAGTGTCAATTTGAAGGTAGTAGAGATGAAGTCATGGTTTTTTTTTGGCTTCAGCCAGGTAGAGGTCAGTGCACCAGACCACCACAGTGCTGACTTGTCTGCAGGTATGATAGCAATGTTGTAATTAGAGTGGAAGGCAGAGTATTCTGAGGGGGTGAGATTAAAATAAGCTAGGGGAGTGGTGAAGTCAAGATGGTTGATGTCTTGGCAGCAGTTGGAAATATAAGGTTCCAGAGTGGATAGAAGGCCAGAATGAGGAGTCCAGGAAGAGGTTTAAGATGGGAGAAGATGTCTGAAGTGTAGGGTCAAAATTCCTGGTGGAAGGAACGGAGACGGAGTCAATGGAGGAAGAGTTTGGCATCATGGCATGCTCTGAACTCATCGTGATGTGCATGAAGGGGAGGGACGGAAGGTGAGGTCTATAAACAGGACAGAACTTTCTATCTCCAAGAGGGTATGGTCCAAGGGGACGGTAAAGACCAAACAGGCATAGAAGAGGCTCAGTCAAGTAGGCCAGTCACTCGGAACTTTTTTTTAAAGCTATGGCCCCCTTAGCACTCTGTTCAAAGTTTATGGGCCCCCCTTCCCTGTGAAGCAATCAAGTTTAATTAGGGTTTTTTTTTCTAAACTTCTCTCCTGCCAACTGCATAAAACATATTTTATGACTTTAGTCCATAGTCACCCTTAAATCTCCTGTGGCCCCAGAGGTGGGAGCCCTTTGGACCCAATGAGAATGGCTGACGTAGGCCACTGAGACCAAAGTGAGAGTTTGTCAGAGGCCCTGTGGCCTGTCCAGACCAGGGTGATAGTTTGGGTCAGAGACTCAGTCCTGTAGGCCGTCGGTAGTACCTTTCATTGGCCTTGTTGTAATTCTTGGAGTCCTTTATACTCCTGTTTGCATTGTCTTTATTGGTCCTTAAGGATCTGAATGTCAGCCTGTAGTGCCACATTCCAATATCTCAGGTCAATACATACACTCTGCTTTAAATATCTTAGTGTTCTTCTTCAAGTCCGGTTGCATGGGATCATGGTTGGGACCACTTCTTTTTACGTCATATGTTAATGAATTGGATTGCTGAATAAATGGGTTTGTGGCTATAGTTTGCAGAAGATGCAAAGACAGGTGGAGGGGCAGGTAGTGTGGAGTAAAATAGAGAGGCTGCAGAGAGGCCAAGATAGATTAAGAGCACGAGCAAAAAAGTGGCAAATGAAATACAATTTTGGAGAGTGTACAGTCATGCTCTTTGGTAGAAGGAATAAAAGGGCAGATTATTATTTGAATAGGAAGATCATTCAAAATTTGGTAGTCAAAGGGACTTGGGAGTCCTTGTGTAGGATACCCAAACGTTAACCTTCAGGCTGAGACAGTGGTGAAGAAGACAAATGCAATGTTGGCATTCAGATCTATAGGAATAGGATACAAGGACAGGGATGTGATGTTGAAGGTTTATAAGGCACTGGTGAGGCCTCACTTGGAGTACCATGTACAGTTTGGGCTCCATATTTAAGGAAAGATGTGCTGGCATTGGAGAGAGCTCAGGGAAGATTTACAAGAATGATTCCTGCATTAAAGGGTTTAGCATTCGAGGAACATTTGACAGCTTTTGGATTACAGTTCAGAAGAATGAAGGGAGACCTTATAGAAGCGTCAAATGTTGAAAGGCCTGGACAGAGTAGATGTGTTTCCCATGGTAGAGGAGTCAAGGTCAAGAGGGCACAACTTCAAGATTAAAGGGCGCCCAGAGATGCTGAGGAGTTTATTTTGCCAGAGAGGCGAACCTCTGGAACTTGCTACCACGAGCAGGTTGTTGGGTGTATTTAAGGCAAAGATTGCAAGGTATCTGAATAGTCAGGGAACAAGACAGGGAAGTGGGGTAGAGAGGGAGAATGGATTAGCTCATGATGAAATGGCCAAATGGCCTACTTATACTCCTATATTTTATGGCTTCTATTATTATCTCTTCAGAGAACAGAAGACCCTGCATTGGAAGGAACCTTGCATTTCAATTTTTATTGAAACAAAAGTAATGAACATGAACATTACAACATTCCTGTTAATCCAGTCTAAATCCTCACTTAAAATTTGAGCATAAACCATGCTTGCTAATAAGATCCTGAACTGTGCAGGACGTGATCATCAAATCTGATTATTTTCACTCGCCCATTTCAAAACATCACCAAACAGTAATCGAGACGAGCAGATGTTTCTCCTGTCTGACCCAGGGGGACAACATGCAACATCCTTCTGTCTAGGTGATTCACACAAACTAAAATTGAACCTGAACCAAAATGATTTTATTTGCTATCATATTTTACAAGTCACTTACTGGACTAGGTCATGGAGACAGATAAGAAAACTAAAATTACTTCAACTCAAAAACAGGCAATATTAGTCTGGAAGTAAACCCAGCTGGCACCACACAGGTACTGACCATATCTCATAACTACTGCAATCAAGATTGTCAAATGCAGAAATGTGCTTCAGGTGTGGGTTAGAAATTGGTACACTGCACATGGACCTGCATGAAGGTGAGACTCTTTTGGCTGGAATTATCCAATATATAAGCTGGGATTGTCTTGCCACTGGGGCCAGAATTGTACTTATTGGGAAACCTGACAGAAAATTAACAAAATTCCAAATTAAATTTGTAGATATTGCCCTGTCTGCAACTATTTTAAAAATCTATTGCGATCACCTGGAAGTCCGATCCCCCTGCTCATCACAATGTTGCCATATTGGTCTATATCAGAAACACCTGCATGATAATCAATATGGTTCGTTAATATTGCCAATTACAATTATACAGCAAGAAAATGAAGACATCTTCCAGGATTTCAACCCTTCTCTTAACCTTGGATCTCAGCAATAAAATCACATCAGCCACTGTTATAATCTCCACACTCAATCCTCTCCTCCCTATTTTTACCAACAAATGTAAAGATAACAAATCCTAATTTCCACAAATGCTGAGGACAAGACTCCAGCATGTATTTGAATAAGACAAATTTTTAAAAGGACGTTGACTACCCTAAACACAAAGTTAGAAGTTAGCAATAATTCCTCAGGATCAGGAAGGACAAACATTTTTATACTCTTGCTGAAGCATTAAAGTGAGCTCCGAGAATTCAGCATGTTAATAATGGAAGTGCAAGATCCAGATGAGGAAAGGAAAAAAAAACACATCGACAGGGATCTAATGTTACGAGTTAAGCCTGGAACCATGTTGTGGTAAATCTGTCAAGACTGCAAATTTAATAGGAGGGTCTGTCTAAACAAGCATGGAATAACCAGAAGATCTTAAGGGAACATTCATCTTAGAAAATATTTTTCTCCTTTTCACTCTGGTGTAGGGTTAGAACTTGTGGTTTGTCATCTGGCCAAAGCCAGATGACAACTCTCAGCCATCTCCTACTTACCTCTCCACTGGACCCCACCAAGACTCAAACCATCTCTGAACTCCTCATTTCTGGTCATCTCCCTATCAAGTCCTCTGACCTCATTGTTTCCAAACCCCACACCGCCATTTCTACCTCCTACCCAAGATCCACAAACCCAATTGTCCCAGCAGATCCATCACGTCCATGTGCTCCTGCCCCACCAAATTGGTCTCTGCTTACCTCAACTCTGCTTTGCCCCCATTGTCCAGCCCTTCCCTACCTACAGCAAGGACATTTCATTTATCCTCCATCATTTTAACTTCCAGTTCCCTGAACTCAATTGCCTCATGTTTAACATGGACGTCCTATCACTATACAACTCCATGCCTTATACTTAAGGCCTCAAAGCCCTTTGTTTCTTTCTGGACAATAGACACACTAGTCCCCCTTCTCCACCACCCTTCTCTAGCTGGCAGAACCTGCCCTCACCCCCAATATCTTATCCTTTGACTCATCCCACTTTCTCCAGGTCAAAGGGGTAGCCAAGGGTACACACGTGGGCACCAGCTATGCCTGTCTTTTTGTTGGATATGTGGAGCAATCTATGCCACAAGCCTATACAGTAAAGGCCCGTCAACTCTTCCTCCAAAACATCGATGACTACATTGGTGCTGCTTCACGCACCCATGATGAGCTCGTCAACTTTATCCAATTCACTGCTGACTTCGACCCTGACCTCAAATTCACTTGGTCCACATCAAGCAATACTCTTCCTTTTCTTGATCTCTCTGTCTCCATGTCAGGAGACAAACTCTTGACAGACATCTTCTACAAACCCAGCAACACCCACAGCAACCTCGACTATACCTCTTCACACCCTGTGGTCTACAAGAATTCCATTCCCTTTATCAAATTCCTCAGTCTCCGTTGCATCTGCTGCCAGGACGAGGTCTTCCATGCCAGATCATTAGAGATGACTTCTGTCTACCACCATCAACTCAGCACTCATATGCATATCCTCCATTACCCGCACATCTGCCCTGGTCACCCCCGCCCCCACTCACAACAAGGACAGGATTCCCTTGTCCTCACCTACCACCCCACCAGCCTGCATATCCAACACATCATTGTCCACCATTTCTGCCACGTACTATGTGATTCCCACCACTAGGCACATATCCGCCCCCCCTCTTCTGCAGGGACTGCTCCCTCCATGACTCTCTTGCCCACTCCTCCCTCATCTACCCCTGTGACCGCAGGAGATGCCCCACTTGTTTCCACATTTCCTCCCTCACCATCATTCAGGGCCCCAAATAATCCTTCCAAGTGAAGCAACATTTCACTTATGAATCTTCAGCGGTTATCTACTGCATTTGGTGCTCCTATTGTGGTCTCCCCTAAGTCAGAGAGACTGGATGCAGAATAGGAGATGGGTTTCTTGAACACCTTGGCTCTGACCACTGCAATAGAGTGCATCGTTCAGTGGTCACCCATTTCAATTCCCTTGCTTACATGTCTGTCAATTGACTCATGCACTGCGAGACTGAGACCACCTGCAAATTATATTAACAACCCCTAATCTCTTGTCTGGGCACCCTCCAACCAGATGGCATTAACATTGACTCCTCCAGTTTCCTTTAAACACCCCCCCCCACCCCCCCCCCCACCCACCCACACCCACCCATCTTCTTCCCCCATCTCCCCCTATTTTTCTTTTCCCTTTTCCCCCTCTTCTTTCACAGACCCAAAATCAATTCTTACCTTTCCTCTTATATACAATTAACACCTTTGGCAATTCATCTGGACTCCTCCCCTTCCCATTCTTCAGACTTTATTCAGAAGCCTTCAGATATTTTAGTTATAACTTGAAGAAGGGGTCAGGCTAAAAATGCCAGCAATATCTCTTTACCTCCTATGGATGCTGCAAAATTGGCTGAGTTCCATCCTCCAGCTTTTCTGTGTCTTTTTACCATATTGAAGGAGTTGGGTCTTATCAACATTCTGTACTCTAAATTTGACCATTGCTGCTTCAAGGTTGTGAATCCATCTACCGCAAGTGAATGACCCCTTGGGAAGGATCCGAGCAACAGATCGTATTGTGTTGATTCCTCATTGATGGTTATGCAAAGGGGGTTTCATGCAGTTTCAAAAGATGAGAGAGGATCAAACAGGTTTTTAACTGTGCCAATAGAACTCTTCTTACAAATATGACAGCTTTTTTTTCAAACAGGTTCTCATGGAAAGAAACCTGAAAAATGCAGAGGTTGTTGCTCAAGATGTATCATTTCTTCATAATACCGCAATTCGGTGCCTCAACCACAATTAAAAATATTAAATTCCTGTGTTTGTGTCATTAAAGATTAAACTTATTAAATAAATAAACTCATTCAAGTTCAGCTTTCAATTTTTTTTGGCACTTTATTTCACTACATATTTCATTTTCTATCAATAGAAAGTTCACTATTTTAACTTACACTTCCTCGTTAAACTTCCTGTATTTTGTTTGGTTAGAAACACGACTACTACTTCCACCCATAGTAAAACCCCTCAACATCTGGGTATTTGGCTGTATGGAAATCCCAATGGTTCAGGAATTGGTTCACTCTTTGGTACCACGTCCACATTACCAACAGCCCTGCTAATCATGAATCCACATATTCAGGAGGTTGGTTGCACATTACTGGAGCTGTAGGGCAGGGTTACAGCTGGACACTGGGACGGTGTCAGCGACACCAGGGTCGGGGACATGGGTAGGTTTATATCCTGAGCCAGGTTCCAAAGCACAGGTCAAGGTTGGGGTCAGAATCAAGAACACCAAGGGTGCTGACCATGAGTTGGGAATGACAGAGATTCAGGGTAATAGTAAAGTAACACCAGTGACCCAGAGCACAAGGCAGTATTTGAGGTGCTTGTAGTTTTCCATTTGCTTGACGGGCTAAAACCATCAAGGTCACAGGAGTAGGTTTTCAGTGCTCGCTTTGAACTCAACCACTCCATTGTCAAAATTTATAACAATCATGTGCAACATGAAGGAATAAAAGTGAATTTGAAGTGCGTGGGGGGGGGGGGTTTATACGAGTAATGTCCTGTGGTGAAAAGAATTCTCTGGTCCAGCACCCAAGTCCTGAACAAGCTGGATTAGCAGTATTGCTCTATATCACCAGCACTTGTTTTTATATCTCGAGGCACTTCACAGAAACATTGCCAAAGTAAATACGAAGCAAAGCCACAAAAGGAAATACAAGACCAAATGATCAAGAATAAGTAGATTTCCAGGTGGATATTAAGAAAGGTTCAGGTAAAGAGATAGGCAGGAAGGCAAAGAGCTTAGAACTTGGCCAGAACCAGACACAGTCACAAGCAATAGGAAGTACTTAAAATGCTGGAATTAGAGGGCAGCAGGGATGGGGCAGGAGGACAGGGCAATGAAGGATTTTTACAACAATAATAATGTTTAGAATCAAACTGCAGCCAAAATAGGGCAGCAAGCAAGATATAAATCAGCATGAAGTTCACATATTTCTGAAGGGTGACAGAGAAAACGACACTTGCTTCATGTTAGGACAAAGCCAGCAGGGTTTTAAAAGTATATTTGATCCGTTCATATTGACACCAAATCCCCTTAAGAGATAGACATTATTTGGAGGTTTGACTGATGGCAATTAGCCATGGAAGTACCATAGAATGCCTACATACAATTGCTGGTCTAACAACAGAATATCAAAAAACAGCAGACGCAGAAAATCTGAAATGAACAGAAAATGCAGGAAACACTCTGTAGTTCAGGCAGCATCTGCAGACAGAAACAGAGCTAAAGTTCCAGGGGCAAGACTCCTCATCAGAACAGAATAGTCTAACTGTGTAGTGCTGTTGATTTGTGGCTCAGAGTGCCGGCCTGTTCAACGTTTGCATATCCAAACTGCAAGCTTTAGAGAATGTCAGGAAAGAGGGCAGATCTTAGACATTCTTGCAAAATTACTCAACTGAAACATGAGCAAGCAATCAGGAGGGCTCAGCGAGTCAGGCAGCATTCACACGAAGAGATGGTCAGTCAATCAAAGGCCCCGTCCCAAAACTTTGGCTGGCCATATCTCTCCATGGATGCTGCCTGTCCAGCCAAGTGCCTCCAGCTTCTCTCCGCTTTCTCTTGTAATAGTTCAAGCCAGAAACAAGCCCTTTGGGCCCATCACGTCTACACTGATTATGTCACCTAACTAATCCCATCTGCCTGCACATGGTCTGCATCCCTTTATTCCCTGCCTATTCACGCGTCCATCCAAGTGACTCAAGCATTCCCATTGCATCTGCTTCAGCCCTGCAGATGACCATAGTTTAAAAAGAAGGCAGATCTCAGGTATTCTTGCAAAATGACTCAACTTAAGACGTAACTTGAACGCAGAACCTCCGCGTCTAAACCACATTACTGAAATATGTAATCCTCAAGTACATAAGAATTGGGTGCAGGCCATGTGACCCTTTCAGCGTTCTCCACCAATTAATAGGATCTTGGCCTCAGCCTTCCTATGATTCTCAAATCCCAAGCAGAAAATAAAGCTATTTCAGCCTTGAATATATTCAAAAGTTCAGCCTCCACGGTGCTTTGGGGCAGAGAATTCCAAAGATTCATGACATACAAGATTCATCAGCATACAGAATGGAGACTTGCATGGAGACAGCATACTTGCACTCAGTGTCACCAAAACCAAGGAGCTGATTGTTGACTTCAGGAAAGGAAAGCCAGATGTTTACAACCCAGTAATCATTAGGGCATCAGAGGTGGAGAGGGAGATAAAATTTAGGCTCTTGTGAGTTACTATTTCAGAGGATCTTTCCTGGACCCAACACACCAATGACATCATGAAGAAAGCACATCAGCACCTCTACTTCCTCAAGAGTTTGCGGAGGTTTTGTATGACAGCAGAAACCCTGGAAAATTTCTACAGGGGTGTGGTGGAAAGTGCGCTGACCAGATGCATCACAGTCTGATACGGGAACACCAATACCCCTGAGCATAAAGCCCTCCTAAAGGTAGTGAACACACAGCCCAGGACATCACATGCAAATCCCTCTCCATTATTGAGCACATCTAGAGGGAACACTGCTGTTGGAGGGCAGCAGCAATCATCAAAGACCCACACCACCCAGCGCATACTCTGTCCTCACTGCTACCATCAGGAAAGAAGTATAGATGCCACAAGACTCGCGCCTCCAGGTTCAGGAACAGCTACTACCCCTCCACCATCAGACTCAACAAAAAACTCAGATTCATTTAAGGACTCTTACTTGGGCACTTTATTGATTTTCTTTCGTTCTCTCTGTGTTGAACACTTTGTTTACATTCATTATCTGTTTACACTTCTTTTATTTGTTTACACCATGTACAGTTTATTTTTTGCACTACCAATTAGCGGTAATTCTGCCACGCCCGCAGGCAAAAGGAATCTTGGGGTTGTATGCAATGTCATGTATGTACTCTGACAATAAATCTAAAAACCCAGAGAGAAATAAAATATGTTTTTAATCTGTCATACCCACACTCCTGTTCGGCTCTGAATCATGGGTCCTCTACCGGCATCACCTACGGCTCCTAGAACGCTTCCACCAGCGTTGTCTCCACTCCATCCTCAACATTCATTGGAGCGACTTCATCACCAACATCGAAGTACTCGAGATGGCAGAAGCTGACAGCATCGAATCCACGCTGCTGAAGATCCAACTGCACTGGGTAGGTCACGTCTCCAGAATGGAGGACCATCGCCTTCCCAAGATCGTGTTATATGGCGAGCTCTCCACTGGCCACCGAGACAGAGGTGCCCCAAAGAAGAGGTACAAGAACTGCCTAAAGAAATCTCTTGGTGCCTGCCACATTGACCACCACCAGTGGGCTGATATCGCTTCAAACCGCGCATCTTGGCGCCTCACAGTTCGGCGGGCAGCAACCTCCTTTGAAGAAGACCGCAGAGCCCACCTCACTGACAAAAGACAAAGGAGGAAAAACCCAACACCCAACCCCAACCCACTAATTTTCCCTTGCAACTGCTGCAACCGTGTCTGCCTGTCCCGCATCGGACTTGTCAGCCACAAACGAGCCTGCAGCTGACGTGGACATTACCCCTCCATTAATCTTCGTCCGCGAAGCCAAGCCAAAGAAAGAAGAAGATGGCCCATTATCCCAAATCACTGTACCCCTTCCTCTAACTCTCGTCAAGAGCCCTCAGAATCCCATCTGGTGTTTGTCGTCTTTAGCAGAAAATATGGCAAAAATTCACCTGATACAAACCAGTTTCCCGTTAAATCTGTTTCAGATGAACAGCATTAATAGATAATAGATTGAGACAATTAGATACACCCACTTCTAATTTCAATTTATTGCTGATCCAGCTATTTGCAGGGTGTGCCAAATTAGTATAAACAATTATTGAAGAAAGGCAGCAAAATAATGCCCATTTAAATTGCATTTCTGATATTTTTCAGACATCTTACAGAATTGGCATATGTTATGGCACACAGAAGAAATAAATTGAAACCAATTTTCCTTCCAATTGACATCGGAAACAATGCCATGATACTTTGTTATTGTCTACTGGGATACAATGTATTTTTTCCAGAACTGTTTCAAATTGGTAAATGGACAAAATCTTCTGTAAAATTAATACCAATGTAATCTTGTTAACATTAAAAACCATATTTTTTCCATCTACACTGAAAAGTAAAATTAAATATTTCTCAAAAGACAGAATCAAGGGAAAAAGAGATGGGTTTTAAAGGGGAAAAAGGTTGGTGTATTCAGATACAGACATAATTCTAGAAATTCAAGTCTAGAAATAACAAATTCAAGTAATTTGTCATGAGCTATTTGGGTCTAAGCGTGTAATGAGGAAAGGAGGGAGGACTCTGGAAGAGAAGATGGGAGGACTGCTGCAATGGAGGCACAAAGAGAATGTGAAATATAAACTACAAGATTGAGAGATGGGGTGGACAAAAATGCTCAATGAGCAGAATTTGGTCTTGAATAGAAAATGGACACAAATTTTGTTGAGCTGAAGCTTTTGGATGGCGGAGAATTCGAGTCAGCAATTTAAAAGGGTTTGAAAGCAGTCTTTACAATTGTACAGTGAGTGGCGGCTGCTCAACGCGAGTTATCTACAACACAGAGGTTATGAACAGTCCGGTTCAACTAAAGACAATGACTGGGAAAGAGAGATGTAATGGTGGGGAATAATGCTAATAATAGCATTAGACTTCCCAGTGGCTCAAAACAGAAACTGCAGCTCTCAGACACTGAAGCAATAGAAGCAAGAGAAAATTTCAAGTTGTTGGAGAGATGATGCCTACCATCATGAATGCAAGGTGTGAAAGCTGACACAAAACCCAACACAAATTTTGCAATCAAAATGTCCTTTCCCCCATTTTAGCATTACAAATATCTGCAGATGACCAAGAATGTTGCTGAGGCACACCCAGTGGTTTACTCTCCATCACAATCCATTGCAGGGAAGACACTAACTTGAGCAAGATTTGAAAACCCTGGATATGATCTAATGATATGATCAGTTGTAAAACATTTTAGATTGAGTACAAGAGACTTATTCAGTGCCATTGAATAAGTACACATTAATAAAGATAATAGTTTAATACACATTAAATAAGATAAAAGATAATAAACTTAATAGTTTCTGTCTTCTATCAATTTTCTGGGTCTTGAAAAAACTCAAATGCTTTACATCATGTTTTATGCATAATTCAATTCCCTTCTTCAAACTCTTTCCAAAAAGAGTCTCCCTACTGTTTATAAATGTTTCCTATCTCAGCCACCTAGCACACGATAAAGTTGAAAATCTCAACACATCAAGTGTTTTGCCATTTAATATTGTTCTTAATCAAGTTGCTGCTACAGACGATCTCGAGACAGCATTCTGTGATCATAGTGCATTGTGTTTGGACAAAAAATGATCTTCAGTCGCCAAATGGAAAAAATTACGAACCTCACCAGAAATCCCCTTCAGTGAGAGGGGCTGCATTTATGATTCACAGTACAGTTAAGTGTGCTTTTCTTTCAATTCCAACTGGATGCATGGAAGGGTGTTCCATTTATTTTCCTGGAAAACAGGCTGTGTTAGTGGCAATAATTATGCTCCTGCCTTTGTGGAGCTAAAGGCAAAGCAATGAGGAATGTTTGGTTTATTGTCCAATCTTAGAATTTTCTACCATGAGTTTTCTTCTTACACAGCTTGCTATTCATTATGGGGTGTGTGAGAGGGAAGGTACAACATAGTGTGGGGGAGAACAATCAGTAAAATGACTGGGCTTGTTAGAACAGAAGGCAAGCACCATTTCCTCCTCCTTCAGACTGGGCAGTCGACCAACTTGCTCACACTAGATGGAAGATCATTAACAGCTGGAATTGAGAGATGTTTCCCTTTTCAGCTCAACTTTCATCAATTCTTTGTTGGTTTCTGAACCAAGTTTGTGGTAATTAGAGTGAAGTTATAACTGGAGTAAAGCAGGAATACAGACTGCAACAAATTGAATGCTCAGTGCAGCAGTACTCTTGCCAAGGTCTCAAAGCCATGTGTGGCTACACTTGGAGCAAGATTTCATCCATTTCGGCATTAGACATATCAAAGCTTCTTCCTGAATGTTAATACACTGCAATGACATCATTCAAGATGATTGACCTGCAGCTGTGCCATATAATTTTCCTTCAAGTTTTGGCTCAGTAAGAATAATAAATATTATTTTAAAATTAGGAGCCAGGATTCTGTGGAACTTTATGTAGCACCCTTGCAGAAAACAAGGCAGCCACTGTGATCTCTCAGACATGAAATGCAGAACAGAGCAGAGGACTGGATATGGGATAATATTTTAGCCTCAGGAGAACTTTTTCACACTCTTGCCTGCAATAACATTTTCTTCAAACAGCCTTCTTTTCCACACCTCTACTTCGGTAACTTTATATTCATTTGTATTTGGATAGCGGTCAGCGACAGGAAGGAGAGAGACAAAAAAAATCAACCAGCTGTGGGGACTCAGCAGGTAGAGTTGAATGAGCTTCAGCCCACACACTTTACACAGGAGGCATAAATTTTTTGCAGACTGTGTGGATGAATGTGGGAATTGCAGAGAAGGTGAACAACTGATAATAAGTCCTGTGATACAATGTGAGTGGATGCATCAACAGGAATATGACAGTGATAGGGACACCGTATACTCTGGTAGACGAACACCGACCGCTGTCAACAGTTTTCCCAATGTCACAGTTTAAGGATATTTGCTCAGGGGTAGAGAGGAACCAAAGGAGGAGGGATCGTATTGAATTTTGTGCAGGAAGTAATTATTTGGATTGGAGTAAGAAAGAGGTTCTACCAAAGGGCTACAGAAAGTTAAGTCGATGGGCAACATTAACAGGTATGGACAGCAACATCATTAAAAAGGCACACAAACCTCTTTCTTTGTTAGCTGAGGCACAAAATACAGGATCAAAGCTGCCTTGGGAAGGTTAAAATTGGTGTATAATATTAAGAGGGGTTTGGATAGAGTAAATAGCACAAAAACAAACTTTGGTTGAGGGGTTAAAAAGAAGCTGGAGATATAGATTTAAGGTAAATACTGGAAGGACAAGGGGGGAGGGGTGGAAATGAGGAACGATTAAAAAAATTTTTACCCAGAATATGCAAGGAGCCTTATCACATGACTGAAAGAGTGACTCAACCCAGACTGCGGGCTGCTGGAAACTGGCTCACAGCAATCAGGGAATTTTATATCTGAATACATGGAATGAAATAAATTGATCGTATAAAGAAAGACTTTCTGGGTTTTGGTGTCTTACTCATGACATAATTTCATATTCAACTTTGAATGAATAAACTTGAGTCTTCAAATAAAAAAAATGAATGACCCAGCTCATGTCATCCATGATTTGGAACGGTCTGCATTTATTGATAGTCTAGTACAGAAAGAGACCACAGTTTCAATCTGTGCCCACTTTATAAAACAGCAATTAAGTTAACCCACCACACCCCCCACCATTAAGAATCTTTACCATTCTTCTTTCTTGAAGTTTTTATCCATTTCCTTACTGTTGGCTACTTTTCGATCTGCATTCACCGTCTGCCATCTACACTTTCCAGTTTGGAAATGTTGCCCCTCAGCCCTATCTCCGGATTTGATGCCATCCTTCCGAAATCTATGCCATCTGATAATCAGCTCAGACACAAGATTCGGCTGCTGTATTCCTATTGCTTGGATGCTTTATCCAATTTGTCTTTAGTTGAGTACAGCCAAGCATTTTTTGAAGGGTGGGCTGAGCTCTCCGCCAAAGAGAGAAGCACATCACCACACACATTACCTTGAGGCTAGCCCAGACAAATTAAATCTCACCGGGCAACTAAGGCCACATGGACAAAATTACTTGCTCCCAACCCAGACTGTCTCAACAACCATTCCGGAGGGTAACCAACTTCCTACAACTTGAATGCACGTTTCAGCCTTGCTGCATTTAGAATCTGATGCTGAAGTTTACAGCAAGCTGATGGAGTTTGTAGGCATTCTCCCTGGAATAAAGCACATTAGGAACTGAGCAGCATGCCCTCAGTGCTCAACTAGGTGGGATAGGGAGGCAGGGCAGAGATGTACTTTCAGTCAGCAGACTTTATTCATGCACCATTTCTATAAGAACTTCAACTGACAATAATGCTTCAGAAATGACACCTTCAAAGATATGCCTCATTCCAGATGCACTTCTGCCTGCTATACATCAATATATGGCACTTCTTTGGTGGGAGAGTCAAATAACCTCAGCTGTGTGTGTACTGGTGGACTACAAACTTGGAGGAGGATGTCACAAATGATCTTGTTCCAGTGCAGGTGGCAAAATAAAGATCAATCTTCACAAAGCCTCTTTCAGTTTGATGTATTGCCTACACACGTGCCCTACTGCAGACAGCATGCCTGCCTGATTGTGGGTGCATCAAAATCAAACAGAATTCCATCCTCAATACTCAACAGGTGCTATTCTGTGTGCTTCATGTCACTGTCAGGCAGCCCAGCTGTTGCCTTCCTTCTGCTGAAGTCCACTCTAAAATGTGTATTTGAGTTTGTAGCAAACGTAAGGCTGCCTACCTACTGGATGCCAAGGTCTGCCAAACCAGGTCTCCTGAAGAAACCCAGAGGCAGACAATGCACTCATAAAAGATCAAGGACAGAAATTACAGGAGGTAAAGCAGGATCAGAAACATGTCAATCAATGATCGTCCCAAATAACAAATCCCACACAACCACGTATAAAACTGGACTATAATTTTTTTTTATAATGTTTGTTTTCTGGGGATTATGATAGACAACTTCAAGCTGAACACAAAGATAATTTCAGATTCGCTGCATTGTCTAGGAAGTTGGAGAAACATTAACTTTTATTCAATCTAGTATGCTTAATTGCATAATGATGCTGGCAGATTGCGTTAGTTCAACCGACCTCAAACTGATTCTTGTTTGAACTCAGCATATGATGTCTCTCATTTCAGTGTCCAATAATAGTTGGCCAGCATTGATGGATCCCACTTTTCCATGGTCACAATGTCCTGGTGAAATGTTTCACCACATTCATTACTGTCTACAAGATCAGCAGGGGAGACGTCCAAGTGCCAATACAGAAGATGAATTTTCCCCAATTGGCACATTGCACTTCAATAGTTTTGTATTCCTTGAGGTAAATCCATAAAATATGCCCAAAGGTGTTCCGGAAGCAAAATCTTTGTTGCTTAGTGTAATCTGGTGCAACAAATTATTACGCACAAAGATTCTGCCACATGGATTACTCAAATGGCAAACATTCTTCTCTCTAAGAGAGAAGGATAAAATGATTCAACTAAGTCAATGGTGCCAGTCAGTGTGTAATGCTGGTCAATTACCATCTAAAACAAAGAGAAAGTCTAATCAATTGCATTTAACACACAAGAGCATTTCCAATTTCAGATTTTCCAGTCAGCATTCCAATGGTAATTGATTGAACACTTAATTCTATGAAGCAAAGCCAGGTTATTTTAGGAAATCACAGAAATGCTGGGGGAACTCAACAAGTTTTGCAGCACTTAAGTGAGTCCTTTTCCTTTATGGATCAATGTGCTTGCAGTCTCTCTACTACAGGGCGAACCTAACTACAGTATTAGGCTACTGCTCGATCCCTGCACTAAGCCACCAGCACAAGCAGGCGCTCCTGCAGCTCTAAGTACTGCAATAGCGCTGCCTTCCCCACCACTGCTTGGCATCAGACCCATATATAACCAACGTTTTGGACCAGGATGAGTAAAAAGCCTGAATTAAAAAGCTGGGGTAAAGGGAAGAATGGGCGGGGGAGGAGTACAGACCAAAAGGTGTTGATCTGATATGGATGGGACACTGGAGAGAGGAAAGGTGAGAATTGATTAGGGGAAGGGAGGTTGTTCTTGGCTCTGTGGAAGCAGAATAGGGTGATAGGAGAGAGAGAGAGAGAGAGAAAAAAACTAAAGGAAAGGGGGGGATTAACATAGCTCAGGTTAGAAGGTGGGGGGAGGTGCTAACGGAAACCAAAGAGGTCAATGTTAATGCCATCTGGTTGGAGGGTGCCAAGACCAAACACAATGTGTTGTTGCTCCAATTTGCATGGGATCTGTCTGACAGTTCATGACACGATATACAGACATGTCAGCATGGGAATGGGGCAGAGAATTGAAATAGTTTGCTAGTGGAAGATACCCTGCTTTTGTGGTGGATGGAGCCGAGGTGCTCAATGAAGCAATTGTCCAATCTACGTCCAGTCTCTCCGATATAGAGGCGACCACAATGGGAGCCCCGGATGCAGTAGGTGGCCCCTGAGGATTCATAAGTGAGGTACTGCTTCATATGGAAGGATCGAATGGTAGTGAGGGAGAAGGTGTGCATGCAAGTAGAGCACCTCCTGTGGTGCCAAGGGGGTGAATGGTGGGAAGGGAAGTGCAGATGAGGAAGTCTCGAAGGGAGCAGTCCCTGTGGAAGGTGGAGAGGGGAGGAGCAGGGAAGATGTGTCTTGGTGAGGGATCACATGGTAGGTAGCAGAAACGGCAGAGGATAATATGGTGGATGCGGAGGCAGGTGGGGTGGTAGGCAAGGACAAAGGGAATCTTCTCCTTGTTGCGTGTGGGGGAAGGAGGGAGTGCCAGGGCAGATGTGCAGGCAATGGAGGATATGCAGGTGATTGTGGAGGGTCATATGACCCCTCCCATTGGAACCTAGTGGGAAATCACCTCACCTGCCCATCAATTATTAGTTCTGCCCACAGGTGAGGCTGACTCACAAATAGTCATCACAAGTCATGTGGATGGGCCCTACATTTTAAAAAGCCACAGGTTCCCTCTCCCTCAGCCTCCTTGTGTATCATCTTTCTCCTGCCCTTCTGTCTTTATATTGTTGTGTGTTTTTGCAATGGGGCCTTCCTGGATCCCGAGCCTTAGGCGATAGTGGAGAACAGGTTCATCTGATATACTTGTTAGTTGTAATTAATTTACCTTTTATTAGTGTGCTGTGATTGCTGGAAATAGAGAGGGGTGGTGGGTACTGTTTTTTAACCTTCATGTTCCCAAGCAGGAGTTGAGAATGTTTAGCAGAGATTTATTTGCACCCAATATGTAGCTATTTGCAGTAGGGTTAGTCTGAGTGAGTGTGTCTCCTTTTGTGCATTTCCCTGTGCGTAAATACCACTGTTTGTTGATAACGTATGTCCAGCCTTGATTCTCTTTGAACTCATCAAACCTATTCTGAACACATTTGACACTGCAAGCAGGTTTCAAGGATTCTTGAGGTTTTTGCACAATACTAACCAATTTAACCTTTCCCAATAACCACTGTGTGGGTGGGTGGGTGTGTGTGTGTGGACTCCCTGTTGTGTTGGGTCACATGGCACACACTTACTGAGGGGTGTTCAGATGGAGCAGCAGGTCTCCTGACTGGGAAAGGGGCACCAAGAAGAGGGGGGGGGGGGGGAAGGTTTGTAATGCATGGACGGAAGATATGTAATTGATGCCATTCTGGTGACTTGTCTACTTGTATATACACAGACACACACCCCCGAAGAGTGAATTTTCTTCATTCACAGGATGATTAATCTCCAAGCACTGGAAGCAGTGGTTGAACTGACAGACCCAACAATTTGAACACTACTGGCAGATTGTTGTGAACATTGATCCCTGCAGACACTGAAAACAGAGACTCTGGGGTGAAAATTGTCCAGCTCTGCGTGTTTTGATATGCCTGTGTTGAGGAGATAACGATCGCCAGCCAACCTTGCTCCACACCAATTATAACCACACATCCAGCAACCCTTGATAGGGTGGGTGGCTCAAGTGGGGGGGGGGGGGGGGAAGAGAGAGTTGGCGAGCCATCAGTGGGATAGTGGCCTGTAAATGATTGGCATGGTGTGGATTGTGGAGGGCTATGTGACCTCGCCGTCTGGAACCTGGTCAGATTGTGGATGGTCATGTGACCTCTGGCTGGAATCTAGTCAGGTGACCTCACCTATCAATGATTAGATCTGCCCACAGGTGAGGCTGACACACTATTGGTCCTCACAAGTCATGTGGATGGGCCCTGCATTGAAAAAGCAGTAGGTGGAATATCTCTCTCTCTCTTCTAGACCATCACTGAATTCTGGCTGCAGGCAGCTCTAGAGAGCCAACTACAATGTGCTTGTCCCATATCCCAAACCGTGGGCAATACTGGAGATCAGGTTCATTTGATATATTTTTAATAATTTACTGTTTATTAGTGTGCTATAATTACTAGGGGTAGAGAGGGGTGGTGGGTACTGTGCGTTTTACCCTCACATTTCTAACAGGGAGTTGAGAATGCTTAGCAGTGATTTATTTGCCCCTAATGTGTAGATATTTGCATATTATCCTGGGTTAGTCTGTGCCCGTTCATGAATTCTTCTGTGCTTAAATAAGGACCACTGTTTGTTAATAGCACATGTCCAGCCTTGATTCTCCTTGAGCCTGTCAAGCCTATTCTAAACACAACAGGGCCTAGTTGATGGTGATAGATGGGAAGTCATTTTTTTTTTGGAGGAGGACATCTCCGTTGACAGTGATGAGAAAAGCCTCATCCTGGGAGCAGATGCAATGGATGGAGGAATTGGGAGAAAGGAATGGAATCCTTACAGGGGTCAGGGTGTTAAGAAGTGTAGTCGAGATAGCGGTGGAGAAGATGCCTGTTGCAAATTTGTTTCCTGAGGTGGAGAAAGGGGATTGTGTTGCTAGAGATGGAACAAGTAAATCTGAGGTCGAGTGGAAGTTGATGGCAAAGTGGATAACGTCCTTCTGGGGACATTGCCATCTCTAATTTGCACACATTCCCGATTTTAAAATAATGTTTTCATTACTTGGGCAAAATCTTAGCCTCCAACTTAGCAACATTGTGGAAGTCTATTTATGGAATGCTGCACCTTAGGAAGGCATCTTGGCATCAGCATCTTCTCAGGGGCCATTAGGACTGAACTATAAATGCTGAGTTTGTAGCAACATTCATGCCCCTTGAATGGAATATTTAGAAAAAAACATTGAAGCATGACCCAATTGCATAGACATCCATTCTATCAAGAAAGGGCCAGTCACAAAGATGTGAAACTGATGTTTGTTTCATACCTCTACTCATACAGAAAATTCCCAGTGATTTAATAGATGATGTGGTTTTCACTGCAACTTTAAATCGAGACAAATAATAAATCAACTTTCAGGTCACGTGAAAGAATGACAAAAGCCGATGTGCAAAACATACAATAACCAGTCTATTTGTTAGTAAAGGGCAGGAGCTCCGTGGATTCCCAATTTTTTTTATAATTTAACAATAATAAGTATCGTTAATAATAAAAACTGAATGCCTTTTTGTTTCAGAAGGCTGGTAAACAGCTTTGGCTAAAAGGCTCGTTGAAATTCACAGAGAGTTTTTTCTCTACCTTCCAAGCACGATTAGTCTTTTTGGAAGAAAATTAATGCTTGCATAGCAGAAAAAGTTCAGGTCACAATGAATCACAGGCATGTTGCAGCATTAAATTAGTGTGATCTCTAACTCTCATTCAATAAAGGAGGCCTTTAACACTGTGCAAATGTCAGGGCCAAGAGTTAAAGCAAATCAGAAATATGATTTAAAAAACTTTTTTTAATGCAATTATGTTTGCAACTTCTAACGTTTCAGGGTAGCTCAAAGTATTTTACAATAATTGAAACCACTTTTGAAGTCTGGTTACTGTTGCAATACAACAGACAAAGCAAGATTGAACATCCAAAACTGGCAACAAATGAAACAAACAACTTGTTGTGGAACAAATGCACGAAAGGGCACAGAGAAATACTCCGCTGTCGATTCTGATTAATTCAGGGAATATATAATGCTCGCCTGAACATAACGATATTGAAAGCCCAATTATTGTGAAGCTGAAATGCTGTTAACAATTAAATCCAATGAAAAAGAATACATCTTCCCCTTTTTTCTTATTGCATTTCTTTTTAAAATAAGCTTGAACATGCAACATTTAAATCCAAACTAAAGAGCATCATGGTATTTTAAAGGTCTGCAAACCAGGAACATGGCCTACTGAAAGCATTTTAATCAACAAGTCATGATCCAGAGACACAAAAGACAGCATTTGTTGGAATCTGGGGCAAAATCTAATCTGCTGGAGGACCCTGGTATGTTGAACAGCGTCAGTGGGCCAACTAGCAAGGTTTTGGGTCAGGGACACTTCCTGAATCCCAGATCGGGTCAGTGTGGTATGGGAAAAGGAGTGCTGAAAGTGAATCAGGTGGGAATAGGGATGCAGGATGAAAGGGGCAACTTGATATTGGAAAATTCAACATTCACTCCATTGACTCATAGACCGTGGATGAATACATGGTTGTTTTTTTACGTTTACATCAGTCCTTGCCCTACAGTTTTGAAGGCAGGAGTGGACGGGTTGGTGTGGAAATGGGAAGTGAGGGGGATGAAATGGGAGCTCCAGATTCCCACTGCAGCCATAGCACAGATACATGGCAAACAGGTCACCAAGTCTGCACTTAATCTTACTGACGTAGCAAGTGCCACATTGTGGGCACCGAATACACCAGACAAGGTACACACAAATCTTTGCCTCTCCTGGAAGACTGCTCAAATTCTTGGAGAGTGCTGAGGTTAGTGAGGTGCTGCATCTCCTGTGGTGGCGAGGGAAAGTGCCAGGGAGTCACATGGAGGAAAAGAACTCCACCTTCCACAGTGACACAAAGGAAAAATATACGTTTCTCTTTGATTTCTTCATGTTAACTGACAACTTCATGGCTTCAGGAACAGTGGAGTATTTCCCTGTGCCCTTTCTCATGTCTAGTTCTCAACATGCAATTTGCAGTTTGGAGATCATCAAATTTTTTGCACCACGCTTTGACCCTTATAGAGCAGTGCTGACCAGACTTCAGAAGTTTTACAATTTCTGTTAAATACTTTGGGATATCCTGAAGCATTGAAAATTAATAACATCACTTTATCAAGACTGCACTTCAAAATCAAATGTTCTTTCATCCAAAACCAAAGGGGATAATGTGAAAGGCAGCTGGTGGAACTGGGACGTCACATACCTAATTCTCCTGTCTCAGAAACAGCCACTGAGGATCTGTATTTTTTTTTTAAATATTTGGTCTGATCTCACTGATGAGTTTGGGGATGTCTGGCTCAATGAAAATTATATCAATAAAACATAAGTATATTTAAAGCCCACTTTTCCTGAAGCTAACGTTAACAATTAAAAGGAATACATCTTCCCCTTTCTTTCTTTTCCATAACCCTACAATCCACATTGAAATAAATTATGGAATTATGGATTCTGTGCCAGGTCTAACATGATGCAGGACTCGATGTTTCATTCCCCTGTGTAACTGCAGGAAACCTCAGCAAAATTGATTCCACTCCTGCGCTCAATGGAGCATACATATACAGCTACCACTTCTAACCAATAAGGTTAAGACTTCTGCATTTGGCTCTACCTCAAAACTACCAGTGTTCAACATAAAATCTGTACCGGTTTATTTTCCCCCTCATGAAATTATAACCCATCTTACATGGATCCTCTGTTCATAACAGCTAGATTGTATGTTGCTTCAAGAGCATAGCTGAGATTTAGAAAGGTTGGGTAGAGATCTCCAAAAGTGGCACGAGGTAAAAAGATTATATGGAGTGCGTGTATATGTTTAAAAACTAGATGCATCATGTGGTGTGACACTGTTGCGTCAATCATTGCTAATTGAGTGTTCACATTCAACAGAGAATATTTGTTGAGAAGCTCGAGCCTTGTCAGTAGCCTTACTGACAGCAGCAAGAGCCATTGGCAACATAGATGGAAGCAGCACGGCAACAATCAAGTGCCGGGTCATGGAGAGTAAGGTTCTCTCGGTAGAGTGACAATGATGTCAGGCCAAGGATATAACAGATAATTAGGTGAATTTTAAAATTTCAGTTCATCCTAACCATTTGCCCATTGCATGGAATAAGTTGCATTGTTCCCGATACACGTTAGTTCATTTGAGGTTCCAGAGGAAAACACAGAACAACATGGTCATCATTCATAAATGGGCTGTAACGTGTATGCACAATTGTTTTCCAAAACACTACGGCAAAACTGCATCTCTATTTTACAGATGTACGCTACACAGTTACCTCAAAGTCTGGGTGAATTGTTATGTACTATCTGGAGTGACGGTAATGATAAATAGTTTACTGTCATCACATTGTACAAATGACCAAAATTCTTACTTGCTGCAGCCAAACAGGTACTTAAATAAAAACTATAGCAGTAAACTAATTGAATTAAATTAAAAGAGACAATAAATAAGATAGATAATAAGTAATGCTGGTGTAAAAAGGGTGCAATAGGGCAGACAGTACATGATTAGGATACAAAGGTTCAAGAGTATTGATCACTGTTGGAAATAAACTGTTCTTGAACTTAGAGCTACTGGTTTTCAGGCCCAAAAGGTAGCAGTGAGAAGAGCTTGTGACCAGGATGATGGAGTTTACATGACTTTGGCTTCCTTCTTAAGCCAGCACCTCACATAGATGGTTGCAATGTCTGTTATTTCAGGGATCTCCCAGTGGCCACCCATTTCAAATCCCCGCCCCATCCCTGCAATAGCCGACATGTCTGTCCTCAGTGTCATGCCAGACTGAGACCACCCTCAAATTTGGCAGAACAATGCCTCATACTCCATCAGGACAGCCTTCAACCAGATGGCATTAACATCAAATTTGCTGGTTTCCATCAGCCACCCCCTCCCCCACACCCCACCCCAGCTTTTCTGTATCTCTGTTTCCCTCTGTATCCTTTGCCTCATTCACAGAGCCAAACCCTCACCTCTCCCCCACCTCATCTTTCCTCTCTCCTGGCTTCTCCTCCATATCCATTTACCTCCTTTTGTCTGTTGGTCTGTACAGCTCCTCCTGCCAGTTCTTTTATTCAGGGGGCACTGCCTAGTTCTTTCTCCATACCTTGAAGAAGGGATCAGGCCTGAAACATCAGTAATATATCTTTACCTCCTATGGATGGTGAAAGATCTGTCAAGTTCCTCCAGCATTTCTGTTTACACTACAATCACACCGTCTGCAGACTTGCTTGTTTCACTTAATCCATGTGGTGCACATAATAATCACATCGACGTAAACGGCTTTAATTCCCAAAAGCCTGGGCACTACTGATACACTACTTGGCCAGCTTCCAGGTACAGGAGCAAGAGGGGGAAAGTCTGGGTACATCTGCCTTTATTGGGAAATCGGGGAGGAGCCAAGGGAGGGGTTAGGGAAGGTCAGGCAGGATCTGACTGGTCAGTCCATACATCTATGTAAGTGCCTTTCACCACAAATAGCTTGTATAGAAATGGATGTCCCTAGGAGATGTGTTTATGCAGTTGCATGACAAGATGCAACTTTTTTTTTAAAACCATGTTAATTTCCCAGACACAGCTAAAGAGATGTTTCTCTGTAGTCGTGACACAACTAAACCTCGCTTCCGTGTAGTCAACAGAGTTAGATGCAAGTGACAATATCAGACCTTTTGGACACTGATGAATCAGGATTATTTGAAGTAGGCCACAAAGTAGTGGCTTTAAACCACCCATTCCCAACCTTCTTTTGGCTATGCCCCACCGCCATCCCTTCCCCAGGACACTGTTCAAAGTTTATGGGTCCCTCCCCTGTGAAGCAGTCATGTTATGGTTTCTTCCCCGCAAGGCACCCCATTAAGAGCGGCTTCTTTAAAAAGGTACCACAGGCCTGAAAGTGAAGGGTTTTCATACCTGTCAGGGGAATTGTTGACTTGAAGCCAGCGGCCAGGCAAAGGTTACGTTCATTAGCCTGGAATTGATCCAGATTAGTAAATACCCGGAGAAGTGCAGTTTGATCTGTCACAGTTACAAGGCCACAACTCTCAAAAGCTCTGGTCCAAACATGGAGAAACCCAAATCATCCCTTCCAAAAGTATTGACACCTTTCAGCCAGAAAACTTCTCTTCTGTCTGATGGTCTCCAAAATCTGTATTTGCCTCACACAACCCCTAAATTTCTGATTCAGACCATAGTTTAGGTTCCTACAGTTTGTCACTGTCATATTCGGGCTGTTCGATGGAATCCAATGCATCGTAACATCCCCACATCATCTAAACAGGAGAGTTGAGTGAGTGATCCTTTTGCATCGTGAAGGGAAACAGTGAAGTGAAAGTGACTGGTAAAGGATTATAAGTGACAAGCTGGTGTTATTGCCCTTTCTGCTCCAAGAGCATCCAAAAAAGCATTTTACTGTATTTCAGTACACGTGACATTAAACGATTCAACATATTTATGCTTGCATAAAAGAAATAGGAGCAGGGGTAGGCCATCTGAGCCTGCTCTGTCATTCAGTCTGATCATGGCTGATCTAATAATAGGCTCATCTCCACCTACCTGCCTTTTCCCTAATTCCCTTAATTCCTCGACCACGTAAAAATCTATCTAACCTTGCTTTAAATATATTAACCAAGGTCTCCTCCCCTGCTTCAATGGGCAGAAAATTCCACAGATTCACCACCGCCTAGGAAAAGCAATTCCTCCTCATCTGTCCCAAATCTACTTCTCTGAATCTTGAGGTCATGTCCCCTAGTTCTGGTCTCCCCCACCAATGGGAACAACTTACCTACCTCTATCTTATCTATGCCTTTCATAATTTTATATGTACCCACGAGATCCCTTCTCATTCTTCTTAATTCCAGTGAGTATAATCCCACATGACTCAATCTCCCCTCCTTCCTGGAAACAACCTGGTGCAGCTTCTCTGCACCGCCAACAAAGCCAGCACATCCTTCCTCAAGTACGGAGACCCGAACTGCACAGATACAGCCTCACCAGTACTTTGTATATTTACAACATAACCTCCCTGCTCCTGTATGGCACCACCCCTTCTTCCACCATGGGACGTTCCCCAGCTCAACTGCTGATGGGTCACTGGTTGCGATGAAATTCGGCACAGCCCAATATGGATGGACAAGTGGAGGGAGAGAATTGGAGCTAGAGAGATGATGAAAGTTAAAGATCAAGAGATTTTGTTTCAGGTGGGGAGCACAGATTACTCCACCTCAGAGACGGTGAAGTACTCAGATACAGCAAGAACCAGGAACTACACGGTGAAGATGGGCAACTAGGAAGAACTTCCAACAGGATGGTAATTATGGAGATGTACCGAATAAGCCTGAGATTGAATTACAAGATTGGTCCTATGACACAGCCCTTGTTGGGCAAGACATCAGTCAGAAGATGCTGAAAACTGCAGAGTTATGGTCTCAGCTCAACCCATCACAAACATCCTCCTCCCCTCCATCTTAGAGCCCCTTTCACACCACTGATTCCATATGGGTTAACCAACTAATGTAGCAGGTCCATTCCCGGTAATCATGCAGTTTGAAATGTCCCAAACTGGTAGCACGAGTTGAATTCAACCGGCCTCTGGCACTTAGTGGGGAAAAGTGTCAGAGCCCGTTCAAGTTAACTCACTAACCGCCTTCCGTCATCGCTGGAGGATCCCCCCCACCCTTAAAATGCCAGGTTGCCAATTTACCGGTAAATCATGGTACAGTGGAAAAGGTGCCCCGAGGTGCAGCATGCCCTGAAAGTTTTCCTGCTTCCTACAAGGGTTGGCAGTGTGAAAGGGGTTTTATATTTCCCAATGCCTTGGGAAAGCAATCAACATATTAGAAGGCTCATCTCACTTTGGCCACATTCCCTTTTCCCTCCTCCTATCACGGTCAGAGAGAGAAAAAAAAAATCACGTGTGGGATGACATACAGCCAGATTCAAGGACAATTTCTTCCTGCTGTGATCTGATTCCTGAATAAATCGCAGACTTTTAAAAATTATGTTGCCTTTGTCTATACAAACTGATCTCTCTCTGTAATTATATGATTCTGAAGTATGTTCTATTGCCATAAGGGATGTGTAGCTACACTGCTTGGTTAAAATAAACTTTCTCACTGCACCCTGGAAAATGACAGTCAACTTGAATTTGAACTTAAAGAGCCAAAATCAAGAAGATGACATACACACTACAAGAGATCATCCATCAGCATCAAGGATGTCCAGAGCAAAAGCTACAAGATTAGTTGAGGAGATACGAGAGTTCGAGGAAATCTGTACATAGATTAAATTTGAATGAGTATTTATAAAGGAATACATGATTTATTGTTTATTGTACTTTAATAGCTAACGAATGATAATATGTAGACTGGTGTTAACACAACTTTGTTACCTTTTCAAGAGAATAATGGTAAATAATGTTTTGATAATGGATGTGATTTAAGGTTTATGAAAACCATGTGTATGATTTTAAACAGTGATATTTGTGTAGAGGTTTCTACCTTATTGATATTCATAAGGCAAATAACAAGAACCTGCGACCCTTGCAAACATATTAGTGTTCGTCACAAAAGCAGTAATTATGTCCATAGACATTCTTTTTTTTAAACTTATGAAATGTTAAATGGCAACATTTGTTTACACCGTTAACTATTGCACAATCAAAAAGAGTAATTGAGAATGAACAGAGAAGTAACAAGCGAGAAAACGAAATTATTTTGTCAAAGTGAAGACTCCCGAGACTGTTGTCATCACATTTGGACTGCAAGATGCAACCCTGTGGAGTCACTGTGAAAATGCTTGTTCAACGCATTTCCTCCTTCAGGCAAAAAGAGTTCCCTTTAACAATGCCCAGCAGTGATTCAGCTGTGACATTCATACAATTTCATTTATGTGCAATTGCTCAAATGGCATGATAAAGCCAGTGAACAGAACATTTAACTTTATTTCTATTGATGACATCAAACATGATGAAGTATTGGCGTCTGTGTTTCCACTGCCAAGCTATCTTGCATTTACATACCGCAGATCACAGACTACTCCAGTAGCAATTACAACTTTCATATTATGTTTATGTGGATCAATATTAATTCACCAACTCTGTATTACTGGGTCAGTGCCTGATCAGAATATGGGTCAATAATGCAGTTTAGTCACCTGGTGATTTGACCAAGAAACCGGTTCTGAGAATGCAATGGAAACTGGAGAAAACCGTAAAATAGGTATTCGTTTCATTGTGTAATTTTGCTCTAATTTTGTATAATTTATTTAATTTGGTATAATGAAAGAAAGCAATTAAAAGTAACTGAAAACAGAACATTTCTGTTGAAAGTAAAAATACAATTCTGAAAGTCTCCACTTGTGACTTGTGATTCTAATTTTTCTTTGAATAATTACCTTCACCTTCCAATTCACCACTAGTAATTAATTCAGCTATGTTGATAACTCACTCACACTGCCAGGAACCGCAAATCAAAATCTCTTCTTACATGCAGCACACAGTTCATTAAATTAGATTAAAGGAATAAATCACCAGGAAAGTCACAAAATGTGGTTTTATGATGTGAACCGGATTGAACATTCCTACAACTCAAATTGTGCACAATAAACAATTGCAGCTCGTTTAATAATCGTACTCCCTTCGCTTCCACGTGCATTAACCACCAACGCTCCTACTTTTCCTCAGTATTCGCGCAGATATTTTATGGCATTTAGATATATTGAAAATATGTGAACTCTGTTATAATTAGCTCTTATTCATTCAATACAATTCAAGCCCACAACAACATTTCTATCTAGATTAGTCTGCTCACTATATACTTCACTGCAGATTCCAACACGAGAACTTCTGAAGTCCAAGCCCACATTCGCATCTCCATTACAACTGTTTTGACAAGAACAAACATCTTTCACCAGCCAGCAGGTCAGGGTTATTATCAAAAATGACCTATCAAACTTTGCAGCCATTTCTCAAATCACCAACTGAATCCATAGCCTCCAAGTTCAAATAAAAACATACCCATGCAAGTTTAAAGCAATCTTACCTTGCACCTCCTGGATCTGGTCCAGTTATCTGTCATCAGCATCGCTTGGCATATCACAAGCTTCTCACGGGGAACCTTGGGAACTTTGATATCATGACTAACATTTTTCTTTTGACTGATGGCCTTCCGGGCCTTTGGTCCGATGTGCCCCGATGGTAATCTCCTCGTCCGTGCTTTGGATCCGGTATAGACAGATTTCTTCACTTCTCGGTTATTCTTATTGTATCTTCTAAACAGTAAAGTGGACCGCTCCTTTTTGTTTCGGTTAAATTCATTGTCCATCCCTTCATCGCAAGCATTATCTGAATCTTCAAAATCACTAACAGCAGACCTTAGAGAAAATCGGTTGATCAAATGACCTGCAACAAACCTGTCAGTCAGGGGTTTCATCTTCGGCTTTGTTTGGTCTATGCCTAATTCCGCCCGTGTGGCATGCAAGCTTGGACCAATATAATTATTGTTCTGCGCACTTTCTCCAATGTAGTCCTTTGGAAGCTGCAAGAGCACATTCGATGGACAAGAGAAGGCTGAGGAACAATAGTCATCTTCAACATGGAAAACCGAAGTCTCCTGTGAACACTGCCCAGGATAGAAGATGTGATTTTCCTTCTGCTCACAGCTGGCCTGGCGCTTCGTTTTCAAATCACCATTTGCACAACCAATTTCCCTGACAGTTTGACTGCCCAAGGATGACACGCATATAGAAATTTTTTCATCTGTCGAGTTATTCCGCTCTCTTTTCAACCCTTCATCTGACAATGAGACGTGAACCTTGGGGTTCCAGCGTACACCTGCATCTGTTTGCGAATGGCACGACTTGGATTGCTCTATAAACATGGTGGGATCACATTTTTTCTGGCTAGATAGCCACCTTTTTCCATTGTGGCACCCCACTTTCGAGTTTGAAGTTGCAGTTGCACTACCCTTAAGTTCCATTCCACTTGCAGCATTGTATTTTGCCGTCAGCTGTGCCACAGACATAAATGGTGGGGAGCTGTGGGCTACCCCCTGCAACTCTGCAGGAGCCACAGGAGGACCCCGAAGGATTGATATAGGATCAGCAGAAAGCATTCCCTCATTGACAACGCGTCTTATTTTAACATCACAGCACGAATTGCTCAACCTATTTTCATCTTCAGCTGACTGGGCAGATATCATCTTTCCTGGTCCCATGGCGGCAAACACAGAAGCAGCTATTTCTTCAGAGGTCATTTTGAAAGAACGACTCTCAGTATTGTTCTTATTCTTTTCTTTGACTGTCATAGCATGGCCTTTGCTGTGGTAATTCTCAAGATGCCCCTGTGGAACCTCTGTAATAACAGAACTCTGACCCTTATGTGGGAGACTAAAACTCAGAGAAACTTTACCACTTGATAAACCCCATGATCGTTCTAACTGAGCAGCTGGTCTCTCAAGTATTGTATGACATAACAAAGTGTCCTGCTCAGTACATCAGAGATCACTTACAGTCAGAAATCTGCCATTATCAGCTCTAGAATTCATTTTGTTTCAAGATGGATATTATAATTCATTCAGCAAAAAATGTTGACATGGTCTGGTAGTTAAAGAATGGTTTTTTTCCTTGTGCAGACTTCAAATTTGGATTATTCTTCACTGTAAAGAAAAAATGAATAAGAGTTACAGACGTTTCCAATGACTAGAATTACATCATCAAAAACAGGATAGCAGTGAGAAATATGGTACATGGTGATGGTTTCTAAGCACAATCAGGGTGCAAACTATCCGCTGGAGAAACCTTGGAGTCTCAACCAAAAACGACAACATCTCCCTCCATAGATGCCACCCGAAATGCTGAATTCCTCCAGCAGTTTTTTTTTTTGGCTGTTGATTTCTAAGGTGCACCCTGTGTTGGTTTAGCAAAATGAAATTATTTTGTTCCAATGTCTGCTCAAACTCATTCTTGCATGAACCAAGCAGCATTTGGATCTTTTTAGTTATTTGCTTCAGGAAATATATATTAAAAAAAAAGGAAAATTAGGAACATTTAGTAACAAAATTGGAAAAGAGTTGAAAATAAGCATCTTTTCATCTGTAGCAGTTTTAAATAATAAAATATTTTGAAATATAAAGAAGAAAATTGATGCATGAGATCCAGTTAAGTAATTTATTGAATAGTTTAAAAGCTCCAAAATAAATTTGAGTATTCTACTCCATAAAGAAACAGCTTAGAATTTAAAGCAAATCCGATGGCTGCACAGGGCACGAATTAAAATAAATTCTTCACAAGGCTACATACATCTGATCTGGGAATGTGACCAGTTTTGAGGGTGGGACCAATTTAGTTTTGCACGAAACAAAACGTTTTGGGCAAAGAATGCAATTTGTATTTGAAATTATTTAATCTGTTGAAGTGTTTTTAATGATTTTCGGTCCAGATGTGGAATAATTTCCTGTAGCTTCGTGAGCCAACAGTACCATTTAACCAAATGATAGTACTTTTTATAATACAAAACATTTTAGCCAAAGGATTTCAATTGGGTTTTTTTTTTCTCCAGTGTACAAGATAACCAACTACATTTAGCATGCAAGCTCACTACTTTCAAAACTGGCATATAAAAATGATCCTTGAAAGAAATTCTCCAATGCTTTTTAAATGAATTACAGGAATGCACTGGTAAATTTCACAAAACCTGACGATTAATATTCAAAAACGCTGGTGTCTACACTTTATACCATAATGTCTTGAATTCTACATTATTCATTGATTCATGATTGCTTTTTAAGACATTTGGAATCAATGAAGAAGAATTCATAGTTAGCTTGAAGTAGCATGTTGAAATCTACAAGCATTCTGGCTTAGATCGCATTCCATACCCTGGCTCTGCCACAAATTTACCAAAGTTCTTGACCATCACCATGCCCGACTCACCTCCCAACTTTGCCAACCCTGATCTCATATGGGGCAGTACACCCAGCCCCCACTCAGAGTAATACGCAGCTGACTAGCAAGTCTGCAGATCCATATATAGCATGACATTATGCATTAATGAGTGAGCAAGATGCAGAACCATTGCAATTTCTGAATAATTGGATAATGGATTACCAGAGTGTCTGGAATAATTGGATAATGGATTACCAGAGTGTCTGGAATAATTGGATAATGGATTACCAGAGTGTCTGGAATAATTGGATAATGGATTACCAGAGTGTCTGGAATAATTGGATAATGGATTACCAGAGTGTCTGGAATAATTGGATAATGGATTACCAGAGTGTCTGGAATAATTGGATAATGGATTACCAGAGTGTCTGGAATAATTGGATAATGGATTACCAGAGTGTCTGGAATAATTGGATAATGGATTACCAGAGTGTCTGGAATAATTGGATAATGGATTACCAGAGTGTCTGGAATAATTGGATAATGGATTACCAGAGTGTCTGGAATAATTGGATAATGGATTACCAGAGTGTCTGGAATAATTGGATAATGGATTACCAGAGTGTCTGGAATAATTGGATAATGGATTACCAGAGTGTCTGGAATAATTGGATAATGGATTACCAGCAGCTCAAGCAAGAACAAAATAAGTAAAAAAAATAAAAAAAAAATAAGCAGGTTTAAAATTGTAACAGTAAATATTCTCTGAAACAATGCATAAGCCTTTGGTGCAGATGGGAGCAGATATTCAGCCAGTGAAGTGCCTTGGTCATGTTTTGCTCAGAGCAGCTGTTTGAATAAAGTTGTGTAAAACAACCATGGTGTTGTCCAGGATGAAGAGCTGGTTGATGCTTCTTGCTGTTAGGGTGAATCTCATAACGTGGAACAAAGAACACTACAGCACAGTACAGGTCCTTCAGCCCTCGATGTTGTACCAACTCAGATTCCTTTAAAAAAAAAGTCTCTCCCGATTACTGCTTAATAAGATTTACCCTGGTCAGAAGCAAACATGGGGGGTGGAAAAACGGAATTAATTATCTGTAATGCTATTGTTCATCTTTCAGATGGAGGAACCTGCAGATGCAGCGACAATTAAATATTTTCAATTAATGTGACTGAAAATAAACTAAAATGCTTTAAGGTTAATATATTCATGCAAGTGAATTTTATTCAGTGTATGTACAGTACAGGATTTTTGTCTTTTAAATTATTTATTCTTAATGCAGGTGTATTAGTTAGGCATTGTAAGAGCAAGGCTCAAGCAACCGGAAAATACACTTATCTGGCAACTACCAATAGCCATCGGTGCAGGATATTGTATATACTTTAGTGCAAGGAGTAGTTTCTGAATATGCCTTGAATAATTTTCAGAGATATGGAAAAAGCGAAGGGGAACAGGACCAAAAGAACTTCTATGAGACAGTCATGCAGTGTCAACGAGTTAAATAGCTTCCTTCTGTGCTGCCCCAATTGTTGATTCAATCTTCTTGCTCGTATGTGCCCAGGACTTTTAAATAACAAATCAAATAATTTCCTTTGATCAGATGCACATTTTTCCATTTCCTATAAAACTAATTGCCTGAAATGTTAACTGTTTTTCTCTTCAGATATAGCATGACCTGGTAGGCATCTGCAGCATTTTTTTTTTAATTTTATTCCAAAGTAAAAAGACATTGCAAAGGAAATCAGTGAACAAAATCTGGAAACACTCACGAGATCAGGCAGCAGAAGTTGGGGGCAAGAAAAAACAGCCATCAGCCTTGCTTTAAAGTTCATGACCCATCCAGAGAGGGTCATCAAATTAAATGCCCCATTTTATTATCACTTAATTTCATATTATCCATAGATTCTGCCAAAATTGCTGATTGTTTCTTGAATTTTCAACTAGTTTGAATACAGAATTAACTCCCCCCCCCCCTCCCTCTCCCACCCCCCCCAATCTGTGCTGCCTTTGCGGATTTCAAACATATTCATTAGATAAGTTGGTTTAGTCATTCTTGCTCCTGATAAAATTATCAAGTGACACAAAGATGGTGGATCAGAACTGATCAAGATTTGGCTTCAAATGTACATCTCCACACACAATACATATCTATGATCTATTTACCAAATTATCCATGATGAATAAGACATAATATTCTTGATTATATCATACCAAGATTCCCACAATTTCCTCAAAGGTCTTATTACTGAACAAAAGGGAGAAATAAAAAGAAACTGCCTTTAATCAAGGTGCATCACACTGACTAACACTTTGGGTACTTTTTCTCAGCTCATACCTCCTCCAAAATATAGATTACCTTCATGTTGTGCTTCCCATTTTGCACTTTAATGCCAAAACTCAAAGCTGGGGTAGAGGGACCAAATGCTGGACTACGAAGCCTTGAAAATATGTGTTCTTACATCAAGTGATTATTTTCTTTGCCACCATTATCAGACTTTTGAATGAACCCCAAAATAGCAAGAATCATGTTGTCTTTGCATCTTACCCACTGATCTTTTCCTGTGGATTTCACACTGTTTTAATTTGCACTATATACAAGATGTCTATTCGTAGAACCGCTTCTAACACTGCACTTCTTTTCACTTGTGTGACAAGCATGAACTGCAAATCTCAATAATGTACTAGGTTTCCGAGGTATGGGCTTGGAGACAAAGGTAAAAAAACATGAAGCTTCTGAAATCAAATATGGCCTCGCAATACAACTACAATTATCAATGAAAAAAAGTCAGCGACACCAACAATGACTTCGTATCATTTGAGGAATCTTCCTTGGGGAAGTAAAACATTATACTATCAGGGTGTTTGGTGGATTTTAAAACAGGGACAGGCTCCTCAAAAACTGAAGAGAACATGCAAATTAGCACAAAACTAGAGGAAAAAGATAGGCCCAACCCCTCTCACCCGGTCCTCGTTGTGCTAATTACAGGTATACCCTCTTTAACGAAGAAACCCGAAATAAATTTGAATGGGTTTTCGCTTTTACAAAAATAGCCATCAATAGTAGTGAATGGGTCTTTACGCCATTTTTCATAGGAATGCCCTACTTTTGAAAAGCAGGGTACACCTGTATTTCCCCCTTTCATTCAGAGTCACAATGAAGTTCCAACCCAAAACATTGACCATTCTTTTTTTTCTCCCACTGATGCAGTTGGAGTTGCTGAGATTCTCCAGCAGATTGTGTTTTGTTCCAGATTCCAGCTTCTGCAGCCTTTCACGTGTCCAGTTCCCGCCATCCTAATTAAAATCACGTTGATAAGAACAACGTTTGAATTACAGAATTAATTCAGATCAGTATTCTGTTGATCTGAGAAATTACTTAATAATTTAATGCAACCATGTCACCTCAAGATGATTCAAAAGTAGTGAGGAAATGTTGAATTAACTAGCAGAGGAGATTAGTAACTGTGCAATTATAATGGAGCAGCGCATAATAACATCAGCAAAAAAAAAAAATCACTGACATGGCTTCTTTTTCCTGATATGCAATTTTCAAAATTTTTGCTCCTATTTTAGAGTTCCACCATCCACGGTAAAATAACTTTTGTAAAATAATTAAGCCTAGAAATTCATGGCCGTTATGGAACTGAAATTTGGCAGGCTGATACTACTAATATAACTATTTAGTGCATTTAAACCAAGTTGCCAAAACAGTAAAACTCACAACAGTGGAAATAAAAATGTACAAGGTTTTGATCAAGGCACATCTTTAATGTCTGGTTTAGATCAAGGAAATGTTGGAGTGCAGCGAGGAACGAAGGAACTAATCCCCAGTGTCAAGAGCATGATTTACAAGGAAAATTTGGGATAAACCCAGAGTAAGGGAGACAGCCAAGACAAAAACATAAAAGATGACCAAAAAAAAAATGAATGAAAATATCAATGTGTGGAAATACATTCAATTAGATTACCAGAGTGAGACAAAGATTCTCAGTTTTAAACTTATAGGGAGTAAATTAAGGAACAACATGAGGAAGTTGCCCAGATGTAGTGGTTGACACATAGAAACAAAGCGAAATGGTATGCGTGGTAAACCACTCTACATATGTTTGGCTGCATTAGGACACGCCCCTTGATGACTGGGCCGGGGGCTCTTCCTACTGTCCCCTGAATAAAGGCGACTGTGCCACAGCCCCCTCCTCAGTCCAGTCGACCAACATGGACATGCCTCCAGTCTATTATGATAAAAAGCCTATCACTTTCTCTTTAGCATCTAGTCTTTGAAGTAATTGATGGTGCATTAAGTAGTGGATTCAAGACATTATAAATGCACCAGAAATAAGCGGATGGGCAATCGGAAGAGTGTCTTCTCAAACAGTCTTTCAGGTGAACTAATTGCCTTCGTCATAATTATGTCCTGTGGTCTTCACAAGCTTTTTGCTTGATCCTTAGAGAAACACTATGCAGTTGTTGGAAAAAGGCACAATAAGGCAGAATTAAAGTAGCACGATTAACAAATTTGATTGAGAGGGGTCTTGATAGAGGTGTTTAAGATTTTAAAAGGGACAGACAGAGTAAATGTGGATAGGCTTTTTCAATTAAGAAAGGGGGAGATTCAAACTAGAGGACATGGTTTAAGATTGAAGGGGGAAAATTATAAGGGGAACATGAGGGGAAATTTCTTTACGCAGAGGGTGGTGGGGATGTGGAATGAGCTTCCGGCAGATGTGGTCGAGGCGGGATCATTGGTTACATTTAAGGAAAGACTGGATCGTTGTTACATGGATAGGAGGGGACTAGAGGGGTATGGACCGGGTGCTGGTCAGTGGGACTAGGAGGGTGGGGATTTGCTACGGCACGGACTAGTAGGGCCGAACTGGCCTGTTCTGTGCTGTAAGTGGTTAGATGATCACATTTTGTTTATTTTGTGCACTTTGGCAATTTACATATCAATGGATCAAACCAGGTGACCATCAGTCATCCTTCAATGTGATTCATTATTGTTGGCTAGGACTTCATCTTCAGTAGGACATCACCTGAAAATGAAATATTATAGCTATAGAAAATATGATCTATTGTTCTAAAGATTTTGGAGGGATTCTGTTGGAGTGGAAACACTGGTGTATTGTACTCAGTAAATAATATTTCCCATAGCAACAGCTCAGAATACATTTGGATTTCCAACAATGGGTTGCCGTTCAGGCAGCAGCAATTGTGATCCACATGATTCACCCAGCTGTGTTGTGTAATAACTTGTCACAGCTAATTCATCATTATTTTTAATGCTGGAACTCATCATTCGGTTGGCTGTAAGTGTGTCAACACTCCATTCACCAGTCTGACCGTAAGCAAGAATTTGGACGGCAGCCAACAACTTCCATTTGCCTTATTCCTAGCATATCTCCACATAGCAAGCAAGAGCAAATCAGCACCTCGCGTCACTAAGTTTCAAAATGTGTTCATCTGCACCAAAAACATTACTGTATTTCCGTCTGTTTGACCGTCAATGAAAAATGTTATCATCCTAAAACTGTAGTCAACCATACTCTAAAAGCAATAATTTAAAAAAAAGCTTGGAAGTGACATCATTAAAAAAAAAGCAAGTTTACTCGCAATTTCCCCTTACTACCCCTTGGCCCACAGCACCCCCACCAACCACAAGGAACCCAATGATAAACAAGATGCAATGCATAATAAATGAGAAGATATTTGGACCAGAACTTATAGATATCAGTCTCAATTAAAACCATGTTAGATGCATCCAATTTTTATAGTACTGTAATTTATCTCATTGATGGACCATCCTAAATTGACCACGAATAGTTGGAGAGTTAAAACACAGCAACACTTGAAGGTTCTCCCAGAGTACTGCAAGTACGAGGACGTTGCCCTAGCAATTATGAAGCAAGATCAATCTTTCCAAAATTACCAACTGCTGGTAGAATACAAGAAATAGGAGCAGGAGTAGGCATTCAATCAGACCATGGCTGATCTAATGATGACATTTTGAAACACTGAAACTTCAGAATTATTTGAAAGTGGGACTGTACATTTCATTAAATAGCTAATAAATCTCATGAATAGAAGCATCTTTGTAACAGAAATGCTCATCAGAGTATTAACAAAACACATGGATAGGGTGAGCAAATTTGTTGTTTTGAGTTACAATCTTGGAGAATCTTTCCTAGAACCAACACACTAATGACATCATGAAAAATTACTTCTTCAAGAGTCTGCAAAGGTTTGGTAATGATATCAGAAACCCTGACAAATTTCTATGGATGTGTGGTGGAAAGTGTACAGCCAGCTACAACAGGGTCTGGTATGGAGACATCAATACCCCTGAGTGTAAAGCCCTCCCCAAAAGATAGTGGACAAAGCCCAGGATGTCACAGGCAAAACCCTTGCCACTATTGAGAACATCTATGGGGAACGCTGCCATCAGAGAGCAGCAGCAATCATCAAGGATCCACACCACTCAGCACGTGCTCTGTTCTTGCTGCTGCCATCCGGAAAGAGGTATGGGAGTATAATGAAAGATTTAAACTGTGTTTCTTACTTTTGCAGTCTTTGCTTCTGCAAGGCTGAGAACTTGCCTGTTTTGTTTTAGAATTAGTAGACACATCTGTTTACACTATGAGGCCCAAGATGCATATTTAGTAGACACACCTAAATTCCACTATGGGGCATATGAATCAGTAGACATTATCCAGTTGGATCTTCAACAGCATGGATTCGATGCTGTCGGCCTCTGCCATCTCGAGTACTTTGATGTTAGGGATGAAGTCGCTCCAATGAATGTTGAGGATGGAGCAGAGACAACGCTGGTGGAAGCGTTCTAGGAGCCGTAGGTGATGCTGGTAGAGGACCCATGATTCAGAGCCTAACAGGAGTGTGGGTATGACAACGGCTCTGTATACGCTAATCTTTGTGAGGTTTTTCAGTTGGTCGTTTTTCCAGACTCTTTTGTGTAGTCTTCCAAAGGCGCTATTTGCCTTGGCGAGTCTGTTGTCTATCTCGTTGTCAATCCTTGCATCAGATGAAATGGTTAATAGACCAATAACAGAAAAGATCAACTAGCAGAAAAGATCAATATTCACTAAGCATTCAATGCGATAGTCTCAAGGACATGTCAATACATTTTGCAATTATCAAAACAAAGCCTCCCAGAGATTTATTAATACTACACATTTCTGTTACCAAGGCACTTCTATTAATTAGATATATTAACACTATCTAATGAAATGAACATTAAGGATTCACACAACCCAGCACAAGCTCTGTGCTCACTGATGCTATCAGGAGAGAGGTTTAGGTGTCACAAGACTCGCACCACCAGGCTCAGGAACAGCTGCTACCCCTCCACCATCAGACTCCTCCACGACAAACTCAGGCTCATTTAAGGACTCTTACTTGTGCACTTTATTGATTTTTTTTTCACCTTTCAGTTGTAGTTTCTTTATTTGTTTATATGTGTATATTGTATACAGTTTTATTTGCAATACAGGGAGAGTGCTCAAGAGACTTCGCTAATGGATTGTTGTTTACAAAAAGGCAACAGATGAAAGAGTTTGTCGGAGCCACTTCTGTTTGGAGCTGCTCTAGGAGGGTCATGTGGTTTGGCAAGCAGAGAGAGTAAAAAAGGCTCCTTGTGTGAGAGAGGGACTCACAAAGAGATCACTTCTACAGTATTACAGCCAGCAACAGTAGCTGGGATTGGAATAGGACAAGCTGGCAAGCCCCGTTTGGAAGACGGCCTGATCAAAAGGGAAACAAAAAAGGAACTCTGTGGTGACATGAAAGGAAGAGGTTATCATCTGGAAAACCCTGAAGGGGTAAGTTTTGTCAGCAAGTGACTGATGGAAGTACATCAGTTGTGGATATCCTGGAACCACAAATCTCTCTGAAGGAGTCACGTGATATAGTGGACGGCAGGGTAAAACCAGCCATCTCCAGAAAAGAATAAATAAAGTGAAGAAAATACAAAGTTGAAGAAACACAAAACAAATAAAAGATAAAGTTGCAGAGAAAAGAAAGAAAATGGCACCCAAGAAGGAAAAGGTAAAAACAACGGGAAAAAAAGAAAAGATGCTGGAAGAGAAAGGAGAAGGCCTTACCTGCATGAAGAAACAGGGAGCCGTGGTGAAGAGCGCCCGATTTCTGAGATTGGTGACAGCCCCGCAGACTCGTGACCCCACCCCCCCCCGCTCCCCGACCGCTGGACTGCAAAAATGGCTCTCTGAGCCAAACAAAAGTGCGCAAATGCCCGTGCATGAGGAGTCGCGCGCGACACGTGCCGAGGAGTCGAACAATGAGTAGTGCCGAGGAGTTGCACAATGAGCAGTGCGCAATCTAAGGAGAAAGAAAACACCGACCGGAAGGGGGCTCAGCCGAGGAGCGGGCAACCATGGCGCAACCAGCTGAGGGATGCCCGACACCAGGCCTCTCAGATGGAGGAAGAGGAAAGTGGCAGGAGAGGGAATGAAGTACCAGGTGAGAAAGAAAGTCAACGGGGTGAAAGGAAAGAGCAGCAGCAGCAGGAAGCTCAACAGATGAGCAGCTCAGAAGAAGAGGACCAACAGCAAGAGGCCAAGCAAGAAGAGACCCGACAAAGTGAGACAAGCAACTCATCAGGAAAGTCAGAAGAGACACAGAAACAAAAAGACACAAACACAGGTACAGACACAGAAGACGACAACCAAGATCTTCACAGAGAGATAGAAGGTAAAACAGTTGGACAGAATATAGATAAAGCCTTTTTTGAAGAACAAATGAGAGCATTAAATGAATGATTGTCATTAGAATTCAGTGCAATTAAAAGAAAAATGAAAAGAACACAAGATAAAGTGCAAAGTTTAGAATGGGTCATGACAGAAATAGGGAAAAGAGGAGAGAATGTGGAAGAATGAGGAACGGCTGTAGAAATGGAAGTAAACAACTTAAGAGTAAAATTGGAAGAAAATTATAAGAAAATTAGAGACACAAGAGTTCTTATCTCAGAAAATTGATATGTTGGAAAATTATAGTAGGCGAAACGACATGTACATTAAGCGGCAAGAGAAGGAAAATGATGACACGAGCTTTAAACCCAAAGGTGGAAAAAGGATTTAAACAAAGATAAAAAATGAAACTTGGGAAAAGTTATGTTCTGGAGCTATGAAGAATATAATAAACACAAGGTTACGCATGATACAGTATAATTGGTTACACAGGTTATATATCACACCCCAAAAGTTAAAAAAATTGGATCCAACATTATCAGATAGATGTTTTCACTGTAAGGAGGAAATGGAAACAACAGTACATGCAATTTGGGCATGTGAGAAAGTGAAAATGTTTTGGGAAGAATTAAATCAGATATTACATAAAATTACAAAAAATAACATACCAAAAATCCAGAGATCTTTCTTCTAAGTAATATATGAAGTAAAGAATTAGGCCTCAAATTGGATGAAGCACAAAAAAGATTTATTATGATAGCCTTAGCAGTAGCAAAAAAATGTATAATGTCAACTTGGAAAATGGAAGAGAGCCTGAGAATACAGCAATGGTACATGTTGGAAAATGGAAGAAAGCCTGAGAATACAGCAATGGTACATGGAAATGAATAAATGTATTCCATTGGAAAAAAATAACATAATTTAAAAAATAAAGTCACATTATTTAAACAAATTTGGGAACCATACATGGAACATAACAAAGAGGGCTTGCCTCGGACCGCCACCCCCTAAAATGATAAGAAGTGAAAATGACTTGATCCAGTGTGTAAAAGTAGATGACACATTTTTCTTGTTTATTTTTCATTGTGTGATGACATTGTTTAATGGTTTTATTGTATTATATATGTTGATTATTAGTTTTGGAGGAGGGTGGAAAGGGGGGAGGGAAAGTAGGGGGGTGGAATACAAGGGAGAAAATGCCTCTGTGTATATTTAATGAGAAACATTTGTATATATTTTGGTTGATATGGTTCAGTGTGAAAAATAAAAAAAATATTTAAAAAAAACAAATCTCTCTCTGAAAACTGACAAGAACCTTCCTGAGCGGAAACCATTTACCTTTCAAGCATCAAAGCCTGGTGAACTTTATAAATGTTAAATTCTGTGCACAGTATAAGAATTGCCTGCAACCAGTGAACTTGGAGGAATGAGAAGTGAGATTGGACTGTGAACCAAAGAACTTTTCTGAATTTACACACACATTACATACACATGCAGTTAGAATTAGAAAGGGGTTAAGTTAGGTTAAGTAAGTCAATAGTGATAAGTTAAAGTTTGATTCTATTTTCATGTTTAAAGATAATTAAAAGCAACTTTTGTTTAAGTAATCATTTGTCGTGGTGAATATCTATTGCTGCTGGGTTTTGGGGTCCTCTGGGCTCATAACACTATTGAATAGCAGACCCCCTTTTACACTGCCAATTACATCCGAGTTAACCCACTAATATAGCGGGTCAAATCATGCAGTGTGAAATTACATATCTGGGCAGGGTGAGTAGATTTCAACTGGGCTCTGATACATGGAGAGAGCAAGTGTCAGATCCCGGGTGAACACACTCTGGACGTGTGAAAGCATAACCTGCTGTTGCATTGACGCTGCTGGAGATGGGACCCCTCAAAATCCCAAGCTGCAGAATTAACTGCAAATAATGGTGCAGTGTGAAAGGTTCCTGGAGTCAGTTTGTCCTGCAAATTTTCCCCATTTCCTACGAGGGATGGCAGTGAGAAAGTAGCTATAGACAGGCTTCTGCACACAAAGTATCCACAGGAGCTCCTCATGGAGCTATCCTATCCAGGTATATTCAGAATGCTCATTTTGTTAATAATTTCCGTCAATTTGCTCAGAAAAAATGTCTATTCCACAGCAGAAACTAAAATTCTCCCAAAAAAAATTTCACCAGAAGTTGCAATGTAGAGGATAACAAAATTGTCAGCAGAAGAGTGGAAGAATGTTAAGGATGAGCAAAAGGAGTAAAATAGGACATAATGGCCTTGAAAGAAGCTTTGCCATTCATCAAGGTATCAGCTGATCCAATTTTTGTTCGCAAATCTTTTTTCATGCTCATTCATACAACTTTGATCAGAAAGTCTATTTCAACCTTGATTAAACTGAGCAACAGCTGCAATCACAACTCTCGGGAAAAGTGAATTCTAAAGATGCACAATTCTGAGACGGGAGATAATGGCCTTTAAGTGGTTAGCTCCTCATCTCAAACCATCTTCCCAGTTCTCTTCCAGTTGAGAAAATATCGTCATTTAATCGACCTTCATTTCCTACCATCTACGTATCATCTTTTGCCCAATATCCCTTTATCCCTTCACAAACCTTGCATTGTCCCCCCCACAACTGACTCATTCCCCCTCCACAACTGGAACAGGAATGAGTGTAATCAAGTATCCATTCATCTATCAGTGATACACTATATATATAGCTGAAAACCTAACACTGATCCCAAAGGTATTCTATTAGTTGCAGCTTACAATTTGAAAATTACTTGTCTGCAGACAAATATGACCATTAGCCTTGAGCACAAAGCCCTGAGTTTATGCATTGACACCTTTAGTGTGCGTTCTCAAATGCTTCTTGGAAATCCAAATACTCTACATTAACTGGCTGCATTCTGTTAGTTACATTTTTCACCAAAAAATCTTATTGAGAATCAAAACAACTTTTTTCATATTATACAGATGTACATTGTGCTCTTTTTTAATTTACAAAAAATCCCAACACACACATATGTAAATATTCACATACACCTTCAGATACACATCTAGACCTTCCACTTCCTGACCACCTTGGCACCTTTGCTGGACAGCATCATTGGTATAAAACTGATTATACCAATGCAGACATTGCACAGTAACACATTTACTCTGTGAGCACTTGTAATTCAGAGAAATAATGGATAGAGGGTTGCCATTTATGGGAAAAAAATTCCAGCGGACCCTCTTAATGTACATTTGATTTTCTCCAGTTTAATAAAGAAACTGAATTCCTTAATCTGTTGTGAAATAGAGGGACCCCTATCAGACTTCCAGTGCAATAATGTTAGTCACTTGGCTAATAGAGACATAAACGCTATTACTTTTGTCTGTCGAGAATTTCAAGATTTGCCAGAATTCCAAATATTGCAGTCAACGAGCAGGGTTGCTAATTAACTTTAGATAATGTGCTAGAGACTCCACTCCAAAAACCCTGTATTTTGGGGTCCTGATAAAACATGCGACTTAGGTAGCAAGGGGAGTCATTATACTGATTGGATTTGTCCTCTATTTCAGGATAAATGGCTGACAGTCTGGATTTTGAAGAGTGAACCTTAAACTGAACAAGTCCCCACCGAGTGCAGGAGGTGATAGAGCGAATTCTCTCAATAGCTTCCTTCCAAAGAAATTAATAAATTTAATAAAACCCCTTTCACAAAATTGTGCTGTTTTTTTTCCTAACTGCTCTATTGTCGATTCCTCAACCAATTTCCTGGCTAAGTGGCCTGCAATTCCCCACTGTCATTTTCTGAATAGTAATGTATGGCCTGAGATATTTTCAACATCTAAAAGATTTTAGAGGATTCCAAGCAATGCATTCAATATCTTTTCAATCATTTTTTTTTAAAGAAACAGGGAAGTCTAATGGTAGGCTTTAACCCCACTAATTACTGTTGTATTTTTCATCTCACAACAGTCCATCTCTTTGACAGGCTTGAAACCAAAGGACAGGACTCGAGCAAAGCAATTCTGTGGCTGAAAGGACTTGAACCAGAAGTGACTGTAATGTATTCTGCTGTTAGCCACATTATGGGCCCAGAGGACCCCAAAACCCAGCTGCAATGGAAATTCACTAAGACAAATTATTACTTATACAAAAGTGGCTTTTAATTATCTTTAAACATGAAAACAGGATCAAACTTTAACTTATTACTATTAACTTAACCCCCTTCTAATTCTAAGCGCACGTGTCTGTAATGTTTCTACAAGTTTTAAAAAATTATTTGATTCACAGTCCAATCTCACTTCTGGTACTGGGCACAGAATTTAACATTCATGAATTTCACCAGGCTTTGGTGCTTGAAGGGTAAATGGTTACCGCTCTTGTTGGTTTCCAGAGAGGGGTTTGTTGCTCGTTGGACACCCACAACTGATTCCTTCTAATCAGCCGAAAAAGTGTCTTGCCGAAAAAACTTGCCCCGTCAAGGTTTTCCAGATGACAACCTCCTTCTTTCAAGTCACCACAGAGTTCCTTTTCTGTTTCCCTTATTTCAAGTGAAACATTATACAGCCAGCAATCTCCTCTTGTATGGACCACAAGGGTTTTGACAGGCTGAACTAAGAACTCACAACCCATCATCAAAATGAGGTTTTTCCACAAGCTTGCCTGCTTTTCATGTTCCAGTCCCAACTGCTGCTCTCTCTCTCTCTCTCTCTCTCATCTGTTGCTTTCCAAAACAATAATCCATTACTCCACAACATGTCCAATTAACGCCTACTTGTGAAGTCTCTATAGGCATTCTTCAAAGTTTTTGCAAAGGCACTCGAAGCCTCATCTGTCTGAAGCAGAGCTCTGGCATTTTAAATGAGATCTGTTTTGAACTGTTTGTATCTGTATGCGACCTAAACTAAAAAAAATCTGCCACAATTTATCTCCTATAACACATTTCTATATGCAATACAATATAATCTGTCATACCACTCATTGCAAATATGGGTGATATCACATCAAAAAATCCTCCAAAAACATTGCAACACTTTTATCTTAACTCCACAAGTCTGCACATCATACAGGATGAATATTTTCCAGCTGGAAGCTAGGTAGCAGAAGAAACTATCACTAGAAAGAAGAGAAAGGAATGAGAAGCAAAACAGAATTACAACCCTTTATCTCATTCATTCTAGCACCTTCCTGACACTGAAGTGATAACAGGCAAATTAGGGGGGGAAAAAAATACACAGGTTAAAGGTGAGATGGCAGTAAGAGGGCAAAAGAAAATGGCCCAAGTTGTAAGTCAGAAAGAAGGTTTCTAAGAGAACACCAGGGTTCAACATTACAGACTCACGGGGAACATTAAAGGAGTGGGAAACATTTTGGATTTAATAGTTTAAGTGAAAGAAAACCAGTAAAGGCTGTTACAACAGCGACGTCCCAGTAGCAAACCACTTCAATTCTGGGTCACACTCCCACACTCACATCTATCCAATGCCTCATGTACTGTCTCACCCAGACCACCCGTAGATTGGAGGAACAACTCCTTATTTTCCATCTGGGCAGTCTCCAGCCAGATGGCATTAACATTGACTTCTCTGCTTTCTGCTAAACTTGCTCGCCTTTTCTTTCCCCTCCCCTTTTTCCTGTCTTTCTAGTTCTCCCTTTCCTTCCCCACCCAGCCATCCCTCCACCCCTTCATTCCTGCTGTTCCCTCTCCTTTCTCCACCTATAATCTCCTGCCTTTGCAACACCACCAGCTTTTTGTTTGGATGTCTGCCAGCATTTTCTCAAACCTTGACGAAGGGATCAAGCCCGAAATGTCAGTTATGTATTTTTATCTTTGCTACATAAAAGACACTGACCTGCTGAATTTCTCCACCATTTTGGGATTTTACTTCAACCACAATGTCTACAGATTTTTGAGATTGACTGAAGGCTGTTAAGGGCTGTGGTGCACTGTTAGCCAGAATCAGACACACACAAAGATAAAGACTGTTCTCTTCTCTTTGGCTTGGCTTCGCGGACGAAGATTTATGGAGGGGGTAAAAAGTCCACGTCAGCTGCAGGCTCGTTTGTGGCTGACAAGTCCGATGCGGGACAGGCAGACACGATTGCAGCGGTTACAAGGGAAAATTGGTTGGTTGGGGTTGGGTGTTGGGTTTTTCCTCCTTTGCCTTTTGTCAGTGAGGTGGGCTCTGCGGTCTTCTTCAAAGGAGGTTGCTGCCCGCCAAACTGTGAGGCGCCAAGATGCACGGTTTGAGGCGTTATCAGCCCACTGGCGGTGGTCAATGTGGCAGGCACCAAGAGATTTCTTTAGGCAGTCCTTGTACCTTTTCTTTGGTGCACCTCTGTCACGGTGGCCAGTGGAGAGCTCGCCATATAATACGATCTTGGGAAGGCGATGGTCCTCCATTCTGGAGACGTGACCCATCCAGCGCAGCTGGATCTTCATAAGCGTGGACTCGATGCTGTCGACCTCTGCCATCTCGAGTACTTCGACGTTAGGGGTGTAAGCGCTCCAATGGATGTTGAGGATGGAGCGGAGACAACGCTGGTGGAAGCGTTCTAGGAGCCGTAGGTGGTGCCGGTAGAGGACCCATGATTCGGAGCCGAACAGGAGTGTGGGTATGACAACGGCTCTGTATACGCTTATCTTTGAGGTTTTTCAGTTGGTTGTTTTTCCAGACTCTTTTGTGTAGTCTTCCAAAGGCGCTATTTGCCTTGGCGAGTCTGTTGTCTATCTCATTGTCGATCCTTGCATCTGATGAAATGGTGCAGCCGAGATAGGTAAACTGGTTGACCGTTTTGAGTTTTGTGTGCCCGATGGAGATGTGGGGGGGCTGGTAGTCATGGTGGGGAGCTGGCTGATGGAGGACCTCAGTTTTCTTCAGGCTGACTTCCAGGCCAAACATTTTGGCAGTTTCCGCAAAGCAGGACGTCAAGCGCTGAAGAGCTGGCTCTGAATGGGCAACTAAAGCGGCATCATCTGCAAAGAGTAGTTCACGGACAAGTTTCTCTTGTGTCTTGGTGTGAGCTTGCAGGCGCCTCAGATTGAAGAGACTGCCATCCGTGCGGTACCGGATGTAAACAGCGTCTTCATTGTTGGGGTCTTTCATGGCTTGGTTCAGCATCATGCTGAAGAAGATTGAAAAGAGGGTTGGTGCCAGAACACAGCCTTGCTTCACGCCATTGTTAATGGAGAAGGGTTCAGAGAGCTCATTGCTGTATCTGACCCGACCTTGTTGGTTTTCGTGCAGTTGGATAATCATGTTGAGGAACTTTGGGGGACATCCGATGCGCTCTAGTATTTGCCAAAGCCCTTTCCTGCTCACGGTGTCGAAGGCTTTGGTGAGGTCAACAAAGGTGATGTAGAGTCCTTTGTTTTGTTCTCTGCACTTTTCTTGGAGCTGTAAAGACTGTACAACAGGCTTTAATCCACAAAGACTTCCACAGAGCCAGGCTGGCTTTGGCTGCAGCAACTCTGAGTGAGGCCAGCCTAGTCTTATATTCCGGAGGGTGATTGACACCCAACTGGGTGGGGCTTGATCCATTCAGGCCAACTGATTGACAGCCAGCCAGGTGTTGTCCTGTCCCCTTACACTCCTGTAGTTACAGAGGTTGAGGTTGCACCCTGCAGTAGGCCGGTGGTGTACCACCACATTCACCCCTTCATTAAAATTGTCCCAGGGCAGGGCAGAAACAAGGAATCGCACCCACTATGTACATACAGGTTGAGGCGACTTGGCGGCTGCCGGGGTCTGTGTGACCATCATAGGACTGGCTCCTGGTCACTGGTCAGAGGGGAAGTGGGAGGGCTGTCGACAGGGGTGTGTGTGGCTGGTGTAATGCTGCGTGGAGGGGTAGCCAGGGGGGCTGGGGTCAACATATGGTACCCACTGCAATCAGGGAGTTCCCATGTCCGTACAACCTCAAGGGGCTCAGGAGTTCGCGGGTATGGTCAATTTCTATAGCCGCTTCACTCCAGGCACTGCATGCATCATTGCAGCCAAAGACAAGACACTCGCCTGGACTCCTGAGGGCAGCAGGGCATTCAAAGGCATGAAAGATGCCCTCGCGAAGGCTACCCTGCTCATCCACCCACACACCGACCTGCATATGGCACTCTCAGTCAATGCCTCTGCCACAGCTGTCGGCGCCATCCTGGACCAGCAGGTGAACGGACAGTGGAAACCACTTGCATTCTTTAGCCGACTTCTTTGCCCACCAGAGCGCAAGTATAGTGCTTCTAATCGTGAGTTGCTGGGCATGTACCTGGTGGTGCGTCATTTCCACCATTTCTTGGAGGGGAGGCCTTTCACCATTTTTACTGACCACAAACCCCTCACTCAGGAGCTCGCTATGGCAAGAGATCCCTGGTCGGCCCGCCAACAGTGTCACCTCTCCTTCTTGTCGGAGTTCACCACCGACATTCGGCACAAGGTGGGGAAAGACAACGTGGTCGCCAACGCACTCTCACAACTGGCCTTTGCGCGCTGACACCCAGCCTCGACTTCAACCAGCTCACCCAGGACCAGAAGTCCGATGTGGAGACTCAGGCCTGCCATCACAGGCCTGCGGGTCCAGGACCTCCCGACTCCTCACTGTGAGGGCACCATCCTGTGCGATGTCTCCATGGGCACCCCACAACCAGTGATTCCCCAGCAGTGGCGCAGGCAAGTCTTCCACCATATCCATGGCCTTTCCCACCCTTCCATCAGGTCCATGGTCCATATGGTGGCAGAACGTTTCATCTGCCACGGGCTTCGGAAGCAGATTGCGGACTGGGCCAGAACCTGCACCCATTGCCAGCTTTCCAAGTTACACAGGCACACTAGAGTACCCATGCAAGATTTCGAACATGTCCAGGAATGGTTCAGCCACATCATCGGACCCTTACCCGTTTCCGAAGGTATCCCTCATCTTTTCACCGTGGTAGACTGTACCACTCGTTGACCTGAGGCAATCCTGATGCCACATGCCTCCACGGATTCCTGCTCCCAAGCTCTTTTGAATGGCTGGGTTGCTCGGTTCGGCGTCCCGAACCACCTCACCAGTGATCGTGGCGCCCATTTCACCTCGGCAAGCTGTGCCCAGAATGCAAACAGGCTGGGGTTCGAGCTACATCACACCACAGCCTATCACCCACAGGCCAATGGGCTAGTTGAGCGATTGCACCACCACCTTAAGTTGGAACTTATGACCAGCCTCATCACCCCCGACTGGGTGGACAAGCTGCCTTGGGTGCTCCTGGGCATCCGCTCAACACCCAAAGAAGACCTACGCACATCATCAGCCGAGCTGGTCTATGGTACACCACTAGCCCTACCCGGTGAGTTCATCAACACACCTCACAACCCCCAGCAGTCACCGCACAGTCTACTCCCCCCCCCCTCCAGGCCCAGTTGGATTCCTTCACACCTCCACCGTCGCCCAGACACGACACACAGGCCTCTTACGTCCCCAGCGAGCTGTACTCCACAGAGTACATTTTTATTAGGCGGGGCCCATCCACAGCACCTCTACAAAAACCATACAAAGGGCCGTACAAAGTCGTCCAGCATTAAGGATCCACTTTCACACTGCACATCAGTGGTAAGAGGGTACTGTTTACGGTGGACAGCTTAAAGCCAGCCCACCTTGACCCCACCGAACCAGTAGTTGTGGCCCAACCCAAGAAGCGAGGCTGCCCGGCAAAAAACATTGGCGTCGGATCTTGGGGGGGGGGGAGCTGTGTGGCGGTACGCCATTAGGCAGTCGAACCGGCCCCGCTTGTCATGCACATGGCGGGGCAGCCAGCCAAAATAGCGCCATCGGGGGTTTCCTCCCGACCTCGGCACCGGGCTCAGAAGCCTGCGCTTGGCGACCCACGTGACGCCCCGGTGACATCGGGGCCCCCAGCGCAATTCTCAGCCAGGTCTGGGCTGGGAGTATAAGACCATCCAGGATGCCTGCAATAAAGGAGTTTTGCTCACTGAACTCAACCAGTCTGATTGTGTGATCCTTCAGTTAGGAGTGTAGCCGCCGCTATACACACATCTATAGTTCAATGTCTGACCATTAACTTTGTTCAAGGATTACTACTGAGGTATTTCAATACATAAAATTTACACTATTCCCAGGAAATAAGGTCTCCATATGAAGCCAAACTCTCAAGAGAACGTGAACCCACAGTATTTACACCACCCATGCCTTTCAGACTGTTTCCACTCATGCAGTGTATGACAGCTGAGTTTTGTTGACCCAAAGTTGCTGAAAGTCAACCTCCAAGGCACTCAAACTCCTCCGTTTAAAATCATCAATAGGTTTACATAAATTCTTTGAGTTAATGTATGCATAATATTTAGTATGATTTGATTTGAATAGAATTGATAGTTCGGTATTTTATTATCTTTCCAAGAATTCCAGTCAAGGACACATTATGACAGTGAGTTATAGAGGAAGGCAACTTAGGAACTGCCAGATAAAATGAAGATGGCTTTGTTGCGAGCACAAATCTTGAGTTGGTCACTGCCAGCCAGCCAGCCAAAGGCCAACCTCTACTGCTCTGCACACTCTTCCTTTATTGCTGGTGGCAGAGGCCAGTTCATCACCATGGTAAAAGTTATAACACACAGCACATTACACAAATTTAGAGACTTACTGTCAAGGCCTACAGTGGTCCTCCAGGAGTACCACCATTTCTGCCCATGTGACAGAGGATTTTGAGGTGACTTGGGAGGAATTGTTAGAGCAGCTTGCACACAGACATTTTAAAAACACAGAACATTTGCAGGACTTTGGCAGAATGATTTTTGCAGGAGGCAACAAAGTATCGACAGCAGCTTGCCTGGAGAGCATGTGATCTTTGCAGGCAGAGGAGAAGAGTTTTGCTCTCAGAGAAGGGAGGGTGTGAAACAGAGAGAGGAGACAGAAATCAGTTCCAGAAGGACATGCTGGCAAACTTTGGAAGGCTGCCTGGTCAAAGGAGGAGATTGGCAGTCTGAAAGGTGACCTGAAAGAAAGAGGATCATCTGGAGAACCCTGAAGGGGGCAAGTTTTGTTAGCAAGACTGATTGAGAAGGAATCCGTTACGGCTGTCCTGGAAAAGGAATCTCTCTCTGAAAACCAGAAAGTACCCTCCTGAGTGGTAACCATTTACCTGTTAAGCACCAAAGACTGGTGAACTTTGTTAATGCTAACTTCTGTGGACAGTATAAGAATTGCCTGCAACCAGTGAGATTGGACTGTGATTCAAAGAACTTTTCTAATCTTAAATATACATTACACACACCCGTGCTTAGTAGTAGATGGGGGATTAAGTAATTAGGTAGATTAGTAGAAAATTAGAGTTTAATTTTGTTTTCTTGTTCAAATATAATTGAAAACTACTTTTAAGTAACCCGGTGTTGTGGTGCATATACATTGCTACTGGTTTTTAGGGTCCTCTGGACTCCGTAATACCCGTCACTAGTCAAATCCCTCAGATGACAAGGGATTCGTATGAAACACAAGAGAAATCCAGCCCGAATGCAATGGGTCAAAATTTTTAAAATGGCAGAAAGCACCAACACCCTCTCAGCCAGGTCCCTGACCACTAACACACATGATCTATATGGTACTGAAACACAAAAATCAGCAGACTCAGTTTTCTTTAAAAATATACACAGCCGCTGTGTTCCAGGAAATTATTGCCATTTTACCCAGACACATGTGGTGTAAAAAGGTTGGAACCAGTAGGAGGGTGCTGTTCCCTTTCTGATATTTTACCTCCTAGACCCCTAGTAAATTTCTCAGAATGCCTGCTGTCTAAAGTTAACTGCAGGCATTCTGTGAACAATGGGCTAATGAATAGCGGGTATCAAAGACACGGGTTGCAGGTCATGAAATTGGGTGTTTTGTGGCAGCATCAAACCAGATTCATATTATAACCATCTTACAACATTACTATAAAAAAAATTAAATAATAGTGCATTAAAAATAAGGCAATGTCTTTGGTTCATTGATTATTCAGGAATCTGATGAAGCAGGGGAAAAGTTGTCCTTGTCCTGGCAGATGCTTGAGTTTAGGCTCCTGTACCTTCTCCCCAATGGTACCAGAGTGAAGAGAGCATGGCCTGTGTGGTGGGGATCCTTGAGGATAGAGGCTGCTTTATTAAGACACCACCTCTTCTAGTTGTCCTCAATAGAGTGAAATCTAGTGCCTGTGATGTCGCAGGCCAAATTAAGAACCCTCTGGAGTTTATTCTTCTCCTGAGATTTGGTGCCTTCATACCAGACAGTGATGCAACCAGCCAGAATGCTCTCCACAGTACACCTAAGTTACGAGAGTCTTTGGTGGCATACTGAATCTCCTCAGTCACATCACAAAGTATGACCACTGGTGAGCCTTCTTTGTGATTGCATCAACATGGAGTCTCCAGGTCAGATCCTCGAAGGTGCTGACAGCCAGGAATTTGAAGTTCTTGACCCTCTCCGCTACTGAGCCCTTGGTGAGGACTGGGTCGTGTTCCCCTGACTGACTTCCTCCTGAAGTCCACAATCATCTCCATGGTTTTGCTGTCCTTATGCACAAGGTTGTTGTCATCACATCATTTAACGAGCTGATCTATCTCCCTCCTGAATGCCTCCTTATTTGTGATTCTGCCGACAACTGTCGTGTCATCGGCAAATGTAGAAAGCATTGGAATTGTGCCTGGCCAGATAGTTATGGGTGTATAATGAGTAGAGCAGTGGCATCCTTGGGATGCACCTGTGTTAATATACCAACATTTTGGTCTTGAGCCCTTCGTCACTTGAGCCTTGTTCAACCTAAATTTTCTTCTAAAGTTGAAAAACCTACCATTCGCCCCAAGACCAGCAGGTCCAATTTGTACAAGTAGAAGTAAGGAACCAAAATAGTTTTGCAGACTGAAAAATACATGGTTGAAGGGGATGACATTTTTAAAGAGACACACACGCAAGATCTCTGCACCAGATAAATCAACTAAATTTATATCATATATACATTGATAACAAAATTCATTGTTGATTTAAAGAAAAATAGCAGAGTGCAATCCATCTTTAAACATGACACATAGCATTTCCCCATTATCTTGGAATATTTGTATTGAGCGCCTTTTGGCCGACAAAGTCATGTGATGCACCTGCTTCTTGAACAATGTTTTGCAGACAGTCTGCACCAAGAGTTTAGAGATATATTAGTATATTGCCTTGTAACTTTATAATTGGCTCTTTTGGATACTGTTTTTGATTGAAGACTTTACATTATTTGCTAGTACCCTGCCAGCCAAAATGCACTTGGACACTTTGTAAACCACAGTGGATAATTAGGAAACCAATTTGTTGCGATTTCAAAAGCTTTTTTTTAAATCCATTGTGAACAGGGCAAAAACAATAGTGCACAAGCCCAGACCAAAATTGAATAGTACAACAAGCCTAGACTAAGCCTGATCAAGCTCAATATTAAGATCATACTGACACTCAAATGATAAATCAAACAAGTCCAGGTTAATATAATCCAAATTGCTAGGTACACTTCAGCAACCTTTACATCAACTGGCTTGCAACCAAGCCTCAACAACAACGCTGGAAATTATAACTTAGAAACATCGAAGGCCATTTGGCCCTTCAAGCCTACACTGCCATTCATTATGATCATGGCTGATCATCTACTCGGTACCCAGTACCTGCCTTCTCCCCAGACCCCCTGATCCCCTTAGGCCCAAGGGCCATATCTAACTCCCTCTTAAATATAAAGAACCACCTTCAACCACTTCCTGTGCCAAAGTCCACAGATTCACCACTGAGAGAAAAATATTTTTCTCATCTCAGTCCCAAAAGACTTCCCCCTTATCCTTAAACTGTGACACCTGGTTCTGGTCTTCCCCAACATCAGGAACAACCTTCCTGAATTTAGCTTGTCCAATCCCTTAAGAATTTTATACATTTTATAAGATCTTCCCACCACCGCCCCCCCCCCCCCCCACCAATCTTCTAAATTCCAGCGACTATAAGCCTAGTCGATCCAGCCTTTTTTCACATGCAAGTCCTGCCATTCCTGGTGTCAATCTAGTGAACCTTCTCTGCACTCCCTCTATGGCAAGGATGTCTTTCCTCAGAGATGAGAACTATACACAATATTCTCGGTGTGGTCTCACCAAGGCCCTGTAGAGCTGCAGTAGAACCCCTCTACTCCTGTACTCGAATCCTCTTGTTATAAATGCCAACATACCATTCACTTTCCTCACTGCCTGCTGTACCTACATGCCCACTTTCAATGACTGGTGCACAGCAACACCCAGGTCTCATTGCATCTCTCCTTTTCCTAATTGGACACGATTTAGGTAATAATCTTCTCCTGTTCTTACCTCCAAAGTAGATAACCTTACATTTATCCACATTATATTCCATCTACCATGCCTTGGCCGACTCACCTAACATGTCTAAGTCACCCTGCATTTCTTTTAGCATCCTCCACACACCTAACCCTGCCACCCATCTTCGTGTGGTCTGCAAACTTGGAGATACTGCTTTCTATTCCCTCATCTGAGTTATTGATATATATTGTAAATAACTGGGGTTCTAGCACTGAGCCTTGCAGTACCCCACTAGTCACTAAGAACCAGTTTATTCCTACTCTTTGCTTCCTGTCCGTCAACCAATTCTCTATCCACCTCGATACCATATCTTCTATACCGTTGCTTTAAGTGTGTACACTAATCTTCTGTGCAGGACCTTATCAAAAGCCTTCTGAAAGTCCAGATATACCACATCCACTATTTATCCCTTAACCACTCTACTATTTACATCCTCAAAAAATTCTATAAGATTCATCAGAAATGATTTTCCCTTCATTAAACCTCAGTCTAATGATATCACTACTTTCCAAATGTGCTGCAATCGCATCTTTAATAATTGATTCTAGCATTTTCCCCACAACCGATGTCAGGCTTACTGGTTTATAATTTCCCATTTTCTCTCTCCCTCTTTTTAAAAAGTGGGGTTATGTTAGCCACCTCCAATCCTCAGGAACTAATCCAGAATCTAAAGAGCTTTGAAAAATTATCACTATTTCCTGGGCTACTTCCTTAAGATCTCTGAGATGCAGACTATCTGGCTCTGGGGATTTATCTGTCTTTAATCCCTTCAATTTACCCTACACAACCTCTCAACTTACATTTATTTCTTTCACTCCTTCCCTCACATTAGATCCTCAGTCCCCTACCATTTTATGAAGATTATTTATATTTTCCTTAGTGAAGACAGAACTAAAGTAGTTATTCAATTGGTTTGCCATGTCCTTGTTCCCCATGATCAATTCACCTGCTTCTGACTGTATTGAACCCACATTTGTCTTAACTAATCCCTTTCTCTTGACTATAAAAGCTTTTGTAGATATGTAATTTTTTATGTTCCCTGCCAGCTTTCTCTCATAATCACTTTTAACTTTCCTAATTAATCCCTTTGTCCTCCACTATTGAACTCTGTGTCTCCCAGTCCCAGGAATACTTTTTTTCTGGCTAGTATATATGCTGCTTCTTTGGATTTGATACTCTCCCTGATTTGCCTTGTTAGCCTCAAATGCACGACTTTCCTTGATTTATTCTTTTTCCAAACTGGGATGTACAATTGTATTTCATCCAAGCTATCTTTAAATGATTGCCATTGCATTTCCATCGTTAGTCCTTTAAGTATCATTTGCCAATCTATCTTAGCCAATTCACGTCTCATATCGTCAAAGTTACCCTTCCTTAAATTCAAAACCTTTGTATCTGAATTAACTCTCCATCTTAAACTTCCTTTTCAAACTGTGTCAGTGCTTAATTAAGTGAGATGTGAGACACACTTCTTAAAGAGATGACTGCAGTCAAGTGCAACTTTATTAATATTCTAAAATGTTACATGCACACAACTCTAAATTATGAGAAGGGTGCGTTCACCAGAGAAAATACAAATGAATTGTAGCTTCTCGGAGTGAAATTCAAGATGAGAGTCAACATCAAAACCCCATGGTACTTCACAAATATGACAATAGGCTCATTATGTTCTAATGCTAAATAAACATAAATCACTGATCTTCTAAAAATCACATTCACATGGACTTCAGCAAGGCCTCTGGTCAATTGGTCCAAAAGTTCAGATCGCATGGGATCCACGGGGAGCTGGCCAAATGGGTATATAATTGGCTTGATGGTGGGAGACAGGGTGCAGTGGAGAGTGGCCACACAGATTGGAAGTCTGTGACCCATGGCATTGTCACCATGATTGAAACAGAGTCCACCGTTGTTCAACATCTGTACCTATGACTTGGACGACAACGTAGTAAGTAAATGGTTAGCAAATTTGCAGATGATATCAAAATTGGTGAGTTAGTGGACAGTAAATAAAGGTTACCCAAGATTACAACAGAATCTAGATGAACTGGGAAAGTGAACCAACAAATGGGCAGATGGAATTCAACTTGGGAAATGTGGAAAATGCTGCACTCCAGTGAGTTAAACCAGGGCAGGATATGCATAATGAATGCTAGGATCTTGAGGTACACAAACTGGATATTCAAGCAGTTGTCTGGGCACTTATCTTCAGTGGTCAGGGCACTGAGTACAGGAACATCATGTTATAAATGTACAAGACATGAGTGAGACCACACACAGACTACGGTGCATAATTTTGATCACTCAGCTATAGGAAAGATATCAAGCTGAAAAGGGTGTAGAAGACATTCACAAGAACATTGATGGGACTTGGTGGCTTGATTTATGAGAGGACGAATAGGCTGGGACTTATCATTCTGAAGAATAGAAGGCCAAGGGTGGATATATTAGAAGTTTATAAAATCATAATATAAATATAGTATTTCCACCCAGAAAGGTGAATCTAAAACTAGAGGGCATAAACTTAAGGCGAAGAAAGGAAAGATTTTGAAGCTCTGAGGGCACCTTCTTCACACAGATGGTGGTGGATATATGGAACAGGCTGCCAGAGAAAATGGTAGAAGTGGGGAAAATTGTTACATTCCAAAGACATTTAGACAAGACATGAATGGGAAAGGTTTAGAGAAATACAGGCCAAATGCAGGCAAATAAGCAGATCAGCACAGAGAATATGGGCCAAAGGACCTGTTTCCATACTGTAGAGATGACATTGATTAATGAGTTCTATTACTTCTCTGGTGTGTCTCGTTGGGTTCATTTAATAATTTTGCAAACATTCCTTCCAATCCTACGGCTCTTTCCAATTTAGTACAATTGATCTAACTAGACAGAATTTCTGAATCCAAGACATTCATGCAAATTAAAAACAGCAGTTACCCCAACTCTGAGATCTGAAGAAACCACTCAATCCCACCTTTTACGTTCAGCCTGCACCCATGGTTTAAGACCCTTCCATTTTTTTTTGTCCTTACCCAGATGTTGCTCAGGATAGCTTCACTGAATAAGCCATGGATTGTCCCACAAGGTGCTAATAAATTTACCAGCATTCTGCAGGTATTCGCCCTTACTTGAAACAAATAGCCCTTTTTCTGCTGGCAAATTGCTTCTGTTCATTTTCCCTTCCTCGCGCTACGTCTGGATTGCTAGAAGTACCAATATCAGACAATGGACTACAGTTCTATTCAAACCAATTTGGAAAATTTATGCACAGCAGGCATGAAGTAATCTTGCATATTCATATCAGCCTGCCTCAAATGTAGAAGCAGACTGGCCAGTTTGGACCATGAAAAAGGTTATAGAAATGGATGATAAAGAACAAGTCAAACAGATGCACACATCATTCTGCCACTGGCTAGGGTAAGAATAAATTGTTGGCTCAAAACCAGGTCAAACCAGATGAGAAATACTTGGTTCCCATACTACATTTTAAGTTTTTTTTTAAATTGCCAGTAGATTATTCTCTCACGCACATCAAGCCCCATCATGCTGTGTGTTCAACCCATTACTGTTCAGGCCGCTGACTCACAACAACGCTGCCAAATTCAGTTCAAACAGGATCTTCAAGTTTGCAGATGATACAACAGTAGTTGGCCTCATCGGCAACAGTGATTAGTTAGCTTATAGAGGAAAGGTTGAGAGGCTCGTAAAGTGGTATCAAAACAACCACCAGAGCCTCAATTTGGACAAAAGAAATGATTGTGGACTTCAGGAGGACGAAGGTCAACCACTTTCCTTTTTTCATTTGTTCGGGCACCTGCCTAAATTTTGTCATACCTTGAAGAAGGTCTCAAGCCCCAAAACGTATCTTTATTTTTGTTATGTAAATCTGCTAAATTTTGCCAGTATTGAGTCTTTACTCCATTGCACATCAATGGTTCTCATGGAGGGAAAACATAGAGAGTATAGACAAGAATTAATAAGGGAAGGTAATGGAATAGAGAGAATAAGGAGGGAACTAAAAGAGTGACCTTTGTGACATATAAAAAACGAAATCTTTTCTGGGGGGGGCTGGGTGGGGGGAAAAGAGCGGTCACTGCAAAATCAGTTGACGCTTGCGAGTGGATTCGCAAATCCAAATGGAGAGGGGAGATGTGGTTGTCCGACAAGGGACAAAGGGCAACTCAGGAGGGGAAGGGGAGATTGGGGATAAAGAAGATAGAAATAGGAGAATAAGGAAAATGTTGGATGTTGTAGGAATGTTGTCTGGTAAAGAGTTGAAAATAAGAAAACAGAAATGGAAAAGGAGGAAAGGTAATGATGGAAAAACGGAAAGAGAAGATAAACAAAATATAAAATGGCTACGCTGAACTATATGACTCTAAATATTAATGGAATACATAACCAAATTAAAAGGAAGAAACTACTAAATTTACTGAAAAAGGAAAAAATAGATATAGCATTTGTCCAAGAAACACATTTAACTGAATTGGAGCACAAGAAATTAAAGAGAGATTGGGTAGGACATGTAACAGCAGCATCGTATAATTCAAAAGCAAGAGGAGTGGCTATATTAATTAGCAAAAATGTGCCATTTAAAATAGAAGAGGAAATAATAGATCCAGCAGGGAGATATGTTATGATAAAATGTCAGATATATTCAGAGCTTTGGAATCTACTTAATATATATTCACCTAACGAAGAAGATCAAAAGTTTATGCAAGATATCTTTTTGAAGGTAGCTAATACGCAAGGGAACATACTAATAGGAGGGGATTTCAATCTGAATTTGGATCCAAATATGGATAAAACGGGGAAAAAAATTAACAGGAAGAACAAAGTAACCAAATTTATAATTAAATCAATGCAAGAAATGAAACTTGTGGACATATGGAGGAAACAAAACCCAAAAGAAAAGGAATACTCATACTACTCGACTAGACATAAAACATACTCAAGGATAGACCTATTCCTGTTATCAGCCCACATACAAGGGAGAGTTAGGAAAACGGAATATAAAGCTAGACTATTATCGGACCACTCACCCCTGTTATTGGCAATAGAGCTAGAAGACATCCCTCCAAGAATGTATAGATGGAGATTAAACCCCATGCTACTTAAAAGACAGGATTTTAGAGAATTTATTGAAAAACAATTAAAAATGTACTTTGAAGTAAATACGGAATCAGTGGAAGATAAGTTTATACTATGGGACGCAATGAAAGCATTCATTAGAGGGCAAATAATAAGTTATGCAACCAAGATGAAGAAGGACTATAATCAGGAAACAGAGCAGTTGGAAAGGGAAATAATAAACATAGAAAAAAAATTAGCAATAAAGGAAGATACAACCAAAAGAAGAGAATTGGCGGATAAAAAAATAAAATATGAAACATTACAAACATATAAGGTGGAGAAGAATATAATGAAGACAAAACAGAAATATTATGAACTAGGGGAAAAAACACACAAAATCCTAGCATGGCAGCTTAAGACAGAGCAAACTAAGAAAATGGTATTGGCAACAAGGAAAAAAGACAAACAAATTACATATAATCCAAAAGAAATTAAGGAAAACTTCAGAGAATTCTATGAACAATTATACCGAACCGAAAACGAAGGGAAAGAAGGGAAAATAGATGAATTTTTGACTAAAATTGAACTACCAAAACTACAAATAGAGGAACAAAATAAATTAACAGAACCATTTGGAACAGTAGAAATACAAGAGATAATAAAAAATTTACCAAATAATAAGACACCAGGAGAGGATGGACTCCCAATAGAATTCTACAAAACATTTAAAGACCTAATAATACCGCCCCTCCTGGATGTAATCAACCAGATTGATGAGACACAAAACTTACCAGATTCATGTAAAACAGCAATAATTACAGTGATACTAAAACAAGGGAAAGATCCACTCTCACCAGCGTCATATAGACCAATATCTCTGCTAAACACAGATTATAAGATAATAGCTAAACTATTAGCGAACAGATTAGCAGAACAGGTACCGAAAATGGTAAATTTAGACCAAACTGGATTTATCAAAAAAAGACGCACAACAGACAATATTTGTAAATTTATTAACTTAATTCATGCAGTAGAAGGAAATAAAGCACCGGCAGTAGCAGTAGCTTTAGACGCAGAGAAGGCCTTCGACAGAGTAGAATGGAATTACTTGTTCAAAGTATTGCAAAAATTCAGTTTACCGGAGAAGTATATTAATTGGATTAAAGCATTATATAAGGGACCGTTAGCGAAAGTGACAGTAAATGGACATGTATCAAAGCAATTTAACTTAAGCAGGTCAACGCGGCAGGGATGCCCACTATCACCATTATTGTTTGCGCTAGCTATAGAACCACTAGCAGAATCGATAAGAAGAGATAATAATATAAAAGGAATAAAAATAAAAGACAGGGAATATAAAATCAGTCTGTTTGCGGATGATGTGATAGTGTACTTAACAGAACCAGAACTATCAATAAAAGAACTATATAAGAAATTGAAGGAATATGGAGAAGTGTCGGGATACAAGATAAACGTAAATAAAAGTGAAGCAATGCCTATGAACAACGCGGATTTCTCAAAATTTAAGGAGGAATCCCCATTCAGATGGCAAACGCAGGCAATAAGATACCTAGGTGTGCAAATAAACAAAAATCTAGGCCAATTATATAAACTCAATTACAATCCACTAATGAAAAAATTACAGGACGATTTAGAGCATTGGAAAGAGCTACCACTAACACTGATAGGAAGGATAAACTGTATTAAAATGAACATTTTTCCAAGGATACTATACTTATTTCAGGCATTGCCAATACAACTGACAGAAAAATTCTTCAAAGAGTTAAAGAAAATAATAAGGAGATTTTTATGGAGAGGGGGGAAACCGAGGATAGCACTAGACAAATTAACAGAATGGTATAAACAAGGAGGCTTACAATTGCCAAACTTCAAAAATTATTATAGAGCCGCACAATTAAGGTACCTATCAGATTTTTATCAAACAAGGGAAAAACCAGACTGAACGAGACTAGAATTAGATAAAATAGGGGAAAAGATACCTGAACACATATTATATAAATGGGACGAAAAATTGGTACAACATAGAACTTCTCCAGTATTACACCATCTCCTCAATATATGGAAGAAGATTCATGTAGAAAGAAATAAAATAAATTACCAAATACCAAAACTAATATTGACGCAAAATAAGCTACTCCCTTTTACAATAGACAACCTTGCCTTTAGAAAATGGGAAAAAAAAGGGATTAAAAGAATAGAAAATTGTTTTTCAGGAAGTAGATTCTTATCCTTTGAACAAATGAGAGATAAGTACAATATAACGGGAGATACAGCGCTGGCATATTACCAACTGAGATCCTACTTGAAAGATAAATTAGGAAGCAACTTGAGTTTACCAGAGGGAAGTAACCTTGAATATGTGATTACAGATACAATGTTAATCAAAAGATTTATAAAAAATATGTATATTAAACTGCAAGAAAAGGAAAATGAGGAAACAAATGGTAAAACTAAACAAAAATGGGAACAAGATTTAAATATAAAGATAAAAAAGGAAACATGGGAGAAGTTATGCTCTGGAACGATGAGAAATACAATAAATACGAGGCTGCGTATGATACAATATAATTGGTTACACAGACTATACATAACACCGCAAAAGTTAAATAAATGGGACCCAACAGTATCTGATAGATGTTTTCGATGTAAAAAAGAAAGGGGAACAACAATTCATGCAATCTGGACATGTGAGAGAGTAGAAAAATTTTGGGATGATCTCAATCAGATATTAAATAAAATAACAGAAAACAATATACCAAAGAATCCAGAGATCTTTCTCCTAAGTAACATAAAAAATAAAGAATTTGGAATTGACTTGGAGGATGCACAAAAAAGATTTGTTAAGATAGCCCTAGCTGTAGCAAAAAAATGTATTATGTCAACCTGGAAATTGGAAGATAATTTGAAAATACAACAATGGTATATAGAAATGAATAAATGTATTCCATTAGAAAAAATAACATATAGTTTAAGAAATAATATTGAAATATTCGAACAAGTATGGGAGCCTTACATTAAATACAATAGCGAAAACCTACCGGGAACAAACATTACCTAAGTTGATGGAAGGAGAAGAAAAGAAAAGAATGGACTCAGTAGAATTTCTGGTGTATTTTTGTTGAATGACAACATTGTCTAACTGAATTAATGCAACCTAGATTGTATAACTAAAATGGATGAGAGGGGGGGGGATGGGGGGGTGGCTTGGGAGGAGGGAGGGGGGAGGGAGAAAAAGTCACTGTAAATGTGTGGAAAAGAAAAAGTGTATATCATGGCTATTGTGATTTATGGTGTGAAAAATAAAAAATTTAAAAAAAAAAATGGTTCTCATGGAGCAGGCTGCGCCGATCTGCAAGTGAACCGGGTCACAGAGGTACAGGATCGCATGGGGCTGGCCCAGAGACACTGGGAGTGTTGCCAGCCCTCCAGGCTGATGTCACAATGGTCCCGGGGGCAGCAAAATATCAGGAAGGTTGTGCTTATAAGCTCACATGGGAGTTCCAGTAAAATCGGTTAAACCGACTCAAGGCCGACTACCATGTCTTTGTCCGCTACACCGGCAAGTAGATAGTGGAGAGCACAAAGTTCCTTGGTGCGCATATAAAGGATATTCTATCCTGGATCCACAGCATCACCTCATTAGACAGGAAGGTGCAGCAGCACCTCCATCTCCCAAGAAGGTTGAGGAGGATATGGCTAACAGGCCTCATCTTGACAACTTTTTTTTTTAAAGAGGAGCATAAATGAGAGTATTCTGTCTGTAACATCGTGTGGTATGGTAGCTGCAAAGCATTGGACTGGAAGTCAATACAGAGGATCATCAAAATGGCCAAGAAAATCACTAAGGTCTCTCTTTCCTCTATTGAAAACATTTAGCGGGAGCTTGCTTAAGTAAGACCAAAAGAATTATGGAGGGCATTATCCATTCAACACACAGTATCTGTGACCCACTCGCATCAAGGAGGTGGTGCAGGAATATTAAAAGCTGGACTGCCAGGCTGGGAAATAGATTTTTCCCCACAAGCTGTGAGACTATGAACAATATCCTGTAACAGAGCAAATCATCCCAAAATATTTATCGATGCATTTATTTTAAATTATATTTTTGATTATTATGTACAGTGTACTGTCTGTGCACTATGTTCCAGAGAAACTCTGTTTCATCTGGTTGTATTTGTACGGTCAGATAGTAACAAACTTAAACATTTATGCTTGCACCTGATCAACGTTATTCACAATGCTTGACGTAATTTATAAACATTCTTAGCTTGACTTTGCAGACCTTATCCATTTGTGGTACTAATGAGGTCAGTTGTGTCCCACAAGTGAATCACAGGAAGAGCCTGGAACACAGTGGATACAGAAAACTTGCACAAGTTGTATGCACTCAAATGTCAGACAAACTGAACATTTTGCTCTGTGCAAATGCTTAAAGGACACAAAAAAAGATTTTTACAAGTTGTTTGTTCGTGTGAATGTATATATTAAAAATAAAACCTTTGAAAAGTAGTTTATACTGTATAATTATACTTTAAACACTCAGCCATGTACATCCTAGCATAATCGTGAGAACTTTAAAAATTCACTCTACTTTATATGCTCAGCCTTACAATAACCATATGGCAAATGTTCTCATGGGACAACCTTTCTTTCTCCTAATTTTTTTTTTTTTTTTTTTTTTTAAATTGAGCAAGTCCGTGCCTGAACAAATTTTGTCTTAAAAAAAAAATTCTCCTTTACTACGACTGCCAGCAATAGGTGACTCATCAAAAGAAGTTCCTTTTTATGGCTGCAAAGTCAAGAGTTCGTTTTCCAATTTTGCACAACACTAGCTTGCTTTGGCAAATGCAGCACATCTTTACATTGATCTCCCAGCTCCAATATTTCTGCAAATAAACTACCAGAATTTGTTTCAGGAAGATTGATTAGTACTCCGAAACATTGTTCTAAATTTGACCATTTTTAAAAAAAATTATTCAAATTGTTTTAATGCTATCAATAATTAGTGTCTCACAATCATTATATTTTCTGTTTGTTCATCTCACTAATAAATCAACACTTCCCAATCCTGCTCTCTTGAATATCCCCAAATGTAATCAGTGACCATTGACCTGGTATGCCTTGGGTTACCATGAACCAACACACTGAATTTACCCCCTCACTACTTTTTTCTGTTTTTAAGATGCCTCCTGAAATCTCCCTCTTTAACCACCCTTTTGGCCACATTCCCCAAAATCTTACGTTGGTCACAATCAAATTCTGCCTGATTAAGCAAAATGCTGAGATGTGCTCAACTATTTTAAAGCCAAGGTATTATGAAAATTGTTCTAGGTAGATAAAATAATCCCTTACAATAGGGCTGAATTGCAATATTTGGAAAAAGTCTGAATGTCGACTCATAGAGCCATGAAGTTACTACTAGCCTGCTGGTCACCAGATCCTGAAGAAATCGTCATTTAAAATGTTCTTATAAATTTCACATATTACCTCAAAATGGCATCAGACAGTGAAATCATGGGACCCAATTTCAGATGAAGCTGCACAATGCAGCTTATTGAATGGTCTTACCTGTTCTTCATAGTCAGGGACCCACACATCCTCATCTATCATGAAGTACCTCATCGAGGATAAGATACAAATTTGCAGTTCACACTTCTCATCACCCTTCAAACATTCGTAACATCGAGGGATACCAAAAATCCATCATTACTATCCCAGATGCTTTTTCTGCCTGTTGAAAAATCCCTCAATTCAACAGGAAAACACCCATAAAAAGCTAATAACAATATACTTAAATTAATTCCAAGATGGCAATTATTTCTTAATCCAAATAAAATGATTATCTTTTTTTTTTAAAAAAGGACAAATTTTGAAGCTTCATTTTAATTGAAATTAGAGTATATAAATTAACACAATTTTGAACACAGAACAGGGCCAAGATGTCTGACCAGAGCATAATGTCAATGTAAATTAATCCAATCATCCTGAACATGATCTCTCTCTTCCCATCCCCTCCCTCACCTCTGGACAGCAAGCAGTGAAGAAGGCGAATGTTATGATGGCTTTCATAAAGAGGGGATTGAAGTATAGGAGTAGAGAAGCCCTCCTGGAGTTGTACAGGGCACTGGTGAGACCTCATGTGGAATATTGCATCCAGTTCTGGTCCCCATATTAAAAAAGGACATACTTGCTATAGAGGGAGCGCAGTGCAGGTTTACAAGGTTAGTTCTCAGGATGGCAGGATTGTCATACGTGGATAGGTTAGAAAGACTTGGATTATATGCGATGGAGTTTAGAAGGATGAGGGCAGACATGATTGAGGTATTTAGGATTATCAAAGGGCTTGACAAGGTGAAATCAGAGCACATGTTCCCAATGATGGGAGAGACTAGGACTAGAGGGCATACTTTAAGAATACAGGGAAGGCCATTTAACACAGAAATAAGGAGAATTTTTTTTACCAAGAGAATTGTGGGAATGCATTGCCACAGAGGAAAATGGGGGTGGATTTGTTGGATAGATCTAAGAGAGAGTTGGATAAGACTCTTGTGGGCAGGGGAGTTAAGGGTTATGGGGATAAGGCTGGGATTAGTTATTGAAAGGGAAAGATCAGCCATGATCTGATAAATGGCGGTGCTGGCTCGAAGGGCCAATTGGCCTACTCCACCACCTATTGTCTATTGTAAATGCACCAAACATTGCTCATCATATTTGCTTCCACCATGTCACCAGGCACCTACAAAATTCATGAAAAAAAAAATCCCCATGCATCTCTTTTGATCTATCCCCTTCTCACCTTGAACCCATGAACATTTCCACCCAAGGGGAAAAAAGCCTCTCATAACATTATATACATTATGGTAAACTTGTGTAAGACTTTGGCGAGGCCAAAATTGGAGTATTGACTGAAGTTTTGGTCACCTAACTACAGGAAAAATATCAATAACATAGAAAGAGAGCAGAGAAGATTTACTAGGGTGTTGCCTGGACTTTTCAATATCATGAGTCTTTACCACCTATCTACTGGAGTTGCCACTTTCAAATAGTTATGGGCTTGTATCCAGAAATCACTCTGTCCATCAATGCTAAGAATTCTAGGGAGGGAGTCACGTGATGGAGTAGTGGCCGGTCAGGAAAACCAGCCCTCTCCAGGAAAATAGAAAAAAAGTCAGTAAAAAGCAAAGCATAACAGAAATAAAGTATAAGAAATAGAAGATAAAGATACAGAGAAGAAAAAAATGGTTTCCAAGAAGGAGAAAGTAAGAACAGCTGGAAAAAAAGTTAAAAAGTCGCCAGAGAAGAAGGAAGAAGGCCTTACCTGCAGGAAGGAACATGACGCTGTGGTGACGAGGAGCGCCCGACCCTCAAGGTCAGTACCTGCCCTGCAGAGTCAAGACCCACCAGCCAGTGCACCACAAAAATGGCTCTCGGAACCAAACAAAAGTGCGCAATCAAAGGAGAAAGAGGACACCGGCAGGAGGTGGGCTCAGCAGAGGAGCGGGCTGTCACAGACTGAGTAGCTGAGAGACACCCGACACCAGGGCTCTCAGCTGGAGGACAAGAAAGACAGCAGAAGAAGGTGCGACAAAACAGACGTGGAAGACAAACTGAGGGAAGATCGACAAGAAGACCAACGTCAAGAGCACAACAGACGAGCAGCCCAAGAGGGGAGGAACAGCAACAAGAGGCCCAGCAACAAGAGGCCCAACAAAGAGATACAAGCAGCTCATCAGGAAAAACAGAAGAGACACAGACACAAAGAGAAGACAAAACACAGATTCAGAAACAGAAGAGGAAGAAGAAGACCAAGATCTTCACTGAGAAATAGAAGGTAAAACTGACGGACAAAGAGAAATAAAAGGTAAAACTGATGAAAAGAATATAGATAAAGTCTTTTTTGAAGAACAAATCAGATCACTAAAAGAATGGTCGTCATTAGAGTTTAATGCAATTAAAAGAAATAGAAGTGAATGACTTAAGAGAAAAATTGGAAGAAAGTGACAAAAAAATTTAAAGAGACAAGAGTTGTTATCTCAGAACATTGATACGTTGGAAAATTATAGTAGGCGAAACAACATAAAAATAGTGGGCCTGAAGGAGGGTGAAGAAGGCACAGACATGAAGGAATTTATAAAAGGATGGATCCCGAAAGTCCTGGGAACGACAGAAATGCAGGAAAAAATGGAAATAGAAAGGGCACACAGAGCATTAGCTCCGAAACCACAGGCACATCAAAAACCAAGATCCATCTTGCTCAAATTTTTGAGATATACAACAAGAGAAAATATACTGGAACCAGCAAGAAATAAAATTAGAGAAGATAATAAACCATTGGAATACAAGGGTCAAAAAATATTTTTTTTACCCAGACATAAGTTTTGAACTCTTAAAAAGAGGAGGAAGGAATTTAATACAGCAAAATCAACTTTATTGAAAAAAGGTTACAATTTCATATTAAGACATCCAGCTGTGCTTAAAATATTTATACCCGGGAAGCAAAACAGACTGTTCTCAGATCCAGAGAAAGTGCAAGAATTTGCAGAACATTTCCAGGACAGGAGAAGAGATATAACAAGAATAAAGAATGGTGATAAAATATATATAAAGATGTAAAAACAATGTATATGTAAAGAACTAAAGAGGGAAAAGAGAATGGAAGGAAGGGAGTAAGGGGAAAAAAAGAGCTTTCTTATACTTGTTTAAAAAAAAAGTGTTTTCTGAAGAGGACTGGGTGGAGGGGGAATAACCATCACTGCAAAATCAGTTGATGCTGCAAACAAGATCACAACCCAAATGAAAAGGGGAGTTGTGGTTGCCCGGCAAGAGGTATGGGACAACTCAGAGGGGGGGGGACTTTTGGGGTTAAGGTATTAGTGGATGTGGGAACTGTGGGGGTACTTTAGGTCTTAAATGTGTTGTCATATATTAAATGTAATAAGAGAAAACTAAAAGATGAAAAGGGGGATGGAGGTGGCAAAAAAATGGAAAAGAGATGTATGCAAGATACAAGATGGCCATGTTGAACTATATGACTATAAACATTAATGGAATACATAACCAAATTAAAAGGAAGAGGCTACTAAATTTATTGAAGAAGGAAAAAATAGATATAGCATTTGTGTAGGAAACACATCTAACTGAAGCGGAACATAACAAACTAAAGAGGACACGTAATGGCAGCATCCAATTAATTCAAAAGCTAGAGCTGTAGCCATACTAGTTAACAAAAATGTACCAATCAAAATAGAGGAGGAAATAATAGATCTGGCAGGGAGATATGCAATGATAAAGTGTCAGATATACTCAAAATTTTGGAACTTGCTCGATATATATGCACCTAATGAGGAGGATCAAAAGTTTATGCAGGATATTTTTTTTTTTTTAAGATTGCAGACACATAAGGATAGGAGGGGATTTTAACCTTAATTTGGACCCAATGTCAGATAAAACTGGACAAAAGATAAGTAAAAAGAATAAAGTAGCCAAATTTATGGTTAAATCAATGCAGGAAATGAAACTTATGGATAGATGGAGGAGACAACACCCAAGAGAGAAGGAATTTTCATATTATTCGAGTAGGCACAAAACTTACTCAAGGATTGATGTTTTTGTTATCAGCCCATATTCAAGGGAGTTAGGAAAACTGAATACAAAGCTAGACTACTATCTGATCATTCACCCCTGTTATTAGCAATAGAACTGGAAGACATCCCACCAAGAACATATAGATGGAGGTTAAACACCATGCTACTTAAAAGACAGGAATTTAGGGAGTTTATTGAATGCCAAATTAAAACATATTTTAAAATAAACACAGGATCAGTGAAAGACAAATTTATATTATGGGACACAATGAAAGCCTTCAATAGAGGGCAGATAATAAGTTATGTGACTAAGATGAAAAAGGACTACAATTGGGAAATAGAGCAGTTGGAAAGGGAGATAGTAAGTACAGAAAAGGAATTAGTAAAAATGGATGATATAACGAAGAGAACTGGTGGGAAAAAAAGTCAAATACGAAACATTACAAATGTACAAGGTGGAGAAGAACATAATGAAAACAAAGCAAAAGTATTACGAACTGGGAGAAAAAACACACAAAATATTAGCCTGGCAACTTAAATCAGAACAAACTAAAAGAATGATACTGGCATCAAGGAAAAAGGACAAACAAATTACATATAATCCAACAGAGATTAATGAAAATTTTAAGGAATTTTATAAACAATTGTATCAAACTGAAAACGAGGGGTAAGATGATAAAATAGAAGAATTCTTAGCTAAAATTGAACTGCCGAAATTGAAAGAAGAGGAACAAAACAAACTAATAAAACCATTTGAAATAGAGGAAGTACAGGATATATTAAAAAAGCTACTGAACAATAAAACACCAGGAGAGGATGTATTTCCAATAGAATTTTATAAAACATTTAAAGAGTTATTAATTCCTCCTCTCCCGGAAGCAATGAACCAGATAGAAGAAACACAAAACTTGCCAGATTCATGTAAGACAGCAATAATTACAGTAATACCAAAGACAGGGAAGGATCCACTAACACCAGCATCATATAGACCAATATCTCGACTTAACTCAGACTATAAGATAGCAAAATTATTAGCAAACAGATTGGCCGATTATATATCTAAAATAGTAAAAGATCAAACTGGATTTATTAAGAAAAGACGAACAGCGGACAATGTCTGCAAACTTATTAATCTAATTCACGCAGTTCAAGGAAATAAGAAACCAACAGTGGCTGTTGCTTTAGATGCAAAAAAAGCCTTCGACAGAGTAGAGTGGAATTACTTATTTAAAGTAATACAGAAATTCAATCTACCAGAAAAATATACAAATTGGATTAAAGCATTATATAATGGACCGTTGGCGAAGGTAACAGTAAATGGATATGTATCGAGTCACTTTAAATTAAGTAGGTCAACTAGACAGGGATGTCCACTATCCCCTTCATTGTTCGCCTTAGCAATAGAACCTTTGGCAGAACTGATAAGAATAGAAAATAAAATAAAATGGATAAAAATAAAGGAGAAGGAGTATATAATCAGCTTATTTACAGATGACAACATAGTATACCTAACAGAACCAGAGGTATCAGTAAAAGAATTACACAAGAAATTGAAGAAATATCGGGGTACAAGATCAACGCAAATAAAAGTGAAGTGATGCCAATGAGTAACACAGACTATACAGAATTTTTTAAAAATCACCATTTAAATGGTAAACACAAGCAATCCGATACCTAGGGATCAGGTTAGATAATAACTTAAATACAAACTAAATTATCAGGCACTAATAAAGAAATTGCAGGAAGACTTAGAACATTGGAAAGAATTACCGCTAACGTTGATAGGGAGGGTAAACTGCATTAAAATGAACGTGTTCCCAAGGATACAATACTTATTTCAAACGTTACCAATTCCTTTAACAGAAAAATTCTTTAATGAACTAAAGAGAATAATAAGGAAATTCTTGTGGAAAGGGAGGAATTCAAGGGTAGTGTTAGATAAATTAACAGAGAGGTATAATCAAGGTGGTTTTCAGTTACCAAATTTTGACAATTATTATAGAGCCGCACAATTGAGGTATTTATCAGATTTTACCAGACAAGGGAAAAACCAGACTGGACTAAGATAGAACTAGATAAAATAGGGGAAAAGGTACCGGAACATATACTTTATAAGTGGGATGAAAAGCTGGTACAATATAAAAGTTCACCAGTACTGCATCATTTACTCAATATATGGAAGAAGATCCACTTAGAAAGGAAAACAACAAATTACTAAATACCAAAATTATTATTGACGCAAAATCAGCGAATCCCTTTTACAATAGGTAACCTTTCCATTAGAATGGGAGAGAAAAGGAATTAAGATAATAGAAAATTGTTTTTTTTTTGAGAAATAATTTATTAACATTTGAACAAATGAAGTACAAATATTGAATAACTCATGGTACAATGTTTCCATACCACCAACTGAAAGCCTACTTAAAGGATAAATTAGGAAACAGCTTGAGATTACCTGAAGGAAGCAGCTTTGAATATGTGATTACAGACACAATGATAATCAAAATATTTAAAACGAACATGTACATTAATCTGCAAGATAAGGAAAATGAAATAAACTATAAACCTAAGCAGAAGTGGGAAAAGGATCTAAACATAAAGATAAAAAATGAAGTATGGGAAAAGTTATGTTCTGGAACTATGAAGAATACAATAAACACAAGGTTACGCATGATACAGTATAATTGGTTACTCCTCAAAAATTAAAAAAATGGGATTCAACATTATCGGATAGATGTTTTCGCTGTAAGAAGGATATGGGAACAACATTACATGCAACTTGGGCATGTACAAAAGTAAATACGTTTAGGGAAGAATTAAATCAGATACTAAATAAAATTACAAAAAATAACATTCTTTTAAGTAACACAAGTAGAGAATTAGGCCTCAAATTGGATAAAGTGCAAAAAAAATTCATTATGATAGCCTTAGCGATAGCAAAAAAATGTATAATGTCAACTTGGAAAATGGAAGAGAACATGAGAATACAGCAATGGTACATGGAAATGAATAAATGTGTTCCATTGGAAAAAATAACATACAATTTAAAAAATAAAGTCACAATGTTTGAACATATTTGGAACATATCAGAGAGAACTTGCCTACGACCTCCATCCCCTAAAATGAGAATGAAAATGATAAGACAAAACAACTAGATTCAGTGTGTAATAAATAGATGACGCATTTTTCTTGTTTATTTTCCTTTGTGTGAAAATATTGTTTTATGGTTTTATTGTATTGTATAGGTTGAATATTTATGGGTATTGAAGGGGGGTGGGTAGAGGGGAGGGAGGGAAGGGGGTAAAAAGGGGAGAAAATTTAATGAGATACGTTTGTACATAATTTGGTTGATATGGTTCACAGTGTGAAAAGTAAAAAATTATTTTTAAAATGCTAAGAATTCTACAATTTACTGTATACTTTCCTCCAAAGGTTCAACACATCACACTTGTCCGGATCACACAGATTCTGCCATTATCCAGCCACATTTCCAAGGGATGTATATCCCACTATGTCCTTTGACAACCTTACCGATCATCCACGTCTCTATCATTCATCATACTGTCGGCAACTCTCTTACATTTTCATCCACATTATTCACATACATTATTCAACTACAGACATCCCTGCAGAGCACCACTCACCTCAGATTTGTCAGAATAACACCCATCCACTACTACACAAGTCTTTTATGGCTAAGCCAACTTTTAAACTCAAGATTTCATCGATCATGTGTGCCTTACAAATTGTTTATAGTTTAATATTTTCATTATATGCCACATAAAAATTAGGCATTTTAAACCGAGTATACAATTTAAAATTCCTTATTGGTAAATACTACAAGGCAGATGTTGCTAAAAGACTTTTTTTCTAAGTTTCCGGCACAGCAATACATTCATCCCAATCCCTGGCAACCATAGGTCAATGGAGTGATGTCTTTGGTATGTCAACAATGAATAGGAATGAGGAATAGTTGGAAATCTGCTGTGACTGAAAGAGACCAATAAATAACCCAATTCCCTGTGTGGGTTTGAATAATAGTACGTAGCAATTTTGGAAGAGTTAGCGACAGTGGTGCCTCAACTTTACATTCCAGACACTGATTAGACTGTATAATGATAAGACTGTGTAACAGAATGGCAATTATATTTGCAAGTCAGCATGTGCAGGACAATGCACTCTAAATTAACAAGCAGAAAAAAAAAATCACAAAAGACCAAAAGACAGAAACTTTAAAGAAAGCTATACATTTTTGTTATTTATAGAATTGCACAGAACAAGAAGAATTAGTTTAGCAAATTTTTCCTAATATTTCTCTTTGAAAGAGGTAACCAATTATTCCACTCCACTATCTTAATTTTTTTTCCTAACTACATTTTCTAACTTATTGTTAAATCTGTACTCATTCAGGTCATAAGAACTCACCACTTACACAGTTAAGTTTTCATTTCTAATTTTTTTTTGTAAATTATCTTAAATTTATAAATCCTACATCAACAAATTTTCACTTTAGAAATTACATTGGAAACTAGAACTTCTTTATGACACCTACAGTACAACCAGCTGCTATCCCTCAAATTTCTAAAATACTGTCTCTTCCTTCGATTATGTTTTGTACAAAACTTGCATTCATTTTCACTTACTGCCACAGAAAGAGTCACCTCCATTGTCTTTCTGCCACATCCCAATCTACTTTCTGATGGTGCACCAAGATACACTAATTAATGGCAGAATGAATGTCAGAACTTAAAAGGGGCTTCATTCAAACTACTGTATGGAACTTTCTAATGTTTGGTCAAAAAGAACAATATTGAGGAAATATACAGTTTGTCCCCTAAATGGCATCACTAGCTCAACAATGCATTTGATATCATAGCTTTGGATATTTGTAAAGACTGAAGATATTCTTGTATGTACAGTGCCCCTTTAAGGACTAAAATTAAGAGCCCCCTAAGCATGTGTGCGTCGTTGTCCATCGCATTAAGTTTAGTGATTGGTAATTAACCAGTATTAAGCCGACAGGCATTGAATCAGCGAATATAAAAAGAATAGTCGTTAGAAAATTGTTGCTTCTGCAGATGTGTGAAAAATTTATCCAAAGAATATAATCAGCAATTTATTCTGAAAAAGTTACAAGTATTCCCCTTCAAGTTATTCCTGCATTGAAATTTTAGTTTTTCCTAGGTTATTTAATGTGAACATCTTACCTGGGGGGGGGGGGGGGGGGGGGGGGGGGGCATTTTTTTCTATCGCTTGTGCATTGAGAAGCAGTCAAAATTGGGGAAAAAAGGATGAGACATTTTTCATACATCCTGACAAGTGCTCCAAAGTAATTGATAAGAATAGCAGGCAGAAAATCTGCAACTGTAGCTTTTATTTGTTTTAAAAACTTCATCCTTCATACAAACTTTCAAGTGACGTAAAGAAACTCGTGGTTCAATTCAGCAACTGCTGGTGTAAAATGCAGGGTGCCTGTGGGTTATTGTCTCTTGTACTATTCAAAGCCATTGGTGCACTGGAATGAGATGCTACAATTCTGAGCACTTATTCTCTGACAAACAATATTCATCAACTGAAACCCTTCTTTAGTTTTAAAAAATCCAAAAAGGTATTTTTTGTGCATATATCTAGATTCATTGAACTTGCATCAACACTCAAGTGTCCAAAATCCAAGAACATGATGAAGTTCCAGCCCAAGTTATCCCTCCAGGAGCGTCTTACCTTTCCAACTGCATCCCAGTTCACCCAAGCTGCTGGCCGCTCTGTGCTTCTGTCCAGAGATGACGCTCTGTCTGTTGCAGACGTTACGAGGCGGACTGAGCTGCAGCCGTTGTACTGCAGTGAGTTAAAGTTCAGCGGCAGATTCAGCATGTGAAATACCAGGCTAACCTCAGATAAGCTCGTGAAGCAGAGTTCCCTGGGCTGTGTCAGAACTTTGGAATGTCTGAGCTAACTCCACTTGCGAGGGGTTTTGTATCGCGATTTGCACTGGGTTGCCTGGACCTTGTTGGCATTTTTATTCGCTGCCAACGATCTGCCAGCATTCATACACAAGGTACCTTTTTTTAAATCCCCCCCCCCCCCCACCCCGTCCAGTGAAATATGTATGCTATCTCAATGAAAACAATGGCTCAATTCAACAGTCTCCTCAGAAGTACAACACTGCAACCTCCAGAGTTGCCAACCATTCTCTCCTGACAGGAAAAAAAGGACAAGTTTTAAAAAAAAGAAAATGCCATGGGGTGGGGGAGTGCTTGGGGGTAAAGGAGAGAAGGAAGGAATTGGGGAAATAAGTTCTGCACTCTTGTTTTACTGGCAGCCACGAAGTATTTTAATGAACTTAGCTGATGCAAACCTTTTGCACAGAATAAAGCATAGTTTTATGCTTTTTTAGAAAAAAATTGCCTGGAACAAGAGGTTTATTGTGAGTCAATTTGTGAAGTATACCCCATAAATCTGTTCTCAGCAGAAAGTTATCAGGATTTCTGCACCTGTATTAGAAGTGAGGGGAAACTCTCCTCTGGGTGCACACACTGCTCTGCTGTATCAATACCAAGATTGTTTTCTGTCACTGAATTTGCCCGCCCTGTGTTTTTAATTACGAATCCACTACAGATAGCATCAGAAAACTGGGTTGTGTCTGGTCTTGGGTTCAAACTCATTTAGAATAAATTACTTCAATAACTAATGTTCAAACAAGCCAATTTTCTGCAGAAATAAAACTCCCCAATTTGGAAGTACGTGAGGCTATAAAAAAAAGTAATGAAGAGGAAAAATAATACACTCATGCCTGGAAATTGGATTGTTTAATCACTGTTTTCTTTATCGGCCTGTGAATAAATTACTTCAGCTCCCTTTTCTGGGTAGCGTTATTTGCCCAAATTGGTGGCATCAAAATAGTGCAGTTGGGCATTAAAACCTCCAAGAATCCAAGTCATTTCATAGAACGGGAAGATTTCCCACTTTCTCAATCTGCAACTTGTTGAAGATCTTGGCGTGGTGGATGCCATATCGAAGCATTACTTCGAGGGCTGGATCTTGAGGGACAAGAGCTCCATTCTTTTTCCTCCCTGGTTGATCACTCCAGTACACTACTATTTTCCTGAGAAGGAGATCTGGTGGCCCGAAGCAGTGCAATGGGTGCCCTGCAAGCAGCAGCCAAACAGCAGTGGAGATTTTGCCGACCTGAGAGACTGTAGACAGCTGGTGAAGCACGAGCAGCAAAGGTTTCGGAGGTAGAGCCTGGAGAGAAGCTGAAGCAAGAGCACCAGGTGAAAGGCTATCGGAGAGTTGGCAGACAGAGTAGGAGAATGAGCAGAGAAAATACAATGTTGGAAAGTGCATGCTCATACACTTGGTAGAGAAAAAATAAATGGGCAGATTATTTTCTAAATGGGGAAAAAATTGAAAATCTCCAGATACAAAAGGAACTTGACCCTGAAGGAAAACTTGCAGTGATGAAGGCGACAAATGCAATGCTGGTATTCATTTCAAGAGGAACAGAATACAATAACATGGTTATGATGTTGAGGGTTTATAAGGCACTGGTGAGATCCTACTTGAAGTATTGCGAGCAGTTTTCAGCTCATCATTTAAGAAAAGATGTGCTGATTTGAGAGAGGGTTCAGAGGAGGTTCACGAGAATGATTCCATGATTGAAATGGTTATTATATGGGGAAAGTTTGACAGCTCTTGACCTGTATTCATTGGATTTAGGAGAAGGGCAAGGATGGGAGGGGAGATTTCATTGAAACATTTAGAAGTTCTTGATTAGCCAGGACATCAAAGGTTATGGAGAGTGTGATGACATTGTTTAATGGGTTTATTGTATTGTATATGTTGAATGTTTAGTGGGTAGGGAGTGGGAAGGAGGGAGGGAAGGGAGTGGGGAAAAAGGTGAGAAAATGACACTGTGCCTATTCAAGAGGGAAATGTTTGCATGTATTTTGGTTAATATGGTTCATAGTGCGAAAAATTAAAAAAGTTATGGAGGGAAGGCCTGGCAGTGGAGCTGAGTGGGAGAATGGATCAGCTCACGATCGAATGGTGGTGCAGACTCAGTGCGCTGAATAGCCAGTTTCTGCTCCTATGTCTCATGATCTCATGGACTATCTCTGCTTGTTTCCCAGCTAAGCAGGGGAGGGTAGCATCCCAGTCACGGGGACCTCCTAACAGTGAGGCACATCTCGTCGGAAGTCTGCAATGGAATTCAAGGGACCCACTTCACACCTCACTCTTAACCGCCACCACAATATACTTGTGGAAGAGCCCAAATTACAACTTCTGTAGGCATTGGAAACATCCAACTAATCAGGTAGCACTTATCAGGTTGGATGGTATAGATTATCAATGGTGGAGCGAGGTGGGAGTTGGTTCAGGAAGTGTGTAAAGGACAGCAGATGAGCAACTCTGCAACTATTGATGTGTATATTTGTGCATGTGTGTGCATGCATGAAAGAGAGCATTGGTTTAGCATCCTGCTGTTCATAGCGATCCATCTCATCAGGCTATAAGAAAGCATACAGTACCTAGAAAAGAACAAGACAGGAAAAGACCCTTCAGATCACTCTCACCTCAGTCTAATTAATCCCATCAGCCTGCACATCCGTCTGTTCCCTGCTTGTTCACATGTTTGTCAGAATGCCTCTCAAATGTTGGTTATATTATCTGCTTCTTATCACCTCCCCTGGCAGCTTATTCCAGGCACCCACCATTCTCAGAGTAAATAATTGCAAAAAAAGTTCACCCAACTTCTCCTTATTGCAAAAACACTCTCTCTTCTCCTCGTCCCCCACCTTTTTATTCAGGTGCCTGCTTATTTTTGCTTCGGCCTCACAAAGGGCTCAGCCTCAAAATATTGGTTATCCTTTTCCTTCCTGTGGATGCTGGGTTTGTCAGCACATTTGTGTATTACGCTGAGAGGATTTAACACCTTTAGGTCTGGGAAACCCAATCCAAATTTGCAAACAAGATGGTAAAATGGATGTGATGAGGAGACTGCTATTCTGCCTTGTCTCCATACACAACTCTCTTCTGTTTCACCAAAATGGTCATTTTTTTAAAAAGCCTAAGCAACACATTTTAGAAATAGAAATATAGCCCCAAGTAAACTATACACATTGTTCTCCATTCCTTGTTATCCCCTTCATGCACTAATTACTAAGTGATAATTCCAGTATCACCCCAGCAGAGTGTATTTAATTACCTGTATTACCATAAATCCTGAAGAGCTATACAGGCAAAGTGATTTTGAATGTCATCAACTGTTACAATTGCAGCAACCATTTACAGGGCTCTCCATAATGTTTGGGAGGAACACTTTTTTTCTTTCATTTGCCCCTGTGCTTCACAGTTTTAAATTTGTAATCAAACAATTCATATGTAATTGAAGTGCACATTTCCAACTTTATTCAAGGTTATTTATATACATTTTGGTTTGACCATATAGATTTACAGTATTTTTTTTAAACAGACAATTCCCCCGTTTCAGGACACCAATATTTTGACAGTTGGTTTATCAAGTATTTGAGATCAGTCAGGTAGGTTTACTGGTTTCATTGGTGCGGGTGTAAGAGAGCTCAGCTTGCTTTTAAACTTGATCACCTTTGGAGTCTGTAGTTGCCATTTTAAAACTCAGTCTCCATCTCCTTATGTGGGTTTGGATAGCATACTGGAAGTGAGGAGGAACTTACAATGCGTGTCATCGATCGTGCACTAACGCCAGCCGTTAACTTTACTGGGGGTCTAGGAGGTAAAATTTTGGAACAGGTATGGCTCCCTCATTCTCGTTCTGACCTTTTTATACAGTTTGGATTCTGGAAAAATGGCAATAATTTCCTGGAATGCAACAGCTGTGGAAAAAAAAAACAAATGACATTTTTGAATATTTTATTTTTTACTTTCAAAGATTTGTATAAATCCAAATAAACAATAGTGTATATCATACCATCTATTTTATCCCCTACCCTTTCTCCCTCCCTCCCATATCCTAATATAAAAAATATTATTTAAATTAAACAAATACAAAGAACAAAATATCGTTAAAGTCAAAGACCTTTAAGGGAACTTAAGAAGAACCCAAAGAAACCTTAAAAAGGATAAGCAACAAAATACAAGAACACATCACTTGCTCCACGACCCACTTCACTGATCTCAAGCATTCCACGACTGGCACGGTTGTTGTATTCACTTTATCTAAAAGGGGTAAAATTATGTCCGCTCACCAATGTGCTGCAGGTAGGGTTGCCACACCCTAACGATTGTGCCATATTTCTTACTCAAATTGTATGTAATTTTTTCCAGGGGAATACAACTCTGCATTTCCATATTCCATCGTGTAATATTTAGTTGGGAGTCAGACTTCCACATAACCACTATACATTTCCTGGCTACTGACAAGGCAACCTTCACAAATTGAATTTGGTATCTGGACAGAATAAAACTCACGTCCATAATATTTCCCAGAAGGTACAATTTTGGATCCTGTAGATCCTTTGTATTTTTTTTCCAGAATGTCCCCCAGAAGGATCTCACCTTTGTACACAGCCAGGTTGAATGGATAAAGGTTCCAATCTCCACACCACCCCAAAGCACATTTCCAAGATTTCTTATTTAGATTTATGTAATTTTTGTGGTGTGAAGTACAGTTGATGCAGGAAATTGTATTGCACCAAGCTGTACCTGGCATTAATAACTGCTGTCATGTTGTCCAGACACAGGGCTGACCAGCACCGCTCATGGATTGTTGTGCCCAAGTCAGACTCCCACCTTTCCCTTACCCGTGTAAGCCCGGCTTTGGGGCCTCACTTTGGATTATGAGATGCATCATAGAGATAAACTTGCATGTATTCCCCTTTTGAATTAGAATCTCCATGTCACTACACATGGATAGGGCCATAAACAGCCTCAAATTATCCCTTAAGATCTTAGCCGAAGATAGAAGAAGGCTTTACTAGGCAAATCATATTTATTCCTCAGCTTTTCAAATGACATGTGCTGCCCTTGCTCATAACAATCTTCAATATACCTGGTCCCTTTCCGGCACCAGGTGTCCAGGATCTTATTATCCAGAGTCATGAGTATTAATTTATTCTGGGTCAAGGGAATCACAGACCTCAATCAGTCCTTGCATTCATGGGATATGCAACAAAGTACTTAACATGCCTACCTTAATATACATACTATTGCAATGTACCAAATGTTACCAAATGAAAAGAAGGGACTATATATAAAAATTGCTGTAATTTTTACATGGTCAAATCAAAATGTATGCAATTAACCTTGAATAAAATCTGGAATATGTGAATTGTTTGATTACAAATTTAAAACTGGAGCACAGGGCAAATAAAGGAAAGAAAAAAGGTTTCTTTGTCGCAAACATTATGGAAAGCACTGTATTCACAACAAATTCCCATAAACAGTAATATAATAACAACTATATACAGTCCCAGACGAGCAGATTTCCTGGGTTATTGAAGGATATTCCTATTAATACCCAACATACTTGTTTTAATGTTACACAGTATCATAACACATTTTCCAATGTGAGTGTAAAGGAAGGAAGAAATATACAAGTAGTCCAGACCATGACCTTGGCCAGAAATTTACACTTATCCTGGAACATGCTGCTAGAGGAAGGGTTGGAACCGATACAATCACTTCATTTAAGAGACACCCCAAGTACTTGGGAGCCCAACACCACCTTCAGCCATTTACCCAGCCACAGAACAGATCCCACCTCAAGATGCACATCAGAGCTGCATCTTTGGAGTTCTGGCTCACATTCTGGATCACTTAGTGAACCGAATGCCAGAACCTCAGAATTCTGAATGATCAGATGCCAAATTATCAGAGATTTACTGTCATTTATTTTTGCCATGGAATTACACAGTGCAGAAACAGACCCTTTGTTCCACCATGTCCATGCCAACTTTTTGCCCATCTACAGTAATCCTATTTGATTGCATTAGGTCCATGTCATTCTATGCTTTGTCTATTCAAGTGCTGGTTTAAATGTCTCTTAAATGTAGTGATTGTATCCAATTCCAGCACGTTCCAGATATTAACAGCTCACTGCTCAAAAAGTTACCCCTCAGGGTCTTTTTAAAACTCCTTCCATTCACCTTAAATCTATGCCCTCTTGTTCTTAATGCTCCTACCATGGGAAAAAGATTCTATATGCCCTAACTATGCTTCAAATTATCTTACATCCTTTGATCAGGCCACCTGTCAGCCTCAATTATTTCCCCCAAAAATATACTTTATTCACATTAAATTATTTACAAACATGAAACCCATTCAAGACTTTTTACATTCACAATATCAGTCCTATCTATACATTCTCGTCAATACACCATTATCAACACTGTGGCACTTCGTCATTTCTACACATTGTCATGAGATGTACCTTGTCTAGAAAAGGAATATTTATGCCGTTCAAGTCTTTTTACACTCAGGTCACTCAGCCTCATTTGCTTCAGGAAAAATAAACCCAATCTGTCTGATCTCTCCCTTCCCAAAGGTGCAAATGCCATCAAGTCATAAAACAAAGCCCCAGTACAGAGAAGTTCAACGGCTCTGCTGTTGGCCTCAGTGCTTTTTCAAAATACGAGCCAATTATCTATAGCCAAACTAGACAGACATGGTCATGTGACATACAAGCCTGCCTCTTTACAATTTGTTAGGAAATGGTTATTGGCCTCTCTATTTGAAATATCAATGACCTGCCAGAAGAAGCAACTAAACATACAAGGAAAACATTACTTACTTGCATTTCTCCCTCTCCATGTTAAATAGTTAAAATAAGATAGCCAATCAAGTGTAACTTTATCAAGCACAAAATCTCAGTTAACAGGGTTCTCACTCACTCTGTTCTAAGTTCCAAATAATTCTATTCCTTTTTGTTCTCTCAAATCTGAGATCTAAGCATTAGAAGACAGAATTAGTCAGACTTGAAGAAACAAGGTTTATTTTATTCAGCGTTGTGAATAACTGCACTGAATCTACTTCACCTAAAGAAGGTAAGCATAGTCAAAAATTCCATTCACTTTTGTGAAAAGTAGGTTTTGGCTCTGGGTTCTCATCATTTCTAATTGCATTCAATTGCAAGGTACAAATTGGCTCTTTCCGACTACTTCTTTTCCTAAAAATTCTGACTTAAAAATAATCATTGGTGAAACAATTCTGTGTTTAGCCATCTTAAATGAGACAATTACTACAAAAAGAATTATGCCTGAAAAGCCCTTGAAATAATTTTTTTTTAAAGTTTTTCAGGGCAGAGAGACCAGACTCAATTCTCTTGTTAGTGAGGAAACAGCTGAAAGAACTTTCAAGCCTTGGCATTATTCTACAATTTCTGGCCAAAACAATCATAGGTTTGATTTTATGGGATTTTTTTTAAAGAATCCAGTTGATGCATTGTTATCTGCCAGTATCATCATCGTATTAGGAGATAATTTAACAGTGGTTTGAAGAAGTGAGAATAAAGAATATGGAAACATGAAATCTGCTGTTTTCACTTTGGCATTTTCAATGAAATTAATTATTCTGTACACCCACACATGCATTCTTGTGTAATTCGCTTATGTGGATTAAAGCTTTTCATTTCTGTTTCCAAGCAACAAATATTCCATTTTGCATTATCCTTTAGAAGCATGCCAGAAACTGATCGTTAATTCAGTTATCACTTGTAGCAAAATAGTCAGTATCAGTAAAGAGGAGCAAAAACGTTCAATCTTTCCCAAGAGGTCAGGGGGCTTTATTTCTGAGAAAAAGGAACAAATCTTCAATTAAGGGGTTTTCTGTGCACTAACAAGTAAATCTCCTGTGAAAGTTGATGCAGACTTAAAGGATGGGTATATTCAGGAATATTTTTGGCTATACTTGTTTACAAAAGACTCCATCAGTGTGAACACTAATTTAGTAAAAAAAAACTGATAGTCAAACAAATCATGATTGTTCAACAATTCAATATCTATGTGGGTCTAATATAATGAGAGCTGGTTTATTCTTGAAACAGCTTTGTGTGTTTTAGGGTCAAAAATATTTAGGCTTGTTCGGTGATACTCTTTGTTTTGCAAAGCGTGTTTACTAAGAATACCAGGCCTTCTCGTTCATTCTATTAACACACTGTAAATTGGAAGCAGCAGTCTCATTAAGGTTACTTTTGAGAATGTACCCCCCCCCCCCCCACTGCAACAAACACCACAACCTCAGAAGTCTACAACTTGGATCAATTAATAATATCATTAGTCGTGACTGGAAGGAAGACTTCAGCTCATAAATTATCAGTTAATTGCGAGAATACTATCAGAGGCACGTCCCTAAAGCAAATGCCTTGTGATTCAGGTGAACAGTAAAATCTAATGAGACATTTTGGTATACAAGTAGATGTGCTGAGCTCCGAACCACGACCAAAGGCATTTTTACTTCGCAGCAGCAAATTGGTTCACGGTTCATTGCACGTGAAACTGTTCAATTAACACGAATGCAGCATCTTGTGAAAAGATTTGTCTTCCAGATCTTCAGGCTTTCTTACATGAAAAGCGAGTGTCCCCCACTTCACCCACCACAAATGTGGCAACTGTTGGGATTGAGTCCTCAGAATGGTCATTTAGCGCCGTTCCCAACCCTATAAACGTGCATCCAACTTCGCACAAGAGTCAGTTCCAAAGGAAAACGATGGGTAAGGGGACGGTGCCGAAATAGAGGAGGGGGGGGGGGCCTCCTCTTCACATAGGACCCTCGGAAAAGTGCAGTCAAAGCACTGGTCTACTTGGTGAGGGCCATATCGAAAGGTAGACTGACTGACAGGGCACTTGGAATGTAGCAGAGGAGCCTGGACTGAACCAATCAGCGTGGTCAACTCCACCTGGGCTGCGAGAGCGGCCAATCAGCGCACAGTCCTTGCGCCCTGTGTCTGCAACGTTCCCAATCTTCTGGTCACTGGAGGGATCAAAGATAGAATTTAAAAAAGGCTACGCGATTGGGACCCGATCATGTGGCGGGTCATGGAACCTGCACGGAGGTGGCAAGACTGAATAAGAGGTGAGAGGCGCCCCCTCGTTTCACACGAAAAGGGAGACTGTGCAGGGTCTGGAAGTGACCGAAGATTTTGAAGGGACTGAAAGCTCAATCACTGGAAGAAGAAGAGGGTCAATCTTTCGGGCCGTGGTGTCCGAAATTCATGCCAAAGCTGCGTAGGATCCGAGGGAGGGTTGCAAACCCTGGGAGAGGAGTCGAGAGCTGGTGAACGAAGATTATAGTGAGGGCCAGAAGAATCAGGATTTTGTTGCCATGAATCGATGGTGGGAGAACATTTCCAGTGCTGGAGGAGAGCGGAGCATTGTGACAAATTAGAGGGGACAGACAGTGGTTATTTGTGGACAGACAGTGGTTATTTGTTAACAGACAGCACAAAAGGTGGCAACTTGAAGGGGATCGGAAATAGACGCCTGGAGGATTTAAGGAAAGACGTGTTTTCTTCTGAGTAGTCTTCTATCCGCAGTTAGTAAGCGATTACTCCAAGGAAATCCCATCCAACCGGGCTGTGTCACACTGACTGGTGTGTTTAAGTATGAAAATGAGAATTTGATCAAGTGTGGAAATTAAAGGCATCTGATATTAAATTTAGGACTTAACATTTAACTAAGAACAGCCGAACATAGTTAATGTTCGATAAGGTACTGAAAGTATCTGAGGGACTCAAAATAGTGGTCATGTCAGCAAACCCGGTTAATGAAGATGAACTTCCACCAGAATTAGGAAGCTAAAAACAGATTAAGATGGGGAGAAGAGACCTCTTCAACACCACCTCACTGCAGCAGTCCCTCAGAGATCAAGACAGCCGCCATTAGCCGGGTACCCAAGAAGGTGGCAATAATAGGCCTCAATGACTACCACTCTGTGGTACTGACCTCCACCATTATGAACTGCTTGGAGCATCTGGTGATGGAACACATCAAACCACACCAATTGGAGATGCTGGATCCATTTCAATTCACCCATAGAAGAAACCGTTCCACAGACGATGCTATAACCTTGGGGGTTTACAAATTGAGGCTGCTCAGGGCCTGTGTTTCCTACCTGCAGCCCTTACACATTGGTCTCAATTGGCCGATTTAAGGGCAATCCCGCCCCTTTGGTGAGGCGGGTGCATGGTGTCATGCACCTGCCAGAAGTCACCACTATCCCTACCATGTTGCTAAAACTGATCTCTATTCAATTTATGGACATGTGCTGATTATCACAGTGACCTCACCTGAGGTGCTCACTCTCCACACTTGAACCTCTCGCCAACGTGTCACTGATGACGCGCGCGTGCAAGCACGCATGCACTCACACACTGACATCATCTTCCAACGGGGCAGCCATCTGTTGATCACAAATTGAGTAGCAGCAATTTCCAGTACGTCTACGTGGGTTGGCAATCCACCTCCAATGTGGTTTGCCAACCCGTGCAATTATTTTTTTTAAAATCGACCCACCGATTGGCCTGTGCACGGGTAGATAACCTGCCAAACTGGCAGGTTAAACTCATGTTACAATCCATTTTGTAATCCTTACTTGTCTCTTCATTCCATCCTGACCCAGCTGGAGAACAAAGCCTTTTAAACAGGGTTACTGTTGATTAACTTTAGCTTGGTGTTTAATACGATCATTCCCCAGAGACTGTCCTTGCTGGGACTCAACACCCCTCTCGGTAATTGGATCATGGATTTCCTAACTGAAAGACCATTTTCTGGGTCAGTAGCAGAACATCGAGCACTGTCGTGCTGAGCACTGGCGCACCTCAGGGCTGTGTGCTCAATCCGCTCCTGTTCACACTACTGACCCACGAATGCATCACCAGATCCAGCTCCAACAGTGTCATCAAGTTTTCAGATGACACAACAGTCGTCGGCCTCATCAGCAACAACTATTGAATTGCACTACAGAGAAGAGGTTGGAAACCTTGCGAAATGGTGCAAGAGTAACAACCTGAGTCTCGACATGAACAAGATAAAAGATGATCGTGGACTTCTGGAGGACAAGGGACAGCCACTCTCCATTACACATCAACAACTCTAGTGGAAAGAGAGTAAGCACAAAGTTCCTTGGACTTCACTTAACTAGTTACCTATAGTGGAGACACAACATCTCCTCACTTGTCAGAAAGGTGCAACAGTGACTGTGCTTCCTGAGAAGACTAAACCAGGCAAGGCTACCGGCCACCATTATGTCAACAGGTGCTATATCAAGAGCATCCTTGCCGGCTGCAAAAACAGTGTGGTATGGTTGCTGCAGAGAAATGGAATGGAGGGCCATGAGAGTGGTGGAGAGGATCACTGGGGTCTCTCTCCCTTCTCCCCCCCCCCCCCATTGACATGATCTACAAGGATCATTGACTGAAGAGGGTGTGCAAAATCACTGAGGATCCCTTCCACCCTGCACACAGTATCTTTCAGCTGAGGATCAGAGCCAGCACTCAGGCTGAGGAACAGGTTCTTCATGGAGGCAATGAGATTCCTGAATGACCAAAGGAACTGCTCACACTAACCATCTGAGACAGTCATTTGTACAAAACAATATTTATTTATTTATATGGATATAATACATGTCCTGCATATGTATTATTTGTCTGTATATGTGTTATGTCAAGTTGTGTGTCTACATGTTTTGCACTGAGGACCGGAGAACGCAATTTCGTCGAGTTATACTTGTAAATCAGATGACAATAAACTTGACTTGAAAAGGACTGTAAAAAAGGCCACCTGCAATTTGGAATAACAACACCTGATATTCCGTCTGGTCGCTTTCCAACCAGATGGCATTAACACCGACTTTTCTGATTTCTGTTAGGCCCTTCCCTGGCTCTCTCTCTCTCTCTCTCCTATATCCATCTGTTTCCTTGTTTCCAGCTCCTTACACCTTTCCTTCTAAATTCAGAGAGCTACCATCTCCCCCATTACTTCTCAGCTATTTTCTCCTCTTCCATGCCACCCATATCGACCTAAGTCCCCTTGCCTATTGGCCTGTGCTCCTCCCTCTGCTCTTTCTACCCCTCCTCCCCCCACCATTTTATTCAGGAGCCTGCCTACTTTCTGCTCATTCCCTTAACAAAGGGCCCATGCCCGAAATGTCGGTTATACTGCATACCTTTCCTTCTGATTGACGCTGAGTGACTTGCTGAGTTTCTCCAGCTTTTTGTGCATGGCATTTCAATCACAGCATCTACAGAATTTCCTGCTTAACTGTATAAAAAGGGAGCTTTGTCTTACTGTAGAATTATCAAGGAAAATAATGCAGGAGCTAAAACATCAGAAAATCCCTTGGACCATTCCTACCCTCTACCTCCTGATCCACCCCATCCTCCTCCCCTCCCCAATACCCTCCAATCCATTTAACCTCCCTCTAACCCCTGCCTGGTTTTCACCATCCCGGCCGACCTTTCTCGATCGGAGACTGAATGCTCTGTCTTCAGTAGAGGCCTCACCTTCGTCCCCCCCTTCACCTACAACTTAAGGAGTTCCACGCATACCATGATGCTGAACTCTTCTTCCATTGCTTCTACCTCCATGCCTACTTCCATAACCATGATTCTCCAGCCCCCACTACAGATCCCTTCTCGCACTTCAAATCTTCTTTCTCCTCCTGGACATCTTGTTCTGGTCTTCAGCTGCCATGACAGCAACCATATTGACTTCACTACTCTCTTCACTCATTCCAATTTCACCCACTTGGAATGCCTGGTCTTCACTCTCTCCGCATCAATCCGAACCTCACCATCAAATCCGCAGACAACTGTTGTGATCTGATGCACTGACCTCTCTCTGGCCGAAGCCAGATGCCAACTCTCAAACCTCCTCTTAATATCCCTCCAATAGGACACCACAAAATCTCATGAAACCACTGAACCACGTACCATCTCTGAAATCCCAGGCACGGCCTCCAACCTTGGTTCTGTCCACTGCAATAGTATAGATCTCCCAGTGGCCACCCATTTCAATTCTCTATCCCATTCCCTTGTTGACATATCTCATGCACTGTCAGACTGAGACCACTCGCAAATTGGAGAAACCACACCTCATCTTCTGACTTTTGACCACCTTCCAACTGGATGGCATTAATATCTCCAGCTTTTGTTAAACCCACTCCCCCTCCCCCCAACATTCTTTGCCAGTCGCCTTCCCCAAGCTCTCTCTCTCCCTTATCATTTCCAATTAACACCTTTTGTTGGTCTGGATTCCTTCCCCAGCCAACTGTCTGAATTCGGAGACTTTCTGAAATTTCTTGCATCTGACTTATTCTGCTTATTCCTTGAAGGACACAGGCCTGAAATGTTGGCAATATATCAATGTTTCCTAAAGGCACTGAAAAGATCAGCTGAGTTTCTCCAGCATTTCAGTGTGGTTTTACTACAATCACAAAGTCTGCAGACTTGTGTGTTTCATTCTGTTTTCCCTCTGGGAGGGGAAGAGAGCCTGACCTGAAGGACATAACTTTCTGTTCTGCACTTTACAACTCCTACATTCTTTTATCTGTTCTTTTGTCTATTTTATCATTCTCTGGTCGCTGCCATTTACTCAGTGATTAGATAACCTTGTTTACAGCTTATCTCCCATTATCATCCTGGTGTTACCCTTTCAGAGACATCCCACCCCCCCTCCCCCCCCACCTTCCCTGCAAGTGAACAAGTTTCTTTTGTCCTCGGTTCTGATGCAGTGTCTTCAACCTTGTCAGTTAATTCTGTTACCCCACATCCCACAGCTATGACCTTACCCTACTGAGTACAGTATTTCAACAGCTGCTCTTTCATCTCACTGTCTTGTCAGTTTCTAGAGCATATCTCTTATGGTGTCCTGCAGTGATCCAGTAAGCGGTTTCCTTTTGTAGGCCCTGTCCTTTCTTTGTGCAGTTAAATCAGAATCAGGATCTATTGTGAAGAACAAGTCATGGAATTCGTTGTTGTGCAGCAACATCAAACATTCATATTATAACCATCTTAAACCATACGACCCAAGGACCTCGCTGCCACGTCCCAGCTTGCTTGGCCACGGCACACGAACCATGGGTGTAAAGGGTGGGGCCACATCATTACTATAAAAAAATAACTGTGCACGAAAAGTGAGGCAGTGTCTTTGGTTCATTGATTATTTGCTAATCTGATGGCAGCGGGGAAGAAGCTGTCCTTGTGCTCGTCTTTAGGCTCCTGTACCTTTTACCCCAATGGTAGCAGAGTGAAGAGGGTATAGCCTGGGTGGTGGGGGTCTTTGAGAATAGAGGCTGCTTTTTTTTTAAACCTCGTGTAGATGTCCTCGATGGAGTGAAGTCTGGTGCTTGTGATGTGGCAGGCCGAGTTAACAACCCTCTGGAGTTTATTCTTGCCCTGAGAGTTGGTCTCTCCATACCAGGCAGTGATGAAACCGGAGGGGATGCTCTCCACGGTTCACCCGAAGAAGTTTAAAAGAGTAACGTACCAAATCTCCTCAGACACCTCACAAAGTATTTGTAATTTCAAAGCTGATTACTGCTTGTAGGTTACATTTCAAAATAGTGTGAATGCTGGCACACAGTTTTATTAATGACTGTCACATTGTAATCTTTAATTCTGGCTGCTTCTCCTTAACACTGTTCATTCATAGATTCAGTGACGTGAGTCCAAATCTGACCTCTAGTGCAGTCTGTGTGGAATATGCACTTAGGGTGAAACACGAAAGTCTGATTGCAGTAATAAAAAACACATAAAGCTGGGTATGGATAGGACAGGCAAACTGATATGGGGAGGGGCGAGTGGACTCTGAATGCAGAGCTGGGGGAATGGAGAGAGGGAAAAGGGAAGAGAGTGAGAGGAAAGGAGACATAGGGGTAGATAGATTGGGGGGGTGGGGGGAGAGGTTCAAACGCAAACTAGAGAAGTAAATGTTAATGCCATCCATTTGGAGGGTGCCCAGATGGTACATGAGGGGTTTTTCACCTCAAAATAAAAGAGTAATTATATTCAATCGTAATACTCATATTAAAGAGTAATATACCCTTACCCTTTATGACCAAGTAAATTTCCCTGAGTTGCTTTACATTTCCTCCCACATGTCAAAAATTTGCTGGTAGGATAATTGGCACAGAAGTAATCCCTGTGTATGAATAAGTGGAAACTCAGAATGAGATCAAAGGTATTTGAGAGAGAATATAAGCCCTTTCATTGAGAAAAAAAGGTGAATGTGAAGATAGAGATTCTCCGTCTTTAAATCGCTGGACTTACCTCCATAAAAGGTATGAAGGCGGATTGACTGGTCAAACTCACTTGATTTTCCATCAGCCTAAGGGGGGGGGGGGTAAGCTCAGAGGTGGAGTGAAGCCGCTGAAACCGGCTAAAAAGGGGAGGGCTGATGATGTCATGATGATGCCGTCAGCTGGCGATCCAGCAGCGCGAATTGTTTTAAACCCATATGGTTAATAGAGGCGTTTACGTTGCGCAGGAGATCTGCCCAAGTCCTAAGCAGATCTCCGTGAGCGCTCTTACCTGCTCTTCAGTCGCCATTTTCAGCCTTCTCCGTGCGTATGTTTGACATCACAGTGGTGGGTGGCACTACTACACCACTCGCCCCGTCTCCTTCAGCTCTGGAAACCAGCTCCCAATTCAGCTCTGCATAAAGGCACCGTGGGATCTGAATGCGGGGCTTCACCATAAAAAGGGCCAATATTGTTACAGGGAAGGAAGAAGGAGAATGGAATTGAAGGGATTCCCCTGAGACCTTACATGAAGTTGATAGGCCGAATTGGTTGATAGGCCGAATTGGTTGATAGGCCGAATTGGTTCCTGCATCATAAGCAAAATTTTAATTATTTCTCAATGGATACCCAAGGAACTGTCTGTAAAGATATATATTACTGACATTTCAGGTCTGAGCCCTTCTCCAAGGTACCATAATTTGAAGAAGGGCTCAGGCCCAAAAGATCTGTAATATATGAAAGCACGATCAATCGCACAAAGACTGAAGTTGCAGAGACTGAAAGCTTTTATTTACAAGAGATGGACAGCCTTTATGGGGAAGAAAGAGGGAGGAGAGACGAGCTGGCCAGTGAGAGCAGGGTCAACCAGGAAAGGTAATGACATTTACATATGCCAAATATATGAAATAATTGTTTCACCATGTATATCTTTACATCCTATGGACACTGCAACACCTGCTGAGTTCCTCCAGCAATTCTGTGTGTGTTTTACTACAATCACAGCATCTGCAGACTTCCATTTTTCACTCTCCATGGATACTGGCTGACTTGTTGGATAGTTTTATAATTTTATGATTTACTTTCAGAAGAAAAGTTTTTTAAAAATCCTGGACACTTGGATATTATTTAATTACTGGGTCCATTATTAATCTTCAATCTAACACTGATATTTTCAAAGCAAGACTCAATGCAGAAGATTGTTTACATTTCCACCATTCTTCAAGTTGAATCCAATGTAAAAATCTAAGCACCATTAAGAACAGAGCAGTTGCTTTGTTATTATATGTTGTAAAAGGAGCACTGGCATTTTCAACTTTGACAGACTTCTTCCTTTCCATGATTTTTCAGGGTGGGAAATTGAAATAAAGTAGCAATGTTGAAGCATCACCATAATATCTGGTTTCCTTTCAAGATACACAGGATTCAGACATGGAGATGTATTGCAGACTCCAGGGAAGCAGATGACTGGTGCAGGGCACCAGAAAACAGGGAGAATCCCCCCTCCCCCCACCCCATTTGAGAAGGAGAAGTGAAGGAAACAACCCACAGGGCGATGACCACAACAGTGGACCTGTGAGGGGTTTTGCAGCTGAAGAACACACAGGTGGCGGGCTGTTGGCAATCTGAGGCGAGGAAACCACGCAGGCTGTGGGCTGCTGGCAACTGCAGTGGAGGGATTCACACCAGGGGGCGGACGGCTGAAGAAATATCAGCAATTGCAACTGCGAGGCAAGAGGGTTCCAAGGGCACTGAAGGTTTCCTGGTCATGTGGGAGGTTTGAGTCCAGAGCTCGGGCTGCGGGAGCGCTGGAGGCAAATCCACAGACACTCGGTGATTCTGGGGGATCTCTCTTTTGTTTCTCTTTCTGACTGTTAGAGGCACTTCAGGCAATTTCTGCCGATGGTGAATCTGACTGCCTTATAGCAGATGAAAGCAAATTTGGTGGAATATTGCACTGTCTTTATTATATGTCAACAAAGGAATCTTAAAATCTTTCCTTGACAATCACCTTATCAATATTCTGGAATTTCCTTCTGAATATAATGGTGGGAATAATATCAGTACAAGGATGGCAGGCATTCACCGTGGCCCACCATCACCTTCTCAGCATGGCACCTTTCTGCTGATAGTCAATACTAACTAGCCACAATTGCTCTTATCTCAAGGTGGATTTTACTGTGTTTTAAAAGCACACTGAAATACTAAGGAACTCAGCTGCTCTTTTCAGCAGATATAAAAAGCAAAGATATATTTTTGTGGAGACTGAAAAGACCGGCTGACATCCTCCAGCATTTCAGTGTGCTTTTACTACAATCACAGCGTCTGAAGATTTTCGTGTTTCACTCTTGACTGTTTTTTAGTACAGGGATGTGATAGAAACATTAGTTTAAAGTAGATAGAAGTTGCACAGAGGCAGCCCAGCCCAAGGTCTCCAGTCTTTGTCAGTGAATGAGTTCACTGCAGGATTTCTGAGATACTCTTACATTTGTGTATAGAGGTCAAGGTCCAGTTCCACAAATTATTCAGCAGACATTGCAGCAATCATTGTTTTGCAGCGCAACTCACTGTAATGGTGTACCCAGGATAATTATCCACTGCTCACACTAAAGACAATCAAATAACTTCAGACTGGATCAATCAGAATTAACAATTTTTAAGCATGGGTATGTCAGAATTTTTTAACATTGTTTTTGACCAGGCAGGTTGTTTATGAGTGTAATGTCCCTATCTCTATCTGATCTCTAGAGATGATGAACCATGCTTTCTTTAATCAGTGCTTACAGAACATGGTACAGAACAACATCTTCACCCCATAGTGTCTACCGTATATATTCATGTGATAGTCGAGTTTTTCGGACCAATTTTTCGGGTCAAATTTGGCGGAGAGGTCAACTTTTACATGGGTCATACTTTTAAGGGGCTAAAATTTACACAAGAATCCAAAAGTACTGTGTGTAAGTTGAGTTTTGGGGACTAATTTTTTTAGGTCAAAATGGGGTGGGGGGGTGGTTTGTACTACTTTTGACAGTGGTAAATACCTCCATCATTCAAGGCATCAGGAGCTTGGATGACCAGGACAGGGTGGTAAGTCCATGTTCAGGGGCATCGGGAACTCTGGTGTTTGGGTGTCTGCCGTCGGGGCATCAGGAGCTCAGATGGGCAGGCAGCCAAAGGGAGAGTTTGCGGTCAGGGTGTTGGGACCTCCGGTGGGCAGGTGGTCGGAGCGAGGATCCACATTCGGGGCATCAGGTGCTTAAATGGGCAGGTGGTCAGGGCCAAAAATAAGGGAGTTGACTTTTACACAGGTCATATGGAAAACACATGATTTTTGAGCCAAAAAAAGGAGGGTCAATTATTTAATGGGATCGACGATTATACACAATATGTCTGTGTGAAATCTGAAATAAGTGTTCTATATCTATAACTGCATGCACATAATCCACGTCTCTCCATCAAGTAGGAAAACAGGAAAGAGGTATAGATGCCACAAGACTCGGACCACCAGGTTCAGGAACAGTTGTTATCCCTCCACCGACAAACTCAGAGGACTCTTACTTGTGCACTTTATTGATTTTCTTTTCACTCTCTCTGTATTGCAGTCAGTTTGTTTATATTCATCATTTTTCAGTTCTTTTACTTGTTTACATATTTACGCTGTGTACAGTTTATTTTTTTGCACTACCAATTAGAGGTAATTCTGCCGCGTCCGCAGGAAAAAGGAATCTCAGGGTTGTATGTGATGTCATGTATGTACTCTGAAAATACATCTGAAATCTAAAATCGGAAATGAGTGGTGAAAATAGTGCTGGGTCTGATATATTGAAGTTTTAAAGGATTTAAAATGTATCAGTGTGTCAGTTCATTTTCTTGCTCATCTTCATTATCCTGCAGTCTCTCAATAAGTTAATTTTAAAATTCTCAAATCCTATCAGTTGTGACTCTTTTTAATAATGCAGCCTTTGCAACTACCACAGATCATTTGGATCAATGCCCTTCATATTCCAGTCACTTGCTCCTTCCCTGTTGTAAATCACCCATCCAGTAACAGTAGCCATGATTTTAGCTGCCCATGCTCTAAATCCTGAAATTTTCTCATGAAACCTCTGTGACTCATGTTCCACCTGTGCAGGATTTTGACTGGTTAAAGTAAACAGTGATGCCTTGAAATAATCCACACTCATTTAAAAGAATTTAAAAGGTAAACTGAGTCTTTTCATTGCCATAAATTGTATACCAAGTGCTTACTGTTTGGTTAGTTATATTCCATCTCATCAGATCGATAAGAAGGGTTGAGAAGGACCTGGACCGAATAGGATAAGACCAGAGTGCCAACTTGGTTAGCAAGGACAAGTTGGGCTGAATGTCCTGTTCATGCAGTACAACCCTATGACTGAATGAAATGCACAGATGTTATGTTGTGGCAAACTTCTACAGATGTGTAGTGGAAAGTGTGCTGACCGGCTGCATCACGGTATGGGGGCGCCAATACCCCTGAGCGGAAAGCCCAGCAAGAGGTAGTGGACACAGCCCAGAACATCACACCATTGAGAACATCTACAGGGAACACTGCCATTGGAAAGCAGCAGTAACCATCAAGGATCCACACCACCCAGCACACGTTCTGTTCTCATTGCTGTCATCAGGAAAGAGGCATGGGTATCACAGGACTCGCACGAGGTTCAGGAATAGTTGCTACCCCTCCACCATCAGACTCCTCAACAACAAACTCAATCAGGGACTCATAATTTGCACATTATTTATTATTGAATATTTTTTCTGCATTGCACAATCAGTTTGTTTACACTTTTTTTGAGTACAGTTTTTTTTTGCACTACAGATAAGTAGAAATACTGCCTGGCCCACAGGAAAAGGAATCTCAGGGTTGTATGTGAGGTCATGTATGTACTCTGACAATCAATCTGAAATTTGAACTTTATGTGCAAAGAGTCAGCCTCTTATAGTTGAATACCTGAGTTCATCTGGGAAGAATCAGGCCAAGTGGAGAAGGGAAAGGGTGGAAAAAAGGAGAGGCGGGGGAGGAGGAGGAGGCTGGCAGTGGAGAAGGGATTCACAGACTGAATTGAAAGATGAGATCAGCACAAACTCCATCAATAAAATGAGTTTTTAGAATGAGTACATTCTACATACAGCATTCTTTTTCTGATCCTCCAGATCATGACATATTCCTGCACTTCATGTATCTATTCCAATCCTTTTTATGGATGGTATGATCCTAGCCTACATACTCACAGGCAGGGAATTTAATGGTCCCTTAGTTCAAAAACATTCCTTCCCCTTTAATTATTCCTGGGAGAATCCTTGTTTATTCTTATGTGGTAGTAGTGAATATAATCTTTCACTTTAAGCCCACTGTGCATTACTCAGCATCGTGCCTTTAGATTCTGCTGCTCAAAAGTCACCAGAATTGTTGAACCTCACACCTAAAGAATATGCCAACCAAGCTTCTTGAGAATCACACATCGCAAGCCTTCAACCTGCTTCGGTAATGACATCCTGATAGTTAGTTCCTACAAGCAGGTCTTCAGGTTCCATGCCTTGGAATGTGTCCGTCAGCCACCAAGCTCCACACTGGTTCACTGATTTGGTCTTTTACCCTGTAGGGTCCTCTTCCAGACTTCTCCTTCATCGCTTGGAGGGAGAGTGTTCTCTAACACTGGTGCTCTGGGCCATCCTGGTCCAGCCTCGGAGCCTGCAACCCCATGAGGTCTGGGCTGACGTTTGGGTATCGCCATGGGTCTTTCCTGTAAAATAAATTGCACTGCGCTCATTCAACAGCCAATTTAAGCCCACATGAGTGTGTCAGGTGGAACAGCTGAGTACCGGGACCCTATGAAAGATGCATCTCTGCTTCCCTACTCCTCCCAGGACTGCACCAGCAGCAGTGCTGCAATTATAACAGCACATCCACCTTGACATCTCCCTGTTGTCACTTTCTTCTATTTCACTGTCCCCTTTCCCCAGTGTCCTCCATCAATCCTTGGCCAATCCGCCATTTACTTCTGTGGTGAAATTATGGAGGAACATTTAAAGTGCTGATTTATCCTTTTCTGAATTCTACATTGAGTGTTCAGCTGATGTCCGAGCCTGAAACCAATGTGGGATTAGTACAGGAAAGAGTCACTGAAGTAAATGTTCAGCCATGATATTGTTAAATGGTGTAGCAGTCACGTGGGGACAAAAGGCCTACACCCACATGCAGTTTTTATGTTCTGATAAAATCTATGCACAATTTTTTAAAAATTTAAATTTAGACATACATCATGGTAACAGGCCATTTCGGCCCACGAGCTCATGACACTCAATTTCACCCAGAGGGAGGAAACCCACGCAATCGTGTGGAGAACGTACAAACTCCTTACAGACAGCGCGGGATTCGAAGCCCCAGTCCCAATCACTGGCGCTGTAACAACATTCCTCTAACCACTATGTCAACCGTGTCACCCCAATAACTGCCACACATGTTATATAAGTGATGTGATCAGAACATTTCCATGTGTAAAAGAAGGAGAGATACAAGGACAACAAAAAAAAGATCAATGTGTTCACTGCTTGCAATTAATCCTGCAATGTTCGCAATCTGTAAAGTAATTTTGTTAATTTAGAGATACAGCATGGTAACAGGTCCTTCCGGCCCGTGAGCCCATGCCACCCAAACACACCAATTAACCTACTAACTCCCTCTGTCTTTGGAATGTGGGAGGAAACCAGAGGACTGGAGGAACCCACACAGACACAGAGAGGGCAGGCAAACTCCTACAGACAGCACTGGATTCGAACCTGGGTTGCTGGTGCAGTAATGGCATTGTGTGAACCATGGCACTAACCATGTAGACTGAAATAGAACATATAATATATAAAAAAAGGAATTGAACAAACTTAATCCCTAAACTCACTCCTGCTTTCCTATCCTTAATGTGGAACCGTACAGGAGGGAGATAGATCAAGTCGTTGAATGGTGTAATGACAACAACCTTGCACTCAACATCAGCAACACCAAGAAGATGATTGTGGACTTCAGGAGGACGTCAGGGGAAAATGACCCAGTCCTCATCGAGGGCCCAGCAGGGGACAGGGTCAAGAACTTCAAATTCCTGGGAGTCAACATCTCCGAGGATTTGTCCTGGTTCTGGATCCTCCACGTTGATGCAATCACAAAGAAGGCTTGCCAGTGGCTATACTCTCTGAGGTGTCTGAGGAAATTTGGTATGTCACCAAAGACTCTCATAAACTTCTGCAGGTGCTCTGTGGAGAGCATTCTGGCTGGTTGCATCACTGCCTGGTATGGAGGTGCCAACTCTCAGGACAAGAACAAGCTCCAGAGGGTTGTTAACTCAGCCTGTGACATTACAGGCACTAGATTTCACTCCATCGAGGACATTCACATGAGGCTGTGTCTTAAAAAAGCAGCCTCTATCCTCAAAGATCCCTACCACCCAGCTCATGCCCTCTTCACTTGGGAAAAAGGGTACAGGAGCCTAAAGACAAGCACTCAATTGCACAAGGACAGCTTCTTCCCCGCTGCCATCAGATTCCTGAATAATCAATGAACAAAAGACACTTTTCGTGCACTGTTATTTTTATTTTTTATAGTAATTTTGTAAGGTGGTTATAATCTGAATGTTTGCACTGTGCTTCTGCCGCAAAACTCCAAATTTCGTGACCCGTTCATGACAAATTCTGATCTGATTCTGATGCCATATACAATGTCTTCATTAAAATGAGCACTGTGGACATTTTGATCTCTGCAAGCACTAGTTTTCTCAGGTGATTTGGTATGTCATGAAAGACTTGAAACTTAATTGGCACTGTTTGATATGCAGGTGCCAGTGCACAGGACAGGAAAAAGGCTGCAGAGGGTTGTAAATGGCTGGAGCCATCATGGGCATTAGTCTTCATTCTATTAAGGACATCATTCAGAGGCGGTGTCTCAAGAAAGCAGCTTCTATCATCAAGGACCCTCACCACCCAGGCCATGCCCTTTCCTCATTGGTACCATCAGGAAGGAGATACAGGAGCCACCCGACATTACAAAAACAATTTCTTCCCCTCCGCCATCAGATATCTGAATGGACAATGAACCTATGGACACTACCTTACTTTTCTCTTTTTTGCACCAATTATTTATTTTTTAATATTGTATTTACAGAATTATAATTTATAGCAATTTTCCACATACTTCTGCTGTAAACAACAAATTTTGTGACACGTTCACGACAATAAACCTGATTCTGATTCTTCTGAAACAGATTTGAAAAAGGACTATGAGATGAAAATGCCAATGGCAGCAAGCACATTATATGAATAAGATGAAGTTGGAAGGAAGTTTGGACCAGCAGCTTTATGTCCCATTTCATGGCCAACACAGAAGGACTGTGTTATGGCAACGTGATCCAGTGAAACGGAACAATGGTTGTGTTGTGCATTCATGAAGATCAGCAATGGGCAAAATGCCCAGCATTCTCGGTTTCTGAGGCCATGCCGACAGCAAGGAACAATGATCAATTTTGGTAAGGCAGCTCATATATTTTCACTGTCACCCTTATGTTGACAGAAAATGTTATTGTTTGCCTATACGCAGGTAACACTGCATTGATGTGCATTCCGTACAGGCTGAAATCTGCAGCTCCAATTAAAGTTACATGTTGCTATGGAAATTACACACGAGGAATCCAGCAAAGTGGTGCCAATTGAGCCCAGACATTATAATCTAGTGAACAGCCAGTATCCGTTTCAGTGCTGTTGGGATTGTCCCTGTAACTTTGAAGCATTCCAACCACATTGTTTATTACCAATGTTGTCACACTGTGCATTGGATTAGTTAACTTTATGGAGCAAGGTGAGAAGCCACTCTCAACTGTGCTAAATCTTCCTCTGATATAAAAAGAACAAAGTTTAATCCTCCAACATGTACTAAAAGCATTTTTAACAGCCATCTTTTAAATGTACAATAGTTGTCGATCAATGAGATCAAAGGGCACCAAACCAAGCCTGCACATCTTTCCATTTCTCAATGGCAGAGAACACAGATTCTTCATCATATTTTATTGGATATACAACAGTCAGGTTATTTGACAACCCTGTTCGTGCAAGTGTTTATGCTCTACTTAATCCTCTTCCTGCTTTTCTTGATCTAAATCTATCAGCATCACCCTCTATCTCATCTTTCCTCACATGCCTGCCCAGTTTATTTTTGAATGTATACATACTATTCACCAACCAATCCCTGTGATAGTAAATTTCACTTTGTCACCACTCTTTGGAGAAAGAAGTTCATTCTATATTCTCTGTTATTGCTGTTTTATAATTTATGTGGAAAGATTTCTTCTGTGTCCATCTTGTCAAAGGTTATCATAATTTTTTCAAGATTTTACATTAAAAAAAAGTAAGTTGCTCTTCAACCTCTTTTTCTCATAAAAGAGACTCATTCTTTCCTGATTCGTGAATCCTCATGTTTCTGGTTTAATTGGACCATTTCTTCTGAGAGCCCAGTTACAGCACTTTGCATTTGCTGAAAGGCTATAATATTAGTTCTCGTCAGCAAAGTTACATGGCATACAAAGGGTATCTGTGGCCCATTCCTAAATGCCACTGCAATCTCTGCAAAACTTTCTCCAGCTGAGATTCAACCAGACAAATGAACCATGGATCAGTGTTATCACCTCCCACATTGTGTAGCCCTAATGCAATTTTCCAATAGTCCATATTTTGACTAAACCCGGACCAAGTAGAGGCCAGTTCTGGGTGTCATAAAGTGAACAAACTTGAGTCACAATGGTTTGACATAGGAAGCACCTGGAAAACTTGAGTATTGCTAAGCTTTCTGTTACACATCGGAGTAAACTTGGCACATATTTCAGAAACTATAACCCAGATTTTCCATTCCTGTTACTGAAATGTGCTGTTTTGTCAGTTCCCTATTTTTCCTTGCTACCTCTGGTATCTTCCATTAGAAATGATAGGTAAATTGTGGAGGAAGGGGAAGTATTCCTACTACTACTGAACACTTATTAGGCTACTTCTTACCTGAAGAGTTTCCAGTTGTATTGAACATTAGATGATTATAAACGAACACATCCCACTTTTAACCACACAATGTTTGCGGGCGAATGGATCGCACATTGTCATTTCCTAGCCAATGGAAGTAATACTTCCATTAATTTGATTTCTTCCACATAATACAAAGTACTGGTTGAGTGTAGTTGAAAAAAAAAATTTTCACCTGAGGAATATTGCAGATCTCCAACAATCCGGTGCTGTCTGTAAGGAGCTTGAACGTTCTCTGGGTGCTCCGGTTTCCTTCCAACCTTCAAAGCATACAGGGGTTGGAAATTAATAGGGTAGCACGGGGTCATGGGCCAGAAGGGCCTGTTATCATGCTGTAGGTTTTAAAAAAAATCTCTCGTCTTCTTTTATGCTATTTATAGTATCAGCCATGGTGTGGCTTTCTCCTCAATTCTCATTATTGGTATTTTATTTTTACGAATTCTTCATAAACACAATTCAGTTATCTATTGCCTTCATCTTGATGGCACCCACAGTTTATCTTAAAATTCAGCTCTTTGGTGCATGTTTGATCAAAGGTGTAATGATATCTGAAGCTGAAGGGTACTGGCACAACACAAACTAAAGATCGGTGTCTTAGCTATTGATGTGCACTGCAAACCTGATTTAAATCCGACAATATATGTCTAACTAACTTGGTGTATATTCTGATTAAACTTTCAAACTACACCAGCTGGGGTCAGGACTTTATCCAGGTGATAATGTTGATAGTGTTGTACTTCTTGTCCATTGTTCTTCTGCATGATCTCAGTCTATTTTCCCACCTTTCTATAAACGCCACTGAGCTGTGTTGGTTTGAATTGGGCTGGTGTGGGTTGGGCATGGCAAATGTTTTGATCTTGATCTTGATTTGGATTGCCTGTGGCTGGATTGCATATGTAAAGTGTAAAGTGTAATAAATAATCTTGAATCAAGTTTGGATTAGCTATAGTTGTATTGGATTGTAAACACCAGGCATCACTTGGGGTGGAATTGGCCATAGCTTTATGATGGAGCCGAATTCCACCTTCTTCCATCTTGTCAGCGATTAAGATGGGACAACCATTGGCCAGGCCACATCCAGGTTATTTTAGTGTTTGGTCAGGTAGGTCTCACTGTTGTATTGGAAAGGGTTGGTTGAGGGCATGGCTCCTTCAGGAGCAGAAAACTTCAACAATACAACCAGGAATTTGCTGGAGTCCAACTTTTTTCTTTCAACTGCACTCAACCAGTACTTTGTGTTATGTGGAAGAAATCAAATTAATGGAAATATTACTTCCATTGGCTAGGAAATCATACATTTGGTACTTGAAAGCCATTACAAACACTTCACCTGGTCTTTTTGCACCCATGTGAAGGGCTACATGATCACCAGTGGTGTGATGGGGAATCTGCTCAGGAACTGTAACATACCACCACCATTCATGACTGGGTGTGAATGAACTACCACTGATCTCATCTTCTCTTGTTCGATTTGTCAGCTAAAACCAAACTGCTGATGACCCAGGCGATTGTCCAGGTTTGAATTTCTAAATCTTTTGAGTATTCTCTGCTTAACTTTGGCATGTGCCACTCAACAGAAGGGTGTGAAGCCAAAACATCATCTCCACAAATATAGTGCAGTAATCATTTCTACTGACATGGATATCAACACATGCATCTGCAAAGCTGGTTGGCAAGGACAAGGTCAGAAAGAGCTTTCTTGTGTTGGTGTCTCTCACAACCAGTTACCAGTTTGGCAGCTAAATCATTTAGACAGTCAACTTGATCAGTGATGGTGTGAGCAACCCACACATTTTTTTAACCAAAATTAGACTTTATTCACAATTAATTATTGAAAAAAGAAAACTGTTCAAAGTCTCTTCCAACCCTTAGTTTCGCATCCATACATTTCCATCTCTATTTACATCATTGCCACCACTGTGGCACCTCGTCATTATTTGCTCCTGTTATTTGAGGGGCTTCCCCTCAGTCTTAGCCCCTCAATCCCCAGTAACAGAAGGACTCTAGTAACCAACACATGGTGATGAATATTATTCTTCCATCCAGTGTGCAATAGTATTAGTAATGTTTCCCTCCGAGTGGAGTTTAATGTGGACGAGAACTGACTCATCAGAGGATGGTATGTGGTAATCAACAGGAGATTTCCTTCCCTGCCTTTGATTGATGTCACAACTTCCTTAGATCCTCAGGCAATGTTAAGTGTCCAAAGGCAATGTTGATTCACAATGTCCCTTCCTTCCAACTGCATGCCATTAAACCAGTGATTCTCAACTTATTTCTTTCCACTCACATACCACTAAGTATTCCCTAAGCCATAGGTGCTCTGATTAGACTAAATGTAATCAAATAACCAGAGAAATGAAGGCCAACATGTTTCTTTCACTCAAGGAATGATAATCTTCTATTTCAGTCATCATTACTGATTTCCATCTCGCCTTTGTTTTTGTACAGGGTGATGATGATGGCATCACAAAGGTCCTGCGGCAGTTTTCCTTGGTCCCAACAAAGCTTGAAAAACTCATGCAGTTTGGAATGCAGAGTTTTGCCGCCAGCCTTCCAGACCTCTGGGGGGATTCCATCCATACCTGCTGCTTTGCCACTTTTCAGTTGTTTAATTGCCTTATATGTCTCTTCCCGGGTGAGGACCTCATCCAGCTCTAGCCTTAGGGGCTGTTGAGGGAGCTGGAGCAGGGCGGAATCATGGACTGAGCGGTTGGCACTGAAAAGAGATTGAAAGTGTTCTGACCATCGGTTGAGGATGGAGATCTTGTCGCTGAGGAGGACTTTGCCGTCTGAGCTGCGCAGCGCGCTTTGGACTTGGGGTGAGGGGCCATACACAGCCTTTAGAGCCTCGTAAAAACCCCTGAAGTCGCCAATGTCCGCGCTGAGCTGCTCAAACTACAGGGGAATCACGCTGCTCTCCATTGCAGGCAAAATCTTCGCTAGGATTCTCCTAAGTAGAATAATACCTAGTGTCGCCGAGAATGTTCTCCCAGAATCACAGTGCGGCTTTCGCGCAAACAGAGGAACTACTGACATGGTCTTTGCCCTCAGACAGCTCCAAGAAATGTGCAGAGAACAAAACAAAGGACTCTACATCACCTTTGTTGACCTCACCAAAGCCTTCGACATCGTGAGCAGGAAAGGGCTTTGGCAAATACTAGAGCGCATCGGATGCCCCCCAAAGTTCCTCAACATGGTTATCCAACTGCACGAAAACCAACAAGGTCAGGTCAGATACAGCAATGAGCTCTCTGAACCCTTCTCCATTAACAATGGCGTGAAGCAAGGCTGCGTTCTCGCACCAACCCTCTTTTCAATCTTCTTCAGCATGATGCTGAACCAAGCCATGAAAGACCTCAACAATGAAGATGCTGCTTACATCTGGTACCGCATGGATGGCAGTCTCTTCAATTTGAGGTGCCTGCAAGCTCACACCAAGACACAAGAGCAACTTGTCCATGAACTACTCTTTGCAGACGATGCCGCTTTAGTTGCCCATTCAGAGCCAGCTCTTCAGCGCTTGACGTCCTGTTTTGCGGAAACTGCCAAAATGTTTGGCCTGGAAGTCAGCCTGAAGAAAACTGAGGTCCTCCATCAGCCAGCTCCCCACCATGACTACCAGCCCCCCCCACATCTCAATCGGGCACACAAAACTCAAAACGGTCAACCAGTTTACCTATCTCGGCTGCACCATTTCATCAGATGCAAGGATCGACAACGAGATAGACAACAGACTCGCCAAGGCAAATAGCGCCTTTGGAAGACCACACAAAAGAGTCTGGAAAAACAACCAACTGAAAAACCTCACAAAGATAAGCGTATACTGAGCCGTTGTCATACACACACTCCTGTTCGGCTCCGAATCATGGGTCCTATACCGGCATCACCTACGGCTCCTAGAACGCTTCCACCAGCGTTGTCTCCGCTCCATCCTCAACATTCATCGGAGCGACTTCATCACCAACATCGAAGTACTCGAGATGGCAGAGGCCGACAGCATCGAATCCACGCTGTTGAAGATCCAACTGCGCTGGGTAGGTCACGTCTCCAGAATGGAGGATCATTGCCTTCCCAAGATCGTGTTATATGGCAAGCTCTCCACTGGCCATCGTGTCAGAGGTGCACCAAAGAAGAGGTACAAGGACTGCCTAAAGAAATCTCTTTGTGCCTGCCACATTGACCACCGCCAGTGGGCTGATATCACCTCAAACTGTGCATCTTGGCGCTTCACAGTTCGGCGGGCAGCAACCTCCTTTGAAGAAGACCGCAGAGCCCACCTCACTGATAAAAGACAAAGGAGGAAAAACCCAACATCCAACCCCAACCAACAAATATTCCCCTGCAACCGCTGCAACCGTGTCTGCCTGTCCCGCATCGGACTCATCAGCCACAAACGAGCCTGCAGCTGACGTGGACATTTACCCCCTCCATAAATCTTCGTCCGCGAAGCCAAGCCAAAGAAGAAGACTGATTTCCATCATTTTCTCCTCCATTTCATTTGAGAAAGCAACCAGAACCAGCAAGTAAAGGCAAAGTAGCAGTGCATAGTAGTCCATAAACCAGAAATAAATAGCTTGTGCGATGTGCATGGCAATATGGAAATACATTTTCTGTGGTTATACTTGGTCACATTGTGCTATTCAATGATTATCCCAGACTAACATTGATACACAGCAAAAGATTTCACACAAACGCCTGAGGTACAGCTGATGGTCGCTTGTAAAATCTGGTTCTGCTCCAGCCACTTTAATTCATGTAAAATAAATGCTGACATTTGGATAGTGTAAGTTAAAGACCCAAGACATTTTTTGGTCTTGGAGAGAATGACCCAATAATACTGCAGCACTATACTGAGTATTTCATACATTTCAATGAATTGAATATCTATTGTTGAATCATACAAGGAACCCTATTTAACAAAAAAATCTATAAACAACAGCTGCATAAACTCATTACTTTTTTTAATCCCTACTTAAAAGGTGGAAGGAAATTGTAGATGATTACAATTGTGGAATTGCTGTTTGGAATGAGTTACTCCTGCTGTTTTGTGTTATATTTTGTCAATGACTACTTTCATTTCATGGGGTTCATAGCTCAGTCGTAGAGCACTGGCCTTGTAAACTAGTGGTTGTGATTTTGTTCCTCACTGGGGCCTCATTTCCGTGAGCGCGCTCGACAAAGTGGTGACTCTCTGTCTTCCTTTTGGGAGACAAAGTTAAAGAATTTCATGTATGTTACATTCTAAATGTAGTATTACATGACAATAATGAAACCTTTATTGTCTGGTTTTTATGCATCCAGTAGGACACACTGAGTTTCACAAGACCATTGGCTACATTTCTTAAAACCTAAATCTTTATCAACCATCTTTGCAGTGTCAATAAATGCATTGATTGGGTAACAACATTTTGATGATATCAATAAATTATCATTTCGTCTATTTTCTGATAATGGTATTTGTCTTTCTTTAGATCACAGTACTATATATTATGGTATCTCTTGAGAATAAGCAACCTTCACCTGGCTTTCCACCATCAGCATTATAAAACATGCACATAGTGACTTATAATTCCATCAGCTTTCTCTCTCATCAGTGCAGAATAGGAATTTCCACTCAAGTGGCCATCATTTTGGCTTCACAGAATATTAAGAATCCATTAATTTTGTCAAGTAAAGGACATATTTCCATTTTTTAGGCACAGTTTTATATTCCACATTTGAAATGGGTTGATGGGTATTCGAAATGGGAATATCGGTAGGCTGTTTGGTCATTTGGACCTCGTACATCATTCAGTATGACAATGGAGGACCATTCAATTTTGGGACCTTGTTCTTACCTCCCCTACCCCATTCCACATCATTTGAGGATTTAAGAAATGTATCAGACTATTTATGACAATAATGCTACTACAATTATCAGGCAAATATTGACCATTTAGTCACATATTAATGGAAATATCGTCAGCTGTTCCAATCCAAAGCATGACAACCAGCAGCTGGAGGACCAGCTCCTACAATCAGAGAATCTAACAACTTACTCTGGACATTTGTTTGCATTGCCAATGACAAGTCCCCACATAAAGATCCAACTCTCTTTTTCAATTTTTTATTGGTTTTATAATAAATACAGTACAATGAAAAATGGGAACAAAACTGAAAGTACAATATCACATATGTATTTATAGCAAGATAAAACTTCAAACAGTATAAACTCGGTTCCCCCTCCACTACCCTGGATGAAGACAGAAAAGACATCTCTCTCTTATATGTGGCGGTGTGAGCAATGGAAGAAACACGTTGAGGGTCGTTAATTCTATTCAGATTCAGTGTGTCCCTTTAAAGGCAGCATGAGCTCAGTCACCTGGTGCATTGTGACATCATAAATCGCTGTCCAGGGTGCGCACTGGAGGGGATGCTGGAGTCAGAGAGAAACCTCAGATGACGTCATTTCCCCATGGCTGCCCTGCCACGTGACGATACAAGCGGGATCAGTTCACTATGAGGATGTGCGCCGCCACACAACTCCCTCACCCCAGAACCGGCTACGCATCCTGTCGCTTTGGCAGCCAGCCCCGACGCTTGGGCGTGGCCGTCTTCACCATCTGTGATGTCCAGATGGGCCGTCTACAGGCGGTCCACCCGTAAAAAGTTCCTCTCTCCCCACAACGTCCAGGGTGAAGACTTTGTATGGCTCCTTGTACGGTTGCTGAGGCGGTGCACCTTGTGGTCCCCTCCGCGCGAAAACGAACTGGGCTGAGTCAAGATCTTTGGGGAGATGAAACGGCCGGGTGCCATGGTGTGCTGGGGGGTGGGGGAGCTAGGGAGGCCAGTTGCCAGCAGGTTTTTGACGGTGGCCGTGGTGTCAGGGTCTGGGCCGAAAAACTCACCCAGCAGGGAATGCGGTGTGTCATAGACCATCTCCGCTACTGAAGCCTGCAGGTCCTCCTTGGGTGCCGTCCTAATCCCAAGGAGGACCCAGGGTAGTTCGTCTGCCCAGTCTGGTCCAGAGAGTCTGGCCGTAAGCCATGCCTTCAGGTGCCTGTGGAACCTCTCCATCAACCCATTGGACTGCGGGTGGTATGCTGTGTTGTGGTGGAGCTTGACCCCCAGGAGCTTTGTCATCCAAGTCCACAGAGCAGACATGAACTGCGCCTCTCTATCGCTAGTGATGTGCACCGGGACTCTGAAAGAGACGATCCATTGGCTGACCAGAGTCCTGCCGCACCTCTCCACGGAGGCCTCCTTAATCGGGACAGCCTCCGGCCACTTTGTGGCCCGATCCACCACTGTAAGGAGGTAACAAGCCTCTTTGGACACCGGCAGGGCCCTGACGACATCAACGTGGATGTGTTGGAATCTGCGAACTGCCAGGTTGAATTTCTGGATGGGGGCTCGCGTGTGTCACTGGACCTTGGAGGTCTGGCAGTTCCTGGCCAGTTCCACCACCTCCTTCTTCAGCCTGTGCCACACAAAACGCTCTGCAACGATCTGCACGGTTGTCTTTACTGCCGGGTGAGTGAGGTCGTGGATCAGACCAAAGACTTTCGCTCTCCAGTGCGGCGGGACCACTGGGTGCAGCGTGCTTGTTGAGACATCTCAAAGCAATGTGTCCGGGCTGCTGGGCACCCGTACATTCTTGAGTTTGAGGCCCAAGATGGCGGTTCGCAAGGCCTGCATCTCCGCATCGTTCCTCTGTGCCTGAGTCAGTTGCTCGTAATCCAGGCCAGGCACGAGAGTGTTGATGGCTGGATGGGAGAAAGCATCTACCACTACATTGTCCTTGCCGACCCTGTGTCGGATGTCGGTCATGAACTCAGACATGTACAAGAGGTGGTGCTGCAGTCTGGCAGACCACGGATCCTTGGCCATCGCCAGTGCTTGAGTGAGGGGATTGTGATCCATGAAGGCTGTGAATGGCCTGCCCTTGAGGAAGTAACAGAAATGGTGGATGGCCAAATACAGCGCCAGGAGCTCCCAGTCAAAGGCACTGTATTTGAGCTCCGGTGGACACAGCTGCTTGCTGAAAAAGACCATCGGGTGCCATTGTCCATTGAGCTACTGTTCCAGAACCACCCCCCACTGCTGTAGCTGAGGCATCCACAAGAGCACCATGTGCACCTCTGGCCGTGGGTGCACCAGCAGCGTAGCGCTGGCTAGATCCTCCTTTGTCGCGATGAAAGCCCTGTCCGCCTACTCTGACCATGATAAAGTCTTCTTTTGGTGGCCACGAATGCAAACAATGGGTGCTTGGTGCGCACGGCTCTGGGGATGAAACAATGGTAAAAGTTCACCATCCCCACAAACTCTTGGAGGCTTTTCAGGGTGGAGGGTTTAGGGAATCATTGAACAGCCGCTACCTTCTCTGGCACTGGTGTGGCCCCAGCCACCAAAATGGTGTTCCCCAGGAACTGGAGAGACTCCTTCCCGACCTGGCATTTGGCCGCATTGACTGTGAGGCCGTAGTCCGCCAGCCGGGCAAAGAGTGTGCGGAGGTGGGCTTTGTGTTCGTCGCGTTTGTGACTGGCAATGAGAATATCGTCCAGGTAAATAAACACAAAGTCCAGGGGTCTTTTCCAACCGTGTCCATGAGGCGCTTGATCGTTTGGGCAGCGTTCTTTAGTCTGAAGGGCATACACAGGAACTCGAAGAGGCCGAAAGGGGTGATAAAGGCTATCTTACCCACGTCATCTGGATGCACCGGGATCTGATGGTATCCTTGCACGAGTCCACTTTGGAGAAGACCCGTGTGCCATGAAAGTTGGCGGAGAAGTCCTGTAGGTGGGGCATTGGGTACCTGTCGGGGGTGGTTGTGTCGTTCAACTGATGGTAGTCCCCACACGGTCTCCAGCCCCCGGACGATTTCGGAACCATATAGAGCAGCGATGCCCAGGCGCTGTCCGAGCGCCAGATGATTCCAAGTTCCTGGAGCCTCGAGACTCCTCCTTTGCCTGCTGGAGCTTCTCAGGCGGCAGCCGTCTGGGTCTAGCATGCAGCGGAGGGCCCTGTGTGGCGATGTGGTGGAAGACCCCATGCTGCAGCAGGGCGCCGTTGAACCATGGCTCTAAGATGGCAGGAAATTCGTGGAGGATCTAATCGAACTTGTCCCATGCTGCAGCTACGATGGTGATTTTGAGCTTGCGGTCTTCTGCTGTATCCCGTTAGGTGGAGTGGAACGTTCAGGCATTGACCAGCCTTTTGCCTTCATGTCAACTAGTAGGCCGTGAGTTCTGAGGAAGTCGGCCCCTATCAGCATGGTGCCCACTGAGGCCAGGATGAACCTCCAGTGGAACTTCTCTTTCCCATTCTGGATCTGTGCCCTGCGGGTGCCGTAGGTCCTAATGGTGGAGGTGTTGGCCGTCCGCAGGGTTGGACCTCAAGATCGGGTGCGAGTCTCTAATGCTATGGGGGGGGGGGGGGGAAGGACGCTGAGCTTAGCCTCTGCGTCCACCAGAAATCGGCAGCCGGTGGATCTGTCCATCACATGAAGGAGGCTGTTTGTGTGGCCAGCTGTCCCAGCCATTAACAGCGGCTGGCCTGGTCGTTTCCCTGAAACCTGCAGAGCTGGCGCCACTTACGGGCTTGCGCTCCCCAGCGCTTGTGGTATAAACACGAGGTTGACTGGCCTTCCTCTGGCTTGGTCTTGGGAGCGGCTTGCGGTTGGCTGGCTCCTGGTCACGCCACCTGGTTGAGGGCTGCCTCGTTCTCCCTCCTTGTACGCCAGAGGGCATCCGCATGGGCTGCAGTTCTCCACGGGTTTGAGAAGTCTTCATCTGTGAGGAGCAGCTGGATGTCCTTCGGCATCTGTTCCAGGAATATCTGGCGGAAGAGAAAACAAGGCTTGTGGTCTTCCGCCAAGGCCAGCATTTTGTCCATCAGCACCAATAGACTACGGTCCCCAAGCCCATCTAGGTGAAAGAGCCTGGAAGCCCATTGGTGGGGAGTTAGCCCAAAGGTTCCAAGCAGCAGGTCTTTGAGGGCGGTGTACTTGATGTGGCCGGGGGGGTAGTCATCCACCCTCACTGCCGTATCTTGGTCCAGAGCGCTCATGACATGATAGAACATCGTGGCATCTGATGAGATGTTGCAGAGTTGAAATTGTGCTTCTGCCCGCCCAAAATACGTTCTTGGTTGGTGGGCCAAAAGGGGAGGGGGCAGGGGACTTGATGGAGACATGCTGAATCCATGGTGTTTTGAGTCCAGAAAAATGTCTGGGCTCGTCGGGGTCACCACTATGGTGATGTGAGCAGTGGAAGAAACACAGCCACCACGTTGAGGGTCGTTAACAACTGTTTTTATTCATATTCAGCATGTCCCTTTAAGGGCAGCAGGAGCTCAGTCACCTGGTGCATTGTGACATCATTATCACTGCCCAGGGTGCATGCTGGGAGGGATGCCGGAGTCAGAGAGAAACCTCTGACGATGCCATTTCCCCATGGCTGCCCCGCCACATGGCGATACAAGCGGGGCTGGTTTGCCGTGACGATGTGCATCCCCATGCACATATATTAGATAAAGATATAGATCTAGATTAAAAAATTAAAAACTTAACCTTCTCTATTAAAAAAGATCTCCCCCCAAAAAAGCACATCTGAGCACCTTATCCTGAGGATTTTGTAGCTTTAAATCACATTAAAAACATTTACATCAAATGAAAATAAGACAAAAGGTCACCATGTATCTTCAAATTTCATCAATAAATCAAATACATGATATCTAATTTTTTTTCTAAACTTAAACAGGACATGATATGAGAAAACCATTGAAACACTGTTGAAGGTCTAGAGTCTTTCCACTTGAATAAGATGGCTCTTCTAGCCAAAAATGTAGAGAAGGCCACAACCCATTGCGGAGGTACAGAAAAACTCCCTATGTCTAGTTCAATAACCCCACAAAGAGCAGTTATTGGATTGGGTTGTAACTCCACCTGAAATACAGTTGAAAAGATATTAAAATTTTCTTTCAATACCAATAGATTTCTGAGGTAGGACAAACTGAAACATACATGTCAATGTAGCAATATCAGATTTGCACCTGTCACAATTAGGGTTAATATTAGAAATGATAGAAGCTAGCTTATCCTTGCACATGTGAACATGATACACCACCTTGAATTGGATTAATATATGACAGGCACATATTGAAGAATCTTGTACCATAGATCCTCTGATAAGGGTCTTGCAAGTTCCAATTCTCAAGCTTTTTTAATTTTGTCATGAAATATTGGACATAATTCCAATAACCTATCATATGTAATTCCATTTAATCATTTCGGAGAAAAATATTATCAACTAAATCTGGTGGATATACAAATGGAAAGTCTGGTAATATGGTATTTAAGAAATTTTTAATCTAAAAAAAAGAATATTTGGTAAGTTGTATTTACTTGCCAGCTGTTCAAAAGACATTAAACAAACTTACTCAAGTAAATTTGCAAAAAAAACCTTTTGATTTTCCATATAGTGAAATATTGATCAATTATTGGTGGTCAAAAAAAAATGAAAGATAGCACTAGATTTGCAATATATGTTGAGTATTGGATTAGATATATCCTTATTGATCTTGGAAAAACGAAGTGGAAGAGAGGTACCCCTTTAAAGAGGCCACTGAATACTGCTGCATAGATTTCAATTCTAAATCTATGCATAATGGACAATCCAATTTGTCAGAATGAAAAATCCAAAAAGGTAGGTAACGAATATTAACAGCCCAGTAATGATCAGAAACACTCAACTAGTGAGCTGTGCTGTGTATACTATTCCACTTACTTCCTTCTGTATATTGAAAGTACCTTACAACCAGCAACTTCAACCACCAAGATAGACAAGAAATTCAAATGAATGGAAGTAATCACTACTGTCTACTCCCTAAGTCACTCAGAGCATACTGTCATTGTTGCTAGATTTATATCCTGGAACTCCTGAGAGCATTGGGCGAGAAATATACCTATTTCATACACAGTATTCTTATATTTCTCCAGCATGCTAGTTTCGTCCGCGAAGCCAAGCCAAAGAAAGATTTTTATATTTAAGGCTGTTAAATTGAGAGTTTGCAATGTTGTTTAAGAAGGCCATTAAGAATCCTAACTGGTGTCACATTAGGCTAGACCAAGTTAAAACAACAGAACTTTCCTCTTGGGAAGCCCAAATGAACTGTTTTGTTTTAAAAAAAAAACCTTTTTTTCCAGGATATCACAAGGCCCCTAGCTCCATTCTATTCACCATAAATATTGGAATTGCCAAACCTCAGGACTCTTTATTTTTGTCAAATCGCCTCCAAATATTCAAACAACACTTATCTAGTAAGGAGTCCAGCTGATCCATGTGACTTGGTTACTTTGTTTGCTTAAAGGTTTTTTAAAAAATTCTTAGTTTATAAACCACGCTGGATAATGGAGGGATGGGAAACTTGTAGAATTAGACATCGGCTATTCAGTTTCTTGTCCTAAACCAGTGTCAAAGTAAGACCATAGCTGATCTTCTTCTCAGCCACACTTCCCTTCACTAACTCTAAGATTTCCTTAAACAAGGAACAGCTAGTGCTCAGGAAAACTATGGGTTATGTGGCTGAATTGGAATAGAGACAGATAACCCACTTTAAATTGTTCATCATGTCGCAACTTTTGTGGACAGATTTTGAGGATATTATCAGAGAAACCGACAAAAACAAATTCATTTAAAATAATTAAGAAATTAACGAAATTAAAAATCAAAAACTTTATAAGCTTCTCGGTTTACTTGAAGTTTATTTTAAATGCTGGCACTCAAATTCTTCCACCCCACCCCCCACAAAGTCAGGATGTTCTAAATTATTTTAATCAGCCATGTAGAACTTGGTAAACTGCGGTTGTTTTGTAATGTAGAACATGAAGAAGACTTGAGGTCCTAATTTTCTCTGCAGTCAACATTCAGATTGTGGCACAACTTTAGCAATGTGGCCAATGGCACCATCTGGAGACAAGTTGAGGGATAAATGGAGAAAAACCTGGTGATGCTCAGCAGGTGTGAAAAGAGAAAGTGGAGTTAACTTTTCGGGTCAAAGAGATGCCTGCTGTGATATGTGCAATATCAGAATCAGAATTTATTGTCATGAACAAGTCATGAAATTTGGTGTTTTTGCAGTAGTATCACACTGCAAATATTCATATAACTATCTTACAATATTACTATTTAAAAAACAGTGCACAAAAAGTAAGGCAGTGTCTTTGGTTCATTGATTATTCAGGAATCTGATGGCAGCGGGGAAGAAGCTGTCCCTGTGCCACTGAGTGCTCACCTTTAGGCTCCTGTACCTTTTTCCTGATGGTAGCAGAGTGAAGAGGGCACGGCCTGGTTGGTGGGGGTCCTTGAGGATAGAGGCTGCTTTTCAAAGACACCGCCTCACGTAGATGTCCTCAGTAGAGTGGAGTCTGGTGCCTGTGATGTCACAGGCCAAGTTAACAACCCTTTGGAGTTTATTCTTGTCCTGAGAGTTGGTGCCTCCAATACCAGGCAGTGATGCAATCAGTCAGAATGCTCTCCTCGGTCCACCTGTAGAAGTTTATGAAGGTCTTCGATGACATACCAAACCCCCTCCAGACATCTCACAAAGTGTAGCCTTCTTTGTGATTGCAATATCGGCTTAGCGATGGGCTGAAGGAAAGCAGAGTCATGAGTAAACAATGAGCTGCTGGAGGGATTCTGTGGGTACTCAGGTAGCATCCCTGGTTAGAAATGGTCAGTCAAAGCTTTGGATCAGGACCCTTTAACCGGGTCTCAATAAAGACTCCCAATCCAAATTTTTGACTCACCCTTTATATTCCTGGATGCTGTCCAACCCACTGAGGTCTTTCAGATTCTTGCCATTTCCTCAAAGTTCCACCATCTGCAGTTTCTGTGTTTCTCTTAACAAATGTGTGTGCTTGGTGGCAAGAACCTCGTGGCAACTCACACAGTTACATGTGATGCTCGTCAAATACCAAGTAAAATACATTTGACTAGACACCGGTCACGTTATATAGGAAAGTAGGGTTTTAAGGTAATCCTTGGCCCCTTGGAGTTTTGTGACACTTGCCCGCTCTATAAAAGCACAATGGCCTTGCACAAACCATCAATTGTTCCTGTCATGACAGTCTGGAGTAACAAGACGTTTCGAGCTTGAGCCCTTCATCAAGGTAAATGTTGGTTATGTATCTTTACCTTTGTTACATAAAGGACACTGTTTGACCTGATGAGTTTCTCCTGCATTTTGTGTTTTTACTTCAACCATGGCGTCTACAGATTTTCATGATTTACTTCTGGCTTATAGATGGAATTCCAGAACTTTGAGTTGAAATAATCGACAGCAAGGTTTTCACTAGCAGATAGATTTTTTTTTAAACAACAAATGAATACAGTGTTAAGTTCCTGAAGCAATGAAAAAGGTAGCTAGATTAAACAGGATGCAGGAACAACTAAAACACAAAGTATTTTAGTTAAACAACAGCATAATTTCCTCAGTTCTTTTTATTTTATGTTCATTAATGCAAAGGAACTTGTGGTAAGTTATGCAATAAAATAGGAACAAAGGCTAAAGGAGAACAGTAGAAATACTACCATGCAGTGGCAGAGCATCAGTGATCATTTGTCTGGTGAAAACTTGCATCCAAGGCCAAAAATGGCCTGGCATTTCACTTTTTTCATTTCAGTGCCACCCAGTTCTCAGTCCCTAGCCAAGCTTAGGAGATCATCAGTCACAAACCCCTTCATCTTTCCTCTCTTAAATATGTCACCATTTTCTAGTTTAGTTTGACTGGTGACAACTCAAACAGAGGACAAGGTCTGGAAATTTCTGTAAAAATATTGTTGTGGAACAGATGTATACTAAAGAGCACCTTCTGCTATTTTGTGGGAGGTACAAAATGAATTATTTAAGGGTTTTTTTGTTTGCAAAGAAAGGAAAAAAGACAACAGCTGTCATCGGTTACAAACACCTGACTGAAGGACATCCTAATATGAATGTGCTTCTATAAGAATCTTAAATTCAGAAGTCTAACACACGTAGCACACAGATTTGATTTCACAAAAGACAGAACTAGATTCCTCACTTTCCCTCCACATTTTGCTATTTTTCTATCAGTCTAATGTACCTTTGATGTCATTCATTACAGTATTCTTCAATCATTAGTTTGATAATCAGCAGGTTGCTGGATGATTATTCAACAAATACAAAAATGGTTTGTGACAGTATTTAAATAACCTACATTACACATTAAAATATTTTATCTTCATGCTAAGTGAAATAATAAAATGATTCAATCATTTCTCAAATATGAATAAATATTCTCTAATTATTGTGTAAAACCACAAAACACAAAAATATTAATGTCCAGTTTTAGAACCCAATTTTAGAAAGTACTATGAAGCTATTTACCAGTAAGCAGGTGATCAGTTCTGTTCAGCGCTCATCTGAATGCAAAGCAACAAGTATATAAATAGAGGACCTTTCATAAATCCAGAATATTCCAAAGGGTTTTGCAACCTTGGAGTTGATTGAGGATGATCATTGATGACAGAACACTTAAAAAAAAAAGTCTCCAAGGCAGAAATTAAACCAAGAAAAAGATGATCAGCTTTTGATTGACTGAGGGATGAAAGTTGATCCAGATTTAATGAGAATCTAATTGGATCATCTATGGAGTGTTATGGGACCTCTTGGTGTCTCTTACATTCTTGAGGGGCCAGTCAGGGACCCATCTTTGGAGAATTATGGGACCTTTTGGTGACTCTTTCTTCCTTGAGGGGCCAGTCAGGGACCCATCTTTGGAGAATTATGGGACCTTTTGGTGATTCTTTCTTCCTTGAGGGGCCAGTCAGGGACCCATCTTTGGAGTATTATGGGACCTTTTGGTGACTATTTCTTCCTTGAGGGGTCAGTCAGGGACCCATCTTTGGAGAATTATGGGACCTTTTGGTGTCTCTTACATTCTTGAGGGGGCAGTCAGGTACCCATCTTTGGAGTATTATGGGACCTTTTGGTGTCTCTTACATCCTTGAGGGGTCAGTCAGGGACCCATCTTTGGAGTATTATGGGACCTTTTGGTGTCTCTTACATCCTTGAGGGGTCAGTCAGGAACCCATCTTTGGAGTATTATGGGACCTTTTGGTGTCTCTTACATTCTTGAGGGGTCAGTCAGGGACCCATCTTTGGAGAATTATGGGACCTTTTGGTGTCTCTTACATTCTTGAGGGGGCAGTCAGGTACCCATCTTTGGAGTATTATGGGACCTTTTGGTGTCTCTTACATCCTTGAGGGGTCAGTCAGGGACCCATCTTTGGAGTATTATGGGACCTTTTGGTGTCTCTTACATTCTTAAGGGGTCAGTCAGGGACCCATCTTTGGAGTATTATGGGACCTTTTGGTGTCTCTTACATTCTTGAGGGGTCAGTCAGGGACCCATCTTTGGAGAATTATGGGACCTTTTGGTGTCTCTTACATCCTTGAGGGGTCAGTCAGAAACCCATCTTTGGAGTATTATGGGACCTTTTGGTGTCTCTTACATCCTTGGGGGGTCAGTCAGGGACCCATTTTTGGAGTATTATGGGACCTTTTGGTGTCTCTTAAATCCTTGAGGAGCAGTCAGGGCCTCAGGTTTTATTGCCTCATTTATAAGGCACTCACTCAGTGGAGCTGATATGCAAAAGTCTCTGGAGAGAGGCTTGAACCCACAGCTTGCTGAGTTGGAAGCAAAAGTGTCAAACAGAACCATACCAAATTGACAGAGTTCCAGGATGGTCTCCTGAACTTTGGATGAGTGCAAACATTTTACACACTAAGTAAATGGAGTGCAACATCTGTCAGTTAAGCAACATTATTGCAATAGAATTTCTCATGTCAGAAATCCAAATAATTACAAAAGTCTCAATTAAAAAATGGCAGAAAGTTATAATTTTGCATTATCCTGAGATATTCTCGAGTCATCATTTTGTGTTTTCAGTGTTCAGAAAATAGATGGAAAAATAACCATATTCAAATTCGGCGATCTCCCTCATTTCAAAATATAAAGGACTTTGGTTCATTTGCATTTTTCTTTACTTCTTTTGGTTAATTTTGATTTTTCTTTTCTTTCCTGGTGCTGGTGTACCACTTCTGAATAGCAACTCCACTGGTGCCACTTGTTACACAAAGTGCTCCCCCTAAACTCCACCAGGTAGGTGAGCGATTCAAGAATAAATATTGCCATATGAAAGCTAGAACTACTTCGATTGTCTTGATAAGAGCCACAGGGCCAGCCTTCTCTATCTGCAAAGCTTTTGTGAGAAATGTCTGCCCTCCAATGCCAAGTATGCTGATCACGATTAAAATTGCTCGATCCATTCCACAGAGGGGCAAGCTCCATTCCTGAATTATCGAGACCGCACTTAAACTCAAGACCATTCCAATCATTGAATAGTACCAAATGGAGAGGAAGTAGTGGACGGATTTGCCCATTTTCCGGATCACTATCAACGTCAATGACATGCAGATTGCACTTGCAAACGCAGCAGCCGTCCCCTTGATGTGATTCTTGTAGTCGCTTTCAAATCCAGAAATGTGAGTGCCAAAGAGAAACTGTGGCCTAGCGATAAGAATGACCCCGACTAAAGAAAAAACGAGGAAGATGGGATCCAAGAGAGTGCATTTTTCCTTCAGAAAAATCCATGCAAATACGGAGACAAAGACTGGGTTGCTAAATATTATGACAGTGGCATCAGCCAAATGCATCTGTTGAATGGCGTAGAACAGCAACATCATGGTTATGGCACCGAGGATACCTCGTAGGAAAAGCAACAGTCTCAGGCCCTTCGGTCCCAGAATGTCCACTCTGCAAAACAATGACAACAGCAGGATTAAAGTTTGATGCAAGCACATCTCTAAACCTGGACCCATACTCATATAGTTTTACAGTTTCTTAATTTAGTTAAAATATTGAAAAGGAAACATTTTCTGCATTATTCAGAAAAGACCATTATTTTTATTCATCCTCAAATTAAATTATTGTTATGGATCTATGTTAATAGTAATACTTAGGTTAAGGTTAAGTTATATTTCTTATAAAAATGTCTTAGTAAAGTAAATTATAGAGTTAAAATATTGTATATGTGTTTTTAGTAAGTTAGTTGTGGGTTGGTACAGGGTCACACACAGGTCGCAGCATATTTACAGAGAACCACTGAACTCAGAAAGATTGTTCTTTTTCGGAGTTGACGCATCTTGAAAAGATAGCGCTAATGGATCTGAAGTGAGTCTTAATTATTCAAGAACAATGGAGTGTTTGCTTTATTAAAAATTGAAATATCTAAGTACTCAATAAGAAGGAAGCCATCGGTTTTTATACTAAACCACTTAAGGGCTCTTGAACAAGAGAACAAAAACTCAGAGCCACGTGAGTGATATATTTAAGCCTTTGAAACAAAAGTGATGTAATCTTTCAGAGTGGTTTCAAGACAGATGTATGAAGATCACATGGTTTACAAGAAACTGGGGTTTGTAACAGTTTAAAATTCAATAAATGATCACATGATTTCAAAGAATTGGAACTGACCTCATTAATGATGTAAATGGTCACATAATTTGGAGAAATATATATTATCAAGTTCATACATTTTTGGATCACTTCAGTTTGGAGTACAGAAGTCAAAATCCTGTGACACACACACAGGGGTTGGAACCTTGTGAAAGACAGGGTTGAACTACAGTAACCAGAATAGGTGCTATTGTGTGTTACTCCTGGAAAAAGGGAACACAGAATAAGTGGCTTTTTAAATAAGGAGGACCGCTTCGCTGTCTCTTTGGAAAAGAGAACAGAATTCTAATGGGTCCATTTCTGTATGCCCACTTCACTTAACCCTTGTCTGGGCTTGTGAATTTATCATGGAAGGAAATAGCTACATTCACTGTTTCTTAGAAGAGGGAAGATTCTTCGTGTGGGAAACAGATTCCAAAATCATCAGTAAAAAGAAGATTTGATCCTGGGAAGACAGGAATTGTATTCTCCTTTTCACAAGAGGTACATTGGTGGCACAAAAGATGGTCTATTTAAAAGAAAATCTCAAAACATCTCATCAAAAGAATAGTGAGTTTAAAGAGACCTGGAGATATGATGTTTAAAAGTGCTTTATAGTTATTTCTGAACTGAAAATTTAAGACCTTCAAGCAAAACTAAAATGATGCTGTAGTTTTAAAAATTAACTTTTCAGAGTGGGACTTTAATTGCACACACATTTTACATTTGCGCATAGTGGGGTTAAATTTAGAGTTAAGTATGTTTAGAGATAAGTAAGTAATGTTATGTTGTTGATAGTTTAATTTAAAAAAAACTATTAATTTGAATTTACCATTGTCTGGTGAATTTTCCATTGCTGTTCCTTTGTTAGTGCTAACAAAGTCCCTTTAAACCCAAACAAAAAAAAAAATTAAAAGGGTTGTTAGTTCACAACATTATGAAAAGGATGGAATCACCTAAAATCTTGTTTTTTCAGTTTTAGTGCCTGCAATCTCAATAGTGTTGGACCACAGTGAACTTGGTGTTGGTCCAATCTAAATAAGCATTCATTGTGCCTGCACATACACAACAAATGATAGCCCCTCATTCATGAATGGCAAAAGAGGGCAAAGCCAAACCTCAGTCCAAAATTCCACTCATGCATACATTTTTTAAAGACTTCAGTCGCATTCTAGTGCATGATGTATGAATCAATGTTTTCACATCTCAACCTGACATGGTTCAGGATTACTCAATATGATACCCCTGGTTTGCTTGTTTTAATTTAACATTTCAAAGTGCATTTAATCACACTTTTCTCCCATTTCCTTGGGACAATGCTCATTTGATAAATAAATAAAATCAAAATGATTTTCTGCCATTCTACCTGTAGTTGATGATTACACCAACTCCATTCAGAAATGTTCATTTCATACAATTTCATAACCTCACCCAATTATTAACTGAACTCCAGACTCTCAATTTTTGTTGGTGTGAATGCAGCAAGTCTTAGAGTGAGTAATTGTTTTCTTACTTCTCTTTTGGATAGCAAATGCTGACTTTAAGGTTTCTTCCTCTAATTCAAGGCAATACCAGCAGTGGAAATATTTCTATCTAGTGTAATGATAGAGTGCTACCACCAGGAGGAGACAGAGACAGATTGTGTAGCATTTGAGGAATGTTGCATCTTGCGAATGTGGTTGCATCTTTAGTAGGTTCAAGATGGATGCCACCCCATGAGGTCTGCATGTGTGTGTACTGTTTTTAGTGCTGGTTGCTTAGTTAATAAATGTAGTTGTTTTAAAAAGAACCCAAAGTTTATTTATTGTAATAAAAGAAACATCACGTGGTACCAGATGTGGAAGAAACAGCCTGTACAAAAACAGAGGAAACACCACCCATGCTGGACAGTAGTGGACCAGCAGAGCCAACATAAGCACCTGTGTTAAGAAGATCCACATGAGTTGTCAAATCACCTGACAGACTGTATCTATAAAAGAACTGCATACTTAAAGATTTATACTGCTGATGTTCATGTGTTGAACTTTAAATTGGAAGAATACTGTATTAATGTATCATGTTTGATTAAACATTTCAAGGAAAAGGGATGTAGTGATAGAGTGCTACCACCAGGAGGAGTCGGAGAATGAGTGTGTGGCATCTGAGGAATGTTTCATCTTTAGTAGATACAAGATGGATGCATCCCCATGAGGTCTACATGTGTATGTACTGTTTTTAGAGCTGGTTGCTTAGTTAATAAATCTAGTTGTTTTAAAAAGAACCCAAGTTTTAATTTAATTAAAGAAACATCTAGTGCACCAATACTTTTAAAATCCCATCAATTTTATAAAAACAAAACTTCCATTTCCAGAAAAATGCAAACATGCCTGTGTATCAGTAACAAACTACATTTGAGAAGAGTCAATTTCTTACTCCTGGCAACTATTGGATTAAATCAGTGGTTTTCAAACTGCCCCCTGAAACTTACATTCCACTTTAACCATCCCCTATGCCATAAGTGCTCTGTGATTGGTAAGGGATTGCTTAAGGTGGCATGTGAGTGAGAAGGGAAGGTTGAGAACCACGGCTCTCGATTGTTACTGAAATATTTTGCTTGAGAAAAATTGTCATTGGCCCATTTCCTTTGGAGTTATGAAACCATGCACATAATGAGTCAATTAGGTACGCTTAAAACAGTGGTTTTCACCCACATAACACCTTAAGCAATCCCTTACTAATCACAGAGCACCTATGGTATAGGAATTGCTTTAGGTGGAATGCAAGTTTCGGGGGGCAGTTTGAAAACCACTAGATTAAATTAATAAGTAGTTGTGGGCCACAGAGTGACAAAGATAATAGAACTACCACCTCGCAAGCTAGGTTCAAACTTGACTTCCAGAGCAGTCAACATGAAGTTTCACATACACCACCTGATTGCTTCTGGGTGCTCAGGTTTCGTTCCACATCATAAACCAATGAATAAACATTTCTAATCAAGCCACATAACAGATGCCCCAATGCCTGGGGCACCTTGTGAAATCAATGCTGCACTCTTTCTATGATTCCTAAGTCCACCCTTTAGACTCATAATCAGAATTAGACTCAATACTCAACAGATTCCCAGTTTTTGTTTTATCTCCCTTCAATTGTAAGGTCCATAACCCTGCATGTATTTTCAGAAAACTTTTGAAGTACACTGCTGCAGTTAGGTCATTGTAATAGATACATAAGGGTCCCTCTGCTCCTGTACCAATCTTAGAAATACTCCTATATATTGCCAAACCCTCCCAAACATCTTCCACTTTGTTCTTTCCCTACACAAAATGTTATCTGCCACTTGTATACACATCTTGACATCTAACATGATCCAACTCATTAGTTACCAGACTTCCCAGTTTTGCCTCATCTGCAGATTTTGAAATCAGACTCTTCATCATTATTCAAAAGAAGAAATGCAGTTTCTTAGTACTGACCCCTGGGAAGTACCTTCCTACAGCCCAAGAAACAACTGTTCATTTTGATGGTTTTTTGCGTCAAAACAAATTTTGGAGCTTATTATGTGGCAATAAATGGAAATCCTTATGAATATCTATTTTCACATCAATTTTGTCATGGTTTTCATTTCTTTAAAATAAAATAAAAACTATTTTCTTTCAGCAAATAATTGTTAATCCACATTTGTCCAAACGGCTATTAATGTTATTCTTGATCATTGTTTCTGGCAGCATCCAATCTATTGGACTAAATTTACTCAGTTCATCTCAAATTACAGTGGACAATAAAGATTTTGCTTCCTGAACACTTTTGGGTGAATTTTATGGATTTTGAGCTGCTGATCAGGAAAATCACCTCAAAAATTCCCTATCACATATTGTTTTTTTTTCCAGATAAAAACCTATTTTTGTGATTTCATGTCATATTCTTTTAGCATGCATTCACATTTGGACTTCTTCCCTGCTGATCTTGGTACAGTCAATGACAAACTGTAATGGAGGATTAAAACCATGTACTCAGATGCTTTTTGCTTATGTGGAACTGACGACACTGGGTCCACACGCATGTCACCTTACTTTCAGAACTAGCAGATGTAATTAAACTCAGCCATGGGGACTTATCTGAAGATACACTTTGAAATGGAGGTTGCCACTCTCCTCCGAGAAAGTAAATTTCCAAAAAAACGGGGGACGCTGACAGACGGTTTTTGGCTGCTGGCCACAGCCTTACGCCACTCCGTTCAGCGTGAAGTTGAATTAGTTCAGCAGCAGGTAAAGTCTGAACATAAGAGAAAACAACTAGAGGAGGAAGTAGAGACTCTGCGACAGCGCTGCTCGATGATGAGCGAAATTGTTAGCACCAGTCAGGATCGAGCCAAAGAATGGGAGGATAAGCATGTTCAAACAATTTGCCGTAATATTAAACTCCGGCAACAGCTCTGTGCGAATAAGGAAAAGCAAGGGGTAGAACCTGATCCACACCGTATTCGTGCCATGATAAGGAATGGCAATGATCCTGATGTAATTGATGATTGGGACGGGAATATCTGGTATGATGATAATGGTAATAATGCAGATACCCCCCGGCATGTGCCTGGCATACTCCCCTCTCCCTCCGCTGTTCAAGCCCGCCCCGTAAGGCAGCGGACTGTCCAAGCAGATGAAGGCGAGAGGGGGGATGATGTAAGTGTAGAAACTGAAGGGACCGGTGCTCCGATCTCCCAAGCGGACCCAGGGGAAGGCTCCCAAACCCCTGCTTATGCTAGGTGGGCTCCCCCCTCAACGGGATGGTCTCAGCAGCCTCCCATGTGCCAGAGTGGTAACAGGGGTCGGGAGCAGTCAACAACAATACGTGACTTTACTATAAAAGAGCTGGCCGCCATTGGAGATCGTTTTAGGCAAAAGACAGGAGAAACTTTGGCGGCCTGGCTTCTGCGGGTTTGGGAGCAAGGGGGAGGTAGCATATATCTGACCCCTGAGGAATTGTTGGGGTTAGGATCATTAACTACTGATATTCGAGTCACTGCCGAATTACGTGGCAGAAGGAGAGATGTAGACTATTTACTTGCTACTCTAGGAGAAGCCCTGTTACGGGTGTATCCGTCACCAGTAGATTGGGATCTGCATTTGCAGAACCATTGGGGCACACCAGAGGAGGGTATAGCAGTGATTCGCCAACAGGCCGTGGCCTCTGCTTTGTATGCGGGGCGCCTGAGGCTGTGGATGCATGGGGGGAGCCCTGATGAAGAATTATTCACAGCTGGAATGCATACCCGATTGGTTCGTTCAGCCCAACCTACTATACGGGGACTGGTCCTGTCTGTAACTAGTCCGCTAATTGGGCACCTCGTATCTGAGGCGGTGCACGCCCTATCTGGACTCCAAGAACTGGAGTTGGGAGGTAAAATCCACTCACGTACAACCCAGGTTAAAGCAGACAGACAGGATGAAAGGAGAGGGGCTGCTGTTAATAATGGACTGACCAGAAAAGAGCTTTTTCTAACTTTGTTAAAGTTAGGCGTACCTAAAAGTGATATTGATGGGAAACCTACTGCAGTCTTGTATGCCCTTTATAAGAGGAAGGCAGGGGAACATCATCCCCAGATGCTGGGTCCTCCCGGCCCAGCTGTGCCTTCTGCTCCCACTGCTGCTTCTATCGAGTCAGCTTCTCCTGCCCCAGTTACCCGTGATGAGGTACAACAATGGGTTAAACAGGCTCTTAAGGATAACAATAGCATGTGGTCCTGGAAACCCCCGAACCCTTCTGAAGCCTGAAGGTGTGGGCAGGATTCCCGTGTCTATTCCATCGAGACACGGCGCACACACGGGGATCCGCGGCCCTACATACCATTAACAATTCACTGGGGTGGGGGTAATGATCGCCAATACTTGGCTTTGGTTGACACCGGTGCAGAGCACTCGGTGATTCCTGGTAACCCCGACCTCTGGAACGGACCCACATTTCGAATAGAAGGAATGGGAGGGGCAATCACCCTGGCAAAGGAAATAAAAGTCCGTGCCACGGTGGGTGATGGCCCTTCCCCCATATGGTTACATGCGTTGGTAGCTGCCACTGACGAGTGTATTCTGGGTATTAATATGTTGGCCGGTACAGCCCTTAATACTAGCCAAGGGGGGTTTGCATTCGGAATTCGGACTATTACAAAAAGATTAGTGGTGGGTCAGGCCAAGTGGGATCCCGTGGTGGTGACACCCCCCTCAAAACCTGTATGCATTCCGCAATATCGCCTCCCTGGAGGGCAGGAGGAGATTACCGCCACCATTGATGCTTTGAAAGAAGAAGGGGTAGTGAGGCCTGCAACGTCGCCCTTCAATAGCCCTGTTTGGCCGGTCCAGAAGCTGGACGGCTCCTGGAGAATGACAGTTGATTATCGTTTTTTGAACAAACATGCCCCACCACTTGCTTCAGCAGTTCCGGACATTGTCACTCTTATTGAAAACATTGCTACTGGGAACTCAGGAACATGGTATGCTGTCATTGATCTCGCTAAGGCCTTCTTCAGTATTCTTATAGCTGAGGACTCACAGGATCAGTTCGCCTTTACCTGGAAGGGGCGCCAGTATACCTTCACCCACCTTCCAGTATCGCCTTCCCTCTCAATTCACCATTATATTGATGATGTGGCCTCCTGGAGCCTCTGGCAGAAACAAGAGGGTCGCCGAGTCCCACTAGGATTCTGGTCACGTACCATGCCTGAGGCTGCCACTCGTTATTCTGTTTTTGAACAACAGTTACTAGCCTGTTACTGGGCCCTGCTAGAGACTGAAAGAATGACAGGTGATGCAGATGTTCAATTGCGACCTGCACTTCCTATAATGAATTGGGTCCTGGCTAATGATGCTAATCTAAAGATCCGGCGGGCTCAGCAGTCTTCTATTGTTAAATGGAAGTGGTATATTCAGAGTCGTGCGACCAGAGGGCCTGAAGGGGTGGGCCGCATACACGAACAGGTGGCTTACCATCCTAGGTCAGGAACTCAGTTATCGGAGGAGGGGGATGGTGGCTCCAGTCAGTATGCTGAGTTGAAGGCAGTCACTTTACCACTAGATCCCCATGATCACCCTCTTCGCCTGTTTACTGATTCCTGGGCTTTGGCTAATGGACTTGTGGTATGGATGCCTGATTTGCAAAAGAACAACTGGATGATACATGACCGCCCAGTATGGGGCAAAGAGTTGTGGCAGCTGTTGTGGGATGCTTCCCACCATCGTGAGATAACCGTTTATCACGTTGATGCCCATACCAATATGGCGACTAACATGGCTCAACATAATGCAGTAGCAGATCAGCTTGCCACTATCAGCTGTGCTGATACCGTCCCCCTGGCTCGATGGGCACATGAACAGAGTGGTCATTTGGGGGAGAAGGGATCAGCTATGTGGTCCCGTACACATGCTTTATCCATCCATAAGGATGATGTCCGCATGGTCATATGTACATGCCCAGAATGTCAGCTTGTGAAGTTCCATACCGTTCCACCTGGTCCGCATGGCCGAATAAAACGGGGTGCTCACTCAGCTGCGGTCTGGCAAATTGATTACATAGGCCCCATGCTAGACTGCATGGGTAAATATTACGTCCTAGTAATGGTTGACACCTTTTCGGGCCTGGTTTTTACTTTTCCCACCAAGACGGCTGACCAAGCTAGCACTATCCAAGGACAAAACCATTTGATTTATCGTTATGATGTTCCAGAGGAGATTCACTCTGATAATGGCTCGCACTTCTCCGGGAAAGCAATCTGTGATTGGGCAAATGACAACGGTATTTTATGGGTCCACCATATTCCTTATTACCCGCAGGCTGCCGGGTTAGTTGAACAAATGAACGGCTTACTGAAGGAACAAATTCATTTGTTAACATCACTGGGGACCCAGAAGGGATGGTGCCATGTGCTGCAGCAGGCAGTCGACAATTTGAATCATCGCCCTTTAAAAGGAGGTACACCTTTCCACCGACTTCTTCACGCTCCTGAATTACAGCCTATTCCAGAGGAATAACAGTCAATGCCCCCCATCCCCGAACTAGAGAATGTTGGACAAAAGGTATGGGTGGCACCACCAGGTAGTGGCCCTCCTGTAAAAGGGGAAATAGTGACACCTGCCCAGGGTAACACTCACTGGGTAGCTATTGAGGGACAGGATGATTTAGTCTGTTTAAACACTGAACGCTTATGGTATCGTGAGTGACATGTGTCAGGCTTCTTTGTTCCAGGTTCTCCATTTTACACTCCTGGTGATCTGGCTTAACAGCTGCTTTGATGCCAGCAATTGGATTTGTAATGTCGAGGACGTTCCAAGGGAGTTCCCAGTGGGAAACACGGTCCGATGCATTACACCAAGGAAGTCCTCGGTCACCAGCCTCAAGTGCAGCTTATATAAATATGTTATTGTTCAGCATGTTTCAAAATCTGTTCGTGAGCTCCAGTATCTGGGTATTGTGGCCAACAAGGATAATTTGAGCCTTGGTTGGAATCCTTTCTCATGGCTAACTGCTACATTTGGGGGAGTGGGCCACAATATCCTCCGTTGGTTGCTCGCGTCATTGCTTATCTTTGTAATTGTTGTTTTGATTTCTCTTTTTTCGCTCCCTCTGTACTCAAATACTGGTTAGGCCTCGCAAATGACAGATTGTGACCAAGGGGTGGAATGTAATGGAGGATTAAAACCATGTACTCAGATGCTTTTTGCTTATGTGGAACTGACGACACTGGGTCCACACGCAGGTCACCTTACTTTCAGAACTAGCAGATGTAATTAAACTCAGCCATGGGGACTTATCTGAAGATACACTTTGAAATGGAATTCCACCGTGAGGCCCAGGGAAAGCAGTTGTCAAATACGACACTCTGAAATTGACGTATTGGTCACAACCTGTCTTGCTCAAGAAGTTTTAATGAGTCCTTGTATCTACGAGATAAACCAGGATATCATAGCATCCTGCTCCATAATAATTAATCTTCTAAATTGTAGAATAGTATGCTCAGCTTTGATTTTGACTGACAAATGTTAGAGGGAGTGGGTGCATGATTAATTGTTTTTGGGGTATAAAAGTCTGTGGTCCTGCTGCTGAAGTTTAGACTCTCCGAGGGGTGGGAACACCCCTTGTCAAGAAGGAAGAACAGCCAGAGTCCGAGCAACGTCCCGGTCGGGGGAGGTGGAGAAGCTGCTACCAGCGCCCTGACAACCTACTACAAGTGTGCAGTTGTTGCCTCGCTTTGGCAGTTGGGACCAGTCCAAGCGTTGATAAGTATAGTTGGGAAGGGCTTGCATATTGTAGTGTGAAATCAGCTTTTGAATTAGTAATAAACATTTGTATAAACTGAACTGCTCTCGGTGTGTGTGTCTATTTTCTTTCGGTAGCTAAAACACTGTGACCAATCTAAAATGAACAAAATGAGAGGTATAAGTTTACCCAAGACACAAACGTGGTGAAAGGTTTCACCAGGACATTGTGACCATGGAAAACCAGCATCAGGGCTACTGGAATCCATCAATCCTGGGTGTTGACACGAAAGGCATCAGATGCTGAGTACAAATAAAAATGGGCGACAAAACATTTTTAGGTCAGTCGAACTAACACAAAATGCATCAGCATCATTATGTGACCAAACATGCTAAGTTCAATAAAGGTTAATGCTTCTCCAACATGATGCAGCAAATCGGAAATTATCTTTCTGTTCAGCTTGAAGTTGTGTATCATGATCCCCAATTTTTTTTTAAGGAAGTAAACTTTTTGAAAAAAATTGTTGCCCAGTGTTATTCTTTAAAGAAAATATAACCTTTCAGCATTCGTTATGCTTTCAGATTCAGATAATGATTGTGGCTTGTACCTCTTCCCCTCAGCAATCTTAGATATATCCAATCAAATGTGATGCCTTATCTACTTTAAGACCATCTATTCTTTGAGTACTTTTTAGCCTTTCCTGTTTCTCAACAACTTTTACAAGCATCATTTTCCTTGCTAACAGTAGACCTAAAATAATTATTTGACAGGCTCTATGCCTTTATGATAAATCTTTTAGTCCCTCTAATAAATTTACTAATTCAAATATAACAGATTGTTAACTTATGTTCACTCCAATTCTATCAAATTGACTTGTTTTTTGCCTCTGATCCATTTTGGTCCAATTCTTATTTGCGTTTTCAACCTGCCATGCAACGTACATCCACTTTTCCTGCTTCATCTTGCTCTATTTTTTTTTGTGTCACCCAGAGGCAAGTTTAGTTGATTTACCTGGCCCCTGGTGGGAATAAACAGCAATGAGGAAGAGTGAGGTAGTGAGTGGGGTTACAACAGCCTTGCCCTCAAGGTTAGCAAAACTAAAGAACTGGTTGTGGACTTCAGAAGGGGAAACCAAGAGAACACAAATGAGCCCTAATTGAGGGGTCAGCAATGGAAAGGGTTAAGAATTTCAAATTCCTGGGCCCCAGAGTAGATCTCTGAAGATCTACTCTGGGGCCTCCAAGTTGATGCAATTACAAAGGCTTGCCCGCAGCTATACTTTGTTAGGAGTTTGAGGAGCTATGGTAGGTCATCAAAGACAAAATAAAGTGGTAATTCTGCCTCGCCCACAGGAAAACGAATCTCAGGGTTGTATGTGATATCATGTATGTACTCTAACAATAAACCTGAAATCTGAATCTGAAGGCTCTTCCAAATTTCTACAGATGTACCCTGGAGAGCATCAATGAGCTGGTTGCATCACTGTCTGATATGGAGGTGCCAACTCACAGGACAGGAAAAGACTACAGAGAGTCGTGAACTCAGCCAGCACCATCATGGGCATCAGTTCTCTCCATCGAGACATCTTCAAAATACAGCATCAGAAGAAAGCAGCCTCAATCCTCAAGGAACCTCACCATCTAGGTGATGCCCTCTTCACACTGATACCATCAGGAAGGAGGTACAGGAGCCTGTAGACAAATATCGAATGCTACAAAAAACAGCTTCTTCTCTCTGCCATGTGATTTCTGAATGGGCAATGACCACAGAACACAGAATCATCTCACTTTCTCTTCTTTTTGCAACAATTTATTCACTTTTTAAAAATGTAATTTATAGCAATATTTGCACCTGTAATGCTGCCACAAAACAATCAATTTTGTGACATGTTCATTACAACAAATTCTGATTCTAAATGTAGCTCCTCCCTGATTCTTTAAATTATGAACTTACTGTTTTGCTTGCTTTCGATTCAACCTGGCATATCCATTATCAAAATTTAAATTGGCACTCTTTAAATGTCTTTATTCTCAATTCTCCTTATTCTTCTACAAAAATAATGTAAACAAAATATAATCGCTATTTCCCAAATACTCACCAGTGACTTATCCTACCTGAGGCACCTCTTTCCTAGAACAAGAATCAGTGCTTTATACCATGAGGATAGAAGCAGAGAGATTCTCCAGAAAGATTCTTTTGAATTCTTCCTCCCCCCCCACCCCCCGCCCCCCCATTACCCTAATGCACACTTGGATAGCTATAGAAACAGATTCATACAGTGCCCTAACAGGTTCCATCACAACTAGGCTGTCCATCAAGTAGCTATCCGTGATGATCCCATTCACCAGCACTTTGGTAATTCAACTGTTTGTCCAAATGCTTCCTAGATGTTGTGAGACCACTTTCCTCCACTACCTTCTCAGGCAATGCATTCCAGATCTCAGCCATGCTCTGGGTGAGGCAGTTCTTCCTCAGAGCCCCTCCAAACCCCTTACTCTAAGCCTACGTTTTCTAGTTGAAGACTCCCCTGCTGCGGGGAAGGTTTCATCTCATACTTTTGTCTAGCCCGATCAGATTCCCCCCCCCAGTTCTCCTTCACTCCAGCCTCTCCAGTTGCCCCTCGTAACTTTAATGTTCCATCCCAAGTAACATCTTCGTCAATCTCTACAACATCCTCTCCAGTGCAATTATATCCTTCCTACAGTGCGTCAACCAGAACCATATTCAATACTCCAACCACAAATGAAGTACATTTTTAACAATTATACCATGACCACTCTATTCCTATATCCTATGTCCCAGTTAATGATTCCATCTGTTTTCACCACTGCATTTACCTGGAAAATTAATATTTCCTGGATTCCACCTTTAATGATGTATGCCCATCCCTTATTAGGCTTCCAGAAAGGCACAATTCCACACGTAGTCAGCCATTGCTCCATCTAACATACCAAGAAATCAATTTCATTCTGTAGTCCAAGATTATCCATTTATCAATCACCCAAAGGATATCTCCCCATTTTCTCTACATTATGTTGTTCTTCCATTTCTCTGTAATTTTCCTGCAAATATACACCTCTCTATTTGTCCTAACACTCGATGGTTTATAGAATACACTGAGAAATATAATGGAATTACTATAATTTTTTAAAACAATGATTAAATGGATTCCAATCCTTATGCTGTGGCAACTTCAAGCATGGTCGAAGCAATACAAGATGCACATTTCATACTTACTCATTGTAGATAATAATTGGGAATGTAAATATCCACTGAAATAAACATCGAATCCCACTGATTTCCAGAGAATGGATTCCTTCAATTTTCTTCACCAAGAGAGAAAGGATCGAAAAGAATAAACAGGAGAATAATGCATAACATAATCCAAGGCCCACCCATTTAGGCTTCTTCTCAGTCACTGCAAAACAAGAAAATTGAATTTACCAAAATAATTCCGCAATGCAGGAACAGGGCACTCATTGCAACATCTTATAATCTTACTTAATTCCAGCTGCCTAATCAATACGGAGAACAAGTTGTAACTTCACTAGTTAAATAGGAAAGTCTGGAGAAGCTGTGATTATGGTGCAACTGACAAAGGTGCTAATAGGAAGCAAAAGGATAATAACCAATGTTTGGAGCCTGAGCCCTTTGTCAAGATAAAGGCACCTGCTCGCATTTTGCTCATACCTTGATGGAGGGATCAGACCCGAAACTTTGGTTACATCCCTTTAGATGCTGCGGGACCTGCTGAGTTTCTACAGCACTTTTGTGTATTTGCTTGTAACTTCACTATTTATTTATAAGGAGATGCCTTACAAAGCCGACTTTTCCCTTTCCAGACTAACAAACTGGCCAGTAAACAATACATTACAATTGAGGCACAGACACATTCTTAACAATGAGAATTCTAATTGCTCGTTGCAGTGTGAAACCCCATTTGTACATGTGGAGCCAAATCCTCTGCGTGGGTGTCCTCGTTCCTCCCTGGAAATATTCTTTTCTTAGAGCTACACAGTAAGTATCTAACAGTAGCATTGTTGTTATATTATAAAGCTGTAGTGTTAAGTCACATTAAGATATGTACTGCATTCTGCTACTTTCTCTATTTTACATTTAAAAGGAAAATTTTATCTTCAGAATCCTTAATATCAAATAACAACCTAAGAATAAAACCAGTTGAACAAGAGACTATTTAAATAAAAACTGACAAAGTACAAAGAGGGCAAAAATACTGCTGTCAAATATTCAAACTTTTAAAAAATTGCAGGAAATAGAAATCCTTTCAATTGCAGTTCCGTTTTACTTGTTTACACAGTGGACAGTTGTTTTTTGTCATATGGTGGACTACATTAGAGACACACAGCATGGAAACAGGCCTTCAGCCCAACTTCCCCATGCCGACCAAAATGTCCCAGCCGCATTAGAGCACCCTGCCTGCATTGGGCCCAAATCCCTCTGAACCTATTCTATCCAGATACCATTCTATTTTTTTCTTAAACAATGAAATAGCTCCTGCCTCAACCACCTCCTCTGGCAGACCATTCCTTAGACTCTGTGTAAAAAAAAAAAGATTTGTTAAATATCTTATCCCTCACCTCAAACTTATGTCCTCTAGTTGATACAAATGACAAACAGCAATGGGCCCAGCATTGAACCCTTGCAAGATCTGATAATGACCCTCAGAAGATCCTTCACATTCAGTTCCTAACACCAATGGGACTATATTCACCTGATGTTACTCTCAATAAAACTTTCAATCAACACCTTTGACAACAGGCCTAAATAAACACAAGAACCACAGAACTTTTCTTTTTAAAATATTTTAATTAATTTTAATAACAATAAATTTGTACAGTACAGTTATGGAATGTAACATGGAAAAAAAAGAAAAACCCTGTAAGCAGAATCATACAAATTCCAAACCACAGCCATAATAAAGAAAAAGGATATCATAAATTTAGCAAAATCCCTAAACTGTACAGTTATATTTAAAATATAATAGTCAATGAAAAAGTAACAAAAAAGTTTTTAAAAAACTTTAATTAAAACCCCTTCCATTAGACAAGATTTAAAAAAAATCCTACCATGTGGGTATCAAGTGACAACAACTCGGAAACAAACCACACAACATGGAAGTTTAGATCAGTCTTAACATTTAAAATTATGATAATATTCCTTAAAAAGGACCCCGTGTCTTTTGAAAATTTAATATATGAATCTTTAATGTCATATCTATTTTTTTCTAAGCTTAAACAAGACATAGTATCATTTAACCATTGTTAATCATTTAACCCACCTCACTGACAAAAGGCAAAGGAGGAAAAACCCAACACCCAACCCCAACCAACCAATTTTCCCCTGCTACCGCTGCAACCGTGTCTGCCTGTCCCGCATCGGACTTGTCAGCCACAAACGAGCCTGCAGCTGACGTGGACATTTACCCCCTCCATAAATCTTCGTCCGCGAAGCCAAGCCAAAGAGAAGAGGGGGAGTATTGTCTTTCCATTGGATCATAGATCTGGCTATCAATTAAGTAAAAGATAAAATTCAGTTTTGAGAAATCAATAAAACGTCATCATCAGATAATCCAAACAGAGCAATTACAGGGCAAGGTTCCAATTTAGCCTTGAGAATTACTGATAGTGTGAGAAAAATATCTTTCCAAAATTTTTCTAGACTAGAGCAAAATCAAAACACGTGAACCAAGGAAGCCTCTGTAATTTCATATTTGTCGCATAGAGGATTTGTATCAGAGTGAAAATGAGCTAATTTAGTTTTAGATATAGGTACTCTAGGGACCACTTTAAATTGCAATAAACAATGTTGTGCACAGAGGGAAGTCATATTAATCAAATTACAAATAGAATCCCAAACCTCAACAGAACATTAAAGATTCAAATCTTGTTCCCAATCGCACTTGATCTTAAATTACGAGGCTGTTCTTAAATCAAGTAAATTATTAAACATGAGAGATATTAAACCTTTGTGAGAAAGTTGAAAATCCAAAAGTAAATCAAGAACATCTGCCTCAGGAATTTGTGGAAAATTGGGAATCTGAGATTGAACAAAATGTTTAACTTATAAATATCTAAAAAAAAATGTGTATTTGGCAAATTAAATTTTGACACCAATTGTTCAAAAGAAGCAAAACCTTCTAAATTGTGCCCATATTCCGAAACTATGTCTAATTATCAGATTATTAGTTCTTGTAAAAAGAGGAGGATAAACATTAACCTAAAATTGCCAACAACAAAGAATTCTTTGTAAAATTCAATTCCATTTCTATCCATGAAGGGCAGTCAACCAAATTATCAAAATGTAACAAAAGAATTAACTTCTGTATAGTGACTGCTCAATAATATAATCTAAAATTGGGAAATTCCAATCCACCATTCCTTTTCGCTCTTCGAAGATGAGTTTTATTTAAGCGGGGATGTTTCCCTTGCCAAATGTAAAGAAGATAGAAGCAAATCAAGGGAGCCAAAAAAAATTTTGGAATCAAAATTGGTATGGATTGAAAAAAGTACAAAAATTTAGGTGAGATGTTCATTTTATTAGAGTTAATATGACCTCCTTTAAAGAAGACCGCAGAGCCCACCTCACTGACAAAAGACAAAGGAGGAAAAACCCAACACCCAACCCCAACCAACCAATTTTCCCTTGCAACCGTTGCAACCGTGTCTGCCTGTCCTGCATCGGACTTGTCAGCCACAAACGAGCCTGCAGCTGACGTGGACATTACCCCTCCATAAATCTTCGTCCGCGAAGCCAAGCCAAAGAATACGACCAATCTCTGAGAATGATAAAGGTGACCATCTCGATAATGATAAGTTAACCTGATTAAATAAAGTGGAAACTTTTCTCCTTAAAAAGATATTTGTAGCTCCTAGTGATTGTAATACCAAGATGGGTAAATTGGATTTCCACAATCTTAAAAGGAAAATTAGCACAACTTGATGTAGAACCATTCAAAAGGTACAAGTTAACTTTTATGCAGATTCATCTTATACACAGAAAACTGACTAATATTACTAGGCAAGGAAACCTCTGGATTAGTAAAGAAAAGCAATAGATCATCTGCATATTAAAAAAAACCTTATGCTCAATACTCTTCCTCTGGATCCTTTGAAAATCTCTACCATCTCGAAGATCAATCGCAAAGGGCTCTAATATCAAACCAAAGTGATGGACTTCAAGGACAACACTGATGAGTACCTTGAAGATTAAAAGGTATTGATCTCCGTAAATTAGTAAGAATTGAGGCAGTAGGACATAAATAAAGTAATTTAATCCATTTAAGAAAACAAGGCCCAAAGTTAAAGGGGAAGGATCCATTTAATTGTGCTTCTTCTAGGCCTATTTCCTTACTTATCATAGATGTGAAGATTTTGTCTAAAATATTGGCACACAGACTGGAGAACATTTTATCTTCAATCACTTCTGAAGATCAAACTGGTTTTATTTAAAAAAAATCATTATTCTTATTTTAATATATATCGTTTATTGAATATTCTATATTTACCTCCCACTCCTGCCTTTGAATGTGTTCTTTCTCTAGATGCAGAGAAGGATTTTGATTAGGTGGAATGGGGTTATTTGTTTGCTACTTTAGAACTTTTGAATATTACAGGACAGAAACAGGCCCTTTGGCCCTTCTAGTCTGTGCCAAACCATTTTTATGCCAAGTCCCATCGACTTGCCACAGCCATAGCCCTCCATACTCCTCATATACATGTACCTGTCCAAATTCTTCTTAAATAGAAGTTTGTTCCACACTCCCACCACTCTCTGTGTGAAGAAGTTCCTCCTAATGTTCCCACTAAACTTTTCCCCTTTCAGCCTTAACCCATGTCCGCTGGTTTGTACAGAAGATAGAACATTACAGCATAGTACAGACCCTTCTGCCTTCCATGCTGTGCTGACCTGTATATTCCTACCCAAAAAACCTAAACTTTTCCTATCTCATAACTATTTTTCTTTCATCCATGTGCCTATCTAAGAGCCTCTTAAATGCTCCTAATGTTTCAGCCTCCACCACCATCCATGGCAAGGCATTCCAGGCATCCACCTCTCTCTCTGTTAAAAAAAAAATTACCCTTGATGTCTCCCCTAAACTTTTCTTCCTTCACTTTATTTCACATTTGCCCTCTGGCTGTTCGCAATTCTTGCCCTGGGATATAAACCACTGGGCCGTCCACCTTATATCTGCCCCTCAGAATTGTGAAGACCTCTATTAAGTCTTTAGCCACATGTTAAGCTGCATTATCCTCCTATTTCTAATCTCACTAGCGCCTGGCACGGGTAGCAATCCTGAGATCACAACCCTTGAGATCCTGACCTTCAACACTGTGTCTCACTCCCTGAACTCTCTTTGCTTGACCTCATCACCCTTCCTACCCACCTCATTGGTCCCTACATGGACCACAACATTTGGCTGCTCACCCTCCCTCCTGAGAATGTCCTGAACATGATCTGAGATAACTCAGACCTTGGCACCAGGGAGGCAACATACATTTCAAAGGTAATTCATAATTTTAATTTCTCTTGGAAATTCCCCTGACTACTTTATTGCAAATTCCTCATTCTTTATAAATTATTTTCCTATATCACTTTCAACACATTCATGGACACCAGAACGTAAAGATTGTGGTATTTCCAAAAACTGAACATTATCTGATCATCACTTTAGCTTCTATTATCTTCTTTCTATCCATTTATTTAACCTTTTTACACTTGCAGTCTCCTTATTTATGGGGAAGTCACTTCTCCATTTAATCTACCACACTTACTTCACCTTCTGTTTACCTTCTAGTCACCTGCTGCTTACACACACCATTCTTAGTATTTATGCCTTTTTTTACATAAAAGTGCTGGACTATTTTAACCCCTGTTCAAAATATTTTATTGTCTTGAAAACTGTCAATTTACCCAATCACTTCTGTCTGCAAAAAATGTATCATGCAGCAAAGTATTTAACAAAGAACAAACTAAAAGTTTGTTAAGTCCTCCTATCACATTTCTTCCAAATGCTCAATCTTCTTCATAAGACAGAGGGCATGAAGTACTGAAGAAACTCAGCAGATCGCTGTCCATCTGGAGGAAGTCAAGGTGTACCAACACTTTGGGCCTGAGCCCTTCATCAAGGCATGCCCAAAAAAAACAGGCAAGAGCCTGAATAAAAAGGTGGGAAGAGAAGTGGAGGGAGGGAGGAAAGAAGGGTCAGGGAGAGGAGTACAGGCTAACATGAAGGAGGCCATAGGTGGGTGGGTAGAAGAGAAAAAAGCTGAGGGAGGGGTTAGCTCTCTGAATGATGAGGAAAGGGAAGCAAAGCAGGATGAAAGACAATAGAAGAAAAGGGAAACAGAGAGAGTCAGCTAGGGGCTTAGTAGAAACTGGAGAAGTGGAATGCCCGGACAGAATATTAGGTCTTGCTTCTCAAATTTGTGAGTACCCTCAGTTTGGCAATGCTTGAAGTCATGGATAGACATATAGGTGTGGGAATGGTGTGTGTGGATTTAAAATGGTTGACCACTCAGAGGTACCCTTTATTGCAGCAGACCAGTCTGCATTCAGTCTCTCGAACATGGAGGAGGTCACAATGGGAGCACTGACCCCTGCAGATTCACAATTGAAGAGTTGCTTCACTTGAAAGGACTGTGTGGGGCCCCAAATGGTGGTGAGGGAGGAGGTGTGGGTGCAAGTATTTGCATCTTCTGCAATCACAGGGATATATGTAGAGGGGACAATTAGTGGGAAGGAAAGAATCATTGAGGTAGTTCCAAAGTGAGCAATCCCTCCAAAAAGCAGAGAGGGGAAGATGTATCTGTGGTGGGATCCTGTTGCAGGTGGAAGAAATTGTGGAGGATAGTACATTGGATACAGAGGGTAGTGGAGTGGTAGGACATGGGCAATCTTGGCCTTATTGTGTCTCAGAGTGGAGGGGGCTAGGACAGATATGCAAGTTAAGGCCCAAATGATGTCAGTAGGGGGGTGACATTTAAAAAATTTTATTCTATGATTTCCATTTCTCTATAGGATAAACAGTCAAAAACCCCAAACTTCAAGCCCCAATGTAAAAATGTGAGGCAAATATTTTCCCCCCCATCTTTTCCTCTGGGAGTGGAGGGCATTTTCACTCTACTCTATCTTCCTGCTCTGCTTGTCACAAGTTCTACGTGCCATTGACTACTTAAGATCATTTCACACAGAGATCCCAGTAAGTCGGTGTGTCAGCTACCTGTGTTTAAAGCCAGGTCAGGTCGGATCGGAACATTCACACTGAACCAAGAAAATTCGGTTCAGAGCCACCTTTTACACATTCCAGGTCAAAAGGAGGCTGGACCAGCAGCATTACCACATCCCGAGAAGGCAGGTAATCCTTTCGCACAGGAGCCTGTGGGAAACGCATCAGCTCTGATACTACCTACCTTGGTGGGTAATACATAGGATGAAAATACACCCCCCCCCCCCCACCAATCCTGGTTTTGGTTGCATTCACACAGGTAAGTGAAACAGTAAAAAGGCCATTAAATTCTGGCTTTCAGGGGCAGTGTGAAAGCATCTTATGTTTGCATTATCTACTGGGTCCCAATTCACACTAAGCAGATAAACGCGTTACAGCAGCGGTTCTCAACCTTTTTCTTTCCTACCACTTTAAGCATTCCCTATGCCATTGGTGCTCTGTGATTAGTAAGGAAGGTGGGATGTGGGTGGAAAGAAAAAGTTTGAAAACCACTGTTTTTAATCGTCCCTAATTGACTCGTTATGTGCATGGTTTCATAACTTCAAAGGAACTGGGCCAGTGACAATTTTTCTCAAGCAAAATATTTCAGTAACAATGGAGTCTAAAGCAGTGATTCTCAACCTTCCCTTCCCACTCACATACCACCTGAAGCAATCCCTTACTAATCTCAGAGCAACGATGGCATAGGGATTACTTCAAGTGGTATGTGAGTGGAAAGAAAAAAGGTTGAGAACAACGGCATTATAGATTTTCCCTTTGGTCACCACGGTTTTACCCTCACTAAGTGATTCTCCCTTTCCCTCTCCAACCTCCCTGATTTGCTGAGTATTTCCAGCCTTTTCTGTTTCTATTTTAGATTGACAGCATCTAGATTTAAATTTTTTTTATTATTCTAAATTTCTATTTATTTTTATAAAAATATACACACACACACCACACACACACACACACACACACACACACACACACACACACACACACACACACACACACACACACACACACACACACACACACACACACTCTCTCTCTCTCATCGCTTCCTTCATAACCACAATATATGCCAAAGTGATTTCAATGAATTTTAAATGCAAACATCAGGGTCCCTTGGAAACTTTACAGCCAAATTGCACGAGATCCTATAAACAGTGACGAGATAATAATCCAATGAAGTGTACTAGTAATAAAATTAATATTGGCAGTCCAGCAGAGGGAGCCCCTCAACTTTTCTTCCAAAAGCTTTGCAAGATGTTTTATCGAGGGGCTGGGTTAACAATCCTTGTGTATTGCTGAAAACCTTCAGTGTTGCACAAAAGCGACAACCTTGATGTGTGCACGTCTGGCAGTTAAACATACAACTTTCTAACTCAAGAGGCATTTTCCCTCTTGAATCAAAGTGCATATTGGAATACAATTTCTTGCAATATAATGTTGCTATTGATGTATAGAAACTGTTGTAATTGGCACTTTGGAATTTACCTGCAGCCACAACAATTCTTCTGCTGGCTAAAAAGAATTTGTATAGTCTGTATAGTCTGTGTTATTAATGATTTATTGGCAGCAAATCATACTCTCTTTCTGACCCCCTCTCCCTCGTCACCTGGTTCTATTTGCATATCTCCCACTAACACCTTGATTCTCAGATTTATCACCATATATATCACATACAGCTCTGAGGTTTTTTTTCTGCGAGCGAAGTAGAATTGGTAGTGTAAAAAAACTGTATAACATTCATATAAACAAACTGACTGTGTAATAGAGAGAGAATTTTTAAAAAAATCAATAATGTGCAAAGGTAAGAGTCCTTAAATGAGTCCCTGATTGAGTTTGTCTGATGGTGAAGGGGTAGCAGCTGTTTCTGAACCTGGTCGTGTGAGTTTTGTGGCATCTATTACTTCTTTCCTGATGGTAGCAGTGAGAACAGAGTGTGTGCCAGGTGGTGTGGAAACTTGATAATTATTGCTGTTCTCCGTTGGTAGCATTCCCTGTACATGTTCTCGATGGTGGGGAGGATTTTACCCGTGATGTCCTGTGCTGCATCCAGTATCTTTTTCAGAGCTTTATACTCAGGGCCATTGGTGTCCCCTGCCAGACCGCGATGCAGCCGGTCAGCACACTTTCTACCACACATATGCAGAAATTTACCAGGGTTTCTGATGTCATACCAAACCTCTGCAAACTCCTGAGGAAGTCGAGGTGCTGATTTTCTTTCTTCTTTGTGCCATTACTGTATTGGGTCCAGGAAAGATTCTCTTCCCTGCCTCAACAGGTTCCATCTGCTCATTCCACCTCTATCAGTCACCTTCCTTGCTTACCAGATCCTGTATCTGCAGCCTCGTTTCCACATCAGCTTCTAGTTGGTGTCTACATCCATATCCCAAACCACCTCCTGGCTCAATATGCCCCTAGTCTCTCTTTACCTTATCACCCACCATCTCCTGACTCCTTTCCCACCTGCCCGTCATTTCCCCGCCTCACCTGGTTCTAGCTGTCATCTCCTGACTGACCCCTTGCTCTTTATACTGGCTGAGTCCTCACTACATACACTCTCAGTTCTAATGTAGGGACGCGACCCAAAATCCAGCCTGACCTGCTGAGTTTCTCCAGCAGATTGCAACATTAGCTGTTTCTTTTGTCTCCACTGCATAACTCAAATAATGGAGCTGATTGAGAAATTCAACCGATTGATGAGTTTTGGCAAGATGATCAGCAATTTTATTTTTAAATTTGCTGCAAAGAATCGCAACAGGAGAGATTAGGAGTTTTTTTTTTAAATGTTACAAATATTTTTTAAACACAGACCATCTGAAACAATTTGCATAACATAGAACATTACTGCACAGTACAGGCCCTTTGGCCCTCGATGTTATACTGACCTATATATTCCTATTAAAAAAAAACGAAACCCTTCCTACTTCGTAACCCTCTATTTTTCTTTGATCCAAGATCCTGTCTAATAGTCTCTTAAATGCCGCCAATGTTTCAACCTTGACCACTATCGCTGACAAGGCATTCCAGGCACACACAACTCCCTGTGCAAAATTACTTAACTCCCTTCACGTTGCGGAGATGTCTTTTGGTGTTTACTATTCTTCTCCTGGGAAAAAGGCACTGCCTCTCAGAATCTTTTAGACCTCTATCAAGTCTTCTCTCATAATTCTTTGTTCCAAAGAGAAAAGCCCCAGCTCTGCTAACCTTCCCTCATAAGACTTATTTTGCAATCCATTCAATATCCAGGTAAATCTCCTCTGCACCCTCTCCTTAGCTTCCACATTCTTCCTATAATGAGGTTACCAGAACTGAACACAATACTCTGTGTGGTCTCTCCAGACGTTTGTAGAGTTGCAGCGTGACCTCTTGACTCTTGAACTCAATACCTCTATTAATAAAGCCCAACATGCCAAAGGCCTTCTGTACTATCAATGTGCAGTAACCTTGAGAGATGTATGGATTTGGACAGTGTTCTTCCACACTGTTAAGTATCTGACCATTAACCCTGTACTGTACAATGTGCAGTAACCTTGAGAGATGTATGGATTTGGACAGTGTTCTTCCACACTGTTAAGTATCTGACCATTAACCCTGTACTGTACAATGTGCAGTAACCTTGAGAGATGTATGGATTTGGACAGTGTTCTTCCACACTGTTAAGTATCTGACCATTAACCCTGTACTCATCCTGTACTCATCCTTCCAGTTTGACCTTCCAAAATGCACCACCTCATACTTATCTGGATTGAACTCCATCTGCCAATTTTCCACCCAACTCTGCATTGGGTCTATATTCTTTTGTAACGTACGGTAACCTCAGCACTATCTTCAACTCCTCTAACCTTTGTATCATCTGCAAACTTACTGATTTATCCTTCCACCTCTTCATCTAGGCCATTAATTAAACATCACAAAAGAGCAGGGGTCTCAGAATAGATTCTTGTGGCACTCCATTCATCACTGAACTCTAGGCTTCCACTACTATTCTCTGCTTTGTACAGGCAACCCAATTTTTAATCACACCCAAGGTTCCGTGGACCCCATGCCTTTCTCAACGAGTCTCTTATGGGGGACGTTGTCAAATGCCTGACTACAATCCATACCAACCACATCTACTGCCCTACCCTCATCAATTTCTTTTGTTACCTCCTCAAAAAACTCAATTAGGCATGTGAGGCATGACCTTCCATTCACAAAGTATTGCTGACTATCCTCGAGTTGCATGCAGTTTGCCAAATATTCATCAATCCTATCCCTAAGAATTTTTTCCAATAATTTGCACACAATTGACATAAGACTCACTGGTCTATAATTCCCAAGATTCTCCCTTTACCATTTTTAGACAAGGAAACCACATTTGTCATTCTCCAATCCTCTGGCACCTCCCCTATAGCCAAGGAGGACTCAAAGATCATAGCCAATCCCCCAGCTATCTCTTTCCCTTCTTCCCACAGCAACCTGGGGTACATTGTGTCTGGCCCTGGGGACTTGGCAACCTTAATGTTTTAAAAGAAATTTCAACACAATCTCAAGATCATCCAGCACACATGCCTCTCCTATTTGACCTCACCCTGATCAAGGTCCTTTTGTCTGGTGAAGACAATAGCAAAGTATTCCTTTAGGACCTCTCCAACCTTCTCTGCCTTGAGGCACATGGTGCTTCCTTTATCCTTTAGTGGCCCCACCTTCTTCCTCTTCATCTTTCTGTTCTTCACATATGCATAGAATGCCTTGGGTTTTCCTTAATTCAACTTGCCAAGACCATCTCATGCCCCCTTCGAGCTCTCCTCAATCCTTTCTTAAGTTTCTTCCTGGCTACCATATAATTCTCATGAGGCCTCCCTGCTTCCAGCTTCCTAAATGTAATGTATGTTTCCTTCTTCTTCTTAACTAGCTGCCTTGCCAGTTTTGTCAACCACAGTTCCCTTTTCCTATCATCTTTTCCCTGTTTCAGTGGGACAACCCTCTCCTGAACCCAGTGCCAGTGGTCCCTAAACCTCCACTTTAATTCTGTGCTTTCACCCTTAAATATCCATTTCCTACTTACTCCCCCTAGTTCCTGCTTCAACCCATCGTAATTAGTCCTTCCCCAATTGTACACTTCTCCATTTTGCCTGCTTTTATCCTTATCCACAGCCAAGCTAAAGCTAAGGAAGATGCGGTCACTTTCACCAAAATGCTCCCCCACCGAGAGATCTGCCACCTGACCAGGTTCATTACCCAGTACTAAATCCAGTATGATCCCTCCTCTCGTCGGCTGGTCTACATACTGTGTCATAAATCCTTCTTGAAAATACCTAACAAATTCTGCCCCATCTATCCCTCTTGCAGTCAGGTGGTGCTGGTGAGCATTAGGGAAGACGAAGTTTCGCATGATAACAACTCTGTAATTTCTGCACGACTCCAAAATCTGTCTATTTATCTGCTTAATGGTGCCCCGCAGGCATTTTGGGGGCCTACAGACTACTCCCAGTGTGGAGATTGTTCCCTTCCTATTTCTGAATTCCACCCACACTGACTCAATAGAGGCAGCCTTATAACCATATAACCATATAACCATATAACCACTTACAGCACAGAACAGGCCAGTTCGGCCCTACTAGTCCACGCCGTAACAAATCCCCACCCTCCTAGTCCCACTGACCAGCACCCGGTCCATACCCCTCTAGTCCTCTCCTCTCCATGTAACTATCCAGTCCATCCTTAAATGTAACCAATGATCCCGCCTCAACCACGTCTGCCGGAAGCTCATTCCACATCCCTACCACCCTTTGCATAAAGAAATTTCCCCTCATATTCCCTTTATAATTTTCCCCCTTCAATCTTAAACCATGCCCTCTAGTTTGAATCTACCCCACTCTTAATTGAAAAAGCCTATCCACGTTTACTCTGTCTGTCCCTTTTAAAATCTTAAACACCTCTATCAAGTCCCCTCTCAATCTTCTATGCTCCAGAGAAAAAAGCCCTAGTCTGCACAACCTTTCCCTGTAACTCAAACCTTGAAATCCTGTCAACATTCTCATGAACCTTCTCTGCACTCTCTCTATTTTGTTTATATCTTTCCTATAATTTGGTGATCAAAACTGTACACAGTACTCCAAATTTGGCCTCACCAATGCCTTGTACAATTTCATCATAACCTCCCTACTCTTGAATTCAATAGTCCGATTTATGAAGGCCAACATTCAAAATGCCTTCTTCACTGCTCTATCTACCTGAGTATCAGCCTTGAGGGTACTATTTACCATAACTCCTAAATCCCTTTGTTGCTCTGTACATCTCAATAGCCTACCATTTAATGCATATGACCTATTTAGATTTGTCTTCCCAAAATGTAACACCTCACACTTATCTCTATTAAATTCCATCAGCCATTTCTCAGCCCATACCTCCAGCCTTCCTAAATCACCTTTTAATCTATGGTAATCTTCCTCACTGTCCACAGCACCACTAATCTTTGTATCATCCGCAAACTTGCTTATCCAATTCTCCACCCCTACTTCCAGATCGTTAATATATATAACAAACAATAGTGGACCCAGGACCGATCCCTGAGGAACTCCACTAGTCACCATCCTCCAAGTGGACAAACAATTTTCCACCACTACTCTCTGACACTTCCCATCCAACCATTGCTGAATCCATTGCACTACCTCCTTATTTATACCTAATGCCTCCACCTTTTTTCCTAACCTCCTGTGGGGAACTTTGTCAAAAGCTTTCTTTGGCTTGTCAAAAGCTTTACTAAAGTCTAAATAGACAACATCCACAGCTTTCCCTTCATCAACCTTTTTTGTAACCCCCTCGAAAAACTCAATCAGGTTTGTCAAGCATGAGCTACCCCTGACAAAACCATGCTGATTACTCCCTATCAATCCCTGTAGCTTCAAATATTTGTAAATACCATCCCTCAGAATACTTTCCATCAACTTACCCACCACAGACGTCAGACTCACGGGCCTATAATTCCCAGGTTTACATTTGGACCCTTTCTTAAACAGCGGAACCACATGAGCCACCCTCCAATCCTTTGGCACTACCCCCATGACCAGTGACATCCTAAATATCTCTGTTAATGGCCCCACTATCTGTCCACAAGCTTCCCTGAGTGTCCTTGGGAATATTTTGTCCGATCCCGGAGATTTATCTACCTTTATCTTTTTCAACACAGCCATCACTACCTCCTCGGTTATCCTTATATGCTTCATGACCTCCCCACTATTTTTCTTTACTTCAACTGGTTCAATATTTTTTTCCCTAATGAATACCGAGGCAAAGAAATCATTCAAAATTTCCCCCATTTCCTCTGACTTCTCACTCAGCCTACCCTCACTATCTACAAGGAGTCCAATTTTATCCCTCACTAATCTTTTACTTTTAATGTACCTATAGAAACCCTTTGGATTTATTTTTACTCTCTCTGCCAAAGCCTCTTTGTGCCTTTTTTTGGCCTCTCTAATTTCTTTCTTAAGATTCCTTCTACACTCCTTGTAGTCCTCCTTCAAACTCTCAGCTCCCTGCTCTTTATACCTCTTGTACACCTCCCTTTTTCTCCTAACCAAATTTCCAATATTCCTCGAAAACCAAACCTCCCTATGACTTCCAGCCTTTCCTTTCATTCTCACTGGGACATATCTACTCTGTACTCGCAAAATTTCTTTTTTGAATATCCTCCATTTTTCATTTACATCCTTACCTGAAAATATCCTGTCCCACTCAATACTCCCCAAATATCTTCTTATTCCTTCGAAATTTGCTCTTCTCCAATCAAGAACCTCAACTTTAGGCCCCTCCTTGCTCTTCCCTAAAACTACCCGAAAACTAACAGAGTTATGATCACTAGACCCAATTTGTTCTCCAACATTAATGTCCGATACCTGACCTAGCTCATTCCCTAACAGGAGATCTAGTATTACACCGTCCCGAGTCGGTTCTTCTACTAATTGATTTAGAAAACAATCTTGAACACATTTAGCGAACTCTAGCCCATCCAGCCCTCTAACTGTATGGGTATCCCAATCAATGTGAGGGAAGTTAAAATCTCCCATGATCACTACCTTATGATTGTCACACATATACGTTATCTCCCTACAAATTTGTTCCTCTAATTTTCTTGGCCCATTTGGTGGTCTGTAATACACCTCTAAGCACCCTCATGCCTCCTTCACCCCTCAATTCCACCCAAACAGCCTCACTGGACGATCCCTCCAGACCATCCTGCCACCTCACGGCAGTAATGCCCTCCTTAACAAGCAGAGCAACCCCTCCCCCTTTTTTTTTTACCCCCTGCTCTATAACATCTAAAACAAATGTATCCTGGAATATTGCCAGTCCTGCCCCTCCTATAGCCAGGTCTCACTAATTGCCACACTATCATGACCCCAAGTATCTGTCCATGCTCTAAACTCATCTACCTTGTTCACTATGCTTCTTGCATTAAAATATATGTATTTCAGAGAATGTCCCTCACCTATATTCTCTTTTCTACCTTTTAACCTAATCTTCATCCTACCTTTGTTATCGTTATTATTCCTATCTAAGTGGCCATGCTCCCTTGACACTGCTCTCACACTCTGTTCCCCACCCTCCTGCCAAACTAGTTTAAACCTTCCCCCACGGCTCCAGTAAATCTGCTTACCAGCACATTGGTCCCCCTCCAGTTCAAGTGGAGTCCGTCCCTTTTGTACAGGTCCGACCTTCCCCAGAAGAGATCCCAATGATCCAGAAATCTTATCCCTTGCCCCCTGCACCATCTCTTTAGTTTGATAGAAGCAGTCAGAAAATGGATAAATAGCAAAAGAAAGCAGAGTAAAAGAGCACTTTGTTTCCTCTCTAATATTTCAACGAAAGGGACAGCACAGTTAACATAGCAGTTAGCGCAACACAGTTACAGTGCCAGTGACCCGGGTTCAAATCTGATGCTGACTGTGAGGAGTTTGTATGTTCTTCCCGTGCCTGCATGGGTTTTTTCTGAGTGTTCTGCTTTCCTCTCATCCCTACTGGAGTTGCAGGTCATTTGGGTGTAATTGGGGGGTTTGGGTTTGAGGGCCAAAAGGGCCAGTTACCATGCTCTATGTCTAAAATAGAAAAACATTAAAATGGCAATAGTTTGGATTCCATTCAAGATTTCTTTGCCAGTGTATGACCCAGCATGACTCCCAAGGCTACTCCATTCCAATTGTATACAACTGCACAATCACCTCTGACATGTGAGTGATCTGTAACCTGCAATATAGGTCAAACCAAAGATTGTAATGGAGGAATCAGGGACATTGGCCCAAATATACAAATCTGCAGATGTTTTTAGGGGAAAAACTCTCCTTTGGATATTAGGCATAATGTTACTCAGTTTTCCTCTCTCAGTAGATTCTGCAAACTGCTTGGCTTTTCCAACATTCTCCTTCATTTCAGATTTCCAGCAACTATTGTCTGCTATATCTTACAATTCCAACATAGGATCTTTCCTTTTTGTCTCACTCTATTGTTCTTCCAGACTGATTGAAAAATATTCATTCTCAGCGCCAGTGAGCAGGGTTTGAATTCGGCGCTTTCTCTAAGGTACGTTCTCCTCATGTCTGCGTGGGTTTCCTCCAGGTGCTCCGGTTTCCTCCCACCACTCGGGTAGGTCATTTGGGTGTCATTGGGCTGGATGGGCTCGTGGGCCGAAAGGGTCTGTCACTGTGCTGTATGCATGGCTAAATATGGGGCCTTTCAACTAACACATTGGAAGCAACACAGAGATCAATTCTACAAGGCTTTAAAGCTTGGGAAGTAAAACATAAAAATCTGTAGATATCGTGGTTGAAGTAAAAACACACAATGCTGGAGAGACTCAGCAGGTCAAACAGTGTCTTTTATATAAGCAAAGGTAAAATACACAATCCGAAACATTGACCTGCTGAGGCAGCATTGTGTGTTTTTACTTCAAAGCTTGGTATGTCAGTAAGTGCAGCAATTCAATACAATGCAATACAATGAGGGAGAATTGGTTTTCGTCTGGTACTTAGTTTTTTCTTTGTATGTTAGTCTAATAACAAGACTTGGCAAAGCATTTAAGAACTCTGGAATGCAAATTCCATGCCAAATGGGAGGACTCAGGATGCTTCCCATGCTCAGGGCACCAGAGTTGGGGAAGGATTATCAGGATTCTGGGCTGAAACAGCAACTATCATCACTGTGGAAAGCAGAAGGCTGATTGCGGAGGAGTGCACATTTTGGGAGCTGGTCATCCTGTGGATCAAGAATGCAGACAGGCAATGGGTAGTTCAGGAGTGCCCTACTCACCATCTCTCCCCACCCCCCCTTCCCTGGTGAAAGCTTCCCCGAGGGAGTGTAATGACATCCAAATCCAAAGCATGGCAGGGGAATGAGGAAAAAGTTCAAGGAAATTCAGTAGTCAGGAAGAAAACAGATGTTTCCACAACGCGGATGGAATTCTAGGATGGTTTACTACCTCCCTGGTACCACGGTACTGACAGCCACTGCACATTTTGGAGGGGGGAGGGTGAATGTTATACCGATGACATGGGTAGATTAAAAATGAACATTTTTAATTGAATTTCCGTTGCTTGTCAGTGATCCCACCTCCCTCTACCCATTCAGCAAACACTTACTGTTTGTGTCAGAGTGTCGATGCAAATTCCATCCAGCAACTTGCCATCTTCACCACACGTCCAAGCAGAAGCCAGCATCAATTACCATTACATCGCCCATCCGAACTCACAACTGCAGATCCTCTCCCTGATGCCATCTGAGCTACCGACACCCCAACCACTAACATACCACCCAGTATCAGCCATCCAATCTCCCGACACCTTGAACAACGTAGGTACTCATGACTCCAAGATTATCTCACTTCTGTTTCAAAGGCTAAAGCAGATCACTCACATGGTTCTAAGTTTCATTTAGCTTCTTTCAGGGGCCTTAGGTGGTTTAATTTAAAAACAGATGGCTTTCTTCAGCAGTTCTTATTGAATACTTGTATCCTTCTGTTTTTAATAAAGCAAACACTCCATTGTCCTTGAATAATTGAGAGGCACTTCAGATCCATGAGCTCTGTCTTTCCAAGATGCGTCGACTCCGAAAATGAGCAACCTTTGAGTTTAATGGTGTATCTATAACTTTGGTGACCTATGTGTGACCCTGTACCAGCCCACAACTAACTTACTAAGAATACATGTATAATACTTTAACTCTATAATTTACTTAACTAAGATATTCTTACAATAAATATAATTTAATCTCATCCTAAATATCACCATTAACACAGATCCATTACAATGGGTTTGTAAAACATGCCTGTAGAGAATTTGTCTCCCAAGAAAGAGATAGAGATCAAGAAAGGGGAGAACATTGCCAGAAATTAACCAAGTTAACCAAGTCTCGGACTGTGGTTCTCAACCTTTTTTCTTTCCACTCACATACCACTTTAAGTATTCCCTATGCCATAGGTGCTCTGTGATTAGTAAGGGATTGCTTAAGGTGATATGTGGGTGGAAAGAAAAAGTTTGAAAAGCACTGTTTTAATCGTACCTAATTGACTCGTTATGTGCATGGTTTCATAACTCCAAAGGAAATGGGCCAATGACAATTTTTCTCAAGCAAAATATTTGAGTAACAAATGGGTCTAGAGCAGTGATTCTTAACCTTCCCTTCCCATATCACCTTAAGTTATCCCATAAGTGCTTATTGCATAGGGATTACTTAAAGTGGTATGTGAGTGGAAAAAAAAAGGTTGAGAACTACTGCTCTAGGTGAAAGTTAGCACCAAAGTGGATAAAGTTAATGAGTTAATGGGTGCACAAGGCAGGACCAACATATTCATCAATGTAGCGGAGGAAGAGCCTCGACCACACTGCTTCACACCCTGTCCCATGTAAGGATTCTATTCATTTCTCTCAATTCCTCTGTCTTCAAGGCAAGTTAAAGAATAAGCGTCAAGGAAATAAGTGGGAGTTCATTGGATTGCTCCGAGAGGCAGCATTGGCTGGGCTGAATAACCTCTTCCTTTGTCAGAAGAAAATATGAAATAAATATGAAAAACAAAATCTGGAGATATTTTTGTGGCAAATTTTAATGTCACAAGGCATTTCACATTGGCAGCATCAAACAAACAAGGGTGTGAAGGAGAAGCGTCTTAATAAATATACAAAGGGGGAAGACAGACAGGTGTCCAGAATATGAAATAATAAACTAAATCTTAACTAGTGAATGAACAGCCAGAATCAGAGTTTGCAGGAGCATATAGAGCAAAAAATTGTTACATAGTTCAGTAAGGTTGAAGGCCAAGAACAGATTTGAGAACAGAAAAACAAATTTTTAAAATTAAAGACAATGTTTGTTCAACTGATAGTGAAGGCAGGTCAACATTGAGAGGAACACAAATTGGTTTGCGGCAGGTTAATGTCATGGGACAGATTGAAGTTGGTATTGCCAGCATGCTCAATCGAGGGCCAGGTTTACCTTCAACATTACATTAAAAACGCTGTGTTGCCTCCTGAAGTTAAGCTTGTCTGTGGGCTGGCAGAGCATCAAGCACCGCCACACTGAGCACTGGTGCACCTCAGGGCCGTGTGCTCACCCGGCTCCTGTTCACGCTACTGACCCACAACTTCATCGCCAGATCCAGCTCTAAAATGTCAAGTCTCCAGATGACTCGAGAGTAGTTGGCCTCATCAGCAACAACGAGGAGTTGCACTACAGAAAATCTCATGAAATGGTGTGAGAGTAACAGCCTGAGTCTCAGCGTGGTCAAGACGAAGGAGATGATCATGGACTTCAGGAGAATCAGGAACAACAACCCTCGACTACACATCGACAACTCTGTAGTAGAGAGAGTGGAGAGCACCAAGTTTCTTGGAGTTCACTCAACTAGTGACCTATCGTGGACACTCAACATCTCCTCACTTGTCAGGAAGGCGCAACAGTTTCAGCATTTCCTGATAAGACTGAAGCGGGCAAGGCTACCAGCTAACATGTTAACTCTCTACAGGATCACTATCAAGAGAGTTCTGGCCGACTGCATCACAGTGTGGTATGGTTGTTGCAAAGAAATTGATTGGAGGACCACCCAAGGACCATAAAAGTAGCAGAGACAATCAATGGAGTCTCCCTCCTCCCTCCGTCAACTGAATCTACTGGGATCATTGTTTGAAGTGGGCGCACAAAATCGTTGAGGATCCCTTCCACCCTGCAATCTTTCAGCTGCTCCCGTCAGGAAAGAGATACAGGAGGATCAAAGTCAGCACCACCAGGCTCAGGACAGCTTCTTCCCACGGACAATGAGAATGCTGAAAGGCCAAAGGAACTGCTCACACTAACCATCCGAGGCTCTCATATACATGAAACAAAATTTATTTATTTATTTGTTTGTTTTGTTTTTTAATTTTTTTAAATTTTTCACACTATGAACCATATTAACCAAAATACACACAAACATTTCCCTCTTGAATATACACAGTGTCATTTTCTCCCCTTTTCCCCCCTCCCTCCTTCCCACCCCCTCCCTACCCACTAAACGTTCAACATATACAATATAATAAACCCATTAAACAATGTCATCACACAATGAAAATAAACAAGAAAATTGTGTTGTCTACTTTTACACACTGGATCAGTTCATTTCGTCTTCTTCTCATTCTGTCATTTTAGGGGGTGGAGGTCCGCGGTAGGCCCTCTCTGTTGTGTTCCATGTACGATTCCCAAATTTGTTCGAATACTGTGATGTTATTTCTTAAATTACATGTTATCCTTTCCAATGGAATACATTTATTCATTTCTATGTACCATTACTGTACTCCCAGGCTCTCTTCTGATTTCCAGGTTGACATTATACATTTTTTTGCTACAGCTAAGGCTATCATAATAAATCTTTTTTGTGCTTCATCCAAATCGAGGCCTAGTTCTTTACTTATATTACTTAGAAGAAAGATCTCTGGATTTTTTGGTATGTTGCTTTTTGTGATTTTATTTAATACCTGATTTAGATCTTCCCAAAACTTTTCCACTATCTCACATGCCCAAATTGCATGTACTGTTGTTCCCGTTTCCTTCTTACAGCGAAAACAGTTTATATATTTGTATTGACTGAATACTTGACCTGCATATGTATTGTTTGTCTGTATGTATGTTATGTGTCTGCATGTTTTGTACCATGGACAGAAGATTGCTGTTTTGTTGGGTTGTACTTGTACAATCAGATGACAATGATTGATAACATGAAACAGAGTTAAGGAAGGATACTCCCTTAGACCTTTTAGCCGTGGTTTGATTTTAAAAAACCAGCAGATTTACTCCAAGACATTTCCAACATTGCCCAGTGCCTTAGCAGAGGTGTCAACATTATCGTGGCAACAGCGAAGCTAATATCAGGAATACTCCAGTGATGAGACATGGATATGAAACCAGAAAGGGGGACAGTGGATCCCCATTGGGTCAGCAGTGGCAGATTAGCAGGAAAGAATCCACCCCTACCCTTATACGATCACTTGCACAAATTTATCCAAGACAGTACAACTTTAAAAAAAAGGTAAAATCATACACTCCTCCATACTTATCACTGAGACAACTGTTTTTTAAAAAAAATAGTGCCTCCATTCTATCCATATTCTGGAGGAGTTCAGCTCATTTTCAGGATACAAATCAAATCTTCAAAAGAGTAAATGTTTACCCCATTTTGAGTTAAGTGGTTTTGAGTTAAGTGGTTCAGGATTTGAGTGCCTAGGTGTAAACATCACAAGCATATTCTCCTAATAAAAAAAATTACTTCCCTTATGACCAGGTAAAAATAAAAATTTTAGAGATGAGCAATTAACCCATGTCACTAATGGGCAGAATAAATGTAATCAAATTGAACATATTACCTAGATTCCTTTACTGATTTCAAACCATTCCCTTATTTCGTCCAAAATACCTTTTCACCTTGATGGATAAAATAATCTCCTCCTTTATTTGGAATGGAAAATCTCCAAGGGTCCGAAACCGTTATTGGAAAACTGTAAGGTTAGTGGAGGACTCACACTTTCCAATTTCACTACTGGACACCACATATAGAAAGAGTGAAATACAAAAGTCTGCAGACGCTGTGATTGTAGTAAAAACACACCGAAATGCTGGAACATCTCAGTCAGTCTTTCAGCATCTATAGGAGAAAAAGATATCTTGCCGACATTTCAGGCCTGAGCCCTTCTTCAACGAATAAGCAAAAATCCAGGAAATCTCAGAAGAGGCAGTGCTGACTGGGGGAAGGTATGCAGACCAACAAAAGGTGTTAATTAGATAGATAAGGGGTGAGTTGAGAATTGATTATGTCTGTGTGAAAGGAGACAGGAAAAAGGAAGAGAGACAGAGCTGGGGGAAAGTAATGGGGAAGAAGTGAAGGGGGGAGGCATTAATGAAAGCCAGAGAAGTCACTATTAATGCCATCCATTTGGAAGTTGAGATGTTGTTCCTCCAATTTGCCATGGACAGACATGTCAGTAAGGAAATGGGATGAAGAATGGAAATAGGTGGCCACCGGGAGATCCATGTTATTGCGGCGGACGGGACCGAGGCACTCAACAAAGAAAGAAGTGAAGGGCTTTGCCTTCAGAATGGGAAATAGAGGTGCATAGGGATTGGATATCCATGGTAAACATGAGGCGATCAAGTTCACGAAACTGGAAGTTGTTGAAGTGATGAAGGGTGTGTAAAGTGTCCCAGATGTGGGTGAGGAGGGACTGGACCAGGGGGGACAAAACTGAGACAAGGTAAGTGGAGACCAATTCCCAACTTGATGGGGCAGGAGCACATAGACACAATGGGTCTGTGGAGGACAATTGGGTTTTGGCAAGGTCCTATTGGAGGGGTATTAGGAGGTGTCTGAGAGTTCTCATCTGGCTTTGGCCAGATAGAAGTCAATGCACCAGACCACAACAGTCCCACCTTTGTCTGCAGGCTTGATGGTGAGGTTTGTATTGGTGTGGAGGGCCAGGCGTTCTGAGTGGATGAGATTGGAATGAGTGAGGGGAATAGTGAAATCAATATGGTTAATGTCACCGTGGCAGTTGGAAATATAAAGATCCAGAGCCCTTTATTTCTTTCTGGGGAATAGACCCAACCAGTCCCCCTCCTCTACCACCCTTCTCCGGCTGGGAGAACTTGTCCTCACCTTTAATAATTTCTCCTTTGACTCATCTCACTTTCTCCAGGTTAAAGGGGTAGCTGTGGATACCTGCCATGGGCCCCAGCTATGCCTGCCTTTATGTTGGCTATGTGGAGCAATCCATGCTACAAGCCTACACAGGCAAGGCCCCACAACTCTTCCTCTGCTACATCAATGACTACTTTGGTGCTGCCTCATGCACCCATAATGAGCTAATTGATTTCATCCACTTTGCTGCCAAATTCCACCCTGACCTCAAATTGACTTGGTTCATCTCTAGTACCATTCTCCCTTTCCTCGATATCTGTCTCCATCTCGGGAGACAAACTCTTGAAGACATCTTCTACAAACCCACCAACTCCCACAGCTACCTTGACTACACTTCTTCACACCCTGTCCCCTGTAAGGATTCCATTCCATTGTCTCAATTCCTCCATCACATCTGCATCAGGATAAGGACCATCACATCTGCATCAGGATAAGGACTTCCATGCCATATCAGAGATGTTCCACTTCAAACAACGTGGGTTTCCCTCTACCGCCATCAACTTGGCCCTCACTGCATATCCTCCATTACCTGACATCTGCCCTATCTCCCTCCAGCCCAATGCACAACAAGGACAGGATTCCTCGTTCTCACCTACCACCTCTCCAGCCTCTGCATCCAACGCATCCTCTTCCACCATTTCCACCACCCATTTCATGATCCCACCACTAGACACATATTTCCCCTCTCCGCCTTCCACAGTGACCGCTCCCTCTGTGACTCTCTTGTTCATGCCTCCCTCCCCATAAATTGCCCCCTTGCTACCTAACCCCGTGACCCCAGGAGATGCTCCACTTGCGGCCACATCAATTATCACACCACTATTTGGGGCCCCAAAGAGTCCTTCAACATTTCATTTGTGAATATGCAGGGATCACCTACTGCATCCAGTGATCCCGTTGTGGTCTCATCTGCATCGGAAAGAAAGACTGAGTGTAGACTGGGAGATCACTTTGTTCAGCACCTCATCTCTGTCTGCTGCAAAAGCATGGATCTCCCAGTGGCCACCATTTCAATTACACACCACATTGCCTTGATGACATGTCTGTCCATAGTCTCATGTACTGTCAGACTGGGATCATCTGCAAATTGCAAAAATGACACATCTGTCTGGGTACCCTCCACCCAGAGGGCATTAACATCAACTTCTCTGGCTTTTGTTAACCCCCCTGCACCCCCCCCCCCACCTTTCACTTCTTCCCCTGCCAACTCTAGGCCCTTTCATACAGTCAAAAAGCCCGAGTGTAAAGGCAGAGATTCTCTGCCCTTACGTCGGGAGACTTACCTTCATGAATGTACCCTGGCTGGCTCCAAGGCACCGACTGAAATCCCTCTCGGGGAAGGATCATCGGCGGAGCGCTGTGCTCCACCACCTAGCATGAATGTACTGCAGCTGCAAGCAGCTGGCTAGGGATGGGCTGATGATGTCACAATGATGCCGTCAGTCAGCGACCCATCTCCCCTCTCTCCTCCACTCACTCACCCCTCTCCCTCCATGAACTCCCTCAGGGCAGCGGTGGCCAGTGCAGGCCTCCGGCACCTCACCAGGCCACTTCAGCTTTCGGAGCCACTTGTCAGCACCAGTGGCTCAAAACACAGCAGAGCAAAGGCCATTACCTTTTGGAGGGCTTTATGCTTGGTGTTTCCAATATCATATCTTGATGCAGCCCACTTTCAGGTGTCTAGGGGAGTGCTCAGAAGCGGAGAATACACCTACCCGAAGAGGGTTGGGTAAGTACTCCTCGGGTCAGGGCTCTCCACTTTAAGGTGGCCTCCCAACAGCCGCATTCGGGTATTTTAGGTGGCTTTCCATTGGGGTATTCTGGCCACCTGAAAGTGACTGGTGAGACTTCCCCTTGAGACTGTGAAGCAAGTTTCAAAAACAATATTCACAGCATTCTACACGATAGGAGTGTGTAGAGCTCGTCGAAAGAACCAAAGACTTGTTGATCCAAACCAAGGCTTTTATTAGCAAAAGACCGGAGCTCTTCACAGGTGGCCGACCAGTCCGGAATGATCCGACCTGGCTAGGGACACAACCCTTTAAGGCCCAGACAATAGGTGTGGCTTAGCTCTCAGCCAATCGCTGTAAGCACAGTCTAGATACAGTAACTATATACACTATGTACATTGGTGATAGATCTGTACTATCACATTCACCCCTTCTTGGAGAATTGACCCTGGGAAAAAAAAAACAAAAATGAAGGAGAGAATGAAAGGAAGGGGTAGGTCAAGGAATGTAGCGGTCAGGGGGTCTGACCATCCGGCGTGACCGCCATGGTGCCGGGATTGGGGTCGCTGGAGTGGTGTCGCCAGCGGGCTTGTTGGGTGCGACTGCTCCGTCGCTCAATTCCCCAGTCGTGTTGTCGGCAGGGTGGAGAATAAGGAGTTGGGGGGTTTGCTGGGTCTACCGCGTCCTGAGCTAGGTCCCGCACCAAAACAGTGTCCTCCCACCCGTCTGGGAACTCCACGTAGGCGTAATGTGGGTTCGCGTGGAGTAGAGTCACTCGGTCGACCAAGGGGTCGTTCTTTGAGTGCCGGACATGGCGTCGCAAAAGGACGGGGCCAGGGACAGTGAGCCATGCCGGTACAGTGGTTCCCGATTCGGATTTCCTCGGGAAAAGAAACATCCTTTCGTGGGGGGTGGCATTTGTTGCAGTACATAGGAGGGAGCGGATGGAGTGTAAGGCACTAGTGAGAACCTCCTGCCAGTGAGAGGTGGGGAGACCTTTAGACCGGAGAGCCAGTGTAACCGCTCTCCATATGATGGCATTCTCCCTCTCGACCTGGCCATTACCGCGTGGGTTATAGCTCGTGGTCCTGCTTGAAGCAATACCACACTCCAGAAGGTACTGTTGCAGCTCTGCACTCATGAATGAGGCCCCCCTATCACTGTGGATGGAATTGGGGTACCCGAAGATGGTGAAAATACTGTGAAGGGCCTGTATCACTGAGGTGGCAGTGGTGTCTGGGGAGGCCACAGCGAATGGGAAGCGGGAGTACTTGTCGATGGCTGTAAGGATGTAGGTATTACGGTTGGTCGACGGTAGGGGCCCCTTAAAGTCTACGCTAAGACGCTCGAAGGGGCGGGTGGCTTTGATAACGTGGGAGTTATCCGGACGGAAGAAGTGGGGCTTGCATTCAGCGCACACCAAACAGGCTCGGGTCATGGAGCGGATCTCCTCGACTGTGTAGGGTAAGTTAAATGTCATAGTTAAAGGTGGAGAGTTCGATTCTCCATCTGGCGATTTTGTCGTTTTTTTATCTTACCACGCTGGGTGTTGCTGAACATGAAGGAGACCGCGCGTTGATCAGTCAACAGTGTAAAGCGCCTCCCAGCGAGGTAATGTCTTCAACGACGCACCGCTTCAACTATGGCCTGGGCCTCCTTCTCGATCGAGGAGTGTCTACTCTCCGGACCCTGGAGGGTTCTGGAGAAGAAGGCTACAGGCCGACCGGCCTGGTTCAAGGTGTCTGCCAGGGCGAAGTCGGATGCATCGCTCTCGACTTGAAACGGGACAGACTCATCGATTGCGTGCAGCGTCGCAGCAGCGATGTCAGATTTGATTCGATCGAAAGCCGCTGTGGCTTCGGTCGAGAGGGGAAAAGAGGTGTTCTTGATAAGAGGACGCGCCTTGTCGGCGTAGTTTAGAACCCATTGGGCGTAATATGAGAAAAGGCCCAGGCAACGTTTGAGAGCTTTCTGGGTATGTGGGGGGGGGGGGGGGTAAGTCCATTAGGGGACGCATGCGGTCAAGATCTGGCATGACTATCCCGTTCTCCACCACACAACCTAGAATAGCGAGTCGTGTGGTCCAGAAGACACACTTGTCCAAAATGTAAGTCAGGTTTAGCTGACGGGCAGTTTGAAGAAATTTGTCTAGGTTGGCGTCGTGGTCCTGCACGTCGTGGCCACAGATGGTGATATTGTCCAGATACGGGAAGGTAGCGGTTAGCCCGTTCTGGTCCACCATCCTGTCCATTTCCCGCTGGAAGACCGCGGCACCATTCGTGACCCCGAATGGTACCCTGAGAAATTGATATAGCCGCCCATTCGCTTCAAAGGCCGTGAATGGTCGGTCCTTGCAGCGGATCGGGAGCTGGTGGTAGGCCGAACGTAGGTCAATAGTGGAGAAAATGCGGTATTGGGTGATCTGGTTCACCACATCCGTGATGCGTGGCAGGGGGTACGCATCCAGGAGCGTGAAGCGGTTAATGGTCTGGCTATAGTCGACCACCATCCGTAGTTTTTCCCCATTCTTGACAACCACCACCTGGGCTCTCCAGGGGCTTGAACTGGGTTCGATGATGCCCTCATCCAGCAATCTACGCACCTCACTCCTAATGAATTGCCTGTTTTCGTAACTATATTGCCGACTTTTGGTGGCCACAGGCTTCCAGCCAGGGGTGAGGTTTGCGGAGTGCTGGCGGGGCAATCCGGAGTGTGGAAAGGCCGCAGGATTGGCCCCGGGGCATGGGGGCGGGTTGATCGGGTGCTTCGGGAGTGGGGCGATGGCAGACCGAGAGGGGGGCGTGGGGTCCCTCAAAGTGTAGGGACACCATTTGGAACTGACACTGGAAGTCTAATCCCAGCAACACTGGGGCGCACAATTGGGTAAGGACGAATAATTTGAAGTGGGTGACCGTCACGCCCTGTACTTCCAGCGTGGCGATGCAATACCCCTTTATCCCAGTCGAGTGCGACCTTGTCGCTAATGAGATCCTCTGGGTAGTGGGGATAATGTCAAGTCCCCAACGGAGGGCCAGATCTGGCTGGATAAAACTGTCAGTTGACCCAGAGTCAAATAAGCAATTGGTGTAGTGTCCATGCACTTTAATCAGTTCCATTGCTCTGGTGAGGGGATGAGAGCATTGCTGGTTTAATGTTATTGAAGCAGTTGACAGGGGAGTTTTGCGCGATGACGTCACGCAACAGGATGACGTCACGCAACGGGATGACGTAGTCAATGCTCGAGGAGCAGGTTGGAGGACCTCCCGGAAGTGCTGTTGTGGCGGCGTTGGCGGGTGAATGATAAGTAGTGGGGTTTGTAGTTGCTCGCGATTGGCGGTGGGTAGGTCGTTGGTCGCGGCGGTTGGGCCCTGGCGGTCATCAGCGATGGACGCTAGGGTGAGCACCTGGTTGGCCGCGGGGGTGGCTGTGGCGGCGGTAGCGTCGGCCCCGGGGGTGTCCATGGCGGCGGCAGCAGCGGCGGCAGTAGCGTCGGCCCCTGGGGTGTCTGTGGCGGCGGCAGCAGCGGCGGTAGTGTTGAGTGTTCCGCACGGGGGCGAGAGGGGGGCCAACACCATGGTTGCGAGGGTGGGCTGCCCCTTCCGGGTTCGGCGTCTCCATGACGTCAGGCGTTGCCGTGAAGGGGAGCCCTCGCTCTCATTGGACGAGAGCTCTGGGGAAGAAGAGTTTGAATGGGATAGCGGCGATTGGGCTTCACACGAGGCACTGTGTTGGCCGGCGGCCATTTTAGACCTACAGACTGCAGCAAAGTGGCCGTTTTTAAGGCACTTCTGGCACCTGGCTTTTCTTGCTGGGCACTGGGACCTGCTGTGCTTGTCCCTCCCGCAGAAATAACATTTTGGGTTCGCAGGGGGCAGGGTAGCAGCAGCCGACAGGCCGTCAGGGGTAGGGTAGAAGGGCACTCTACTCACATCAGAACGAGGGGTCCAGTCCCTAGAGAGCTCGGTGGACTTTAAGGCTGCCTCCTCCATTGTGATCGCAATCCGGGCCACGTCCTCTAGTTTTTCTACCCCTTGTTCGAGCAAGCGCAGCCTCACTTCGTTTGATCAGAGCCCGGCCACATAGGCATCCCGGATGAGATCATTTGTGATCTCGGCAGCAGTTTTGTCCACACTGTTACAGTCCTTGCCCAATGCCTTTAATACTTGTAAATATGCTCTGCTGGACTCACCGGGCTGTTGCTTCCTCGACGCAAGCACGAGCCGGGCATGAACTCTGTTCACCGGTTGATCATACAGTCCTTTCAGTACCTTTATGGCTGCGGTGTAAGTGGTCTCATCCTGGATGTTCTCGTAGACTCTCAAGGACACCATAGACAGCAATGCTGTTAGACGCTGGTTATCCTCCTCTACCTGAATGAATCTCAGGAAGTTTTCAAAGTTCAGCAGCCAGAACTTAAAGGCTTTGAAGGCTGTAGCTGACTGTGGGTCGATATCAAGTTTTTCTGGCCGAGTTAAACGCTCCATCCCTTTCAAAAAAAATTCTTTTGCTAATAAAATTGTAGAGCTCGTCGAAAGAACCAAAGACTTGTTGATCCAAACCAAGGCTTTTATTAGCAAAAGACCGGAGCTCTTCACAGGTGGCCGACCAGTCCGGAATGATCCGACCTGACTAGGGACACAACCCTTTAAGGCCCAGACAATAGGTGTGGCTTAGCTCTCAGCCAATCGCTGTAAGCACAGTCTAGATACAGTAACTATATACACTATGTACATTGGTGATAGATCTGTACTATCACAGAGTGTCTGCAAAATGTGACCTGGTGGGAACATGTGCAAATCAGCATACTTTCCACCACACTTCTGTGGAAATTTGCCAGGGTTTCTGGTGTCATACCAAACCTCCACAAACTCCTGAGGAAACCAAGTTAGATACATAACAAGTATTTTAAGCCTGAGCCCTTCATCAAGGTTTCAAGCCCAAAACATTGGTTATGTACAGTATCTTTATCTTTACTATATTAAATACATTATTTGACCTGCTGAGTTTCTCCAATGTTGTGTTTTTACTTCAACCACAGTGTCTGCAGACATTTGTGTTTTACTTCACACATTGGAAGGAAGCAGACAGAAAGAGGGTCACAACTAGCTGCTATTCAACAGGGGCTATTTTAAGTAGAAGGATGATCTTTAGGAGTTGGCTGGCTTGGAGATCGGATGTATACTCCACTGTAGGCTGGTGTTGCTATTTGTAGGATTCAGGTATCTGATCACTAGCCAATTATCAGCTGGGTTGCTCATGAAGTAAACAGTAGTTTACTGCATGAACTTCAAGATGATACTTAAATGCAAGCCAATATCCAGGATTAATCCCAGGTCTGTGCTGTAAACTTGATATTCAATTTTCTTTGCACACGTTCCCACCAGGTCACATTTTGCAGATACTCCTATCGTGTAGAATGCTGTGAATATTGTTTTTGAAACTTGCTTCACAGTCTCAAGGGGAAGACTCACCAGTCACTTTCAGGTGGCCAGAATACCCCAACGTAAAGCCACCTAAAATACCCGAATGCGGCTGTTGGGAGGCCACCTGAAAGTGGAGAACCCTGATGCGAGGAGTACTTACCCAACCCTCCTCGGATAGGTGTATTCTCCGCTTCTGAGCACTCCCTCTAGACACCTGAAAGTGGGCGGGACTACGGCCACTAGTCGACAGGAGCCAGCATTTGCTCCGTGGCGCCTCTCCCCACTGTGGACCTTTCAGGTGCCAGAACAACGCTTTCAGTGCTTCCACCTGAATGTCGCTTTGCACACACCCACAGCTGGCTCCAGAGCCGCATTCTCCCGGCTAGTGCACCTAAAAGCAGCTACCGTTTGATGGGTGACAGATTTCTTGTTAAATGCAACACCCTGGCCCTTGGCAGCAAGGAAGAGCAAAGCACCATGTGGGCTGACAACAGGCCATTTTGATATTGTTACCTTTACTGTGTTTGACATTCCATGATCTAACAATTTTGAATATTCCATGCAAGTCATCTACAGCTCAGAGAAACAGATCTTCTGATAACTACTGGTGTGTGGCTAATCTAGGGTGGCCAGACATCCGGATTTAGGCTTAACAGTCCAGCTTTTGAGGACTCTGTCCTCCAACCAGTGCCACCTCAAACTGGACATTATATGACTTCCTTTTGGGGGTGTCGGCCATACTCTCCCAAATGGAGGACAAGGGGCAGAATCCGGAAAAAGGGAAGGGACACAGAAGTTACCTGTCAATTTGCAGTGTCCCAGGGTCCGAAGGCTGAGCGCAGCCATGTTTCTTCTTGTGCACATGCACCAGCCGGCCCTCACATGCGTCACGGATTTGAGTACCGAGGCAGGACAGTGCATGCGTGGTGGGCCCACATGCAGACAGAGGGGTGAGGGTGATTTCAGGTCAGGGACAGTTAGCGCAAGGTGCAGGCGCGCACTTGTGGCACAAATGATCTTCAGCAACGACATCGAATGCATAGTGTGGACTGTGATCTTTGAAGGAGAGTGAGTAACTCAGTTTTGATTCAAATTTAAAATTTACAAAAAATTTTCTAACAAGTTTTACAAAACTTTTGACATGCTTAAAAAGAAAACGCTTATTAGAAAAGCAAGACTTTTATGCTAATAGGAGAGTTAAAAACGTAACCAAGACAAGTACATGTTCGATACTCCGTTTTTTTTAGAAGCAGATAATTCAGATAAAGATAGCAAAATCATTTCAAGTGCATGTGGTGTGTACATAAAGGTCTGTCAAATCTTAAAACATACACGACTTCACACATTAAAAATAAAATGGGAAAAGGAAGGAGGGATAACTTCTGGGGAAGAATGGAAAATAATATCGAGCAATGGAGGTATCAATGGAAGTGACCAGTTCACAGAAGTGGAGGGAGTTTGGGTGGAAAAACCTGATAAGATACTTTATTCCACCCTAAAGGTGAGCCCATCTTTAAACAAATGGAAGAAATTATAATGGACATTTATAAAATGGAGAATCTAACAGCATCTGTTAATTTCAAATCGTTCCAATTTATTTCATTCTAGGAAAAATGGTTTAACTACATAATACTTCATAGGCCTGACCTTATTCTTACAAATTCAATGATTATGTTGTGGAAAAAAAATCACTCCCTACTTGCACCTAATAGCCAGAATACACCTGGGATGGTCTCTGATCTTGGAAGCTAAGCAGGCTCAGGACTGGTCAGTATTTGGAGGGGAGACAGCCCAGGAGCAGCGGGTGCTCTAGGTTTCTGTGAGGGGTGGTAGACAAAGTGGGGACTCTGTCTGCCTTACACTACGGAAAAGTTAAAGAATTTCATGTATGTTATATTCTAAATGTAGTATTACGTGACAATAATGGAATCTTTACGTATAAACTTTTTTTTCTTGTTCTATCTTTCTTCTTCTCTCTATAAGTGTATACCTCAGATAAATATTATGTGGAAAATTGTGGCCAATATGAATACAAGATAAACATGTCTAATAATCTGAGATACATCTTATGGAAAGATTTGTTAAAACTTCAATAAAAATTTAATTAAAAAATACTTGCATTAATGCAGTGGACAGTAGGGATGTGGAGAGTTGGAGATAGAGTGGTTGACTTTTTGTTTTGAGTTTTCTGATGCTGTGTTCCGTCTAAATGTTGCGTGTTTTCCATGCGGTCGCATACTCACACAAATGTACAGTATACACGCGCACAAATGTCCAAATGTGTGCACAGCACTTCCACTTGTGCGCATGCACACAGCTGAGAGAGATCTCCTCCATTATGAACATTTGGAAAGAGCCACCTTAGGGTAATCACAAGGGCAAATTTCCTTTATCTGTCCACAAGGGTGTTGCTTTACCAGGATGTTACCTAGATTGGGAAACAAGTCTCATGAGGTAAGGTTAGCAGAGCTGGGACTTTTCTCTTTAGAGCGTAGAAGAATGAGAGGAGACTTGATAGAGGTCTACAAGATTATGAGAGACATAGATAGGGTGGACGGCCAGCACCTGTTTCCCAGGGCAGGAACACCAAACACCAAAGGTCATATTTACAAAATGAAGGGAGGGAATTTTAGGTGAAGATTGTTGCTTTAGAATGTAAAGTGTGGGTAGGATTCTTAAAAGTATCAAAATATTAAAGAAATTCCATCACTATCTGGTATGGAGGTGCCAACGCTCAGGTCAACAAAAAACTCCAGAGGGTTGTTCACTCAGCCTGTGACCATTAACTCTATACTCAACCTTCTGGATTTTTCTTCCAAAATGCCCCACCTCACACTTATCCGGATTGAAATCCATCCGCCACTTTTCAGCCCAACTCTGCGTCCTGTCTATATCCTCTTGTAACCATCGACAACCTTCAGCTCCATCCACAACTCCTCCATCCTTTGTGTCATCCACAAACTTTTTTTTGAATATTTTATTTTTTTTACTTTCAAAGACTTGTATAAAACTGGAGAAAATTACGTACAGTTTGAGGAACAAATTAAATCATCTAGTCATCCATGACAAAAAAAAAGAAAAATATCCCTTCAAATCCTCACCTTAACCTATTACTGTTGCTCTACTCTCCTCTATTTCTACCCTTAGTTCAAGCAGCTCTGTGGTGCAGCTAGTAGAGTTGGTGACTGCCACACAGCACCAGGGACCTGGGTACATTCCTGATCTCTGGTGCTGTATGTGTGAAGTTCACACATTCCACCTGTGAGTGAATGGGTTTCCTGTAGGCCCCAGAGTCATGCGAGTTGGCATGTTAATTGGTTACTGTTAATTCCTCTTCGTGTATCAGGAGTGGTAGATTCTGGAGAGAGTGGATGAAAATGCAGGGAGATACATAAAAATAAACGATTACAGACAGTGGGCCAAAGAGTCCATTTTCCATTCCATGTTTCTTTCCGTGACTCAAGCCTGAATAAGCTCACAACTCCTGTGTGGATCTCCCCAGCTCTTCCAAATAACCCTTGTCAGACTCTGGCTTTACCTTACTCTTAATTTAGTCTATGTGTGGTCTGAGTCCAGTGTGTTCTTTGAATGAAGTGATAGGAGAAGGTATTCGGTTCAACAGTCAGTTTATTACACAGCACAAGAATAAAACTTAACAGAGCTCTGGGTCAGTCGTTAGTTCATAGGTCACCTGCACAGTGAGCTATTCCCCAAGACTGACCCCTATTGTCCAGTTGGCTCAGTTTATATAGATCAACCTTATCATACAGAACAAAAGTTGGCTTTCTTTGCTAGATTTCATTATCATACAGAACAAAAGTTGTCTTCCTTTGCTAGATCTTTTTGCATAAGGGTTATCACAAGTCATCTCCTGTTTTGCAGATATCTGGGGTGTAGCACTCCCATCTTAATCCTCCAGGCCAGACTATCCTGTTGTGTTGATCAGAAATTAATTCATCCCCAGATATTTCTAATCACCATTCTGTTCCTGTCTGGCCAATTTCTGCTGTTCTCTTTAACACCTCCTCCTGCCTTAATCTTCCTCCTAGACTGGTTTTCCATTCCCTTTGTTTCTTGCAGGCCATTCTTTGTTCTGGTCTGGCCTGTATCTCCTGTGCTACTCACCACCTCCTTCAGTTTGAGCATTCCTCCTAAATCGTTTTATGCATTTCCTCTCCCTGTATTTTGGGAGCGCAGTTTTTTTTGCTCAGCCAACTTTGCTCCATGCTGTGATTGCCACGTAATCACATTCCTCTTTTTCCCTGAACCATGCAGTAAATATAAAATTATTAAATAATCATTTCTTTCATAATGTTTTAACCTCTAGATTCCAACACCCTTCAAGGCACCAACAGTAACAAGCCCTTTTTTTTCCCTGCTTTTGTTTGCCGATATTCTGCATTCACGTAATGGAGATCAATACTCACACCAGGATAGCAAACCCATCCAACTCACCCCTCACGTTTGAGTCTGTCTTTAAACCCACAATTGACTCTTTACTACACTTTCCTGCCTTCTCTGTTCACTGTGGACTAATATTTTGCTAGCTGGGAGTTCATTCTGGATGCCTTTGCTCTTGAAAGGAAGTCACTTTATTTTCCCTGCTCCAGTGACATTCTTTCCCAGATCTCAATTTGCTCCAATCTTCATGAAAACACTTTCCTTCAATTGCTTCACTCTCATCCCAAGTTTCTCCCTCCCAGGTCAAAGCAAGTCTTTATTCTCACAGATTGTAATCTCTAACTCCATTCCTTTTTGTTTCTGAATTACTTGTTTAGCATCTCACCTGGAATAAAGATTCGTTCCCCCCACCCCCAATTGGTTAGGAAACTTTTGCAGTTACTTATTTTCTCAACCATCTGTCTTCTCATTGATGCTCTTGTGCTCATTTGAAACCCTTACAATTAAAGACTTTGCTCTGCCCATTTTATTCAACTCCTTTTTAAAAAAATTTTTAAAAATTTTTCACGCTATGAACCATACCAACCAAAATACACACAAACATTTCCCTCTTGAACATACACAGTGTCATTTTCTCCCCTTTTCCCCCCTCCCTCCTTCACCCCCCCCTCCCCACCCACTCAACGTTCAACCTATATGATACATTAAACCCATTAAACAATGTCATCACACAATGAAAATAAACAAGAAATTTGTGTTTTCTACTTTTACATACTGGGTCAGTTCATTTCGTCTTCTTCTCCTTCTGTCATTTTAGGCGGTGGAGGTCCGCGGTAGGACTTCTCTGTTGTGTTCCATGTACGGTTCCCAAATTTGTTTGAATACTGTGATGTTATTTCTTAAATTATATGTTATTTTTTCGAATGGAATACATTTATTCATTTCTATGTACTATTGCTGTATTCTCAGGCTATCTTCTAATTTCCATGTTGACATAATACATTTTTTTGCTACAGCTAAGGCTATCATAATAAATCTTTTTTGTGCTCCATCCAAATCGAGTCCAAGTTCTTTACTTCTTATATTACTTAGAAGAAAGATCTCTGGATTTTTTTGGTATGTTACTTTTTGTGATTTTATTTAATACCTGGTTTAGATCTTCCCAAAACTTTTCCACTTTCTCACATGCCCAAATTGCATGTACTGATGTTCCCGTTTCCTTCTTACAACGAAAACATCTGTCTCATACTGTTGGGTCCCATTTATTTAACTTTTGGGGCATGGTGTATAGCCTGTGAAACCAATTATATTGTATCATGCATAACCTCGTGTTTATTGTATTTCTCATAGTTCCGGAGCATAGCTTTTCCCATGTTTCATTCTTTATCTTTATGTTTAGATCTTGTTCCCATTTTTGTTTGGGTTTACAGCTTGTTTCCTCGTTCTCTTTCTCTTGCAGTTTGATGTACATGTTTGTTATAAATCTTTTAATTATCATTGTGTCTGTAATCACATATTCAAAATTGCTTCCTTCTGGTAACCTCAGTCTGCTTCCCAATTTGTCCTTCAAGTAGGTTTTCAGTTGGTGGTATGCAAACATTGTACTGTGAGTTATACCATATTTGTCCTTCATTTGTTCAAAAGATAATAATTTAAGCATAATTGCAAGAAGAGGAGCAAAATAAATTAATAAAATCATTTGAAATAGAGGAAATACAGGATATATTAAAAAAACTACCGAACAATAAAACGCCGGGAGAGGATGGACTCCCAATAGAATTCTATAAAACATTTAAAGACTTATTAATTCCTCCTCTCCTGGAAGTAATGAACCAGATTGAAGAAACACAAAACAAGCCAGATTCATGCAAAACAGCAATAATTACAGTAATACCAAAGATGGGGAAAGATCCACTAACACCAGCATCGTATAGACCAATATCTCTACTTAACACAGATTATAAGATAATAGCTAAACTATTAGCAAACAGATTGGCCAACTGTGTACCAAAAATAGTAAAACTAGATCAAACTGGATTTATTAAGAAAAGACGAACAACGGACAATATCTGTAAGTTCATTAACTTAATCCATGCAGTACAAGGAAACAAGACGCCAACAGTGGCAGTTGCCTTAGACGCAGAGAAAGCCTTTGACAGAGTAGAATGGAATTATTTATTCAAAGTACTACAGAGGTTCAACCTACCAGAGAAATATATTAATTGGATTAAAGCATTATATAAGGGATCATTGGCAAAGGTGACAGTAAATGGATATGTATCAAGCCAATTTAAATTAAGCAGATGAACTAGGCAGAGATGTCCACTATCTCCCTCACTGTTTGCGTTAGCTATAGAACCACTGGCAGAACTGATAAGAACAGAAAATAAAATAAGAGGGATAAAAATAAAAGAGAAGGAATATAAAATCAGTCTATTTGCAGATGAGGTCATAGTATACTTAACAGAACCAGAAATATCAATAAAAGAATTACATAAGAAAATGAAGGAATATGGAGAACTATCTGGGTACAAGATCAACGCAAATAAAAGTGAAGCAATGCCAATGAATAATGCGAATATTCAACTCCTTCTTCAATCCCAATAAAACAAGGAATACAGAGGCATACAAATGGGTTGGACACCTGCTACATCAAGCATGACCAGAGGAGTCACGTGATGGAGTAGTGGCCGGACGGTGAACTCCAGCCCTCTCCAGAAAAGTCAGAAAAAACAAAGCAAAACACAATGGCACAGAAATAAAAATCAAAATAAAGTGAATATAAAGGTGGAAAGAAGATGGCGACGAAAAAAGAAAAGTCGAAACCAACGGTAAGAAGAGAGGAAAAGAAGACAACGGAAGATGAAGGAAAAGGCCTTACCTGTTCGAAGAGGCCCGCGGTGGAGAGAGAAACCCACTCCCTCAGGTCGGTAGAATATGGACTACAAAAATGGCTCGCTGAGCCGAGTAAAAGTGCGCAACCGCGCATGCGCGAGGAGTCGCGCATGCACAATGGACATGAAAAAAAACACACCGACGGGAGGGGTGACCAGCTGGGGAGTCGATCTCCACAGCCGGCAACGACAGCTGCAGAACACCTGCAGCAAGAGGAGAACACAGAAGACAACGAAAACAAGAAAGAAGAGAAGAAAAGGGCAACAAAGAAACAACAGATGGCCAACCCAGAGGAAGAAGAAGAGGAAGAGGAAGATTACAGTGAAATGGAAGAAGAAGGGAAAGGCAAGATAAAGGATTTACTTTCTCTTATTAAAGAATACATGGAGTCATTTAAAGAATGGCAAGCGCAGGAATTTGATGATTTAAGAAGAAGAATAAACAATACAGAAGAGAAAGTGAATAAAATAGATATGACCTTATCAGAAATGGGAAAAAGAATGGACAAGGTGGAAGAACGAGAAGCAGCAGTAGAAATGGAGGTAGAGGACTTAAAAAAGAAATTAGAGGAATCTAATAAAAAAGTTAAAGAGACACAAGAACTGTTAGCTCAGAAAATAGATATAATGGAAAATTATAACAGAAGAAATAACATAAAGATAGTGGGCCTTAAGGAAGATGAAGAAGGCAAGAATATGAGAGAGTTTATAAAAGATTGGATCCCTAGGATCCTAGGATGTCCAGAACTACAGCAAGAAATGGAAATAGAAAGGGCACATAGAGCATTGGCCTTTAAACCACAATCACAACAAAAGCCAAGATCTGTTTTAGTAAAATTCCTAAGATATACTACAAGAGAAAAGGTACTGGAGAAAACAATGGAAAAAGTAAGAGAGGACAATAAGCCACTGGAGTACAAAGGGCTAAAAATCTTCATTTATCCAGATATAAGTTTTGAACTCCTGAAGAAGAGAAAGGAGTTCAATACAGCAAAGGCGATTTTATGGAAGAAAGGGTATAAATTTATACTAAAGCATCCAGCGGTATTGAAAATATTTATTCCAGGACAACAAAACAGACTATTCTCGGATCCAGAGGAAGCACGAAAATTTGCAGAACAATTACAAAATAGACTGAGAGATGAAGACGTGTAACGAGAGTACAAAAGACTGCAAACTAAAAAGACATAAGTTTTGAGCTCCTGAAGAGGAGGAAAGAGTTCAAAACATCGAAAACGATCTTATGGAAAAAAAAAACTATTCTCGGATCCAGAGGAAGCAAGGAAATTTGCAGAACAACTACAAAACAAACAGAGAGATGAAGACATGTAATAAGAGTAAAAATGACCACGATTTATATGTATGTGGGTAAAGAGGTATATGTGTGTATATGTATAATGTGCATACATGAATGTATCCGTATTTAGAGGGAAATATAGATAGTATAGACAAGAATTAATAAGGGAAGGAAAAGGAATAGAGGGAATAAGGAGGGAATTAAAAGAGTGACCTTTGTCACATATGAAAAGCGAAATCTTTTCTGGGGGGGCTGGGTGGGGGGGGTATTACGGTCACTGCAAAATCAGCTGACGCTTGCGAGTAAATTCGCAAATCCAAATGGAGAGGGGAGATGTGGTTGTCCGACAAGGGATAAAGGACAACTCAGGAGTGGAAGGGGGGATTGGGGCTAAAGAAGTTTTAAATAGGAGAATAAGGAAAATGTTTGATGTTTTAGGAATGTTGTCTTATAAAGGATTCAAAACAAGAAAACAGAAATGGATAAGAAGGAAAAGTAATGATGGAGAAACGGAAAGGGAAGATAAACAAAGTATAAAATGGCTACGTTGAACTATATGACTTTAAATATTAATGGAATACATAACCAAATTAAAAGGAAGAAACTGCTAAATTTACTGAAAAAAGAAAAAATTGATATAGCATTTGTGTAAGAAACACATTTAACTGAATTGGAACATAAGAAATTAAAGAGAGATTGGGTAGGACACGTAACAGCAGCATCGTATAATTCAAAAGCAAGAGGAGTAGCTATATTAATTAGTAAAAATGTGCCATTTAAAATAGAAGAGGAAATAATAGATCCAGCAGGGAGATATGTAATGATAAAATTTCAGATATATTCGGAGTTTTGGAATCTACTCAATGTATATTCACCTAACGAAGAAGATCAAAAGTTCATGCAAGATATCTTTTTGAAGATAGCAGATACGCAAGGGAACATATTAATAGGAGGGGATTTCAACCTGAATTTGGATTCAAATATGGACAAAACTGGGAAAAAAATTAACAGAAAGAACAAAGTAACCAAATTTATAATTAAATCGATGGAAGAAATGCAACTTTTGGATATATGGAGGAAACAACACCCAAAGGAAAAGGAATATTCATATTACTCGGCTAGACATAAAACATACTCAAGAATAGACCTATTTTTGTTATCAGCTCGTATGCAAGATAGAGTAAAAAAAACAGAATATAAAGCTAGAATACTATCGGACCATTCACCCTTAATATTGACAGTAAAGTTAGAGGACATCCCTCCAAGAATGTATAGATGGAGATTAAACCCCATGTTGCTTAAAAGGCAGGATTTTAGAGAATTTATTGAAAAACAAATTAAAATGTATTTTGAAATAAATACGGAATCAGTGGAAGATAAGTTTATACTATGGGATGCAATGAAAGCATTCATTAGAGGGCAAATAATAAGTTACGCAACCAAGATGAAGAAGGACTATAATCAGGAAACAGAGCAGTTGGAAAGGGAAATAATAAACATAGAAAAAGAATTAGTAATGAAGGAAGATATTACTAAAAGAAGAGAATTGGCGGATAAAAAAATAAAATATGAAACACTACAAACATTTAAGGTGGAGAAAAATATAATGAAGACAAAACAGAAATATTATGAATTAGGTGAAAAAACGCACAAAATCCTAGCATGGCAGCTTAAGACAGAACAAGCTAAGAAAATGGTATTGGCATCAAGGAAAAAAGACAAACAAATTACATATAATCCAAAAGAAATTAAGGAAAACTTTAGAGAATTCTATGAACAATTATACCGAACTGAAAACGAAGGGAAAGAAGGGAAAATAGATGAATTTCTGACTAAAATTGAACTACCAAAACTACAAATAGAGGAACAAAATAAATTAACAGAGCCATTTGGAATAGTAGAAATACAAGAGATAATAAAAAAATTACCAAATAATAAGACACCAGGAGAGGATGGATTCCCAATAGAATTCTACAAAACATTTAAAGACTTATTAATTCCGCCCCTCCTGGAAGTAATCAACCAGATTGATGAAACACAAAGCTTACCAGATTCATGTAAAACAGCAATAATTACAGTAATACTAAAGCAAGGGAAAGATCCACTCTCACCAGCGTCATATAGACCAATATCTTTACTTAACACAGATTATAAGATAATAGCTAAACTATTAGCAAACAGATTAGCAGAGCATGTATCGAAAATGGTAAATTTAGACCAAACTGGATTTATCAAAAAAAGACGCACAACAGACAATATTTGTAAATTTATTAATTTAATTCATGCAGTAGAAGGAAATAAAGCACCTACAGTAGCAGTTGCTTTAGACGCAGAGAAGGCCTTTGACAGAGTAGAATGGAATTATTTGTTCAAAGTATTGCAAAAATTCAGTTTACCGGAGAAGTATATTAATTGGATTAAAGCATTATATGAGGGACCGTTAGCGAAAGTGACAGTAAATGGACATGTATCAAAGCAATTTAACTTAAGCAGGTCAACACGGCAGGGATGCCCACTATCACCTTTATTGTTTGCGTTAGCTATAGAACCACTAGCAGAACTGATAAGAATAGATAATAATATAAAAGGAATAAAAATAAAAGACAAGGAATATAAAATCAGTTTATTTGCGGATGATGTTATAGTGTACTTAACAGAACCAGAACTATCAATAAAAAAAATTATATAAGAAATTGAAGGAATATGGAGAAGTGTCGGGTTACAAGATAAACGTAAATAAAAGTGAAGCAATGCCTATGAATAATGCGGATTTCTCAAAATTTAAGAAGGAATCACCATTTAGATGGAAAATGCAAGCAATAAGATACCTAGGTGTACAAATAAACAAAAATCTCGGCCAACTATATAAACTCAATTATTATCCACTAATGAAAAAATTACAGGACGATTTAGAGCATTGGAAAGATTTACCACTAACACTAATAGGAAGGATAAACTGTATTAAAATGAACACTTTCCAAGGATATTATACTTATTTCAGGCTTTGCCAATACAACTGACAGAGAAATTCTTCAAGGAGTTAAAGAAAATAATAAGGAAATTTTTATGGAGAGGGGGGAAACCGAGGATAGCACTAGATAAATTAACAGAATGGTATAAACAAGGAGGCTTACAACTGCCAAACTTTAAAAATTATTATAGAGCCGCACAATTAAGATACCTATCAGATTTTTATCAAACAAGGGAAAAGCCAGATTGGACGAGATTAGAATTAGATAAAATAGGGGAAAAGATACCTGAACACATATTATATAAATGGGATGAAAAATTGATACAACATAGAAGTTCTCCAGTATTACATCATCTCCTCAATATTTGGAAGAAGATTCATGTAGAAAGAAATAAAACAAATTATCAATTACCAAAACTAATATTGACGCAAAACAAGTTACTCCCTTTTACAATAGATAACCTTTCCTTTAGAGAATGGGAAAAAAAAGGGATTAAAAGAATAGAAAATTGTTTTTCAGGAAATAGATTCTTATCCTTTGAACAAATGAAAGATAAGTACAATATAACTCAAGATACAGCGCTGGCATATTACCAATTGAGATCCTACTTGAAGGATAAATTAGGAAGCAGTTTGAGTTTACCAGAGGCAAGTAACTTTGAATATGTGATTACAGATACAATGATAATCAAAAGATTTATAACAAATATGTATATTAAACTGCAAGAAAAGGAGAATGAGGAAACAAATGGTAAAACTAAACAAAAATGGGAACAAGATTTAAATATAAAGATAAAAAAGGAAACATGGGAGAAGTTATGTTCTGGAACGATGAGAAATACAATAAATACGAGGTTACGTATGATACAATATAACTGGATACACAGGCTATACATTACACCTCAAAAGTTAAATAAATGGGACCCAACAGTATCTGATAGATGTTTTCGATGTAAAAAAGAAATGGGAGCAACAATTCATGCAATCTGGACATGTGAGAAAGTAGAAAAATTTTGGGAAGATCTAAACCAGATATTAAATAAAATTACAGAAAACAATATACCAAAAAATCCAGAGCTCTTCCTCCTAAGTAACATAAAAAACAAAGAATTTGGAATTGATTTGGATGGTGCACAAAAAAGATTTGTTAAGATAGCTCTAGCCGTAGCAAAAAAATGTATTATGTCAACCTGGAAATCAGAAGATAATTTGAAAATACAACAATGGTATATAGAAATGAATAAATGTATTCCATTAGAAAAAATAACATATAGTTTAAGAAATAATATTGAAATATTTGAACAAATATGGGAGCCTTACATTAAATACAATAGCGAAAACCTACCGGGGACAATCATTACCTAAGTTGATGGAAGGAGAAGGAAATGAAAAGAATGGACTTAGTAGAATTTCTGGTGTATTTTTGTTGAGTGACAACATTGTCTGACTTGTTAAATGTATCCTAGATTGTATACCTTAAATGGACGGGGGGGGGGGGGGTGGGGAGGGTGGGTTGGGAGGAGGGAGGGGGGGGGAGAAAATGGCACTGTATATGTGTGAAAAGGAAAAAGTGTGTACCATGGTTAATGTGATTTATGGTGTGAAAAATAAAAATTTTTTTAAAAAAAGCATGACCAAGTCACATCCTTCTGCCTCTCTTTCAATGTTTTTATTAGTTTCATCGTATAAATGTTACCTAGGTACATGAGAATAAAATAGAAAGGTACATGAGAATAAAATAGAATAATTAACAAATCGCATAGAATAATACAGATGGTATTGTAACCCATGTTACATTAAAAAGTGATGGAAAAATACTTAACTAGTATTTTACTTGTCTAACCCCACCCCAGAGAGGGTATTGGCTTAACACAGACTGACCACTACTGATATTTTTTTAAAAAGTAACCAATGGGACCATAAACCAGAAAATATTTAATCTTCACATTTTGAAAATAATTGAGAAACGAACCCCATAAAGAAACATTCATTTTTTTTTCAAAGTTATATCAGATAACTATTGAATATGAGAAGGAGGGACAGCATCTTTCCATCTCTTCAATATGGCCCTTCTAGTGATACTACATCCTTCTGCCAAAACTAAATATTAATCCTAGATCATATTAATATTTAGGTCCAATACCAGCCATAAAAATGCAAGAAAAAGGAGCCAGGGTCCACCATCTGGCCCATTGAGCTTGCTCCGCCATTTAATATCATGGCTGATATGGCTGTGGGCTCAGCTCCATTTAACTGGCTTTTCCCCACAACTCTTAATTCCCCTATTTTGAAAAAAAACCTAACTAACTGGGTCTTAAACATAGTTAATGTGGCAACTTATACTGTATCGCAGAGAATTCCACACACTCACTATTTGGTAGTAAAGCAGTTCCTCTTCACCTTTGTGAAGAGGAATTACTCCCTTTCAATCTTTCCCCACCAGCCATTGTCACCTCCAGCCAGCCAGCACTTTGCTATCAAGATTGAGATCATTTTCACTCAGGTGCCTCCACTGCTTCCTCCAAGCCTAATGGCACAATGATTTCATCTCATGGCTCAGTTCCAGTCCATTTGAAATGGAAACTCTTGGCCATCAGTTCCAGATTTGTCTATTTTTATAAATGACTTACCAGCCAACCACCAATTCCTCTTTCCCTCCCCCATGACCCAAAACTCAAGTTTGACTCCCATTTCTAACTGCAAAAACTACAACTTCATAAAACACCTTTGACAAAAAAAAATACTGCATTTGTTCGCACGAATTGACTCAAGTTCTTGCATTTAAAACTCTTCAGTGTTTCATCATTTTGCTCGCATCCCTGTCACCCTCCCCAACCTGATCCTGCAACAACTCCACTACCAGTCTCAAACAACAACAAAAAACCCTTCGATATTGGCCTCTTGTGGATCTTCCAGCTACATCACTACACAGGCCACAAACTTCAGTTTCAGGCTCTAGAATTTTCACCTTAAAACTTTTTGACTCATCACACGCAATAAATAAGATGCAGTTCCTTCAACAGTCTTTTTGTCAGCTTGACTGACAATCATTTGGCTGGTCTCAGGCTTTTCATTAAAACATACTGTATAAGTACATGGTGGGGGGGGGGAGCACTTTCACTAATGATGACAATTTTAATTTGCTAGCTAAATTCTTGAAAATTTGGGCAGAGGTCCTGTGGAACATTATAAATTACAAGCTCCCAAATAACAACAAGTGATTTTTTTTTTAAAGTTGGAAAAACAGTGGGCTGATTACAGGATATTGTGTCCCCAAGTGTTTACACACACACAAGTAATTGCTACATGACAAGTTCTGACCTGCCCCCCCAATTGAGTCCAACTCTGGCGGACGAGGTGGTTGAAAGGGAAATAACCTAATCTCTCTTGACTCACTTGCATATTCCGCTGAGTCATTGCAAAATATAAAAATGATCTTCTGTTCACTCGTTTGAACAATGCAAGTGTTTCACTCCAGACTAAAGGGAAACATTTTTTTTAAAAAGAGGGACTTTCAAAAATGTGAGGGGACGAAGCCAGTGAATCCCTGCAACACAGTACCTGTCGTGTCCCTCGAGGGCTCTTCATCAGCGGAGTTTGCCACTCTCGGAGAGTAGCAGCAAGTAACAAAGTTGGTGTGTGCCTTGGCTGTCACTTCAACGCCTCGCTGCTCTGGCTCCGGGATGCGGTCGCACTCGGGGCTCGCTCTTCCTCGGCTGGCCTCATCCGTCAGGACGTCGTTCACCAGCGGCTCGGCCACCACAGTCACCGCCACACAGCGCTGCTCGGGGTGGCCGCGAACGCTCATTCTGAACCAGCCTCGTCGTTCCCGGTCGGCGCAATGCAGTTCTGGAGCCAAGGTGAGAGTTACGTTCAAGGGCGGTGCTTCGCAAAGAAAATGGCTTCTGATTGCCTGACCCTGAAAGTTGGAAGGCTGGTGGAAATCCACTTCTCGGTTCGACAAAAGGACGAGAAGGGAAACACTAACAAAGGGTTAATGGGGTTGTTGACTCGAACCTGGAGTTGAAGTATCCAACAGGGATATTTCTGCGCTGCATGTCTGCAAGTTTGTTCGTTCTTGGATGGAATGACATTGTAACAGTTTATATTTTTTATAGTATGTTTTAAAGGAGGTAAAGTGTGGCAGGGTTTTTTTAAAAGTGTAGGTCACAAATAAACACTTCACAACACAGATCTCGTTTATTAAAGGGCAGAGCTCAAGCTCAAGCCAGACAGTCCAGGCTCCCAGTGCCTTCGCCAAAACTTTTGAAGGGTGCCCATAGAGACTTCACAAGTCGGTGTTAATTTTGACATGCTGTGGAATAAAGGATTATTGCTTTGGGAAAGCAACAGATGAACAGACTCAAAGATTAGGTCCAATGCCGGAGTCTGAATGCGGGTTGCTGTTCTGAGAGGGTCCATGCGGTTTCCTCTGTGTGACAGAGAGAAAATTCAGTTCTACTGTCATGACAAGCTTGTGGAAAACCCCCATTTTGAAGATGGGTTCTGAGTTCTTCAGCCTGGTCAAAGCCCTTGTGGTCCATACAAGAGGAGATGGCTAGTTGGAAAATATTTCGCTTGAAATAAGGGAAACAAAAAGGAACTCTGGGGTGACCTGAAAGAAAGAGGTCATCATCTGAAAACCCCTGATGGGGCAAGTTTCTTTGGCAAGACACTATAGTGGCTGATCGGAAGGAATTAGTTGTGTGCGTGCCCAACGAGCAACAAATCTCTCTCTGAAAACCAACAAGGACCTTCCTGAATGGTTCAAGTACCAAAGCCTGGTGAAGATTCATATATGTTAAATTCTGTGCACAGTATTCAGAATTGCCTGATACCAGTGAACTTGGAGGAGTGAGAAGTGAGATTGGACTGTGAATCAAAGAACTTTTCTGAATTTATACACACATTACATACACATGCGCTTAGAATTAGAAGAGGGTTAAATTAATAGTAATAGGTTAAAGTTAGATCCTGTTTTTATGTTTAAAGAACATTAAAAGTAACTTTTGTTTAAGTAATGATTTGTCTTGGTGAATTTCTATTGCTGCTGGGTTTTGGGGTCCTCTGGGTTCGTAATAGTTCTGATTGATGACTTGAGTTTTTTTTTACAGGTGATCTTTTCTCTGCCACAAAAAAATTTTGTTTGGAATATTGCGTTCACTTTTGGTCACCTCATTACAGGAAGTGAATGGGAGGGGTGCAGGGCTTTATCGTGATGATGCCTGGATTGGGGAAGTGCTTTAGCAGGCAAGGTTAGCAGAGGTATGAGGTTGGGAAGGTTGAGTAGGTGTATAGAGGTAGGCACAACATTGTGCACTAAAGGGCCTGTACTGCAATGTTCTAGAAGATAGGTAAGTTCTCAAGTTTGAGCAAAGTGAACCTGGAAGGAAGTTTGGCTCATCAGACACCATCCATGGAGATAAATGTTCATTTCAATGTTTTGGATCTAGACTTTTAATCAAGACTCATAGATTGCAGCAGGACAGAGGGAGATCCATTGACTTGGTGTCACAGCAACCTCTCCTTGAGTGTCAGCAAGATCAGGGGGCTGCTTATAGACCTGGAAAAGAGGAAGGGCTCACCCCATGATCCGTACCAGTGCTGATTAGGTTAGGATAGCACAAAACTTTATGTTCCTAGGAGTAAACATCTCCAGTGGCTGGTCCTGATCCACCCATGTTGATGCAATGGCTACTACTTGCTCAGAAGTTTGACAAAATTTGCAATGTCACCTGCATCCCTTAACAACTTCAACAAATGAACATTGAAAGTTTCATGACAAGGTGCATCACTGGATGGTGAGAGAACTGTTCTTCCCAAGACTGCAAGAAATTGCAGAGGATTATGAATGTGGCTCAGGTCATCACTGGATGGTGAGAGAACTGTTCTTCCCAAGACTGCAAGAAATTGCAGAGGATTATGAATGTGGCTCAGGTCATCACCACATCTCCCTCCCTTCTTTTGGTTCCATTCATAATGCCCATTGCCTTGGTAAGGCAGCCAACATATTAAAAGATTCATCCCATCCCATACACACACTCTCCTCCTCCTCCTGTCAGGAAGAAGATTCACAAACGTGAGATCACACACCATCAGATTCAATTATAGTTTCTTTCCTGCTGTATCCAAGACTCCTGAATGAACCTCATAATAGTAAAGCTATGTTATCTTTGCTCTGTACCATCTGATCTCTCTCTGTAACTGCACTTTTGTGCTGTGTCTTACCTACTATATTTATGAATGAGATCTCTAGCGGGGTTGATTGCAAAACAATTACATCACTGCTTTGAACTTGAGCATCTTGTGTTTCACTACCATCTGAAGATAGATTGAAATTCATTTGTGTGTGTGGATTTTTTTGTGAAATAAACAACACTTAGAAAAAGGGAAAGACTTTATATGGTGGTACACCACCGGCCTACTGCAGGGAGCAACCTCTGTACCTGCAGGAGTGTACCACTGGCCTACTGAAAGGGGCAATCTCTGTACCTGCAGGAGTGTAAGGGGACAGGACAACACCTGGCCGGCTGACAATCAGTCGGCCTGAATGGATCAAGCCCCACCCGGTCAGATGTCAATCACCCTCCGGGATAGAAGCCTGCGCCGGCCTCCCAAGGCCTCACACAGAGTTGCTGCAGCCACAGCCTGTCTGGCTCTGCGGAAGTCTTTGTGGATTAAAGCCTGTTCTACAGTCTTTACCTTGTGTGTGTCTGATTCTGTCTAACAGCGCACTACAATTTAATCCACAAAACTTTCCCACGGCTGCCATGGAAAAACTCTTGAGCACAGGGAGCCTCGAGGTTGACCGATGCCACCCGGAAGCCCAGACACGCTTCGAGATCTGCAGCACACAATCGAGGCAATCATTGAGGCACACGAGGGCGACATCCTGGACTCCAATCGGAAGAAGTTAGTCCTACTCCAGTCAAAGCTGGGTCCCCGCGCCTTCCAGGTAACCAAAGGCTGTTCCACGTACAAGAGCGCAATGGACACTCTCGAGAACTTGTACAAGTCCCCCATGAATGTGGTCTGTGCAAGGTACCTCCTCAACACCCGAGCCCAGCAACCAGGGGAGACGGCTGAGTCTTACCTGGGACACTTGCGAGAGTTGGCCTGACCGTGTCTGGCTGAACCCGGGGTAGGTGCAGAGGAGGTTGAGAGGCTGATCTGGGATGCCTTTGTTTGAGGGCTACGCTCAAGGGCCATCTGGCAGAAGCTGCTGGAAGACAACATCTATGCCCTAACTAGGACTGTGGGAGTGTTCCAAACCCTGGAAGCAGCAGCCCTGCACGTCAAAGCCTTCGATTCCAGGTCCCCCCAGGCTTCCTCATGGCCCTCTCACACTGCAGCTGCAGCCCCAGGCCGAGCTGGGGAGGAGAACGTAGCTGCGGCAGATCCCTGGCGCCCCTGTAAGTACTATGGGCTCTGGTGTGGGTCAGATCGACGATTGAGCCACAACTGCCCAGCTAGGAACTGCCGGGGTCTCTGTGACTGTCGAAGGACTGGCTCCTGGTCACTGGTCAGAGCTGAACCTCACTTACAACAAGGAGAAGTGTGTGTTCAGCACCACCCGCCTCGCCATCCTGGGTATATCTTGGCCCATGGAGTTGTCGGCCAAGATCCGGAAAGGATGCACCCAATAATGGAGTTACCCCTCCCTCCCACACTGACATCTCCGAGGGATGAAATAACAATAGGTTTTCAGCAGACCAAAGTGTACCTTTCATCAAGTTGATGGTCTTTCAGCAGTTATGGATGTTTGACTCTGTTTGCATCCCTGGGAACAGCCCATAAATCAGGGAGTCCTCTCTCACGCAGCGGCTGGGGATGAACCATGACAAGAAACCTTGGATCCTTCTCCACACAGTCTTAACAAATCTACATTCTACAAAGAGGTTGGCAACCGACTCCACTCCACCGCAATGATCTTGAGGGCAATGTGTATTGTGGATGATGTTCTGGCTGTCCAGGAAGGATTGGACTAGAAGAGCTCCTCTCACTGCAAGCCAGGGCAATTCCTAGTACTTGGTTATGAGCACTGCCAATGAGGCATCCTGGCAGATGACGTGGACAATCTTCTCCGGGAACCATCCCACTGTGGCCATGGAGTATTTGTCTCTCAGTGGCTGCAGGACATTCCCTGCTGACCACTGCCTGATTGTGGTCAAAGGTGTCCAATGAGGTTTGGGACTCCATTTTGATGTTAATTAACATGACTTCCTTCTGTGTTTGCTGCAATTTAAAGTGGTCCACAGAGCACATATGTCTAAAAAAATTATCTAATTTTTATTCAAATATAAATCCTTTTCGTGACCCATGTAAAATAGGTGATGCCTTTTTATTTAATCTGTTCTGGACCTGTCCTAGCTTAGAAGAATTTTGGAAAGATGTTTTTCCAAACACTATCGGTAATTCTTAAGTTAAAATTGGAGCCTTGCCCTTTAATTGCTCTTTTTGGGTCACCTCAAGACTTCAATTCAAAGCCGAATTTTATCTTTTACTTCACTGATAGCCAGACGAGCAAATTTGATTAAATGGAAAGATAATACTCCACCTACACATGCACAATGGCAAAACGATATTATGTCTTGTTTAACTCTAGAAAAATGTAGATATGCTATCAAAGATTCAAATATTAAGTTTCAAAAGACACAGGGCCCATTTATGGACTATTATCATAATCTCAAGAATGAGTTTTGTTGTGAAATTTTGCTGCTGTGCTGTCCCTCTCCAGTTGGTGTCACATGATTCATACATGTCAACTTTCAACCTTGCTCAGAGGAAGGAAGGGGTTTTGAAATTTTTTTCTCACCTTTTTTTGTTGTTAAATTTTGCTTCATTTTGTCATGATGGTGCTAAGGATTTCTTTATTATGAGAATATTTGTAAAAAAAATTCTTTTAAATCTTGCAGCACATTGTATTATTGTACTGTTTAATTGTTTATAATGTAAAATATGAATAAAAATATTTCAAAAAGGAAAAACAGTTCCATGAAGGATAGATGGTGTGGCAAAATCCAGCTGACTGGGATATTGCAGAGCAATGGGGCCAGGCCCATCCTTTGCAATACCTGAGACAGGTAGAACCTCAGCACATAGCGTCAGTTGTGCCCTTGTACTTTAGTTCCAAAGCATGATACACCCACACGTAAAGGTGGTCATCAGGATGAGGACCACATTGTGTATGCCCTTGCTCCTGTTTTCTGGTGACTTGTACATAGTGACTCTTTGGACCCTTTCCATCTCCGATCCCCATATGAACCAAAAAACTGCTCCAGTGATTGCCAGGGCGGAGGGGCTGGGGATGTGCCACACCTATGCCATGTACAGCAGTACTGAGAGGACCTTGCACCCAATAACCAGATTTTTAACTATTATTGAGTGGAAGCACCACACCCACAAACCCTATTTCTGTGGCACACTTCAGCCTTTCCAAACCAGATCACCAGCACCTTCAGTTATTCATATCTGACAGTGAAGGGGATGGTGGACCGATCAGATCAGTTACTGAAGAGCATCACCTCACTCTTCTTCTGATTTATCCTGGTGCGTGATGGATGCTCAAAATGGGCACAGATGTTGATCAGTTGGTGGATCGATTGTGTGTCCAAACAGAATACGGTGACATCGTCCATGTACAGGGAAGCCTTAACCTGAGTGCCTCCACTGCCTGGCCACATCACTCCTCATGCCCTCATCCTTCCTGATGGATTCAGCAAAGGGGTGTACAACCCTAACTGACTCCAGTCTTGATGTGGAAGCCATCCATTTCCTATCTATTAATTTGAACTGTACCCAGCAAGGATTCTCATCCAAAATAAACCATTTGAAATGTTCAAATCTTATTTCTGTAGGCATTTTAAAAAAAAATTATTTTACATTTCTTTCTTGTTGGCAAAGTGAAGTCAAACTCAATTTATTCTCCCCAATGAGGACCTACCTGGACTTTTCGCTTTTTTGTTATTCCTCTATTTCATCCTCAATTCTATAATCTCTTTGACTGGGGAATGGTTAGCGTAACTATTAGCTCCAGCGATTGGGACCGGGGCTCAAATCCTGTGCTGTCTGTAAGGAGTTTGTTCGTTCTTCCCATGACTGCGTGGGTTTTCTCCAGGGGCTTTGGTTTCCTCCCACCATTCAAAATGTACCAGGGGTGTAGGTTAATGGGGTGTAAATTAGCCAGCGTGGACTCGTGAGCCGAAAGGGCCCATTACCATGCTGTATGTCGATATTTAAATTTTTTTAATTTAAAAAATGTTGTTCCACCCATTTCCTAAGGTGTCAGATAATCCCTCTGCATTGTCAAATAATTATTAAGCTGCAGAGTACTACCTTATCCTCTATATCGAGGATAAGGTATGCTTCTTTTCTGCTCTCTCTATATTATTAACTTAATTGTCAAAAAGTTTAACTTTAAAGTTCATTTTAATTTAATTGAGCTATAAAGCATGGTAACATGCCCTCTGGCCCATGAACCCACATCTCCCAAATGCACCCATGTACTTCTTTGGATGATGTGAGGAAACCAGAGCACCGAGAGGAAACCCACAGAGACACGGGGAGAACATGCAAACTCCTTACAGACAGCAGTGGATGTAAACTATGCTAACCATGCTGCCCACTTAGTACTTTAATACTTTTTCAATATTTTGATATCAATCATCAGGTGTTTAGTACACTGAGATAATTTTACTATGATTTAGTATAAGATGCATAGCACTCCGATTTACTCAGCATTCGTAAACTAGGCAGCCATTCTCATGATGGGCCATATGCTCCCCGGGGCCTCAGGATATTTAAGGGCGCCACGGACTAAAAGCATAAAATAGTTTTAAATGTTTTTTTTCATGTAGTCAGTAGGAGAGAAGTATGGAAGAAACCAACTAACTTCACTGCTTCTCAGGAAATGGAGCCCATAAACTTTGAGCAGAGTTCTAAGGGGTCCATAGCCAAAAAAAATGGCTGTACTATAGGTTCAGGCTTTCCATATGAAGATTCTAATTAATATGAATAGATTCTACTTTATATGCATTGTACTGACATCAATGCAATGTGAATGAGATAAATATTTGTAAACAAGCCATACTGACTACTAATTATGGATTCAGATATGTTGCTATGAAATTGTAAGTAATTACTGGTTGTAGACCTTCTACTTGCATGGAGTTTTGCATATAAATAAATCAGTTTGCAGTTGAAATTTAAACAGTAAAGGAAATATAATTCATGTTTCTTACAATAATTATAATGTTCCTTTTTAATTGAGAACAGATGACATAAAAGGGCTGCTGTCCCAAAGAGTAGAGATTTCATGCCACAAGTATATTCTAAGATCTTTCACATTTGTAAAGATCAGAATCAGTATTGTCTGGATTCAGAACAAAAAAATGTGTATATTGTTTACTGCTTTGAAGAAAAGTGGAGAACATTCTTGATTGCCAACTCCCACTAATTTGTGACAGCTGTAGTTTGATAAATGTATCAGCCTTGTGTACTTATTACATTGACAGTGGAGAACAACTGAAAGTAAACTAAACCATTAATCTAGATTGGTATTGGTTATTTTCATCAACAGAAATCATGGATTTTTATTAAAGATTTCTTTGAGTTGTGTCCAGTATAGCTATTAGTCCTGAGGGGTTTATGTAAACAGTTAAGTGACTCATATGTTCCATGTTCAGTTAAAGACAATGGGTTAATTCAGAACATCCTTACTCAATTAAGTTTGTGGTTGACATTGAAATGACTCAATACTGAAATGCATTTGCCTTTGCTTTTTCTATTGATTTTTAAAAAATTATTAGCTTCCATCTATACCATTTACCATGTTTATGTTATATCATTTGCATCATCAGATATGTGGGTAATCTATCCCATGATTTTAGCTTTTATAAATACATTGAATATTTGCAGTTCCAATGTAGTCACTTGTTGGATAACATTGATAGTATTTGATTACACTGAACAACAATGTTTTTCAAAAGCTTTGCTCCCTAATGAAAAATTGGAGATCATGATAGACAACTTCAAGCTGAACACAAAGATAATTTCAGATTTGCTGTGTCACGTTGGAGAAACATGAAATTGACTTTTTTTGAATTTGTCATGTTTAATCACATAATGATGCTGACACATTGTGTTTGTTCAACTAACCTAAAAATGTTTTCCTGCTGATTTTCATTTGTACTGAGCACCTGATGCCTCTTGTGTCAGTGTCCAACGATAGTCAGCCAGCATTGATGAATTCCAGTTGCCCTGATACCGCTTTTCCACGGTTGCAATGTCCTGGTGAAATTTTTCACCATGTTCGTCACTGACTGCATCAAGATGAGCAGGGAACACAAATTTCTTGTTTATTTTATTTGTGTGATTACATTGTTTAATGTATCATATAGGTTGAACATTGAGTGGGTGGGGAGGGGGGTGAAGGAGGGAGGGAAGGAAGGGGGGAAAAAGGGGAGAAAATGACACTGTATATTCAAGAGGGAAATGTTTGTGTGTATTTTGGTTGGTATGGTTCATAGTATGAAAAATTTTAAAATTTAATTAAAAAAAAGATGAGCAGGGAAGAAGTCCAAGTGCGAATTCAGAAAATGAATTTTTTTTTAAATTTTTTAAATTTTTTATTTTTCACACCATAAATCACGTCAGCCATGATATTTACTTTTTCTTTTTCACACATATACAGTGACTTTTTCTTCCCCCCCCCCCCCCTCCTCCCAAGCCACCCCCCACCCCCCCCTCTCATCCATTTTAGGTATACAATCTAGGTTGCATTAAGCCAGTCAGACAATGTTGTCATTCAACAAAAATACACCAGAAATTCTACTGAGTCCATTCTTTTCTTTTCTTCTCCTTCCATCAACTTAGGTAATGTTTGTTCCCGGTAGGTTTTCGCTATTGTATTTAATGTAAGGCTCCCATACTTGTTCGAATATTTCAATATTATTTCTTAAACTATATGTTATTTTTTCTAATGGAATACATTTATTCATTTCTATATACCATTGTTGTATTTTCAAATTATCTTCCAATTTCCAGGTTGACATAATACATTTTTTTGCTACGGCTAGGGCTATCTTAACAAATCTTTTTTGTGCATCTTCCAAGTCAATAGAAAATGAATTTTCAATGACATGTTCGTGGTTTTTTTATGCTTGAAGTAGACTTAAAATATGATAGAAAATCACAAAAATATCTAAAAACCGGAATGTGATAGGAAATTTTAAGGTGATTTTCATGACCAGCAGCCCAAAATCCATAAAATACACCCAAAAGTTTTCAAGAAGCAAATTCTTTGTTGTCCAGTATTATTATCTCTTTAAGACTTGGCTGCATCTAGAAAGCTCACTCAGAATAGGGGATGGTAGCTAATTTTAAATAGCAATTGGATCAGTACCTCAGGATAAGAAATTAGCTGGGTTTTAGAAAAAATATCAGTAAATGGACTAAACCCAGAAGTTTCGTAAAGAGAAGCACAAGGATAAAGAGATGAATAATCTCTTATGGTTCCATGGACTATGGTTATGACCTTGATTCAATGGTTGAAATTATAGTGCACCCACTTCGAGATAAAATGAAATTAAACTTCAATGAAAAAGAATTACAAATAGTGATGACTCCTCTGCTATTGTTTAGTTGACTTTTTAGCAACGCTATTACAGTGCCAGTGACCCAGGTTTAAATCGGCGATCTCTGTAAAGAGTTTGTACATTCTTCCCGTGTCTGCGTGAGTTTCCTCCAGGTGCTCTGGTTTCCTCCCACTCTCATAAATGTACAGGGCTACTTGGGCAGCACAGGGGTCGTGGACGAAATAGCCTTTTACCATGCTGAATGTTGAAATTTAAATTTAAACTTTATGTATAAAAATGCAGCATATGTTCTTGTTATTGCTCAGCACTCTTATTGGATGATCGTTATTAGGGATGGAAAGGAAATAATTTCTTCATCTACTCACCTACCAAATCCAGCGATAACTTAATGTTAGATAGACAGGAGGGAAACTCCTCTGCGTTGTCTGAAACAGATTTGTCTCTCTTCATTGATGAGTTTCATGCTTACCACACACCTCTGAAGCCTTCTTCGTCATCTATACTTGTCTTGGTTGAGAGAATTGAAGCCAAGAATATGCATCAGAAGTTCCACTCCTCTAAATTTTAGAAGTATGAATTTCAAAAGTAACTTTCAAACAATTATGGATAGGAAAGATTTCCCGAGCCTACGGGGACAGAAAGTGAACTTTTGGTTCTTTCATCTCATAAACTCCTGTGAATAGCTATGAGGTAAAACTCCACTAAATATCATGCACTGAATTTGTTAGTTAATGTGATCCAATGTGGTCCAAACATTACATTTTCCAAATACCCTTGCCACAAGATCTCAAATCATTTTGATTATTTGGGATAATTTGCATTGATATTTGATTACTTTTATCAAATATCTTCTTCATGCATAAAATATACAGCTACACAACATGAAATATTGTTTTGTCTTCATTCACAAATAATATTTACATAATGTTGACACGGCATCAATAAACTCCCAAATGTTCCATCGATGTTAAACATTGTTTTTGTTTCAAAAGATACTTTGTCATAAAGAATTAAATATATGTACACAAAACATTTTGTTCAATAATTTCATCAAAAATTAATTTATTCCTATTGCTTAATGTTAGCACCTCATTAGTTAAAATTTATAGACAGTCCGCTCCCCCTACCCCCCCAGTAAATAGTTCATGGGATCTTAAATGCTTTCAACTAGTTAGTGTATATTGGCAGAAGGGACCTAACTACAGCCCATCCCTAGCAACCTTTACAGTGGCCGTATCCAGCTTCAGCATATTTCCCATCATCTGAGGCTAATCTCACCACTAGACAAGTCAAAACACCAGGCAGGAGAAACTCACCAGGTCAAACACTGTACTTTATATAGCAAAGATAAAGATACATCACCAACATTTTAGGCTTGAGCCCTTTATCAAGGTACAATGGGCTTCAACCATGGTGTCTGCAGACTTTCATGTTTTACTGGACAAGTAAGGTCTTTGTGAGGCCCTCTGCTCATCATTTTAACAGTTAGCTCAGGAACTAACCGACGTTAGTTTTCTTTTAAGGCAGGGTTTCGGAATCAGAAGCTGGTTTATTGTCACGATCATGTGTCACGAAATTTGTTTTGCGGCTGCAGTACTCTGAATGTAAAGTTGCTATAAATTACAATTCCTTAAATACAAGATTAAAGAATAAATAACAAATGTGAAAAAGAGAAAAAGTGAAGAAATATCTATAGGCGGAGGGGAAGAAGCTGTTTTTGTAACATTGAGTGGGTGTCTCCAGGCTCCTGTACCTCCTTCCTGATGGTAGCAGAGAAAAAAATGAAATAGCCTAAGTGGTGGGGGACCTTGATGATAGAAGCTTCTTTCTTGAGACACCATCTCTTTTAAAGATACGCTTAATGGAGTGAAAACTAATACCCATGATGGCACTGGCCAAGTTTGCAACCCTCTGTAGCTTTTTCCTGACCTGTTCCTTGGCACCTCTGCACCAGAGTGATGCTTCGAGTCAGAATCCTCTCCACGAACATCGATAGAAATTTCAAGTCTTTGGTAACATACCAAATGTCCTCAAATTCCAAACAAAATATAGCCTCTGTCATACCTTCTTCATGATTCCTTAGACATGATGACCCCAGCATAGGTCTTCAGAGATGCTGACATCCAGGAATTTGAAGTTCCTTACCCTCGTGATGAGAACTGATCTGTATTCTCTTGGTTTCCATTTCATGAAAACCATAATCAATTCCTTAGTTTTGCTGTTGCTAAGTTGCATACACAGCTATCTGTCCTATATTACTTCTATAGGCTTCTTCATTGCCATCTGTAATTCTGCTGACAATATGATGTCATTGCCAAATTCGTAGATGGCATTTAGGTAAACTGGTTGACCATTTTGAGTTTTGTGTGCCCGATGGAGATGTGGGGGGACTGGTAGTCATGGTGGGGAGCTGGCTGATGGAGGACCTCAGTTTTCTTCAGGCTGACTTCCAGGCCAAACATTTTGGCAGTTTCCGCAAAACAGGACGTATCTCGGCTGCACCATTTGATCGGATGCAAGGGTCGACAACGAGATAGACAACAGACTCGCCAAGGCAAATAGCGCCTTTGGAAGATTACACAAAAGAGTCTGGAAAAACAACCAACTGAAAAACCTCACAAAGATTAGCGTATACAGAGCCGTTGGGTAGGTCACGTCTCCAGAATGGAGGACCATCGCCTTCCCAAGATCGTGTTATATGGCGAGCTCTCCACTGGCCACCGTGACAGAGGTGCACCAAAGAAAAGGTACAAGGACTGCCTAAAGAAATCTCTTGGTGCCTGCCTCATTGACCACCGCCAGTGGGCTGATATCGCCTCAAACTGTGCATCTTGGCACCTCACAGTTCAGCGGGCAGCAACCTCTTTTGAAGAAGACCGCAGAACCCACCTCACTGACAAAAGACAAAGGAGGAAAAACCCAACATCCAACCCCAACCAACCAATTTTCCCCTGCAACCGCTGCAACCGTGTCTGCCTGTCCCGCATCGGACTGGTCAGCCACAAACGAGCCTGCAGCTGACGTGGACTTTTTACCCCCTCCATAAATCTTCGTCCGCGAAGCCAAGCCAAAGAAGAAAGAAGAGATGGCATTTGAATTGTGCCAAGCCACAGATTCATGGGTGTAGAGAGAGTAGAGCAGTGAATTAAGCAGGCATCCTTGAGGTATGCTGTGTTGATTGTCAGTGAGGAGGAGATTTTGTTATCAATCCAGACTGGCTGATGAGGAAGTCAAGGATCCAGTTGTAGAGGAAGGTACAAAGGCCCAGGTTTTGAAGCTTGCTTTCCAGTAATTAGAGAATGATGTTGTTGAAAACTGAACTGTAATCAATGAAAAGTAGCCTGATGTGCAGTAGATATTGCTGTTGTCCAGATGATGAGGGTAGGGCGCTAGACGTGGTCTACATGGATTTTAGCAAGAATTTTAAGCGAGGCATTTCCCCACGAGAGACTCATCCAGAAAGTAATGGGGCATGGGATCAGTGGAATCTTGCCTGTGTCGATAAAAAAATTGGCTTGTAGGAAGAAAGCAGAGAGTAGTAGTGGAGTGCCACAAGGATCTACTTTTGGGACCTCTGCTCTTTGTGATTTTTATAAATGACCTGGATGAAGAGGCAGTAAGTTTGTGGATGACATGAAAAATTGGAGGAGTTGCGGATGGAGCTGAAGGTTGTCAAAGGTTACAAGAGGATATAGACAGATCACAGAGTTGGGCAGAAAAGTGGCAAATGGAGTTCAATCTGGATGAGAAGGCTGAGTACAGGGTTAATGGTCAATGGTTAATGGTGGATGACCTTTGGGTCCAAATCCATACACCCTTCAAGGTTGCTGCACAGGTTGATAGGATAGTTAAGAAGGCCTATGAGATGCTGGAATTCATTAATAGGGGGACTAAATTCAGGAGTAGAGAGGTAATATTACAACTCTACAGATCTCTGGTAAGACTGCACTTAAATTATTTTGTTCCGTTCTGGTCACCTCATTATAGAAAGGATGTGGAAGCTTTTGAGAGGATGCAGAGGAGATTTACTAGGATGTTGCCTAGATTGGGAAACAAGTCTTATGAGGCAAGGTTAGCAGAGCTGGGACTTTTATCTTTGGAGCACAGAAGGATGAGAGGAGACTTGATAGAGGTCTACAAGATTATGAGAGGCATAAATAGGGTGAACAGCTAGCACCAGTTTCCCAGGTCAGGATCAGCAAACACCAGAAGCCATAAGTACAAAGTTAAGGGAGGGAGGTTTAGGGGAGACATCAGGGGTGGGTTTTTTACTCAGAAAGTTGAGGAATGCCTTGCTGGGGATAGTGGTTGAGGCTGAAACATTGAGGGCATTTAAGAGACTCTTTGAAAAACACATGGATGAGAGAAAAATAGAGGGTTATGGAGTAAGAAGGGTTTTGTACTTTTTTTTAAGGAAAGAATATACAGGTCGGCACAACATCGATGGCCGAAGGGCCTGTACTGTGCTGTATTGTTCTATGTTTTATGATCCAGACTGAGTGGAGAACCAATAAGATTGCATCTGCTGTGGAACAATTGTTGTGGTAGGCAAATTGCAGTGGGTCCAAGTCTCTTCTTAGATACAGTATGAGTTCATTTAGGTCATGATCAATCTCTCAAAGCATTTCATTACAGTAGATGTAAGTGCTATTGGGCAATAGTCATTGAGGCATCTCACCCTTCTCTTCTTGGGCACTGACCGGTATGATTGATATGCTCTCATGCAAAACACTGCATGATTAACTTGAACATGTTATGTGAAGAACAGTTGCTGTGGAATGTTCCAATTAAAATGAATATGGTGAGGCATTGTACTTAGTCTCATCCTTGCAATATTGTCAAATATAGAATTTACTCTGCCTCTGCTATACATCCTCTTCACCCATGACTGTACAGATAAACATTATTCCAACCCTACCTTAAAACTTACTGACAATGCCACAGTAGTGGTACTTGTATCAAATACAAGAATACAAGAAAGACACTGCAAGTCTAGTGGTATTGTGCCAAGATAACAACCTCTCTCTCAACATCATGCGATGAAGAAGACGACCACTGATTTTGGGAGAGGGGGTAGAATCCATACACCTGTGCATATTAATGACTCTAAAATTGAAAGAGTAGATAGGTTCAAGTTCTTTGGTATAAATATCTCAATTGACCTGTCCTGGGACCAACACATTGACATGACTGTTTCTTTCTACTTTAAAGACCAAGAAAATTTTGTAGGTTGTTGTTGTCCCTCAACAACTTCTACAAGTGCACCAACAAAAGTGTACTTGCTGGACACAACACAGCATGGTATGGGAGGTGTCAGCTTAAGTTCAGAAGTAGCTATAGCAGATACTGAATGCAACTCAGAATATAATGCAAACCCCTCCTCTCCATGGATTCCATCTATATCTCCTGCTGCCTAGAAAGGGCAGCCAATAATATTGAATGACCCATCACACCCCAGATAAACTCTCTTCTCCTTCCTCCTATTGGGGAAAAGGTTCATGAGTGTGAAAGCACTCACCAACAGGCTTACCTGCGGCCATCAAGCCCTTGAATGAACCTTCAATAAAATAGAAGAGTGAGGTGTAGTTGAACATCAAGACATCTAACACTGGACAATGTTTTTCAAAAGATTTTCTTCCTGAAAAAAAAATTGAGGATTATGATAGACAACTTCAAGCTGAGCACAAAGATGAATTCATATTTGCTGTATAACATAGGAAATGGGAGAAACATTAAATTAACTTTTATTGAATTTAGCATTAAGCATATACTTGCCACAAATGTAACAGAATGTATGCAATTGTGATATTGATGAGACATTTCTGTTGAATTGAATCTTGAAGATAATAAATGCTATTGTTACGTAACCCACTCTGAAGAACATGTGCGTCAATATGCTCATTCTATATCAAAGCAATGCATAGCATCTGTATATATGAGTGGCTTTTATAGCCTGTCTTCATCTATCCTGGTTGAAGACAACATTTGTGTATCACCTGCACTGAGTGTATGCCCAGGCATGCCTGAACTGACCAAAGCAGCTTGCTTTGTGGGCAATATACTAGTAGACTTAAAATATGGCAGGAAATCACAAAATAGGTTATATCTAAAAACTGGTATGTGATACAAAAGGTTTAAGGTGATTTTCATGATCAGCAGCCCAAAATCCATAAAATACACCCAAAAGTGTTCAGGAAGCAAAATCTTTGTTGTCCACTGTATGGAAGAATTCAAGGAAATGGAATTCTGCCCAAAGTGTTTTTATGTAAGCCACAAATACAGTGGGTCTCATTTTAAATGGTAGCCACAGGACACAGGCATCATGATAGTCGCCTGGTAATTTTCTGCTTAAAAATCATTTAGGGTATGCACACCAGCTGTATCTGGAAATCCTTGCTGTTGATCAATGTTCATTTTTTTGTGAGGTATACCCATCATTTTCAGTGTGTGAAACTGATGATGCTCTGAATCAATGGAAAAACCAGTTAAAGATACAAGTACTTGTTTATTCCAAATGTAAGTGGATAATGTCGATGTAATTGCATTCCCAAAGGAATGGAAGGTCTTAGTCTTGCTCAAACCAAGCACAGAGGTGCAGACTGAGATTACCAGAAGGAAGCAGCTTTGAATATCTGATTATAGAAACAATGATAATAAAAAGATTTATAATGAACATGTACATCAAGCTGCAAGAGAAGGAAAATGATGAAATGTACCCGAACAAAAGTGGGAAAAAGATTTAAACATAAAGATAAAAAATGAAATATGGGAAAAGTTATGCTCTGGAACTATGAAGAATATAATAAACACGAGGTTATGCATGATACAATATAATTGGTTACACAGGTTATATATCACGCCCCCAAATTTTTTTTTAATGGGATCCAACAGTATCAGATAGATGTTTTCACTGTAAGAAAGAAAAGGGAACAACAGTACATGCAATTTGGGCATGTGAGAAAGTGAAAAAGTTTTGGGAAGATCTAAATCAAGTATTAAATAAAATCACAAAAAACAACATACCAAAAAATCCAGAGATCTTTCTTCTAAAGAAAGTAAAGAATTAGGCCTCAAACTGGATGAAGCACAAAAAAGATTTATTATGATAGCCTTAGTTGTGGCAAAAAAATGTATAATGTCAACTTGGAAATCAGAAGAGAGCCTGAGAGTACAGCAATGGTACATAGAAATGAATAAATGTATTCCATTGGAAAAAAATAACATAATTTAAAAAATAAAGTCACATTATTTGAATACATTTGGGAACCGTGCATGGAACACAACAGAGAGGGCCTACCGCGGACCTCCACCCCCTAAAATGATAGAATGAGAAGAAGACAAAATGACCTGATCCAGTGTGTAAAAGTAGATGACACATTTTTCTTGTTTATTTTTCATTGTGTAATGACATTGTTTTATGGTTTTATTGTATTGTATATGTTGAACGTTAAATGGGTTTTGGAGGGGGGAGGGAAGGTAGGGGGGGAAAAAAGGGGAGAAAATGCCACTGTGTATATTTTGATTGATATGGATCACAGTGAGAAAAATTTAAAAAATTAAAAATGAAAAAAAAAAACAAGCACAGAGGTCAATATCCTACGATACTATTGGCGCATCACTCTTTAATTCATCTTTACATTCATGAGTAGCTTCACCTAAAAATAAGCTTTGGGCATTACTTGTTACATTAATCCCAAAGGAACAAATTACTTTAGGAAATATTGTAACTGCTACAAACAGGTACCAAAGTCGACAAATTATTTAGAAACAAGATTTCAAAACAAATTAAAAACAGTTGTGGCATTAATTGACCTTTTCTGTGTTCTTGCTGAAACTATCAGAGGCCTTCAGCTGTCAATCTTATTAACAACATGTTGATTGACTGAAATTCTAGCTCTACCTATTTCTGGAGGATGGAAATGGTCTGCCCCAAGGCTCTATCCTGGCACCAATCCTTTTCAATCTTTACACGAGCAAGTTTGCCATGTTCAGATTGATCTTCCTTTTCAATCTTTTTATTGGTTTTAAAATATGCAAAATACATAGTAATAACAATAAAGTAAATTAATATCAAGCTACAACTATCAAACAGCAATGAACAAGGTACATATGAACCCATGTTATTAAAGGTTAAAAAAAAGTAAATAAAAAACATATATTCCTAAACTAAGGATCAAACCCCAGCCTATCAGGTTTGCTGACCAAGTTAAGGAGTTTACTACTAATAACTATGAGGTCATTAAAAACAAAGCAGAGATAATTACAAATTTTGAAAGTAATTGAGAAAAGGACCCCAAAGAGAAAGAAAGTTAAGGTCCCTTGCAATAGAAGAACATCTAATTTTTTTCTAGAGAAAGACATGCTATCACATCCAACAACCATTGAGTATGGGATGGACAGCATCTTTCCATCCCAGCAAAATGGCCCTTCTAGCAATGAGGGAAGCCTAAGCCACTACATGGGATAGTGAAAGTTAGTATTAAATCCATTGGTACACTCACTCCAAAAATAGCAATAAAAGGTCTAGGAGTCTAATATTAAGAACTAAGATAAGGTGCGAAATACCCTTGTCAAAATTAAAGAGAGAAGGACATAGCCAAAATATATGATACAAAATACGTTCTTATGCATTTTTCACATTAGGATAAAATTTAACTAACTGAACCTTAGAAAAGTGCGCTCAATGTACTACTTTAAATTGAATTAATGAATGCCTAGCACAAAGAGAAGATGAATGAACTCATTTCAAAATAGAATCCGATGTAGTTTTGGCAAATGGTGGTTGAAATTCTTGCTCCCATATTTTCCTTATACCACCCAGGGAACTATCCCTAGATCTTTCATAAAGGGCAGAAAGCAATCCTGTATGATTAGGTTTAAAATTATGTGCTTCCCAAATAAGGTTAAAATCTGTGGAAGTCACAAGGTTGGAGAATTTAAGAAGCTGCTAATCTGTAAATAAGGAAAAAAGTGATGTTTAGGTATTTTAAATTTAATAGATAATTGTTCAAAAGAAGCCAAAGGTTGGTTAATATAGAGATCTAGAAAAGTTTGGCTACCCAAGCTTAGCCACTGACTATAACTGATATTTTGGTCCCAAGGTAAAAAAAAAAAAATGAATTATATAGAATAGGGTCAATTAATAAAAACCTAAGGTAACCAAAATGTTTTCTAAATTGAAACAAAATTCTCAAGTGTGTCTGACTTTTAAATTATCAGTTAACTTGGAAGCCAAAAAAGGCAAGGATTCTCCAAGTATCAAAATGAGAGAGTACCTCTCAGCAGGCTTAATCTCTAGGTCAATCCATCTTGAAGTACCTTGGTATTCATTCTGATGAATCCAAATAGTAATATATCTAATATTCACTGCCTAATAATAAAATCTGAATGTAGGTAATGCCAAACCTCCATTTATATTAGTATTTTGAAGGAATTTTTTTTTTGATGTGGAGGCACTTGTTTTTTCAAGCAAAAGAAGAGTTGAGAGAATCTAATGAATCAAAAAAAGGATTTAAGAAAAAAACCAGTAAAATTTGAAAGATGCTTATGAATTTAGGCAAAATATTCATTTTGATAATATTCTTTGGCTTGGCTTCGCGGACGAAGATTAATGGAGGGGTAATGTCCACGTCAGCTGCAGGCTCGTTTGTGGCTGACAAGTCCGATTCGGGACAGGCAGACACGGTTGCAGCGGTTGCAAGGGAAAATTGGTGGGTTGGGGTTGGGTGTTGGGTTTTTCCTCCTTTGTCTTTTGTCAGTGAGGTGGGCTCTGTGGTCTTCTTCAAAGGAGGTTGCTGCCCGCCGAACTGTGAGGCGCCAAGATACACGGTTTGAGGTGATATCAGCCCACTTCCAGTGGTCAATGTGGCAGGCACCAAGAGATTTCTTTAGGCAGTCCTTGTACCTCTTCTTTGGTGCACCTCTGTCTCGGTGGCCAGTGGAGAGCTCGCCATATAACACGATCTTGGGAAGGCGATGGTCCTCCATTCTGGGGACGTGACCTACCCAGCGCAGTTGGATCTTCAGCAACGTGGATTCGATGCTGTCGGCCTCTTCCATCTTCGATGTTGGTGATGAAGTCGCTCCAATGAATGTTGAACATCCAATTAAAGTCGTCAAAAGAGGAGAACATTGAGATAGGGACTTCTTATCATAATTCAATAAGGTAAGGAATTTTTTCTTAAACAAATTATTAAACCTTTTGGCAATAATAATGACTAGACAGTCAATTTATTTTTAACAATTTTAAAAGGGATAGACGAATCAAAGGAGCAGAAAGAGTTCAAGACAAATATTTCACTCTTCTGCAAATTTAATTTATAACCTGAAAACTGACCAAATTGACTTTGAAATAGAAAAATAGGAGGAATTGAATGGTTAGAATTGGATATGTATATCAAAAGATCATCAGCATGGAGAGACACCTTATGAATATTTCCAGCTCTAGAGATTCCAGAGATCTCTGCTGATTGCCAAAAAGCAAACGTTAATGATTTCAAAGCCAAATTAAATAGAAGAAAGCTTAAGGACAACTCTATTTGATTCCATGATGCAGTTTAAAAGGTTTAATTGAATTAGAGAAAATTATAAAAATATTTTTTTTTAAAAGAAAATTGAAGCTCTAGGGGATGGCTATATCAATTTAATCTAATTAATAAATCAAGAACCTAGATTAAATTTCTCCAGCACACAAAATAAATATTCCCATTTCACTCTATCAAATGCCTTTTCAGCATCTAAAGAGATGCTACATTCAGAATATGAGACTGTGGAAGAGTAAAGAATACCTAAAAGATGTTGAATATTGAATTGTGAGTAACATCCTTTAATGAATCCTGTTTGATCCTCAGAAATAATTAGAGGTATAACATTCTCTAATCTAGAGGCCAGGATCATAGACAAAATCTTGGTATCAAAATTTAGAAGGAAATTGGTCTGTAAGAGGAACAGTCGAGAGGATCATTATTCTTTTTAAGTATCATAAAAAGTTTGCAACAACTTTCCACTACTTGAAGATTGAGCAAAGACAGAGTCTAAATAGGGTATCAGTAAGTGGGAAAAAGATATATAGAACTCCACTGGGAATCCATCTGGACCAGGACTTTTGCTGAACTGGAAAGAGTTAATAGCTGCCACTATCTCCAGCTGAGAGATAGGCTATCCCAGTTTCTACCGAAACTGAAGTTTTATCTTGAGTAAATTCAAGAACTGTACAGTTTAGTCTTGAGGAGTTGAGTTTGAATAGAAGTAAGAAGGAGATCATATTTAGTTTTGAGTTCAGATTTATCAATGTGCTTAATGCAGTATATTGATTGCAATACGCAAGTCCTCCCTTGAGGTAGGAGAATGTGCAGTCTAAAGAGATTTCAGTGTGACAGTGTGCTATTTCCAGAACTGGTACTTGAAACCCAATGCAGCTAAGATTTTAATGTCCCTGATTCATTCCAATTAATCCAGACCCATTAGTTTGCCCAATATCAATTTCATAGTGTTCTTGAACACAATTTAAAGCTGAAGAACTGTGTTAGATTGGCAGGATAATCTACTATTATGAATCGCCTTGAGCGCACAGATGAGTGGTCCAATTTTTGGTGTTGGGAGGTGTTGAATGAACTAATAGGAATGTGGGTAAATAAAAATGGTAAAGATACAATGAGAATAAAAAAAATGAGTGCTTGAAGGTTGGTGAAGATTCAGGCTGAAAGGCCAGTTTTGTTATTGTGAGAAACAGAAGTACCTTCACAGATTTTGCTCGAGACAAAAATTGAGAACAAAGAACATTTATTGTAAAACAGTGCAAAGTTGGGTGTTTCCCCTTACCCTGGGAATACACACACATACTGGGGCTCACCCAACTTTTATACAGTTCATTTCAGTGTAGAGATACCCTCACCCCCTTAACATTCTTCTGCCTCCTGGATTGGCCTACGTGCAGTTTCTGTAAGACCATGGGGTATCCTGTCTGGGTTCCATCATGTCATTGTCCTTATTCATGAATCTTCCTTTGTTCTTATTCAAACATCTCAACCCCCAGGACTTACTAATTCTATATGCAGAATTTGCTAATTCTTTCTATCACTATAAGACCCTTCTTCTATTATACTTGCGTAACCCTTCCTCACACTCTTATCGGAATTCATCCCTATTCAGCACTTACTTAACTTCCTCAGGTCTAGTTTATTATTCTTTATTTCATTCATACTAACTTTACTTCCTATATTCTATTCTTCTTTGGCTTGGCTTCGCGGACGAAGATTTATGGAGGGGGTAAATGTCCACGTCAGCTGCAGGCTCGTTTGTGGCTGACAAGTCCGATGCGGGACAGGCAGACACGGTTGCAGCGGCTGCAGGGGAAAATTGGTTGGTTGGGGTTGGGTGTTGGGTTTTTCCTCCTTTGCCTTTTGTTAGTGAGGTGGGCTCTGCGGTCTTCTTCAAAGGAGGTTGCTGCCCGCCAAACTGTGAGGCGCCAAGATGCATGGTTTGAGACGATATCAGCCCACTGGCAGTGGTCAATGTGGCAGGCACCAAGAGATTTCTTTAGGCAGTCCTTGTATCTTTTCTTTGGTGCACCTCTGTCACGGTGGCCAGTGGAGAGCTCGCCATATAACACGATCTTCGGAAGGCGAAGGTCCTCCATTCTGGAGACGTGACCCACCCAGCGCAGCTGGATCTTCAGCAGCGTGGACTCGATGCTGTCGACCTCTGCCATCTCGAGTACTTCGACGTTAGGGATGAAGTCGCTCCAATGAATGTTGAGGATGGAGCGGAGACAACGCTGGTGGAAGCGTTCTAGGAGCCGCAGGTGATGCCGGTAGTGGACCCATGATTCGGAGCCAAACAGGAGTGTGGGTATGACAGCGGCTCTGTATACGCTTATCTTTGTGAGGTTTTTCAGTTGGTTGTTTTTCCAGACTCTTTTGTGTAGTCTTCCAAAGGCGCTATTTGCCTTGGCGAGTCTGTTGTCTATTTCGTTGTCGATCCTTGCATCTGATGAAATGGTGCAGCCGAGATAGGTAAACTGGTTGACCGTTTTGAGTTTTGTGTGCCCGATGGAGATGTGGGGGGGCTGGTAGTCATGGTGGGGAGCTGGCTGATGGAGGACCTCAGTTTTCTTCAGGCTGACTTCCAGGCCAAACATTTTGGCAGTTTCCGCAAAACAGGACGTCAAGCGCTGAAGAGCTGGCTCTGAATGGGCAACTAAAGCGGCATCGTTTGCAAAGAGTAGTTCAGGGTCAAGTTTCTCTTGTGTCTTGGTGTGAGCTTGCAGGCGCCTCAGATTGAAGACTCCCATCCGTGCGGTACCGGATGTAAACAGCATCTTCATTGTTGAGATCTTTCATGGCTTGGTTCAGCATCATGCTGAAGAAGATTGAAAAGAGGGTTGATGCGAGAACATTATGGTACAGAAACAGCATCCTAGAGAACAACATGAGGGAGAGAAGCTCAGATGCACTGGCGCTTAATGCAAGCGCCTCTGCTATCTGTTATAACCCTTTTAATTATGTTTGGGATTAAAGGGTTTTTGTTAGCACTGACATGGGAACAGCAATGAAAAATTCACCAAACAATGGCAAATTCAAAATATTAGTTTTTTTTAAAAACTATTAATAACATAACATTTCTTACTTATCTCTAAACTTACTTAACCCCTCAATGCGCAAAAGTAAATGTATGCGTGTAGTGAGGTTGCTACGACTACAACTAGGTTCTTTGGCTTGGCTTAGCGGATGAAGATTTATGGAGGGGTAATGTCCATGTCACCTGCAGGCTCGTTTGTGGCTGACAAGTCCGATGCGGGACAGGCAGACACGGTTGCAGCGGTTGCAAGGGAAAATTGGTTGGTTGGGGTTGGGTGTTGGGTTTTTCCTCCTTTGTCTTTTGTCAGTGAGGTTAGAGCTCTTGGTTATAGCCCTAAGGTTGTAGCTCGAATCCGCAGGAGAAAAAAGACACACACACCAGTAGAGTGTATTCGACTCTGAGTTTATTCAGTGGTAGCTCTGCCTTTTATAGTCTGCTCGGCCACGTCACCACGGCGACATGGCTTGAGCAGGCCAGCTACCGATTGGTTACTTCAGATGCCCAGGCTAATTGGGCCTCCTGCGATCCACTGGCAGTGATTGGCCAATTTCACCACTCTGACGGCAGCCTATGGAAATGGATGTTTCAGCCTGCACGATGCTTTGCAGGTCGCTGCATTTGACGGCCATTTCCTGTGTCGGCGCAAGGTGCAGGCCGCTTCTCGACCCCTCCCAGAACCAGTGATCAAGGCACTGTTTTTAGGAGGCCAATCCATGCGCCATGGAGTCAGGTGAGTGATGGGCTGGTCAAAGTCCAAGTAGGCCGGTTTCAACCGGTCGAGTGTGAAAGTCTTTTCCCTGCCATCAATGTCCAAAACACAATGGACCCAGGAGACAACAGGTGGAGTTGTTGTGTCTGTTGGAAATGGTATGGCCCCTCTTAAAGCTACTGTAGAGGTGGGCAGTGAACCCCATGCTGAACAAACATGTATTTACAGTCAGTAAAGTTCTTTAGGACCTAAGTGCAAGGTTGGCCGTGGGGTCTAGGTTTAGCGGGGCCAGAATGCCTATGGGCTTACATAGTCAGGACAATGTGATCACGGGGGGCTCCCCAAGTCCTCAGGGGTTATCACAAATTCACCAGGTATAACTAGGGGTGCGCCATAGACAAACTTGACAGATGATGCCTCAAGGTCCTCCTTGGGTGTGGAGTGGATGCCTAACAGGACCCAAGGAGGTTCGTTGGCCCAGTTAGGTCCAGTAAGTTGAACAATTAAGGCTTCCTTAAGGTGTCTGTGGAACATCTCCACCAACCCATTAACCTGAGGGTGATACGCCGTGGTGTGGTGGAGTTGGTTCCCCAGGGCGTGGGCTAAGGCGGACCACAGACTGGAAGTGAATTGGGACTCCGTCCGATGTAAATGTTGAGTAAAACCCATGCACATGCTTCTGTGGAAGCCTCAGATAGTGGCACTGCCTCTGGCCATCTGGTCATCCAGTCAACCATTGTGAGAAAGTAGTGTGTACACCTCTAGATACAGATAGGGGCCCCACAATGTCAATGTGCACGTGGCTGAAGCGGCGATGTGCTGGCTCGAATGTCTGTAGTGGAGCTTTGATATGTCTGGATTTTGGATGACTGGTATTGAGTACAAGTCCGGCCCACAGGCAACCTCTTTGCGGAGGCCATGACAGACATATATGTTCGCCACCATTTTTACTGTAGCTCTGATGGTGGGGTGAGCCAAGTTGTGGACCGAGTTAAAAACCCATCTCTTCCATGTAGCTGGAATGACAGAGTGAGGTCTACCCATCAAGGTATGTTGCAGAGCAGCGTGCAATTGCCGGGGGTGATCTTGACGTCCTCCAGTTGTAAGTCGGTGAGTGCTGTCTGGTACGTCAGAATGTCAGGGTCTGCTTGCTGCACATCAGCTAGGGCCACAAAGCTGGATGGGATAGGACGTTGGCTACCATGTTGGATGTGCCAGCTATGTGTTCATGTCCGTTGTAAATTCGGAAATGTAGGACAGGTTCCGCTGTTGCCTGGATAACCACAGATCTAACACCTTACTGAAGGCAAAGGTAAGGGGTTTGTGGTCCATGTAAATTTTGAACTTCCGGCCCTCAGGAAATAATGAAAGTGCCAAATTGCCAGGTATAAGGCTAATAGTTCTCTATCAAAGGCTCTGTACTCGAGCTCTGGTGGCCTGAGGTGTTTACTGCAAAAGGCCAGTGGTTGCCATTGTCCATTCACCAGTTGTTCAAGTACACCCCTGACCGCTGTGCTGGAGGTGTCTGTCGTGAGGGCAGTCAGGGCATCTGTCAGCAGGGGCACGAGGGTGGCATTTGCTAGGGTGTTTTTGGTGGCCTGCAAGGCCTTGGTTGTCTCCTGGGTCCATTGCTAGTTTTTACTGGGTTGTGCCATGAGGGAAAATATGCGGGCCGTTACAGGTATGAAGCAGTGATAAAAGTTTACCATACCTGCAAACTCTTGTAGTCCATTCACTATCGATGGCATGGGGAAAGAGCGTTCACCTTAGTGGGTAATGGTCTGGCTCCATGTTGGTCAATTCAATGGCCAAGGAAGACAATAGTTTCTTGGCCAAACTGGCACTTGGCTGGGTTGCTGGTTAGGCTGAAATCGCTCATCCTGGAGGATAATTGTTTTAAGTGGGCGGCGTGCTTCGTGTGGGTGTGTCTGGTGATTAAAATGTTGTTGAGGTAGACGAAGGCAAAATGCAGATCCCAGCCCACTGCATCCATCTGCCTCTGCTTTGCAGGTCACTGCATTTGACGGCCATTTCCTGTGTCAGCGCAAGGCACAGGCCGCTACACGACCCCTCCCAGAACCAGTGATCAGGGCATGCGGAGAAATTCAAACAATCCAAAGGGGGTTATGATGGCGGTGTTTGGGATGTCTTCGGGGTGTACCAGGATCTGCTGATAGCCTCTGATGAGGTCCACCCTTGAGAATATCCGTGCCCCTTGCAGGTTAGCAGTGAAGTCTTGGATATGGGGTACGGGATATCTGTCCAGTATGGTGGCCTTGTTGATGTGGTGGTAGTCTCCACATGGCCTCCAACCACCCACTGCCTTGGGGACCATGTAGAGAACAGAGGCTAAAGGGCTATCAGAGCATTGCACAATGTCGAATTCCTCCATCTTTTTGATCTTGTTCCTGGCTAGGTTGAGTTTCTTGGGGGTGGGGGGCGAAGATGCCGTGCCTTTACGTGGAGGGGAGGCCCCTCTGTATCAATTTGATGTATCATCCCATGTTTTTGTTCTGCCAGATGGAAGTGAAGCATGGTGATGGAGGGGAATTCTGCTAGGACCTGGTGAATTTGTTATCGGCAGTACTCACTGAGTGCAGGTGGGGGCTGGTGAGTTCAGCACCCTTGAGCGAGAGTGAATGAAATGTCCGGGCATACAACAGCTGATGTCACTTGATATCCACCAGGATAGAGTTGGCTGGCAGGAAATATGCACCCAGAAATGGTTGTTGCATGCCACCACCATAAACTTCCAAGTGAATTGTCTGTCCCCAAAGTGTAGGGGAATGGTGTGGGTGCTGAATATTCAGATGTTGGAGCCATTTGCCACTTGTAGCTCCTGGCCCACTTTGCCGCTGCGGGCCTCCAGGCTGGTTGGGGGGAATGAAACTGTATTGTGTCCCATTGTCCACCAAAAAACGTCGGCCCAACAGGGAATCTTGAATGTGTAGCAGGCTATGCAGTTGGCCAGTCGTCACAGCCATTAATGTCTGCCGACCTGGTCATTTCCCTGGAACATACATGGGGAGCGGCATCGAAGGACCTCGGAACCCCACTGTCTGTGATATAAACAGTACTGCTCTCCGGTGGGGCGTCGCGTTCAGGTGGTCAGTCAGTTGGACGGTCAGTCGGTGGTCTTCCTGGCTGGGGACTGTTGATGCAGTGTTGTCACCTGCTCGAGCAAAGCGCAGGCATCCCTCTTTGCAGCCCTTAGCAAGTCTGCTCAGGCAGCCACCTTCCTGGGGTCATCAAGGTCTTCTGTGATAAGCAATCATATGTCCTCGGGCAGCCGCTCCAGGGAGATCTGCTGGAACAGTTGGCAGGAGGTCTGGCCATTATTGAAAGTGAGCATGTTGCTCATGAGGGCAGAAGGAGCCCTGACCCCCAGACTGTTGATATGCAACAGTCAGACAGTGCACTCATGCTTTGTGAGCCCAAAAGTGCGGGTTAACAGCTCTTTGATGGCCACATACCTTCCTTGTTCTGGGGCCTGCTGGAGGAAGCCGATGATAGTAGTTGGTAGTAGCACCTCGGCTTGCTGGAACTACACCTGTGGTTGTGACATCCAGAAGCCAGGCAGCTTCAACGCTACGACATTGATCACAGGTTACTCTTACATCTTCAGGTCCAAAGTGCATTGTGGACCAGTTGGGCTCTCCACTAAAGGAAGGACACTATAGCTAGGTTATAGCTCATGGTTATAGCCCTGAGGCTGTAGCTCAAATCCGAAGGAGATGAAAGACACACACACCAGTAAAGTGCATTCAACACTGAGTTATTCAGTGGCAGTTCTGCCTTTTATAGTCAGCTTGGCTGCATCACCACCACGGCGTGGCTTGAGTGGACTGGCTGCTGATTGGTTACCTTTGATGCCTGTGCCCTGATTGGGCCCCCTGTGTTTCACTAGCGGTGATTGGCCAGTTTCACCACTCTGCTGGTGGCTTATGGAAACAGGTATTTCAGGCCACACAATGATTTGCCAGTTGCCATGTTTGATGGCCATTTCCAATGTTGGCCAGTGGCATTGGCCGCTATGTGTGTGTATGTGTGTATAATTCAAAGTCCCACTCCAAAAATTCAATCTTTAAAAGTTCAGCATCATTTTAGTCTTGCTTGAAGGTCTTAAATTCTTGGTTCAGAAATAATTATGAATCACTTTTTAACATTATATCTTCAGGCCTCTTTTACTCACAATTATGTTTTCCACACCAAGAATCTGCCCTCTTCTCAAAGACAGTGAATATGGCTATTTTCTTCCACAATGAATTCACAAACCCAGACAAGCGTTAAACAAATGTGGTTATCTTCTTCCACGATGAAGTCACAAACCAGACAAGGGTTAAATAAAGTGGCCAAACACAAAGATAGAACCAGTAAAATTCTGTCCTCTTTTCCAAAGAGACAACAAAGTGGTCTTCATTAATTCAAACACAACAAACAGCACCAATTCTGGTCACTGTAACTCAACCTTGTCTTTTACAAGGTTTCAACCCTTGTGTGTCACAACTTCTGTGAACTCCAAGACGAAACAAACTGAACTCAAATGTCTGAATTCGGTAATATATTTCTCCAAATCATGTGACTGTTACATCATCACCAAGGTGTGTCCCAATTCTTGGAAACCACGTGACCATCAGTTTTATTTCTACCAAAATTATGTTCCTTTTTCAAAACCATTCTGTATCCATAACAATCTCTGACCTCATTTCTGTCCAAGAGGCTTAAGTGCCTTTGATTAAAAACAAATGGCTTCCTCAGCAGTTCTCGAATAATTAAGACCCACTTGAAATCTATTAGCTCTGTCCAAGACATGTAGACTCTTCTCTGAAAACAATGGTTCTCTATAAATGTGCTGTGACTCTGTACCAACCCACAGCTAACTTACTAAGAATACAGAAACAATATTTTAACTATATAATTTTCTTTTTAATAAAAATATAGTTTAACATTAAATTAAAGGTTAACAGAAATCTGTTACATATCAAAGGCAAAATGTTCTCCAGTCTGCTATAGCAATCATGTATAAAACTTACTGACAAGCTGATCAATGATACGATGAGAATAATCAGCTCAGGGTGTAGAAACTGCTGTAACACTCCCAGATATGAAACAATAGTTAATTGTCTCAAACAATGATGGCATTGTGGTAAATGTGTTCCAGCAATCTAAAAACAGTTGGAGGATACCTGATAATCAGGGTTACAGTTACACTAGCTTGGATAATCCTTGGCTCTAACACTACACTACTATCAGACAAGATGAGACTATATTCATTTGCAAAGGTTAATATTCATTTACAATATTTTGCTATTTGCTTTTCAAATGCCATCAGAATAAATATATTTGGTGGCTTTGCAAAGAATAAGCTAGATGCATGTTGTAGGCATTTGAGGTTGGCTAACTAGCATTTTGGTTTTTTTTGTTGCAGTCTTGGAAACTGGCATTTATTTTTTTTAAATTGAGTGCAGTAATGCCTTTGGCAGCCACAGGTAATGTATGGTTCTGGTACAAGCTTCCTTCGAAGATTCTACCCGTCTGACACTTCTTGACAGATCCTGACCCTCCTTGTTTTATGTATTACTGCAGCATGTAGAATTTAACCCTCATATTTCACAAGCAACTTCTCAGTAAAAAAAACTGTAAGTAGACCCTTTCACATAACAATAAAGAATAAAAAAATTTTTATTTATTGATATCTTTGCCTGACATGGATTCTCTGGAAAATTTCAAGAAACTTAGATACACCAGGACCAAACCTTAAAGTTAAAACTGTGCATCTACATTGCTCTAACTGAGTGATTAGCTCATGCTCTTCTGAAGTTGTGGCTGAAAAGAAAATTGAAATTTTCAATTTAATTCAGATCTCATTATGCAGGACATTTTTTTTCCAAAATCCTTTAATGAACTGAGTTACAGGGAAAAGGTTCATCAGGTTAGGACTTTATTCCCTCGAGGGGAGAAGGATGAGGAGAGATTTGATAGAAATGTACAATTGTTGGCCTGAGAGAAGGTGTAGAAGGCAAAGATGCCAGGTAATTCTTCGAGTCTTGGATCCCTCAAATCCTTCACACCAATGAACTCGGCAATCGAGTGCACATTGAACGCGCTCATTGAACATTGGGACCGAGGAGAAAGGGTGAAGCTTGCCCTCGACCCGTTCTGGTGAGACTGTTGAGCTTCAAGGATAGAGAAACGATCTTAAAATTTGCTTATGAAAATACTCGAAACTCTGGTTCTCCCTTGAAATGGGACAATGCAGAGATCATGTTCTTCCAGGACTTTAGTAACCCGGTGATTCAAAGACGACAATTTGACATGGTCTAGAGGGAACTCCAAGTACTTTAAGTATACAATACAGTACCCAACAACGTTGAGAGTGGGCATTTCCGAAGGCAATAGAAGATATTTTAAATTGAAAGAAGTGGAAGAATTTATTCAACAACTAAGAAGAGGAACAGCGAAACCGATGGTGAAAGACTGATGTAAATAAGATATTTAAGGACATAGTAAAGTTTTATTTTTTTGTGTGGTGGTCATCTCCCTTCTTTCTAATAAGTTTGCTAGTTTGCATTTTTTGTACTGAAGGACCATGTTAAATCCCATTTCATGGATAACTCTGTTTCATTTGTCTTGATTCAAACCTATACATGCTACCATTCCCAGTGATTGCATCCTTTCTCTCCAAGCAATACAAGATAAGCTATCATAAATAACATTAACTTGGAGGTTACTGAGCTCAGATATTAACTATGAATTCCATGTAGCATTCAGAAATTAAAGATACTCCAGATCAATCTTGCATATTCATAAAAATTGCAAAGGCTTCCTACCTTGAGCACATTTTCAATCTGGCTTGTTAGGACAGTGTAGTCCATGTGGGGTAAAAATGAAGCAATATTGGAATGTTTTTCTCAACTAGATAACATTGCAATTCTCTAGACACAGGTAAAGGCATATGCCAATTACTTCACTGTTGGTTTTGTAGTGTAGTGGCAGCCACTTTTCCAAAATATTTTAGTCAAGGTCAAACATAGTTCAAGTATTTGGATGATTCACAAAGCAGAGTATGGATAATGAAATCTTATTACCAGTAGTAACACTTTAGTCACAATTTAGCTCCTGTAAATGTAATTTCTTTATTAGGTATCTGTTAATAAACTCACTTTCAAGGCAAATAATGTTGATTTTGTAAATGCCTCTGGAAACATTATAAAGTGAGTTAATATTTCAATGCTTACCATTAAAATTAGTACTGTATGTTGAACAGCCTTGCAAAGCATTCCATGGCAGCTCCTAGTTGAACATGTCTTTGTTCCTTCTTTCCCACTGCTTCCACATGAGACAATGATTACTTCCTTCAATTTAGTATTCTCTTGTTTTTGCTCATGACATGGTCTCCTCTCACTGGACCAGACTGAGGGATCACATTGTAGAAGAGACTTTTAGTCATTTATTGTATTAGCTACCTATAACTTTCATTTTCTACTCTGCTGGTTTACTGTGCCATTCTAATGAAGCTCAATCTAAATTCAAAGGAGAGCTTCTCATTTTTTTCATCAGAAACAACTGACTCTAGATTGAGTTCAGAATTTTCAGTCATCATTCTGCTACTTGAGGGTGCATGTCACCTTGAGCTATCTTGTGCCTCTTTTATTTGCCACATTACAATTGCCTTTGCGGGGGTGGGGGGGGGGGGGCATGGCAAGATGGTATAGAAGGAAGACATGTGTTCCACCTCTCCCCAGCTGGATCATTAAATACCCAGTTTTTTAATAGTTTAAAAGTGATTAAAAATAAGATTTACAATTATTAAAATACAGTGCTTTATGATGGCATCTACTGTGAAAAAGCCTAAACCTCAGCTTCAGAAAAAATTACCGTATAAAAGTGCAGAAGAATTGAGGCCTACCTTTACTGCTGAATCCACGGAGTCGTCATTGGGAATCTCCAAGCCTCAGAGGACTCCAACCCGTTCGATTTTGACTCCGGTGCCAATCCTGCATTCGCAAGATGGCGCCGGCACAACAGTGAATTTGGCCGTTGCTGTCCTGCATCCACGTGAAAAAGTCATGCGCGCGGGTGGCATGGCCGACAAGGGGACCCGCGACCTTGCTGGGCGGCCCAGTGGCGCACAGAGTAGCGTCAGAAGATGCCTCTGCACGTCCAACGGCTTCGCCTGGCCTGCGTGTAGCATCGCGGGCCCAGGAGTTATTGGAGAAAATCAGCGCTGTGGGGGAGCCTGAGCGTCGGCATCCCGAAGAGATCGGGGTACCGGTGGCAGGTGCCCAGACCCGCAACCGTTCAGTTAAGGGAACTGTGCTGACTGAAGAAGAAGAATTTACCTTTTTGGAGGAGCTTGCTGTTACAGAGAGTGAATCCCAAAAAGTGGAACTGGAATCTGGACTGGATTCAGTGTTTACTGTTTTGGAAGGGATTGCTGGTCAAATACAGCAAATGCATAGCATGTCAAAACAAATATCAACTCAAATGACTCAACGATTTATGGAGATGAAAATAAAAATGAACACTTTGTGTGATGAGATGTCAACTGTGAAACAAGAAATGACTAGTTAAGTGATATTAATAAATGTATACAATCAGTAGATACTGTGCAAGATAATTTTAAGAAAAATGAAACAGCTTTCTCTGAGTGTCAAACTCAGACAAAAAATAGAAAAAGTGCAAGGTTCTTTTGTAGATTGGGGGATTCAGAAAAGAGATTTAATGAAGAAGATTGATTCATTGGAAAATCGAAGTCAGAGGAATAATGTGAAAATAGTTGGTCTCCCAGAGGATATGGAAGATGCTGATCCTATAAAAAATTTTAAGCACTGAATCCCAGGGGTGCTGGGTAAGGAATCTTTTCCTGAAGGTTTGGAATTGGACAGAGCTCATAAGGCTTTGAGAAGGAGACCACTAACAGGACAAACACAAGAGTGGTTTTGATTTGTTGTTTAAAATATCAAGATCGTGAAATTGTTCTACGTATGGCAGTACAGAATGCAAGACAGAATCGATCCACATTGATGGTGCAACATAATATGGTGTTATTTTATTTGAGTCAGGAGGTTATTAGAAGATGATGAGAATTTAATACAGCTAAAGATGTCTTGTGGCAAAAAGGCTATAAGTTTGCTTTTTTGTTATCCTGCAATTTTGAAGGTTTTCTATGGCAATTTTTAATCTCAATTTTTTGAGAATGATCATGATGCTTTGGATTTTGCTAATTCCTTGCCGGAATTGCAAAGAAATGGATCTCCTCCTCAATTATCTCCTAAGAGGAGAGTGAATGGAAGTGGAAATGGACATGGGAATGGAAAATATGGAAAGAATGGAAGGAAAGAAGAGTTGACACAGAGTCTTATTGATGTTGAAGATCCGGAGCAAGCAACGGGCTTAGAATCATTGGGGTGAATATGTGGACTATATTTGAATGTGTTTGATTAAATAATCAGTAAGTATCTGGCTGGTGGGGGTGGAAGTATCTGGCTGGTGGGGTTGGATGATGCTGGAAACTTTGACAGTCATCTGCCACTAGTGGGTATACCACACCCAGTATTTTAGAGTATTACTACCTTTGGGTGTTTTTTTTTGTATAATCTTTTTTTTTACATTTGATTGTTTTGTTGTTGTTTTGTCATTTTTATATTTGTCTTGAGGGAGTTTTTCTTTCTTGAAAGTATTGTAGAGGGGAGCATTATTTTATAGTGTATATTTACATTCATTAGTAGTTCAAAGAAATGTCTCAATTGAATTTTGCAACTTTTAATGTTCAGGGGTAAATAATCCAATCAAGAGAAAGAGAATATTGGCTTATATAAAAAAATTAAAATTGATAATGCTTTTTTTCAAGAAACACATTTGACTGAGAAAGAACATTTGAAATTGAAAAGGGATTGGGTTGGCCATGTTTTTGCATCTTCTTTTAATTCTAAGGTGAGGGGAGTAGCGATTTTGGTCCATAAAAATTTACCTTTTGAATTGGAATCCTCAGAAGGGTATGCTGGTAGGGCGTTAAGAATGAATTGTAAATTTTTTGATGAATCGTGGATTTGTTGAATCTTTATGCCCCTAATATAGATGATGAGTGATTTATCTCAGAAGCTTTTTTTATAGTTAACTCAAGCTAATGAAATTTTTTTAATTGGTGGTGATTTTAATTGTGTTCTCAACCCTTTATTGGATAGAAACCCAAAGAGTATAAGGAAATCAAAGATGGCAACACAAATTAATGCATTAATGAAAGATTTAAATTTGGTGGCTATTTGGAGAAAAGTTAACCCTACAGAGAAGGATTTTTCTTTTTATTCTTCGAGACATGATTCATTTTCTATAATTGACTTATTTTTGGTATTAGCGCATTTACAAGGTAGAGTATTACGAGCTGAATATAAAAGTTAAGTTATATCAGAACATTCATTATTACTTTTTTCCTGTGAAAGTTCGCAGGTAATGTGTCCATCGTTTCGATGGAGGTTTAATGCAATGTTATTGAAAAAAACAGAATTTGTTATTTTTGTTAAAGAGTTGATTTCTTTGTTTTTGTCTGAAAATGTTAAGTCTGTGGATAGTCATTTTGTAATATGGGATGCTTTAAAGGCTTATTTGAGAAGGCAGATCATTAATTATTCTACAAAAGTTAAGAAACAATATATGGCAGAAAGTTTAGAGTTAGAAAATAAGATTGCTGAGTTAAAGAAGGATTTTCAGAAGGGGGTAACAGAAGATTTAAAAAATTGCATTGGAGTGGTTGAAGTTGTATTATAATACTTTACAAACTTATCAGTTTGAGCGCTTAATTAATCAATCTAAACAACGCTATTATGAGTTGGGGGGAAAGGGCTCATAAAGTACTTGCTTCGCAATTGTAGACTGAACAGACATCTCAGATTATTAATGCCATTAAAAAGAATTGAATAATAACATAAGCCTCAGGAAACTAATGACCAATTTTACTCATTTTATCAAAAATTATATACTTCTGAGGGGAAACTGGATAATGGGTTTATTGATTCTTATTTATCTAAATTAAAGTTGTTGGTATTAGATGGAATTGATTCCAGGAATTGGAGTCTCCTTTTACGGATTTTGAAATTAAGGAAGCTATTCAGGAAATGCCAAATGGAAAGTCCCCAGGGGTCGATGGATTTTCTGTGGAATTTTATAAAAATATTTTATGATGATTTATGTAATGAATTTGAAGAGGAGCTGAATCAAGTTACTGAAGATCAGAAGCTACCAGAATACTGTTCGAGTGCTTTAATAACTGTTATTCTGAAAAAAGATAGAGATCCATTGAAAGTGTCTTCGTATAGACCTATTTCTTTATTAAATGTGGATTATAAAATTATAGCAAAAGTATTAGCTAATAGACTCACTAAATATTTACCTAAATTGGTACATATCGACCAAACAGGTTTTATTAAAAATAGAAATGCATCAGACAATATACTTCAATTAATTACTTTGATCAATGCACATTGAAAGCAACCTAACCATCCTATGGTGGTTACATTAGATGCAGAAAAAGCTTTTGATAGGGTTGAGTGGAATTTTTTATTTAAGGTATTAGAGAAATTTATATTTGGCCCTTTTTTTATTGTTAGGGTTAAGGCTTTATATACGAACCCGATGGCTAGAGTGGTGATGAATGGACAGATTTCTTTACCATTTAAATTGACTCGTTCATCTCGACAGGGCTGCCCATTGTCACCAGCCTTATTTGCATTGGTTACTGAACTGTTGGCTCAAGCTATTAGACAAAATGAAGAAATTAGAGGGATGTATGTTAAGAATGAAGAATATAAAATTAATCTATATGTGGATGACGTATTAGTATATTTAACAGAATGTTCGTTGAAACAATTGCAAGAGTGTTTGTTGAAATTTGGAGAATTATCAGGATATAAAGTTAATTGGGACAAAAGTGAAATTTTACCCATTGAAGTGGGAGATTATTCTGAATTTAAAACAATTACAAAATTAAGATGGACAAGTAAAATTAAATATCTAGGTGTATTTGTGTATCAATCATTATATCCATTAAATGATGTACCTATATTAAGATGGATTAAAGCAGATTTGATTAAGTGGTAAGATCTTCCATTAACTTTAATTGGTCGGGTTAATTGTATTAAAATAAATATTTTTTCCATGAATCCAATATTTATTTCAGTCACTACCTTGTTTACTTTCTAAGGGTTGTTTTCAGGATTTGAATAAAGCAGTGAGAGAGTTTTTATGGAAAGGTAAAATAGCTCGAACGGGGTTGCATAGACTTATATGGAAATATGCACTGGGTGAATTACAACTACCACATTTTCAAAATTATTATGAAGCGGCCTAGTTGAAGTTCATAAGTAGATTGATGGATTTAGATCAGCCTCCTAGCTGGGCTAAAGTGGAGATGGCATGTATTCCTAGGGTTGAAATACATTAATTTATATTTCATTGGGATCTGAATTTGTTATAGCAGTATGATATGCTGATATTGAAACATTTTATTAAAGATTTGGCTAAAAAAAAATAGGATGTTAGGGTCTAAAAATAAATTATTTATTTTAACCCCATTGTATAATAATCAGCTTATTCCCTTTTCAATGTTTAACAATCATTTAAAGATTTGGGATTCTAAAGGTATAAAGACAATACAAGATTGTTTTGTAGAGGGGCAATTTCTTTCTTTTAATCAATTGTAAGATTTGATATTTCTGTCAATTCCTTCTTTGCATATTATCAACTTAGAGCTTTGATAAAAGATAACTATAGTAAAGAGATGATTTTACCTACTTTGTCCAGATTTGAATCTTTGATTTCTTCTATTCCAAAAAAGGACTATATTTCAGTTATGTATAATTTGTTACAAGATAGTATCAAAAAGCCAGACTGGGAAAAATCTAAACTTAAATGGGAGAGTAATTTAGTATTTATTTTTCCTGAAGAAGATTGGGCAAGTATGTGTCAAGACAATTGTAATTAAATTGACTGATGTGTGTTATAAATGGTTAATTATAATTTTTTACATCAATTGTATTTGACCCTGGAAAAGTTTTAAAATTATGGATTTAGTCATTTGGATTTTTGTTTTAGATGTGGTTCATGTATTGGAACTTTTTTACATGTTGTATGAAATTGTATTAAAGTTCAATCATTTTGGCAAGGTATTAAAATAGTTTTTGGAGAAATTATATAATTTTATACTACTGTTAGATCCAACTATTTTCTTGTTGGGAAATTTAAATTCATTAAGAGGACTGGGATTGGATAAAATTCAAATTGCCTTTGTATGTTTGGTATTATCCGTAGCGCGTAAATGTGTTGCAATTACCTGGAAGGATGATACTGAGATTAATATAGCTCGTTACCATAATGAATTGAAGCTATGTGTTGTTATGGAAAAAATTACCTATATTTTACATGATAATTATTCTTTCTTTGTTAGTAAGTGGTATCCGTATTTGAATTATATGCATTTAGATACATTTTGAAATGTTATTAACATTTATAGTAGTTTTTTATATATATATATAACTTATATAAATTTTTTGGCTCCCCTTAAGGGAGTTGGCTGGAGGGGTGTTAATGTAAAATTTTCTTTGATTATTTCTATACTGAATTCTACGTTTTTGTTATCTTTTCAATAAAGTTTGCAAAAAAAAACAATTGCCTTTGCTTTGAAGAATTATCCCTTGGTCATTTAAGCTCCCCTATCTTGTGCCATAACCCTTGTATATTGTCTTCCTCTCCAGCTTTCATTGCCCCTGTATGTCTTGAGCCTGCTACGTATTGAAATGGTGGGGTCATTGGTTGGTGGGAATTTGTTCAGTTATTCTCCATAGATGCTCCTCCCACTAATTTCCAGCATTCTCCTTCTGTATTTAAGAGTTTGTATTTTCCAGGTTGACTTACATGGCTAAGTTATTAAAAATTGATTCTGGCTTTAACAGAACAGATTTAACAGGTTGGCCCTGCCAATCAAAATACCAAGAAAAACATTTGTATCATGAGACTTTCCAATGTGCCAAAAAAATATTAATTACAGAGCTATTTGGAAATGATTTCCAAATCTCACAGGAAAACAATTGCACACTTTCTAAATATTTAAAATTCCCTCTCTTCAGTGAAAAATACATTGACCAGACTTGTTGCTGGTGGTTCATGACTTTAAAATCAAAGGATTTATAATAAAGTTGAGTCTGCAAAATAAACGCATAGCTGTGTTTTTTTTAAATAGACCCTTAGCAGATTAATTTATACACCTGTTATCATAACAGGATTCTGAAAAAAAATGCACAATTAATCAAGGTATAGTTTTCAACAGCAATTTTAAAAAATCCTATAAAAATGCACTCAGTGCATATTCATATTCTATTTGTATACAGCATTATCTTTATTTCTAAAACTAGGTTAGATTTCTTACAAATAGTTCAGAGGAAATTTATTTCAATGATTATTCATTTATCTAACAATATCATAAACAGTATGGCAGTGATTGGGAGTGACATGAAATACTGGGAAGAATACACAATGTATGGTTATATTATAAATTCATTCAAAAAGAAGACCACAAATAGAATCAACGCACAATAAGGCACATTAATAGAATGGTGTGCATTAAGCCAAAACAATTTATGCTAATATACAATAAAAGTTCGATTTTCATGCATCCTACTGTTAGCAAAGATAATTAATAAGGTTCAGTGGGTTAGGATAACAGGGAGAGGTTTGAGGCATCATCTGTTGGAGATCAAGATTTTGGTATCGAGGAAGTGCAGCTAACATGCTTCGCTAATTATTTTATAAACCTCTACGGATAGGGTATACTCGCATGAATTAAAACAACTAAGATGACCAGGTCAAATCTGATCATAGCTTAGTAGGATGATCCAACCAGTTACATTCACAGTTTCCAACCATGTATGGTAATTATGCATCAAGGTACTCAGTAAATTCCATTTTATTCAGACTGACAATTTGGTTAAGGGCTAAGCATTTTACTTAAAAGTAACATTATGGAATAGTAACCAGAATCATTGATTTCCTTGCAATGTTGACTATAACAGTCTTCATGTTAAAATAGAGCAATACAAAATCACGTGGAGCTCATTGAAATATTCATTCATATATCTAGTTTCAAAAGTCTCCTTATATTTACACAGATCTAGCTCAGCCTTCTTAGATTCCACTTGTGTCAATTAGAACATGCTCATATATTAGTGTACTTCCTTTAAAACTTGCTGCAAACAAAAAATCACGGTTGTCTGCCAATACAGAAGTAAATGCCCTTGGAGCCTGGATAAAAGCTTCATTAAACTTTACAAATTTTCTTTTGTCTGTGTTCCATTGAAAAATCTGGGTAAACGAGTAGTCATTTCCCAGAAAAGCATATTGCCAGTTATTTATTTGAAGAGGCTGTAATATCATAGATCCTCTGGATGGAAATGTCTGTACTTCCACAAACCTGGAGCCTTCCCATTTCATTACCTTAGAGTCACCAAGGAATCTTGTTAAGCAAATGTATAAGTTATCTTTGACTTTAAAATGTTTGACTGCATGTACATCTTCTGTGTCAGGAATATCAATGCGCCAAATGAATTCTTTTGTCCCTTTGTTCCACTGATAGACAATAGGCCGTTGGGAACTACTTAACAAGATTAAGTGTGGTTTGTTGCCTATTTCCATGTATTCCACATCTATATCTCTGTACCAACGATGCAGTAATTGATGAGAATAAAATCCAATTCCATTCCACTTGTAGATGGTTGTAGTTCCACCCTTTGAACTATCTGCAATAATGAAAAACCATTCTCCCTCTATTTGAAATGATTCAATGTCATTTGGTTTTCTTATTTTTAAAATATCGATATCCTGCATTTTAATAAACTTATTGGCAGAAGTATCTCTTTTATAAATGTGAGAGCCACCAAAGAGCTGGGCAACAACAATAAATAGCTGCACCTCAACGATCAATGGTTTACAGAAAATTGTTGACGTGCCTGTGTAAAGATCCAAAAAGAAATCAAAAACAATGAACAAAGAAACTAATGATTTTTCCCTAATTTAAGTGAGAGGAATTCATACCAGTGATGTTGTCAAAATTCCTAAAGACCATTTCCACATAATCCCATTCAAAGATGCTGCAGTTCCCAGCAACAGGTTGTGCAATCACCACATAAATATCACTCATGTAATTGAAGCTTTCAATTGAAATAGATTGAAATTTCAGGGTCTGATAAGGAGCAAAATCTATAAAAAGAAAAAGCACCATAGATTAATTATAACCGTCAGGATTTGATCACTCATACATGATTGAAGCTCGGATAGAAAATTAGTTTTCCTTCTTTAATTAAATAACTGCTTAAGGAAAGTTATGAGTGGATTGAAGTTTAATTATTAATTAAATGAATTTTTGTAGTGAGTTATGAGTGTTAGGAATGGACAGCAGTCAGGAAGGACATCAAGAACTAGGAGAAGTAACAATGTGCATTAGATAAAGCATATGTAGGTACCATGTACAACCTCATTTCCCACAGATAGTTGAGCAAAAGATTATCTACACTACAGTTCTTCATGAGAAAGAAGTAGGAAAGAATTCTATATGTTAAAAAGATACAAATGATTATTTTTAGAGGCCTGTTTATTCCAAAAATGTTGGGTTCTGTTATGGAAAGCTGGGTTCAAATGGATCCATCTGTACACCCTGCACTAATGTTCAATAGAGATCCATTTCTATCCCCATCATTGTAGATGAGGGGTAGACCTCACTTTGGAGAAGATAAGCAGAGATAAAGCCATGAAGAATCACCTCAATTACTCTTCCCTAATAAATTACACAAAAATCTGATCTTAACCAAAACATATCAGGAACAAGCAAATTAATCTCCTTAGATTGAGATGACAAATAGGCATGTTGAAGAGATTTTTTGTTTTGTTTTTGAGGCTGCCAGTCTAAATGCAGGAATAAAGATGCATAGTTCTTCAAGAATGCTTCAATACTTCAATACATCTGAAATGTTCTGGTTTGGCTTTGCCTATCTGAAACAATATTTAAAGAAATCAAACCATATCGAATCAAACCAGAAGTGTACATTTCCAAAATATTTGTAACCAATTTATACCTTCATCTGGGTTGCAAGATGGAGAAGGACCATCTGGGATTCAAATCCACCACAATGAACTTCTGTCAATCAATTGTATGGCAGCATAGATTATTGCATTGGAGGAATCCACTACCTTGAGCAGCCTGTCTCTCATAAGAAAAGGACTGATAGTGAAGCCATTTGCTGATGAATAGCAGAGGAAAAGTTTCAGTTTTCATTGCAATTTACAACTTTAAAGATGTGGGATAGCACCGACTGGAAATTTTAATTGTAGCTCTACTCCATGTACAAATATATCTGAGAGTCTAAATGAGTCACCTGCAATGACACAGTTAAATTCTTCGAGTGGGAGGCTGCTTATCTTTCTTCCCTTATACTGTAGTGGACTTCCGCAATTGATCTGATCAACTGTTGCAGTGGTGCTCGTCAACCATCCCACAAGCCATTTCAATTTACAACCGCAGTGGAATGAATTGCCGCCAAGTTCCCTGTGAAGAAAAGCAATTTCAATTGGTGACATGATACAAATCTCACGTTACATATTAATGTGTGGTTTTTAAAAAAAAATCAATACTATGTACAGCATTTATTTTACTAATGACTTATTGTTGCTAGTTGTGGTTCAATGGTAATATTTTTGTCTCCATGTCAGGCAATTCTATGTTCTGACAGAATTTGACAGAGCAATGGTTTCTCCAATAATTGCTCAGTTTTTAATCTCCAAACAAGCAAGCCAATTCTAGTGATCTAATTGCTGCTTTGGCTGCCAAACTTCCTAAATTGCTAAAGTCATCATATTTAAAATGCTCTATGTAACTGCATACAAAATATTTTGATATGTCTCAAGGTCAGAAAAGCAATTCATGAATGCATTTCCTTTTTTCTTTCTTCTCTACGAAAAGAAAGTTTGTTTTAGCATGAAGATAATCTATTCAAATAATAATAACTAGCAAATTATTATCATTATAACTCAATTAACTGCTGACTGGCATTTTTTTTTCTCCTTAACAGTTTACAACTATCCTTCAGTACGTCGTGGATATACCTTACTGTGAATTCAGAATATAATCTGATTTAATTCAATGCACTATTGAGGGAGGTATTGTTGGAAGTATCATCTTCTTCTACATGAAACATTTAACCAAGAGTTTATTTCTTACTCAGTTGAATGTTACTTTATAAAGAAGTGTACGGAAATTATTCAGGCTAATTTATTTTTCAGCAGTATTTCCAAAACAGATGATTTGGTTGTTCATATTATGCTGATTGTCAGAACTCAGAAAGTGGGTGGGTTGGATAGGAGTTCATTGGATAGGAAGAATCATGAAAGAAGGAGTATTTGGGTGTAATAATAGAGTGAGAGAGGATTCTGCAGGTTAGATTGTAGGGCATATGATTACAGGGGGTTGAATTCCAGGTTGGAAGACAGAAAGAGACACACACAGAATCAATACAGCATGAAAAGACCCTTTGGTTCAACTTGTCCATTGCCAACCAAGTTGGAATTCTATGCTATTCCAACTTGCCTGCATTTGGTCCATACCCTTCCAAGCCCTTCTTATCCATAGATATATCCATACATCCTTTGAAATTTTACAGTTTCTTCCAGAAGCTGATTCCAGATATAGACCAACTTCTGAGTGCAAGTGTTGCCTCTCAAGACCCTCTAAAATTTCTCCTCTCCTACCTTAGATATATGTCTTTACTTCTCGAACCAAAAACCCTGATGGAAAAAAACTGCAGGCATTCACTTTGACCATGGTCCTCATGAGTCCCCTTCCCCCTTGGGATTGCAGAAGAAAGGATTAGAAAGGATAGAATTGTTGAAAGGGGGGGGAAAAAAAATCACTGGGGCAAAAAAAAGGAGAGGAATCGCACGGGGAAGGACTGTGGGAAAGGATCGGAGGAAGAAAGGATTGCAGGGAATGAATTTCAGAGAGTTTGCATCAGAGGAGAGGATCTCAAGAGAGAGTCGAGGTTCAAAGCACGTTTATTTTGGGGATGCAAATGGGGCAACAGGGTCGAAATGCTAAATTGACCTATACACAAACACAATATTCAAGGGGTAAATATTTCTCTTTTTTCTTTTTTTTCTTTGGCTTGGCTTCGCGGACGAAGATTTATGGAGGGGGTAAAAGTCCACGTCAGCTGCAGGCTCGTTTGTGGCTGACAAGTCCGATGCGGGACAGGCAGACACGGTTGCAGCGGCTGCAGGGGAAAATTGGTTGGTTGGGGTTGGGTGTTGGGTTTTTCCTCCTTTGCCTTTTGTCAGTGAGGTGGGCTCTGCGGTCTTCTTCAAAGGAGGTTGCTGCCCGCCAAACTGTGAGGCGCCAAGATGCACGGATTGAGGCGTTATCAGCCCACTGGCGGTGGTCAATGTGGCAGGCACCAAGAGATTTCTTTAGGCAGTCCTTGTACCTTTTCTTTGGTGCACCTCTGTCACGGTGGCCAGTGGAGAGCTCGCCATATAACACGATCTTGGGAAGGCGATGGTCCTCCATTCTGGAGACGTGACCCATCCAGTGCAGCTGGATCTTCAGCAGCGTGGACTTGATGCTGTCGACCTCTGCCATCTCGAGTACTTCGACGTTAGGGATGAAAGCGCTCCAATGGATGTTGAGGATGGAGCGGAGACAACGCTGGTGGAAGCGTTCTAGGAGCTGTAGGTGATGCCGGTAGAGGACCCATGATTCGGAGCCGAACAGGAGTGTGGGTATGACAACGGCTCTGTATACGCTTATCTTTGTGAGGTTTTTCAGTTGGTTGTTTTTCCAGACTCTTTTGTGTAGTCTTCCAAAGGCGCTATTTGCCTTGGCGAGTCTGTTGTCATCTCATTGTCGATCCTTGCATCTGATGAAATGGTGCAGCCGAGATAGGTAAACTGGTTGACCGTTTTGAGTTTTGTGTGCCCGATGGAGATGTGGGGGGGCTGGTAGTCATGGTGGGGAGCTGGCTGATGGAGGACCTCAGTTTTCTTCAGGCTGACTTCCAGGCCAAACATTTTGGCAGTTTCCGCAAAGCAGGACGTCAAGCGCTGAAGAGCTGGCTCTGAATGGGCAACTAAAGCGGCATCGTCTGCAAAGAGTAGTTCACGGACAAGTTTCTCTTGTGTCTTGGTGTGAGCTTGCAGGCGCCTCAGATTGAAGGGACTGCCATCCGTGCGGTACCGGATGTAAACAGCGTCTTCATTGTTGGGGTCTTTCATGGCTTGGTTCAGCATCATGCTGAAGAAGATTTAAATATAGACTTCGGATAACAAGGGAGAAAACGACAGAAACTGGAGAAAATACTTAATTATACATACAATCAACAGTCAGAATCAAGGTGATACTACGTCCCCACATCTTGACTGGTACGGACATGGCTCTAACTAACTAACCTCAGGACTCAACCCAACCCAGTGCAAAAGGTGATACTTGCGTACCACGAGGGGTCAAAAGAGACAGAACAAAGGGGAACATGGTCCTTTATAGTTCTGCAGCCTGTATTGGGGGTCCAATCACTTGGGGCAGACTGGGCCCCGTTGGCTACTGTGGGCAATGACTCGAAGCCAAGTCCAGGGGTCAGCCTAGGTGATTCACCTGGGCCAACTGGGTGAAAGTCAGGGCTGAATCCAGGCAGGCTGTCTGGACTCCAGCACCTGGTAATTTTGATGGGCCAATCGCAAAGGTCACCTTGATGGCTTGGGGTAAGTCTTGATCTTGATTTGCATGCAATGTGTCCTCAGAATAGGAGCACAGCAGCACCACTATGTGGTGGCCACAGCCTCTCCATTATTGGATCAGAGGAAGAAAGGATTGCAGGGAATGAATTTCAGGGAGTTTGCATCAGAGGAGAGGATCTCAAGGCAGAGTAATGTAAAAATGAGTTTCACAAGGGGGAGAGGATGACAGAGTGAAAATTGTGGAAAGACAGAAAGAGAATCCAGCTGAAAAGACAATTCAGAGTTGTGATGAGTGAATGGATGGGAGCACAGATCAAAAGGGAAGTTGGATGGAGAGATGATAGGAAGGAGACAATCAGGGGTAAATGGAATGGGTGAAAAAGTGGGTGAGGATTAAATATGGGGTCAATAGCTAAAGATATCAACAGTAAGGGAAAGGTCTTGGAGACAGCATTGATGGGAACAATTTCTATCAAAGAAACTGTCTGATAGAACTGGATGCCTTTGACGGGCAGCAGCAACCCAAGGAAGTCAGGTCCTGTAAATAACAAAGAAGCAGGCTTCTTTCCTCTAGTTGAAAGTATTCCTTTTGCAAGAAATACATGCAATTTATTTCCACTGTGAACGTGCTTTACACAAATGTAACTTCCATATTTAATTTCTGAGGCAAGGTGTTGGCTCAAAAAGAATGCAGTCATCTTTTTAATCACTTCTTCTATGTTGGCACAAAATGCTGACCTACACAAAAATTTAGCAGTTGAGATCTCAAGTAAACAGTGTAAACTACTAAAACATAGTATACTTGGCTTTGCAATCAGCATTTAATAGAGTTTCATTCAAGCTTAATGTTGTCAAGCTTCAGGATAAAATATAAAAATGGATAAGAATTGGTAGAAGCTTAGAAAGCTATGGATACTTTTTAAAAGAGCTATATCAGGCAGTGGAGTGATGATGTTGTGCAGTGGTTTTCAAATTGCCCCTTAAACTCACATTCCACCTTAAGCAATCCCTTACTAATCACAGAGCCATAAGTACTCTGAGATTAGTAAAGGATTGCTTAAGGTGGTATGTGAGTGGAAAGAAAAAGGTTTGAAAACCACTGTTTTAATCATGCCTAATTGACTTGTTATGTGTACAGTTTCATAACTTCAAAGGAAATGGGCTGATTACAATTTTTCTCAAGCAAAATATTTTAGCAATAATTGGTCTAGAACAGTGGTTATCACCATTTACCAATCACAGAGCACTTATGACATAGGAATTTCTTAAGGTGGAATGTGAGTTTAGGAAGGCAGTTTGAAAACCATTCACATAAATTTTCAGCTCTACCGCTTCGACATAGGCTCAGGAAACAACATCACATCTATTAATTAAGACATTTCACAACTATCCAGGCTTAAAGTCTTCAAACAATTTCAGATCTTCATTGAATTAGTCCTATTTCATTTGCTCTTTTGCCTTGCTCTATACCCTTTTAGTCATTTAACCTATCAAACCAAGTCGCATTTATTTGTCGTTCATACCATAACCATTGCAGTGTACAGCGAAAACAAGATAGCATTTTTCTGAACCGTGAATGTGGTGATTTACATGGCTAAATTATCTCTTCCTCAATCCTATTGCAAAATTTCCCTTTTCTTCTTTTCTCTTATTCCTCTTTTCTCTGCATCTTAGAACTGTTTCCAGTTCTGTTGAAAAGTCATTGACCAGCCTGAAACTTTAATCATGATTTATCTGTCTATATACAACTTCTGCATTGCTATGTATTTAGAGCATTTCCTGTTGTTAAAGCTCTGACCACAATAGGCATTTTAACAGGCCATTTCACAACAGCCACCAATCTAGTGACGGAAAGCTGAACGAGCAGAATGTAATGGCAATAATGTAGTTTAGGCCGTTGATCTTTAGCAAAAGTACATACTGTTGGTGCAGGCATTGACTAATACAATGTTAGCTCAGCTACATTGAGCACTGGGCAGCATTCTTAGCAAGTACTGCGTGAAGTATTGGGAATACACAAGGGTCAGCAGATGGGATTTCCTGATCCCTAGACTTTAGAGAGCAAATGTTTACTTTTAGTCATGAGTTGTTTGAGTTAAGTGGTAAGAAGCCATCTCATTTTAAATGATACTACACTCCTCCCATATTTGTCCTTTCGTAAATGGAACTATTCTATTATGAGATGTGCATGTGTTGACCTAGCTAGTAGTCCAGAAAGGTTCAAGGACAATGAAAACATATCTGCTTTAAGCTGTTCGTACAATCATCGAAAGTAACTTTGAAGATAAGACAAGATATGCATTGATTAAGAGGTAGACAGGCAGTGTCATGGATTCATTTCTTGCTACTGATCTATTTCCTCAGAAATGTTCATTTCAAGCACTAAATTAATCAATACTTTTGAATAAATGATTAATTAAATAGAATTTAATGGCTCCTGGTTAAAGGTCTCTACTGCCAGTGATTAAAGGGGTCAATAGCAGAAATTGTTGAGAGCAGATTGCCACAACCTGGCAATCACATGATTCCTCCAATAAATCAAAGAACCTGAACTTTTTTATTTCAATGTTCTGACAGCTTCCTGTGCTGGTTATGTCAAAGAAATCATAAACAAATGGGGCCATTATAACCAAAGATATGAGAAACTCTGGATAGGAAACACTGTACTTTGCACCTACTTGAAGCAGGTCTACATGATTTGTCAGGAGTCTATAAATTATTGATAACTATTGAAATTATTCACTGATACACAATTTAAATCAATGTGACACTTGTTTATTTCAGAATTTTTAGGAATGAAATGATAAAGAAAACTTGTAAAATTCAAATTGATGATTGAAAATTAATCATCCTGGTGTGTCTAATTGAAAGAAAATCAGATCAAAATATTCTAAGAAACAACCATTGTCAGTTATACCTGGAACAATCTGACTTGGGACTTCAACAAAATAAGTCCTATTATTAAAATTCTATTCTTTTCTAAATCGACAGCCACTCCCTTGCAGTATTGATTTTGCCAGACCCTTCCAACCAACCTGGGACACTGTTTCTCCCCAGTCCTACTGTATAATCATTGACATTAGACTGAACCTCAGATGCTTCTGGCCCCAATTCCCAAATTACCAATTCCCTGATTTCTCTTAACACTCTTCCTCATCCGTGACTCATGCAGCTGAGCATCCACATCTTTGACATTCACAAATATTCTGGAAATATTATGTTAAGTATTTGCAATTTACAAAAATCCCAATAGTTAATTTGTGATTTTTTTTCTCCTATTGGAGAATACGATGATTTGAGATTTTATATAAAGATATTATTGGTCTTTAGTAATATTAGAAGATATGTTAAAGTTGAGGTTTGCTTCTTTTAATGTTCGAGGTTGAAACAGTTCGATGAAGCGTAAAGATGAGGGACAGCTATGGTATTGATAAGAATTCTTTGTTTCTTTATTTTTAAATTTGATCTTTGGTAAAATGTGTGTTTGGTAGCGATATGATTTTACCTGAAATGACTAAATTTGAGACTTTTCTTATGAAGGTACCAGAGAAGGGTTATATTTCATTCATGTATTAAACATTATAGGATGGTATGGATAAAAAGGGTTGGGATAAATCAAAATCTGTATAAGATTAAAATACCTTTAGATCTGATAGTATTTTTATTGGGCAGTTTGAAACCTCTGAAAGGTTTGGGATTAGATAAATTTCAACTTGCTTTTGTATATTTAGCATTATTTGTAGTGAAAAAATGTATTGTTAGTACATGGAAAGATACAAATATGATTGATATTAATAGATGGCATAATGAGATGACATACTGTTTAATAATGGAAAAAATTACGTATGTTTCGCGTGATAACTATAGCTTTTTTATTAGTAAGTGGTTGTTATATTCAGAATATTTACATTTTGATTTATGTTGATTAGATTTTAATATGTATGTTTAATTTTTCCTTAATTTTTTTTTCCTTTCTTTATGACTCTCCTTAGGAGAGCTGCCTGAAGGGGGGAGGTTTTTTTTTCGTTTTTTCTTTTTTTTTCTATAAAATATAACGTTCATGTTTTTGGTTTATTGTTGTATATGTAATTTACTATCTGTATTTTGAATGAATAAATAAAGTTTAAAAAAAATATATCCCAATTGTACACAGGAAGTCCATTTTACCACTGGAACATATGTAGGAACATTCTCGACTTGGCAGTTTGATCCTGATCAACTTCAGGATTTCTGAATTCACAAATACACTTGTACAGAAATTCTGAACTTCCTTCATGTTTCAAATGTAAATGCAGGGATATCCACACACAACTGCTCGTCTATTCTGCAAAATAATCATGTGATCTTACAGCACTAAAACAAGATACATTTCAGGAGTTCTTACACATTGGTTAATGCATCTAGATCTTTGAACAAGTCTTTAGGAAGTGTTTGAAGATTATTATTCGCCAAACTTCTGTTGAAAGCAAAAACAAATAGAAGACAAATATCAGTAAGATAAAATTCTTGAACTATTAAGTCTTAAGTCATTCATTAAGACCATTTGTAGGAATATATATTATGTACTTAATATTGTATTATTCTGTGCAGATAAATTGCGCATAATTAAATGAGATTGATCATAATGGCTGTCTGAATCTGGAGATCAAGCAATTGAAATAAAAGCTTATCTCAGAAAGAATGGAGAAATACATTTAAAGAAGATATGATTATCCAGTTGATGTCACAAGGGGGAACTACTGGTACATGTGTATGATAAACAATGTGAACTGATGTATAAAAGATTGTTGATTTTTGAGTAAGAGATCTGATTTCAATATTGAGCTATCTATTCTTGTCTATTAAACACAGGGATGACTCCAATGTACTAGTAGTTCATTTAGGATGCAGCAGTGGGAAAATAATGAATATCATCTTAACTGTAAGGATGGTTTAACCTAAAATTTAGCCTCAAGAAGGAAACTGTTAGTGTTTAGCTGAGATTAATTTTAAAATGTCAAAATGATATTGATTTTCAATGCTAATTTATTTATATCAAGCATATCTCCATTCAAATTGTCCTCATTTGCACTCAAGGTCTAACAAAATATTTACTATGAAAATATAATTAATGTACAGAAATTAAAATTTTGGTGCATAAAAATTGAAAATGGAATTGAATTTGCCAAGTTCTGAAAGAATGTATCAGAATATAAAATCCTCATTTGATGTCAATGAATTAGATTGAGCAACCATCAGGAAAAGGTTTGTTATGAATTTAACCCCAAAATATCAGCTACCTCCCAGTAAACCTACAACCTAGTATGTAGTTCTAACAGTAATTGTGAATCATAAAGCTTCACATGCTAACAACCTGAAATAAAACCAGAAACACTGGAAATACTCAACATGTGGAAAGAGAAATAGAGTTCATGTTTAATCAGAACTGGTACTAGTGATGGTTCTTCAATCTAAAATGTTAGCTCTTTTCCTCCTTTTGCAGATGCTCCATGACCTGCCGGGTGTTCTGAGTATTATCTGTTTTTATCTCCACATTATGTGCCCTGCTCTTTGAGCTAACTTGGTCTAATATTGAACTAAATTATAGTAACTTTTACAATGCAGATCTCTCTCAGTAACACATGAACCCAGTAACCCATGAAAGCATCATTTCAGATAGTGGGTTCAAATCCTAGATCGAGATGTGATCAGGAGATCTGATTGGAAAGCAATTGCTGACTCAAGCTGGTGAGAAGTAAATTTGGAAATGGGAAATAGAATTAATGGCATGGAGACTGGCCTTTTTCTATACCATTGGAAAATGTAAGAAATATTTTGTTCATTTTGATTCCAGAAGGCACTAAATGGACAGCAACTAGAAATAGAATATAGGATTGCTCATCAGATGGCCCTCTGGATTAGTAAGTGACTACAGTTTTGGAGATAGATAGTTGTTGTATCAGGTCAGAAGCTCCATGGTTAAGATAGTGACCTGGGCTCGAAACACCGTGTCTGTGCGGGTTTCCCGAGGTGCTCCAGTTTCCTCCCATCCTTCCATACATAGGGGGTTGTAGGCTAATTGGGGTATTAAGGCAGCATGGGCTTGTAGGCCAGAAGAGCTGTATGTTCAAATTAAATTAAAATTAAAATGACCTTTCATAAAGATTAGGATTATACCATTAATTAAATCATTCAGAAATTTGCAAATAATACACAGGTATAATTTAGTCATTTGTACAATGATTAAGGGGAAATCAGCCTATGTTTAGCAAATGTATTTCTTTGTAGATAAATACACAGTTTCCCAATAAATGTGGGAAAATCAGAGGACTGGAAATGAAACAATATCCATAAAAGCAAAAGATTAGGTGCTATTGGTCACAAAACCAACAATACGCTCTTCCTGAAAATATGCCCTTCATATGTCTCGTGTTCAAGAAAGCCCCATAAAAGATACTTGGGCAAATCTTGCTGGTTGGATTCAGTGGTTCTTGCTGGAACAGCCAATATTTAACTATTTTAACCTCAGTAAGTCACAGACTTCAATGCATGCAGTGTCGAAAACCTAAGTCTGAGACTTATTGACTGATAGGTAAAGAAAATACATTCTGCAATTATACACTACAAAGGTGTGACTTTATGTAACTTCTTAAATACATGAATCTTTACCGATTTCATTCAAGATTCAATTTATTGTCGTGTAATGAAAACAGTGTCATATTACACAAAATTGCTTTTGTCTGCTTACAGCAGACAGATTTGCCATCGGCAGAAATTGCCTGAAGCGCCTATGATTCTATGCCAATAGATAAGGAGGAAAAGGAGAAGATTTTTAATTATTCTATTTCAATTTATATTTTTAATTATGTATATATTGTAGCGGCCTGCTAACTGGGATGCAACCCAGTACAGAAAATGGTCGTTGAATGCGGCAACCGCGCAGATCCCACAGGGGCCAATGACCTTCATCCCAGGTGACCAACCCCATGGCAGGAAACAGCAAGCAATGGCGGGAACACCACCCGGTCAGTGATAGGCACTGTCACGACATCACTTCTGACGTCAGCAGCGAGGAATGAATATAAGCAGAGCTGCCAGTGCAATAACTCAGTCTTCGACCGACTCCTCGTGTGTGTGTCTTCTTTCCACACTTCTCAGTAGAGCGCACGTTGTAATATCTTGCATATGTTTTAAATGTTTTAAGATTTTAATGGCTTTTATTTTTTAATTATTTTGTTTCAATGTTATGTTTTTCTAATGTTTCAGAAACTTGGTTCCTTGCAGCTTTATTTGGAAGGAAAACTCCCCTAGCCTTGACATTTGCAAAGCTTGAGGAACAATCTAGAGAAAGGCTTTCTCCATTTTGCCACATGAAGGCCCATTGCAGTCTACAGTTTGCTTTTGAAGAATTATTTCTTGTAACAGAGGGCAGCTGTCTCAGGGCTCAGGCAACTGATGGTGTCCAGCACAATCTGGCCATATGAAATAGGATAAAGAGCCAGAGATCCCTTTTTCCCAATCTCAATGACATTAGGAACAACAAATTAATCAATGTGGGTAAACCATTTCACACTTAAATCTAGTTAATATGCATTTAAGAAATTAATTTCAAGATTATATATCACAATATAATTGAGCAAAAGCAAGTTAATTAGCAAAAACAGAAACATTGTGCATAATTAAATAATAAACAAAGGAGTAAATTTAACCCTAATAACTACAATGCTTTTGTATTTAATTTTAAATTCTGAAAACATCATTAATGTTTTACTGATTAAATAAAGTGAAGTACTTACAAATGAGTAAGGGTCTGAAGCCCTCTGAGAGCATGTCTTGAAATGGATTGGATGTTATTATTCTCAATAAAACTAGAGGAAAAATGCATTATTACAAATTATTTACATTGATTATTAAAATTATTTTATGTTCTTTCTTACAGGAAGATTTTGTATGTACTTACAGATATTCAAGTTGATCAAGTCCCTTGAATGCATCATCGGCAATCAAATGAAATGTGTTTGAAGTGAACAAACTGTCAAAAAAACAATGAAAGTTTACAAAGCCACACAAAACTTAAAGCTCAATACAATTCACAATTTACAAAACTGCTACTTCAAAACAACATAAATCAATTTAAAGTTGATGACAAAGTTCATCTGATGAAACATGGCAGTATATTAGTTTTTCAAGATGAATGCACCTATATGGTAACAAACCAAATGTGTTGTTCCTCAAGTTTCCTTGTCAACATATTCCACCTGGATAGCCTAAAAGCATGATCATTGATCTTTCGAATTTTGGGTCACTCCCACCTCTATCTGGTTCAACATTCTCCAACTCTTAATTAACAACTCCAGTTCTTACTTTCCTCTCCAAACTCCATCCCCCCCCCACCCCACCTCTACCTGCCTCTCCACCTCTTCCACCTTCTGTCCAAAACCATATTGCTTTCATTATTCTTCAATTTTTATAAACAAAACAAAATAAAGTTTGCAGATGATACAAGATAAAGCAAAGTGGAACTGTGTAAAGAATTGGTAAAGGCCAGCATTAAAATACAAAAGATGGTAGCAGAAGCAAAGGATACAAAGTTCAATAAAATGTAATGTCTTGAAGCAAATTAGGATTGTGCAGAAAATAGATGCAACCCTTATTTTTTTCCACATTTGACTCACCACTGACTATTGACTATAAGTGTTTTACCACCCAGAAAGAGATTTATGGCATTAGCCGTGTGCCCAACTTTGGCACTAGTTTACGCCAACTTGGATATTTTAAACTTCATTTGTACCTCTTGAAGGAGAGCTGCACTAGATGGTGGAAATCATTCTGGAAACTATTCCAAGTTGGTAAAACTCAAAAGTGCAGTAGTAGGAGACCACATTGAAAATATATGGCAAGTTCAAGATGCAAGGACTTGAATGCAATATACAAAAATTCAATGAATTTAAATTGGCCAAGGGGTCAAAGCCCTCCAATATCATAGCTACCAACTGTTTCATAAGTAGGGTGGCCATTCCAAAGGAGGACAAGGTCATTGGTTACTATATATTTATATATCTACATACCATAACAGTAGATAGAGAAAGAGAGATACATAGACATATATAAATACAGTAACCTATGACCATGACCTCCTTTGGAATGGCCACCCTATTAAGTCATAAACTACTTCATGCAGTACAACATATATATCGACATTATCCATCTTCCAACAATTACTATCAGAGATATACCTGCTGCTCCATATTATTTTGCAAATTTCATACTTGTACCTCATAGCTTGCTTTTTTTCGCCTGCCCTGCTACTTTGGTGTGCTGAAATATATGTTGACCAAACACCCCAAGAGCACTTCAGATAGGGTCATCCATAGCAGTATGGTACCAGACAAAACTCAGCCCAACTCAAATATCTGAAGGACAAAGAATATTGTGGCGGAGGCGTGGGAAGAAGTGGTTTATGTCCTTTCCTTGCCATTGGATAAAGGCGCCTCCTATGTCAAATATTGTGTGCAATAGTTCCTCAAACTAAACTACTCATGAGCAGGCTTCTTTCACAGGACTGATATATCAATAATTCTGAGATTGCAATCCTCTCAGGTAAAAAAAAAACAGGAAAACTTCATATGACTGGGAAAACTATTCTTAATTCTGTCCAAACAGAGCACTTTAATTCTGATCAAAGTTAAAGCTTAAGGTATGATTCAAAACAAATATGGGTAGCCAGAGTAAAAGCAATCAAAATACTGTATTCACTGATAAACATGACTTGTAAAGTTTTTCTGTGAGACAAAGACTTTGGGCCAAGGTCTTGTGGCCCTACACTGCTATTCTTCTACAAGACAGTGCTGCGAAGAACATCTCCAAACATTTCTAACTGGAGGAATGAGACTGAAGATACCATCAACTTTATCCTTCACAGCTATTCTAACTATTTTTAATCCAGCAACATCTAAGAAACTCTGAATGACAGCGATGCAGGTGAAGAGCAGTAAAAGTCTTGATGGCATACAAGATGAAGTAGTGAAAACACAGGGCGAATGGTGATTAACAAGCTCTGTTCATTGCTCTTTTAAGTGGAACACACCAACTTAAAAACTTATCATCATTATGGTTTTTAAAAACTGATAAAGAAACAATTGTACCAGATATCAAGATATCCTCTACATGGTCAGGAAGATTCTTGCTGGAAATGTACTTAACTGACTGCTGTCCAATGCAGAGAAAATACTGTACTACGAGAATCTCAGTGGAGCAGACATCCCAAGACACCAACTGCAGAATTTTCATAGCTTGGCAGATTCAGGAAAAAAAGATCAAGCATCATACCTTAAACATTGCATAGCCTTCATTAATCTGACCAGTTTTTGACTCTATGATTTGTGAGTCTATGAGGAAAATCATGTCAAGATTCATATGACCACTGTTGTAAGATCGCCAGATGATTTTCCCCATTCTTTTATTGTAAGCTCTTTCAATCTAAACCAGCGTTAAACAGGAATACACTCTCCTCCATTTTTCTGACAGTCCTGAAAATAATTATCCAAAATCATCTGCCAATTGCACATTAGACTGACCGCAACAATTTTTAAGCTCTTTTTGTGGTGTGCTAGAATTAATATACAAATAGCCATTCTTCATTTCTCTAAAGCTTACAACAACCTAGCCAAAACTAAGGTTCTCTACCAGCCTGTCTGCAGTCTAACATCAGACGCAGCAAAAAAGACCCAATTAATAGAACTGCCGATATCTAGAACATCTCTTCTAATTGAGGACACTCATGAGGCAGACATAAGGCACTTCTGAAGTAGGGCAATGGCCCAAAACACCTTGCACTCCTGAAGAAGGGCTCAGGCCAAAAATGTCAACTCTTTAACTTCCTATGAATGATGTACGAGCTGCTGATTTTCTCCAGCACTTTTCTGTACTGCAGGCAAGCATAAATATTGAAATTGAGCACAGAATTGCTTGGAAAAGGCTGCCTTGAACAGGTAGTCTTGCAACAATAATGACATCAGATTCCAATACAGACTTTTAGTGGTGGCAATTCCATCTCTTCTGTATGACTGCAATATGTGGTCCACCGGCAGAATTACTGAAAAACCTAGTGCGCATGCAACAAAAATCTCTTTGGAATCTCAACTTTAACTGAGATTCAATGATTTCATAGAGGTCAATAGCTGATGCCCTGGTTATCTAGTAACAAATGAGGGGAACAGGCATTGTTTTCACGATTATTGCCGACCAGAACCATTGTTGTATGCCAAACTCACCAACAAAGGAATGAAACAGAACCCAAAGGAACACTATTAGGAGACCCTCAAGATAAACATCAAGCGATGCAGACTCTAACTGAAATTATTGAACAATTTCATTTTTATAGTAAGTATGAGGTTCATTCAAATTATTTGAATTTGAATTATTGCAACATAAATTAAGTCATTTCAATATTGAACACAAGTTCATTGCAATGGCTATAAAAAGTACTGTATTTCAAACACTGGCATTTATATAGCACTTTTACTATAGGAAAGTGTACAAAGGTGTTTTAATATAGCAAAAATTGAAGTAGAGCTAAAAAGAAAAATATGACAGTGAGGGGGGTAAAAGCTTAACAAGTTTACCAGCCTATGAACAGCTCATAACATCAGGTAATTTTTTTTCAGCCTTGTTTGGAGTTTATGGCATCCAAATAACATTCTACAACTTGACTAACAAGTATTTTGCACCTTTTAATAGCATTAAATTTCCAGTTTACTGTTTATCATTAACCTGTGTTGCAATCTAGGAAAGCTATCAGAATTTAGGGATGAGGTTTTCACCTAATTTTTTACAAATACAGAGAAAATGTAGCCCCCATTTGAATCATTTCTGCCTATTTGTGCTGTACAGCTCGACAGAAACACAGATAACTCATTCTCATTCTCTAAAGACCCTGAGATACATTTCTGAACTACTCCAAAAATTGTGAAATAGAACCAATCTCACAGAAGCTGGAGCGACTTTATATTCACAAAGCTTCTTTCTCGAATTTCACTGAAAGCAGAGTTCATGAATGACCTAAAAACAAAATGAGCTGACATGAATCAAATCAAATTGAGATGCATTGAAACCAGTAAATTTCAACTTTATGGCCATTCATACATTTAAAAGATCTTAAAATAATGTAAGAGTTGACAATTACAATAAAGCTGGCTTTGTCTATCATTTCACATTATTTCAAAGTAAATCTTAACTATTTTGATATGGAAAGTGTTTCAAATTAAATCACCTGGAAAAAAAACAGCTAGGTTTATTCCAAACATAAGCAAATTCTAGCACCAGAAAGTATTATTTTCCAAATATTGTACAAATGTTAAATAAATGTATACAGAGAATAATGTTTCTTACATTTTGGAAATATAATAAAACTACTGCAGTCTGGTGTCATAATACTTACAAATTAACTACTTCCGAGGGAAAGATTGGAGGAACCGATTTTCTGTTGTCACACTGGGCTGTTTCTTCAGTACAAATACAATTTTCAGGACACTTTACTGATCTAGATCTTGCACCTATTTTTGAAAAAAACACACTCAATATCCAGATTAACAAAGTGAATCTTTCTGCAAATTTACTAGCACCTCCCATTATGAATCCATTCAGCACAATGACCGTGACGAATATTCCTGAATGTAAACAATTCTTGGTGCTTTCTGTGTCTTGCTTTCTGGCAACACAACTGTTCCTCAGTATTTTGATCAAACAGCAATGATTGCACAATTTACTGAACACATATTAAACTCAAGAAAACTCATTTGCTGCTGGTTTGGTGCACAATGTATTCCATTCAAACTTCCTCTTTCCTCATAGTTTGAAGACTTTCCAACTACAAATCCTTTCACATAAAAACCAGTTCAATACACATGCAAAAAATAGTCTTTATCTCAGCCAATGTATTTGTCCAGAACCACTCCCAGCTTCTGTGTTAGTCCAAAACTCTGGCATGGATCACAGCAAAATAACAATTAAAAAATTAAAGTCAATTTCAAATCATGGAATATAAAAAGATGAAATTATTCAAAATCCAAATGTGGTGTTTTTGGATCTTCTCGAACAATTTTTAAAAAAATTATTTAAAACAGAATTCTTAACTGTATATTTATTTCTGATCTTTCAGATTTCAGATTTATTGTCAGAGTACACACATGACATCACATACAACCCTGGGATTCTTTTTTCCTGCGGGCGCGGTAGAATTATCACTAATTAGTAGGGCAAAAAATAGACTGCACAGCGTAAAACAAATAAAGAACAGTAAACAAACTGACTATGCAATACAGAAAGAACAAAAAAGAAAATCAATAAAGTTTACAAGTAAGAATCCTTAAATGAATCTCTGAGTTTGTCATTGAGGAGGCCAATGGCGGAAGGGTAGCAACTGTTTCTGAACTGTTTCTGTGAGTCTTGTGGCACTTATAGCTCTTTCTTGATTGCAGCAACGAGGACAGAGTGTGTGCTGGGTGGTAAGGGTCTTTGATGTTTGCTGCTGCTCTCCAACAGCTGTGCTCCCTGTAGATGTGCTCAATAGTAGGAAGTTTTTTGCCTGTGATGTCCTGGGCTGTGCCCACTACTTTTTGGATGGCTTTATGCTCAGGGGTATTGGTGTTTCCGTGATACATCTGGTCAGCACACTTTTAACCACACCTCTGTAGAAATTTGCCAGGGTTTCTGATGCCATGCCAAACCTCCACAAACTCCTGAGGAAGTAGAAGTGCTCACATGCTTTCTTCATGATGCCATTGGTGTGTTGGGTCCAGAAAAAATCCTCCGAGATAGTAACTACCAAGAACTTAAATTTTCTCACCCTCTTCACCTCTGATTCCCCAATGATCACTGGATTGTAAACTTCTGGCTTTTTTTCCTGATGTCAACAATCAGCTCCTTAGTTGTGACATTGAGTGCAAGGTCATTGTTTTTGCATCATTCTGCTAAGTTTTCAATCTCCATCCTAAAGGTTTCATTATTGTCATGTAATATTACATTTAGAGTTTAATATGCAAGGAATTCTTTAATTTTGTCTACCATAAGGAAGATGGAGTCATTTCCCCCCCCCCCCCCCCCCCCCCACTTTGTGAAGCACCCCACAGAAATGAGGCCCCAGCAAGAAACAAACCCATGACCCCTGGTTGACAAGAAGAATGCTCATCCCCTTCCTTTATACAATCCACTACCATGGTATTGTCAGCAAATTTGTAGATGGTGTTGTTGTCAAACTGAGCTACACAGTTGTAGGTGTAAGTGAGTAGAGCAGGGGCCAAAAACACAGCCCTATGGTGCTCTGGTACTGATGAAGATTGTGGAGGAGAAGTTCTTACCAATCTTTGCTGATTGTGGTCTGGATATTAACTTTGCTGAAGTACAGTGAATAAAGTCAGATGTAAACTATGATGCTCAACAGCCATCACACAAAAAAATGCATCTTTTCTCCAATATGAAATTACAACTTAGCAACCAATTCTTGAAAAACATTGTGATCTACTTTAAAAATTATTTTGGGTTCAACTTGCAAAACTTAAATGAAGCCAGTATTAATGAAAGGAATGTTTTACCACCATCATCACCTATGGCCTAGTTTGCTTGGAAATAGATTCTTAAAGTGTAGTCAGTTGTGTGCAATAAACTGCTGGCTTAAACTGAATGCTTAAGCATGTAAGTGAGGCACCTGTAAGATACAATACCTGTAAGAAGCCTTGCTTCTGTAACCCAAAATCTACAAAAGTTAGGTTGGAGCAGGGATTAAAAAAAAGGCCGAAGATTCCAACTCATCATGGCAGCGTGCGAGATCATATAAGAGTTGTCTGGATTACAGAGGTGATAACCAGCACAGGATGTCTATTGTGAGTGATATTCTTACTTGAAAAACAGCAATTTTTCCAAAGACCTGGAAAACACGTTTGAGTATGGTTACATACAAGCGAGGTGTCTATATTCCAGACAAAATTGTTGATAGATTTCAAGTAGAGAAACTGCTTTCTAAAATTCTATATTTCTCTAGGAATCAGTTCTTGGGAGTCTGTGCCAGATTTGGCCAGGCACTGCATTTATGAGTCCATTCATTTAATGGGGCTAAAGGAAAGAATGAAATTCTTGGGCGGCTTGATTCGCATAGCGGTTAATGCAACACTATTATAGCACAAGCAACCCAAGTTCAAATCCAGTGCTGTCTGTAAGGAGTTTGTACATTCTTCCTATGCTTGTGTGGGTTTCCTCTAAGTACTCTGTTTTCCTCTTACTATCCAAAGATAGTAGGTTAATAGGGTGTATTTGGGTGCCACATAGTCTCGTAGGAAGAAAGAGCCTATTACTGCGCTTTATCTCTTAAAATAAACTAAAATTAGTTACATTATGTTTAAATTATTTGTGATTTGTGTAAACCTTTTAATCATTTAATAGTGTTTTGTAATTTTAAACAAGTTACTTTTAAGCTTCGAATGTTTTGGAAAATCAGAGGATTGAAAAACTGACAGCTTTAACAGATGGCAATTGAGGATGTGTGGCTTTATATTTATCAAAGGCTTCCAGAACAGTCCCATGGTTTGCACTGCCATTATTTAAATAGAGAAGTTAACTTCGAGGCAGCAGGACCAACTCTGGAAATACTTGGGCCATCAAATCTTATCATGTTACTGTTTTGCCAACAATAATGTGGAAAGTTCAGTTGCTGGACTGGGCTGCAGCGTGTACCATATATTTCGGCATATAAGTTGACTGACAGATAGGTCGACCCCACTTTTTTAGCCTCATTTTAACAGTTTTATGTTATATCCGGCATATAAGTCGACCCCCATTTTTCGGGCTGTCCAAACCTCTCAGGAACAACCCAAAAAATTTTAAAACACCCCAATCCCAAGTAAAAAAGCTGTAAATTAAGTAAATTTTTAAAAAATATTTTTTTTCCAAAAATTATAGTGACATTTTAAATATACAATATATTAAACTTTTTCTCACAAACACAACAAACAAAAACAAAACAGTCCTCCCTCCCCCTACCCTCCTTCATACATACAAATCTGTTCACCATCAGAGCTTACATATATTTTAACTGTTTTTGTCTATATAATAGTTACTTTTATACCCTTTTTTGTTCCTTTTTATTACTGTGTCTGGGCCCCTATGTGATCCAGGTATGGCTGCCAGACCTTTACAAAAATGTCAGATTTGTTCTTTAAGTTATATGTGATTTTTTTTCCATAGGTATACAGCTGTTCATTTCCACAGTCCATCGTGCTATAAGTAGAGGGAAGTCGGACTTCCAAGCGATTGTGATACATTTTCGTTTTTTTTTATATAAATGAAATTTGATATTTGGTCAATTTGTCACTTATTTCCATGAAATTGCCTAATAGATACATCTCCGGGTTGCCCGTGAAGGCCACTCCTGAAATCCTGGTTAATTTTTCTGTGATTTCTTGCCAAAATGGCCTCACTTTTACACATGACCACATGGCATGTAGAAAAGTTCCTGTCTCAGTCCCACATCTGAAACACATCTCTGAAATTTTGGCTTTTGATCTGTGTAACTTTTGTGGGGTAAGATATCATTGATGTAAGAAATAAAACCGAACCAGTCAATATCTTGCATTTATAATTGATGTCATGTTGTCCTTACACCGATCCGACCAGTTTCTTTCTGAAATCACCACACCCAAGTCCAACTCCCATCTTTTCCTTGACCTCTGCAACCCTGGTTTTGCACACGCTCTGGAGAGTGTAAATTAAGAAAGTTGAAAAATAAAACCTCAGCCATGATGGCTCATGGAGCTGCAGTGGGTGCATCATGCGCCTGGCGTTAGCAGAAACTTCAGCCTACCAGGCAGGGGCGGCGATGGCAACATCAGAGTCCCGGGTAGGACCAGTTTAAGGTGGCATTCAGCGGTGGGAAGGTGTTGGGGAATGGTGGTGCTTCCAGCATCAACTTATACACTGAATCTGGGTTTTTTTTTGTGACTTTGAGGTCTCAAAAGTACATATGGCATACAAGTCGACCACCACCCCCCCTCCCCGCCCCCACCCCATCCCCACTTTTAGAGAATTTTTTTAGGGTTTCACGACTCAACTTTATGCCGCAATATATGGTAATTGTGAGCTGTTAATGTCCAATTGTCCCATATGGGAATTGCATGATTGGATTGTACTCAAAATACAAGGCACTCCCTTTCACAGATGTTCTTTAATTGTGCAAGAAGTTCTGTAAATGTAATTGCACTTAATCCCCTTGGCAGCTTCATAAAATTAAAAATAGGAATAGTTGACATCTTCAGATGATCTTGTAGGAAGAATTTCTTTTAATAATGCTTGATACTTGTTAAAATATACAGAAATATTGCCAAATTATTAGAACTTTTATTTACAAAATCCTTCAAAGAATCCATGTATAAAAATTATCTATTTTCTGTTATCCAAGGAAGTTTTTTGAAGTTTTAAAGTATGTTGCTGTACTTCAAACTTTCCAGGTCTTAGCACACAAGCTAAATATGCAACAGGACAGCTGGCAAGTTAAATAAAGAGAAAGCATAATAATTCTAAGAAACAGCAGAGTGAAGTTTGAAAATGTAACTCAAATTATACAGTGAACAACTAGCTCCATTCCCGCCAGTAGATGCAATGAGTACGACAGCACACAATCATTCTCACATCTTTGTGGGACCATTCTTTCACTCTTCTATCAGTGGTGAATAAGTTTAGCATAAAGGATTCCCTTCGAGTGAAAAAAGAATGATGCAAGTTTTCACCAATGTTTTTCAATAAAATTGACACCGATACAAATAAAATACCGTCATGCACAACATCAGCACAGAATGTCACTAAGTTATTGCAAGAGTAGTAGAATTCATTGTCTTTCCAGATTGTGGTCACTGGAATCACCAATTATGTAAAACTTTATTGGTCTTACTGAAATATATAAATGTAATTTTGACACAACCATGCTGAACTAAGCTGAAGATGGACATTTTCCAGTAGTGGGTTGAAGATACAAGGAATTCAGTGATTTTTGTAACCTCTACTAGAGGATACAGACATTAAAATGTTGTTTGGGTGCCTTTCTAAAAGAGCTAACAGTAAATCACAAAAATCTGTAGACACGGTGGCTGAAGTAAAAACACAAAAGGCTGGAGAAGATCTGCAGGTCAGTGTCCTTTATAGCAAAGGACCAACATTTCCAGCTTGAGCCCTTCTTAAAGTATGAGAAAATGCAGACAAGCAGTTATCCCACACATTATCTACTAGAATTTCTGGCACTTTCTACAGAATCCCACCACCAGACACATTTTTCCTTCTCCTCCTCACTGAGCTTTCCACTGGGACTGCTCCCTCTGCGATTCCCTCATGCACTCATCACACCCCCAGCACCTTCCCCTGTGCCCACAGGAGGTGCAACACTTGCGCCCACACCTTTTCCCTCACCGCGGTCCAGGACCTCCAAACAGGCCTTTCAAGTGAAGCAACACTTCACTTATACATCCAGATGACTTATATACTGCATCTAGTGCACCACTTGTGGTATTCTCTACATCTGGGAGATCACTTCACTCAGCACCTCCTCTCCATTCGCAACCACAGCGATCTCCCAATCATTTCAATTCCAAGTCCCACTCCTGCGCTCACATGTCTGTCCATGGCCTTGTGCACTATCCCACCTAGACCACCCCAGATTGGAGGAACAACTTATTTTCCGCCTGGGCATTCTCCAGCCAGATGGCATTAACTGACTTTACTGCTTTCAATTAAACCTACTCACCTTTTCTTTCCCCTCCCCCTTTTCCTGCCTTTCCAGTTCTTCCACGCACCCAGCTATCACACCTCCTCCTCTCCCTCAACGCTGCTGTCCCCTCCCTCTTTTCTCCACCTATCATCCCCTGCCTTTGCCACCCCCCCTCCCCCCCACTCTTTTATTCAGATGCCTGCCAGCATTTTCTCATACTTTGATGAAGGGCTCTAGCCCAAAACGTCAGTGATGTATCTTTACCGTTGCTACATAAAGGACACTGTCTGACCTGCTGAGCTTCCCCAGCATTTTGCGTTTTTACTACCTCTTCTTCCTGGTAACTCTTAGCCTTTTAGTACAATGGACAACAGACACAATTCTACCATCTTTTGCAAGTAGCTGTATGTGCTTCATTGTTTGGAATAGAAACACTTGTGGCATTATTAGGAAATCAAAATTTATATAAATACCTATTGATTTCATTATGCTCGTATATAATATTGCCATCTCCTGATAATACCACAAGTATGGATATATTCCTGCAATGATTGAACATCCCTAAAATTTCTTCAAATTATCAACTTTTATAGGAAGATCCAATATCAGAAATGGAAATTTTTAAAGCTATTTCCTCTCTTCAATCCGGTATAGCTCCAGGTCTGGATGGTTATACTGTTGGGTTTTTTAAAATATTTTGCTAACATACTAATGCCTCGGTAGTGTAGGGTGTTTAATGATTCTGTATTTCTTGGAACTTTGCCACAGACATTTTATGAAACATCAATTTTGTTAATTCCTCAGAAAGGTAAGGACCCTTTTGTTGATACCTCTGATAGACCAATATTGTTGTTGAATGTTGATTCCAAATTTATTTCTAAGATTTTACCATTTAGATTGGAAAATATTCTTCCTCAGATAATTTTAACGGACGAAACAGAATTTATAAAGAATCGTTATTCACATTTTAATATCTGTACCTTAATATTATTTACTCTCTCCATTGACTAAAATTCTGAAACGCATAGTATCGTTAGTTGCAGAAAAGGCTCTCGATAAAGTGGAATGGATATATCTGTTCAAAATTTTGGAAAGATTTAATTTCGGACTTGGTTTTAATTCATGGATTAATTTGATTTATCATGCTCCTGTTGCTGCAGTAATTACTGATAATCAAAATTCCTCTTTTGTTAATCTGCTTTGAGGAACTAGACAAGATTGTCTATTAAGTCCTTTATTATTTAATCTATGTTGAGTCCGCAAGCATCGAATCCATGCTGCTGAAGACCCAACTGCGCTGGGTGGGTCATGTCTCCAGAATGGAGGACCATCACCTTCCCAAGATCGTGTTCTATGGCGTGCTCTCCACTGGCCACTGAGACAGAGGTGCACCAAAGAAGAGGTACAAGGACTGCTTAAAGAAATTTCTTGGTGGCTGCCACATTGACCATCGCCAGTGGGCTGATATCGCCTCCAACCGTGCATCTTGGCGCCTCACAGTTCGGCGGGCAGCAACCTCCTTTGAAGAAGACCACAGAGCCCATCTCACTGACAAAAGACAAAGGAGGAAAAACCCAACACCCAACCCCAACCAACCAATTTTCCCTTGCAACCGCTGCAACCGTGCCTGCCTGTCCCGCATCGGACTTGTCAGTCACCATCAAGCCTGCAGCAGACGTGGACATATCCCTCCATAAATCTTTGTCCACGAAGCCGAGCCAAAGAAAGAATTTAATCTAGCCTTGGAACCTTTAGCGATAGAACTTCATGTCTCCGGTGATGTTCAGGGTATTAACAGAGGAGAAGTAATTCATAAGGTATCTTTATACGCAGATAATCTTTTAGTATATATTTCATAGCCTGAGAAATATATTCCTTCAATGCTGTCCTTGCTTTCCCAATTCAATATTTTTTCAAAATATAAAATGAATCTACACAAGAGTGAAATATTTCCATTTTTGACCATATACCTTTTAGAATGGTTAAAGAACACTTTACATATCTTGGGATTAAGATCACAAAAAAATTTAAGGAGTTATACAAATTTAATTTTCTCCCTTTCATTGACTATGTGAAACAAACACTTTCTAGATGGTCTCCATTGGCTACAACTTTAACATGTCAAATAAAGGCTATCAAGATGATTATTTTACCCAAATTTTTGTATATATTTTAAGCAGTTTCAGCTTTTAATTCTAAATAATTGTTTTGACAATGCTGACTCTAAACTTTCCACATATATGGAATAATAAGAATGCTAGGTTGAGTAAATTTAATTTGCAGAAATTAAAGAAAGATGGTGGACGGCTTTACTTAATCTTTGATTTTATTATTGGGCAGTTAACATTCAATATATTATTTTCTGGGTATATTATTCTGACAAACCAGAACATCCTCATTGGACAGATTTGAAATTGAAATCTGTACAGAAGTATTCATTAGTTTCCTTAATGGGAGCTGGTCTTCCTTTTACAATTTCTAAGACTAGTTAACATACCTTTAACCCAATTCTTAAAAATTTGGTTTCAAGTTCACAAATATTTTGATTTAATTTATTTTTAGTTTATCCAGTACTATTTACCTTTTGGAAAAGCTAAGGAATTGTCCATTTTTCGGATTTGTTTATAGATGGATGTTTAATGTATTTTAACACAATATCTAACAAATATAATATACCTAAGTCACATTATTTTAGATATTTCCAAATTAGAAGTTTGTTTGAATAAGGTATTACCTAACTTTCCTATATCATATCAACCTGATTTGGTTGATAAGGTTTTAATATTTACAGTAATTTATTAAAATTGCAATTGATCTCTCATGATAAAATTAGAGGAGTTTGGGAATTGAACCTTCAGTCATTTCTCCCAGAGGAATTTTGGGAAAAGATTTTTGGAATAATTAATACCTCTTCATTATGTTCCCGACATGCATTGATTCGGTTTAAAGTGGTACATCAGGTTCATATGTCAAAAAATAAATTGCCCCATATCTTTCCTAATGTTAGTCCTATGTGCAATAGATGTAAATCACAAGTGGCCACACTAACGCATATATTTTGGTCTTGCTGTGTTGGAGAAGCATGGACAGATATTTTGAAGACTTTTGTCAATTATACTGGGTATTAGATTGTAACCTAATCCATTGACTATTTTTGGAATTATTGTTCCAGAGATGGGTCAAGTTCCCACTTCTGCACATCGGCTTGTTGTCTTTACTACACTGTTGGTCAGAAGAGCCATTTTATTTAAATAGAAAGATCCTAATTCACCTACTTTAATGCAATGGTTCCCTCAAGTTAGGTCATGTTTAATTTTTTTAAAAATTAGAAGTTACACTTCTGATACCTCCATTAAGTTTGAAGAGACTTGGTGTTCTTTTATAAACTATTTTCAAATGAGTTCATCTGTATTTTGATGTCACCTTCCAGACTGTTTTGGATTTCTGTTTTATTTTATTGGCAAGGATCAGATAAGTAGTTTGTATTGATCTGTTGTAATGAACTCTCAGTTTAGACTACCTGCCTTTTTTTTTGGTGGGTTAAATGGGGTTTTAACAATATATTTTTTTATTTTTTGAATATTCCATATTGAGGAGAAAGGGATAAAATTGTTCAATATACTATAATGTAATACATTGTATTATGTATTGCAATCTATTGATGTTTCTAATTTTACCATTCAATTCAGTCTTTGATTCTCATTTATTGCAGATGAGGTCATGGATAGCAGGTCGATGTGGTAGTGGTAAAGGGAGTTAAAATGGCTTGCATCCAGGATCTCAAGATGACCATTCAAGTTCAAGTTTATTATCATCATACAATTCTAAAGTACCACTGGACGAAACCGTGATCTTTGGTTCTTGGTGTAAAAACATGCAAACACATATACTGTATAGACATAGTGTACATATTTACAGATGATTTATATGCAGTATGTATATAAAAATAAATATTGTTAAATAATAGTAGATTCTTGGAGGGTTTCTAGAAGCAGTATAAGTGGTTCATCAGTCATTCAGCAGTCTCACTGCCCATGGGAAGAAACTGTTTCTCAGCCTGATGGTTCTGGCTCTGATACTTTGGTATCTCTTTCCTAAAGGGAGTAGTTGGAAAATGCGACGCATGGGGCAGTAGAGAGTTTGCAAACTCTCTTCAGACAATGATCCTGGTAGATCACGTCGATGGGGAGGTGGGGTGGGGAAGAGAAGGGAGACATTCTTATGGTCCTGTGGACAAAGAGTCAGAATACAGGATAGAGATTAAGATTCTGGTCGGGTGGTGCCGGAACAATGATCTTGCTCTCAGTGTCACCAAGACCATGAAACTGTTCATTTTAAGAAGAGGCCGATGGACCTTGCACCTATCTACATTAACAGGAAGGAGATAGAGAGTCTTCATTCCTTTGAGTCAGAAGACCTTTCCTCAAGCCAGCACATTGAGGCAACCACTCTGGCCTCTCATCCATTGCAGACATCTATAAGTGGGCAGCCTCAAGAAGTCAGACAACAGCATAAAGGGTCTCTAATCACTATCATCACAACCGCTTCTCACTACTACCTTTAGGCAGAAAATATGGAAGCCTGAAAACCAGCACCTCTAGGTTCAAGATGTTTCTTTTCAACAGCTATCAGACTCCAGATTCTCCTCTGGTATGCTAATCAGACTGTTCAGACATCACAAAAGGACTTGTGCCCTATTGCATATCTTTTTTGCACTTACTATGAATATTTTTTCTTTTTTATGTATTTATTGTCTCTTTTAATTCTATGACAGGTTTTTACAAGTATCTATCAGCTGCAGCAAGTAAAATTTTGCGAAGATGTACTTTATACAATGTGTATGACAAATGTCATATTTGGCAAAATGGTTACCTAGTCTGAGCTTGGTCTCACCAATGTAGGGGAGATAATATTGAGAGCACTGAATGCAATAGACAAGATTGGAGGAGGTGCATGTCAATCTCTGCCTCATCCAGAAGGATTGCTTAGATCCCTAGATTGTGGCAAGGGAGGAGGTGTTGGAATAAGTGTTGTACCTCCAACAGTTCAGGATAGTACCTGGAGAACAAAAGGGATGGACAAACTAGGGAGTCACAGAGAGAATGGTCCTTGCAGAAAGAAACGAATAAAGAGGGTGTTGTGAGGGAAGGGAAACAAGCACGGTGGGTTCAAAGAGTAATGAGTCTGGACACAGGCTGAACACAGGAAATAAATTTATTAAAACACATGTAAGGGATCGCAACAGGGGTTAACACACACTAGAACTCTCAATCAAACAACACAGTATAATCAATTGCATCGGACTTAATACTACCAATACTAGCAACCATGCACATTTGAGTTATAACAACTGAGGATTACAATACGCTATTTTTTGGTCCTTGTCACACATGGGTATGGCTCCAAAGCAATCTACAACATTAATGTACAACAGCCACTTTCCCTGTGTTGTGCACACCTTACCAATGCCTCCTCCGGTGTTGTCCAGTTCAACAGTTCGCAACCTGGAGTGGAGCAAGGTTCTTCTCAGGACTGAAGAGCAAAGAAGAAAGAGCGACTTTATAGTACAGTAAGCTGGGGGTTCTGGCCCAGGAAACCACTAGGTAATAAAAGGGGCCAATAGTCAGGTATGCACTAATGGGTAGGCAGAGTTCAACTTTGATTGGCAAGTGATGCCACTTCTAACTAGGTTCCAGGGAGAGGTCACCTGACCCTTCACAATCCCACAGAGTTCCAGGTGGAGGGGTCACAACACCCTCCACAATCCACACTCCCATCAGGCTCCAGACGGAAAGTCAATTGACCCTCTATAATCCACACTACAGAAGGGAAGATGTTAGTGGTGGTGGGATTTTTTTTGTAGTTATCAGAAATGAAGAATTCCTAACCAAGTGCATTAAAACCTGGTGGAGATGACAATCAGTCACATATTCATCATGATGGATGCAGAGAGAGTAAATTAAAGCAGGCTTTTTCTACTGAGATTAGATGAAATGAAAACAAGAGGAAAAATTTAAAGGGAACATTAAGAGGAACTATGACATACAGAAAGTGGTGGAGTGAGCACCCAAGGTGAATTGATGAACGCAGGTTCTATTTTTCATTTAAGAAAAATTTGCACAGGTACATGGATGGGAGAGGAATGGAGAGATATGGTCTGGGTGTAGAACAGAGGGCCAAAGGACCTGTGGTTCTATTTCCAATTATGGGAAGAAAAGGACATGTCAGGAAACCTGAGTGATACTGTAATCATGGCTATCCTCAAGAATGGAAACAAAGCAGATTACTGTAACCACAGAGAGTTCACCATGCTGTGTACCACAGAGAAAGTTTTGCATCAACTTAAGCTTCCTGCTCATGTAGAGCTAATCCAAGGACAAATGAAAACTGTTCAATGAATAGCATTTGCCTACCAGACTAAAGATCACTGCAAGTTCAGAACCAGACTATGATATCGAATTTAATGCTAGCTCTGGGAGGTTCAGGCGCTTCAAATGTTTTTCGCTGCATAATGAAAAATTGAATGGTGTCTTTGAGTGCTGATGCAAAGGCAGCAGAAGAATTTGTTGAAACCTCAGATAAACTAATTGTAGAGGGAGATTATTTGCCCCAGCAAATTTTTAAACTGTTTGAAACCTCCTTATTTTGGAAGCAAATGCCTGAAAAGACCTTCATCCATAAGGAGGCCAAGTCAATACCAGGCTTTAAGGCTTTTAAAGATGGAGTGACAGTGTGGTTAGGAGGCAATGTTGCTTCTTTCTTTGGCTTGGCTTCGCGGACGAAGATTTATGGAGGGGGTAAAAGTCCACGTCAGCTGCAGGCTCGTTTGTGGCTGACAAGTCCGATGCGGGACAGGCAGACACGGTTGCAGCGGCTGCAGGGGAAAATTGGTTGGTTGGGGTTGGGTGTTGGGTTTTTCCTCCTTTGCCTATTGTCAGTGAGGTGGGCTCTGCAGTCTTCTTCAAAGGAGGTTCCTGCCCGCCAAACTGTGAGGCACCAAGATGCACGGTTTGAGGCGCTATCAGCCCACTGGCGGTGGTCAATGTGGCAGGCACCAAGAGATTTCTTTAGGCAGTACTTGTACCTTTTCTTTGGTGCACCTCTGTCACGGTGGCCAGTGGAGAGCTCGCCATATAACACGATCTTGGGAAGGCGATGGTCCTCCATTCTGGAGACGTGACCCACCCAGCGCTGCTGGATCTTCAGCAGCGTGGACTCAATGCTGTCGACCTCTGCCATCTCGAGTACTTCGACGTTAGGGATGAAAGCGCTCCAATGGACGTTGAGGATGGAGCGGAGACAACGCTGGTGGAAGCGTTCTAGGAGCCGTAGGTGATGCCGGTAGAGGACCCATGATTCGGAGCCGAACAGGAGTGTGGGTATGACAACGGCTCTGTATACGCTTATCTTTGTGAGGTTTTTCAGTTGGTTGTTTTTCCAGACTCTTTTGTGTAGTCTTCCAAAGGCGCTATTTGCCTTGGCGAGTCTGTTGTCTATCTCATTGTCGATCCTTGCATCTGATGAAATGGTGCAGCCGAGATAGGTAAACTTGTTGACCGTTTTGAGTTTTGTGTGCCCAATGGAGATGTGGGGGGGGCTGGTAGTCATGGTGGGGAGCTGGCTGATGGAGGACCTCAGTTTTCTTCAGGCTGACTTCCAGGCCAAACATTTTGGCAGTTTCCGCAAAGCAGGACGTCAAGCGCTGAAGAGCTGGCTCTGAATGGGCAACTAAAGCGGCATCGTCTGCAAAGAGGTTAGGAGGCAATGTTGCTAGTTACAAGTTAAAGCCATTTCTTATTTGGCATAGTGAAAAACCCACGACTTTCAATAGCATTAACAAACACAGCTTACCGGTCTATTACAGGATCAATAAATGTCATGGATGACACAAATGCCGTTTCAGGATGTTCTTCTCGATTGCTATGCCAGTGAAATAGAGAAGTGCTGCTTGGAAGAAGGCATAACTTTCTAGATTGTGTTAATTATAGACAATGCTCCAGGATATCCCCGTTTTATTGGTGACCTCCACCTCAACATCAAAATGGTGTTCCTCCCATCAAACACCACCTCTTTACTCCAGCCAATGGACCAAGGGGTTATTGCAGCATTCATGGCCTAATACCTGAGGAGGATCTTTGCTCAGGCTGTTTCTGCAACTGATGACACTGCCAAGACATTGATGCAGTCTGGAAGGAGTACAACATTTTCCACTTCAAAACAACCTGGGATGATGTGACCAAGAGTGCATGAATGGCACATGAAACAAAATACTGAAGCAGTATGTGCATGACTTTAAGAGATCTGAAAAAGATGATGAGATTGCAAAGATTAATAGAGCTGTTGTCGACATGGTAAACAACAACCTGAACCTAGACATAGATGATGAGGACATTGAAGAACTCCTAAAGGTGTATCTGGTGGTAGGATTAAGTTGAGGTGGCACAAATTGTGGAAGATAATATGTTGGATGCAGAGGCTGGTGGGATGATTGCAAGAGCAAATAGCTGAAGAAGGGGTAAGGGTAAAGGAAACTGCAGAAGAGGTTTACTTTTATAAGGGATTATCCAAATTCTTTGCAATCCTTAACAGCTTGCTGAAGAGATGGTCCCAAACACTGAACGCTTTTCACTGAGAGAGAGGGATGCTCATGCAGTGTTTCATGCATATAAAAAAATTTATGAATAAAAGAAAAAGCAAACTAGTGAACAACACTGGCTTCCTGAATGAGCCAACACCTCCCCAAGAAGAGACTCAGCTAGGTCCTTCAGGCATTACAGTGACAGTTCATCAATGGAGGTTATTCTACCGGAAACTCTTCCAGTGGAACACAGTGAGGAAGTGAAGAACAGTGATGTGAATGATCCTGATCCTCTTGTTAAATTGTGTGTGATATAGGATAAGAAAGTGTTCACATAAAAGTTTAAAAAGTGTAAAAAAATCAAAGTTTAATTTAGCCTAAGTTCAGTATCCCATATAGTTTTGCTAAGTATATATAGTAATATGGTGCTTGTCCACATTGCATAACGCCCAATTTCATAGGATTGAGGGCGGCGTTTGTGGAAGATCGATTGATGACAATGGTCACAATGGTCAGGCAGTTTAACTTTTTACTGGTGACTGGAGGTATATCCACAGCCCTTATAGCAGTTGGACTCGTTATTTTAGCCATCATGATACTTCCCTGCCTAATGACTTGTGTGCAGTGTTTAATTCAACAGACCCTTCGTCAGATCACTACAACCCAAAGGATGTATGTTTCCCAAACTCCATCTGATGATGCTGAGATTGCAGTTCGTTTGCTGACTCGCTTGGAAAAAGACCAAGCTTCCAGCTGAGAATTTACTAAGTGTAGCTAAAGAAAAAGTGTGGATTGTGAGAGATAGATAGGAAGTAAAGCTAGTATGAATGAAATAAGGAATACTAGACTAGACTAGAGGAAGTAAGTGCTGAGTAGGGATGAATTCCGATAAGAGTGTGAGGAAGGGTTACGCAAGTATAATAGAATAAGGGTCTTATTTTTCTTTTCTTTGGCTTGGCTTCGCGGATGAAGATTTATGGAGGGGGTAAATGTCCACGTCAGCTGCAGGCTAAGTGTCTTATAGTGATAGACAGAATTAGCAAGTTCTGCATATAGTAAGTCCTGGGGGTTGAGATGTGTGAATAAGGACAAAGGCAGATTCATGAATAAAGGACAATGACATGATGGGACCCAGACAGGATACCCCATGGTCTTTCAAGTTTACAGCACGTAGGCAGACAGAATTACCAAATGCCAAACCAATCCAGGAGGCAGAAGAATGTTAGGGGGAGGAGGGTACCTCTACACTGAAGAACTGTATAAAAGTTGGGAGAGCCCCAGTATGTGTGTGTGTATTCCCAGGGTAAGGGGAAGCACCCAACTTTGCAATCTGTGAAGGTACCTCTGTTTCTCACAGGATGTATGGTGGATTTTAAACTGTGCATACTACCTGTATTGCCTTTCTTCTTCTTTGGCTTGGCTTCGCGGACGAAGATTTATGGAGGGGGTAAAAAGTCCACGTCAGCTGCAGGCTCGTTTGTGGATGACAAGTCCGATGCGGGACAGGCAGACACGGTTGCAGCGGTTGCAAGGGAAAATTGGTGGGTTGGTGTTGGGTTTTTCCTCCTTTGCCTTTTGTCAGTGAGGTGGGCTCTGCGGTCTTCTTCAAAGGAGGCTGCTGCCCGCCAAACTGCCTTTAATGCACCAACAAAGGGTGACTCAAGGCCGTTTTAGGAAAAGTGTTTGAAGATCAAAACCTCAAATTGGGTAATTTATGGCAAAGAAGGATCGGTGATTTCTGGCCCTTCAGCTAATTCTGTGTAGAAACAACCACGCCAGACATCCGATAGCAAGGGAGATCTGCCACCAATGCTGTCTTGGCAAAACCATTGACAAGAGAAGCAAACAGACATCGGGTCTCCCCCACCCCCCTCTCCTGCAGGCCAACAGCAACATCTTGAGCACCGAGAGGTCGCAGACCCAAGCACTGACTGATCTCTTTCCACACATGTTGCCTGACCTTTTCCATGATCCTGAGAAGAGACGCGGTATCTCGAGATGTCACAAAGGATTACCAGGTGGAAAAGTCCAGGACCGTTCAGTCTCTTCCAAAAATACACATGGTTTGTCCTCATCTCGACTGCACCCGCCGACCGCAACCGCTGCTCGCGCGCTCCCCGGCCCCGCCACCGCTCCTCGCGCGCTCCCCGCCACCGCTCCTCGCGCGCTCCCCGCCCCCGCCACCGCTCCTCGCGCGCTCCCCGCCCCCGCTCCTCGCGCGCTCCCCGCCTCCGAGGGCTCGACTTTGCGACTTCAGCGCGTCGCTCTTCTGTGACGTGCCTCTCTGCGCCAGTCGCGACCGAACACGGAGGGAAGGATGAGTGGCCGAGGGGGGAAATTCGATCTTGTTCAGGTCTGGAAGGTTAACTGGGGTTTACTGTGGGGAGGCAAGAGGGCAACAAAAAATATGCCCACCATTCTATGTAAGACCATAGAGGATGGCATATACAGCACAGTACGGCATATCCCTGTCCATCAAATGATTGGGTCTGATTGGGTGGAGCGGTTATTACATTCATAACTGTCATACAGTAAAGAAACGGGCCTTCGGCCCACAATTACCATGTCAAATACTTATGGAGTGAACATCGAAAGTCTGCTGACGTTGTGATCGTCGTCAAAAAGAGAAATGCTGAAGGAACTCCGCCGGCCTCGAAGGTAAAAATATTATTGGCGTTTCAGGCCGGAGTCCTTCCTCGGGCTAAGAGTGAAAAAGACAGGCGTCTGAATAAAAGGCCTTTCTTTCCCCAGCCTTTAATTCAGACGCCTGTCTTTTCACCCCTACCTTGAGGAAGGGCTCAGGCCTGAAACGTCAGCAATAGCTCTCCCTCTTATGGACCTCTGAGTTCCTCCAGCATTTCTGTGTTTTGATTATCAAATACCCATCTATACTAATCCCATTTACCAGCATTTAGTCAGTAATAGTCTATGCACTCTACTCGTCAAGATGTTTCTTAAATACAAGTCTCTGCATCCACCACCCCCTTGGTGAAAAAATAACCTTCCTGTATCTTCTGCAAACCTCTTATTCCAATCCTATATCTGGTTTTAGACTCTGCAGCAATAGAGGCAAGTCCCCTATGATCTCCATCATTTTGTATACCTATCAGTCTCCTTCAGGCTTCTCTGGTCTGAGCAAAACAAACTATGTAGTTAAACAAAAAAAAGTCTGCAGACCAAAGCACCCAAAACTTGTCCTTCCCTAAGGCACCCTCCTGCTATCTGCACCAAGCCTCCACATCCCTCCACGTACTCCTGCAGCCTGAAATGTGCCAGTCAGCAGTATTGAACAATCAACAAGTTTCAAGCAGACCAAAGGGTCTGATTTCACAGAATTCATGGTCTCTGTGTGTGTCTCTGGGAACAGCCCATTAATCAGAGTCATCTGTCATGCTGCTCCTGGGAATGAACCATGACAAGGTTCATCATTCTCCACACACTTAGTGAATCTGGAGAGCTGTGTAAAAGGCACATGCCTCATAAGTTAATGAAGGGTTAAAAACCACAATATGAAAACCAAGGGAAGTCATCTAAGGAACCCTTGAAAAAGGATTCATTTCTCTCTTCAACGTTCAATACGACCTCCTTTTGCTATTCAGTTAAAGAATTGAATTTGGACATTGAGCTTTGAGATTGAATTCTGTGGACTGTGTTTTTGGACTGACTTACTTGACTGGCTGACCTGGGGTTTTTTGGGGATTTTTCTTTTTTTGAATATTGGGCACAGACTGTAATGGTCGGGTGGTTTTTTTTTTTACATACACACTGTTTAAAAAAGATATGTTGTCTGTATATTTTTATGGATACTTATAGTGGAGTTAATTGGGTTAACACTTTATATTGTTAATAGTCATTAAAAAAATTTAGAGTTAAAATCGAATTGCATCTTCTGTTCTTGCTGGTTTGAGGTGTAACACTATTCATAATGAAATCTTTAATACATATAATGAATAGCAAGTGACCCAGCACTCGTCCATGTGATATACTACTGTTCTAGTAATAGGCTTCCTTTTACAAAACAACTCTCTGCCATTTCCCTCTGCCTTTTATTACTAAATGAAAACAGCTGGAAATATTGTAGGCAGCATTTGTGGACAGAAAAATAGTTAAGGTTTCAGGTCTAGGATCCTTTGTCACTACTGAGAAATAGAGCAAAACAAGTTGGATTTCAATTGGAGAGAAGGTAGGGAGGGATGGTAGATCATAGCAAATATCTCTGATATTGAGATTCCAAATAAGATGAGGTGTCATATTGCAATCTTTTGCATTCAATATTGAATTCTCCAAGTTTTGCTAACTCACTCTTTCGATCTGTATTAGTATGGGTCATTTCTATCTGTTGTAATTTTGACTCTATTTGTTTAGCCTTGTATATTTGACACATACCCTGTGCCACAACTTTCCTATTAACAACACATTATGCAGACAAAGAAGCATAACAAGCACATAACTGGCCCCCATCAACCTGACCAGTTTGTCATGAGGAACCTTGTCAACAATCTTACTGAAAGTAGATATCCACCATATAGCCCCTATCAATATAGTTAATTCTTTTTTGAAAACATTTAAACATAGAAACATAGAAAATAGATGTAGGAGGAGGCCATTTGGCCCTTCAAGCCTATACCATCATTCATTTTAATCATGGCTGTTCATCCACTCAGTACCCTGTTCCAGCTCTCTCTCTCCATACCCCCTGATCCCCCTAGTCACAAGTACTAAATCTAACTCTCTCTTAAATATAGCTATGGAACCGGCCTCAATCACTTCTTGTGGCAGAGAATTCAATAAATTCACCACCCTCTGAGTGAAAAAAATTCTTCCTCGTCTCAGTCCTAAAGGACTTCCCCTTTATCCTTAAACTGTGACCCCTGGTTCTAGATTTGCTCAACATTGGGAACAATCTTCCTGCATCTAGCCTGTCAAATCCCTTAAGAATTTTGAACATTTCTATTAAACCTCTTAATCATCTAAACTCCAGTAAGTACAAGCCCAGTCATTCTAGCCTTTCTTCATATGCAAGTCCCGCCATCCCTGGAGTCATCTGGTAAACCTTTTCTGCACTCTCTCCATGGCAATGATGTCCTTCCTCAGATAAGGAGACCAAAACTGAACACAATACTCCAGGTGACGTCTCATCAAGGCCCTATACAACTGCATCAATACCTCTCTGCTTGTGAACTCGAATCCTCTTGATATGAACGCCAACATACCATTCGTCTTTTTTACCGTTTACTGCACCTGCCTGCCCACTTTTAATGACTGATGCACAGTGACACCCAGATCTCTTTGCATCTCCCCTTTTAAGATAGTACTCAGCCCTCCCATTCTTTCCTCCAAAGTGGAGAACCACAGACTTATCCACTTTATATTGCATCTGTCATGCATTTGCCCACTCACCCAACCTGTCCAGGTCACCCTGCACGCACTTAACAGACTCTACACAGCTTACAGTCCCACTCAGCTTCGTGTCGTCTGCAAACTTGGAAGTGCTGTTTTCTATTTCCTCATCTAAATCGTTAATATATATCGTAAATAACTGGGGTCCCAGCACTGAGCCTTGTGGTACCCCACTAGTAACTGACTGACATTCTGAAAAGTACCCGTTTATTCCTACTCTTTGCTTCCTATCTGCCAACCAATTCTCTCTCCACCTCAATACCATATCCCCAAATACCTTAAGTTTGTATAGTAATCTCCTGTGTGGGACCTTATCAAAAGCCTTCTGAAAATCCAGGTAAACCAGATCTACTGGTTCTCCCCTATCCACTCTACTAGTTACATCCTCAAAAAATTCAATAAGATTAGTCAGACACGATTTTCCCTTCATAAAACCATGATGGCTCTGACCAATTAATTCACCACTTTCCAGATGTGCCGTAATCACATCTTTAATAACTGACTCTAACATTTTCCTCACTATCGATGTCAAGCTAACTGGTCTATAATTCCCTGATTTCTCTTTCCCTCCCTTTTTAAAAAGTGGAGTTATATTAGCCACCCTCCAGTCCTCAGGAACTACTCCAGAATCTAAAGAGTTTTGAAAAATTATCAACAATGCATCCACTATTTCATGGGCTACTTCCTTTAGCACTCTGGGATGCAGACCACATGGTCCTGGGGACTTGTCTGCCTTTCATCCCTTCAATTTATCCAACACAACCTCATAACTTACACTCATTTTCCCCAGTCCTTCCATCACATTAGCCCCATGGTCCCCTATTATTTCCTGAAGATTATTCATATTTTCCCTAGTGAAGACCGAACTAAAGTAGTTATTTAATTGGTCTGCCATGTCCTTGTTCCCCATTACCAATTCACCTGTTTCTGACTGCAATGGACCCACATTTGTCTTTACTAGTTTCTTTCTCTTTACATATCTATAAAAACTTTTGCAGTCATTTTTTATGTTCCCTGCCAACTTTCTCTCATAATCTCTTTTGCCTTTCCTGATTAATCCCTTTGTCTTCCTCTGTAGAACTCTGAATTTCTCCCAATCCTCAGGTATTCTTTCTTTCCTGGCTAGTCTATATGCTTCCTCTTTACACTTGATACTCTCTCTGATTTCCCTTGTTATCCAAGGATGTACTACCCTCCTTGAGTTATTATTTTTCCAAACGGGGATGAACAAACACTGTATTTCATCCAGGAGATACTTAAATGCTTGCCATTGCCTTTCTACAGTTAATCCTTTAAGTAACATTTGCCAATCTAACTTAATCAATTCGCGTCTCACACCCTCAAAGTCACCCTTCTTTAAGTTCAGAACCTGTCACTTTCCATCCTAATGTAAAATTCCACCATATTATGGTCACTCTTGCCCAAAGATTGTTAACTAACCCTTCCTCATTACTCAGAACCCTGTCTAGAATGGCCTATTCCCTTGTTGGTTCTTCAACATACTGGGTTAGAAAATTATCCCGTATACCTTCTAAGAAATCATCCTCATCAGTACCCTTACCAATTTGATTCATCCAGTCTATATGGAGATTAAAGTCACCCATTATAACTGCCTTGCCCTTGTTGCATGCATTTCCAATTTCCTGTATAATGCCTCCCCAACCTCTCTACTACTGTTAGGTGGTCTATATACAACTCCCACTAACTTCTTCTGCCCTCTTGCATTTTGCAGCTCTACCCATATTGATTCCACATCATTCAAGCTAATATCCTTCCTTTCTATTGCTTTTAACTCCTCTCTAACCAACAATGCTACCCCACCTCCTTTTCCTTTCTGTCTGTCCCTCCTGAATATTGAAAATCCATGAATGTTAAGCTCCTAACCTTGGTCCCCTTGAAGCCATGTCTCTGTGATCCCAACTATATCATAGTCATTTACAGCTATCTGCACATTCAAATCATCCACTTTATTACAAACACTCCTTGCATTAAGACACAAGGCCTTCAAGCTTGTTTTTACCAGAGCCTTAACCCTATCATCATTATGCTGTAAAGTTTACATTTTTGCCCTGAGGTTACCTGCCTGCCTCTTTTGCTTTTCACCCTCCTATTTCTGACTTCTGCCCTCATGCTAAACCCCTCCATCTCTCTACTCCTGATCCCACCCCCCTGCCACATTAGTTTAATCCTTCCTCAACAGCACTACCAAACACTCTCCCGAGGGCATTGATCCTGGCCCTGCCCAGATGGAGACCATCCTGTTTGAACTGATCCCATCTGCCCCAGAACTGATTCCAATGCCCCAAGAATCTGAACCCTTCCCTCCTACACCACTGTTCAAGCCACATATTCATTCTATCTATCCTGCAGTTCCTACTCTGACTAGCTCGTGGCACTGGCAATAATCCAGAGATTATTACCCTTGAGGTCCTACTCCTTAACTTCCTTCCAAACTCCCTGAATTCTGCTTGTAGGACCTCATCCCACTTTTTTCCTATGTCGTAGGTACCAACATGGACCACGACAGTTGGCTGTCACATTGAACAGATTGAACAGATAGGATTTCCCCTAAACAAAATCATACTGATTTTGATTAATCCTCGGCAATCCAAGAGTAAATTAATCCTGTTTCTTCAGGTTTTTTTTTGGGGGGGGGGAGGAGACATCTTCCCTATTACAGAATCAAAATCAGAATTTATTGTCATAAAATTTATTGTTCACTAATGTTGGTCTCCAAGGCCTGTTAATACTTTTGCTGTCCTCCATTTAAGTGGCATTTTACCAACAAAGATTTAGAAATCCCTAGTAAATGAAAACCAAATAAACTGGATGTTAAAAAATCTGAAAATAAAACATAAAAAGTGTTGGAAACATCTGTGTAGAAAGAAAAATGGTTAACTTTTCAGGTTTGAGACCCTTCCCCTGAACTTCTGCATAAAGCTCCTCTCTTGCCTCCCAGTGAAACCTGGGATACATTTCGTTAACTCTCAGTATTTTTAACCACCTTTAAGCCCTTGAAGACATCCTCCTTTTTAAACTATAACATGTTCCAGATTTTAAAATCTGAATCAATGAATTCTCCAACTACTCTTCAATGAGTACAGATGTGAGGTATTTATGTAAGACCTAACCTGTTTACCTATCTCGGCTGCACCATTTCATCAGATGCAAGGATCGACAAAGAGATAGACAACAGACTCGCCAAGGCAAATAGCACCTTTGGAAGACTACACAAAAGAGTCTGGAAAAACAACCAACTGAAAAACCTCACAAAGATAAGCGTATACAGAGCCGTTGTCATACCCACACTCCTGTTCGGCTCCGAATCATGGGTCCTCTACCGGCATCACCTACGGCTCCTAGAACGCTTCCACCAGCGTTGTCTCCGCTCCATCCTCAACATTCATTGGAGCGCTTTCATCCCTAACGTTGAAGTACTCGAGATGGCAGAGGTCGACAGCATCGAGTCCACGCTGCTGAAGATCCAGCTGCGCTGGGTGGGTCACGTCCCCAGAATGGAGGACCATCGCCTTACCAAGATCGTGTTATATGGCGAGCTCTCCACTGGCCACCGTGACAGAGGTGCACCAAAGAAAAGGTACAAGGACTGCCTAAAGAAATCTCTTGGTGCCTGCCACATTGACCACCGCCAGTGGGCTGATATCGCCTCAAACCGTGCATCTTGGCGCCTCACAGTTTGGCGGGCAGCAACCTCCTTTGAAGAAGACCGCAGAGCCCACCTCACTGACAAAAGGCAAAGGAGGAAAAACCCAACACCCAACCCCAACCCACCAATTTTCCGCTGCAACCGTGTCTGCCTGTCCCGCATCGGACTTGTCAGCCACAAACGAGCCTGCAGCTGACGTGGACATTTACCCCCTCCATAAATCTTCGTCCGCGAAGCCAAGCCAAAGAACCTGGCTTCACACAGGTTGCCCTGTTGGTCTCTAATAGGCTAGTTCTCCTTATTATTCTAGTTTTTTCCTTAATCTTGTCCACCAGTACTATTTTGTGCATTCTTTTTACCCTCCTATGTACAGAGTCCTAATATATTGTCCATAGTCCTAAAGGATCTCCATTGATTACAATTCTGCATACCTACCATATATATTCTTAAATCTTTATTCAACCCTTGACATCCAGGGTTTCTTGTATTTGTTGTCCTTGCCTTTATTCTAGTGGAACACATCATTCATGAATCTCATAATTTCACTTTTATATGACTCCCACTTGGCTGATGTAAACTTACCTGCATATAGCTTCTCCAAGTCAACTTTAGTCTTGTCCTATGCTGGTGAAGATAAACTTGTGAATCAGTTTGGAATGCATTTATCAGTTGGTCCTTAGAGAAGGAACAGTATTGTTTCATCTTGAAAGTGAAAAAAAATATTTATTCTTAATTAAAAGTTACTGAAGGAAAATTAGAGAATCTTATTTTTAATAACTGAATTATCAGCACAGTGTACTTGCTCAGTTTAAAAGCAAAAGGTGCACAGCAAGTCACACTGATTTTGTAAAGAAGAACAGATGATGTTTTGGGTTATTTGACTTTTCTTCAGATCAGGGTTTCCCTTTTTGTTTTTATTTCAGATATTTAGTATCTTCATTATTTTGCTTTAGAATTAACTGAACTATATATGAAAAAATATCATTATTGCTATAATTTATTTGCTGTACTGAACAAATTTGTTCGACTTAAAGCCTTAAATGAAGTGCTGAATATGCAGATCTGAGCCCTCTCCTTGAACTCTGAGCCTGCCTGCCTGAATTCACTTTTTCCAGTTGCCCAGGGCTAAACAGACTGAGCCGCCACACCCAAGATTTGTTCCATGAGGTCAAGCTATTTCCAAGACACTGAGCTAGTTTCAGGCTATTATTCAACATAGGTGCTGTTCTCAAGATACCCTGACAACTTTTGAAACTTGCTCCTTTCAAAGACTTTGGTACTGTTATTGGGCCAAATGGATTTGAGGGCAGGGTTTAAGTTGACAGTGAAGTTGATAAAATTGCTGAACTCATTGTATTCACTTGATCCATCTCTGATACTGTTCTCCCTTTTTTTGTTGCATGCTCACATTCAATTTTTAAAGTGTTTTATTTATAAATTTTCAAACTCAAACTCAAGCAATTTCCAGTAATTAGTTACAAATTACAGTTATCCATTATATACAAGATTCACTGTTGAGTCTGGCCTTTTCCACCCCTCCCCCCACACTCAACAGACCACAATTACACACAACATTCAAGATACCTACAACAAAGGTTGGGCACATGTCAGAGATTTGTCCAGCCCGCCAGCGCCCAGACTTTTATATTTTTCTTGACTGGGCTGGAATGGACACTCCCATCCCCACCCCTCCCTCAGTAGAAGGATAGATGAGGAAGGCAGGCCAGCGAGGCTCTTATAAAATTTAAATATGGTTGCCAAATTTTTAGAAAAATGTTTTTTATCCTTAAATTATAGGTAATTTTCTCCAGGGCAACGCAGCTTTGCATTCCGAGTGCACAATGCCCAAGTGAGAGTCAGCTTTCCAGATAACCACTATGCACTTCCTGGCCACTACCAATGCAATCATTACAAATTGGATTTGGAATTTGGACGGTTTCATCTTGAGTCTTATGTCCATCATATCTGCCAATAGGAACAGCTCTGGGCCCTGTGGGAATTCTTTACCTATGATTTTTTTTCTAGGACTTGGCCAAATTCCACCCAGAAGAGTTTCACCTTGGAACATGTCCAGGTTGTGTGCACAAAGGTTCCTGTTACAATGCTACATCTAAAGCAATCGACTAAAATTTCTGGTTTAGCCTTATTCAATTTTTGCGGTGTCAAATGTAGCTGGTTGAGAAAGTTATACCGTGCATTAATAATCACGGCCATGCTGTTCCAACACAGGTCTGACCAGCACTGCTCATCAATTATTGTTCTTAAGTCTGACTCCCATCTTTGCCTTGATTTGTGTAGGCCCAGTTTAGGGCCTTCTGCTTGGAGTAAGAAATACTTCCCTGTGTTCCCCTTTAGAATCAGGGTTTCTATGTCCACACATCAGTAAGGTCATGGATGGACCTGATTTGACCTCAAAAAAGATCTTATCTGAAGATAGTAGAGGAATGTTTTATTTGACAAGTCATATTTAATTGTCCACACTCATCACAGTCCTCGATACACCTGACCCCATTTTGGCACCTGGTGTCCAGGATCTTGTTGTCTATTATCAATGTGACTAATCTCTTCGGAGTCAGAGGTATTTTTGAGGACAACCCCACTTTAGACTCTACTAACTGATTAATTTTATTCCATATAGAAATTAGTGTTTTAACATAGGCCTGTCTTTTTTATGTGTCCAGGATGGTACACCTCCCCCCTCAAATAGTGAGGTGATATACCTCGACTGGGCTTCCCAATAACATTTCTTAAAATCTGATAAACTTAATAGACATTTATAAGATTATGAGAGGCATAGATAGGGTGGACAGCCCCAGGGCAGCCATAGCCAGTACCAAAGGATATCTGTTTAAGGTGAGTGGAAGAAAGTTTAGGGAAGACATTTAGGGGGGCAGGTTTTTTTAATGCAGAGAATGATGGGTGTTTAGAATACATTGCAGGGGGTGGTGCTTAAGGCTAATACAATAGGGAGATTTAAAATACTCTTAAATAGGCACATGGTTATAATAAAAAATGGAATGTTATGGAGTGTGAGGGAAAGAAGGGTTAGATTGATGTGGTTGGCAAATATTGAGAATATTCATAAGCTGAATAGCCAGTACTGTTTCACAGGGTTCATTCTCCCTGTGACTTCCTCGTTCACTTGTCCCGCCATACTAATTGCACCCCCTCAGCCAGCGCTTATCCCTGCAACTAGAGCCTACACCTCCAGTCTCATCGCCATTCAGGGCCCCATACCTTCCAAGTCAGGCAGTACTTCACCTGTGAATCTCTAGGGGTCATATCTTGCATTGGGTACAGACTCCTCTATATCATAATGCCCTTGATGTAGGCTACATGGATTTTATTAAAGCCTATGTCGTGGTCCTACATGTAAAAATGGTTAAAACGATAAGAGTCCATGGGATCCAAGACATTTCAGCAAACCGCCAGTGGGCTGATAACGCCTCAAACCGTGCATCTTGGCGCCTCACAGTTCGGGGGGCAGCAACCTCCTTTGAAGAAGACCGCAGAGCCCACCTCACTGACAAAAGGCAAAGGAGGAAAAACCCAACACCCAACCCCAACCAACCAATTTTCCCCTGCAACCGCTGCAATCGTGTCTGCCTGTCCCGCATCGGACTGGTCAGCCACAAACGAGCCTGCAGCTGACGTGGACTTTTTTACCCCCTCCATAAATCTTCGTCCGCGAAGCCAAGTCAAAGAAAGATTGTAAATTGGGAAATTCATAGGAAGAAAAAGTTCTAAAACATAACCATATGATGAATTTTAAAAAAATCAAGCCCTGAAGTTAGATGTCTTTTCCATAGCTATTGTTTCCTTTGGTCCACAGGAACATGGCCTTGGGGGTTATGATTCAGAATTCAGTGAAGATGAAAAGGAACCAGAGACATCTAACTGTAAAATTCAACGGTAAGATGCCATTGACCTTTGTGCAAAAGCATGACTGAAAAGGAATATATTTTCTGTGTTTATTTTGTTGCTTATTTTAATGTCAAAGAATTATGAGCAATCCTTTACTTTATTTGAACCTATTATTTCAAATATAGAGCACAATTTTTAATTTTAAATTTACTTCCTCAATATTTAGTCTGACTTTTTGCACAGAAGCCATTACTGTGGCAGAAATGATTACGAGCATGACTGAATTATGATGTGCACAAGAGACATTTAGGTTATCCAAGCAATAGTTCATAACCTCTTCTGGGATTGGGAAAAGAGGCAGATAAATTTAGGCTTACAGCATGGTAACAGGCCATTTCGGCTATGAGCCCATGCTGCCAAATTATACCCAATTAATCTATAACTACTGGAACGTTTCGAATGATGGGAGGAAACTGGAGCACCTGGAGGAAACTTGCACAGATACAGGGAGAATGTATAAATTCCGTACAGACAGCATTGGATTTAAACCCCAGTCCCGATCACTGACACTGTATTAGTGTTGTGCTAACCATGTCACCCTTTTATTATTGTGCAGAACTGGAAAGGACATCAGAAAATAGAGTTTTAATAGAATGGCTCAAGGTGTTACCTGTAATTTTGAAAGTACAGGTATTCATATTTGTTTGTTTTGTTTTAAAATTAGTCAAATACCCATGTGTTTCTAAGAATGACTGCAAAACTTTTACCAAGGCTTTTTAAATATCAGACTATATATGTCATTGGAATATATTCATCTTTGAGACTAGTTACATCCAATATTTGGTAATGTTTATCGGATAATATTTATTTTGCATCATTTATGTACATACATGTCCAAATATGATTCAAGGAAAATTACCAGACAAAATTTGGCACTACATTTTATGTAGAGCATATCCACAGACCCTTCGGCCCACTGTGCAATCATCATGTTAATCCCACTTGCCTGCATTAAATCCATACCTCTCTTTGCCTTGCTTATTCAATGAACTGTACAATCTAGATAAGAACTTGTTTTCCCTTAATCATCAAGTTGAAAGAGTGTTTTTAAGGAATCCAATTTTTAATTCATGGGTTCAAATGTGTAGTGCTTATGGTGGTTTCCTCTTAAGGTACAGAGCTCACATAATATTCGAGATTTGTAGCAATTGTTAGTGTTGAGAATTTAGATTGCAATTTGTTTATTTTAATGCTGTCTGCATGTTTTGCTAATAATTGTGATAAATTAAGTTGTTTAACATTAATGCAATTTCAATTCCAGGAAGAGAAATGATACTACAGTACTTAAAAAGCCATTCCAAAAGGAAAAATACACCCAATTACCCCACAAACAACTTGCAGCTCATGAATGGGACAGGTAAACTCATTTTTAGTGAGTTATGACAAAATTTATACCTCACTTCAACAAATTATTTGCTTTGAAAAAAAACTGGTAATCACCTTCAACAAAATAAGTAAAAGAACATTTAAGAAGCACCAATCCATTTGCAAATCTTACAGTAGATTGTGCAAATCTTGCAATGGACTATTTAATTCTATGAATTGCTCGAAATTCTGTATCTTAGGTTACAATATCTATAGACAAAAAACTGACAGTTTTAAGTTTCGGATAAGCAACTAGATGTGTATAATCCTTTGACTCGTTATGATAGGGCAGGGAGCTCCTGTGTTGTGGACAATAAGTATTACCTATTTAATATGAAAGTACATCCAGAGTGTTTGTAGTACACAATTTGGCTGCCATATTTGTTTACAAAGCTGTTTACACTTCTCGATTAGTTTGTTGATTATGAAGCAAGTATGTTGGATTTCTTGAGAATGAAAAGCACTACATAAATTTTCATTTTTTTATATAAACTATATACAAACTTGATTTCTGTAATTCATGATTTTTTTTTTTAGGGAAGAAGCAAGAAACTGGCGTTTCCATCTTATTGCTATGGATGCTGTATCCTTGAAATCAGAGTACACCTATCAGAGTTCATGGTAGTGTAACAAGAAACAGCTTAAGAAGGAATTTCCTCATAAAATAAAACTAACAAAATTAATTTATCTTGCAAATATTATTATAAACATGGGTATTTACTTTAAACTCATCTCAAAAATACAATTGTAATTAAACTATAGATGTTCCAAAATCTAGAAAAATTATAAGCCTGGGCCAAAGCCAGTTACATAATTATTCATTTGCATTTTGGAATTTTGTTTTAAGAAACCAATGTGAAAGGCAAAGGCCTTATTGTAAGATGCTAGCAATGCTGAAAAGCAAAAGGAATTAAGAGAATTTGATAAAGCCGTGCTTACGTTTTCCAAACCTAAAAAGATATCAGTCAAGAGAAGCATCTGAGATGAGGAAATCGTTAATTTTGTAATCTTAAGGAAAAAAATAAGGTAGTATCTTTGGTTTCAACATTGGCATATTTAAACTAAACAACATACAAGGAAAGTTCAGGGATAGCTGATTGTTCTATCGCTGAACTCCACGTGGAGTCCATCAGTGAAGCTCTGTCTTACAAGGCTTCCCAGGCATTCTATGGCTAGATACCTTTTTGATCTGAGACACCTTATTTAGTTCATTAGGAATTCTTGGTTTGCAGGTCAGAAAAGTATGTTTTTAATTTATATTATATACTCATGTTACAGTCGAGTTTTTTGGACCAAACTTTTGGGTCAAATTTGGGGGGGGGGGTTGACTTTTACATGGGCCATACTTTTGACCACAGTAAGTACAGGTATGGCCTTACTGTGGCCTAGCATAGCATCTGTGGCTATTGGCATCGGGACCTCTGGTGGAGCGGGTGGCCAGGGCAAGATTCTGCGTTCAGGGTATCGGAAGCTCCGGTGGGCGAGGATATGCAGTCGTGTCAGGACCTCGGATGGGTTGGGGGGGGGGGGGTCAACTTTTACATGGACTGTACAGAAAACACAATTTTTGGGCCAAAAAGGGGAGGTCGACTATTACACAAGTATATACAGTATTCCAATTTTATTATAATATTCAATTATTTTCCATTGATTTACTGTTTTAATTAAACTTCCAGAATTATTTTAATGTATTAAAAAATGCATCAATTTCAACAGTTTTTCAATATCCCTGAATATGAATAGACAAAAGCTCCAACCCAAATTTTAATCTACTGTCAGGGCATTCTGGGGTGGACTGTGAACAGTACCCTCAGCAATACTCATGAATCCTCCTCACTTTCTTGTCTGGTGTGGTTAGCACTCCCCATATGAAGAGGAGAGAGCCAAAGGTCAGGCACTGCAGATAGAAAGTTAGATCCACCATGATCTAGTCTGTTGTAACTATGATGAGAATTAGTTTACTAGTGTGTATAGGGCTGAGAGTAGCTCAAAGAAAAACTTGTTCTAAGGGAATAACCATACAAATATGTGTGATAATAATTTAAAAGATGAGAAACCTTATCAGCTCTCCAGTGGAAAAATATGGCACTGAGCCATAAGATCAGAATGTTATTGGTTTAAATATTATTGTTATTCCAAACAATTAATTGAATGCTTTTAAGCTGATGTGTTCTGCTGTTAAAACTCTGTAATGTCAATGTTCTCATTGCTGATTGAAGGTTTAGATTGTTACATGGATAAATGCCTTGCATACATCTTTTGTTTATTGTCAAAGTACTGGCTTTGGTTATAGGAAACAGGATAAGAGAGCCCAGTTTAAATAATTGAAATGAAATATTGTGATCCAGATGGTTTTTTTAAAAAATACAGATGTAGATGATATCTTCCTCACTGCTTACATCTGTTATTATGAAACAGTTGGAACAGTTGATGGAAAACTGTTGTCCCTCTGACTTTGAACTGATTGGAGACAAAAGTTCCAGATATTCAGCTGCAACATGCAAATTTTGTTAAAATAGGAACAGCACAATTTTTGTTTATGATTATTTGCCTCTGAGTGTAAAATATTAACATTTCAACAATCTCAGAATCAGACTTTTATTATCACAAACAAGTCATGAAATTCGCTGTTTTGCTGCAGCATCCCAGTGCAAACATTCATATTATAAACCATCTTACAACAAAACTATAAAAAATAAAATAAATAATGATTCACAAAAAGTAAGGCAGTGTTTTTGGTTCATTGATTATTCAGGAATCTGATGGCAGAGGGGAAGAAGCTGTCCTTGTGCCAAATATAGGATATAATAACCAAATAGCAAAATATAAACAGAAAATGCTTGAAATACTCAACGGAGGAATTAGGGGATATGGGGAGAAGGCAGGTAGGTGGAGTTAGGTCATAAATTAGATCAGCCATGATCGTATTGAACGGCGGAGCAGGCTCGATGGGCCATTTTTGGCCTACTCCTGTTCCTACTTCCTATGTTCCTAGATCAGGTCACAGCTTTGGGAAGAGACCTGCTTTTTTAGTTTTTTTTTTTTTTTTCACACCATAAATCACATTAGCCATGATATACACTATTTCTTTTCACACATATACAGTGACTTTTTCTCCCCCCCCACCCTTTCCTCCCAAACCACCCCCCCACCCCCCCCTCTCATCCATTTTAGGTATACAATCTAGGTTGCATTAAGCCAGTCAGACAATGTTGTCATTCAACAAAATTACACCAGAAATTCTACTGAGTCCATTCTTTTCTTTCCTTCTCCTTCCATCAACTTAGGTAATGTTTGTCCCCGGTAGGTTTTCGCTATTGTATTTAATGTAAGGCTCCTATACTTGTTCGAATATTTCAATATTATTTCTTAACCAATATGTTATTTTTTCTAATGGAATACATTTATTCATTTAAATTTGGTAGTTTCTTCCTTTTAATTTGGTTATGTATTCCATTAATATTTAAAGACATATAGTTCAGCGTAGCCCTTTTATATTTTGTTTATCTTCTCTTTCCGTTTTTCCATCATTACCTTTCCTCCTTTTCCATTTCTGTTTTCTTATTTTCAACTCTTTATAAGACAACATTCCTACAACATCTAACATTTTCCTTATTCTCCTATTTCTATCTTATTTATCCCCAATCTCCCCTTCACCTCCTGAGTTGTCCTTTATCCCTTGTCGGACAACCACATCTCCCCTCTCCATTTGGATTTGCGAATCCACTCGCAATCGTCAACTGATTTTGCAGTGACCGCTATTTCCCCCCACCCCGCCTCCCCCAGAAAAGATTTCACTTTTCATATGTCACAAAGGTCCCTCTTTTAATTCCCTCCTTATTCTCTCTATTCCATTACCTTCCCTTATTAATTCTTGTCTATACTATCTATATTTTCCTCTAAGTACAGATACATTCATGTATGCTCATTGTCTCTATTCACTCTTATACCTCTTTACCTGCATACATATCAATCGTGATCATTTTTACTCTCATTACCCGTCTTCATCCCTCAGTCTATTTTTGTCTTTACCCACATACATATCAGTCGTGATCATTTTAACTCTCATTACCCGTCTTCCTCCCTCAGTCTATTTTTGTAATTGTTCTGCAAATTTTCGTGCTTCTTCTGGATCCGAGAATAGTCTGTTTTGTTGTCCTGGAATAAATATTTTCAATACCGCTGGATGCTTTAGTATAAATTTATACCCTTTCTTCCATAAAATCGCCTTTGCTGTATTGAACTCTTTTCTCTTCTTTAGGAGTTCAAAACTTATATCTGGATAAATGAAGATTTTTTGCCCTTTATACTCCAGTGGTTTGTTGCCCTCTCTTACTTTTTCCATTGTCTTCTCCAGTACCTTTTCTCTTGTAGTATATCTTAGGAATTTTACTACAATAGATCTTGGTTTTTGTTGTGGTTGTGGTTTAGAGGCCAATACTCTATTTCCATTTCATGCTGTAGTTCTGGACATCCTAGGGTCTTAGGGATCCACTCTTTTATAAACTCCCTCATATTCTTGCCTTCTTCATCTTCCTTAAGGCCCACTATCTTTATGTTATTTCTTCTGTTATGGTTTTCCATTGTATCTATTTTTTGAGCTAGTAGTTCTTGTGTCTCTTTAGTTTTTTTATTAGATTTCTCCAATTTCTTTTTTAAGTCTTCTACCTCCATTTCTGCTGCTACTGCCCGCTCTTCCATCTTGTCCATTTTTTTTCCCATTTCTGTTAAGGTCATCTCCATTTTAATTATTTTCTCCTCTGTGTTGTTTATTCTTTTTCTTAAATCCTTAAATTCCTGTGTTTGCCATTCTTTAAATGACTCCATGTATCCTTTAATAAGAGCAAGTATATCCTTTACCTTGCCTATCTTTTCTTCTTCTATTTCACCATACTCTTCCTCTTCTTCTTCCTCTGGGTTGACCATCTGTTGTTTCTTTGTTGCCCTTTCCTCCTCTTCTATCTTGTTTCTATTGTCTTCTGTGGTCTCTTCTTGCTGCAGGTGTTCTGCAGCTGTCGTTGCCGGCTGTGGAGATCGACTCCCCAGCTGGTCCCCCCTCCCGTCGGTGTGTTTTTTTTCATTCGCATCGCGCATGCGCGAAGTTTCGCGCATGCGCGGTTGCGCACTTTTGCTCGGCTCTGCGAGCCATTTTTGTAGTCCATTATTTACCGACCTGAGGGAGCGGGTTTCTCTCTCCGCAGCGGGCCTCTTCGGACAGGTAAGGCCTTCACCTTTTTCCTCCTTTGTCTTCTCTTCCTCTCTTCTTACCGTTGCTTTCGACTTTTCTTTTTTTGTCGCCACCTTCTTTCCACCTTTATACTCACTTTTCTGTAACTTTTATTTCTGTGCCTTTGTGTTTTCTCTTGTTTTTCCCGACTTTTCTGGAGAGGGCTGGAGTTCACCGTCCGGCCACTACTCCATCGCGTGACTCCTCCGACCTGCTTTTTTAGTTCATTAGGAATTCCTGGTTTTCAGGACAGAAAGGTATATTTTTAATTTACCTTATATACTCGTGTAACAGTCGAGATTTTTGGACCAATTTTTTGGGTCAAATTTGGGGGCATTCATTAGCATTTTCTGTTTATATTTTAGATTATAGAATCTGCATTTTTAAATTTTCAAGCTGTAAGCAGACTTGAGGGTCTGAGGTACAAAGATTGTACCTCCTGTCAATATATTTCTGCAAAGAGCTGTTCTCAATTTGGTATTAGATACTTAAAAAATTGTTTTCTGAGAAGCTTTTGTGTACCTTAGAGAAAATAATTGTGGATATGCTGCATTTTGTTGGTACCTCTTATGACAGATCATCAGAATTTGAAAAATATTTTACTGGACATATTATGCAGTGATTTTGTTTAATATTGAGGTATACCTCCTAAAGAAGTGACTGCCTCAGTCAGTGTTGACAGGAGCTATTATTTCTGATTCATTTACTTTGTTGTAGAAATAATATTTGTGGTGGTGCTGCCATCTGCAGAAAATTGGCAATTTTTGTTAACTTCTTAAAGTATGCACGGCACAAGAAGTACATCAATGATTATTTGCTTTATTATGGTGGCTCCAAAGAAGACTTAAAGAGATCAACGTAAGTGTTCAAAAATAGTTTAATAATTGATTATTACTGGTAATGCTCAATTTGCAATGTATGTTCTGCTAATTCAGATTTCAAATTTACAAACGATATGAAGAGTAACTGACAAAATATTTGACTTAGTAAAGTTTAAAATGATGCTTAATTGAAAGTACTGTATATAATGCACATACATAATAACTAATCCATAAAGAAATAGAGAAAAGTGCAGGTTTAAACTGTTAAACATAGGAATAAGTCATTCAGCTTCTCAGTCAGATCCACCATTAAATCATGGCTTGACTGTCCCATCCCTGCATTTTTCCAATTAACCTAATTGTCATGCTGAAAGGAAATCCTTATTCTCAGTTTGAGCTATAATTATGACTTTTTTTTGCTGGAGTCCCCCATAATAGGAAATATTAGGAGTTATTCGACAGTTCTCTCCATGGATGCTGCCTGACTTGAGGAGACTCTCCAGTTTCTTATTGTTTGTTCAAGATTCTTAGACGGTCTTTAATCTGTATTTAAAAAAACACATACAGTGCAGTATCATAATTAAACCCTTCCAATCCAGATTTTAATTGTGAATTCATGTAGCTCCAAAGCCATCCTGAGGTATGTTGTTAAAAACTGAATGCTGTACTGCAGGTGAGATCTACCTGTTATATAACAAATATCTTATCCTTCTCAGTCCCCTTGAAATTACCTGTGGAAATGTAAATGTCAATATTTGAAGATCATTCATATTACCATTAAGGTAAATAGTGTAAAATTTTTGTGCAATGCTATCCAAAGGCTTGTCAGAATTCTTGATTTGTGTTAACAAATTAATCTGTTTCTATGTTGATCCAACTGAATAGCCCTAATTTATTGCACTGGACACTTCTGCAGTGTTCTCTATGTTTGCATTTTAAGACCCTAAGAATTCTGAATCCATTTAACATTTTTGCTGGCAGGGTGAATGATAAAACAGACCTGGATGTGATAAAAGAGAACCATAGATTCTTATGGACAGAAGATGATGAAGCAGATATGAACTGGTAATTACAGGCAGTTTTTGACTTCTATAAAAGTTTAAGGCAGTTGCTCAATGCATTCTTATTCCAAATTTCACTTATATTTAAGCACAGTGTACTATATAATGAGTTTAGCGCTACTGAAATGAAATAAATTCTGAGACATATATCTTCAGCATTTACAGATAGATTTATTGCTTCTTTGAGCCAAAGCTTGTGTAGAACTTCATATAAACTTACGATAATAACATTTAAATGGAAACCAATATGTTTTCTTGAATTGTATATCAGCTAATTCTGTTAAAATGTTTCATCAAAGTTTTAAATAGTTTTTTTATAATTTATTCTAATTTTATAATTACTTGTATATCTTTAGTTTTTGTTGACTTCTGCAGTGGATTTACTAACTATTAAGTTGAAGTATTTACTCTAAAGTTCTCTGGAGATAGAAATTATAATGCTGGCATTTTTTAATCAATTGGCAAGATTTGATATAACTTCTGTATAGTGGCCCAAATCTGCTGGCCATAATTGGAACTGTTCAACAAACTCTGAAAACTAATGCAAATTTGACAAGTGAAAGGAATCAAGTTTCTCTCCCTGGTATTTTAAACAGTTATCTAAGATTAATCTATCTGGCTGTGTTAGGTCACTTTTATTACTTGTTTGCTATACTCATTGCCACAATACAGGAAGGATGTAGAGAATTTGAAAAGAGAGTTGAAGAATTCATCAGGATTTTGCCTGGATTAGAGAGTACAAGCTATAAGGAGAAGTTAAACAAACTTGCATCCTTTTCTCTGGAACCCTGGAGGCTGAGGGGAGACCTGAGCGAAGCTTATGAAATTATGAGTAGCTTAGATAGAGACTTTTTCCCTGGGTGGAAATGTTATATATAGAAGGTATAGATTTAAGACGAATGTGGTAAGTTTAAACAAGATGCACAAGACAAGATGTGTCTGGAATGCAGTGCTGTGGTGGTGGGGGGATGGGGGGGAGGATGCAGGAGGGGAAGAGATGGGGTGGGAAGGTGGGGCAGATACGATAGTGCTGTTTAAGAAACATTTAGTCATACTCATGAATATACAGGAAATGGAGAGATCTGGATCATGTGCAGGCAGATGAGTTAAGTTTAATTTGGCATCATAGTCAGCGGAGACAAGAAAAGGGTCTTATGCATTAGTGTTACATATCCTATATTGCCCCACTCACCCATCTTGTTGAATCATAGTTTATTTATGCCTCAGATAGATACAGAGGGTATATCCTGCTGGTACTCTGCATCAGAATCATGGACCTTGAGTAGTACACAAAGAGAGCCCTGACTCTAAAACATCTCTGATGGTTGCCAAAGCTAAGGATGGAGTATTTCCAGCTATGAAAGTTCTTAAAAGTGTTTGAAATTCAGATATTTAAAATTATTAAAATTAAAGCAAACAATATTGTTAAAAGATTAAAAATATGGCAAAAAGATTTTTTACAATGAGATGTTTATTTTAAAAGTAAGTAAAGCAATAATTATAAAATGTAACTCAGTTTCCCCTTTGCCAGCAATCGCCACTGAGCACCTGGTGTCTTGACGCCTGATCAGAGTGGGCATTTTCCCCAGTGTCATGCTGGGTATTCCCAAAAAGACTGAACTCTACCTCTGGATTCCATGGGAAGTTCAGCAATGAAGCAGACTGATAAACTCACCAGTAAGAACCAGATTCAGCATTCACCAGTAATATCCAGAAATTTGCATCTTGCAGAGTTTTCTTGGAATTTACTCGGATTTACTTAGGTTTCAGCAGCTGAATGCAAATTAAAGTAGCTTTAACCACAACTTCTCGCAATTGTACACACAATCCAAACCATTGTGTTGAGATTCTTGATCTTTAAACCTTTTTTTTTAGGATTTGTTAAGTCTGCTTTGAGAGTCTCACTTCAGTGACTGGCAAATAATTAAAAATAAAGAAACATGGTGGATCTATGTTTACATGAGCCATTAGGAAGGGAAGCTCTGGGAAGTGGTAGAACTTGCTGGCACTGCTCGAAAATGTCTCATATGAAGCTGGGTTGACATTTGCTTGTTCTGGACCTGGGAACCATGAGAAAGGAAATATGGAAATATTGATGATTTCCTTTTACTAAACAAGATTTCTTAATATCTCAGGGAGAAAGCCTTGGCAAAGAAGTACTATGATAAATTATTCAAGGAATATTGTATTGCTGATTTGAGCCAATATAAACACAATAAGGTATGGTGATTGAATATATATGTCATCTTTAATGGATATTCCCTATATTAATTATGTTGATATTTCACCAGTGTTATCTTCTCATCTGACAGATTGGTTTTCGTTGGCGAGTGGATAAAGAAGTAATTTCAGGAAAAGGTATTCTTTTTCAAAGTTTTTAATCTTATTTGTTCCTGGAATTAGGGTATTTTTGGCTGGCCCACTTCATTTTCTCATTGAATTCAATAATTTTCTATACATTTTTAGAAGGTAATTAATTGGTATAGATCTGGAAACAGAGCCAGTAGAGGTGATAGATTTCTTTCCCCTGAAGGACAATTCTGAATCAGGTGGGTAAAGATTTAGAACAAACGTTTTGACTGACTAGAGCAGTGGCCAATGGCCATTCATTTCTGAGATGTTAATCAGTCCATGCAGATACCATGGCCAAGAAAATCTGTCCCTTTCTTGTTGTAAGAATTAAATGGCTCTGGTTCTTTTGAGTTTGAGGTAGAAATTGTGTAACTACCTTTTAATGGCATTAAGACAGTGTTCTGCATCACCTTTGAAACTTGTGACCTCTATCAGCAAGAAAGATATGGGCCACAAGCACAAAACAAAGCCATCCTTCAAGTGGAACATCATCCTGAGTTGGAGACGTATCACCATTCCATCGATGCTGAAGTCTAAATCCTGGAACTCCCTTCCCAGCCGCATCGTAGAAGTATCTTCACTGGCAAGGCTCCTGTTGTTTGGACATGTGACTCTCCGCCAATGTTAAGGGCAGTTTGGGATGGACAATAAATGCTGGCTTTGTGAGCAGAACCCACATTAAAATGTGAGTAAACAAAAATACTATCACTATTGCCAAAAGCGGCATAAGGAGTGAAAACTTCAGCTGGGAGATTCACACAATAGCATTATTGAATTTTTCTGTGCAGTAACATCCCACCATGAAGCTGACATTTAGTCACCAGGTGTGACCTTTTGCAGTTATTTTTAAAAATATATAGTTCCATAGACCATGGGAGGAACTCCCACAAGAACAGACTGAGCTGGTCATAAACTATGCCTGCAGGAAGCATTTTTTTGGCAAAGTGGGGGGGGGGCGCCAAGCAAACCCTCCAGGGCTACAGCAAGGAAGGTCTCTGTTATGACACAAGTTCAGCCTTGTGTCCTTTTAGAATATCATCAGCTCCCCACCATGACTACCAGCCCCCCCACATCTCCATCGGGCACACAAAACTCAAAACGGTCAACCAGTTTACCTATCTCGGCTGCACCATTTCATCAGATGCAAGGATCGACAATGAGATAGACAACAGACTCGCCAAGGCAAATAGCGCCTTTGGAAGACTACACAAAAGAGTCTGGAAAAACAACCAACTGAAAAACCTCACAAAGATAAGCGTATACAGAGCCGTTGTCATACCCACACTCCTGTTCGGCTCCGAATCATGGGTCCTCTACCGGCACCACCTACGGCTCCTAGAACGCTTCCACCAGCGTTGTCTCCGCTCCATCCTCAACATCCATTGGAGCGCTCACACCCCTAACGTCGAGGTACTCGAGATGGCAGAGGTCGACAGCATCAAGTCCACGCTGCTGAAGATCCAGCTGCGCTGGATGGGTCACGTCTCCAGAATGGAGGACCATCGCCTTCCCAAGATCGTATTATATGGCGAGCTCTCCACTGGCCACCGTGACAGAGGTGCACCAAAGAAAAGGTACAAGGACTGCCTAAAGAAATCTCTTGGTGCCTGCCACATTGACCACCGCCAGTGGGCTGATAACGCCTCAAACCGTGCATCTTGGCGCCTCACAGTTTGGCGGGCAGCAGCCTCCTTTGAAGAAGACCGCAGAGCCCACCTCACTGACAAAAGGCAAAGGAGGAAAAACCCAACACCCAACCCCAACCAACCAATTTTCCCTTGCAACCGCTGCAATCGTGTCTGCCTGTCCCGCATCGGACTGGTCAGCCACAAACGAGCCTGCAGCTGACGTGGACTTTTTTACCCCCTCCATAAATCTTCGTCCGCGAAGCCAAGCCAAAGAGATATGCACTTTGGGGAAGTCTGGAAATCAGGCTCCTGTTAAGCAAGGAAAAAAAGATGATCTTATCTTCTTGAATATGGTGTTAAAATGACCTTATCACCTCAGAGAACTGCAAGCTGTAATATCTGGCAGAGATCATTGTCAACAGATTAGAATGATCCTGAGATGAAGAAGCTGAGAGTGGCCATGATCTCCTTTGACAAAGAAGTCCCAAACTCGTGTTTGGTCACAGATCACAGAGGTCACAGAGTGCAATTTTAGCATTCACCATTTAAGTTGCATAGTTTCAGAAGAAACAGTAATTGGTTTTTCTTTGATCAAAGAAGACTATCAAACTATTGAGATTGAAAACTTAACAAAAATAATTTTCTACTTTGCACATTATTGGCGACATTTGGGAAAAACCTATGCTAGAAAATAGATTAAAGATTCCTTCATTGTCTTGTAATAAAAAAGGTGTAATATTTCCACGAAATTTGATTTTGTCTACTGTGAAGATGAAATGAAAGAAATCAGCAGAAATTGCCAGGCGCCTCTTACAGTTCTCTAGAGTCACTGAGTGTCCGTGGATTCACCTCCATCACTTCCACAGCCTCCCGCAGTCTCCACAGCCACACATTATCAGCAACCTGAGCTCCAGATCTGAACTTCGGACCTGATCAGGAAGCCTTCAGCATCCTCGGCACCCTCTCATTCTGGTTCCAATATCTGGTACCCCTTCAACCAGACTTGAGCCAGTCTCCAGCTGTCTGCATCCTGCATGGGTTCCTTGCCTTGTTGCCAACAGCTCACCCTCCCCCTGTGTGTTCTTCAGCCGCAAAGCCCTTCATTGATCCGCTGCCATGGATCATCCTGTGGTTCATCTCTCCATCTCCTCAAGCAGGTGTATTCTCCCTATTTTCTGGGGCCCTGTGCCAGTCCTCTGCTTTCCTGGAGGCTTTTGCTAAACATAGGCCCTGGCATCTTGGGCCCAAATCCCACAGATGCAGAATTTAAAAGTAAACTACTGTCAGCTCCTTTAACAGGTCGCTTAAAGCCTGTACGGAGCTGCCGGTAGTTGGACTGGATGGCAGGTCTGAACCAGCGAGAACACTGCCATTTTTTTTATACTAGGGTATCAACAACTTCCAATTCCATGAACACGACTGCCTCATATTCACTGTGTCCAATCTATATTCCTCCATCCCCCACACCAAAGGTCTGAAGCCCTTTGTTTCTTTTTCAAAAACACCCACCAGTCACCCTCCACCTGGCAGAAATTGTTCAAACAATAACGTATCATTGACTCATCCCACTTTCTCCCAGTCAAAGGGGTAGCAATGAGTACTTGCATGGGTCCAAGCTGTCCCTGCCTTTTTGTTGGTTATGTGGAGCAATCCCTTACAAGCCTACAAACACCCAAGGCTACTCAACTTTGATTCCACTACCTAAATGACTACATTGGTGCTGCCTAATGCACCCACGATGAGCTTGTCAGCTTTACCTACTTTACTGCTAACTTTCACCCTGACCTCAAATTCACTTGTTCCATCTCTAGCAACACTCTTCCCTTTCTTTATCTCTCTGTCTCCCATCTCAGGACACAAACTCTATGCAGATATTTTGTACAAATCCACCAATTCCCACAATTCAGCTACACCTCTTCACACCCTGTCCCCTGAAAGGATTCTATTCCTTTCTAACAATTCCCCACTCTCCGTTGCATCTGCTCCCAGGATGAGGTCTTCCACATCAACCAAGATGTCCTTGTTCTTCAAAAAATGTTGCTTCCACTGCACCACAATCAATTCAGCCCATATCCATATCTCTTCCATTTCCCACACTGGCCCCCTCTATCCCTAGATGCAACAAGGACAGGATTCCCCCTGTCCTCACCTACCATCACACCAACCTCCACATCCCACTAATTACCCCCTTGGTACCAATCTCTGTGACCACAGAAAGTGCTAAATTGTGCCCACATCTTCTTCCTTACCACTATTCAGGGCCCCAAAAAGCCTTTCCAAGTGAAGCAACACTTGTGAATATGGGGTGTCATCTACTGCATCCTACATCAGAGAGACTGGACGCAGACTGGACAAAGATCGCTTTGTCGTGCATCTTCTCTTTGTCAGCAGCAAAGGTGGGGATCTCCAAGTAGTGCCAATGTCCTGCACAGCCAAACCAAGGCCACCCATAAATTGGAGGAGCAGCCCTAATATTCTATCGGGACACTCTCCAACCGGATGGAATTAACATTGACCTCTCCTTTGTCTGTTTGGCCACTCCTCTGCTTCTCTTCCCCATCCCTCAGCTTTTTTTCTCTTGGGTCTAGAGCAGTGATTCTCAACCTTTCCTTCCCACTCACATGCCACCTTAAGCAATCCCTTACTAATTACAGAGCACCAATGGCATAGGCATTACTTAAAGTGGTATGTGAGTGGAAAGAAAAAGGTTGAGACCACTGGTATAGACCATAGAACATAGGAGCAGAAATAAGCCATTCAGCCCATCGAGTCTTTCCCACCATTTAATAATGAGGTGATCCATTTTCACACTCAGTCCCATTGCCTGGCTTTCTCCCTATAACCTTTGATGCTCTGGCTAATCAAATTTATCAATCTCTGCCTTAAATGCACCCAATGACCTGGCTTCCACAATCACCTATGACAACAGATTCCACAGATTTACCACTCTCTAAATGAAGAAATTCCTACCCATCTTTGTTTTTAGCAGATGCCCTTTAATCCTGAAGTTGTGCCCTCTTATCCCTGACTCTCCCACCATGGAAAACAACCTTTCTACATTTACTCTGATCATGACTTTCAACATTTGAAAACCTTTAATGAGATCCCCCTCCCATCTATTCTCCTAAATTACGAGTGCTGTCAAATGCTCCTCATGTGATAACCCTTTCATTCTCAAAATTATCCTTGTGAACCTCCTCTGAATCCTCTCCAATATCAGCACATCCTTTCTTAAAAGAGGAGTCCAAAACTGTTCATAATACTCCAAGTGAGGTCTCACCAGTGGCATATAATCCTCAACATCACATTCCTGCAAGCATTGCATTTAATTTCTTCACCACTGACTCAAATTGCAGGTTTAGGTGATCCTGCACAAAGACTCCCAGATCCCTTTGCATCTGGGTGTTTTCAAATTTCTCTCCGTTTAAAAAAAAATAGTCTGCCCATTTTTTTTTTCTGCAGCAAAGCCAATTAAGAGAGGGAAGGGATAAGGAAGGGGAGGGAACACCACTGAGCCCAAGGTCCCACTCTTGCCTGGGAAGCCACTCTTCTCGATGCCACTGAGACAAGGGATACTTCCGACTGCTTGCCGTTGAGAGACAACGGCATGCAGTTTGAGAGGGAGAGCTGGAGAGAAAAGTTGATGGGAAACATGAAGAAGAAATGGAAGGGAAGGGGAGGGAGGGAGTTACCTGAAACAAGGACAATCGTCATTCTTATTTCATGTCGAGTTCATCTTTTTCAACACGTGAGGTCAGTTTTGCTCCGAGAAAAATTCGGATAAATGAGGATTTCTGATTGTATCGGATATCCTCATTTATCCAAATTTAAAAAAAAAAATTTGGATAAATGAGAATTTCGGAGAATCTGATTTCACATAATCGGAGAACATTTGGTTTTGCATGACCCTGTTGCATCATATTGTTTAGCCACTAATGCATGGCAATGTTTTAAAAAGTGGCAATGAATTTTGAACTTGCAGCTGATACTTTTATAAAAATATTTTTTGATGATCTTGCATGTTCTGTCATTTAAGGACAAATTTGTGCTGTTTATGTTAATGATAAACTCAAAAGTGAATTAAAATGTAATCCCATTGGAATAAGTATAAACATTAGAATTAAAAGATTTACTTCAGACACCTGAGACATTTAAGGACAAGACCAAGCCATTAATTGTCAGCTTGTTTAAGACACAATAGAGTTAATCTGGAACAAATGCAATTTGTATTGTATAAGCCAATTATGACAACATATAATAAATGCACCTAAAACGTTACATTTAAAACCAAAAGCTAGTCATGAGAAATATTCGTGGATATAAATCTGATCATGTATATGAACAATAAGAATCTCAATAAAATTATCAGTTGTTTTACAATTTTCAAAATCCAATAGACTTTAAAATATTGAGTCATAATTTTGGCAAATGATGAGAAGAGAATCAATCTGGTCATTTAGTAAAATTTGTGTTCTCAGTAAACAGTAACCACTTGCACTTTAACAAAAATTATTGTTAATACATTATTTCATTTCATGAGAAATAACATTGATCAAACTCATTTATTGCAATGGAGTGCTTTGTATTGGAACACTATACATCAGGGATGGCCAAACCACGGCTTGCGAGCCACATGCGGCTCTTTGACCTTTAATATGTGGCATACTGCCGGTCTCTCTCCCATGCCTGCCTGACTCGCGCTACCAGTCTCTCCCCCTCACCCGCCCGACTTGCGCTGCCGGTCTCTCCCCCTCGCCCGCCCGACTCTCGTCTTTAATAGCCTGATATTTGTAGCATTGTATTTTAGTCATAAAAAATATAATTATAATAAGACTAATTTTGTAAGGTGGAAATCTGATTAAAATATCTCTCATTTTTTGGTTTACCTTTTTTTACATATTTGTGTCTTTGTGATTAATGAAACTAAATCAAATTAACAGTTTAAAAATTGCATGCATGAATAAATATTATTGCATTTCTTAAAATTTATATAAAATTTTTGTTACAAAATGTGTATGGAACAATAAAAACGTATGTGTGAATTTTGTTCTTGTCCTGCGGCTCTTAGCATTTGAGCTTTATCGTTTGTGGCTCTTACATTCAGCAAGTTTGGCACCCCTGCTATACATTTTAGTTGAAATACTGAATTTGGTAAGACTTCAAAAATTGGAAAGAAGTGTGAATGTGTCAATTAAACAAGAAAATCTGCATTCGTTGGGGTCAAGTGCAATACACTAATGAACTGAAGAAACTTCGCAGGTCACGCAAAGGTAGCAAAGGGTGACAAACGTTTCAGACCTGAGCCATGCGGGTACCCGCATGGTTTCCAGCTATGCCTGCCTTTTTTCTGGCTCTGTGGAGCATTCCATGCTACAAGCCTGCACAGGCAAGGCTCCTCCACTATATTGATGACCATATTGGTGCTGCCTCCTACACCCAAGATGAGCTCATCAACTTTATCTACTCTGCTGCTAACTTTCACCCCGACCTCAAATTCACTTGGTCCATTTCTGACAACATTCTTCTCTTTCTTAATCTCTCTGTCTCCTTCTCAGGAGATAAACTCACTGCAGATATTTTCTGCAAACTTACCAACTCACTCAGTTATCTATACTATATCTCCATACCCTGTAAGGATTCTATTCCTTTCTCTCAGTTCCTCTGTGCTGTCACATCTGCTCCCAAGATGGGGGTTTTCCATTTCAGATCATCCAAGATGTTATTGTTCTCCAAAAAATGTGACTTCCCCTCTCCTGGCATAAGCTCAACCTGTGTCCCTCAAATCTTTTCTTCCCCATCCTTCTCAAGACGCAATAAGCATGGGATTCCCCTTGTCCTTACCAACAATGTGACCAGCCTCCGCGTCCATCATTAACCTCCACAATTTCGACCACCTACAATATGATCCCACCACCAGACACATCTTCCCCTCCCTCTTCTCTCTGTTTTCTGCAGGGACCACTCCATCTTGGACTCCCATATCTACTCATCCTTTCCCACTAATCGGCCCCTCGGGATCTGCCCCTGTGACCGACAGAAATCCTAACTTGCATATATATCTTCTCCCTTGGGGTCCCAGAGACTTTCCAAGTGAAGCAACACTTTACATAAGTCTGCAGGGGTTATTTACTGCATTAGGACCTCCTGATGTAGCCTCCTCTACATAGCTGAAACTGAATACAGAGTGGAAGATCATTTAGTTGAGCACCTTTACATTGTCTGTTGCAATACCAAGGATCTCCTAGTGGTCAACCATTTTAATTCCTCACACCATTCCCACATAAACATGTCTATCCATGGCCTCATGTAATGCCAAACCAAGGCCACTGCGAATTGGAGGAGCAACACCTTGTATTCCATTTGGACACTGTCAAATCAGACAGCATTTTTAATCTCTTCTCCAATTTCCATTCACCCTCTCACCCAAGTCTCTCTTTCCTCAACTTTCTGTCTTCTTTAGCTCCTCACTCCCTGTGAGAGCTACCCTCTCCCCCATTACTTCTCACCTTTTTTCTCTTCTACCTTCCCTCCTGTATCCACCTCTTTCCTCTCCCATCATCCTCTCCTTTCCTCCCCCCCCCCCCCCCACCTTTTTATTCAGGCTTGTTTTATTGCTCACACCTTTACAAAGGATTCAGGGCTGAAATGTTGGTTACTCTTTGGTCTTTATGGATGCTGTGTGACCTGCAGTTTCCCCAGCACATATGTGTATTGAATGTGGCAATAGTTTTATGAATGAACTAAAATGTGTTAATTTGATATTTTTCCAATTGCAGGTCAATTTTCCTGTGGAAACAAATATTGTAATGTGAAAGAAGGACTGAAAAGTTGGGAGGTTAACTTTGGATATATGGAACATGGAGAAAAAAGAAATGCCTTTGTAAAACTGAGTGAGTTATATCTTTATCGTTGATCCTGACCAAAATTTATTAGTGTCGGAATAAATCTATACTGCTGGTCCAGTTAGTTAATCTGCAGGGCCAGGCAGTCATATCTAGCTGAACATTTATTTGTTTGATCAGTTGGTTTTACTTTAAATCTGCATGCTAATTTGATTATTGTCTTAAGTTTAGAATGCATAATGTGACATAACTGTCAGTATTCGGAAAAAAATGTCCCGAATTTATCTGAATTACTGAACACTATATATTAGTGAGCAGTTGTCTTGCTGATGTAACTAGTGTAGAAAAATAGCTGGTGTTTTTTGTTCCATTTGTGTGCAGCAAATCTCAATATTAAATGGTTTTTGACTCTGTCCGCAGCTCTATTGGTTGTACAGGCAGACTTTCAACTGGTCACTGTCAGAGAAGACTATAGGAAACAATACAAACTATGAACGAAAAACAAAAAAAAGCATTCTGATTGTTTTGGGCTGTCTGGCGCACAAATACTCCACATGCAGCACAAATACTCTTGAAAGAGTGAACAAATTGTCATTGACTTCAGCCACAATGTCCCAATGTGCTTCACAGTCAAGTAGTTGTGATGTAGATGAAACAAAAGCAAATTGCCACATCGTGATCCCACAAACAGCAGTGAGCTGAATGACCAATTAATTTTTTTTTTTGTTTTCACTAGTGTTGCTTGAACACCTCCCAATGTTTTGAATAAAGCCATGACATTTTTTACATCACCAGAATACACAAAGCATCATCTGTAAAACAGAACCTTCATCTGAACTGAAGTCTTTGCTGAATATGATGATCCAAAATTATGGGAATACAAGGCCTGTCATGACGTGTGGGGGCACAAAGGGGACCTCAGATACTAGAAAATGAAGCAAAAAACAATATGCTGGAGGAACTCAGCAGGTTGAGCAGCATCAGTGGGATGTTTTGTTTCCGGAAGGGTTCTGACCTGAAATGTCAACCATTCCTTTTCTCCCAGTCATATTGGAACGTTCCCACAGAAGATATTTTTTTCTCTCTCTAGAGGCGTGGAGCAAGGGGATTATGTGGAGTAAATAGTGTAAAGGCAGAATTAATTGTCATTAAGACTATGTGCATTTATTTATTAGTCCAATGTTCCAATCCAACAAAGTAATTTAATATTTAATTTTGTAGTCCTTTTCCTTATTCATCTGGTTCACCCTTTACTCTCTTGTTCTATTTTTTAGTTGTGGTATTTCCTTTAGGTTTTAATTTATAGCTAAATATATATATTTTAATTGTGGTATTAGTTACATTATTTACTGCTATGATTCTTTTTTTTTTAATTATTTTTTTATTTTTCACACTGTGAACCATATCAACCAAAATACATACAAACATTTCCCTCTTAAATATACACAAGTGACATTTTCTCCCATTTATTCCCCCCTACCTTCCCTTCCCCCCTTCCCACCCCCCTTCAAACCCAATAAACATTCAACATCTACAATACAATAAAGCCATTAAACAATGTAATTGACTGCTATGATTCTTTATGTGGATTGTTTTTCAGGTGTGGTTGCATGAGGGAGGATTTTTTAATTATGAATCTGGGAAATGGGAAGGTGTTGGAAAGACAATAAGATTTGTCAAACTTAATAATTCTAAACTAGATTTGTCAGCACAGTACAAATCAACAATTCACTAGTAATCAGATTGTATGCATTGAGCAATTAGTGTATTTGCAAAGAGGTAGTATTAATGCTTTCTTATTTGAAATCAAGTATGTCAATCTTCTGAATGTGTGTTTTAATTTCCTCCACAGGATTGTGTAATGATTGCTCCCATAAGTTGAACTACCATCACAGGTAAGTTGCATCTCTCCATGTTGATACGTAACAATTGGAAAGAAATATGTGCATATATTTACACCATAGGTGCATATTATGTTAGAAAGTGAGACATAAAAAGAGTGGACCATTCATCCCTCACAACTGCTCTGATATTAAATAAAACTTATGGCTGATCATCTCACCTCCAAAAGCTAATGCTCTATTTTGAGATGGTGATACCTGGAGAATCTAACTCTCGGGATACAGGAACCATCAGTGCTGTATCTACCCTGACAAGTCCCTTGATTATTTTGCGTTATTTAGTGTATAAGACAACCTCCCTCTCCTTTTCTATATTATCTTTCCTAAAGTTGAATAGTCTGGAAAATCGATCTAACCTTGGTCACTTAATATCTCTGTAATGCCTACTAGATAATAACCATGTATTTATATTTATACCATTCACCAACCTTGTTGCATATGCTGTGTGCATCCATATAAGGAGCCTATCAAGTCCTTATTGGGTGTGGATCTGATATTTTTTTCTCAGTTTGTAGCTATTCGATGATTGACTTTAATATTCCATGAGCACTGTTTCATCCCCTGTGCTGTTTGCATGTTTTTCTTTTGTTTCGGTCAGACTCAATAAAGAAGTCTGGAAAAGCTCAGCAGGTCAAACTGTGTCCTTTATGTAGCAAAGGCAAAGATATATAACTGATGTTTCGGGCTTGAGCCCTTCATCAAAATATGAGAAAATGCCAGCAAGTGTCTGAACAAAAGAGTAGGAGGGGGGAGGGGGAGTGGCAAGGTAGGAGATGTTAGGTGGAAAAAGGAGGGAGGGGACACCAGCAATGAGGGGGAGGAGAGATGGTAGGGCTGTGTGGGTGAAAGAACTGGAAGGGCAGGAAATGGGAGAAGGGAAAGAAAAGGCAAGCAGGTTTAATGGAAAACAGTAAAGTCAATGTTCATGCGTTGTGGCTGGAGGGCACCCAGTGGAAAATAAGGTGATGATCCTCCAATCTGCTGGTAGTCGGGGATGGATAGTATATTAGACTCTGGACAAACTTGTGCATGGGAGTGTGACCCACTGGGAGGTTGCTATGGTTGCGAACAGAGGAGAGGTGCTGAGCGAAGTGATCTCCCAGTCTGTGACTGGACTCTCCGATGTAGAGAATGCCACAAAGGGTGCACCAGATGCAGTAGACAAGTCCTCTGGATGTACAAATGAAGTGTTGCTTCATGTGAAAGGCCTGATTGGGGCACTGGTGAGGGAGGTGGTGTGTGCGCGTGTTGCACATCCTGCGGGCACAGGGGAAGATGCTGGGGGTGCAATGGGTGGGGAGGGATGTGTCCAATCCCTTTATAACTCTGTCCCCCAGACAGAAGGTCTCCACGCTCTGCTTCTTCCTGGTCCAATGACCCGACCAATCACCCTCTACCACCACCCTCCTCCGCCTGGCAGATCTTGTCCTCACTCTAAATAACTTCTTCAACTCATCCCACTTCCTCCAAATCAAAGGACTAGCCATAGGTGCCAGCTATGCCTGCCTGTTTGTAGGTTTCATTGTGCAATCCATGCTAAAAGTTGACACAAGCAGGACCTCCTCGCCCCACCCCCCCACCCCCCCCCCCCCCCCCACAACTCTTCCTCCAGTTTATAGGTGACTACATCAGGGCTGCCTATACACCTGCGAAGAGCTTGTCAGCTTCATTCACTTAACATCTAACTTACAGCCCGTTCTCAAACCCACCTGGTCCATCTCTGAATACACTCTTCCCTTCTTGGATCTCTTGGTCTCCATCTTGAGAGACCAGCTTTCCACTGATATATACTATAAACCCTCCAACTCCCACAACTACCTAGACTACACTTCCTCTCACCCTGCCCCCTGCAATGATTCCTTCTGTTATGAGCCTAGAGGTCCTCAAAACCCAGCAGCAATAGATATTCACCAAGACAAATGGTTACTTAAACAAAAGTTGCTTTTAATTATCTTTAAACATGAAAACAGAATAACACTTTAACTTATCACTATTGACTTAATTAACATAACTTAACCCCCTTCTAATTCTAAGTGCATCTGTGTGTAAGTTCAGAAAAGTTATTTGATTCACAGTCCAGTCTCACTTCTCATTCCTCAAAGTTCACAGGTTGCAGGCAATTCTTATACTGTGCACAGAATTTAACATTTATAAAGTTCATCAGTCTTTGGTGCTTGAAAGGTAAATGGTTACCGCTCAGGAAGGTTTTTGTCAGTTTTCAGAGAGAAATTAGTTGTTCCAGGACATCCACTACTGATTTACATCCATCAGCCACTTCAGTGTCTTGTTGATGAAACTTGCCCCCTCAGGGTTCTCCAGATTATAACCTCTTTCTTTCAGGTCGCCACAGAGTGCCTTTTTATTTCCCTTATTCCAAGTGAAACATTAGACCACCAGTCCTCTCCTATTGCATGAACCACAAGGGCTTTGACCAGGCTGAACTAAGCACTCACAGCCATAAGTCACTGACCTTGTCAAAAGCATAAATGTTACTATGCTTATCTCTAAATTAAATTAAATTAATGTAATATCTCCAATTAACCCTTTTAGAGTAATTCTCATAAAGGGCTCAAGCCCAAAACATCAGTCTTTGCTACATAAAGGACATTGACCTGCTGAGCTTCTGTCTTGGGTAAACTTATACCTCTCATTTTGTTCGTTTTAGATTGGTCACAGTGTTTGAGCTACCGAAAGAAAATAGACACACACACAGCGAGAGCAGTTCAGATTATACAAGGCTTTATTACTAAATCTAAAGCTGGATTCACACTACAATGCAAGCCCTTCCCAATTATACTTATCAATGCCTGGACTGGTCCCAACTGCCAAAGCAAGGCAACGACTGCACACTTGTAGTAGGTTATCTGGGCGCCGGTAGCAGCTTCTCCACCTCCCCAGACCGGGACGTTGGTTTGGAATCTTGAAGTTCTTCTTCTTGCTGAGAGATGTTGCCACCTCTTGGAGAGTCTCAAACTTCAGCAGTGGGACCATGGCTTATATTACCCAAAAGTTGTTTACTCAGATCTTATCTCTTTGAACAAATGATTTAATTATCTTCAAAGGTCTCCTGACAGTCTGCTACCAACAAAAGAAAACTGAATCTCTGGGCCTCATGGTGGAAATTGGATAATGTCTATTGATTCATATGCATTCTTGGGCCCCATAGTGTAAATTAGATAATGTCTTCTGATTCAACTGCATCCTGGGCGTCATGGTGGAATTTAGGTGTCTACTAAAAAATATGCATCCTGGACCTCATGGTGTAAATTAGATTATGTCTGCTGATTCTAAAAAACAAACAGGTTCTCAGTCTTGCAGCTGCAGAAGTAAAAAACAGTTTAAATCTTCCAATACAGCTTCTCCTGCATTTTGTGTTTTTACTTCAACCACGGTGTCATCTTCTTAACACATGAACATAAAGAATCCATTTTGAAAAAGATCAGAACAAATTTGGGAGGTGTCCTATAACTCCCCATAACTGCCAAAGCAATCAAACCCTTCTGAAGAAATCACTAAATCCAATTATCCTGTGGTGCAGAAACAGAGATACATCATCAAGTCACTACCAAACTTTCAGGTCACACCTTCAAACATGCTAAAAAGTCAATTCTACTACAGGTACTCCCTGACTTGCAAATTATGCAACTTACAGCCATCCGCACATATGACCAAAATTAAAAAAAAAATAAAAAATATAAAGTTTACGCGGTTTATGTTGTATTTGACAAACTATAGCAGGGATACAGCGCACATAAGAGCCAAAATGTGCTACTTACCTTGATAGTCGGTGCCCCGGGGTCTATAGGCTAGGCACGGCCATCTTGATTCCTATGTGCATGCGCAATTCTTCGGTTGGCGCATGCATGGAGTTTCACATATTGGAGTTCAATGCCACATGCGCCAGAGCTAAGGGCATGAATTCAATATTGTTAGAGTGTTAGGGCCCAGGCTGATTCCATATTCCTTTCTTACTGCAGGGATTAATTCTTTTAAGGGCAAGCTTGAGGCTCCTTTTATATTTTCTACATCCTGTAGCTATTTCCCAGCCAACTTATCAAGAGACAAAATTTAAATTGTTTCTATATATCTGGAACATTATTGCAAGAAATTTTATTACAAAGACTGGTATAATTCTGTGACAACCTTGGCTTTAAGGAAACATTCCAGCATACTGTTTGTTATTATTTGTATTCCCATCAGGTCTAACTTGTTCAGTTGGGGTAGGGTGCATGGATATTTGTTCTGCTGCAGTATGATTTGAACCAGCTATATCAACATCATCAGTGCCAAAAAAATATTCTGTAACCCTTCAGAATCTAACAAAATCCCAGCTTTTGTGTTGAAGTCATGCTCCAGAACTAGCCCAACCAAGCACACCTGTCTGGACATATTGTAATAACTAATTCATTATTTACAAACCTGGCCATTCCAGTCTGTCATCATTTGGCTCGATTAATTTGTATAATCTGGCCTGCTGGGCATGTTCCACAGCCTCACAATTAATGGCATGTTAAACAGAATAAAAAGCATAAATGTTACTATGCTCATCTCTAAATTTAATTAAATTAATGTGCTTGTAATATCTCCAATTAACCCGACTAGAGTAATTCCAATATTTCTACAGATCCTTCCTCCAACTTCTCTACTACTGAAGACAAGATTTTTTTTTAACTTTGCCAGTTTGGATGAGGAGTCCCAGACCTAAAACATTAACTGTTTCTTTTTCCACAGATGCTGCCTGACCTTCTGAGTATTTATAGCATTTTTGATTAATAGATCATAGAACACTACAGCAAAGTACAGACCCTTCGGCTCTCGAAGTTGTGCGACCCATATATTCCTTAAAAAAAAGTACTAAACCCCTCCCTACCCCGTAACCCTCTAGTTTTCTTCCATCCATGAGCTTAAACGTCTCTTAATTGCTCCACCATCCCTGCCAAGGCATTCCAGGTACCCACAACTCTCTGGATAAAAACTTAACCCTGATATCTCTTCTAAACCTCCCTCCTTTCTCTTTGTACACATTTCCTCTGGTGTTTGCTATTTCTGCTCTCAGAAACAGGGGAGAAAATGAAACTGTATATTCAAGAGGGAAATGTTTATGTGTATTTTGGCCAATATGGTTCATAGTGTGAAAAATTTAAAAAAAAATTTAAAAAAAGAAACAGGTGCTAGCTGTCCACCCTATCTATGCCTCTCATAATCTTGTAGACTTCTAGTAAGTCTCCTTTCATCCTTCTACACTACAAAGATGAAAGTCCCAGCTCTGCTAACCTTGCCTCATAAGACTTAACAGTATTTTCCAATCCCAGGCGGCATCGTGGTAAATCTCCTCTACACCCTTTCCTTAGCTTCCATATCCTTCCTATAATGAGTTGACCAGAACTGAACCCAATTTTCCAAGTGTGATCTACCAGAGATTTGTAGAGTTGCAACATGACCTCTCTACTCTTGAACTCAATCCCATTATTAATGAAGCCCAGCATCCCATAGGCCTTCTTAACTCTCCTATCATCCTGTGCGGCGACCTTGAAGAATGTATGGATTTGGACCTCAAGGTCCCTCTGTTCATCTACACTGTTAAGTATCTGATAATTAACCCTGTACTCAGCCACCTGCTTTGACCTTCCAAAATGCATCCCCCCACATTTATACAGATTGAACTCCATTTGCCACTTTTCTGCCCAACTCTTCTTCCTATCTATATCTTTTTGTAACCTATGACAACCTTCAACACTATCTACAACTCCTCCCCTTCATATCATCTGCAAACTTACTGACCATCCTTCCACTTCTTCATCTAGGTTATTTATAAAAAATCACAAAGACCATGGATCCCAGAACAGATCCTTGCAGTACTCCACAAGTCACTGACCTCCAGGAAGAATACTTTCCTTCCACTACTACTCTCTGCTTTCTACCTGAAAGCCAATTTTTTTATCCACACAGTTAAGGTTCCATTGATCCCAAGCCTCATAACTTTCTGAATGATTCTCTCATGGGAGACCTTGTCAAATGCTTTACTAAAATCCACATAGACCACATCTACCACCCTACCCTCATCAATTTCTTTGGTTACCTCCCAAAAAATTCAGTTAGGTTCGTGAGGCATGACCTTCTCTTCACAAAGCCACGCTGACTATCCTTGAGTAGACTGTACTTCTCCAAATGCTCATAGATCCTATCCTTAAGAATCCTCTCCAATAGTTTTCACACCACTGATATAAGACTCACCTGTCTATAATTCCCAGAATTTTTTAATCAAGGGCACTACATTTGCCATTCTCCAATCCTGTGGCGAAAGAGGACTCAAAGATCATAGCCACTGCTCCAGCTATCTCTTCCCTCACTTCCCATAGCAACCTGGGGTCTATTGCATCTGGACCCTGGGACTTATCAATCTTGATGTTTTTAAGAAGATCCAAAACTTCCTCTTCCTTAATCTTCACATTGTCGAGCACACCAGCCTTATCCATTTTGACTTCAGCTTGATCAAGGTCCTTTTCTCTTGTGAATACTGAAGCAAAGTATTCATTTAGGACCTCCCCAACCTCCTCCGCCTCCAGGCACATTTGCCTCCTTTATCCTTAACTCGCCCCACCTTTATTCTCGTCATCCTTCTGTTCTTGCCTTGGGGTTCTCCTTAATTGTACATGCCAAGGCCTTCTCATGCTCTCTTAAGTCCTTTCTGAAGTCCTTTTTGGCAAACATATACTTCTCATGAGCCCTTCCTGTTTCCTGCTTCCTATATCTAATGTACGCTTCCTTCTTCCTCTTGACTAACTGCCTCACCTGCTTCATCAGCCATGGTTCCCTTTTCCTACCATCTTTTCCCTTTCCCATGTGAGATAAACCTATCCTGAACCCAGCACAAGTGGTCCCTAAACCTCCTCCACATTTGTTCAGCACTTTCACCTTGAACATCTGTTTCCAATTTACTCTTGCTAGTTCCTGCCTCATCCTATCATAATTTGCCCTTCCCCTATTAAACACTTTCCCATTTTCTCTACCTCTACTGCATCTGGTGCTCCTGTTGTGCCCTTCTCTACATCGGAGAGACTGGTCTCAGAGTGGGAGATCACTTCTCTGAGCACCTTTGCTCTGATGGGAATCTCCCAGTGACTAACCATTTCAATTCCACACCCCACTCTCATAATGAGATGCCTGACCATGAACAGCACGGTTGGCATAGTGATTAATACAACATATTTACAGCACCAGCGATCAGGAACGGATTTGGGTTCAAATCCCTTGCTGTTTGTAAGGAGTTTGTATGTTCTCCTTGTGTCTGTGTGGGTTTCCTCCCACTGTTCAAAATGTACCAGGGGTGTAGGTTAATAGGGTGTAAATTTGGCGGCATGGACTCGATGTAATTACTGTGCTGTATGTCTAAATTTAAAAAATTTAAGCTCAGGAGTTGTTTAGTACTTTTTAGTACTTTTTTTTAAGCTATTGCCCATCCTTTACTGGCTTCAAGCATCTGCAGTGTTTTATTTTTTAACTTGTGTTGAATTTGGCTTTGGCATTATTAAGCCCTTGTTCCAAATATAAACAAAAGATCTAAATTTGAGATGAGAGGTAAGATGAACTGCCTTTACTGTCAGGTTTACACAAAATTACCAGAGAAACTCAGCAAGTCACACAACATTCTTTATGTTCAGATATACAACCAATGTTTTGTGTAAGAGCCCTTCACCAGGATCTGAGCAAAATGCAGGCAGGTGCCTAAATAAAATGGTGGGGGAGGGGCAGAGGGAGGAGCGCACAGGCCGACAGGCAAGAAATCATAGGGGGTTATGGGAAGAGGGCACAAGAATAAAAACTGTTGAGATGATGGGGAAGGGTTAGCTCTCTGACGAAAGGGGTGGAAGGCTGGAGCAAAGAAGACAGAGGGACAGCTTCCTTCATGACTCCCTCATTCACTAATCGTCCCTTTGGTACTACCCCTGTGACTGCAAGAAGACCAACACTTGTATCCACACCTCCTCCCTCACCACCATTTGGGGCCATCTACTGCATCTGGTGCTCCCGAGATCACTTTGCTGAGCACCTTCGCTCTGATGGGATCTCCCAGTGACTAACCATTTCAATTCCACGCCCCATTCTCACACCGAGATGTCTGACCATGGCCTCTTGCACAACCAAACCAAGATCACCCGTAAATTGGAGGAGCAACACCCACCGTAATATTTTGTCTTGGGACTCTCCAACTGGATGTCATTGACATCGACTTCTCTGATTTCTGTTAGGCCACTCCTCTGCCTCCCTCTCTTCCCCATCCCTCTGTCTCCTTTCCTCCAGCTCTCCCAGCAATTTTGTGTAAACAACAATCATAGCATCTGCAGTCTTTCTTGTTTGACTGCCTTTACCATCAAGGCAGCATTTTGACCTCTAAAAGCCTTATTAAAATTACTATCAATGTGGACAAACTAGAATTATTCTTCACACAAAAAATGTTTTTAGTTGTTTTGATATCAATCAGGATTGAGTTCAGGCCATGGAGTCTTTAGGGAAGAGTATCAGACCCAGTCACTTTGGAACTACTTTGTAATCTTTGTCCATTACAAAGATCAAAGTAGGAATGTCCCTTGATGACTGCAGACTGTTCATTCTATTTGTAATGAACTAAATCTATGACCAGTAATTCACTGCCTGGCTCTCCAAAAACTTTACACAGCTGCCATCATGTTTCCTTACAATGCTGAAGGAGGATATTCTCTGTTGTAAGAAAATATAAAGGTGCTTCTGACAGGGCAAACCATGATCAAGTCTGTGATGTTGTGTGAGGATCTGTGATGTTTTGACCTTGGTAAAATGGCCTTCTTACCTAATGTATGAATGTTTCATTCCAAGTAGTATATATCTGCAAGAATCATTTTTTTTAATTGTTTACTAAATATTTCTAAAGGAGGAAAGAAGTAAAAGATGCAAAGAGGAAATGTAAAGAGGGACACTGTTATGCTCCATCAGAAAAAATGATCAAGACTAAAGAGAAGCAAAGTTCTAAAAGCAAAGGTAGGTTACAAACAAAATTTAGTTGAATAATTGAGGCAGCACAGTTGGCGAAGTGGTTAGTGCAACTCCGTTACAGCGCTAGTTATTGGGATTGGGGTTCGAATCCTGCACTGTCTGTAAGGAATTGGGACCTTCTTCCCATGTCAGCTTGGATTTCCTCTGGGGGCTCCAGTTTTCTCCCTCCCTTCAAAGCTTACCAGGGTTGTCGGTTAATTGGCTGTAATTGGGGCAGCACGGGCTCGTGGGTCAAAATGGCCTTTTACTGTGCTGTATGTCTAAATTTAAAATTTAACTGCAGCTGAAACAATCAAGAAGAACCTCAATGTCATTCAGGGTTAAGAAGCTCATTCAATTAGCATATCGTTCTCTTTAAATATTTATTTACTGAACCACTGGTGCACCACATTTACAAATTGCACCCTGACTGCATTATGCATCATTTGCTGCAACAAAACCTTGCAAATGTGAAACTGCCAAATTTTACAAATTTAAAAAGAGTATAGGAATACCACAGGTTCCACTCCAAGTTGCAAAACCTTCTGACTTATTGGCTTTTCTTCATCTTCACTGTATTCTGGTTCTATTCTTGGGAACTAGGTTAAGATAAAAGTGTACACTTGGGTATGGGTTCACCAAGAGAGCTGTTGTGGTTCAAGCTGATGGTTCACCATGTTTCCAAGGCTAATAAATGTTGGCCTTCCTGGAGGTGCTCGCTTTATGAAACATTAATCTCTTTCTGGCATGATGTTGACTAGAGGCACAGGTACAAAACGAAGTCTGAGATAAGAAGGCATGCAGCATTGAACCATAATCCAATGGACCATATGATCTGGGCTCAAGCCAGGGGCTTTTGTTGCTACACCATTAACAAGCTGAACCACCATCTTCTCCTATTGTTCAAGTGCAATGTTGACTACTCTGCAGTAGATACAATTTGAGAACATTTGAATTTTATTGAGCATAAATAGTAACAGGGCAGTCGTGATACTTTCATATTCAGGCTATTTATATGGTAAATACTAACACCTTGTTGAAGACTTTGTTGGAAGCAGGATGTAAACACAACTACTGGGATTATTGCAGAATATAAGATTTTACTGAAGCAACTTCTTCAGAGGAAACAGAGGAGAAACGAGTCATTTGGTTAAAACTTCACAGTGCCCCATTAATGGAAATGTATCCTCGACTTCATCTATTTTATTACATTTTATATTTAACTGAAACAGAATGATACTTTATTGTTATTTATGCAAGTAAATCTTCTGGCAGCAGAACAGAAAAGGTCCCAAAAGCAGTAGAGATTTTAAGGATCAGTTTAATATTTTTTCAGAAATGTCAACGCAGGATTAAATGACTAAGTACTTTAACTAGGCATTAAACAATTACCTAACTTAGATATGACTAGCACAGCCAAACAAAGTTGATATCCCATTTACAAATTGTCATCATTAATTTTTTTTTAGGATTCTGTTGAAGGAAATTTTGTTGGAATGAAATAAAAACAATATTAAAAACTGACTTTCTTCTTTTATTATTTCAAAATTAACCTGATTCTTAAGTTGTACATTGAATTAAATAGTCTGACCACACTATCTTAAAGACTAAGAAACTTGAGAAGATCCAGAAGAAACTTGCACAAATTACAATAACAAGAATGTTCAGTTTGTGCCTTGTAAAATTGTTTGTTGGCAGATACTGTATCTGCAAAAACACACGGTTCATTTTGAGCAAATCTTGCATTTTGGAATAATACGGAACTACGCCCAGGTTTCAAGGAAGACCAGCATCTCTAGGTTAAAGAACAATTTATTTCTTCAACCACCCTTATTGCATTAAAGGACTGCTCCAACCCCACAAAAAATGGAGTGCACTTTTGCTAAGTCATTTTTTTTGCACCAGGATAAATATGAATAATTATTATCTATATTTTGTATTTACTTTTCTCTTTTCAATCCAATGACTGTATACAGTTGCAGATTTTTAGTTTATTTTTTTTACAAATTTCCTGTTAAGCTGCAACAAGTAAGAAGTTCAGTGCATTGCACAATCATCTCAGAATCAACATTGTTATCAATTAATGATACTTATAACAATCATGAACTGTGCTTTCTTACAGTGAAAGCAGCTCAGCAGGTCAAAAAGTGTTCTTTACGTAGCCTGCCTACATATTGCTGATGCCTTGATGAAGTGTTCAAGCTCAAAACATTGATTATCTTGTATCTTTGTTACATACACTGTTTGACCTGCTGAGTTTTCTTCAGTCATAGGATCTGGGGACCTTCGTGTTTTACTCCTGTGGTTTCTATGCCACATTAGTGCCACATTAGTGGCATCACCTACGGCTCCTAGAACGCTTCCACCAGCGTTGTCTCCGCTCCATCCTCAACATCCATTGGAGCGCTTACACCCCTAACGTCGAAGTACTCGAGATGGCAGAGGTCGACAGCATCGAGTCCACGCTGCTGAAGATCCAGCTGCGCTGGATGGGTCACGTCTCCAGAATGGAGGACCATCGCCTTACCAAGATCGTGTTATATGGCGAGCTCTCCACTGGCCACCGTGACAGAGGTGGACCAAAGAAAAGGTACAAGGACTGCCTAAAGAAATCTCTTGGTGCCTGCCACATTGACCACCGCCAGTGGGCTGATAACGCCTCAAACCGTGCATCTTGGCGCCTCACAGTTTGGCGGGCAGCAACCTCCTTTGAAGAAGACCGCAGAGCCCACCTCACTGACAAAAGGCAAAGGAGGAAAAACCCAACATCCAACCCCAACCAACCAATTTTCCCTTGCAACCGCTGCAATCGTGTCTGCCTGTCCCGCATCGGACTTGTCAGCCACAAATGAGCCTGCAGCTGACGTGGACTTTTTACCCCCTCCATAAATCTTCGTCCGCGAAGCCAAGCCAAAGAAGAAGAGTAAAATCAGAATATGAGGAGGCCAAAAAAAAAGTTCAAAGGTTAAAACATAGGGTTAAAATTTGAGAATGGAGATTTACAAAAATCTGACTTCCTGAAATCAGGATTGAGTAAATTATTGCTTGAGGTAATAAAAGAGACTTACAGCATCACCTGGTGGCAATTTTGTGAAAGTGCAGAATGTTTAATGAAAGTGGTTCACATTAGAACATAGAATATCACAGCACAGTACAGACTCACAGACCATGATGTCGTGCTGACCTATGTAAACTTACTCCACAGCAATCTAATTTTTCCCTACCTCACAGTTATAATCTTTTTTTTTTTAAACATCCTTTTCACCTATCTAAGAGTCTTTTGAATGTCCCTATTGTACCAACCTCTACCAGCACCCCTGGCAATGCATTCCAGGCACCCACATTCTCTGAGTAAAATCTTACCTCTGACATTGCCCATAAACTTGCCTCCAATTACCTTAAACCTATGTCGTCTGGTATTTGCTTTTGTCACCCAAGGGAAAAGGAGCTAGTTGTCCATCCTATCTAAGCCCCTCATAATCTAGCAATTCCATTTGATGGGTTTGAAATGGAATGTTCCTGTGCCACCTGCATCAAAGACTAATGCTAAAGGCAGCTGTTACCATATTTTCCTTATAGTATGGTAATTTCAGTTGATTTCTGAAATGGTCTCATGCTTATAGCTTAGAAACATAGAATTTGCATTCATGCAGTTAATTTATCTTTTCTTTGGCTTGGCTTCGCGGACGAAGATTTATGGAGGGGTAAAGTCCACGTCAGCTGCAGGCTCGTTTGTGGCTGACAAATCCGATGCGGGACAGACAGACACGGTTGCAGCGGTTGCAAGGGAAAATTGGTTGGTTGGGTGTTGGGTTTTTTCTCCTTTGTCTTTTGACAGTGAGGTGGGCTCTGCGGTCTTCTTCAAAGGAGGTTGCTGCCCGCCGAACTGTGAGGCGCCAAGATGCACGGTTGGAGGCGATATCAGCCCACTGGCGGTGGTCAATGTGCAGGCACCAAGAGCTTTCTTTAGGCAATCCTTGTACCTCTTCTTTGGTGCACCTCTGTCTCGATGGCCAGTGGAGAGCTCGCCATATAACACGATCTTGGGAAGGCGATGGTCCTCCATTCTGGAGACGTGACCTACCCAGCGCAGTTGGATCTTCAGCAGCGTGGAATCGATGCTGTCGGCCTCAGCCATCTCGAGTACTTCGATGTTGGAGATGAAGTCACTCCAATGAATGTTGAGGATGGAGCGGAGACAACGCTGGTGGAAGCGTTCTAGGAGCCGTAGGTGATGCCGGTAAAGGACCCATGATTCAGAGCCGAACAGGAGTGTGAGTATGACAGTGGCTCTGTATACGCTAATCTTTGTGAGGTTTTTCAGTTGGTTGTTTTTCCAGACTCCTTTGTGTAGTCTTCCAAAGGCGCTATTTGCCTTGGCGAGACTGTTGTCTATCTCGTTGTCGATCCTTGCATCTGATGAAATGGTGCAGCCGAGGTAGGTAAACTGGTTGACCGTTTTGAGTTCTGTGTGCCCGATGGAGATGTGGGGGGGGTGGTAGTCATGGTGGGGAGCTGGCTGATGGAGGCCCTCAGTTTTCTTCAGGCTGACTTCCAAGCCAAACATTTTGGCAGTTTCTGCAAAACAGGACGTCAAGCGCTGAAGATCTGGCTCTGAATGGGCAACTAAAGCGGCATCGTCTACAAAGAGTAGTTCACGGACAAGTTGCTCTTGTGTCTTGGTGTGAGTTTGCAGGCACCTCAGATTGAAGAGACTGCCATCCGTGCGGTACCGGATGTAAACAGCGTCTTCATCGTTGAGGTCTTTCATGGCTTGTTTCAGCATCATGCTGAAGAAGATTGAAAAGAGGGTTGGTGCGAGAACGCGGCCTTGCTTCACGCCATTGTTAATGGAGAAGGGTTCAGAGAGCTCATTGCTGTATCTGACCCGACCTTGTTGGTTTTCGTACAGTTGGATAACCATGTTGAGGAACTTGGGGGGGCATCCGATGCGCTCTAGTATTTGCCAAAGCCCTTTCCTACTCACGGTGTCGAAGGCTTTGGTGAGGTCAACAAAGGTGATGTAGAGTCCTTTGTTTTGTTCTCTGCACTTTTCTTAGAGCTGTCTGAGGGAAAAGACCATGTCAGTAGTTCCTCTGTTTGCGCGAATGCCGCTCTGTGATTCTGGGAGAACATTCTCGGCGACACTAGGTATTATTCTATTTAGGAGAATCCTAGCAAAGATTTTGCCTGCAATGGAGAGCAGCGTGATTCCCCTGTAGTTTGAGCAGTCTGATTTCTTGCCTTTGTTTTTGTACAGGGTGATGATGATGGCATCACGAAGGTCCTGAGGCAGCTTTCCTTGGTCCCAGCAGAGCTTGAAAATCTCATGCAGTTTGGCATGCAGAGTTTTGCCACTAGCCTTCCAGACCTCTGGGGGGATTCCATCCATACCTGCTGCTTTGCCACTTTTCAGTTGTTCAATTGCCTTATATGTCTCTTCCCGGGTGAGGACCTCATCCAGCTCTAGCCATAAGGGCTGTTGAGGGAGCTGGAGCAGGGCGGATTCTTGGACTGAGCGGTTGGCACTGAAAAGAGATTGGAAGTGTTCTGACCATCGATTGAGGATGGAGATCTTGTCGCTGAGGAGGACTTCGCCGTCTGAGCTGCGCAGCGGGCTTTGGACTTGGGGTGAGGGGCTGTACACAGCCTTTAGAGCCTTGTAGAAACCCCTGAAGTCACCAATGAAGACTACCTGGATGCATCCCCGATCCAAACACTGGCACCTCCTGGACTACGTCCTGGTGCGAGAAAGAGACAAACGAGATGTGCTCCACACCAGGGTCATGCCCAGCGCGGAATGCCACACTGACAACCAGCTGATTCGCTGCAAGCTCAACCTTCACTTCAAGCCAAAGTCCAGGAACAGTAAAGCCCCCAGAAAGAGGTTCAATGTTGGAAACTTGCAGTCAGACGAAGTGAGAGGAAACTTCCAGGCAAACCTCAAAGCAAAGCTCGAGGATGCAATCCGCCTCACGGACTCGTCCCCTGAAACCCTCTGGGATCAGCTGAAGACTGCCATACTGCAATCCACTGAAGAGGTACTGGGCTTCTCCTCCAGGAAAAACAAGGACTGGTTCGACGAAGACAACCAGGAAATCCAGGAGCTGCTGGCAAAGAAGCGAGCTGCCCACCAGGCTCACCTTGCAAAGCCATCCTGGCCAGAGAAGAAACGAGCCTTCCGTCGCGCATGCAGTATACATGCAGCATATTAGCAGGCACAATTGCACTCAATTAAGTTACAACCCCGATACGTTTTTGAACAGTGGGAGGAAACCAGAGCATTTGGAGGAAACCACGCAGACACAGAGAGAACATACAAACTCCTTTCAGACAGCACCAGATTCAAACCCCGGTTGTTGGCGCTGTAACAGCGTTGTGCTATCTGTGCCAAAAATTCTCACGATCATTAGGAATGTAAACATTTTTAAATCGATTATATAAAGCTAAGTTTTTCATTAATTATTACAATCTTCTTAAAAAATTCAATTGCATTTCATTCAATCCCTTTTTTAATGTAGTAAACAATTTGTGTAAACAATGTGCTTCCACAATGAGTAGGATCTTTAACCATATTTACATTGTTCCCAAAAGTAAGTTAGCACCATAACCATTTACAAGCAGTTCAACACTTGTAAATTGGGGAGGAGTCACGTAATGGAGTTGTGGGTGGTCGGGAAAACCAGCCCTCTCCAGGAAAATAGGAAAAAAGTTAGGAAAAAGGAAAACATAACAAAAATAAAATATAAGAAATAGAAAATAAAGATACAGAGAAGAGAAAGAAGGTGGCTTCCAAGAAGGAGAAAGTAAGAACAACTGGAAAAAAAGAAGTAAAAAAGTCGCCGGAGAAGAACGAAGAAGGCCTTACCTGCTCAAAGGAACAGGATGCTGTGGTGACGAGGAGCGCCCGACCCTCGAGGTCGGTGCCTGCTCTGCGGAGTCGTGACGCACCAGCCAGTGCACTACAAAAATGGCACTCGGAGCCAAACAAAAGTGCGCAACTGCGCAATCAAAGGAGAAAGACGACACTGGTGGGAGGGGGTCTCAGCAGAGGAGCGGGCTGTCACAGAGCGAGCAGCTGAGGGTCACCCAACACCAGGGCTCTCAGCTGGAGGGCAAGGAACAACAGATAAGCAGCACAGGAGGAGAGGACCAGCAAGAAGAGGCCCGACAAAGAGATACAGGCAGCTCATCGGAAAAACAGAAGAGTCACAGACACAAAGAAGAGAAAAAGAAGACACAAACATAGATACAGACACGGAAGAAGAGGAAGAAGAAGACCAAGATCTTCATAGGGAAATAAAAGGTAAAATTGATGAACAGAATACAGATAAAGTCTTTTTTGAAGAACAAATGAGATCACTAAAAGAATGGTCGTCATTAGAGTTTAATGCAATTAAAAGAAAAGTGAAAAGAACAGAAGATAAAATGCAAAGGTTAAAACTGGTAATGACAGAAATAGGGAAAAGAGTAGAGAGTGTGAAAGAGCAGCAAACGGCTATAGAAATGGAAGTGAATGACTTAAGAGAAAAATTGGAAGAAAATTACAAAAAAAATTAAAGAGACACAAGAGTTGTTATCTCAGAAAATTGATATGTTGGAAAATTCTAGTAGGTGAAACAACATAAAAATAATGGGCCTCAAGGAGGGTGAAAAGGCACAGACATGAAGGAATTTATAAAAGGATGGATCCCGAAGGTCCTGGGAATGACAGAAATGCAGGAAGAAATGGAAATAAAAAGGGCACACAGAGCATTAGCTCCGAAACCACAGGCACATCAAAAACCAAGATCCATCTTAGTAAAATTTTTGAGATACACTACGAGAGAAAATATATTGGAGCGGGCAAGGAATAAAATTAGAGAAAATAATAAATCATTGGAATACAAGGGTCAAAAAATATTTTTTTACCCAAACATAAGTTTTGAACTCTTAAAGGAATTTAATACAGCAAAATCAACTTTATGGAAAAAAGGTTACAAATTCATATTAAGACATCCAGCAGTGCTTAAAATATTTATACCCGGGGAGTAAAACAGACTGTTCTCGGATCCAGAGAAAGCGCAAGAATTTGCAGAACGTTTGCAGGACAGGAGAAGAGACGTAAGAAGAATGAAGAATGGCGATAAAGTATATATAAAGATGTAAAAACAATGTATATGTAAAGAACTAAAGAGGGAAAAGGGAAGGAAGCGAGTAAGGGGGGAAAAAAATAAGAGAGAGCTTTGTTACATGTATTTTTAAAAAAGTGTTTTCTGGAGAGGGCTGGGTGGAGGGGGAATAATCGTCACTGAAAAATTAGTTGACGCTGCAAACAAGATTGCAACCCAAATGAAAAGGGGAGTTGTGGTTGCCCGGCAAGGGGTATGGGGCAACTCAGAGTTCCCCCCAATTTTTGGGGTTAAGGTATTAGTGGATGTGGGAACTGCAGGGGTACTTTATGTCTTAAATGTGTTGTATATTAAAGCCTTTGACACCGTGAGCAGGAAAGGGCTTTGGCAAATACTAGAGCGCATCGGATGTCCCCCAAAGTTCCTCAACATGATTATCCAACTGCACGAAAACCAACAAGGTCGGGTCAGATACAGCAATGAGCTCTCTGAACCCTTCTCCATTAACAATGGCGTGAAGCAAGGCTGTGTTCTCGCACCAACCCTCTTTTCAATCTTCTTCAGCATGATGCTGAACCAAGCCATGAAAGACCCCAACAATGAAGACGCTGTTTACATCCGGTACCGCACGGATGGCAGTCTCTTCAATCTGAGGCGCCTGCAAGCTCACACCAAGACACAAGAGAAACTTGTCCGTGAACTACTCTTTGCAGATGATGCCGCTTTAGTTGCACATTCAGAGCCAGCTCTTCAGCGCTTGACGTCCTGCTTTGCGGAAACTGCCAAAATGTTTGGCCTGGAAGTCAGCCTGAAGAAAACTGAGGTCCTCCATCAGCCAGCTCCCCACCATGACTACCAGCCCCCCCACATCTCCATCGGGCACACAAAACTCAAAACGGTCAACCAGTTTACCTATCTCGGCTGCACCATTTCATCAGATGCAAGGATCGACAATGAGATAGACAACAGACTCGCCAAGGCAAATAGCGCCTTTGGAAGACTACACAAAAGAGTCTGGAAAAACAACCAACTGAAAAACCTCACAAAGATAAGCGTATACAGAGCCGTTGTCATACCCACACTCCTGTTCGGCTCCGAATCATGGGTCCTCTCCCGGCACCACCTACGGCTCCTAGAACGCTTCCACCAGCGTTGTCTCCGCTCCATCCTCAACATCCATTGGAGCGCTCACACCCCTAACGTCGAGGTACTCGAGATGGCAGAGGTCGACAGCATCGAGTCCACGCTGCTGAAGATCCAGCTGCGCTGGATGGGTCACGTCTCCAGAATGGAGGACATTTGCCTTCCCAAGATCGTATTATATGGCGAGCTCTCCACTGGCCACCGTGACAGAGGTGCACCAAAGAAAAGGTACAAGGACTGCCTAAAGAAATCTCTTGGTGCCTGCCACATTGACCACCGCCAGTGGGCTGATAACGCCTCAAACCGTGCATCTTGGCGCCTCACAGTTTGGCGGGCAGCAGCCTCCTTTGAAGAAGACCGCAGAGCCCACCTCACTGACAAAAGGCAAAGGAGGAAAAACCCAACACCCAACCCCAACCAACCAATTTTCCCTTGCAACCGCTGCAATCGTGTCTGCCTGTCCCGCATCGGACTGGTCAGCCACAAACGAGCCTGCAGCTGACGTGGACTTTTTTACCCCCTCCATAAATCTTCGTCCGCGAAGCCAAGCCAAAGAAGAAGAAGAATTAAGTGTAATAAGAGAAAACTAAGATGAAAATGGGGAAAAGGGGGATGGAGGTGGCAAAGAAGTGGAAGATGTATGCAAGATATAAGATGCCATGTTGAACTATATGACTATAAACATTAATGGAATACATAACCAAATTAAAAGGAAGAGGCTACTAAATTTATTGAAGAAGGAAAAAAATAGATATAGCATTTGTGCAAGAAATGCATCTAACTGAAGCGGAACATAGCAAACTAAAGAGAAACTGGGTAGGACACGTAACGGCAGCATCTTATAATTCAAAAGCTAGAGGTGCAGCCATACTAGTTAATAAAAATGTACCAATCAAAATAGAGGAGGAAATAATAGATCTGGCAGGGAGGTATGCAATGATAAAATGTCAGATATACTCAGAATTTTGGAATTTGCTCACTATATACGCACCTAACGAGGAGGATCAAAAGTTTATGCAGGATTTTTTTTTGAAGATTGCAGACACACAAGGAAATATATTGATAGGAAGGGATTTTAACCTTAATTTGGACCCAATGTTAGATAAAACTGGACAAAAGACAAGTAAAAAGAATAAAGTAGCCAAATTTATGGTTAAATCAATGAATAAATGTATTCCATTGGGAAAAATAACATATAATTTAAAAAATAAAGTCACAATGTTTGAGCAAATTTGGGAACCATACATGGAACATATCAGAGAGGGCTTGCCTACGACCTCCATCCCCTAAAATGAGAATGAAAATGATAAGAAGACAAAACGACTAGATTCAGAGTGTAATAAATAGATGATGCATTTTTCTTGTTTATTTTCCTTTGTGTGAAAATATTGTTTTATGGTTTTATTGTATTGCATATGTTGAATATTTATGGGTATTGGAGGGGGGTGGGTAGAGGGGAGGGAGGGAAAGTGGAAAAACAAAATGGAGAAAAGACCACTGTGTAAATTTAATGAGAAACGTTGTACATATTTTGGTTGATATGGTTCATAGTGTGAAAAATAAAAATAAAAAACATTTGTAAATTGGTGAGGAGCTTTCTTTCAGCTTCATGTTACTTGAAAATTATCAATCTAATCATCCTAAACTAAATATGTGCTTGTTTTCCATTGATTCTAGTCATGTTAAAATTAGTGTTTTATCGCTTTTAATGAAATGTAATTATTATATCAGAATCAGAAAATACTGCAAATGCAGAAGATTCCACTGAGACTGAATATTGGAAAGGAACAAGTCTGGATTCTGAAAATAAGACAAAGTAAGCTTGCCAGTTTTTATTTTTATTTACCTGTATATTTAAAAATCAAGAATAGTCATGAATTATTTTATATTATTTGTAGAATAGAACTGGGAGAAAAAAATGCATCGTATTTTATTCACTCATGAGATGCGGGCCCAAAATTTATTGTCCATCGCTAATTGTCCTCGAATGGAATGTCTTGCTGGGCCAAAAAGTTGGCCGTTTACTTTTCTAAAGAACATTATTGAACAAGGCAAATCCATATAATTTCCATCACTGACACTAGTTTTGTTATTTGGTTAATTCATTGAATTTCACTTCATCAGTTGCTACAGATCACTGAGTTACTCATCCAAGCCTCAGTATTCTAACCATTATCTAACAGATCCCAATGTAATAACAAGTTCCACACAAGTTCAGAAGCATGAAATCACAAAAGCAACCTGCCTCCACTGCTTCCCAGGTCAATTTCCTCTTTGCTATTTTTCTAATCCAAATATTTTCATTTTTTTTTCTTTTATCCTGGAAACCTAATCCCTATCTGCTTAGTTAACTTATTTAAAGAATAGCTGTTAAATTTGAGTTTTTTTTTAAAAACTGTCTGGATTCGCTTAAATGCAAGGAGAATGGGAAAGCAGAAGGTATGATAGAACTAAAGAATGAGAATGAATCTCACTATGTGGACTGCACTGTAGATGTCCAAACAGGTGAAGGGAGAAAGAAGAACAAATTCAAAAGCAAATACTTTTGGGAAGAAATTGTGGGGGATTTTGTTTTTTGCCCGTTGAGATTGAGGGTGCATAACTACTTTAATCAATATAAACCAAATCCAACAAGAGGACATATGATTCTGGAGCAACACAAAATGCTGGAGGAACTCAGCAGGTCAGACAACATCCATGGAAGGCAATAGATGGTCAATGTTTTGGGCCCAAACCTTTCATCAGGAATAACAAGAAATAGTCAGTAAAGCACAGGTGATAGGTGCATGCATGTGAAAGGAGGGAAGAAATAGAAAACATGTAAGAAGATAGGAGGTGATGGGAAGAGACAGAAAGCTGAGGAGCATGCACTGATAGGAGCAAGTAAGGGAGTGGAGAGCTGGAAGGATATGGGTGATGGGCAGGTAGAGAGGGCATGGATGGGAAAGAAGGAAAGGAGATGATGGAATGAGGCCAGAGAGATAAGGGAAAGCAAGGTGGGGGTGGGTTGCTTGAGAAAACAAGTGGTTACCGGAAATAGGAAAAGTCGACGTTGATTGGACACTGCCAAGGTGGAATATAAGGTGCTGTTCCTCCTCTTTGCGTGCGGCCTCAACTTTGCAGTATAGTAAGCCAAGGATAGACATATTGGTATGGGAATGGGAAGTGAAATTGAAGTGACTGGCCGCTGGAAGATCCAGGATGTGGCAACGGACAGAGCAAATGTACTCAACAAAGTAATTTCCCCGTCTACATCCACTCTTCCTAATGTAGAGGAGCACAGGATGCAGTAAATGCAGTGATTCTGTATTTAATTTTAGAGAATGGAACTGTATACTGTACATGAGAGGAGCAGTTTGTCGTACTGATCACAGCTCATTTAGATTTAGCTTAGTTATGGAAAAGAACAAAAATAAATTAGGAAATGTTAAATTGTGGTGAGAATAGTTTTACTAGGCCGAGAATACAACTGTTTGATGATAAATCAGCCTCTGAAGAATTGTAAAGTTGAACAAGGATCTTAAATAAGAAGTACAGTTCAACTTTGATTATCTGAAATGGTTGGGAACTGCCCTATGTTGGATAACCAGTTTTTTTTCAGAGAACTGGTCATTTTTTTAAAAACAGCCCAATAGCAACATCAGATCACTTTTAAACAACAACAAACAACAAGGGAAGACTTTTTAAGCATTAAAATAATGTTTAATTCTCACCAAAAAAAATGCTGGCCATCATCGATCACCGACACCTCTCCACTGAGGTACCTGCTGCCACCAACAGCCTGAGGTCCCCAGTCAATTTGACTCCGAAAATATTTCAGATAAATGAGGATTTCTGATTTGTTTTGTATATTCTCATTTTTGTGAATTTTTATATAATTTTCAAAAAAATGAAGATTCTGGAGGATCTGATTTTGGATAATCGGAGTTGTACTGTACCTGAAAGCATATTGAAGGTTTAGGATCTAAAATAAAAAGGAAGTTAGGAGAGTGAAGTATAAGAATGTAAAAATATTGAACAAATTAAATTATGAAAAATATTGGCAAGAAAAATGATAAACGCTCAGTTTATAAGAACTAAAAACACAACAAAAGAAAAGAGTAGGCCATATTGGTTACGAAGCAAGGAAATAACTTTTGTGTGAATCCTACTTCACGAAAACAGGCTCTTCAGCTAACTTATTCATGCCCACCAGACTCTTCCCATTTGCTTGTGTCTGGCCCAAAAACAGAGGTTGTGGGTAAGGATTTAACCATGTTCACAAAAAAGGACATTGAATGTAAGAGGACATACACCTTAAGAGTAGTGGGATTCTGCTAGTTAGGCAGGTTAAGTACTGAATATAGTTCTGGTCCCAACATTACATTTGTACTAGAGAGAAGCAGAGGAGATTCCTGTTGGCAGGACTGGAAAGATGAGATCAAATGGTTTGATTTTCTTGGATCAGAGGAATCTAAAAGGAGTTTAATTGATGGGTATAAAATAATGAGAAGCCTAAATAGAGTAAACGAGTAGGTCCTATTTCCCTCTTCAGAATGGTTAAAATCATAAGCCAATGTTATAAAGTATTGGTAGAATTAGTAGAGAGGTGAAGAGCTTTTTTTTTCCATCCATGTGGTAAAGGTTTAGAACTCACTGTCTGAAAGGATATTACAGACAGCAACTTTAATTAATTTTAAAATGAATATGAAAAGCCGAGAAATTCAGAATTGCAGATCCATAGCTTGATGGTAGGATTAGATTTTCAGTCAACACTAACACAAAAAATGCTGTGAAGAGACACAGCAAAGGATGAGTGTTTGAGAAAAGCACTGGTTGAAGGCCAGCTGAATGTAGTTTGAGACAAATATGGAGAATGGAAGTCGAGGCAGCAGGAAGAGAGGGACTTTAACTAGTTCATGAGCAAAGCCACAGGAGATAAATAATGAAATGAAAACTATGGTAAACTCTATCCTTGATCTGCAGGAAAGGTGAATTTGATGAATATTTTGAAGACATGTTTCTGTGACCTGTGCTTTGAAGAGGATTAATAGCTTCATTCAGTTTATTCCAAAAGAAGATCTCTTAAATGCCTAATTTTCTTTTTAAGACTCAAACTTAATTTATACTGGCAACACATTTTAATTTTCACATTGAAACATCAAGTAAGGCTGGAAGAAAATGGAACACTGAATCCAAATCAACCAATTGTGAAGAAAAATGGAAATATTTTGCAAGAATTAATTACATTGGGAGGTACACAGCAGATATGCTACCAACTACATTCAGCAATATATTTGAGATCATCTTGGTGAATCTCCAGATTCTTCAGAAGTTTTAAGGGTAATAACCCTCAGATGAAAAGCAAAACATTTTGACTCAATCGATACATCTATTATCAAGAGATTCCTTGATTATCAACTTAATTTGTCTATTAATTTTAAAAACTATATGTTTCAGTAAGAGTATAATTATCAATTAAATTCTAAAATATAACCAGTGAAGCTTCTGCTCTTTTATGTGAAAATATTAGTAAATTGTTTTTAAACAGGAAGATCTGCAGATGCCATGGTTGCAGTACAACCCACAGAAGAGCTGGAGAATCACAGTAGATCATGCAGTATCGATAGGAAATAAAGGGTAACCCAAAGTTTCAGGACTGAGTCTTTCATCAAGAGTACGCAAAATGCAGACAAGTACCAGGAAGGGATTGAACGGAAACTGTTAATGCTGTCTGATTGGAGAGTGCCCAGACAAAATATTAGGTGTTGTTCCTCCAATTTATGAAAAGATTGGTTTGGCAGTGCATGAGGCCATGGATAGACAAGTCGATGTGGGATGATGAGTGGAATTAAAGTGGCTGGCCACTGGGAACTCCCTGATAATGCAGCAGGCAGAGCAAAGGTGCTCAACAAAAAGATCTCCCAGTCTCCCTGATATAGAAGAGGCCACAACGGGAGCACCAAATGCAGTAGATTACTTCCTGCAGATTCACAAGTGAAGCACTTCACTTGGAAGGAGTGATATCTACAAGATTATGAGAGGCATAGATAGGCATCTTTTTCCTTGGGAAAGATTAGCAAACACCAGAGGACATCAGTGAGGGGAGGAAACTTTAGGGGAGACTTCTGGGGTAATGTTTTTACACAGAGAGTAATGGATACCTAGAATGCATTGCCTGGGGTGGTAGTGGCTGATACAATAGGGATATTTAAAAGACTCTGAGACAAGCACATGGATGCATGAAAAATAGATTATGGGTGTAAGGTAGGGAAGGTTCAGTTTGTTGAGTAGATTTATATAGGTCAGCACAACAGCAAGGGCCTTAGAGCCTATGCTGTAATGTCCTGAACTCTATGATTGATGACCCTAATGATGGTGAAGGAGGAGATGAGAATGTGTGTACATTTCTCACGGCCTCAGGGGTAGATACTGAGGGGGCTATTAGTGGGGAAGGATGAGTGGACGAGTGAGTCCTAGAGGGAACAGTCCTTGTGGAGAGGTGAAAAGAAGGGAAGATGTGACTGGTGGTGGGATCATATTATGTGAAGGATAGATAATGTTGGATGCGGAGGCTGGTGGGGTGATAGGTGAGGACAAGGGGAATCCTGTCCTTGTATGTCGGGGTGGAGATGGCGAAGGCAAATATGTGGGAAATAGAGAAGATGTGGGTGAGGGCTGAATTGATGGCAGTAATGGGAAAGTCCGTCTCTTTTTTTGTCATGCCCAAAACATCAGCAATTTATCTTTACCTCCTATGGACGCTGTGAGGCCGGCTAAATTCCTCCAGCATTTCTGTGTTTTTACTACAATCACAGCATCTGCAGACTTGCATGTTTCAGGCTGAATTTTGAATGCAGATAAATCCTGAGAAAAATAAGCAAAAAATTAGATTACTAGAATAGGATTTGAAAGGATGGATAAGAGGGAAAATTATGTAATCGAAGGCCCACTTGGCTGAGAATTGGTAGCAATGAGAAGTGAAAGTGATGAGATGAAGATGTTGCAATTATTCAGTGAGATGAGAAGGGAGCTATTAAAGGCCAAATTTTCCTAGAAACACATTTCATTTCTGTTCCTCATATCTTCAATCATTCAATCCTGTCATGACTTCTATTTTTCATCCAAAAAGGAAAAAAAAATTAAAGTAATTAAATTTCATTAAATATAAAAGCAAATCGCATAGTAAACTCAATAACGATCAGATCTTTGGTTGAGAGTAGGTATTCATTGTATCTATTAATATTCCAAGAATGTGGCCATTTGTGTTCTCATGGAGAGAATTTTTTGTGAAATTAATATGTGTGAAAAGGCAGAAATTAATAGCAAATTTCTTATAAACATGTTTATTGATTCTATGCTAGGATGCCATGTATAATCCTTCACCTTCTGTGAGGCACCATTGCATTATGAAACAAAAATACAATTTGTAAAATAAAGGGGTAATAGCTCAGGTCTTCCCCAATATAAGTAGTAACTAAAAATGCAAGGAGGCAAGTGATATCTGCATGAAAGACTATTGCTACTTTATCAATTTAATTTTGAATTAAAAAAATTATGATTTACTGGTATTCATTTTTTTCTGATTCTTCATGTTTTAAGAATGATTTGTAACATTGAAATCCATATTCGTATATCTTTGAATATATTGCCAACCTTCTTCTGTGAGGTTAAGTATATACAGTGTACTCCAAATAGGAAGATTTAACGATTAAATCTAATTCCATCTTTAAAGCTTGATTAAATTCTCAATCCAATTAAAAGCAATCTGCTTATTTCCATTTCGGCACATAGCCGGCTGACGTGGCTGAAACATAGATCTGTATCCCTTCACAAAATCTGGTTCTATCCCTTGGCATCTGTTTCAAACTTCCTTTGAAAGTTCTTCATCTGGATGTCAAATTTGACTAGAAATGGGCTTTGGACCTGATCATCACAAACATTGATTATTTCTATACGCATTTGCTACTTTCTCTTTATTTCGTCTCAATGGCTGCTGAAGGTCTTGGTCATGCCCCTGCATTTGAACTTTCGCATATACTCCATTACCCACACATCTGCCCCCACACTCATCAAGGACAGGATTCCTCTTTCCTCACCTACCACTCCACTAGCCTCTGCATCCAACATATCATCTTCCGCCATTTCTGACACCTACTATGTGATCCCACCACCAGACACATCAGACACATCTTCCCCTCTTCTGCCATCTCTGCCTTCCCCTAGACACTTATCCCTGTGATCACAGGAAGTGTTATACTTAAACCCACACCTCCCTCACCACAATTCGGGGCCCCATACAATCCTTCCAAGTGAAGTGACACGACTTGTGAATCTGCAGGCGTCATCTTCTGCATCTGGTGTTTCCCCCTTGCAGTATCCTCTACATCAGAGAAACTGGATGCAGACTAGGAGATCACTTCATTGAGCACCTCGGCTCTGTCTGCCGCAATAGCAAGGATCACTCAACTCTCCCAGTGGTAGCCCATTTTGATTCCCTGCCCCATTTCTATGTCAGCATGTCATGCACTTGCCAGACTGAAAACACCCACAAATCTCATTTCTGTCCGGACACTAACTGGATGGCATTAACTTTGACCTCTGATTTCTGTTACACCCCCCTCCCCATCTATTGCTATTTCTCCTTTCTTCTATCTCATTCCTTCTCTCTCCCTCTCTCTCACTTTCTCTCTCTCTCTCCTTTTATCTCTATCTTCTTATCTCCAAATCTGCATTCACAAAGCCACCCCTCCCCTCATTAATTCTCACCTTTCCTCTTGTCCTATGCTCGGTCTGTGCTCCCCCTTGCCTTTTAATTCAGACACCTGTCTGCTTTTTACTCATTCCTTGAAGAAGGGCCCAGGCCCGAAACCTAGGTTGTATATCTTTATCTCCTGTGGTAAAGGAAACCTGCTGAGTTCCTCAAGCATTTCTGTGTTTTGATTGGCTCCCTTGTTCCGTCCTTGCTAAACCTGTTCACGGAGTACACATCTGCATGTTCTATTTTGTTCTAAGTTCTCTTCACTCACCACCCCAAAGCTTGCTGATCTGCTTTGACTCTAGATTTTTCTATATTTTTTTTAATTCTCATGTTTTTATGACTCAATGCTTGGTCAAACTGTAATCTCTCCAGGCCGAAATGAGCTGAGATATCTACAGCTTCCAATTATATGAATCACCCCCAGATTTAATCATGGAGGTCTGAATTCCGTCATTTAACCCCCTCCCTGGCTAACTTTTTCATCCTTTAAAACCTATTTTGACTGCCATTCTGATGGGCCTGATAAAACTTTCAATCAAAGTTTTCCAATTATTTGATTAGGATGGTATGCTAAATTAAGGATAATATATAAATGCATATGATATTACTGTTATACATTCATTTAATCAATCAGTATGCCTTTGTAACTCTCTGCTTAGCACTACTTGTGTCCTGGTTAATTTGAGTAATCTGCAAGTGTGGAGCTATTCTACTCATTTCATCCAAGCCATGGTGAAATGAGTTTAATTTCCATGACACATTGCTCTTATCATTTCCTGTTAATTAGCATCTGTTTCCTATTTTCTTAAATTTGACTCTGGCTCAACCAGTTAGCTACCTACAGTGCCATCCATCATCTTTGGGACAAAGACACTGTTCCTTTATTTGTCCCTGTGCTTCACAGTTTTAAATTTTAAATCAAACAATTCATATGTGATTAAAGTGTTCCAGATTTTATTCAAGGTTATTTGGATGCATTTTGGTTTGCCCATGTAGAAATTACAGCATTTTTTTTAATACAAAGTCCCCTCATTTCAGGGCACCATAATATTTGGGACATATCAATGATATTTATATTAAGTATATTATGTATATCATTTAGTACTTTGTTGAATATCCCTTGCATGCAATGACTGCTTGAAGTCTGTGATACAAAGACAGCAACAGGTGCTGAGGATCTTCTCTGGTGATGCTCTGCTAGGTCTCTACTACAGTCATCTACAACTCCTGCTTATTTTGGGTGGTTGTCCCCTGGAGTTTTTTGTTCAGCATATGGAAGGCATGCTCAATTAGATTTAGATTGGATGATCGATTTGGCCATTCAAGAATTTTCCAGCTTTTAGCTTTGAAAAACTCTTTTATTGCTATAGTAGTATGTTTGGAATCATTGTCTTGCTGTAGGATGAAGCACTGTCCAATGAGTTTTGGAGGCATTTGCTTGAACTTCTTCATACAGTGTTAGTGGCCCCATGAAGCATGGAAAGAGTCCAAACTGCATACACCATAGCTTCAACTTGCCAGGTATGTGGTTCTGTCAATGCTCTCAAGGCCACTGATGGCATCCTTCCTGAGCTGATGTACCTACTCTGTATCTTTGAGGGATGTGTTATACCACCAACCTAAGCCTTTCACTGGTTTCTCGAAGACTGTTGGAATCGTCTCATTGCCCATGTAGAAGCGTTGGTCTACCAGCTTCCCCTTGATGATGGAGATGCTTTTGGACTTGCTAGGCTTGATCTTCATTTGAATCTGCTCGATGTTCTCTTGAAGATTCCTCAACTGATGTACAGTACAAGGCTCGGTTGTGGTCAGTGTTGTGAGAGCGTCCACATAAGTTCTGATAGCCGGCAGCCTCAAGCCAGATCTTGTGCAATGCCCTCCAACCACCTATCGAGATGCTCTAATGATATCCTCCATGGTGAAGGCTAGCAGAGAGATGGTACAACCGCCCAAGATTCAAACTTCCAGAAGTTGCCACACTGTGGTGTAGCCAAACATGTCTTGGAAGTAGGCCTTAGGGAGTTTGAAGAAGTCGAAAACAGCCCAGAGGTGGTTAAGGGGGCTGAACCAAAGGCGATGTCCAGGAACACCACATGAATATCTGTTCCCTCCTTCTTGGTGACCTGAATCTGATGCCAGATGGTGCAAGGATGTTCCATTCAACCAGAGAAGCCCAAGATCCCTGCTTTCTGGATTGATATATCAATCAAATGGTTTCTTTGCGGATATGTTGACAGCCTATGAGCCACCACACCATAGATTTTGCCCTCAACATTCAGGAGACTGATCTGGAAGAATTGGCTGATTTCTGATTAACCCTTTTCCTTCTCTCTGCCATGATGTTGATATCCCCTGGTTATTCCAGGCTACTTTCATGAGCTTTCAGAGGAACAGCAGGACACCTGGTACATTTTTGTAGAGCCTGTATGGCACTCCATTGGAATCTGGGGCTGATGCAGCCCTTGCTCTATGTACAATCTTCTCCATCTCATTCCATGTAGGTAGGCTGCTATCAGGTTGGTGTTTTGGTGAATGGATTGGTGGCATATCAAGTGGGATAGTGATCTCTTTGTGGCATTGGTTGTCTGTGTAGAGCTTTTCCAGGTGTTTTTGCTTGAATAGTATTCAAATCCACATGAAAGCTTTGGAAGATTACACTAAGGCATCTTCAGTTTGCTCACTCCTTCGTTGGGGTAAAATCCGTTACAGGTGTCCCCTTTGTAATGACAGTCCGAATAATAGAATTTCATCCTTGGAGAATTCATAGATCACAACCCTAAAAGTTGAGATAGGGAATAAAGTTTGCTCTGGGGAATTTATGTGAACAAGCTAAATAAATATTTTTTTCAACTTGTGTTTCCTGTTACATGTCCATCTTAGCATTAAGGAAAATCATGATCTGATCTATTTTCCAGCAACATCCCCAACCCTTATTATGCAGGGGTTGCTTGTATAACCTAATATTTGGGTTTTTTCAATCCCCACTGCTTACTGTTACCTTTTTTTACAACTTGTTTCACATCCATTATGCATTTTTTTCCTTGAATGTTTGATCATTTCTTTTTTCTAATTGACATTATTTCTGAAATGTATGGTTTTTGACGCAGTTGATGAATAATTCAATGAATGTGCTCTTTAAATCATAACTCAGACGTAATCCATGGCATTCCATTGTAACAATCATTTTTAAATTAAGTCACCACATTTTTTAGGTCAAAACAAACAGATATGGAATCCCAAAATTCATCTAATATATTTTCCACTCTGAATCCACTGCATGTACCTTAGATCTTTATTCAGGATTCTTTTTCAGTTGTAAATTTATTTTGGTTATCAATATTTTTAGCATGGTCTCAAATTTTCCATAACAACATTAGTCATTCGTGCATCTCTTAAAAATTTCAAATAACTCATTACAGTAAAATTAAGCCCTTTCGTGTTTTTCTAGCTTCCTAAAGCCAATTAGTTGTAAGGGATGTAATGCAAACAAAGAAGGTTTGTATTCTTTCAGGGATAATTACACTAATGTAAACAATGTGACATCCAAATGGAACTTTATTAATCACATGACTGCAGAAGTGCTGGCTTTTACAGTGGTTGCAACCTTTATTGAAAACTTGTTAAATTAATAATTCAATGAATATATCAGTGTTCATTATTAAACAACAAATTTTGTGACGAGTTCTGATTCTGTATTTAACAGCATACAAGACCCACCTTTTTCCCAAAAAATGGCTCAAAAATATCCCCCGGATCTTATATGCAAAGTCAAAATTAGGGTGATAATGGTAACGCAAACAGTGATCATTGTCGCTGTATGGCTCACTAGCATCACTGCCATCTATCGTTGGGGGCTGGTGGCAGGTTTTCAAAGCGGGGTGGTGGGATCAGCGCAGGTACCAAAAATAGGCCGTCGGGAGAGAGCAGGACCAGTGCAGGTACTGACAGCGAGCACCAGGAGAGAGCGGGACCAACTAGGGTAGCATCAAAAATAACATATAATTTAAGAAATAACATCACAGTATTCAAACAAATTTGGGATCCGTACATGGAACACAACAGAGAAGTCCTACCGCAGACCTCCACCACCTAAAATGACAGAAGGAGAAGACAACGAAATGAACTGACGCAGTATGTAAAAGTAGATGACACAAATTTCTTGTTTATTTTCATTGTGTGATGACATTGTTTAATGGATTTAATGTATCATATATGTTGAACGTTGAGTGAGTGGGGAGGGGGGTGAAGGAGGGAGGGGGGAAAAAGGGGAGAAAATGACACTGTATATTCAAGAGGGAAATGTTTGTGTGTATTTTGGTCAGTATAGTTCATAGTGTGAAAAATAAAAAAAAATTTAAAAAAAAAACAAGGCAGTCAGAAGAGAATGGGACCAGCATTATACTGTAGCTACCGGTACATATTTCAATAACATTAAATGCTTACCCATCAATACCCTAAAAAAATTCTTAATATTCCTCGTTGAAATGGTGTGGGGTCTTATATGCTGTCAAATACAATATTTGTTTTGTAAAGCTATTCAAAATATTTCACATGTTCTGGATTTTCCTCCATGTTTGCTTTCATTATTTGCTTTTCCTTCGCCTCCTACTCCTCCATTTGCTGCTGCAGGAAGACAAGATGAGAGGGATTTAAATTGTTTATGTTGATCTGATACTTAAACTGGTTCTAAAAAGTTCAGACTAAAACTTTAATTATATTATAATCCAACTGAATTAAGATCTATTCAGGTTTTTCTAAACAACACTGGGCCAAATTATCCTGACCAAACTCACCTCCCATCCAGGTAATTTTTCCCCAGATTCAGGGAACCAGATGAACTCACTGTGATCCATAAGGAGTCTGAATAAATGTAGACATCAGGACCTCTGACCCCTACCATCCCAGAATGGTCTGCCAGCCTGGTAATCAATTTTTTTTTTTTTTAAGAGTTTTTAAATGTCTCAGGTAGTCAGACATCTAAAAAGCTATTCAAATAGACAAATTTTTTTTTTTTAAAAATGGTGACTTAAATGTTCAAGTAAAAATAATGAATTAGAACAACAACCAATAATTTAAAGCATTAAAATCGTTCCTTCTCCATTCCCCAGCAATCAGGTACATCCACTTTCAATTTCCATCACATAATTCATTCCATTAACATATCACATCAAGTTCAAATGAGTTTCATTTGAGAGCAGCTGGAGATTTTTTTTCTCAAAAATTATGATAAATGGGAGATATTCAACCTTTTTTGGCTGCCATTTCCTCTTGCTCCTTTTGTTCTTCAAGTAGCTTCATCTTTGCTTCATACTCATCCGCAAGCGATTTCCATTCAACTCTGTTGTTTTGGAGACCATCATACATTGGTGTTATTTCTTTATGGAATCTTGCAAATTCCTGGACAAGACATTCAGCAATTAAATGTCAGTTTTTGATGAGTATTTAATAAATAAATCTGGGTCCTAATTAGAATTTAAAAGTAAAATCAATTAATTTAGAAAAAAGACTAGATGGGAAATAAAAGCATCATTTTACTTACTTTATACACAAAGGTGCACACAAAGTCGATGAATCCAACTTGTAGTTTGGGGAGTTCATCTTTCTTATTTCTGTCCATCATGGGCTGTTTAAGACAGGAATATCGTCAGCATAAATCATTAAGCTAATGTATATATTTCATTCAGCAAAGTTTATTGACTGGCATTAAATATGATCCTTCCCTGGCATCTTTAAAGTTACATAAAGAAAAAAAAACTATTCAATGTATGTTAAAAATTCAAGTCAGAAGTAGCTACCGGTATTTTTTTTTTCCATCTGATATCCTAATTATCCATGAAATCTAGTTGTAGACTTGAAACAATGTGAAGTTAAAATTAATACAAGGATTGAGAATTTACAATTGGTTGTTGCTGTAACACTGTCTGTTCCAGATCACCTTGCTCCCAGAATTCATTGGCCACCATGAGTGCAACCTGGAATAAAAACAAAATACAGCTAAAAAGAATTTCAGATTTGACTACAAAGGAAAACAGAAGAATACCAAGCTCAGTACCTCAAGCAAATAAGTTGCTCATACTGCTTCCTAGTCATTAAAATGGCACAAAGAAAATTAAAGATCACTAAAATCCAAATTTTACAAAAAATTCTGTTACTGTTTTACCATGTTTCCCAAATTGAAATTGAAATTCTCATTTTAAATCTTAAGATGTGATAAAATTATCCTTTCTTTCATTGAAAAACAAAAGCAAGTTACAGACAATTAAATTACAATGAAGTTTGCATATAGCTTTTTCTGAAAACGGAATAACAAAGCTCTGCACATGTATAATGAAATTCCCATTAATGAAGGTTTTTCTTGGAAAAACTTTAAGACGTTTTATTTTTTTATCTATTTTCATTCATGTTAACCATTTTATCAAATATTGAAGCAGGCTTTAAAAAAGTCTGTGGAAAATGGTTGTGGAATTTAAAAACAATTAATATAAATGTTTTGGAATCACTTTTTTTTTTAAACGTCGACATTTTAAATGCTGATCCAATTCTTGATTTAAACAATTGTTATAAGGTTTTTGTTATATGTAAATACATAATTTAAATTGTTAACAGCGTTAGCTTTTCAGTTTTAAAGATTTCCTATTGCACTTGGTTGGATATTCAGAATAGTGTATAATGCTGAGTGTAGCAAGGTTAAGATCAGCAATTTTGCTACCTTGCTTTGTACGTCCCAAGGTTTTGTTATAGCAGACAAGTCACATCCCGTCATCATCATTGCCCTGCGAAGGTACAAGAAGATATTTGATCAATACTACCAAAATATTACAGAAACCTTTCCAAAAAAAAATGCCAAGAGACAAAATACATACATGACAATTTCTTTCTTGGTTGGGTCAGAAGAAATATATGTTATGGCCTCTTCTTCATTATCTGTTTGTTCAATATGGTCAACAATCTTTTGAAACATTGTCCTTTTCCTGTAAAATATTTCAAAAATACAATGGTGCATTTTACCTATAATTGGTTTCCACTGAGAGGATGTCAGGGTGTAAGCTACAGACATTGATGTTTATATAGTTTGTGTATGTGTGTGAAAAAATATAAAAAAACATAATATATGTTACCTTGCTGTATGTCTAAATGTAAAATAAAAAAGGGACCATTTTCATTCCCTTTATAAATGGAAAAGAGAATAAAATGGAATATAAAGAGTGTGCCTTTTTGATAAAATAGCCCAAATTTCATTTTACTCTCTTGTGTGATTTTTTTTCTTTAGCTCTTTAAAGGTCCAAAAGACCTAATTAATTTCTTCCTTAAAGCACCAGTCTTAGAAAATATTTTGGTGTCATCTTGAAATACAATTTCCTTCCCTTTATTAGATTGTTATTTTGGAGAATTGAAAACAGAATGATTAGCATGGCAATTTTAGTTTCTAAATGAGGAGAGGGAATTCCTCCATTCCAAATCACAGACACAGTCTTATTTCCCAAAACAAGAGTTCCTTTAATACATCAGTTAAGTGCTCTGAAAAGCCACTTTTATTACCCCGACCTCCTCCAAAAACATTAACGTTAATTTTGGTAAATGCATCTGTATTCCTAGATATTAGTTTGAAAATGGTAAACAAATTAATATCCCAGATATGTTTTCTTTCACAACTTCTCAATTTATATCCATTACTTGTGATTTTATTTTGTGGTTTTACTTTGGAGTAATTATTAATAATTACATTCATATTATTTTTACTCCTGTGACATTCTGTCTGTGTAAGTCTTCAGTAGAACAGTGTGTGAATGACCAGAACAATGAAAGAATTTTTGAATGATCTTTTTCAAGAGAATTTCAAGAGAATATCCTGATTATAATATCCCCACTATTCCATTTCTGTTTAATTGCTTCACTACCATCATCTGGCTCTTTCTGGTTGTTTTCTGCATTTGCTGATGTTAATTTCATTTATTAGTTTATTCTGTGAAATATTTCCATTCATCAATTATACACTGTATGTGTAAATTATTTCATTTTCAAAATCTATTCCTTTTTTCACATTCACACAGTATTATCACCAATAAAGCTTATTTCTACTGTAAAATTTCTCACCTCTATTTCTACCTCCATCTTTGAAACCCATATACCTGTACGTATCTTCAACACCTCCAAATTCAACCATTCTAATGCTTCAGATTTATGATATATGTGTCACTTCTTTTCTGGAAGATGAATTTGTTTTTCTATAAATATCAAGTATCTCCTGTAATGTCAAATTGTGTCCCTTTTACTAAAGCAGGCAGTAATGATAATGCATTTATTGTTGTAGACACAAGTGCAATATACACATACACCAAAATTCTTACCTGCTGAAGCCAAATACTTTGTATAAAAAAACAACTCCGAGTACACATTAAATTACTGAACAGAAAGAGATAATGAATTCAAAATAGACATCAATAATATTCAGTTACAGTGGAACAAGAAAAATTGCACTTCAATAGTCCAGACAGTAGCAAGCAAGAAGGATCACATAAATAAGCACATACTTGAAATACAGTGCCAAGTCAGTGGCAATTATAGCAACTTCCATTAAATGCATGACTGTTTCATACTGATGGTGGTTCAGATTCTGAAGAATATTTATACTCTGTCCATTGAAAAGAAAGTAAAAGAAAATCAGTAAATTCAAAATTGCATATCCCGTGAAAGTTTCAAATATTTGCAGTTTTAAATAAAATGTTATCCTCAATGAATGACAAACTGACCTCATCCTGAAGTAGTGTTTTACTGTATTCCAGGTGATGTCTTTCCAAAATAGAGGATCCATGCAGCCTTGCTAGAGGTGCTTGTGATCTATAATTGAACATTGTTATAACATATGATCAAACTTAATAATATGCTTCAGATCTTTTGGTCAATAACTGATCAGACTATCATCAAAAATATTATTATCCTAAGTATTTTATGTCTGCCATATTCAAGCACCCAGTTAAATGCAGATGCCAGGAAGCTACCTTGTGGGTTTTTCTCTCCTCCTCAAACTTTTAAACCTTTGAAACTCACGATTAGACCGAAGGGAATAGATGATGTTGCAAAATTTAAACAGTAGCCTCACCATGAAATCTGAGGTTAGCTGTTCTCTGAATGGCCCAAGAATCCATGCAGTTCTGGCTTACTTACAGATTGGCTATAAATCCAGTCATTGTCAATGACAATCACATCCAAGAAATGAAAATAATAAAAATCACTCTGGGAGTTATTTCCTTCTTGTCTGCAGTAGTTCATGAAGGAGCTCCACTCTTCAGTAAATTGGAGATAATCAATAATTATAAATCCTAACAAGAATATCCAGATTTGAAAAATGTATGTTTAAGAGCCATTAAGTATTAACACCACTTACTTCATCTGGTACAAATTATTAGTGCCACGGTGATCAATATCATGACAGAAAGCTGCTGTAACCATGGCGAAGGCTTCCAGATCGGAATAATATTTCTTTATTTTTCCTGTCTGCAAAGTGAAATAATTTTTAAAACACACAATAAAAATATTATTTGTATAATTTCTGGATAGTTCAGTTTTGAAATGACCAAACCCAAGTTGGTTTGAAGCATTGTACCCTTACCATTAGAAGTGTAAACATGGTCTGTCCCACATTAAACCCGTGACGCCAGTTATGGTAAGTGATATCACGGTAACCTTTCCTGATCGTATACATCCATCGAGTCAATACCTGAAGCAAAACACAGTGCCTTTTTCATGGAAGATTTAATTTAATTTGGAGATGCAATATAGTAACATGCCTTTCCAGCCCACAAGTTCTCACCATCCAAGTACAATTAACCTACTGAGCATTTGGAATTATGTTAAAGAATATAAAAAAGTCTTGCATAGAAATTTATATTTGGCTGTAAAATCGTATATATATTATTGAAAAATAGATCATTAGGATTCTATTATTCTGTCTTTAAACAAGAGCACACCCTCTCTCCCAATTAATTTATTAGAAATAAAATCCAAGCCAAATGTAATTATTTGATGTAGGATAAAATACAATGGCCAACCCAATTATCCATTTTACAATAATATCTAAATACATATACAAATGAGAATGCATCAAAGTTATTTTAACAATAACCTTTTAATTCAGAGTCTTGTAGCCTAATATCTTTGAACCAACTCCTAATATCTGTATTAATTGACCCAGTAGCACCAGGGTCCAGAAATCTTCTGAAATAGAAGACCAGCCAGAACAAGCACCTTAGATGTCAGGGCTTCAGAAAACAACTTGGGGGGAAAAAAATAAGTAAAAATGAGCTCAGCTATGTTCTTGCAAATTATCCAATTGATTAAAAAGATACAACATAAATTGAACTTAAAAAGACTCACATCTGCTGGTATTTTGAATTTTGTTATAGCCTTTATTTCAAAGAAACATCGGATTCCATACTTGATTAGATCAAACTCTGAAACTGATAAGTCACTGAAGTGAAATTCATAGAGCTCAATATTGCCTGGGTCAGGTAATTCTTCTTCCTATAAATAAAATTCAAGTTATATTAAAGAAGGTAAATTATGTTTAATTCCAAAATACTGTACAACAGCCAACAGTGTTCAAGAGATAACAAAAGTAATTTACCAAGATTGTAATAAGTTCCTTCTGATCACAATCTGCAACATCCTTGTTCAGTTTCTCTTTTGTTTTCTGTGGAAAGATGGAACGCTCAATGAAATGAAAAGGGGTTTGATTTATTTTGTTCCTTTACATTAATCAATCAAAAATCCGGTTTCTCTACTGTAAGGTAAAACATCATGAGATGGGAATGTGTAGGGAGTTACCCTGTACAGGGCAGTAACAAGAAGGGGAGGTGTCCTTGTACTCCTGTTAGGCAAAACATCATGAGATGGGAATGTACAGGGCTGTAACAAGATGTGAATGCATCCTTGTACTTACAAGATAAGAGAGACATTGATGGATTGAGAGGCAGGAAGCTAGCAGGGAAAGGATAGCAACAGTTTTAGTCATTGGACAAGTAATGATATGATGATGTTCTAAGCACATATCCAAGGGTATAAAAAATCACCATTTTGCTGATAACGGCAGAATGCATTCTCCGACTAACATGGTTAGTCGCAAGTGTTACAATCCGGTAATAAAGAACAAAGAACCCTGATTTCGACTCAGCCTGGTGTTTGTCTCACTCATTCATGAACAAAGCAGACCTAACACTACCTACCAAAATGGTTTGAAGTTCTTTGTTGGTGCACTTTGAATGGTACATTAACATTTCCGACGCAATATCTTTCCTGCTTTGTAGTTTATTCATTTTATCATAAGTATCTGTGTTCAGGAGTGACCATCCTAGGAACTGTGTCAAGGTCTGAAACAAGCACATTGCTGAAGTTAGTAAACCTCATTTATACCAGAAGTAGTCTCAATAGAAATTGGCCCAGAAAATCTTGTGGGGATGTAATCAGCAATTCATCCTTTGCCACTGTCAGTATATGGCACAAATATATGTACAAAGAATAGGACATAATAATGTTGTCTTAGTATTTGAAAATATTATAAAACCAAAAAAAATGACACACAAAGTCATACAGTGTTTAATTTGCCCCTATTATGAACCAGGCCTCTAGAAATCAATTCCTATTTTCCAATGCCATAAATGGGACATGGAGCTAATAAAAGAAAAATAAACTAAAGTAAAAGTTGTGAAAAATCATGACAAAGTTTGAGGAGTAGCAAAAAAAGTGGTGGAAGACACTTTACCTAAATGTTCTCTTCAGTACTTGTATGCCAATATAACTACTTATTTTAGATGTTGAAACATCTGTAATGTCCCTTATCATCTAGATGGCCCTTTTATTATCAGCTTTTATATTGGGTTTGGTATGTAGTGTGGATGTGGTTAATATTCTATATTGGACAGGATACGAATTAGACTACAGTGTGAGAGACCAAGGCAGTGTGCTATAGCAGTAGACATTTTCAGTTGTAACTAAATTATTCTCTTAGATTACAATAAATTATAAACAAGTTGAATTGAAACGTCTCAACATCTGCCTTGAGTTCAACATTACACAGTAGTTCAGGAAAAAAAAAATCCAACTACATCATTTCCACAGGGAAGCATAGAGATGCCCATTTATCATTGCTCCAAGATTTCTACAGCTCCTTGGATTGCAGCAGCATTAAACCTGCATCTTCAGGAAGGTAGAAGTTCAGTGTTCCTATGTGCAATTACAATTTTGTAAGTACTACATTCAAAGACATTTGGACAGATATAAAACCTGCATCGTCAGGAAGGTAGAAGTTCAGTGTTCCTATGTGCAATTACAATTTTGTAAGTACTACATTCAAAGACCATATAACCACTTACACCACAGAACAGGCCAATTCGGCCCTACTAGTCCATGCCGTAACATTTGGACAGATATGTGAAAAGGAAAGGTTTAGAAGGATATGAACCAAATGCAGCCTAGAAATCCAACACGATTAGCATGGATGAGTTGGGCCTAAAGGCCTGTTCCATAATTAATGTCTCAATTAATCTGTTAATAACCCCACCCCCCTTCTAATCTTCCTACTGATTAAGGGGCCCAAGCAAAGAGTGGCCAGAAAATTGAGCCAGATCCTAAAAACAGATCCTGGCTGACTAAAAATTTGTGGGAATCCCACAGATGCAGATGGAAGGTTCAAAGGGAAAAATTCAGTTTCGCACTCCTCCCCATCACTCTGCAAGAATATTTTTGTCAATTGAATACCAAAAATGCCAACTTCAGATGACTGGGATATGGCAGCAGACTTTTGCCTCAGTTCCACTTCCATTCAACAGTTCGGGCTGTTCCCTTGGCCTCTGCTCCCCAAGTAAAAACCAGACTCTTGAGGATTGCAGTAGTAGAGCAGCAAGGAACATTCATACTGTTACGAGCCCAGGGGACCCCAAAACCCAGCAGCAATATAAAATTCACCAATACAAAATGGTTACTTACACAAATGTTGCTTTTAATTATCTTTAAACATAAGAACAGGATCAAACTTTAACTTATTACTATTAACTTAACCCCCTTCTAATTCTAAGTGTATATGTCTGTAATGTGTATATGTTCAGGAATGTTCTTTGATTTACAGTCCAATCTCACTTCTCACTGCTCCAAGTTTACCGGTATCAGACAATTGTTATATTATGCACAGAATTTAACATTTATGAATTTTCACCAGGCTCTGGTGCTTAAATGGTTACCACTCAAGAAAGTTCTTGTTGGTTTCAGAGAGATATTTGTTGCTCGTTGGACTCACACAAACTAATTCCTTCCGATCAGTCATTTCAGTATCTTGCGGAAGAAACTTGCCCCATCATGGGTTTTCCTAATGATAATCTCTTCTCCCAGGTCACCACTGAGTTCCTCTTGTTTCCCTTATTTCAGGAGAAACATTCGAGCCAGCCATTTCCTTTTGTAAGGACTACAAGGGTTTTCAACAGGCTGAACTCAGAATTCACAATCTGTCTTCAAAATGGGGTTCTCAACAAGCTTGCCATGTTGAAGACTTAAAAGCCACTGCAGAACTCAGTTTTCTCTCTCTCTGCTCTCCTGTTTTATTCCTCTCTCTGTTTGCAAAACCACATGACAGATTGCTGGCATCAGAATCATTTTCTGAGCCTGGACATCTGTTGCTTAAGACAATAGTCCATTTATTCCACAACATCAATCCAATTAACACCTACTTGTGAAGTCTCCATAGGCATTCTTCAAAGTTTCTGTAAAGTCACTGGGGACATGAAGTCTCTGCTTATGCATAGCTCTTGCATTTCAAATGAGATGTCTTGTGAAATGTTAATGTCTGTTTGTGAAGTGACCTACACTAAACCCCCACAATCTATCTCTTTTAAAGCCATATTTATATATAATATAAAATGCAATATAACAATTATGCAGCAGGAAGGTGGAAGGAAAGTGTGCACACTGTACTCTTCAAATTTATAGTTTTATAAGGCTTGTGAAAACAAATCCAGTGACACCTACTTCAGTGATCTGCTCATCATATTCATCAAATGGCTTGCCATCCTTTCTATTGTAAAATGTAGCTATTCCCACAATATCTTCTTTCTTATTCACGATTGGCAAAGACAAGACATTTTTTATAACCCAGCCTGTTTCATCTACTGGTCCTTTCTATAAAAGAAGATAGTGAGAGATATAACAAGTTGTACAAAAATAAATTCAAATTATATGTCATGAGACGTAAACACAGCAAGTCCTGAAAGAATATCCCAATTTAAAACGTGTCAAAAATTAATACAAAAATTCTCATACACCAATTTCCTCACTTACAGTATTTTAAAAGTACTGTAATAGGAAATTTATATTTTTATTTGTATTTTTCATGACAAAAAAAATTAATTTAAGATGGTTTGAACAGGTTAACATGCTACTGCCCAATCAATGAATGGATATCATGAATAAATGTTAATTAATTCTGCTTGTCAATGACAAGTTTGTAAGGAAAAGAGTCATACATGTTTATATGAATATATGTAGTGTGTTCATTCTTAATGTTAAACAGTTTTTATATTGGATTATAATACTCTTGGAAATCACTACTAAATCACATAATCATTATTGTTTTAACAGAAATATTTTCTCTCTGGCCAGTTCGTTTCTTGATAGAAAATGCATTGATTTGAGTAGCCTGCAACAAATAAATGCTAGACTTACTTGAAATGTAAAATACTCATCTGCTGGAGCATTCATCATGTTGCAGATCTGTCAACATTCAGATTGATGATAATTAGATTCAATAAAATCCTGCATGAACTTCAAGATCAATTCAATTTTCTTGTCTCTGTTCTATATCCCTGAATTTCCTTTTTGCGTAAGAATCCATCAAAATCAGTTTTGAGTTGTTTCATCGCCTGAGAACCCACATTGGAAGGGGAATTTCAAAGATGAGCAACTTTGAGAGTGAAGAAATTCTTCTTCATTACCATTCAAAGGTTGACTACTTGTCCTTATTTAAGACTACTTCTATATTTCTGGACTCTGCCAAACATTTTTTTCACATTTGCCATTCTCCAATCCTCTGGCACCTTTCTTGTAGCCAAGGATGATTCAATGATCATTGCCAATGCCCCAGCAATCTCTTGCATCGCTTCTTGTGGTATGTCATCTAGACCCAGGGACATAACCAGCATTTCCTCTTTCTTAAACTCAGCATACTCCATTAACCTCATATTCTCCTCTCCCTAGTGAACAGTGAAGCAAAGTATTCATAGCACCTCCCCTACTTCTGCCTCCAGGCATATGTTCCCCCCTTTATTCCTAATCAGTTCTGCCTTCCCTCTCATCATTTTATTCTTCACGTATATGTAGAATGCCTTTGGGTTTTCCTTAATCCTACTTGTAAGGTCTTCTCATGCCCCCTTTTAGCTATCCTAAATGCTTTTTTTAAGCTCTTTCCTGGCTACTATATAATTTTAAATTTACACATACAACATGGTAACAGGCCATTTTGGCCCATGAGCCCCATGCCACCCAATTACACCCAATTAACCTACAACCCCCCCCACAGTATGTTTTGAATGGTGGAAGGAAACCAGAGCCACTGGGGAAATCCCATGCAGATACAGAAAAAACATACCAACTCCTGAAGCACTGGATTCAAATTCCGGTCCCAATCGATGGCACTGTAACAGCATTCACTAACCATTGCCATCCTAATTCTCGTGAGCCTTTCTGATTTTTGCCTCCTGAACCTTATGTACAATTCCTCCTGACCAGCTGTCCTACCTCTCTTATCAACCATGGATGTACTTCATGGATTAAAGATGATTAGAGAAAAGAGATTAGGTATAAAGTGATAATTTTCAGAATGACTGGTTGGAAAGCATGAGCCCGGGCATCAATTATTTGTAATTTATACCAATGATGCATGACAAACTTAATTGGATCTACTTTGGCTGCTTGGATTCAGAATTGGCTTGCCTGCATAAAGCAGAGGAATGTAGAAGATGGAACAAATTCTGTGTGGAGGTCAGTGACTAATGGCATTCCGCAGGGATCTGTTCTGGGATGGCTGCTCTGTGATTTTTATAAATGACTTGGATGAAGAAGTAGATGGGTGGGACAGTCATTTTACAGATGATACAAACGTTGGAGGTGTTGAGGATAGTATAGAAGTTTGTAGGTTACAATAGGATATACTGTAGACAGGATGCAGAGTTTGGCAGCAAAGTGGCAGATGGTGTTCATTGAATGGCTAATTTGCAGGTTATCCAGTATGAAAAGGGCTACTGATTGCCAGTTCTAGTGGGATAAGATTGCCTCTGAAACTATTGCTATAGAATGGCGCTCCATTGGAAAAGGCCTCCAAAAGAATTGAAATGTCAACTGAGTGGTATATGGACATTTATTTCAAAAAGATGCCAATGTAAATTATCAGTAATAAATTCAAGTTATCTGCAGAAGATTGTTAACTCGCCATGTCACATCACTGGCTCTAGTCTTCACTCCATCTAGGATATCTACGTGAGGCAGTGTCTTAAAAAAGCAACCTCTATCCTCAAGGACCCCCACAACCTCAGGCCATGCCCTCTTCACTCTGCTACCATCTGGAAAAAGGTTCAGGAGCGTGAAGACAAGCACTCAGCGGCATAAGGGCAGTTTCTTCCCATCTGTCATCAAATTTCTGAATGAACAATGAACCACAGACATTACCTTGCGTCTTTTTTTTTTGCACCACTTTATTTGAAATGTGGTTTATAGAAATGTTTGCACTGTGATTCTCCGCAAAGCAACAAATTCTGTGACATGTTCATGACAATAATAAGTTCTGATTCTGAATTAGGCCATTTTTCAGACAAACTCTTTCCATTTAACCAAATTATTTGGTTGTAAATTTGCACAATGATTTGAATTCCGATTAGAAATCCCGTTGACTACATGCATATTTGTTCACTTGTAATGATAAAAAGAAAATATCTAACACAAATCAAATTAATTACTGCTTTTTAAAAATCTACTTACGAAACCATTCTCAGCAACAAAGGTTGGCAGGCCACTCACAAGGGACCAATGATCTGCAGGAGGAGACCTAAAATGACAGTGTTGTAAATGTTCTGTTTGATGAAATATGCTTTGCAACCATGTAAAATACTGATAATACTTACGGAATGACCTTGATTTCCTCTTTTTTCACCAGTAAATAATCAATGATTTTATAAAAGATAATTTCCTGTATAATTTGAGAGACAGTGTGTATTAGAGGTACAGAAACACACAGTAAATTTTGGGAACTGAACATGCAAAATTGGAGATATTTTCCATAAACTCACTCTGCCATCTGGGGTCTTTGGACCTTTATAAGGAGGGACTTCACCCAGCAGGATTGGCCATTCATCAAAAAATTCCTAGGATATATTTTGCATTTAATTAGATTGTATGTATCATATTTCCAAATCATATTCATGTTTTTTGATTCTGGATGGTCATTCTTTTTTTAAAAATCCAAAGAAAGACATAACTACCTTTTTTTTGGTCATATCCAGAAGAGCAACTGAGTATCTTTCAACATTTAAATAGATTCGAACCGTGTACAATGCTTTGTGAAATTGGCGTTCAATGTCTGTAAGTTCTTCAAACACCTTGTTAGCAGACCATAACAGAATCTGTTGAAGTGGGACAAAAATGCATTGAACAGGATCCATGAGGTAAAAGGCATTTGACACACTAAATCTGGTTTACATCATGAGTGAAGAATCACCTAAAGGCTGCAAAAATGAAGTTTCACAGAATTGGCCAGGCCATTGTCTGTTGGGGTCGACACATAGTTTTATGGCTGAAAGTTGGTTATGCAATCTCAAGACTGTTTTGCCATTCCTTTTCTCTCTTCTCTTGTGCACAAGACTTGCCAGTCTTCGTGACATTCATAATGAAGAATATAGCATTGTGCAGCTGAAGAATGATAGGGATATTGAATTTGCCCAGAGAAGAAACCGAGATCACTTGATATTTTTCCATTTCTAAATATAGCCTATTAGATTGATGTATTGTGTGATTTCCATTTAGATATTTATTGTGAAGCAGTCCAGTATTCTGAATTACTCACATTGGCGTCTTGAACAATGTGAGGTCTAGTGGAAAACTGAGGTAACTATGACAAGTGCACAGTAATACAGTAAAAACCCGAGGTATCTGGTACCTGTGGGGATTGGTAGATGCTGGATAAGTGACTTTTCAAGTTGCTTGAGGCTGTGCGCTGTGTGATTGGCAAAATAACAATGAGGAATGCCCATTTTAAATTTGCATATTTTTAATTTATTTATTTTCTGGGGGGTTTTTTTGCCAGTTGCTGGAATTCCAGGTAACAGGAGTTTCACTGTAGCACCAAAAAGCACATTGATATTTATCTTCTTCAATGATAACAAAATCCAAAAGAAGGTTAAGATTGTTGTGCGTAGATTGTGTCCGAACCATTTTATTCATTGTTCAGTAATTTCTGGGCATCTAATTTTCCTTCAGGCAATGAGACCTATCCATGGACTAGGTGGTAATGGAACTAGGCAAAAAATTGGTTTGGCACAGACTAGGAGGCTGAAGAAGCCTATTTCTGTGCCGTAATGTTCTATGGTTCTACCTTCAGACAAATGAAGGGATTAAAGGGAAATGGGTTAAATGCAGGGAAATGGTACTAGCTCTGGTAGGTCACTTGATTCGTGTGGATAAGTTGGGTAAAGGGCATGTTTCCAATGTATATGACTATGTAACAAGGGAAATTGTAGTAGAAGAGTGAAAGGTGATAAGGACTTTTGTTCCCTATTGTGGTTCAGAAGCTCGTGCTACTGCTTCACAGTTCCAGGACCTGACCTCAGGTACTGTCGGTGCAGAGTTTGCACATTGTCATCACATGTTTTTCTGGGTGGTCTAGTTTGCTCCATTTGTCCCAAAGACATGTTGGTGAGTTCATTGACAACTGCAAATTATCCCAACATGTACATTAATAGCAAAGAGAATCAGAGAGAGGTTGATGGAAAGTGTAAAAGAAAATGTTGTGAAAGTACAGACAATAAGGAAAATGGAAATTGAACTACAGTAAAAGTCCTAAAATCCAGACTGCTCAAGGATTGGGTTTGTCTGAATTTTTGGATTTTACAGATTCTCGTGCAATACTTTTAAAATACAAATTTAAAGGGAGAATAAATTGTTAAATTTTTATAATTTATTAAATAAACATTTTTTCATATGAAATACAAAGTGCAAAAACCAGATAATTTTTTTTTGTACATTTCCACGCTCCCACCTTGTTGCCTGTTGTGGCTTTCCATCTGTAGTGTTTATGCTTGCATGCACGCACACATGAGGTCCAGATTCTCAGGTGATCTGGATTTCAGGCAAGAGTTTGAGTTCCGGATTCTCAGGTGGTCCAGATTTTTTGACTTTACTGTATTAGGGTTGCTGCCCTGGATATAGTGCCCAAAATGCCCTTTGCCTTGCTGTCATCAGGAAGCAGGTTCTTGCATGTGAAATCATGCACTATCAGATTCCAGGATAGTTTATTTCCCAGAACTACTGGACATTAGTTTGAACTGAGCTCTCACTGTGACTGTTTTTGTCTGCTGCAATTATGTACGAGTTGCTGGATACCAGGCAAAACAGGCCTTTTTGCTGAACATCAACACCTGACAATCAATGAAAATTTGAACTTGATTATCACTGGCTCTCTACTCAGCCTTAGATCACTTGGACAACAGCAATAGCTACACCAGGCTGATTTTCATCGATTATAGCTCAGCCTTCAACACCATCTTCCCCTTAGTACTTGTCAACAAGCTTCAAAACCTGGCTTTGATACCTCCCTCTGCAACTGGATCTTTGACTTCATCGGAAGTCCACAGTCAGTGCAGATTGGTAACAACATCTCCTCACTGACAATCAAATCAAGCTCACTGCTATACTCTCTAGATCTATAACTGTGTGGTTAGGCACAATTCAAATGCCCTCTACAAATTTGCCGATGACACCACGGTTGTCGGCAGAATCACAGACGGCAATGAGGAAGCGTACACAAATGAGATAGATCAGCTAGTTGAGTGTGTAACAACAACCTTGCACTTCACTTCAGTAGCACTAAGGAGTTGATTGGGGACTTCAGGAAGAGGAAACCAGGAGAACACAAACCAGTCCTCATTGAGGGATCAGCAGTGGAGAAGGTAATAAACTTCACATTCCTGGGTGTCAACATCTCTGAAGACCTATCCTTGGAACATCATGTTGATGTAATTATGAAGAAGGCATGCTAGTGGCTACATTTCATTTGGAGCTTGAGAAGATCTGGGATGTCTCTAAAGACCCTTGCAAATTTCCACAGGTGTTCCATGGAGGTGTGCGCAGGTGTACAGTTGCTGCAGAGAAAATGGATTGGAGATCAATCCACAGGACCATAAGACCAATGGAGTTTCCCCCTCCTCCCCCCTACCAATGGCATGATCGACCGGGATTGCTGTCTGAAGAGGGCGTGCAAAATCATTGAGAACCCCTTCCACCTTGCACACATCTTTCAACTGCTCCCTTCAGGAAGGAGATACAGGAGTATCAGAGCCAGTGCCACCAGGTTGAGGCACAGCTTCTTCCCACGGGTAGTGAGAATGCCAAAGGACCAAAGTAACGGCTCACACTAACTATCTGAGACTCATTTGTACAAAGCAATGTTTATTTATTTATTTTATAGATTGTAATACTTGTCCTGCGTGTGCATTATTCATCTGTATGTGTATATGTCCAGTTGTGTGTCTGCGTGTTTTTGCACTGAGGACCGGAGAACGCTGTTGTATTTGTACAATCAGATGACAATAAACTGGACTTGAGAGCATTCTGACTGGTTGTATTACTGTCTGGTATGAAGGTATCAATGAACTGGACAGACTACAGAAGGTTGTAAGCACAGCCAGCACCATCATGGGCATTAGTCTTCAATCCAATGAGGCCATCTTTAAAAGGCAGTGCCTCAAGAAAAGTAGCTTCTATCATCAAGGACCCTCACCACCCAGGTCATACCCTTTTCTCACTGCTAAGATCAGGAAAGAAGTACAGGCGCCTAAAGACTCACACTCAATGAAACAAGTACAGCTCCTCCCCTCCGCTATCAGATTTCTGAATGGACAATGAACACTTACTTCACTTTTCCATTTTTATTTTAAAAGAAAACCTTGTATTTAGAGAATTGTAATTTATAGTAATTTTACCATACTTCTGCTGCAAAGCAACAAATTTCTGCTACGTGTTCATGACAATAAACCGGATTCTGATTCTCATCAGCAAGGACCTCCAGTGGCCAATCATTTCAATTCCACCCCATTGGCACACCAACATTTCTAACGATCTAGCCTCCACAGCTCTTATCAGGTAGAGATTTCCAGTGGTTCACTACACTCTGCAAGAATTTTTTTTAATGCATCTCAGTTATAAATGGCCACATCCTTATTTTTTTTAAAAAAGGAAATCTCTCAGAGTCTCTTCAAGACTCCTTCCAGCAAAAACATCTTGACATTGTCATGTCCTCCAAAAGCCTTACAGTATATGTTTCATTATACAAGTATACCCAGCTTTAAGAATACTTGAATTACGAAAATTCGCTTTTACAAAAAAAGCAGCCGGTGGAGCTGTCACAGGGCGGCTGGCGAGGCAGCTGGGGGAGTTGTCAGTGTGCAGCCGGCAGGGTTGTCAAAACTACCGTCTTCCCAATTCTGGCAAGTGAAACTACACAGTGAATACTATTTCTACCTTGTATAGGCTGTGTATTGATCATATCATTCCTGCTTTTACTACATGTTAGTGTTCTTTTTAGTTTTATGTGTTATTTGGTGGGGTTTTTTTTTGGCTCTGGGAATGCTCAAAAAAATCTCAGAAATTAATGGTAATTGCTTCTTCACTTTACGCCATTTTGGTTTACAAAAGATTCCATAGTTTCATAAAGTGGGGTATGCATTATCCTAATCTCCATAAAATGTTTGCCTGATTCATTTAGTATGTCCTAATAGAATTAACTCTGCAGACTACCTCCAATTCTATTTATTTAGAGACATAGCACCATAATAAGCCCTTCCAGCTTCTACATTTTTTTTTAAAAATGCAAGGGAACCAAAACAGTGTGCAGTACCCTCACCAGCACCCCATACAATTGTAACTAAATTTTCTTATTTCTGAACACTAAACTTTGCAAATAAAGGTCAGAATGCTACTTAGCCTCATGAATCTTGCTGCATCTGACAAAAAGCACTTTGGTTCCTGTGGTGAATGTCTGCCAAGCTGCCTGTCTCCCCTCTGGCGAGCCTTGCTGTACTAACATTGACTGTGCATTATCTCTCCTGTTAAGGACACTCCCCTTGGATATAACTGTATATGTATCTATTGTCTTTCATTATTGTACCATGAGTTCCTGCTAATAAAAGCCATGATTATTGTTTGACCACATCGTCTTTGTCTACTTCATCAATTGGCACTTCAATTCCTCTGTACACTCACTTTCCATTAGCAAAATAATCTGCCTTTGATCCCTTTTTAGTGAAGTTCATAACCTCACATTTCCCAATGTTAAGCTCCATTTGCTGAGGTTTTAGCCCACTCACTCAATCTACCTCTACCCCATTTCAAAGTCATAATATATTCTAATACTAATGTCATAAAGAAAACCCATCAGTGCCTCTACTTCCTCAGGAGTTTGCAGAGTTTCGGAATGACATTGGAAACCTTAGTGAACTTCTACAGATATGTGGTGGAAAGTGTGCAGACTGTCTGCATCAATATGGGAGCACCAATACCTCAAAGTGGAAAACCCTGCAAAAGACAGTGAACAAAGCGCAGTACATCACAGGCAATGTAATGTTATGTAATTTTATCTTTGCTATATAAAGGACACTGTTTGACCTGCTGAGCTTCTCCAGCATTGAGTTTCTACTTCAACTACGGTGCCTACAGACTTTTGAGTTTTACTACAATCAAAACTCTCTCCACCGTCAAAAAAAAATCTACATCAGACGCTTCCATCAGAGAGTAGCAGCAAGCTTCAATGATCTACACCACCCAGGACATGCTATGTTCTTGTTACTGCCATCAGAAAAGAGGTTTAGGTTCAGATTTCAGATTTATTGTCATCACATATAACCCTGAGGTTCTTTTTCCTGTGGGTGAGGCAGAATTACCACTTATTGGTAGTTCAAAAATAAATTGTACACAGCGTATACATGTAAACAAATAAAGAAATGTAAACAAACTGACTGCAATAGAGAATGTTTAAAAAAATACCCAAGTAAGAGTCATTAAATGAGTCTCTGATGAGTTTGTTGTTGAGGAGTCTGATGGTGGAGGGGTAGTAGCTGTTCCAGAACCTGATGGTGCAAGTCTTGTGGCACCTATACCCCTTTCCTGGTGGCACCAGCGAGAACAGAGCACGTGTGGATCCTTGATGATTGCTGCGTTCCCTGTAGATGTACACAATAGTGGAGAGAGTTTGCCTGTGATGTCCTAGGCTGTGTCCACAACCATTTGGAGGGCTTTATACTCAGGCGTATTGGTATCCGTAAATATAGACTATGATGCAGTTGGTCACCACACCTCTACAGAAATTTGCCATGGTTTCTGGTGTCATTCTAAACCTCCGCAAACTCCTGAGGAAGTAAAAGCGCTGATGTACTTTCTTCACGATGCCATTGAATACAGTTTACAATTGCCGATAAGTAGAAATTATGCCTGGCCTGCAGGTAAAAGAATCAGTGTGGTATAGAATTTGAACTTTATCATAATGTGCCCTCTAACTCATTTTGTGCCATAGACAATTTTAATGGGAAGGAATTTGGAGATGGTAATGCCATTTGATATCATGCTTTGGAGCTGGATCACCATGCAGAAAATGTTATTTGTTTCATCATCTCAGGTTCAAATCTTCAAATCTGGTTCTGAATATAAACTGCTTCCTTTACAGCAAATTTTACTATTTAGTCATCTGAAAGCAATCCCTTATGGTGCAGGGAAGAACACGGATGAAGAAACTGAAGATGGTTGCAATGTCCTGCCATTGCCGAAAATTGATTTCCAAAAATTATTACCATTTTCGCAGATGTCCAACAGAGGAGACTCTTCCCCTTGATTCCTAGTGATAGCCGATGATCATTTTCTTGAGGCTTTTTCATGCTTTGCCCAGTCAAATGCTTGCTTGATGTCAAGGGGAGTCATTCTCACCCCACTTCTGAAACTGGGGTGTCTTGTCCATTTTTGGACCAGGAGTGAAACTGAATGTTGCAAACCAAATATCAGTGAGTCCATGCAGCGAGACTGCACTGTTAATGTCACTGCCCTTGATTTTCCTGAGTGAAAGCACTGATAGAAATTGGATGAACTAAATGAGTAGATGGTGCATACTGATGCAGTTTTTCACTTTACCAGGTAGGAGCAATTATTATGTATGTTTTAGAACTGTTTGATTAGAAATATAGCAAGTCTTGGAATGCAGGTCTCAGGACTCAGCTGCTGGAGCCCATAGCTCTGGCTGTGTCTAGACCACAGCTATTTCTTGATAGCAAGTAGAGTGAATCCAGTAGTCTGATGACTGAAGTGAACCAATTGAAGATTATTGCAGTGACCTATCTCTTACAGTTATGTCCTACATTATGCCAACATTAAAAATGAGAAGGTCATGAGGCTTTCTTTTTACATCAGATGTTGAAATTCTATCATTCATTTCTGATTGGATGAAGGACTACATAGTTTTAATCTGATACATTGATTGTGGAAAGCTTAGCTGTATATTTAGTATGCTACCTTTGTAGTGTAACATGAATGTACTGGAAGTTACACTGAGTGACCACCATTTAAGAATGTTATCCATTTGCAAAAAATGGAGGGAGTGATCTCTAGGTAAAGAAAATGATCAATTTGTTTATATATTTAATGACTTAGTATGGGATAAAATTAAATGAGTATAATTCTTATCATTCTTATGCATTGTGAGTGGAGAATCAATACATCTTATCATTTTCTATATGTTTTACTCGTTATGAGGAAGAATCTTCTCATCACAAGATTTTACTTGAACTGTATCAATGAACATAGTTTTCCTTCCCTTTATTTTGATTTTGGTTTTTTTTGTCATGAACACAGATTCAAAAAATATAATGTGTAAGCATTGGGGAAAGAAAGAATTTGATTTAATTCAATATTACCTGTGACCTTCGCTGTTCCACACTGTAGAGGTAATTTACATGGGAGAATTTCAGTGCTAATGTTCCAAAGTTCAGATATTTTGTGAAAACCTAGGAATACAAAATATGTGCAAGTAGATCATCAGGTGATAGACATGTTCGAAAACCACATAAAAATCTCACACTGTTATTCATTTTTACCTCCTGATCTTCTTTTGTGAACTGTGGTTCGCCAACTTTGTTGACCACCATCAGAACTGCTAAAACTTCCTTCCCCTGTACCAAAGGGGCAGCGAGAATATTCTTGGTTGTGTAGCCAGTCTGCTTATCAACAAAAGGAGAGAAATGGGCATCCTAGGACAGAAACAGAAAGTCACATTGTTGTTTTCTCCGAGAAAAGTTGTTGGCAATTTTTGCTTGTGTTCAACTTCATTAAATTTGATCCTTTGAATAAAAGAGTTATACAGCACAGAAATGGGACCCCAGATTCTCCCCATCTCTGATAAGGATCTATGCTAATCCTATGTGTCCACATTAGGCCCCTCTACTCATTTCCTATCCAAGTACTGAACTGGTTAGGTATTGGATTGAAGTATTAATGGTGAATTTATTGAATGAAACAAGATTCATGTTTCATTTTATTGTCATGTAATAAAGACAGTGCAATATTACACAAAAAAATTTCATCTTCTGTAAGGCAGACAGGTTCGCCATTGGCAGAAATTGCCTGAAGTGCCTCTTACAGAGAGAAAGAAAAGCAAAAAAAAAAGAGTCCCCTCAGAGACACCATGTGTCCATGGATTCACCTCCAGCGCTCCCACAGCCACACAGAATCCAGTCCAAACCATCAGCAGCCTGAGTTCCAGATCCACACCTCCGACATGATCAGGAACCCTTCAGCCAGTCTGGAGCCAGATTCCAGCAGTCCGCAGCCTGCATTGGCTTCTCACCTTGAATCACCAACAGCCCACCGCCTGTGTGTTCTTCGGCCTCAGAGCCCCTCACTGGCCCACTGCCGTGGTCACCATCCCATGGGTCATCTCCTCTGCTTCTCCTTCTCAAATGTAGGGGGGGTTGGGTTGTCTTCCTATTTTCTGGTGACCTGTGCCAGTCCTCTGCTTCCCTAGAGTCTACAACCCCTCATGGCTGCTGCCTATCATAGATGCCACCATCCTGGGAGCAGACCCCATAGATGCAGTATTTTTAAATAAAACCACTGGTGGCTCCATTTACAGGACATTTAAAGCCTTTACGGATCTGATCGTAGTTGGACTGGGTGGTTGGACCCCGTGGGAGCACAATGACTCCACTCACCGTTCTCCATGGGTCCACACTGCTACCATTACAGTAACCATGGCAACACCACCATGTTCTCCCTCCATCCAGCAAAATCACTGGCACAGCCAGGAAGATTCATGAAAACAGCTGCTGTTGACTAGGAAGCTACCTGAAGGGACTTGAAACGTACCATCACTCGAGGCCAGGTAAAATAAGATAGAGGGTGTCAACCAGGTTCCTGCCTTACTAATTGTTGATTATTGTCAATAGGAGACCCTGCAACAGGTACAAGATCCCTGATGGTTCCATCAATGGATCCAAACTCGTTTTTGACATCCAGCCATTTCAATCTAATATAATTTAATTTAAACATACAGCAAAGTAACCTGCCATTTCACCCCACGAGCCCATGCCATCCAATTACACCCAAATGACCTACCACCCCAGTACATTTTTGAAGGGTGGAAGGAAACCGGAGCCCCTGAGGAAAACCCATGCAGACATGGGGAGAACGTGCAAACTCCTTCCAGACAGGGCAGGATTTGAACCCTGTTTCCAATTGCTGGCGCTGTAACAGCATTGCACTAACTGCTTCGCTAAACATGATACCCCAGTGTTCAATCAAATACTGACATTATGTCCAGCTTTGAGATGCAAACTCAGGGCCATTTTGCTGTCATTTAGCATCAATGATACAATCACCATGTTTAAGTGACATTTAATAGGTCGGCTAGTCATGGAAGGACACCATCCGAATGCAGGCAATTCAGATTAGTGTTCTTCAGCTAAAAGGTTATTATGGACATGGTGGGACAACGGGCTTGTTTCCCTGCTGTACCTCTCCCTAACTCTTGATTCCAAGCTCACTAAATAGTCACATGGAAAGAAAGCTTTTGAATATTGCTGGATTTTTGTGCCACCACTCCAAAGTCTATAAATGTTAAGAGCATCTGTGAGACATTTTGTCAGTCTTCCTGCAATATTCCAGGGATCAATGGAAATTCAAGGCCACAGAAACATATGTTGGTCATTCTAACCAATCAGTACGTGGCAGTGTTATTTTGTTGTCATAATTTGAGCTGGGGTTCAGATTCTAATATTCACCAAAATATGGAGCCAACTTCATACAGTTGTTAGAAATGCTGAAAACACTCTGTAGGATAGGCAGCATCTACAGAGAGTGAAACAGAATCAATGTTTCAAGTCAATAATCCTTCCGTTCTGAAATGTTATTTCGGTTTCTCCCTCCACAGATGCTGCCTGACTTGCTGAGTGTTTCTGGCATTTTCAGTTTCAGTTTCAGATTTTTGGCAAAAGCAGCTTTTGGTTTTGTATATTCTAAAAATGGCATAATAATCCATTGATATTCAGAACAGATGGCATTCAATGATCTCTAAAGTGGACACCTCACTCAGTTTTACTTTCCATATCATTCATTTGACTTATGGAATAATACAGACAGACAGTCGAAAAACTGGCCGCATTTCCTATTTTGTTCCAGTTGACCAGTAATTTATAAGGCTCCAGGATAATGAACTGAGTAGGACCCCAAAGGTTTCAGGTGCCAATGAATTCCCAGAAGGGAAAATGCTTCACAATCCCGACTTATAACTAGGGGTGCAGGAGCCCACCAAAAATGGCAACAAGGAGGTCTCTCAAGATCTGGCCTTACTGGCCGCCATGTTCTATTTGGTGTTATATAATTAAGAGCGAACGGAAGGACGAGAAAGGAGGATGATCGGCCATGGAAGGAACAGGGACATTGAATGTCCAGAATAGCGCTCAGCAGGGACGGGGGGGGGAGGGGGGGCCGGAGTCTTTAGGCCCCGGGGCAATCCCATGAAGTGTCAGAATGGCTCCATGAGGTGCTGGAGTGCCGGTCTGGTGAGCTCCAGCAGCTCTGCACCCCTGCTTATAACAAACACACACTGCATGGACAAGGCATCTCCTGAGAAATGCACATCCTTGCGATCCCTCTTAATCAATCTCAATTTTAGGATTATTCAACATTGCCATGATTTAGCAAGTGTTTGCAAGTAAATAGCTGCAGATCTTGACATGCAGTGGTAACATATGGAACTGCTTGTTGTGATCAAAACAAATTCATAATATATTCTGTCATCTAATAGTTATTACTTTTGTTAGGTATAAATATTTATTAAATTAAATGCGTACATTATGCTTGAATCCAAATCTGCAAGTTCACACGTCAAATTTGCATATAACAGCAGTCATAGAATTATGAATCACTGAAATGCCTCCTTCAGCCTCCTCATCAATGCTGACCATCTTTGCTCATACCCTGTCCTATTTACTATGGCTTGGTCTGTAGCCTTCTGTGTGTGACAATTTAAGTGCTTGTCCACATACTTCTGAAACATGGAGAGAACGCCACCATCAATTCAAGCAATGGATTCCAGATTCCCGATCATCTGGGTGAAAATTGTCTTCCTCAAATGATCTCAAAATCTATGGCCCCTTTACAGTTTGGATTTAGATATGCAATACACAAAATTGCTGTAGAAATTCAGCAGGTCACACTGTATCCATAGGAATTTCCTGATGACGGTCTCAGGCCTGAAACGTGGATTGCCTTTTATTTCTTATGGATATTGCATTCTTTTGCATATTGCACTAGACCCAGTATCTGCAGGTTTTATTGTTTAACTCCAATTAGATATAGATAACTCTGCTTTGGGGAATAGTTTCAGCCGATGTTACATCCCATAGATTGCTCCTGTACAGTGCACATGATGGAACATGATATTGATACACATCACCACATCATTCACACACAAAACCTTGTTTTATCTCTAACTTGACCCTGATTTTTTTTAAAATAACTCATTGACCTGAAACATTAATCACATTTGTGACCCACAGATACTTGACTGCCTGAGATCTGGGTCTCAATAATCCACTGTGTAATTGGATCCTGGATTTCTTTACCTTCAGACTCCAATCAGTGAAGATTGGCAAGAACATCTCCTCCGCAATCTCATTAGTAACGGTGCATCACAGGGCTGTGTAGTTAGCCCCCTGCTCTATTCACTTTGACCTACGACTGCGTGACTCAGTACGACAACAACCGTCCACAAATTTTCTGATGATGATACCATGGTAGTGGATTCCAGAAAAGGAGCATTGAGTCAATAAGGGACATTGAAAACTTGACTGCATGTTGCACTAACAATAACCTTGCACCCAAAACCAAGGAGCTGATTTCGGAAAACCATGCTATTGAGGATCAAAGGTGGAGAGGGTGAGCAAATTTGAATTCCTGGGAGTCACTATCTCGGAGAACCTTTCCAGGATCCAACACACTAATGTCACCATGAAAAAAAGTACGTCAGTGCCTCAGGAGTTTGCGGAGGTTTGGTAGGACCGGAAACCTAGGCAACTTCTACACATGTGTATTAGAAAGTGTACTGACTGGTTGCATCATGGATTGGTTTGGGCACACCCATAGCTCTGAGCAGAAAGCCCAATAGAAGTGACCCAATACATCACAGGCAAAAGGCTCCCCACCATCTAAAGCAGCAGCAATCATTAAGGAACCACACTACCCAGGCCATGGTCTGTTCTTGCTGCTGCCATCAGGTTCAGGAATATTTGCCAACCCTCCACCATCATACTCCTGAACAATAAACTCAATAGAGGCTCATTTAAGGTCTGTTGCTTTCTATATTATTTATTACTGAATATTTATATTTTGTGTATTGCAAGTTAGTTTGTTTACATTTCTCTCTTTTGTATACTTATCTTTTCTTGAGTACAATAAGTAGAAATTTTGCTGAGCCTTCAGGAAAAATAATCTTAGGGTTGTATGTGATGTAATGTATATATTCTGACAATAAATCTGAACTTTGAAAATTTATCAAGTCTGCCAGCATCGGTGCAAAGTAACAAAGTGCATCCAATTAACACCTTTTGTCTGTTGGTCTAACTCGTCCCACTCCCGTTCTTCTCCCTTTCCCCACCCTTTAATTCAGACACTTGTCTTCTTTCACTCATACCTTGAGAAAGGGCTCAAGACCAAAATGTCGGGAATATATCTTTATCTCCTATAGATGCTACGAGACCTGCTGAGTTCTTTCAGTATTACTGGGTTTTGACTACAGTACAATCCTAGCGAAGATTTTGCTTGCAATGGAGAGCAGCGTGATTCCCCTGTAGTTTGAGCAGTTTGATTTCTCGCCTTTATTTTTGTACAGGGTGATGATGATGGCATCACAAAGGTCCTGAGGCAGCTTTCCTTGGTCCCAGCAGAGCTTGAAAAACTCATGCAGTTTGGCATCCAGAGTTTTGCCACCAGTTTTGCCACCAGTTTTGCCACCAGCCTTCCAGACCTCTGGGGGGGTTTCCATCCATACCTGCTGCTTTGCCACTTTTCAGTTGTTCGATTGCCTTATATGTCTCATCCAGGGTGGGAACCTCATCCAGCTCTAGCCTTAAGGGCTGTTGAGGGAGCTGGAGCGGGGTGGATTCTTGGACTGAGCGGTTGGCACTGAAAAGAGATTGGAAGTGTTCTGACCATCGGTTGAGGATGGAGATCTTGTCGCTGAGGAGGACTTTGCCGTCTGAGCTGCGCAGCGGGCTTTGAACTTGGGGTGAGGGGCCGTACACAGTGTTTAGAGCCTTGTAAAAAAACCTCTACGTCTCCTAGAACGCTTCCACCAGCGTTGTCTCCGCTCCATCCTCAACATTCATTGGAGCGACTTCATCTCCAACATCGAAGTACTCGAGATGGCAGAGGCCGACAGCATCGAATCCACGCTGCTGAAGATCAAACTGCGCTGGGTAGGTCACGTCTCCAGAATGGAGGACCATCGCCTTCCCAAGATCGTGTTATATGGCGAGCTCTCCACTGGCCACCGAGACAGAGGTGCACCAAAGAAGAGGTACAAGGACTGCCTAAAGAAATCTCTTGGTGCCTGCCACATTGACCACCGCCAGTGGGCTGATATCGCCTCAAACCGTACATCTTGGCGCCTCACAGTTCGGTGGGCAGCAACCTCCTTTGAAGAAGACCGCAGAGCCCACCTCACTGACAAAAGACAAAGGAGGAAAAACCCAACATCCAACCCCAACCAACCAATTTTCCCTTGCAACCCCTGCAACCGTGACTGCCTGTCCCGCATCGGACTTGTCAGCCACAAACGAGCCCGCAGCTGACGTGGACTTTACCCCTCCATAAATCTTCGTCCGCGAAGCCAAGCCAAAGAAAGAAAGAATCATAGTTCAAATCTACAATCTTAATTGGTTTTGAAACGCGAAAACTGCAGACACTATTAACTCTTTTTGTTCTCTCCATAACAGCTGCATATTTCCAACATTTTCTGATTTGATTTTAGAGTTGAATCATGACTCGCGCGATTCCAGACACGCATTCCATTTCCGCATATAAACTCTGAAATACAAACATGCATCCTGATTCATACCAAGTTTCCCGTCAGCCATCAGCAATGCTCACAGACCTCGACTGACTTGCAGTTCAGGAGTGTCTCCTTCAGCCTTCTCAAATTCTCAGTCTAGCATTGAAATTCTTCTGTGGCCTTGCCCTTCCCATCTCTGTAACTCCCTCTAAGACTTTTATACCCCTTAATCTTAAATGCTTTCAGGTGGCCAGAATACCCGACTGTAAAGCTGCCTGTTCTACCCCAATGCGGCTGTCGGGTGGCCACCTGAAAGTGGAGAACCCGTCCAGGAGGAGCACTTACCTAACCCTCCTCCTGTAGGTATATTCTGCTCGGAGAATCCCCCGTTGCACCTGAAAGCAGAAGTGGGACTACGGCCACAGAAAACAGGAGACGGCGTTGACTCGGACGCAGCTCTCCTTCAGCCGGCACGTAAAGGTGACAGAAAGGCGTCTTCTCCGCGGCCACCTGAACATCCCAGCTGCACTCCCCCAGCCGCATCTGCCGGCATATTATCTGCATCCAAGCACCTGAAAGTGGCTTTAGCCTGCTGTACTCTCGTTTATGCAAATCATTGTTAACTTCAAACTCCATGGTCTGAAATTTCCTTCATCAATTGCACTCCCTCCCCTGAAGATGGTATTACTTAAAATGTACTTCTCTGACAAAGCTAGTCATCCATCCTACTATCTCTTTAAGTAGCTTAGTGTCAGACATCACTTTTGTAACTCCCCTGCAATATGCCTTGAATGTTTTCTTAACAGCTTACTTAAATACAAATTGTATTTCTGACAACTGAAAATACTCAGCAGGTTAGGCAGAAAGAGTAAAAAGAAACCCCACTTCAGGTATTGTTGAGTAAAGATAACTTAAGACAGGATTTGTACAGAGTGTTAGGTCTGCTTTGTTCATGAATGAGTGAGACAAACACCAGACTGAGTCGAAATCAGGGTTCTTTGTTCTTTATTACCGGATTGTAACACTTGCAACTAACCATGTTAGTCGAAGAATGCATTCTGCCGTTATCAACAAAATGGTGATTTTTTATACCCTTGGATACGTGCTTAGAACATCATCATATCATTACTTGTCCAATGACTAAAACTGTTGCTATCCTTTCCCTGATAGCTTCCTGCCTCTCAATCCATCAATGTCTCTCTTATCTTGTAAGTACAAGGATGCATTCACATCTTGTTACAGCCCTGTACAGGGTAACTCCTTACACATTCCCATCTCATGATGTTTTACCTTACAAGAGTGAGAAAGCAAGTTTAGACCAGAAATGAACTGCTTGATAACGTGCAGACGTTATTGAAGTACGAATATAATGTTTCGTCAACAAAAGACCTTTAAAATCACCACCATACTCTGTAAGGTAAAACATCATGAGATGGGAATGTGTAGGGAGTTACCCTGTACAGGGCAGTAACAAGAAGGGGAGGTGTCCTTGTACTCCTGTTAGGTAAAACATCATGAGATGGGACCGGAGAAGGAGTCACCCAGTACTAAGGAGTAACAGAATGCATCCTTGTACTTACAAGATAAGAGAGACATTGATGGATTGAGAGGCAGGAAGCTAGCAGGGAAAGGATAGCAACAGTTTTAGTCATTGGACAAGTAATGATATGATGATGTTCTAAACATGTATCCAAGGGTATAAAAAATCACCATTTTGCTGATAACGGCAGAATGCATTCTCCGACTAACTTGTTAGTCCCAAGTGTTACAATCCGGTAATAAAGAACAAAGAACCCTGATTTCGACTCAGCCTGGTGTTTGTCTCACTCATTCATGAACAAAGCAGACCTAACAATTCTCAGGAAAAAGACAGTGCTGCTGTTCACAGACAATAGCGAGAGCCACCCACCTTGTGTCCCTTCTCCCCTTGATAGGATTAGTCTAAATTTAGCTGCCATAGCTTCAGCGAAATGAGGAAACACCATCCAAAATGAGCAGGAGATTAACCTTACCATTTCAGCGACTGACAGATGTCAGTGTACGTGCTATTCAATGCTTTGCAGATAAAATGTTCTAGGTAGTGCTTTAGACTCATCACTGATACCATGCCTTGATCTTTTTATGAAATATTAAGCACGCAAATAAGGTGGAATCGATAAGCCATGTCTCAGAATAACATATCTTAACCTGCAATGTAATAATGTTTAACATTTAATACAGATTTCTGCATTCAAAATCAGATTGAGCTATTTTTATCCACTTCCCTTTCTGATTTCCCACTACCTGGCAATTCTGTAATTCCTTCAAATGTTATTTCTCCACTGTAATACTCTTCATATCATGGGTTAGTTTTTCACAACCCATGATGAAACATCCACCTAAAATTTTGATACATTTCTTCAGCAATGTTTGATTTTTTTTCCCAGCGTTTATTGCTTCTTGGTGGTTCTGCCACAATAAACCTTCAGGTGCAGTCAGCTCCACAGGCCTCTAATCTTGAGCTTCTCTTTATACCAGTGCCCCACTTTCAGTATACCCTAAAAATCTGTAGTCCTGTATTAACACCCCCTCCCACCACTGCTGTCTTTATCTTTGTCCAGGGTCTATTTATGTTTCAATATCCCACTCAATAATGCATCAAAAGAACCTTTTATATTTGATATTTTAATCATTTTAACTATATTCTGTAACTGGGGATCTTGTTCTTCTTAAATGGCTGCATTAATGTTTGATTGCTCACAGAATAACTTCCCATTTTGTCACATATAATGTAACAAGTAGGCTTAACCTTAAACATAAATGTAACCATAAAATGCCTATATATATAAAAGTTGAAAGCCACTGTAATTCATAAGCCTAATAGCCTGAAAACAACTGAGATTGTTTGATCTCAGAAGCCAAGCAAGCTCAGACCTGGTCAGTACTTGGAGGGGAAACCTCCTAGGAACACCAGGTGCTGTATAATTCTGTAAGGGGCATTGGACAAAGTGGCAACTCTCTATCTGCTTACGGTGGAAAAAGTTAAAGAATTCAGTGTAAGTTACATTCTAAATGTAGTATTATGTGACGATATTGGAACCTATATTTTTATGCAAATAGAAAAGGTGAGATATTAGGGCAAGACATGGACCAGGGCACAGGAATCCCAGTAGGTGAGAAATATGATCAACATGGAAAGAAAAATCGTAAAAGGCACAGAAATTAATCAGAATATATTGTCATGGACAAGTCACAAAATTCGATGTTTTGCGGCAACATCATTATGCAAACATTCATGTAACCAAGGCAGTGCCTTTGGTTCATTGATTATTCAGGAATCTGATAGCAGCGGGAAAGAAGCTGTCCTTGTAGCGTTGAGTACTCGTCTTTAGGCTTTTGTACCTTTCAGATAATAGCAGAGTGAAGAGGGCATGGCCTATGTGATGGGGGTCCTTGAGGATAGAGGCCACTTTCTTAAAATACCACCTCTTGTAGATGTCCTCAATGGAGTGAAGACTGGTGCCTGTGATGTCATAGTTAACAACCCTCTGGAGTATTTTTTTCTTGTCCTGAGCATTGGCACCCCCATACCAGACAGAGACGCAACCAGCCAAAATGTTCTCTACGGTATACCTGTCGAGGTTTTTGAGAGTCTTCGGTTACATACCAATTCTCTTCAATCACCTCACAAAGTTTAGCCGCTGGCAAACCTTCGTGATTGCATCAACATAGAGGCTCCAGGACAGATCCTCGGAAATGGTGATGGCCAGGAATTTGAAATTTTTGACCCTCTCCACTACTGAGTCCTCGATGAGGACTGGGTCATGTTCCCCTGACTTCCTCCTGAAGTCCACAATCATCTCCTTGGTTTGACTAATGTTATGCTACGAAGCTACACAATGTGAAAAATGGAAAATAAATTGAAGGCAACAGGAGAGCAAGGAAAGGAAACATTCAGGGTGAAAAAGGAAGAAGAAGATGAGAGAATTGTGAAGCAGGCTGAAGGGCAAATGGGAGACATGGTTAGAATATTGTGCAGTAATAGTGGAAGGACAATCAAACAAGGTATTCAAGAGTAGAAATAGAATACATTTTTTTCCCCAATTCTACTTATATAGTTCCTTAGTCAAATATCACCCCAATGAAAGCTTCCAACAACTTGGATAGACTTCACCTGCCCTGCAAAGTTTATGTGTAAATGACAACTGTTTCAAGAAAACTCCTCATACACAATCGTACGTTCAAATGCGGATTTTTGTTTACATTGAATGCACAATATTTAAATAATTCAAAAAGGCAACTTACCTTTTTAACATCAGCAATATTCTGCACCTTCTTGGTATGTGCAGTCCATCCCACTACCCCCATGTCCAATGGAAAAACTACCTCGGCCTGCGGTACCACGAGATCACTCTCAAAACTGGAGTCTCTGGTCACATTAAAAAGTCTTGTGGCCAGTTCAGCGACCCCATTCCTCGACCTGAATGTGAACATGCTGCCCCTGTCTGCAGCGACCAGGGCCACAATTCTCTGCAGTACCTTATGCATCTGCTTATCTACATTGGAGACGTCCTGCATCTCCCTGACCAGCTCAAACACGATGTCAGACTCCTCCAACTTGCATAGATCCTTGAAGGAAGCGCCATTCGGTAACTCAACCTTTGTGCCGTTCAGGATCGCACTGATTGATTCTGGTCTGAGCTTCCTATCAAAATAGTCCTTGGCAAACTGTGGGTTATTCTCCAAATATTGCTCGACTGCTTCCTTGTCAACTTCTCCCATGTTTGTTATTACCCACTCTTTGTTTTAGATCAGCACCACCGAGGTAAAGGGGAGTGAAATGTTGGCAGCTGCGATCACGGTCTGTCGGGCAACCCCTGTGACCCGCTGTTTAACAAAGCTCCCACGATCTCTCAAAAGTGGACACCAGCCAAAGACTGAATAGTCGAGGCATCTTCCAGAGCGCCTCGAAACGGCACGTCAGGAATTTAAATCGTTCTGAGATTGGCCATTCTTGAATGGAGATTGGGTGTCACAATCTCATTAATGCGCTCAACTAAGACGAAACACACGTGAGACACCCAAGGACGCCGCAACCTGCTGGAGGAACCCAAGAGCTTCTTTTTCCTCCCAATGATGCTGGTCGACTGGCGGAATTGCTCCAGGAGATTGGGTTCAGCCGCGGGTCCACGCAAGTTTGGCCCTACAAATTTTCCAACTTGCCAAGGGCAATGCATGTAATTGGTGGGGTTTCCTGCTCGCCGAGTTTGATGGGAGATGTGGCCAGTTTGGGAAGACAGCAACATGTAGACTTCTATTCAGCTTTGCAATTTTAGTAATAATTAATAAATTGCATTGGCTCATCGACAAATAAGCATAATATTCAAAGTAGGGATCCCAAGAAGATGCAGCATTCGTTTAACGTGAGTTGCATTTTCCACTGGAAACACATTCACTGGGAAGTTTGCGATTGATTGTCTCAGCCAGGATTTCGCAACGTGGAATTGAGCTGGTTGGTTGTTGTCGGTGGGAGAAGCCGCATTTTAAAAGAGATCATCCCTCTTGCTTCCTCTAATTCCCCGTAATACGATCAACGGGGTTGCTATTTACACCTAGGAAGATTCGCTATATTTGCCAATGTGCTGTTCGAATGAGCGCACCTTGAAATGTAGCACTCGAGGTCCGTGAGGACTCGCCAGGTTAAAACGTTGAACGATGGACGGCACAAAGTGCAGCTCATCAGACCTGCGGCAAACCTGGCCCTCGCTCCCACTGCTCCACCCGGCTTTTCAGCAGGTTCGTGCCAGTCATGGGATCCGAAGGGGAATAAGATCGCGAAGGACTCCTGGTTTTACTCGCCTTCCCATAACTGGCACTTTTCCTGAACTTTGCTCGACCACGTTGCCGCTACCTCCTGCCCCACGATGATCTTATTAACTTTCACCCCGACCTCATACATGTTGAACGTTGAGTGGGTGGGGAAGTGGGGTGAAGGAGGGAGGGGGGAGAAAAGAGGACAAAATGACATTGTGTATTTTCAAGAGGGAAATGTTTGTGTGTATTTTGGTCAGTATGGTTCATAGTGTGAAAAATTTTTAAAAATTAAAAAACTTTCACCCTGACCTCAAATTCAGAGCTGCAGACATTCCTATTTATCTCCTGAACTTACGGCCTGGTTTCATACACTTTTTAAAAAAAGGTTATGAGTTAATTGTAATATAGAGATTCATCTTCTTGTAGCCAGATGGCCAGGTAGGACATAGGAACAATGGTCATACAGTGGGGAACAGGCCTTTTTCGACATACAGCAAAGTAACAGGCCATTTCGGCCTTAGGCCGTACAGCCCAAAGACATCCAATTGACCTCCAACCCCTGGTACATTTCCAACATGGAAGGAATCCAGAGCCCCCGGGGAAACCCCACAATCCTCTGCAGTACCTTATGCATCTGCTTATCTACATTGGAGACGTCCTGCATCTCCCTGACCAGCTCAAACACGATGTCAGACTCCTCCAACTTGCATAGATCCTTGAAGGAAGCGCCATTCGGTAACTCAACCTTTGTGCCATTCAGGATCGCACTGATTGACTCTGGTCAATCATACAAACTCCTTACAGACAGACGCTGTAAAAGCGTTTCACTAACCTTCTTGGCTCATCTCCTCCATGCTGACCAAATCGGCATTTGGTCCCTAACCTACTAAGCCAGTGGTTCTCAACCTTTTCCTTTTCACTCACATACCACTTTAAGTAATCCCTATGCCATAAGTGCTCTGTGATTAGTAAGGGATTGCTTAAGGTGGTATGTGGGTGGGAAGGGAAGGTTGAGAATCACTGATCTAGACTTAATTGTTGCTGAAACATTTTGCTTGAGAAAAATTGTCATTGGCCCATTTCCTTTGGAGTTATGAAACCGTGCACAAAACGAGTCAATTAGGTACAATTAAAACAGTGGTTTTCAAACTTTTTCTTTCCACCCACATACCACCTTAAGCAATCCTTTACTAATCACAGAGCACCGATGGCAGAGGGATTATTTAAAGTGGTATGTGAGTGAAAAGAAAAAAGTTGAGAACCACTGGTAAGCCATTCCTATTCATAGCTCTGTCTACATGTTAATTGTGCCCACTTCTCCAGAATAGCTTCCTCTGGCAGCTTGTTCCAGATACGGATCACTGTCTGAGTGAAGAAGTTGCCTCATAGATCCTTCAAATCTTGTCCCTCTCATGTTAAAATATGGCCCCTTGTTCTAGAATCATCTTCTTTGGCTTGGCTTCGCGGACGAAGATTTATGGAGGGGTAAAGTCCACGTCAGCTGCAGGCTCGTTTGTGGCTGACAAGTCCGATGCGGGACAGGCAGACACGGTTGCAGCGGAAAATTGGTTGGTTGGGGTTGGGTTTTTCCTCCTTTGTCTTTTGTCAGTGAGGTGGGCTCTGCGGTCTTCTTCAAAGGAGGTTGCTGCCCGCCGAACTGTGAGGCGCCAAGATGCACGGTTTGAGGCGAGATCAGCCCTCTAGATTGAGAAAAAAGACTGAGCAATACACAAAAGTGCTGGCGAAACGTAACAGGTCGCACACCATCTCTGGGAAGTAAAGGGAGGTGGGTTTTTATGTCTTTACTGTTTTCATCCAGTGCACTGGAGGGGGGGGGGCGAGTTTATACTGTTTGTTCCCTTTTCTTCGTTATACTGTACTTATTATAAAAAAGATTGAAAAAGAAAGGAAGTAAAGGGTGACCAATATTTCAGGTTTGATGCCTTTGTCAAGGTAAGACTCTGAGCATTCACTTTATCCTTGCCCCTCATAGTTTTTGTCTACTTCTATAAGCTCATACCTTAACTCCCAATTACTCTAGGGATTAAAGACCCAAACCTATCTAAACCCTCCCTAACCCTCAACCCCTCCAGTTCCGACACCATCCTCCGCATCCCTCCCTACAGCTGGGCAACACAATATTCTAAGTATGGTCACACCAACACCTTCATCACCATTTTGTTTACCGCAGTTGCCATTTTCAAAGGAAAAGGAATAGTATAAATTAAGTTACCACCATGTGTCATGGGACAAATAAAAAGATAAATGCAGGTGCTCCCCTACTTATGATGGTCTGACTAATGGTTTCTCAAAGTTACGATGGTTCGAATCCCGACTATCAGTTTTGAATTCCAATCTGTTCCCACCCTTGTGACATGCGGTACGCTACTCCACCAACCTCATCATCCAGCAATTAATTTTAATTCAATGCTTCGAACATTGTTCATGCCCAGTGTGAGTTCAGCTGTGAACATTAATTTTTTTCCCCAGTGTGGAATAAGGGTATTCAAAATTTAATTATTAAAAAATGGTAGGTGTGGTATTCTTTTTTGACTTACGATGGATTTACCAGAATGTAACCCCATTGTAAGTTGAGGAGCACCTGTAAATATAAAAGGATAGGTAACTTCACAGTGAAAAAGAAACGTGATGTTCGAGTGATGTGCTGACTGATCTTATGCTGGTTCCAAAGCAGTTTATGGTTCGGCTAGTTAGGAGTGGTTTGCAAGACTAATAGCTGTTGGAAAAATAAAACTGTTCTTGAACTTTGGTATCAGCAAGGCATCGTTGTGTCTGGAGTGGTGGGACTCTTTATGATTGCTGGCTGACTTCTTGAAGCAGCGCTTTATGTAAATTGCTATTTTCCAGGAGTGAGAAACATACTTGAAGTTGCAAACCTGAAAACAAACCTCTTTCACAAATGTTGTGTGATCTTCTTAGTTTTTCATGTTTTGTATTTATTGTACTAATCTTGGAAGGTTGTGCATACATTTTACAAACTTGAATTACAAAGATTAGACAAGAAATTATTTTACCCAAATTAAATCCAGGTCTTTTGCATGAAGTCAGTCATAAACAACAGAGAAATGGGCCCTTGGACATACCATGTCTGTTCCAGCTTGTTTGCCCACCTCTGCTAACCCAATTAAGACAACACAGTCCCCATGTAAGTGTCTGCTAAAATGCCACTTCAACAAATTGACTAGTATTAGAATCGTCCCATCCAATTATTTTTTTTTAGAATCATTGGGTCAGTTGGATTTGTCTTCTTCTTTGGCTTGGCTTCGCGGACGAAGATTTATGGAGGGGGTAAAAAGTCCACGTCAGCTGCAGGCTCGTTTGTGGCTGACCAGTCCGATGCGGGACAGGCAGACACGATTGCAGCGGTTGCAAGGGAAAATTGGTTGGTTGGGGTTGGGTGTTGGGTTTTTCCTCCTTTGCCTTTTGTCAGTGAGGTGGGCTCTGCGGTCTTCTTCAAAGGAGGCTGCTGCCCGCCAAACTGTGAGGCGCCAAGATGCACGGTTTGAGGCGTTATCAGCCCACTGGCGGTGGTCAATGTGGCAGGCACCAAGAGATTTCTTTAGGCAGTCCTTGTACCTTTTCTTTGGTGCACCTCTGTCACGGTGGCCAGTGGAGAGCTCGCCATATAATACGATCTTGGGAAGGCGATGGTCCTCCATTCTGGAGACGTGACCCATCCAGCGCAGCTGGATCTTCAGCAGCGTGGACTCGATGCTGTCAACCTCTGCCATCTCGAGTACCTCGACGTTAGGGGTGTGAGCGCTCCAATGGATGTTGAGGATGGAGCGGAGACAACGCTGGTGGAAGCGTTCTAGGAGCCGTAGGTGGTGCCGGTAGAGGACCCATGATTCGGAGCCGAACAGGAGTGTGGGTATGACAACGGCTCTGTATACGCTTATCTTTGTGAGGTTTTTCAGTTGGTTGTTTTTCCAGACTCTTTTGTGTAGTCTTCCAAAGGCGCTATTTGCCTTGGCGAGTCTGTTGTCTATCTCATTGTCGATCCTTGCATCTGATGAAATGGTGCAGCCGAGATAGGTAAACTGGTTGACCGTTTTGAGTTTTGTGTGCCCGATGGAGATGTGGGGGGGCTGGTAGTCATGGTGGGGAGCTGGCTGATGGAGGACCTCAGTTTTCTTCAGGCTGACTTCCAGGCCAAACATTTTGGCAGTTTCCGCAAAGCAGGACGTCAAGCGCTGAAGAGCTGGCTCTGAATGGGCAACTAAAGCGGCATCGTCTGCAAAGAGTAGTTCACGGACAAGTTTCTCTTGTGTCTTGGTGTGAGCTTGCAGGCGCCTCAGATTGAAGAGACTGCCATCCGTGCGGTACCGGATGTAAACAGCGTCTTCATTGTTGGGGTCTTTCATGGCTTGGTTCAGCATCATGCTGAAGAAGATTGAAAAGAGGGTTGGTGCGAGAACACAGCCTTGCTTCACGCCATTGTTAATGGAGAAGGGTTCAGAGAGCTCATTGCTGTATCTGACCCGACCTTGTTGGTTTTCGTGCAGTTGGATAATCATGTTGAGGAACTTTGGGGGACATCCGGTGCGCTCTAGTATTTGCCAAAGCCCTTTCCTGCTCACAGTGTCGAAGGCTTTGGTGAGGTCAACAAAGGTGATGTAGAGTCCTTTGTTTTGTTCTCTGCACTTTTCTTGGAGCTGTCTGAGGGCAAAGACCATGTCAGTGGTTCCTCTGTTTGCGCGAAAGCCGCACTGTGATTCTGGGAGAATATTCTCAGCGACACTAGGTATTATTCTATTTAGTAGAATCCTAGCGAAGATTTTGCCTGCAATGGAGAGCAACGTGATTCCCCTGTAGTTTGAGCAGTCTGATTTCTCGCCTTTGTTTTTGTACAGGGTGATGATGGTGGCATCACGAAGATCCTGAGGCAGTTTACCTTGGTCCCAACAAAGCTTGAAAAACTCATGCAGTTTGGCATGCAGAGTTTTGCCGCCAGCCTTCCAGACTTCTGGGGGGATTCCATCCATACCTGCTGCTTTGCCACTTTTCAGTTGTTCGATTGCCTTATATGTCTCATCCAGGGTGGGAACCTCATCCAGCTCTAGCCTTAGGGGCTGTTGAGGGAGCTGGAGCAGGGCGGAATCTTGGACTGAGCGGTTGGTACTGAAAAGAGATTGGAAGTGTTCTGACCATCGGTTGAGGATGGAGATCTTGTCGCTGAGGAGGACTTTGCCGTCTGAGCTGCGCAGCGGGCTTTGGACTTGGGGTGAGGGGCCGTACACAGCCTTTAGAGCCTCGTAGAAACCCCTGAAGTCGCCAATGTCCGCGCTGAGCTGTGTTCGTTTGGCGAGGCTAGTCCACCACTCATTTTGGATCTCCCGGAGTTTGCGCTGAAGATGGCTGCATGCGCGACGGAAGGCTTGTTTCTTCTCTGGACTGGACGGCTTTGTAAGGTGAGCCTGGTGGGCAGCTCGCTTCTTTGCCAGCAGCTCCTGGATTTCCTGGCTGTTTTCGTCAAACCAGTCCTTGTTTTTCCTGGAGGAGAAGCCCAGTACCTCTTCAGTGGATTGCAGTATGGTAGCCTTCAACTGATCCCAGAGGGTTTCAGGGGACGTATATGTTTTAGAAAAACATATACATGAATTAAGCTTTTTCTTTGTGATAAATCTATCAGAAGGGCAGAGGAGACCAGTCCATGAATCATTCCATTGTACAATTAGATCAGGGGAAAATGATAATCAAGAAATCTGGACCTTGAGTTCAAATCTCTTCTTGGCAGCTGGGGAATTTAAAAACACCTAATACATTTTTTAAAAAAGGCTGTTGAGTGCAAGGATATTCATGACATTGCCAAGCAGTCTTATAATTTGAAATATAATTATAAATTGCTGGAAACTCTCAGCGGGTGAAGCAGAATCGTGTAGTCTCTGTCATCACAGAAGCCGATTTTTTTTTCAGCCGATTCACTAATATTAAGGAATGGCTAAGAGCACTGGAGACGGCAAAGCAATGGGACAAGACGAAAAACAGGACAAATCCAATCCTGTTTATCACATTATAGTTGTTCATGCTAAAAGAGTATAATTATTATGAGAATTGTAGGAACAAATTTCATCCGAAAAAAGTTCAAGTTTATTATTATCCGGTTGTATCAAAATCAGGGTTTATTGTCATGAGTATGTGCCACCAAATTTGTTGTTTTGCGGCCGCGGTATTACGCATTACAGATGCAAAATTGCTATAAATTACATTTCTGCAAACTCGCTATTTAAAAATAAATAATTAGTGCAAAAGAAGAGAAAAAAGTGAAATAGTTCCTGTGGTTCATTGTCCATTTAAAATTCTGATAGCGGAGGGGAAGAAGCTATTTTTATCATGTTGGGTGTTTATTCAATATTTCCATACAGTTTAAGAACTATAATTTTATGCTGGATTCTCTCCTAGTTCCTTATGGAAAAATTTGATATTAATCTGGAAACCTTTTGTTTTCCTACTTTTCTCCCAGAATAGACATCCCAGTCCCTTTTTCTTTTTTTTAGATTACAGGGGATTTTGCAATAAAAATTCAATTTTTTCTCTCTTTTCTTTTGGTTTTACAAGAGAAGAAATTTATGGTTAATATATATTTGTTAAATACTAGTTGTCGAGCGCGTCAAAAGAATCAGAGGCTTGTTGATCCAAACCAAAGCTTTTATTACCTAGAAGACTGGAGCGTATCACATGTAGGTCGACCAGTCCAGAATGACCTGGTCTGGCTAGGAGCAACCCTTTAAGACCTGCCAGTAGGTGTGGCTACGCTCTCAGCCAATCACAGTGTACATGTACACATTGGTGATGGAATCTGTACGATCACACTAATATGTTCTTTTTCTTACACATTTGTAAATGTATGAATGTAAAGTAAATCTCTTGTATATATGTTCGATATAACTCAATGAACAGAAAAAGAAAGAAAGAAAAGCAATTTTGGGTAATGTGACATATTTTTTTTCCGAAACTTTATTTATTAATTTTAACATATGAAGAAAGTAAGTAATTCACGTACAGAAAAAATACAAAATAAAGAAATACAAGTACAAAGTAACATAGTTAATACAGTACCAATCTCGGCATCTCCCCCTAACAACTAAAATATGACACTTTTTAATTACATGACAATAAAATGAATCTTGAATCTTGATAGAGGCTACATTCTTCATGAACCACGTCTTAAAGCTGTCCTTTATGGAGTGAAGACTGGTGCCCAAAATTATACTGGCCACGTTTACAATCCTCTGTAGCCTTTTCCCATTGCATTCGCATTGGCACTTCCTACCAGACAGTGATGCAACCAATCAGAGTGCTCTCCATGGTACACCTGTACAAGTTTTCAAGAGCCTTTGATGGACACCCCAAACCTCCTCAAATTCCTAACGGAATATAGCCTTCTTCATGATTATGTCACATGATTACCATGTTGACACGCAGGAACTTGAAGTTCTTTACTCTCTCTCCATTACTGACCTCTCAATGAAGATTGGTTTGTGTTCTCCTGGTTTCCCCTTCCTGAAGTCCACAATCAGTTCCTTAGTTTTGCTAATATTGAGCAGAAGGTTGACACCACTCAACAAGCTGATCGATCTCACTCCAGTCCATGATCCTGCCGACAACCATGGTGACGTCAGCAAATTTGTAGACTTGCGGCCACGTGGTCCTGAGTGTAGAGAGAGCAGAGCCGTGGACTAAGTACACATCCTTGAGGTGCACCTATGTTGATTACCAGTGAGGAGGAGACGTTGTTACCAATCTGCATTGAGTTTCTGATGAGGAAGTCCATGATCCAGTTGTAGAGGGAGGTACAGAAGCCCAGGTTTTGATGCTTGTGGACTGTATGCAGGGGATGATGGCATTGAAAGCAGAGGTATAATCAATGAAAAGCAGCTTGGTGTAACTATTGCTGTTGACCAGGTGATCCTGGGCTGAGTAAAGAGCCAAGTGAGATTGCATCTGCTGTGAAATGATTATGGTGATGGGCAAATTGCAGTGGATCCAGGTCTTTGCTTAGATAATAGTTAATTTTGGCCATGACCAACCGCTCAAATTATTTCATCACAGTAGATGTGAGAGCTTCTCGGCGATGGTCATCGAGCCAGCTCATCCTGCTCTTCTTGGGCTCCGGTATGATTGATGCTCCTTTGAGGTAGGTGGGAACCTCCAACTGCAGCAGGGAGAGATTGAAAATGTTCATGAACACTCCTGCTGGTTGATAGGCAGAGATAACAACCCAACGAAATAGCTTTCTCTGGTCCTCGGTGCAAAAGCATGCAGACACACATCCAGTCATAGCACACATACATACAAACAAACAATAAGTAGAAGGTATATACAGGTACCTATATAAAAATAAATAAATATTGTTTAATAAATAGTAGAGTTTCGGAGGGTTTGTATCTATAGTTCATTCAGTCGTTCTGCAGTTTCACTGCCCATGTGAAAAAATCTTTGGTGGGCCTTTTCGTCACTTATTCTACTTTACCATGCAAGTGATGCTGGTGAACCATCTTCATGTTGAAGATACATTCCCAATAACGTGGTTTTGTTGGAACTGGCACTCTGATCGTAAAATACTCAACAGATATTACTGAACACCTTTTGAGTAGAGGCACCAGAAAATTGATCAAAGGCACTCTGTGTAAGTGTCTCACTGAAACATAAGTGGGAAAAAATCTGTATCATTAAATAAAAAATAAAGAGGACTATAAAGTGTTGTGAGGTAAGAAGAATCATAAGGGGAGGTGATCGACAGCAGATTATCCCAAAGCTGTATAATTACAATAAATTATCTTTTTTTTTTAATTTATTTAAGATTTTATAACATGAATAACATATAGGATTACATTTTAAAAAAAATAAAATAATAAAATTACAATACAGTATCAGTAATCTAACAATAAATTATCTTAAAGCTCAGTGAATTTTGGGGAAGATTTTTTTTCAATTGTTACTGCCAGTAATAATGTCCTCAAAGGGATAAAATTATAGGTCGATTTTGTGCAGAGGCTCTTTAGGAAGTGCAAGTTCCTACCAGAAGGAGTGGTAGGAACGGAATCTACAATTGCTTTTTATTGAGAGACTGAGAGGGATTTTAAAACATAAATGCGGAAGGTATATGTCAAGATGATAGCTCTTCCAGAGAGCTAGCGTGGACAGCTAAATGGCCCCCTATGCTTTAGAATTTTATGATTCTCAGTTATTTTGCATTGTTTAAAGTTCTGACTGTCATAACTTAAAAATGGATCAATGCCCAATGATTGACCTTGAACAACAAACAGTACAAATTCACTTCATGATATTTGGACTTAACGGCTTCAACAGTATGAAAAGTTTGAATAAACTCTGCAGTTTCTAAAATTTAGAGGGTTGAGTTGTAATACAATTAACGTTCTTTAAAATATTAACAGTGACAAAGTAGATACAAAGAAACTCCAATGAAAAAAATGTTAATCTAGATTTACAACAATCGATTGAGAACATTTTCCAAGGAATGAGAGATGGAATTTAACTTGAAGAATTGCAAAGTGCTGCATTTTGGGAAGTTAAACCAGGGCAGGACTTACGCAGTAAATGGAACACCACTGCAGAGTGATGTAAAACAGAGGGAGTACAAGTACGTAGTTCCCAAATGTGGCGACAGAAAGACGGGTGGTAAAGATGCTTGCCTTCATGATCAGGGCATTGAGTACAAAAATATGGATGTCATGTAGCAACTCTTCAAGACGTTGGTGAGACTGCACAGACTTTTGTCTGTACTGTTGTTACTGAGACTGGACGGCTTGAATTATAAGGAGGGTCTGAATACACTGGGATTGTTTTATCCTGCATGATGGAGGCTGAGATGTGGCCTCCTGGAGTAACACAATAATTGGATGGCCACATTCTTTTTCTTAGGGTAGGGGAGTCTAAAGCTATAGGACATACCACCCTTTTACACAGACATTTCCATGCAAGAATATTTCCACCTTTATTACACCACACCTTCTGTGTAAAAGGTACAAACACAGAATGGGGGTGGGGGGGGGGGTGTTCATTGCAGTCCCACCTTTAAGCTGGCAGCAGAGGTATTCACAGCATTGAATCATGACTGTGTAAAAAAGGGCGATCCAGCAAGCCGGGACAAGGACAGGAAAGGATGTGTATGGGCATATTATACGTCACACATAATGCAACTTTTGCTCCCGGAATGCCAGCTTGTCGTGTAAAATGATACACTGGCCCAGCATTACGATGGTGTTGATTGGTTCAGTGTAAAAAAAAGCAAAGCCAGCTTAATGATAGGTCTTTTTTTTAAGTCAGTATTGCAGGAGCTCTGTGTAAAAAGTGCTGTAGGCTTAAGGTTGGATGGGAAAATTTTAAAGGAGACTTGAAAGGAAATTGTTTCACACAGAGAGTAAGTGGTCAGTATATTGGAACAAACTACCTTTGGAAGTGGTAGAAGTGGGTACAGTTACAATATTTAAAAATCATTGAGACAGATACATGAATAGGAGAGATTTGAGGGATATGGTTGAAACACAGGGGCCAAGGGGACTAGTTCAGGAAAGTAATTTGTTAGAATGGATGGGGTGGGCTAAAGAACTTGTTACTGTGTTGTACCAATCTATATCTCTAATAAAGGAATCCAGAATCCACAATCTTAAAAGCGGAGTGGTCAGGGGTGCAGTGCTAATTTTTTAGGAGCCAGAGTTCACCATAAATGGTGACAAGGGGGTCTCGCGAGACCTGGCCTTGGTGGCTGCCATGTTATATTTGGTGTGGCATATTTGAGAGTGAATGGTAGGACGAGGAAGGAGGACTAAGTGTACCGGTCGTGGAAGAAACAGGTTCCTTGTATGTCCAGAATAGTGCTCAACAGGGAGGGGGGGGGTGGTGGCCAGAGGCCCAGTGTGGAGCAGGCCCATGAGGTGCTGAAGTGGCGCTCCAGTGACCTCTGGCAGGACTGCACCCCTGGGAGTGGCCATCAATTCAATAGGTATTGTCCATTTCACGGGGATGTAGGCACAATATTTCCATTAACACAGAAGATTAAAGGATAGGATGTGGAAACAATGGGTTGTGTTCAGATCGAAAGGTACCACAAGGGTCAATAGACTTTTCAATTTCTGCTATTGGCTTAGATCTAAAGAGATATTGTAACATATTACTGACGTTACAAAACTGGAAGGGGAAGTGAGCTGGTGGACACAAGGAGTGACTGAAGGTGGTACAGGATGTGGGAATATGTGAGGTTATTCATTTTGGCAGGAAGAGTTCTTTTTTTTAAACTGTGGATGTATGGTTCATTTGGATATACAGAGAGATCTTTGTAGGCTGCTTCCTGAGATGCAGGGGGTAAACTTAAAGCAATGTCAAATAATTAGGAGGGTAGTAATGCTTATTGACATTTATTCTAAAGAAATTGGAATGCAAAGGTATAAAAGCTACAAGGGACTGCAGATGCTGGAATTGGGAGCAAAAACAAACTGCTGGAGGAACCCAGTATCTGCCTGGGGAAAGGTTTTCTCAATGGTAGAGGCCATGGTTTATGAGACTTCCCAATGCAGCAAGCATTCAAGGAATGGTTTAACTGGTGGAGAGATTGAATAAAGATTGCCTTTGACTGGTGTGATTACAGCTCACACATATAATTTCAAGTAAGTTTGCAATGCACTTTGCTGTGCTCATTACATTTTCCTTCACATTACCCCCAGCAGCTGCAGCCCAATTGGTCCTGAGCTGCTTCAACATCCTCAAATTAAATTTTTGTTTTTGGTGACTTCAATTTGCTGAACAACCATTTACTTTTATATTGCATCTTTAACAAATGAAAATGGACATCATGGGAATGTCATCAGACAAACATGTTCATTAAGCCTGGAAAATGGAATTAAGGAGACCAAAGAGTTATTCTTAAGAGAGAGAAAGACCGTTATGTTTAAAGAAGCATTTCAGAACTGGGTTTCTTTTCATCTGGGTCCACATTTAACACTGGCGGGCAAAGATAATCAGGAAAATCCAAGAGGCACTGATTATAAAAATAAGGAATTCCATCAGGGGTTATCAGGCCAGAAGTTGTAACAGAATTAAGTTAAAGCAAAGCTAAGGAAGATCAATGATCAAAGGTGATGTGGTCAATATTTTGTGAAATGAGAACAAAGACAATATAAAGACTTGGATTCATTTTGCACCAGTTCATGTGGGAATCAGACATCTTGTCGAAACATATATCCTCCATCAGAGATATTGGTGGTGCTTTATGATGTCACCAATGCCTGGCAGGAAAACCTGTTCAACCTCATGAATGAATGACCTCTACCTGGTTCATAAGTTCGAGGGAAACCATGAGGAGCTCAAGTTACAACTTCTTGGAGGAGAGGATTAAGAAGGGAGATGGAAGAAACACCATTGACAACAGAAGTCGTTTCCTGTTGCACTGCCACACTAAAAATATTCTCTCAAAGGTTCACTAAGGATCCCAGTGTTCAACCAACCAACGCTAGTCTAACGTTTCGAATATATACTCCAGAGAATCTCTTTTGTTTTTTTTTTAATCATGCAAATCATTAAATCATTTGGGGCCTGGATCCTATTAAAATTGTGCACCTAAACATTCAGAAGTCGACAGAAACGCGTGAACTTGATAAACTTTGTGATCCAGAATACATTCACGGATAAGAACTAATGTCAAACTGCGAAGATAACAGCGTTTTAACAAATATATTCCTCTCGCACAAAGTTCATTTCAGTATGTCAGTGACCCAATTCCAGCAAGCTTCACAAAACATCAGGGATAATCGCGTTAACCAGCGGCTGTCATCGTTGGGGGGGGGGAGTGTGGGGTGGTGGGGGGGGGGGGAGTGTGGGGTGGTGGGGGGGAGTGTGGGGTGGTGGGGGGGGAGTGTGGGGTGGTGGGGGGGAGTGTGGGGTGGTGGGAGGGGAGTGTGGGGTGGTGGGAGGGGAGTGTGGGGTGGTGGGGGGGGGGGGGGGCGAGCCTGCAGAAAGGAAAGGATTGTGAAAGCAAGCAGGAAAGCGACCCAAGCATTTTGGAGGGCAAACTGCGTGCTGCCAAGGGCCAGCCACTCCCTCCCCCCTCGTCCTTTCGTCAATCTGGTTGACAAAAGTTGGAGGCTGCCTGGAATAAACGAGCCCTGCAGCATCGGGGCGGAGACTCCGATGAACCGACCATTAGGGGGTTAAAGGGAGAGGATCAATTCCGCTGTTTGGTAACATCGGGGACACTGTAAATGATTGACATTCCAACGCTGTACCTGGTTTGGCTGGGGGAGGGTAGGATAGATTAGGAAATCTATACGACAGGGGTTGTGGTGGGTGGTCAAGTTGCCTGTTGTGGCAGAGAGCGTTGGAAAGAATCCCTCGGAGCCTCCTCTTTGACAACTCGGGCTAAGGTAACTCCGATTTGGGATTTCTGCCGCACGATGTGAATGGGCAGGCGGATCGGAATGTAGCAGGAGGGTGTCCGCAGCTTGAATCGGGCCGCTCGCAGTGTCCACGGGGGTGTCTCATTGCGTCTCTCCTTTCCGCAGAGAAGCAGCGGACCATGCTGCGGTGCCTGGACCTAGCGCTCCTGGCGGCCCTGTTTTCCGCTTCCAGTGGCTTCACCAAGTCCGACTGCGTGGTGGACAATTTCCACGTGAAGGAGAACTTCAACAAGACCCGGGTAAGTTGGTGTGTCGGCGGACCTGGTGTTAGCAGCTGCTCCGGAGGCGCTCACTCTCCTTCACCCTTTCCTCCCACACAGTACGCGGGGAAATGGTACGCTTTCGCCAAGAAGGTTCCGCTGGGTCTTTTCCTGGAGACTGACATTCGCGCCGACTTCAGAATTGAAAACGGAACGATGATCGCCAAAGCCAAGGGACGGGTCACTTTACTGCCGTAAGTTGTTGCTCTGCGTTTTACTGACGCCTGCCTCCTCACCCATGCCATCGATAGAAAAAAGGAGGAGATCCTGAGGAGTTAAGAAGGAAGCTAAAAGTGGTCATTCCCGGGCAGGAATAGGAAGTTATGGGAGATGAATTCCTGCCTGAAGAGTTGGGGCAGGGGTTCAGATTCTTGGATCATTGGGATCTCTTCTGAGGAAGTACAAAAAGAAAGGGTTGGGGAGGGAGGGGATTAATATCCTGGTGGGGAGATTTGCTAGAGCTGTTTAAAGTAGCTTGGCGAGTGATGGCACTGCCCTTGCTGCCCAGAATGAGAGGGCAAATATACAAGTACTTGCACTCTGTAGCAAGATTGTGAGGGAAGGATAAGTAGTCAACAGGTCAAAAGTCCACCTCACCACCAGAGGAGTGAACAACGCTGCTCCTCGCCCTCAGATCACATATCCATCCTGCTAACCCTGGCAGACTGATGGCAAAATTAACAAATCCATTTTGCAGGGAAATCAGGATGTGGCTGGTGGGGGCCACAGCAGCGCTACAGGACTGCTTTGAGACAACAGACTGGAGGAGTTTCAGGGAGGTGACCACCTACAACGGCCTTGTAATCATTGAGGAGTATGTAAACTCAGTGACTGGTTACATTAGCAATTACATCGAGGATGTCACGGAGATCAAATGCTACACAACCAGGGCTGGGTGTATTCGGGTTCTCAGAGCTCGTGATACTGCCTTCAGGACAGGAGACAAGATGGCACTAAGATCAGCCAGGGCTGAACTCTCTCGTGCGATCCAGAAGGCAAAGCATGGGTGTGCACAGAATATCCAGTCAGCTGAGTGACACAGGCGACAAAGGATCAAAACTATAACAGACCCCAGGTGACCTTAGGATTCAAAGACGGTGTCTCCTTTCCGGCCAGACTGAACACCTTTGCACAGTTCAATGAGAAGAACAGGCTAACGCCAAAGAATTTTCCATCTCTCCCTAATGAACAGGCCCCTTACATAGCCATGGCCAAGGTGAGTAAAACCCACACAAGGCAGCGGGACCAGACAACATACTCAGTCAGGTAATGAAGGACTATGCAGTCCAACGGACAGAGGTACTTACAGACATCTTTAACACGTCACTTCAGCAGTCCATTGTCCCCGTGAGTTTCAAGACAGCCACCATTATCCCGGTACTAAAGAGAGTGACAGTAACAGGCCTCAATGATTGCCACCCAGTGGCATGGATCTCCACCATTATGAATGCTTTGAGCTTTTGGTGATGGAACACATCAAAGTGCATCTCCCAGAGACTCTGGACCCATTTCAGTTCACCTACAAATGGAACCATTTCACTAATGATGCCTTGTCTCTTCATTCCTTCCTATCCCACCTGGAGAATGATGCCTCATACATGAGGCTGCTGTTCATTGACTTCAGCTTGGCATTTAATGTGATCATACCCCAGAGGCTCGAGGAGAAGTTGTCCTCGCTGAGACTGAACACCCCTCTCTGTAACTGAATAACGACCTGCGTCTCAACATGGACAAGATGAAGGAGATGATTGTGGACTTCAGGAAGTTCAAGGATGACCACCCTCCTCTACACATTAATAGCTTGGTCGTGAAGAGAATAGAGAGCACCTAAGAAGTGACCTGTCAACATTCTACAGGAGCTCTATCACAGTGTGGTATAGTTGCTGTAGAACTTTCCGATTGGAGGGCAATCCACAGGACCATAAGAGTGGCGGAGAAGATCACTGGGGTCTCCCTTCCCCCCCCCCCCATCAGTATGATTTACTGGGATCATTATCTAAAGAGGGCTTGCAAAATCACCCTGCACACAGGAAATACAGGAGGATCAGAGCCAGCACCACCAGGCTGAAGAACAGCTTCTTCCCATTGGAAATTGAGACTGCTAATTGACTGATGAACTGCTCATACAAATGCTCCCAAGACTCAACAAGTTTGTAACAATATCATCTATTTATTTATTTTAATTTTTTTAAAATATATTTAAAATTCACCCTGCACTTTGAGAGGGAGAAACTAAAAATCAGAGGTGACATTATGCCAGTGGAATAAAGGGGACTACAGTGGTATGAGAGGAACTGGAAAATGTTGACTGAAGACTGCAGAGCAGCAATGGCTGGAGTTTCTGTGAGAAATAAGGAAGATGCAGGACACGTATATTCCAAAAAAGAAGAAAAAATTGAATGGAAAAATGACACAACTGTGGCTGACAAGAGAAGTCAAACCCAAAGTAAAAGCAAAAATGAGTTGAAAAATAAAGGACTGGGAAACTTTTAAAAACACACAGAAGCCAATTAAGAAGGTCATTAGGAAGGAAAAGATTAACTTTGAAAGGCAGCTAGCAAATCATAAGAAAAAAGTTACTCAAGGTCTTTTTAAGTACAGAATATTAAGAGTAAAAAAGATGGAAGAAATTATGCTAAAAAAAACTGTAATGGGAGACAAGGAGATGGCAGAGGAACTGAATGAGTATTTTGCATCAGTCTTCACTGTGGAAACATCAGTAGTTTACTGGACTTTCAAGGATGCCAGGGAAGAGAGGTGAATGCAGTCATGATCACCAGTGAGAAGGTGCTTAGGAAGCTAAAAAGTCTAAAGGTAGATGTCTCCCGAACCAGGTGGAATGCACTCTCAATCTGAAATTAGAAGTAATAGAGATTGTGGAGGCACTGGTAATGATCTTCCAAGAATCATTAGGTTCTGTCCTGGTCCAGGACTGGAAAATTGTAAAGGTCACTCTGCTATTTAAAAAGGGAGGCAGCAAAAAGGAAATTATAGACCTGTTAGCCTAATATCGATGGTTGGGAAGTGGGTGGAGTTGATGGTCAAGGAAGAGGTTACAGAGTACCTAGAAGTGCATGACAAGTTAAGCCTAATTCAGCACGGTTTCCTTAAGGGAAAATCTTGGCTGACAAACCAACTGCAATTTTTTGAGGAAATCACAAGCAGGCTCAACAAGGGAGATGGAGTTTATTTGGACTTTCAAAAGACCTTCGGCACGATGCCACACATGAGCATTACAGGAAAGATACAAGCAGGGGAAGAGCATTGGTTGATCAGTGTAAATCCTAGAGTGGGAAGAAAGGGATCCTATTCTGGTTGCCTACTGGTTATCAGTGGCGTCCTGCGGGGGTCGGTGGAGGGGCACTTCCTTTAATGCTGTACGTTAATGATTTAGATTGCTGAATAAATGGCCTTGTGGCTAAGTTTGCAGATGATACAAAGATAGGTGGAGAGGTAAGTTGTGAGGAGGAAATGGAGAGGCTGCAGAGAGACTTAGATTGGGAAAATGGGCAAAGAAGTGGGAAATGAAACACAATGTTGGAAAGTTTGCAGTCATGCACTTTGTTAGAAGCAATAAAAGAGCAGATTGTATTTGGATAGGGAGAAAATTCAAAATTTGGATATGTAAAGGGACTTGGACATCCTGGTGCAGGATTCCCAGAAGTTAACCTCCAGGTTGAGTTGATGATAAAGAAGGTGAATGCAATGTTGGAATTCATATCGAGAGGAATAAAATATAAGTACAGGGATGTGATGTTAAGGCACTGTTGAGATCTCACTTGGAGGGCAGTGTACAGTTTTGGGCACCTTATTTAAGAACTGATGGCATTGGAGAAGTTTCTGAGAAAATTCAGAAGAATGAAAAGATTTAGTATCTGAGGAATGCTTAACAGCTCTTGGACTGTACTCCTTGGAGTTCAGGAGAATGAGGGGGAACCTCGTAAAGCAATTTGAATGTTGAAAGGCCTGGACAGAGTAGATGGGGCAAAGTTGTTCCCCGTGGGAGGGGAGTCTAGAACAAGAGGGCACAACTTCAGGATTGAAGGGCACCCATTTAAAACAGAGATGTGGATGAATTTATTTAGTTGGAGAGTGATGAAAGTCTGGAATTTGCTACCATGGGTGGCTGTGGAGGTCAGGTTGTTGGGTGTATTTAAGGCAGAGATTGATAGTATCTGCACAGACAGGGTTTCAAAGGATTTGGGAAGAAGGTAGGGGAATGGGGCTGAGGGAGAGAATGGATCAGCTCAGGGTGGAATGGCAGAGAAAACTGGACAGGCTGAATGGCCTATTTCTGCTCCTACATCTTATGGTCTTATTGTTCCCATTTTCCTTCATTGACTATTGCAGGGACTGGATCGTATGTGCTGAAATGATGGGGACCTTCAACGACACAGAGAACCCCGCTAAGTTCCAACTGAAGTACTGGGGAGCGGCCGAGTACCTCCAGAAAGGCAGTGAGTGGTAGGGTGGGAGTGGGGAGAGGTGTGGAGACACAACAGGGCTCCATCTCAATGTAAAAATCAGCAGTTAACTCTGATGTCCTCTAAGAATCTATCCTTGTCTGTGTTCAACTCTTTGCTGTACAATTCCTCTTGAGGGTATCACCCGAGTGCACAATTTTCCATGTGAAATTTAACACTCAGCTTTACCTCCAACTACCTTAACGTAAAATTGTGAGACTGTTTGACATTCACACTAGATGAGTAAGAACTTTTTTCTATTAAGCAATGAGATATCATCAGTTTCCGTCACTTATTTCCTGTCTCCCTCTCCTGAGCAATGGTCTGAAACACAACTGAATTCCATATTGAGCTTGGATACTTTATCAAGCTCCATCTATCCCCGATTCCATATTATCATTCCGAGTCTGCTCTACCCCTGCTTAATATCTGCTGCAACTCTCAGCCACCCATTTGTTTCTCTCGCCCCCATTTTTACAATGAACAGGCATTTTTGTTTAATTCTCCATAAACTTCTCCTGGAGTCTGCTGTTTATGTCCTACCTTCCAGCAAATCCCATTCACTTGCAATTCTGGTGCAACCTGACATGCATAGAATTCGATATCAGGCCTTGGTTAGTTCTTTTGTGTCCCGGGCAGCCTGCTGTGTGCTCGTGGAGCAAGCTATCTGTTTGCTTATAGGGCAGCTCTCTGCTACTCCAGGGCAGGCCACTGTGTGCTGGAAGGTAGTTCTCTTCTGCTCCTGGGGCAGCTCTCTGCTGCTCCCAGGGGAGACCAATGTGTGTTGGGGCGGCCGTTCTCTGCCTGCTCCTGGAACCGTGTGCTCGTGAGGCAGCTCACTGGTATTGCTGGGTCAGCCATCTGTATGCCCCTCAATACAATAACTTCACAGAGGCACATTAGAGTAGATGGCCTAACGCTCCGTCAAAGAACATGCTTTAAGAAAAAGTATAAAGGAACACAAAAGATTGTGGGTGGAAGAGTTAGAGTGATACCCCAATGCTTTATGACAGAGGCACCATAGAACTCTCCACAGGCTGTTCCCAGGGATGCATACTGAGAATGTTAAAATGGACCTGAGGTTGCTTGAACACAAACACTAATACAGCTACAAAAATACTTTGCAAAGTATGAGAACCCCATTACAACTGGAATCACTGCCGCAAGCAGGTAGTCTCACTCCAAGAAAGTCTGGTTCAAGGCTCACAAAGTTGCATATCTATACAGATAAATTTCCAGACCTCTAGAACATTTGAACAGACTTCTCCTTATAAACACATGTTTCTTAGAATTCTCTTGGGATTTTTTAGTCAGGATAATGCCCCTTACCCAATGGTTAATAGTCTTTTACTACCTGACCAAATAAGGAGGTCATCATCAGCTCCAGCCGGTAAGAAGAAAGGAGTGAATGTTGACTGGAAATCTTCGCTTCCAGTCAACATTTTAAAAATTACATTCTCAAGATGATCTTCAACTGCTTCTGGAAAATCATCAACTCAGTGAAAGATATACTCTGGTTTGTCTGGAGAGTGTCGCAGAACAGCACAGTATAAGGTATGGGTATATGGGTAGACAGAGCAGTATAGAAAGTGTTTGGCACATTTGCCTTCATTGGTCAGGATACTGAGTACAAGAAGAGTTAGCTGTACAAGACATTGTTGGAACTACACTTGGAATATTGTGTGCAATTCTGGTCACCCAGATGTAGGAAGGTTGTCATTAAGCAGGAAAGGGTGCAAATCCAACTCACAAGGATGATGTCGTGGCTTGAGTTTTAAGGAGCGGCTGGATAGGCTGGCACTTTTCTGCCTTGAGCACAGGTCCAGATGACCTTGGAGGGGAAAAAAAAAATCATAAGAACAAGGTAAACAATCACCAGGTTATGGGTGGAGTTCATTGATTTAAGGGAATATGAGAAAGATTTAAAATTGACCTGAGGGACGACTTTTTCACAAGCTCCAGAGTAAATGATTGTGACAGGTCCAATTGAAATTTTAAATTAAATACCTAGTATAGTGAGGAGACTTATTCTGCAAACAGACCAACTAGTTATCTCTAACATTCATATAGTCAAGTAAAAAGCACAATTTATTGAGTGTAGGATTACAATGAAAGGGAAAACTAATAAGCACCAAACATAGGCACCATGATAGCACTGTCATGGGGTTCATTCAGGAGCCTGATGACTGCAGAGAAGAAACAGATTCTTAAGCCTTCTTCCCAATGTGAGGGCTAGAGATTAGAGTGGTTTTTGGTTTGATGGATTTTTCAGTATGTTGGCTGCCTTTCCAAGTTTGTGTTATGTTCTGAGGTGCATTCACTATCTTCTATACCTTCTTCTGTTCTTGTCAATGGCAGCTTCCATATCATGCTGTGATGCCAGTAAGTAAGCATTTGATGGTGTACCTGTAGAAGTTGTTGAGGGATAAGGGAGGTCATGCCGAATTTAGTCTTGCAAGAAATTTGAGATGTCTGTGCACTTTCTTGACTGTTGTGTCAAAGCGCTTGTCCCACATCAGGTCAATAGAGAGATTTATTCCTAATAACTTGAAGCTATCAACTCTATCAAATTCAGCTCCATTAATGTGGATGAGTGTATGGAATCTGCCCCCTCTCCCAAAGTTAATGATAATCTCGTTCATCTGCTTGATAGTGGGGGAGAGGTTGTTATCTCGACAGCATACAAGTGGACTTTTAATCTTTTTCCTGTATACCATCACGTCGTTTTTTGATACCTGGCCTTCTACTCTGGTATTATTGGCAAACTTGAAGATGAAGTTGAAATGGCTTAACTGTCCTGTCATGAAATATATTTAAACAGGTACTTGGGTTTAAAAGGTTTTGAACAATAAGGGCCAAAATGCCCAAATGCAAGCAACAGGGACTTGCCTGGGTAGATAAATTGTTCAGCATGGACAGCCTAATTCTGTGCTGTAAAACTCTACGATGACTTGCTGAAGGATGCACTGAAGCTTGGTGTAGCCACTTGGTGTGGGGGAAAGTATCCTGCCATCAATGAACACCCAGGGGATGGGCCTTGAGTGACAGCCTCTCAAACATTTCACTGATGTACTATTTGGAGATAAAACATGAGTGAGTAATGCTGGTATATTTTAAATTAGTCACAGTGACATGTCACGATTAATTACTGTATATTGTACGGATGAAATATAATTCTGGAAAAAATAATTTCTACAGTGAATTTCATCTACGTTACTGAACATTCACTTCCTTGAAAGGAATATGTCTTCGTTCAGTTCTTTCACTCTTAACAAAATGTATATGTTCATATCCATACAAAAAAATCTTCTCATCCAATAAGCCAAGATAAATATCAATTGCTTTGTTTTTTTTTGTCTTTTTACTTCTTCTTTCTATTTTACTCTCTTGGTCAGAACAGAAAAAGGAATACGTAAATTTATTCAGGTGGAGCAATGTCAAAACAGGGAAGTAAAAACAATATTCATTCATAATTGGTGGTAAATGAAGTGTTGTCCATTTGCAAGGGGAATGGGTTTAATTTTTTTTAATTTTGAGGTACAATATGGTACAATATACATCAGGCCATGAGCACGCACCACTGAAATACACCCATGTGAAGAATTAACCAACTAACCCTGTACGTCTTTGAAACATGGGAGGAAACTGAAGCACCCAGAGGAAATCCATGCAGTCATAGGGAGAACTGACAGCAGCGCATTCAAACCCAGGTCACCAGTGCTGTAATAGCATTGTACTAACCATGCTGGCATTAAATGTGTGATGTAGTGGTGTGTATGGAGTAGTGGGTCATAATTTGACTGACTGAACTGGCTGGTCTAGCTTTGCACTCTTAAGGGCAAAAAACAAAATCAGATAGATTTTTCAAAACCATCAATAGACTTTTTTGATGTCTTGTTGTCACCTTATTACCTAATACAGTGAGAAAGGTTATTCATCGAGCAGTCTAACAGTTTATCTCTAGCCATAGGCAGATCTAGGGTATGGGATTCAGGGCACATCCCACTTGGGCATCCCAGAACGGCGCTCCAGCAACTCACTGAGCTGCTCCAGGCTAGCATCTCATTGGGCCACTTTGGGGCTATTATGGCCCCTCGTGGCGGCTCAATGCGGATCAATGGGAAAAATGGTCATCTTCCTTACCCATAAAGCCCCCACACATCTGGAACCACTCTGCCAGTGCCATCGCCAGTGAAACGCAGAGTATCATCTTTGTGACACTGACAGCACTGTGAATTAAAAGTGTGTTGGTGTGTGACTGAAAAGGGTAATATAATTTGAACAAGTGAATTACTATTTCACCACTCTGGATTGTATTGTGAAGCAGAGAAGGGTCATGACAGCACTACCCAGCACTGCCAATCAAGGTTTGGCCCTGCCCCACTCATTAAGTGCACACCTTGCCAAGTCCTTTGTACTTGGCCTTGGACCATTGGCCTTTGTAATTGGCTTAACCTTGATGGCACTGAGCCATTGGCTTCCTGTAAACGACCTGAGCGAGGACCCCAGCTCTCCAGCACTATAAAGGGTGCCACTTGTGCTCAAATTGCCCTATTTGCCATTGTTGGGAGTCTTGAAACCATGTGTGCATGAATTGCCCTCTTTGCCTTTGGAACCACCCTGCTTCACTTCAGGCCTAGAACCATGTTGCAGCGATCATGACTGGAGAAATTGTTGATAATTAGTTGTTGGTACTAAGATGTGCACTGTACTGTTAAAGGGTTGAGAGTGTTTAATTAGTGTCCCTAGTTCATAGTAGTAGCATAGAGCTGTATGCCTGAATCAAGGGTTGGCGTGGCACATATTGTATTTTCCTTGATTGTTGAATATACTAGGTAACCAGTTCAGTGCATGTATTTCATCCCAGCCAGGGGTGCAGTGCTGCCAGAACACTACTCCAGCACCTCATTGGGCCACTTCAGCGTTCGGGCCCACTCGGGCACCTCGTAGCGGCTCAGTGTGGGATCAATGGACAAAATTGTCATCTTCCTTACTCAATCCCCCACCAGCTGGAAACAATGTGCTAGCACCAGGGAAACGCAGAGCAGTTCCAACTGTGTGGGGGATTATGGATAAGGAAGACGGCCATTTTGCCCATTGAACTGCCGCTGTGAGGTGCTCAAGCGGCCCCAAAGACCAAAGCAGTCCGGTGAATTGCCAACCTGGAACTTTCCGAGTCATCCGACCCAAAGTTTTCAGGAGCACAGAAGCCGTGGGTCCTTCTGCAGAGGTTGTAGCTTCCAGCCGGGAATGGCAGGAAATAAACACAAGGCTTGGGTCGCTTCAACACGGGCTGGAGCCTGGGGTGTCCCATGACTTGGCAACTAGGAATGGTAAACCTCAACGTGGTGTGGTGTGGTTCACAATCGAGGGTTCTGTTAGTGGGGGGGTGGGGGGGCAAGAACTGGGGAGCCTTTCCCTTACTAAATAAAGCTCAACCTAGGGGCCTGGGTGGGAGTTAATCCACTGATTCACCTCTAATAAATTACAGCACAATGTGTGAAATTTGCAAGGATATGTCAGGTGGCATAGTTTGTGTGGCAGTTAACGCCAGCCCAATTGTGCATGAAAATTGCCCAACTGTCAACTTTGTGGGTTTTTATTAAAACGAGGGGAGGCGCAATTTCAGTGCTTGCCATTGGCGCTCTTTTACCTAGATACGCCATTGTATCTAGCATTCATACAGCTGTGAAAGAATACTTACAGAGTAGAAAGAAGAGTATTTTATGAGCAGAGAGGATCTGCTAGGATCTTGCAAGATTTCACGTTTCAACAGCATCATATTGAATTATTTAATTGAAACAAAAGATAATGAAGAAAAGATCACGAGTCGCAGTAACACATTCACCTTGATCCGGTATTCGGGTACAAGCATTTGGGATGCAATGAGATTATAGAAGTTTATGTGGAACCAGGGCTAGATAGATTTTGAAATGGTCATAATTTTAAAGCTACATGTTGGTGGATTAGGATCCAATGATGGTCACAGAAGGATGGTGGATGGACAGGATTTAGCATGGAGTTTTTCATGCACTTACATTTATGACAAACAGAAGAAAGGAAATTGGAGAGGGAGGTTGGAGTATTGTTAAGTCGAGTAGACCTCACTTGGCTTATGTGACTGTTGGGGTAAAGAATACTGTTTTTCTTTCAGATGATGATCATTGGATTATTGACACGGATTATGATAACTACGCCATCACATATACATGCCGAAAACTGTATGAAAACAGGACTTGTGCTGACAGCTATTCATTTGTGTTCTCGCGCAATCCTATGGGTCTGGTCCCTGAAACGCAGCAGATTGTCCGGAAGTGGCAGGATCATATCTGTCTGGCATTCAAATACAAGCGAGTTCTTCAAACAGGTAAATGAATGAAAACCATTGAGGGTTCCGTGCCTCCTGATTATTTGGTCCACCCAGGTCCATAGACTCCAAGCTCCAAATATGATCTACCCACAAAATGTAACTACTCTCTCTGTCCTGGCCTTCGACCTACTAGCCCACTGGAACATACTAACTTTCCAGCATCTATCAATGGGCTCCAAGCTGTGGCCTATTCCAATTTACTCTTCTCAAATCTAGCAAACCTTTGAAAGCTTCTCCCTCTTCAGTACTTCCTAACTCAGGCTTCTGTTGACAAGGGTTTCATTACCGTACGACAATCTCCTTAATGCTAAAGGACGCCTCAGTCCACCAGATTTTGGCTTGTCTCTTGTATTGAGGTCTTGGGATGCCTCCTGAGCACTTCCACTCATTTAATTTTCTACTGTTGTGGGTCGCCATCGTACTCTGCAGTTACAATGGAGGAACCAACAGTCAATCCTGAAAAAAAATCTGCTGAAGGAAACCAAAGGGAAATTAATCATGAAAAGTCAAAGTATTTTCAAAAAAACTTTCCCACATTTCATTAACTCAAATTTCCAGAGTTCAAAATATTGTAATTGGAAACATTAAAATCTGTTTTTTCCCAAAATAACATTATTAAAGTTAGTTGCATTACTTTGACTGATTTCAGAAATGTTAATTCCAAAAACATGTTCCTTCATAAACTAGGGTTTTATGTTTCTTGGGGATTAACATGTTTATCAGCTGAAAGCTATTCTTAAACCTGCAATTCCCAGGTATAAATGCAGAGGGTGAAAACTATTTTTTCCAGAATTCCTCTGTCAAAGCATCGGCATTTTCCTTTGTGCTTTCAAATGATTTGAAGCCAATATGAAGTTGGATACAAAGACCAGAGGTCTTTCTCCATGTGTCAGGGGTCTACCACTGGGCTCAACAGTGAGTCCAGCAATGGAAACTCCAGCTCTTCTCAGACCTACATATTTGGCTGAGCATTTATAGTGGACAGGGACCCACAGGAGGCCAGAAGGCTTGTAATTGGTGGATCCCAGTGGAACCATGGCTGTCAGTCAATGATATGGTCGTCATATACTTTCTGAAACAAATGCAATGCTTTTTTACAATTTAAATTCTGAAATATGACAAATATTGGTTTAGCCTTGATAGCTCCCCAGTGATATTGTTCCTGACTGGAGATGATTGTGCAAGGGTGTTGTATTTGCTTGTTCCTTTAATGAACAACTTCCTTGTTCAAGGAGGTGTTTTTTGTTTTAGCTTTTGGAATAATTTATATTATTTTAATTGCTTTTTTTCCACATGCCTCCTTGGTATTCTTGAATGTGAACATCAATGAATATATGTACAGGTAATTCCCATGTTTGAGGGCGTTACTTTCCTGTAAAACAGCCCATATCAAGATTTTCCATTACCAGTACGTGAAACCACAAGCCATGCATTAGGTAAAATGAGTTAGGAAAAAATAGTTAGTGTTCAAATAAATTCCTTGAAACTGAATGTTATTCCTTTTTTTAAAAATTTTGGGCAGCCATTTGTGGATTATGTGAGAGAAAATTTTTGTAACCCGGATGACTCGAACACAGGTAGCAAAACACGAAAATCCAACACTGATTCCCAGGATTTCTGAATCTTATTCCTTTCACCCTTTTAATTCCACCCCCAGGTGGTGCCGTAACTCATCTTGGTGTTGTCGAGAAGCTCTCTTGTTCCAACAGCTTCTCATCCTCATTTCCCAAATTTTAAATAAAGAAATCTGAAATCAGATCAAAAACACATTGGGAACACTTAGCAGGCCAGGTAGCATCTGTGGTAAGATGAAGAGATGAAAGGGCTTTGACCTGAAATATTAACTCTTGTTTCTTTCTCTACAGATCCTGCTGAGTATTTCTAACATTTTCTGTTTGAGTTCACATTTCCTGCATCTGCAGTTTTTGTTTTCATTTATTGTTGTTTTATGAAGTCAGAAACATCTACAAGGTTAGTTTTAACAAGTATGAATGTCTTTCTTGGCCCAATTATCAACATCCCTTGAACATAACTTTGCCCATAGACTATAAAAGTTCTCGAGTCCCCTCAAACAGTAATATTGGGTAATAAGACAGATTTCCATTGATCCTGAGATTGCCAGCTATCTAACCTCAGGCCACACAGTAGTTTCCAACATGGTCCTATTCACATTCATATTCACAATTGATATTCACATTTAAGAATACCAAGGAGGCATGTGGAAAAAAACAATTAAAAATATACATTATTCTAAAAGCCAAAACAAAAAACATGCATCCTTAAATTCGTTAAATCCATTTACATCAAGTCAATTAAATTAAATAAAAAGATACCTTTACCTCTCTCCTATCAATAATGCATTGATTTAAATTAGACTGTAGTCCTTGTTCCAGAGTTGATCTGGCATAGATTCAGCAGACATTCCAAGAGCTAGGAAGTCTGCTGAACTTCAGCTTATTCCCTTGGACTCCATTATTGCTGTGCAAGAGTAGCCTGCAGCATTGAGGAATACTGTAGGGTGTTGGCTACTCAAGCCCGCACCAGTGCTAAACTTTGAGACTTCCACAAAGAACTGTGTCTATCTCGCAGATGCTCCAGTGCCCAGAGAAAAGAGCTGCTCCAATGTATTAAAAAGAGCAGATGAGTGTGTATGAACGTTGTACGCATTTATTCTTAAAATAATGGGAGCTTCAGTAGCAAATAAACTAACAACATACGCCAACCTCTCTAGATTTCTGGTCAGTGATTAGAATGTGAGCAAAGAGTGAATACATTTTTTTGGGGAGGGGGAGAATGAGGCTTCCAGAGTAAGGGTCCACATGTGTTGTTTTCTATACTCTTTAAGGTGATGGTTTCTCAAATTTCGTGTCTGTTGGAGTGAATGCGAGTTACATTGTTGAGATGGTTCTTGCTTTTTTCTGTTCATCCTTTACATTTTCTTATCATTCTGACATTTTTAATCATTGATTCAGAAGGATATTTCACTCAATCCATTGACATTTGTGTTAGAGTTATGATCACAGAATCTGAATGAGGTATATTTTGTTTCTTATGCAGACTCGTGCCCATAGAGCCACTGGATTGGTGCCACTTCGGCAAGGATCATGGTTGTGAATATTGGTCTGAAGTGCCACACCTGGACCAGGTTCAGTCACCGTGAATATATTTTTCTAAAGCTCGCATTTTAAGTGCAAGTGGACTTCCAGTCATGTATTGCTTTTGCGCTATTATTACTTGTCAAATAAAGTTATGACCAACATTTGTGTGTAAACCTATTTTAATTAGAATCAGGATCTCAGATTAGGATAACTATAAAAAGGAAAAGTTTACAATAAATGCTCTATTTTTCTGACAGTATAACAATGGATTTATAGAATTTGAGAATCAATTCTGTCCTCTTGCATCTACTTATCCAATGCAGAACGTTCACTAAAACCCAAATGCAAAACACATACAATATTTGGAATCACAGCTTCTTCCACCTGAGAATACCCAATGTGTTTGCTCAGGTTACAGTTATGTAATTAACTCCATGAATTAACTCAATTCTCTTTGTTCATAATTTAGTTACAAATAACAGAGGGTCTGATGATCTTGAGTTCTTACTCTCCTTAGTACATGCTCTGCAGCCAAGCTGCCACGGTTTTTAAAACGGGATAAGGAGAAGAAATTAAGCATATGTTTCCATTTGCTCTTACATTGAGAGGTGCCATATAAAATAGGGTTCACAGCGGAATTGGCCAGGGTAAATACACTGACCCAGAAAAACCAGGTGGAGGAAAGTTGCAAATCACCTTTAAAGTTTTGTGCTATAAGTAAAAAGATGACGAGAGAAATGGGAGTCCACATGATAAAGAAGGAGAGGATGAGGACCAGGAGAGTCCGGAAGAGCCAATAATCCTGTTTGGAAACTGAAATCTGCTGCAGGTAAACCGAATGTGGTCTGTTGGCTTGCAGTCTTCTACTGGCAGCTTTAGTTATCTGCATAAAAAGGTTGTATCGTCACAAAGTGAAAATTTATTGTCAATTCATGCATTTAACACGTTATTCTGAATACTATTAATCCTGATTTGAGAGTGGTATTGTCACAATGGATAACATGGGTAGGGGTCATGTGGGACAGTGGGGGGCTCTGTGGGAGAATGGGTGACTCTGGGCTGGGGGCATGAGTGACCATGGGATATGGGCAGTGGGTGACCATGGACATGGGTGGTCATGAGGGACAGTGGGTGACTCTGGGCAGGGGGCATGAGTGACCATGGGATATGGGCAGTGGGTGACCATGGACATGGGTGGTCATGAGGGACAGTGGGTGACAATGGGCAGAGATCATGAGGGACAGTGGGTGACAATGGGCAGGGGGCATAAGGGACAGTGGGTGACGATGGGCAGGGAGCATAGGGGTCAGTGGCTGACGATGGGCAGAGGTCATGAGGGACAGTGCGTGACTGGGCAAGAGAGCATAAGGGACAGAGGGAGACTCTGAGCAGGGGGGGGGGTCTTTGGGAATGTGGGTAATTCCATCCAACTGTCAGTGCACACTAGTCCATATGAACCTTGCAACATCCTTGAGCAGAATGCAGTGTGCAGTGCAATCCAACTCACTGAGTTTCAGAACAACCAAGCCTCATGTTCCTAGTTCACAATAGTTTTAATACTTGGTGCTGTTTGACTTGCATGTCAACATTTAAACACCCAAGTCCCTTTTTGCAATATGGCCTCAGTAACCCACTGTCCTCATGGAACATGAATTCAACAAAAATGTTCATTTCTTTCACTGTACATTATTTTAAATGCAGCAGTTTATATGGAAAGTCATTATTTTGAAATCTATTTCCTTCTCCACAGATGAGCATTTCCAGAATTTTGTGCTTTAATGTACAACATCCATTAGTTCTATGGAATGAAGATACCTTTAATATTTTTGTGTAACTGACAACAACGATTAATCCTGGAATAGCAAAATCAACCAGGCTGTAGTACACATCCCAAATGATTTCTTCCACTGCATTTGGCCACACCAGTGTGCAAATCTGATATTCCTGTTTAAATATGCAAAATTTGGCATTACTGCCAAATTAGATTTATTCAACCAAATGAATGATAAACTCTGGGGAGACAGTGATTAATCAAAATTATTAGTTAAGGAATAGAAGCTTAAACCAAAGGTACTACAATTATTGTGGCACAGGTTAATGCCAAAATGGACTTGAATGTTTACATGTTGACATACAGATCCATAAGCAAATAGGATATTCACCTTTTTTTTAAACATTGTGCTTGACATATTTGACAAAGTAAGTCTTGTTGGATTCTAAAAGGCTTTGTTGAAACCACATATGGACTGTTGTGTTCATTGTGGCTCACCTTACTAAAAGATGAATGTAAATTTATTTGGAGAGAGTATCCTAAATAGTTCCGTTGACTTATGTGAAATAAAATGACAGGAGATAAGTCAATCTGTCCTTAAGTTGGTTCTGCTATTCAGTTAGATCAATGGTTTTCAAACTTTTTCTTTTCACTCATGTCACCTTAAGTAATCCCGATGCCATAGGTGCTCTGTGATTAGTATGGGATTGCTTAAGGAGGTATGTGAATGGAAAGGGAAGGTTGAGAATCACTGCTCTCGGCTCAATTGTTACTGAAATATTTTGCTTGAGAGAAATGGTCATTGGCCCATTTCCTTTGGAGTTATGAAACCGTGCACATAACGTGTCAATTAGGTACGATTAAAACAGTGGTTTTCAAACATTTTCTTTCCACTCATATACCACCTTAAGCAATCCCTTACTAATCACAGACCACTTATGGTAGAATGTGGGTGGAAAGAAAAAGTTTGAAAACCACTGAGTTAAATTATGGCTGATCTGAATTAAACAACATTACCACCTTTGCTCGAACAACTTCATCATTCTAGGTAACAAAAGTTTATTTTGTTCTGGTTTAAATTTATTTGCCATTTACAGTAGATTGTTCCAAATATCAACTTCCCTTTGTTTCCTAATTATCAGGAGAACAAAGTGGGTTTAAATTCTCAAAAATGCTATCTTTATTGTGGAGTCTCGCCTCTTTCTTTATCTACTTGAGAATGCTTAAAATACTGACTGGCAGGCAGATTTCTGCATTCTGTTCTTTATCAGCTAGAGCTGATAACAATCTTTTTTGGTAGTAAAAGACCATTGGGTACAGGACACAACCCTGATTAACAAATCCCAATTCTAAGGAATAGATGTATGCAGCCATATGGAGCTGTCAATTTGAATTTTAGGGAACCCTAGGGGTCTGAAGGTATAAAATTACATAATTTTCAATCCATGAGGAAACTGTCTTGATAGCAAGACAAGCTGCTCATTGCAGTACTTGTGGCTGTTAAGTTTTCATGCTTTGCAAAGTGATTAAAAGTTTGTGCAGCTGTGTTTGTTTTCAAACCACCAAGGTCCACTTTAACATACCCTTTCATTCAACCTATGATTTGAACACTTCAACTGCTAAGTTCCAGGGAGTGTGACTGTCTTTTTTACAATTGCTCCTCATAACTTATGTACGGAATACTTCACAGAAAGTTTCTGAAGTACCCAAACATTCAGCCAGCGTCTTGAGATTGTTTTATGAACACCTTAGATGGAGTTTTTTTTAATGTATTTAATTGTCTGGTTTATCGCCAGGACAGCTTATCCAGATCTGGAATATTTCAGCTGCTTTGTACATCTTCAGGTCAAACACCACATAATACGATTAGTGACGCTACTTAAATGATCATGGCACTGGCTGTGAGTTGAATCTGGTTCATTACTGACCGGTTGAATTGAGAAAGCAATGTTGAAGTCAAGGATCAGTCATGCTTTAATAGGTTGCAGTTGTTGGTTGAAAAGTCTTCTGTCGCTTCCATGTCTATGTTAAATACTGTATATTAAAGACTAACCACTATTCAATCCAGTAGGAGTGGGAAAAATAGTACAGGAAAAATTAATTGGGAATGCTCTGTGATCTGGTAAAGACTGATGAGCCAAAATGGCCTCCTATTAATAAAGAAAATTAATATGGCATTAAAGATAGAACCTTGGCCTTGCTGTTAACTCTAATATGACACTGGTTGGCATAGATTGGAATTAAGTTAATTTGCTGAAGCAATAAATAACATAGCTGATGAGAAAAATTGTTGTGAATACTGAAATATGCAATTCACTGATGTTACCCATGATGATGTTATTTACCTAATAACTGTAAAATGAGTTTAAAATTCAAGGCATTTTTTCACTCTTCCAATCCAAATTACTAAGACATAAAATATATAGAATCATAGAACATTACAGCACAGAAACAGGCCCTTTCAGCCTGTGCCAAACCAATTTTTTTGCCCAGTTCCACTGATTTGTACCCAGTCCATAGCCCTCCATACTTCTTCCATCAATGTACATGTCCAAATCCTTCTTAAAAGTTAAAATTGAGCCCACATTCACCACCTCAAATGGCAACTTGTTCCACACTCCCACAACTCTGTGTTGTGAAGTTCCCCTAAACTTTTCCCTTTTCACTCTTAACCCATGCCCTCTGGTTTGTATCTCACCTACCCTCAGTGGGAAAAGTCAATCTACATTTACTCTGTCTTTCCCCCTCAATTTTAAATAACTATCAAATCTTCCTTCATTCTTCTATACTCCAGGGAATAAAGTCCTAATCTGTTTAACCTTTCCCTGTAATTCAGTTCCTAAAGTCCGGGCTACATCCTAGTAAATCACTCTTTCAACCTTATTGATATCCTTCCTGCAGTAAGGTGACCAAAACTCCAAATTTGGCCTCAGTGCCTTATACAGCTTTACCATAATATCCCAACTCCTATACTCAATACTTTGATTTACAAAGGGCAATATGCCAAAACTTCTCTTTACAACCCTATCCACTTTCAGGGAAGTATGTATCTGTATTCCCAGGACCCTCTGTTCTACTGCACTCCTCAGTGCCCTACCATTTACTGTGTGTGTCCTTTCTTAGTTTGTCCTCCAAAATGCAACAACTCACACTTGTCTGCATTAAATTCCATCTGCCATGTTTCAACCCATTTTTCTAAGTCCAGCTCCTTCTGGAAGCTTTGAAAATCTTCTTTGCTGCCCACATCACTTCCAATCATAGTGTCATCTGCAAATTTGCTGATCAAATTTACCACATTATCATCCAGATCAATGATAAAAATGACACACAACAATGGTCCCAGCACCAATCCCTGAGGCAAACGACTAGTCACAGGCCTCCAGTCTGAGAAGTAATCATCCACCACTACTCTGGCATCTCCCATCCAGCCACTATCAAATCCAGTTCACTATTTCACTCTTTATTATACTGGGTTTTCTGTTTTGGCTTGGACAATAAATAGTTTTTCTGCCCTCACTAAAATAATTTCTTCATTATTTTGTCAAATATAAATAAAAACCCTGGACACTACCTTAGCTTTTTTGGCATTGTGTAAGGGGGTGGGGGATCAACTTTTTCTGGAGTGGAAATAAGTTCAGACACCAGATTACAAGACATCCTTGTGCAGATCATTCTTACAAGACTCAAGATAAGATGTGATGTTGCGCTTGTTTTGAGTCACCAAGAAAATTTGTACTTTTTCCATTCTGAACTCAAAGAAAAGGCAGAGAGAGGAAATGAGGTTATGTCTGATAATGCAAATCTGCAATTTGTCTTATTCAAGGGAATTGCATGGAATTATTAGTAAAATGTCCAGATCCCCTGTAATTAAAAAAATTTAATCTTTTCCATTCTTGTGCATTGGTGATCTTATCAAAATGTGCTTTTTAGCATAGCTGTTAATGATTCCCTTGGCAATCCTGGAAAAAAAGTTAATAAATAATGAATGTTTATAAGATGACACCAAAATTAAACATTTACTGAGATTCTTTGAAGCTGTTTTAATGATATTGTAAGTCAGTAGTGTAAAGCAGGCCACACAGTTGCAGAGACAAAAACTCATCTATCGGAGCCTGTTGCCACACAACCAACAGTGGTTTGTATCAACAAAGGGTTTTTATCAGGGATGCCTGAATATCTGGATTATCAGGGAATGCCTGTGGATTAGAATATCATGAGAAGGGATTTCCAGACATGACTTGTTGAGAGTAGTAATTTGTTACCAAGACATGTTTGGCTAAGTCTTCCTTTGTCCAGAAATTCCCATATTTGAAAATCCCATCTTTGAGATGGAATAGCAGATTTCCTACAAAACTGACAGTCAGTGGGGTCTGGACTATGAATCACCAAAGCAGAAAACACTCCTTATAAGATCAGCCAATAACATCATCACAAGTTAAGATTTAAGGGCTGAAGCACATGGAAACTGAAGGAAAAAAGGACCAACCTGCATCTAGCCAAGGGAACATCATGGGCACCAACATCCAGGCTTAGCTTAATCACCGAGAGGCAAGTTTGAGAGTGGAAACTAGGGATTGCCTTGAAACTGGGTGCCTGAGACCTGTCTAGGCCTGGTTAATACCAATAAGTCTTAATAAGACTAATGAAACATATGTATTATTAATTTTAAAATACAGGAGATGGCACATTACCACAGCTTTTAATTAAAATAGATTTTGGTTAAATTTGATCTGCTTTGTTTAAACCTGTGGTTCCACTCACATACCACTAAGTATTCCCTATGCCATAGGTGCTCTGTGATATGTAAGGGATTACTTAAGGTGATATGTGGGTGGAAAGAAAAAGGTTGAAAACCACTGGACTGCATTAAAAAAATGTGTTACTAGAGATGAGAATAGCTGCTCTAGACTATCCCCGAAACTGCAATCATTCCATATCTTCAATGTTGCTTTAACCAAGCATGGTTTATTTAGATTTGGCATGTTGCACACAGTATCAATCATGTAAATAATCACATCACCAGTCAGCCAGGATCACATACTGGTTTAAGGACTGGAGAAATTAGACAATTACATAATTGAATGGAGCCAGCAAATTGTTAGGAATTAACAATTGGACTTCTCTGCATATTATTCTGTTGTGAACAAAGACTACAAATGACTGAAGACCTGCTGGTTTCTGTTAGGCCCCTTCCTTTTCCTCTATCTCTCTCTATCCTTCTTCCCTCCATTTTCCCACCCCCTTTCCTCTCCATTCAGAGGACGGTACCCTCCCCCATCACTTCCCAGCTCTTCTGCCCTCCCACCCTGATTTGTTTTTTTTTTGCACAGAAATGAGCTGCCAGAGGAAGGAGCAGAAGTGGTTACAAATGTCAGGTTCAAAAGATGTTTGGACAAGTGCATGCATAGGAATGTTTTAGAGGAATATGTGCCAAACACAAGCAAAAGGGACTGGCTCGGGTAGGCAACTTGGTCAGTGTAGATCACTTGGGCCAAAGGCTCGGTTTCCTTGCAACAAAACTGACCAACTTCAAGATTAGGTGTGTTACAACAGTCAACATTTATCATGCTTTTGAAAATTTGTTTAGACCTAACTGCAGCGCACTAAACATCTTCTAATGTGGGTAACATTGGCCACCTCAGGTCCACTTTCTGTTCACAGACACTGTCTAAAGGTGTTTTCAAAATGTTCAGATGCAATGCAATTCCGTTTGACATAAAGCAGAAACAAAGATATGAAACAACTCTCTTCAGCAAGTAAATATTTTTAATCACCTCTTTTGAGGCATATTAGGCATTATTGAAGTTAGCCAGACTAGATTCTCCCTATCACTTCAAGTTGTTCCATCACTAATGTTGCAAAAAAGCTGACTCTACAATTGGCTGAACAAATGCAAGTTATTTGACACCAAATCTTTTACAACATATATACCATTTTCAACTGAGCAGAAAATGAACGGCAAACTGCTCTTGACATGCTTCATTGATAAGGAAATAAATTGAGATAAAATCACTTATTTCAAGTTACCTTAAAATGACTAAATATTTTGTTTGCAAATAAAGAGATTACTTCAGCAAAAAGAAACCAAACAATGCAATATTTTTAATCACTCTGTTTATATAATTATAAAAATGGACAATGTTTAAAATATGAAAAATAAAACTCTATACAACCCATTCTGACTTCACCTAAATAATTTAAGTTTTATAAAAATATTCAACTTCTTGAGGTTATTGGTTTGAGCTAAAATGTTAGTATTCAAACTATAAACCACAAATTCAAACTAATTTACTATATTCATATACAACTGATCTTGAGAGGTGAAGCTTTAAGAAACATTAAAATTTATTTGGGGAAGAATGAAGTGGGTTGTTACAGTGCATTAGAAAATTACAAACCACACTGAAAATTCCCCCACCCTCCACGTTTATTATCCCAGTTCTTTTCTGGAACGACATTCCAGACCAGATGCCTCTCAACAATATTGTGCAAGAGAACAACATCATGCCATCTGTTGTAACTGGCTCAAGATTAACTTCAGGAACTGGTTAATATTCTGTTACCCAAGCTGCAAATGGATGGTTCATAAAACTTGAATTAAAACCATCCAAAAATAATGGCAAAATTACAACAACCTGGAAGGAAACTGTCATGGTTCCTGCTCTGGCCCTACAGCATATACATAGAGGCTGAACTTGAAATAGTCCGCCCCCTTTGCACCTTTTACGCTTAAAGAAAAGTGCAAAACAGATTCAAATTATGAAGCTTTCATATATTAAAATAATGCACCTCTTAACAGAACCATTCGGTGTGAAAAATAAATATGGAAAGAGCAACCTATAATCATTCATTTTCCACAAGTCCTTTACCCAAAAGATGGTATGCTTATATCTTAATTCAAAAGGAGCATTTAAATAAACATTCTAAAAAGGAAAGATCTTTAAACAAAATATTCTAAAATAATATTTAACAGTAGCATATATTCAGTAATGTATCTCAATATTTTGCTGTAACTGGAAAACTGCTTCAGTAAATTTTCCCCATCAGTGCTTCCTGCAATACTAGTTCTTTGAAATCACCAAATTCAGTAATCTCTGGCAAAGCTAACTGAACAAAAAGGTTAATCAAAGGTTGCGAGAAAGTTGTTTGCATCCAAATGTCAGTTAATTTTAGATCATTGAACACCATGATCAATTAGATCACTATAAATGGCTTAAAAAAACTAATTTTTAAAAAAAATTTATGCTTATTTTAAAACAACCAATTAATACAATATAAACATGCCATAATCAGGTTCAGAAGCAGGTCATCAAGCAATAAAGGCTTTTATGGCTTCCCAGGAGTTCTAAGAATGGAACTGTGAAGGCATGTCAACACGACGAAAAGTATATGTTTATAGGTGTACATGTTAAACGAGGTTACAGAGGAAAAGACTTACAACTTCAAGTTACGATAAACTATTAAAATCAGTAAAATACATTTAACTTCTCAAAACGCTATATTCCCAAGTAGAAAAACAATGCATAAAACTAGATCTTCAGCAAACGAACTAAATGCAAGTACTGTATTGTGAATTATTTCACAGTTTTGCTTTCATGTGCAAATCAGAGGGAGGGAAAAAAACAAATTTAAAATTCCTTTGCCCTGCTGAGAAACATTAACAAATGACTGCAAGATTTGGAGTGCTTAATCAACATAGCAGAATTCTGTCCATAACAGAACAGCCCTTTGCCCTAATTTAACTCTATCTTCTCAGTTTGCTTTATCTACAGAACTGACTGCAGTTCAAGATTACACTGAAGCCTTAGAGCAATTGCAAGATAATGCAGCAAAGCTTGATGTTCGAGACTCCAAATATTCTAATTTTTTTTTAATGTTCAGGTGAATTTTTTTTGGCATGATATAAGAGTATTATTTCCCACTTGATTAATACAGAATATTTAAAAGGATGTACTTGGAAAAAAAGATCAACGCCATTTGAAGAAATAATGTCCATGAACAAAATTGTAAACAATCCCAACCATTGTTCGCATGTATTCTAATGACCAAGGCCATCTAATTTCCTAATTAATTATTCCCTGGGGCCATATCTTTAAAAATCGCAAACTTTAAAAATGCAACTGGAAAAGGAAGAGGAAAAACAAACTTGACAGATCTTAGTAATTGCAATAATCAATATGCTCCAGCAGGTTACGGTGCTGACTGGTTGGGTACTGAGCTTTGCACTTGGGACATTCCAAGAAACTCTCATCCAGATGATTTTTGGATTTTTGAAAAGTTAATTTCTCTTCTTCTTCTCCTCTATCCCTGTTCAACACTGGCTCCAAGATGCGGATATCTTCTGCTTTCTGAAATAAAAATGTGTTTTTAAAATTATTTATGAAAAATTGCAAACAATTCATTCCAGTAAGAGTTCAGCAAGGGATTTTTTTTTTCAGTAATTCATTTGATCTCAATCGTCAGAGGCCAGAAAATGTTTTTTGAAGGCTGCTGCTATCGTACTGTATGGAGTACTGTATTCCTATCTTCTTCTTTGGCTTGGCTTCGCGGACGAAGATTTATGGAGGGGGTAAAAAGTCCACGTCAGCTGCAAGCTCGTTTGTGGCTGACAAGTCCGATGCGGGACAGGCAGACACGATTGCAGCGGTTGCAGGGGAAAATTGGTTGGTTGGGGTTGGGTGTTGGGTTTTTCCTCCTTTGCCTTTTGTCAGTGAGGTATTCCTATACCCATTTTACAATTGAGCTTTTTTTGTTATATTGACTATTCTCATTGCCCCCGCCAAAATGTCAGTTAACATATCTCAGCAATGTTAATTAAGCCTATTAGTGTCGTTATGCTGTTCATTAGTGTTCATTATGCTGCCGAGTTCAGTCATCATTATGCAGGAAATCACATCAACATCTTGTATGGAAAAATGGAAGCATACTTTACAAAGGATACTAAGCTAGTAAATTATCTGGATACTTACAGTATTCTCAAGCCTTGCAATTTGCTCTCGTGCCTTACGCAATTCTTTCAAAACTTTGCTTAATTGATGCTGCAGATTTTGACGTTCAAGTTTCTCATTTTCAAAGTCTGAAGAAATGTTCAGCATCTATAAAATAAAATTCAAAAGTAACTTCACAGTTGAAAATTATTTGCAAAATTTAGCTTCATGGTAAATGCTGATTGTTTTGTTCACTATTGCAAAATAGAAGCTAACCAATTAAACCAGTTTAAACTAACAAATGTTAATCTTGTGCTGTAGACAAGCCACTAAATGGAATACATATGGAGGAACAAGGGCATCTTCAAATCAGCCACTACGGGAGATCACAGGACAAATAATGGGATAAAAAAGGTAGACTAGTGACGCTACTCTTAAGAACGGCATTCAGTTTTAATTATCATTTTGGACAATGATTTCAAAGTTCAAAAATTAAAAGTTCAGATTTATTGTCAGAGTACAAACATGACATTCCTTTTCCTGCAGGCCAGGCAGAATTTCTACTTCTCAATAACAGGACCACCCAGACAACTTATCAACTTTCAGCCAAGAACATTGAAGAGTCCATAAAATGTTGTCTTCTATACAGTCTACCATAACGAGCATCTGTGAAAATATTCTTGGCTTCTCTATTAAGAACCAGGTCTGGACTGATGAGAATGACCAAGAGATTGAGGAGTTAATTAACTGCAAATATAACACATTTCTGTATCATAGATTCCACCAGTCCTCAAGGGAAAAGGACATAGGTCCAACAGAACACCCATAACCCAATAACAGATGGTGGATTGAACAAGCACAGCATGGTTAGTGTATCACCATTACAGCACCACTGACCAGGGTTCGAATCCAGCGCTCTCTGCAAGGGGTTTGTACATTCTCCCATGTCTACATGGGTTTCCTCTGGGTTCTCTGATTTTCTCCCACCATTCCAAAACTTACCAGCATTGTGGGGAAAAAGGGTCTGTTACCATGCTGTATGTTTAAAATTTATACATTTAAATTTAAAAAGCTATGATATATGGGATTCTCAGCATGGTCAACGTAGACTATGGTCCAGACACCCAGGATCCCACCCAATAGGATCCAAGGAGGAAAGTTGCATTATCAGAGAGGCACACAGTAAAGCAGTTATTAAAAGCAGTTAAAATAATACCCATTTTTAATCCAATCACAGAATGGTTAAATATACAAACTAGTCAGTGGGATTCCTTTCACAATATATTTTAAACAATTAACAACCTCTGGATTTAGATTCAAGATTCTTTTATTGTCATTATCATGCAATATTACACTAACTTGCCTTCTGCCTGCCATAAGGCAGTCGCCATTAGTGTCACCTGGCACCCCTCACAGTATGAGAGAAATGGAAGTAAAGGAGAATCCCTTCAGAGTCACTGAATGTCCATTCACCTGTTCAATCCATCAACAATCTAAGCCCCAGATCCAAACCTCTGACATAATCAGTGAGCCTTCAATGCCCAAGGCCCTTCAGTAGCCCTTCTTACCCTCAGCACCCTCTTGAAACCCATTCCAGATACTTGGATCCCATGAACCAGACTCCAGGAGCCCATGTGGGTCCCTCAGCTGCTGACCCCCACTGAGGTGCTCACTGTTCTGTAGCATCCTCTGCTTCTTAATTGGGGTGGAGGGGGGGTTGTGGAAAGGATCTTAATGTTTTTGGATCCCTGCTCTGGAGAGGCACCTGCCAGGCAGAGGCTCTACCATCTTGGGCACAGACCAGTAGCTGCTGGATTTTAGTTTAAAAAACACTGATGGCTCCTCTATCAGGCCACTTAAAGTTTGTATGGAGCCACTGGCATTAGGACCGGGCAGTTAAACCTTTCTGAGCAATGCTGTGTCTCCACAGTCCCAGGTCCACACCAGTGGCAGCACTGCCATTTTATAAAATGTCCAAAAATCCATCACAAAAGACCAAGGAAGTATGTTTTTACATTATGGACAGCCTCATGGAGTTCTCATGAATTGAAATCTTTGAGGACTCCTTCCACCCCACACCCAACATCTTTCAGCTACTCCTGTCGGGGATACAGGAGTATCAGAGCCAACACCACCAGGCTGAGGAACAGCTTCTTCCTATGGGGAGTGAGAATGCTGAACGACCAAAGGACATGCTCACACTATCTGAGAGTGTCATATTCATGAAACTATTTATTTATTTGTATTGATGAATACTTGTCCTGCATGTGTGCTGTTTGTCTGTATGTATGTTATGTCTGGTTGTATTCCTGCATGTTTGTAACAAGGACTAGAGAACACAGTTTTGTCCAGTTGTACTTGTGCAATCAGGTGACAATAAACTTAACTTGGATAAAAAAAAGATTCACAACATGAGACACTATGGTTCAACAGCAACATAACAGTATTTCATCCATGATCTGTAATCTCATGACCCTGCATAACCCATCTATAACCAATGCAATCAAGTCAGTGTATCAACTCCAATCCAATGAGAAGAACAGATCGATATCCCAGGAATGCACATTTCTGGAGCCACGTGACTTTATAAATGAAGTGTTTAGCATAGCCATCCCAAAATCCATTTGTCTACAATCCCATAAACTTTCATTCCTTGGCCATAACAGACAACATTAAATGAAGAATTTGTAAATGCTTTCTATGAATTAAACTTAGTGTACATCTAATTTATTTTTTAAAATACATTGTTCATAACAATACCTGTTGTTCCATTATTCGATTTCTTGATTGTTCTTCTTGCTGGTTTATGGAGGACTTTTGAAGGAGCCGGATCTACACAAATAGTAAAAACAATTGTTTTTATGACTAATTAAATAAGGCAGGTTAAAATAATTTTCAAACACATCAGATCATCAGGAGGACATGCAGCACGTTAACGGGCCATTTCCGCCCAATCAACCTACTATGTACTCATGGGCTGAAATGGCCTGTTTCCATGCTGTCATCTAAATTAAAAATTAAAAGTTTGGCCACCCTGACGTAACCCAAGAGAGTGAAAATACCTTAAATTAGCAGACTAAATTTTCAATTTTTATAGCACATGGATGAAGTTTGTACATCGAGAGTAGCCAATAAACCAATAATTAGGAAGTACATTAATAGTTTTAACTTTGAGGAAACTCCAGCTCAGACGAAACAGTTGGGTTTTAAAAAATATATTTAGCTGTGAAGGATTACTTAGCCTCCGTCTACTTCTGATCACCTGTACCACTTATCAATGGATTATCCATCCAATGTAGTAGTCTTTCAACCTCACATACATTGATCTAACCCATCTCTTAAAGCAATTGTAAATCTGCACTTAGATATGAAGCAATATACTGTACCAGCATTCCAAATAGGTTCCAGTGCATGAAGTTCTAATAAATCAATTGAATGTGTTAGTCTACATTAAAGATGAAATTTAACAAAGATGTTTCAGTAGCAATCAAAATATTCACAAAACTAAATGTTTGCCTAATTTCTACCAGTAAATTTTCAGTGCATTTCAACAGCTTTCAGCCCTTCTGATTTTCACATTGATTCTTCCAATTTCATGAGTCCAGTTCCATAACATCCTAATGTAACATGTGAAAGATTCAAGATTCAAACACCAGTACCAATAAACTAACAATAAGCCACTCAATAGAATACACTTTTGCACAGAGAAGGAATTGGGAACCTTGGTGAGATGGGAACCTTGGTGAGATGGCATCCAGTTAGAATATTGAATGCCCATTCCTTTGAGATCTTAAGTTTTATACGATTGATAATCCACAAAAGCCATCAATGTCTATGAATTAAACGTGCAACAATATTTGAGAAAACTAGCATAAAGAAATCAAATTGGCAGAAAAATCTTAAAGTGTACTAGAAACACTGAAAGTTGGACAGAAGGAAATTATTCTTTTAGGATTCAAATAGACACAACGTGATAAATTTACGAATATCTAGTGCCATGGCTTGTATTCTCAGCTTATCTTTACAGCACATATAATTTTATGCTGTGCATTCACAACTTATGATAAATTACACTAAATTGTGTTTCACTGGTACAATTGCAGAACAAAAAGTTATCATTGAGCACAAGTAAACTTTGACCTGATACAAAAGATCTGCTGATCTTTTTGTTTCATCTTCATATTGGGCTTTAGTGGTCTCCAATTCCATTTGAAGTTTCTGCATCTTTTCAGCTGAGGCTTTTCTATCTTCATCAGCCTTCCATCTGTTGCAACTTTGTTCTGCCTGAAATTTGATACCCATGGCCTTGACTTCCAAGCTCTTTTCTTCATAACGCCTTCTCATATCAGAAAGCTCCAACTTCAGTCCCTCTGCAATCTCGCGTTGTAGTTCACTATCTTTTTGAGCAGATAAAAGAAGCTGACTGTTTTGGTCTTGCTTATCTTCTGAGAATTGATCTGTATGATTCATTGAAATGTATTTTAAGTCAAGAGGAACATGACAAAATAAAAGGTGCAAAACCAAAATCTTTCCACAGAACAAAAGAATCCAACACAGCTAGATGTTTACTTGTATATTAAATAATCAGTTGAATATTTGAGAATACACATTTAAAGATTAAAGTATATTTGGATAGCAAGTATGGTAAACAAGACAAATCTGTACTCAAACTTTTGACTGAAACAGTTAGAAAGATTGATCTAATAAAAACTTAATCAACTTATTCATGAAATATAATGCATTCAAAAACTCTTCCTGAAAACAAAGGATTCTTTTACTGTCAAGAACAGTACAAAACAAATTTTAAAGATTCTAGTGAAAGCTCATGAGAACCAGAAAGAGAAAGGTATTGCAAGCAAAGCATTTTAAAGTCCTTTTTTTTGTACAATAGATCCAGTATTAGACAAATAAATCAAGTGATATTTTGCAGTAAATAACAGGCCTAGAATACAAATTAAGCAATTTAGAGGCCTAAAATAGATAAGAAGATTCAATGATTTTTCCAGTCAGAATGTAATGGCTTTTTAAATTATTCACAGAAAGTTGTGTGCTACCTGTGCTCTTTTTAAGATCAAGATGTTGCAGGTAACAATTCAAGTAAAAAAACAAACTGTTGCATGAAATATGAAAAATACATGCTTCCAATTTTAAGGCCCATTAATAGATTTGCCTGATTGGCAAATTAAGAACTTCACACATAAAAATTGACAGACAGTGCTCTACTTTGCATGCACACTACAACGATGCTTTGAAGAAACTGTATTGTGGCACTTATGTACATTTTTTAAAAAAAATAAAAGCTCAAGAATGATATTGCTCCATACTTGCTCCACTGATATCACAATGTTTTCTAGTTTCCTGCTCCAGCTCAAATATCCGGGCCAGCAATCCCTTGACGTAGGCCTCCCGTTGTTGGTCATAAACAAGCCATTGCTGGTTTTTCTCAAGAGCCTATACGGAAAACCAGAGATTTTTTTATGCCATACATCGTCAAGTAACTTGTGCATTTAATAAAGCTATATTAAAAAACTATGCACACACAAATGTCATTTGATTTATACAATGTCTGTAAATTAAGAAAATGTAATATTTTGTTTGCTTTAAAATCTTATGGTCAGCATTAAAAAGTCAAGATTCAAGGCAACAAAGCATCAAGGTTTCTTTTGAGGAAGCCAACCAACCGATTATGCATGATCAAGATTTTTTTCTCTATTTGCTGTCTTAACTACTACCCTGCTACACCATAGAAAAAATGGTCAAGTGATCAATAAATATTTGCAACAAGCAGAGGAAGGTTTTAATATATAGTGGAGTTATGTGCTGACTTGATTTCATAAGTATGTGCAAATTCTCCCATTTACCTCAGACAAGTAGAAGTAGTAAAGCCTCCAAGCTCACAATTGAAAAAATATTATGAAAATGTGGAGAAAGACCAATATACAATAGCTTGCTTCCCAAAGAAAAACAGGGGTATATCTGTTTAATCTCCATCGGGCACACAAAACTCAAAACGGTCAACCAGTTTACCTATCTCGGCTGCACCATTTCATCAGATGCAAGGATCGACAATGAGATAGACAACAGACTCGCCAAGGCAAATAGCGCCTTTGGAAGACTACACAAAAGAGTCTGGAAAAACAACCAACTGAAAAACCTCACAAAGATAAGCATATACAGAGCCGTTGTCATACCCACACTCCTGTTCGGCTCCGAATCATGGGTCCTTTACCGGCACCACCTACGGCTCCTAGAACGCTTCCACCAGCGTTGTCTCCGCTCCATCCTCAACATCCATTGGAGCGCTCACACCCCTAACGTCGAGGTACTCGAGATGGCAGAGGTCGACAGCATCGAGTCCACGCTGCTGAAGATCCAGCTGCGCTGGATGGGTCACGTCTCCAGAATGGAGGACCATCGCCTTCCCAAGATCGTATTATATGGCGAGCTCTCCACTGGCCACCGTGACAGAGGTGCACCAAAGAAAAGGTACAAGGACTGCCTAAAGAAATCTCTTGGTGCCTGCCACATTGACCACCGCCAGTGGGCTGATAACGCCTCAAACCGTGCATCTTGGCGCCTCACAGTTTGGCGGGCAGCAGCCTCCTTTGAAGAAGACCGCAGAGCCCACCTCACTGACAAAAGGCAAAGGAGGAAAAACCCAACACCCAACCCCAACCAACCAATTTTCCCTTGCAACCGCTGCAATCGTGTCTGCCTGTCCCGCATCGGACTGGTCAGCCACAAACGAGCCTGCAGCTGACGTGGACTTTTTACCCCCTCCATAAATCTTCGTCCGCGAAGCCAAGCCAAAGAAGAAAGAAGAAAGATAATGTAAGCAAACAAACCATGGTGAAAATACTTTGCAATTAAAAGGCAATTTGAGTATCTTTTAATGACATCTTGGCAAGAGTTCCGAGAAAAGTCATTAATACTGAAGAGTTTTCCTTCATCATACCAAATAACTTGAAAAGATACTGTAGTTCTTTTCAAAAATTTGAAACCTTTTGTGCCATCTAGTGGAGAATTTAAGAACTGTTCTAATTCCAAGTAGAGCATGTTATATATAGTAAAACCCCCATTTATCTGGAAATCAATCAACCGGAAACTCAAACAACCATAAATAAATAGATATATAGGCTTTCAGATAAATAAGACTGGAGGGATGGACCCTGCAGGGAGCACTGAGACTTGCCTGGACACGTGCAGGTTTGCCCTGCTGAACTAGCAATGCTGCTCACTCTTCTGATGTCATTTCCATGGAGGGGAGCTGGGTTGCGCCGAGGGCCTGATCGGGACACTGGCGTGGAGGGGAGCCGGGTTGCGCCGAGGGCCTGACCAGGACTCCAAATGCGGAGCACTTGCCCGCTCAAGTCGCACGGCCGTCTCTCCCTTTTACCCCAACCCCTGCTGTACCAATGCCACATGAATGGCCCCATTCTCGGTTCCTCTGCACTGGCGCTGGTACAGCGGTTTCAGCTGTGTGGGGATTATGGAGAGTGTCAACGACCATTCAGCCTCCACCGCTGGGCCAAGTGAAAGCGCTGCGACACTGGACAGGCATCAGTATAGGTGATTCGGAGGTGCTTATAAAATAATGGAACATGACGGGTTACACAGGAGTTCAGCTAGGGTCACGCTATGTCATGTTTGGTGCCAAACTCCGTCTTTGCTGAGCAGATGTCATCTATCGAAAAAAGTGCTGGTTTTTGGAGGTTGCCGGTTTTCAGAATTCTGGATAAAAGGTTATGCTTTTCTGTAAACTTGTGGAAGGGGATTAATTATGATGGTAGCTAGTGCAATGCTGTTCCAACTGTGCATCTTGGCGCCTCACAATTCGGCGGGCAGCAACCTCCTTTGAAGAAGACCGCAGAGCCCACCTCACTGACAAAAGACAAAGGAGGAAAAACCCAACACCCAACCCCAACCAACCAATTTACCCTTGCAACCACTGCAACCGTGCCTGCCTGTCCCGCATCGGACTTGTCAGTCACCAATGAGCCTGCAGCAGGCGTGGATATACCCCTCCATAAATCTTCCTCCGCGAAGCCAAGCCAAAGAAAAATAAGAAGAAAAAAGAAGAGCTAGTGCAATGCTGTTACAGCACTAATGGCTAGGGTTTGAATTTAAATTCAAGTCTTGTAAATTACAGGATTACTCGGTTAAAGTGAACTTTACGTAATTAAAGACTACAATACTGATTTCTTTCAACTTATTTTACACTGTCTTTGGTCTTTTAAAGGGTGTCTTCTTAATGCAAGTGTATTAGTTAGGCTCTGTCCAATGTAACCCAGTCACATGGTCAGGTGGTTGGTGACTAAACTGGCTCCCCCACCAGGTTTGCCTGGTGCAGAGGGTGTAGGCAGCCTGCAGGATGAAAACCAGACTTATCAAAAGGTGGACGAACCGTCTTGTAGGGTCAACAGCCATCTAGCAGACACGTGCCGTGAAGCATGGAAAGGGCATCCCTTGCATCAAAGCATACTCTGGCCATTTACTGCAACAGAACTTCCCCCAGCCGTCTTGGACCTCACCATGCTGCTGGATCTGGGAGGGGATGTCGAGAGGGTGGGTCTGGACCTGTGAAACCCCTTCTCACCTAAATCCATACATGCACATGCTGTTCTTTTCTGAGCAGGTTGGGGGGGGGGGGGTATCCTCATATCAAACCCCACAAACTGACTGAAAGGAACCACCATCACCCTAAGGGATGGATAGCCAGAATTATTTAGGCATTTAAGAGTAGTCTCAAGTCAACCAGAAAATTTGCCTATCCCACATGCAATCCCAGTAGGTGGTAGATAATGGGGATTTTATTGTACATTATACACTTCAACTTTTGTCTGATGCAAGGCAGTCAAAAGGTTGCCCAGCATCCCTAACAATAGGAGAAGATGAGTGTCCCTTCAGAGACACTGAGTATCCGCAGATTCTCCTCGAGGGCGCCCTCAGCCTCACAGTTCAATCCATCAGCAACCTGAGCTCCAGATCCAAACATTCGATACCATTGGGAGCCCTTCTTGCCCTCAGCACCCTTTCAAATCCCAGTTTCAATACCTGGTTCCCACGAGAAACCCACAGCCTAGTGCGAGTTCTTCGATTGCAAGTCACCAGCAACCCGCATCCTGTGCGAGTCGGTCTCCCAAGTTTCTTCTTTTTTCCATCAAGAACCTATCAATTTCTGCTTTAAGTGACACGGTCTTCACAGCCGCACGTGACAGTGAATTCTACAGATGCCTCTGGTTGAAGAAACTTCTCATCTCTGGTCTAAAGGGATTATTTAACCATCTCTCAAGTACAATGGTATATACAAATATAAAATATAAATTGTATCCCTCTATATATACTTGATATACATATTTTTTTTATCATTTCTTTGTGCGGAAAGAAGAATTTCAAGTTGGTGACCTTTCTTCAGAACTGAAATGTCGTAGATTTGCAATTTGTTTTGCTTTTCACCAATACCTGCCTGACCTGAATATTTCAGGGATATATTTCAAGCATTTATTTTTTAAACCCTCAGACTTCCAGCATCTATAATGTTTTGGTTTTGTACTTACATCCTTCAGTTGAGTTTGAACAGTTCCAAGTTCATGTGATGATGCAGTTTGGCTCTTGAATACACAAAAAAAAATTAAGATACAATGTTAGGGCCACAAAAATAAAAGGGCAGCAGAAATTTCATAAAATCAGCCAGCATGTTTTAAAATTAACAATCAAGTTGGTTTTTACCCCCTCGCGTATCTGCCAGCTAATTTTAAGTAACTAATCCTGAAAATGGAAATTATACAAAATATTGGAAACAGTCAAAAGTCTACCAGGTAGAATTTACTGGGGAAAAAAAATCTCAAGCTTGGGCAGAAGTTACCATAGCTCTTGCTCTAGATAATAATGGCATATAGGGAGTCTAATCAGACACTGATTTAACAGACAATCTAGTCCAAATCTGTACTCAAATACTGGACTGCACGTGGTTCAGAAATGACCAGTGACTAAATTCCTGATTTGTGCCTTTTCGGGAAATGAACTTGGTGACATATACAAAATATTGTGAGGTCTGTGTAGAACTGCTTGCATATTGCTTTAAGAGCTTGTCTAATGTTGTGGCCTTGCCGGAGCTGCTGGTCCGGACCCACAGAGAGCAAGGAGCGGAGATATAGCACTCCTGTCATCAGCTCCAGACAGGCTTTGAATGGCCCTTTAAAGGAGCTGACGGTAGTTTTATTTAAAATTCCATGACCACAGGGTCTGTGCCTAAGATGGCAGCATCCACAAAAAGCTGCAGACTCCAGGGAAGCAGAGGACTGGCACAGGGCACCAGAAAACAGACAGGTTACACCCCCCTTCGTCGGAGAAGCAGAGGAGATGACCCACAGGACAGTGACCACTGCAGCGGACCAGTGAGGAGTATCTGTGGCTGAAAGACCCACGGATGCAGCAGGTTGCTGGCAACTGCTGTCAGGGGACTTGTGCCGAGCTGTGGACTGCTGGAGACTGGCTCAAAACTGGCTGAAGGGGTACCAGGTAACAGAACCCAGATGCGAGAGAATGCTGAAGGAGTTGAAGGTTTCCTGATCATATCAGAGGTTTGGACCTGGAGCTCGGGTTGGCAATGATTTGGACTAAACCCTGTGTGGCTGCAGAAGAGCTGGACGGGAATCTACAGACACTTGGTGACTCTGGGGGTGTGTGGGGGAGGGGGGGGGGAGGACTCTCTTTTGCTTCTCTTTTTCTGACTGTAAGATGCACTTCAGGCAATTTCTGCTGATGGCAAATCTGTCTGCCTTACAGCAAGCAAAAGCAATTTCATGTAATATGACACTACTTTACCACATGACAATAAATTGAATCTTGGATATTTTTTTTTAAATTTTTTATTTTTCACACCATAAACCACACTGACCAAGATACATACATTTTCCTTTTCAAAGATATACAGTGTCATTTTCTCCCACCCTCCCTACCTCCCCCCCCCATTCATTTAAAGTACAAAATCTAAGACACATTAAATCTTGGATATTAATAAAAATTTAGAACATAAAACATTACAGCACAGTACTGGTCCTTCAACCCGCAACATTGTGCTGACCTATGTAAACCTTCGCCAGAACAATCTAATTTTATCCTCCCTCATGCCCATAACCCTCTCTTTTTCCTCACATCTATGTGTCTATCCAAAAGGCATTTGAATGTCCCTATTGTACCAGCCTACACCACCATTCCCAGCAACGCATTCCATCACCCACCACTCTCTAGTGTAAATGAAAACTTTCCTCTGACATCTCCCCTAAACTTTCCTTCACTCAACAGATATCCTCTGGTATTTGCTATTGTTGCCCCAAGAATTTTTAAAAATCCAAATAAAGACCAAAAGAAGGATTAAAAACAAAGTGGATGAATTTAATGTCAAATCAGGGCAGAAACAAGAGAGAATGAAGGAAGTAAAAGAGAGATTGAATAATATCAAAATAAAAACATCTGGTTCTGTCATTAATTTTAAAAAATTAACAATTAATCAGAGACTGAGAGGTTGAGGTTCTACACTATTTTTCTGGGTGAGAGAATTTCATCACTAGAAAAGTACTCGTAGTATTAATTGCAAGGCTTGAAAGTTAATGTGAAAAGTCATGAAAATAACAAAAAAATATTGGGAAGAGACATTAGTTTCCTAAAAATCATATTTCTTGCCAGAGGCACTAATTTGTGTCACCAAGAATCCAATACAATTTTTGCCAAAACATGACAATTTCTGTATAAAAAAAAATACATCAACCAGATAAGCCAAGTAATCTATTGACCCAGAGACCACATGAGACTCAACCCTTAGTTTGCTTTTCAAAGCTACATTAGAATTCTATCTAGAGTACTAAATTGTTCAGGGGAGTCACGAGATTGAGAGTTCGTTAGTTTTAGCCAAGAGCAGGTCAGTCTCTGGATCTGTATTTTTTAATCAGCTACTGAGTGCACTATTCCAGTGTTTAACGTTAATCCTGTTCAATAAACTCACCAGCCTGTTTGTCAAGCCTCACTTTCTTTTATTATGGGCATGTTGTGTTTCTTCATTGTTTACTTGCAGTGGACAAAAAACAAAAATCAGCCTGATGTGTGGTGTGGGAAGCTTTTTAGAAATAATGGTCATCCAAGGAGAAAACCTCAAATGGCCCTTTAAAAACAAGGCTGATTTCTGCTACAACTGCAAATAAAGTTAAGTTAAAATTTATTGTTGGTACATATATGACATCACCTACAACCCTGAGATTTTTTATTTCTGCTAGCCAGTCCAAAATTTCTATTTATCAGTAACTGTAAACTGTACACAAGAAAAATATGTATACAAGAGAGAAAAATACGAACAAAGAAACAAACTGACTGAATACAGAAAAAAAATGTGAAAAGAATCCTTGAATGAGTCTCTGATTGAGTTTTTTTGTTTAGGAGTCTGATTGTGGAGGAGTAGTAGCTGTTCCTGAACCTGGTGGCATGAGACTTGGAACTCCCCTACCTCTTTCCTGAAGGCAGCCACGAGAACAAGGCATGTCCAAGGTAGTGCTTGGCTGCTCTCCAGGGAAGCAAAAGCATTCCATGTAGATTTTCTCAATGATGGGAAGGTTTTGCCTGTGATGTACTGTGCTGTGTACATTACTTTTTGTAGGGCTTTTTGCTCAGAGGGCATGATGCAGCCGTCAGCACACTTTTAACTACGTATCTGCAAGTTTGCCAAGGTTTCCAAAGTCATATCAAACCTCCTCAAAGTCCAGAGGAAGTAGAGATCCTGGTGTGCTTTTTCACAATGACATTACAAAGTCCTCCAAGATAGTGTCTCCCAGGAATTTAAATTTTCTTACCCTCTCCATCTCTGATTCCCCCAATGATCACTGGATAGTACACCTCTGGCTTAAGATGGTATGGGGGTGGAAATAAAACGTTTGAAAACCACTGTTTTAATTGTACCTCACTGACTCGTTATGTGCACGGTTTCATCACTCCAAAGGAAATGGGCCAATGACAATTTTTCTCAAGCAAAATATTTCAGTAACAATTCGGTCTAGCGTAGTGATTCTCAAACTTCCCTTCCCACTCACAAACTACCTTAAGCAATCCATTACTAATCATAGGGATTACTTAAAGTGATATGTGAGTGGAAAGAAAAAGGTTGAGAACCACTGGTCTACATTTAGCTCCTTGATTTTGAATAAGAGATTATTGTTAATTCACCCTTCAGCCAAATTTTCAATCCCCCTCCTGTAAATTGGTTTTTTGTGCACAAAAGCCACATTATCAACTGCTCATGTTTTAAAAAAAAGCAAATTTGCCTTTTATGCAGAGGACAGAAAAGGCAGATCGCACAGTCCTTTTACGTTGCCCAGAGGAGCATGCTGGCTTCCCAGGGCAAAAGGAGAGCACGATATGTAGCATAGCAGCGGCCACCTGTGACAGCCCCCTCGCCCTGCTGCCTTAGCCCCACCACCCTGCTTTCTTCCTCCTCCATTCCCCACACCTCCCTCTCTCTTCCAGACCCCCATTCTCTTGCCCCATCTGCCAACTAGCAGCACCACAACAATCCATCTTGACAGCCCTGTCAGGAGTGGTGAGGCCCAAGAGAGCGGGTGAGCGGCTTGAGTGAGTGAGTGCAGCTTGAAAGCTCCGCCAGCCACTCTGTGACAGCACAGTGGGGCGACAGGGCTGTCATCGCGACAACAATCATCTTATCTTCCTGTTTAGAGCCATTTTCAGCAGTAATCCTTTAACATAGGAGGTGGAGCGACTTGGTGCAGGGAATCCGGAGCTAGTTGGACCAGCCAATCCACCTTTGGACTTTTATGCAGGCAAGTGGAGCATCTTAAAGGCAGAGGAAACTTGTCTTTACAGATTGCTAATTTTCACTATAAAAGGCCGTTATGTTGACTTATCACCTCTTTTTATCCAAATTTGTAAATGATGCTGTCATATGAAGCCAAACAGTCATAGGTTTAAAGGGAGTGGAGCAGGGGTCTAACAATGTAACCCAGTGATGCTCTAGTGCTGATGGAGATTGTGCAGGATATGTTCGAGCCAAATCGCACTGTTTGGGGTCTGAGGGTGTGGAAATCCAGGACCCAATTACACAGTGGGGTATTTAGGCCCAGGTCTTGGTTAACTGATTAGTTTTGAGTGGATTATGGTGTTGAATGCCAAACTGTAGACAATAAAGGACATCCTGATGTATATGTCTGTTATCCAGGGGCTCCAGGGCTTTGTGTACAGCCAATGAGATGGCATGTACTGTAGACCCTTTGCTGCAGTAGACAGATTGGAATAGATCCATGTCACCACTCTCAAGACTGGGCATGATGTTTCAATACTGACCTCACAAAACACTTCATCGCTGTGGATACGAGTGCCACTGGTCAGTAATTATTTAGGTAGATTACCACACTGTTCTAAGGCCCCGGTACAATTGCATCTGTTTGAAACAGGTGTGCTATATCCTTCCGGAATGAGATGTTGGATGAGCTATACGTGAATACATTGGCCAGCACAAGTTTTTAGTACTTGGCTGGGTACTCCATCTAGCTTTCCTTGGATTCACTCTGCTGAAGGCAACATCTCACACATCATATTTGACAATTTTAAGCAAAGTTATTTTATGACACAAATACAGAGGGTCAAACAAGGTAAATGACGTAACAGATACAAACTTCAAAAAGGTAACCGACAATCAGCTTGCTACAATAATTGAATCCCATGCAATTAGAGACAGTGACAGTACGTGTACAAAATTGAACTAACAGAAAGCAGAGATAGCTGGTGTTCAACTAATTTTTCAGAATGGGAAGATATGCTGCACCCTCCTGAGATTAATATAGGATCATGGCTTTTTTTTTAATAAACAATGGATTATTATTTGGCTACATAGGATGCAGGGCATCATTTCAAAGTATAAAATTCAAGAACATGGCTTCAGGTGCCACACATATGGTTTCCCCAGGTGTTCTAGTTTCTTCCTAAATCCCAAAGACATGCTGGCTATTTTTGGAGAATGCTGTTAGGCATGCAAAACAGGTTACATGGAAATAAATGGATAAATAGAATTACTTTGAGAAATGGTGCAGTCTCAGTGAGCTGAATAGCCTCCTGTAACAAGGAAATAAATATGACAACATGTACCATACAAGGAAGAAATTTGTATCAGATTCCAAGGACCTTACAAAACCCAAGTGAAATAGGCAGACACACAGTTGAACGATAGAATTTGGAAAGGCAAGTTAATTGGGTTATTTTTAAGTGTTGCAAGAACAGAGATAGGGCTGCATTCACAAATTCTTGATGAAAGCAGGTCAAATAGAGAAAGCTGTTCAGAATAGTAAATGAAATCTATTTCTCAAGCCTTTTGTAAAATGCCTTTTGAATCAACAGTCCATTACTTCATTATGAAACACAAATTAAATGCAATGCCCATTACTCTATTAGGATTCCCTTTATTATTACATACACAAAATTACACAAAGCTTTTCCTTTGTTTGCATTGTAAAGACATACAGATGTATCATCAATACAGCACTGCTAATAAGACAAGAAAGAGAAGCAAGTGCCTCTTAAGAAACCTCGTGTCCATAGACCCTCTCATGCTGCTGCTTCATGTACCCCTGTAACCTCTGTAGCTGCACGGCCTCTTGTCCAATCCAGCAGCAAACTTGTGTCAAGGCATGCAAACCGTCTTCCTTGGCCCGGTTCCAAATCCTTGCAGCTGTTAGTGCCAGCTCGCCATCATGAATCTGGCCCCAATACCTGGTTCCCACAAGCTGGTTGTCAAGCAGTCTGGAGTGTGGCCTTTGTTCACTGAGTCACTCACTTATCTGTCACTCTGCTTTCCTACCCTGTAGGCTCCTCTTCAAGGCTTTTCTTTCTTGGCAGGGGGTCCATTCTACAGGCAAGAAAACCATGGAAAACCACTTCTGCTTGCCCTTGCTGTTCTTGGGTCCACACCAGTGGCAACACTCATTACTGTATATGAGCCAGCGCCACCATCTTGGTAATCCATACTTTTCTAAATCATGATTAGTTTTGTCCTGTATGGTCAACAAAAGATTCATTATTTCTGTCAATTGGCACAGCCTCATATACAAAGTTGATTTAAAGAATGAGGCTAGAGACCGATTTCCACTCTTATTTCAATCTTTATCGAACATCTTTGCTTGATTGACCGTTCTTGGCAACTTATGGACTGTTATCCTTTTAAATATCTATGAATAATATTTTTATCCTATCCAGCTTAATTATTGGCTCTTTATTGCAAAATTGAGAGCATCCACTTTTCCAGTGAAATCAAAATACAATATTCCTTGATGTCTTCCTCCATAAGAGCCATTACTTTGGTGATACAGTACTCTCATTGATATTTTTATACTTAATCAAATACCTTATTTTCCTTTCACAAAACCATAGCCCAATTTAGTTTATTTCACTACAATCACAGCTTCTGCAGATTTTACTGTTCAACTAATTTTGTGGGGTTTTTTTTAAACTCATTATCTTTCTCAGATCTTTCTGCACTTGCTGTAGTCTGCAAGCTTATAGTGTACTTTGAGTATTCCAATTATCAGTCTTACAAAAGACTTTCAATATTTTAAAGCTCTAAATTCAGACAAAAAAAAATCTGAAATTAGCTTTGTGTGGCCTTCCCTTTACTCATCATACCCACATGGGACTCTGTCCAAAGGATCATTGCTCAGAATGACTTGCTGGGTATAAAACAATAATGAACACAAGAGCAATTACCAGTAATTCCTTCACCAATATTCTCTTATTTACTGTTATTATTCCATTCCACGTTACGATTGTCCACACTTCTGCAGATTTCCTACAATATTGCTCTTCCATCATTAACCCACTGTTTGTTTGTCTATTCAATAGGACAAGTTTCATGGCATTGTCAAACAGAAACATCGTCCTGATTAACCTACAGCATCTTCCCTCATTAGATGAAAGTGATCTTCCACGTTGAGCAACAAATGAAAGAACGGAAAATAGCAAAGGGCACAGAACATAATCTAGAGGTTTTAAATAATATCACCAAGAGTCACCACAAAAAGAGCCAACTGAGTCCTGAAAGACAATGGATTTGAAGAATGGATGAACTCACTTAACGTCCTCATCAATTTATCTGTGATATACAAGCCCATAAGACATAGTAGAAACAGGCTATTTAACCCATTGAGTTTGCTTCACTATTTAATCATGAGTTGATCCATTTTCCCCACTCAGCCTCACTGCCCAGCCTCTCCCCATAACCTTCAATGGCTTGTCTCATCAAGAACCTATTAATCTCTGTCTTGAATAACATCTAATGATCTGGCAACAAATTCCACAGATTCACCACCCTCTGGGTGAAATAATTCCCATACACCTCTGTTCTAAGCAGGTGTCCTTCAATTCTGAAGTTATGCCCCCTTCTCCAAGTCTCTCCCATCATGGGAAAGGAAAGGCATGGATGGGATAAATGTCTAAAGATTGTTTCCCATGATGGGAGAGACTTGGAGAAGGGAGCATAACTTCAGAATTGAAGGACACCTGCTTAGAACAGAAACATTCAAAATGTTTCAATGAGACCCTCCCTCATTCTCCTAAATTCCAGAATGCAGGCCAAGAGGTGTCAAATTTTCCTCATGTGATAACCCTTCCAAGAATCATCCTTGTGAACCTCCTTTGACCCCTTTTCAACATAACCTCATCCTTTACAATCAACTCCAATGTCTTCTCAACCACTGATGTCAGGCTAATTGGCCCATAATTTTCTTTCTGCTGCCTCACTCCTTTCTTGGAGTGGGGTGACATTTGTGATTTTTCAGCCCTCTGGGGCCACGCCTAAATCTATCGATTCCAAAAACAATGACTCCACAATCACTAATTACCGTGACCTCTTTCAAGTAAAAACAATGCTGGAGAAACTCAGCAGGTCAAAATGTGCTTTATATAGCAAAGATAAAGATATATAACCAACATTTTGGACTCGAGCCCTTCATCAAGGTATGAACAAAATGTGGGCAGGTGCTTGAATGAAATGGTAAGGGGGAGGTGTGAATGGCAGGAGGAAGGTCCCTAAGGAAGTAGATAAGAAGCATAAAATAACTCAGCAGCATCTCCAGCCAAGCTGTTCCAGGAAGTTACAACTCTGACATCTATTTTCCCCCACCCCACCCATGTATAATGCTGTTTATCTGCTTTCTTTACACTCAGGACAAATCTAATCCTGTTAATTACTGCCTACACAGTCTCCTCTGAATCATAAACAGCGCTAATAAGTGACTCATAATATCCTACCCACAGAACCCAGCTAGGATAGGAACAAGCCCTCAGCAGCAGAACTCATCAAAGCCTTGGTCCTCATGTCCAAAGATAAATGACAGCCCTCAACATCAAGGCAGACTTTAATCATGTGTGTTAGCATAATTGGTTTAAAAAAAAGGAAAACATTCCGGTACCTGGAGATATACCTGCTACAAAACCAAATCTGGTGCAATCAGAGATAACAAAGCTTCACTCCTCTATGAACTTTATGCCTGAATTGACCATGAGAACAAGGAAGAAATACAGTTCCACCCATATCTTCAGATGATCCATTACTGCCAGTGTCAGAAGATGATGTGCCTTCATGAGAGTGAATCCAAGGAAAGCCAGATAGAAAACCCCTCATACCTCTCCCTACTCACCATCCATTTACTCTTTTGATCCCTCTTTCTTGTCTCTCCAAGCCCTCAGACCCTCTCATCTCCTCCCCAGTTCCCCACCAAGCTCCCCTTTCTTCCCATCGCTGACCCTCATCTCCCTGCAACTCCCCTCTAGCCTCTTCCCCAACTTGATCCCCCCCCCCACTTCTTCCATTCCCCTATCACCAACTTTTTTCTCTTGAGCCCCCCCCCACCCCAATCCACTCATGACTTCTTGCCTGTGGCCCTACACTCCACTCTATGCCCTCTTCTCCCTCCCGCCCCCCCACCACCATTTTATTCAGGGATCTTAATGAAGGGCTCAGGCCCAAAACATTGGTTATGTATTTTTATATTTAGTACATAAACAACACAGCATGAGAGTTTCTCCAGCATTTTTGTATAGGACACTATTCTGCATACAATGAGGACAGTTTATCATTCTACACCCAAGAAATGTTACTGGCAGAAATGTAGAGTTAAATTTTAGATACATCCACAAATTTAAGTAAAATATTAAGTTGATAAACTATTTTACCGAGGTTTGAAGTGTTGGGACACTGTTTTCTAGTTCTTTACATTTTAGAGTGATTGCAGACAATTCGTTTTTCAGTTTTTCAGTTTCCTCGCTCAAGGACTTGTAGAGTTGCTCCCTTCTTTTGGCATCTTTACTTTTTTCTGCAAGCTGGTTCCGTAGGGAGGTCACATCATCGACATCAGATGTTGATAGTTGATCTTTTATTGACAGAATCTGCTTATCTTTCTGTTCAAGTTCATGGATCTGCTTCTGTTTTGTAGTTTCAAGGGCAAGAATTTTCTGGATACAAAGAAAATACTGGGTTAACACAGCCTTGGAAATTTCATGTTTAGAAATATCCAATACATTTCACCAAGTTTTATCAAAATGGATTGTTTATTGAAACTTTTCTCCAAGGAGAGAAGCCAGTATAGCTTTGAAGCAAGAAAACAGCAAAATTATTGGGACTGAAAGTGAAAGCTAATATAATTGGAAGATCTTTAGGATATTTTTTATTCAACCTTTCAGCTTTAAATGTTTGGAACAAAAAAGTCTGCTTGAGGTGGGTGGGAAAGCACTATTTCCTCCCCCAATTGAAAATAATGGGCAATTTTTCAGAATTTATCTTTTAGACTTTCAGCATGGTAACCGGCTTTACTGGTCCACAACCCCATGCCCCCCAAATACACCTACTATTCCTGTACGTTTTTGAAGGGTGGGAGGAAATTGGAGTACCCGGAGGAAACCCATGCAAACAAGGGGAGAGCATAAAAACCCTTCACAGACAGCACCAGATTTGAACCCAGGTCGCTGGCACTGGAATAACATTAAGCTACCTACTACACTAACCATGCCACACTTTTAGATTACTGCAAATGGCTTTCCAAGCACTCATACAAATTTGTGGCCAATCCAATGATAATGGGGGGTGCACGGTTCAGTTTTTTTTTTGAAACTGAGGATGGGGGTGTGGAAATGGAACAAAGATATGCACAAAAATCAAAAACAGCTCAAGTTGTTTTAGTCCAAGGAAGTTTTTCTCTTGAGACTGAGCCAACAAATAAATTTTAAGAATGCTCTCCGGTGTTCTGTGAAGCACTGAACAGCTGAAGCAAACAAAAAAAGTACAAAAACAATGTAATATTTTAGATTTTTTAAATACCCAGGCATATTTCAATAAAACACCCACATAAATTATGAAAACTATTGCCTGCTTAAAAGCAATGGTGAAGGCAAGCATGAACTCTACACTGGACAAATGACAAAGGTTCATGCATTCGTCTATAATAAATTAAATTTCAAAAATCACAAATGTTTCACCATTGCAAACCAATTATTACTGTAACTGCATTACTGTTGTTTGGATTACAGAAATTTGCTGATACCAGATTCACAAATCACACCCAAAAAAATCTGCAATAGACAATGAAACATGCTCACCAAACTTGTGTTCACAAAAAAGTCATTACATTTTCTTTAACTGGCTTTTGGAGGCACACACAGATGATGCAGGTTTATGAAATTAAAATAGTGATTCGAACTCTACTACAAACACATAGATTCCACCCCCCCACCCCCACAATGTGGGGTTGTCTGTATTCTCCTTTGAACTTAAAGATATCAAGTTGGCCCAACTTATTGATTCACAAAATGAACACATTTTACACAACGCTACCATTCACATTGGGGTGTCTCAGGAGGGGTAGTCCTCTTGCGCAGGAGAGCCTGCCATGCCCTTTTCGGGCAGCTCATCCACCTGGCACTCAGCTCTCACCTGTGGCTCCAAGTAGTTGTCGCACGCACAGCAGCCACACCTTGGTAAACTGTCTTGGCAGATGGCTAAACCAGGTAAGGATACCCAACAGGCCTTAAATCCTCATTGAGGTAGGGGATGTGTCTAGCCCAGCGTATGAAGTCTGGCCCTGGCGTATTGAGCTGAAGACCGATTAATGGTCCAATTGTCAAGAAGGTAGGCCTAGCAGAGTGCTAAAAGAATGGCAAGATACTTAGACATCCTGGTCATCCACTGCACCAAGAGAGGTCACCAGTCCTAACGGTTGTTTGAGTCACTGGATCAAGGTCTCTTCTGCCGAGAGAATGGGATTGGCCCTGTGCAACGGCTGCTCATGCACAGGTTTCTGTTGTGCAATTCATCTCAGTTTGTCTCTTCTTCTATTCGAAGGACTACCAATACCATTCACAAGAAATCCCTTGACCACAACAGAAAAAAACTCAGCAGTCATCTCCAGGTGAACAAAAAATCTTAGATGCTGGGATCTAGTGAATTATACAAAAGTGCTGGAGAAACTCAACAGGTTACGAGATACAGTACTGCTCTTTTGTGTACTCTGCTGTCACCTCTGAGGATGAAAGACAGGAACTCAGTTTAACATCTCAAAGAAACAACATCTTCAGAAGTATGGTCCTCAAATTAGTGCTATGCCAGGGAACTGGACTCTAATCCAGTGCTATCTGTAAGAAGTTTGTGTGGTATGTGTGGATTTCTCCAGGTGCTCCGATTTTCTTGCACTTTCCAAAACATATGGGGCTGATAGGTTAATTGGGTGTAATTACATGGCATGGGTTTCTTCAAACATTAAATCATTAAAATTTAAATGTAAAAATTATAACCATCTTGATCCATCTATTCCATGGATTCTCAAGGTGGGGCATGAGAATATTCTGGTGGAGTGTGGGGCTTAAGAATATTTTAGTGGGGAGTAGGAATATTTGGGGAAATAATTAAAAAGTTGGTTTGAAAAAATACACTCGTCATATTGGTGTGAAAGATGTGGCTTGGCAACACTGTCAGTACCAGCACAATTGTCGTAACAAGTAAAATCACTGTTCTTTTTTATTTTCATAACGTGTTTTTTGCTCTTCCGATGTTTCTCTTATTTTAACGGTTATCATTCTTGGTTAACATTACAATTATATTTTTTCTGACCATTGTTAATTTCGTCCATTCCAAATTATCTCATTGGAGACAAGGATTCCAAATTATCTCAACAATCATGTCTCCACCCATACCCCTTGACTTTTTCATTTCAGTAGTGAGTGAGACCTGTATTGGTATGCATCTTGAAAAAGGTTGAGGATGACTGTTTGAGACAATGCACTGTAACTACTTAACTAGGCTACCCTGAAAGACTTTCCAAATCCAAAAGGTATCAGAAACACAACTACTTAAGTTCCTCTGCAAGTTATATAACCGTCTGACTTGACAACATGTATCCTTCTTCACTAGTTCTGTTTCTTGAAATCCTTAAACAACAGCTTTTGGTACACATCAGCCTTTTTAAGGAAAATTATGGATGAACAATTAACATTGGACCTGCCAATGATGTCCATATCCGCAAGATAAAATAACTGGCTGAATATTGATTGAGCAATTGAGCATGTACAGTACAGAAGAAAGGACGAAAGTATAATCTGTAGTCCCCACTAAAATGTTGAATTTTCAGATCTCTGTGAAGTCTTTTAAATGGACAGCTTGAATAGTTTTTTTTTAAAAAGTGTGAACACTCGTGTGCTCTCTTTCCCCAACTTCTGCACTTTCGTGTTCTCACAACTTGCATCTTGTCTAATGAGGCGGTTTCCAAAACCCACACTACTCCATCATCATTTACTCATTTACTCCATGCAAGTCCATTTTTGTTTCAGCCAATTTGCTGCTGAAAGACTCAAACATGTCTGCCTTCTGACTTTTACGACTTAAAATGAGGTTTTTTTTTGGCCATATTACCTCTGTGGTGATATGTAATTATACCACTAGGTCATCAGGGGTCATCCCGGTGACCTTGTATATCAAGCAGTTCAGAGCTACAGTGTAGCCTTCCAGCTTTATCTTGCAGAGAGACAAGACCTCTTAGTGTACATATTCGTTTATTAAAGCTGTCTTATACTCGCACTGCTGGTGTGGTTATTGTCAGTACAATTTAATAAACTAATATGTACACTTGGAAAGAGACAAGACCTCTTAATGTACACATTAGTTTATTAAAGCAGTCTTATACTCGCACTGCTGGTGTGGTTGTTGTCAGTACAATTTAATAAACTAATATGTACACTAAGAGGTCTTGCAGAGAGACAAGACCTCTTAGTGTACATATTCGTTGATTAAAGCTGTCTTATACTCGCACTGCTGGTGTGGTTATTGTCAGTACAATTTAATAAACTAATATGTACACTTGGAAAGAGACAAGACCTCTTAATGTACACATTAGTTTATTAAAGCGATCTTATACTCGCACTGCTGGTATAGTTATTGTCAGTACAGCCTCTTAATTCTCCTATCACGGATCTTCATCAATTAAAGCAATCGACCTGAGCCATTAATCGTTTCCCCAGAGTTGCTGCGTTGTTTCAGGCTAACAACTTCCACAATCTTGTTTCCGACATTACAGAGGGAACTAAAAAAAAAGTTCTCCAAAGTGGGGATTTAGCGGAGAGCAGGCGAGAAAACTTTAGTCCACCCACCCCTCTCCTTGGGACGATCTCTCACGGCGTCTCCCTTTCTACCCTGCCTGTCGCACTGAGCGCTTCCAGCTTTAATTCCAGCTGCCCCGATGGCGGCAAGCCAGGTTGAAGGACGCCAGCCTGCAGGCTGCCGGGCGATAGGACGGACCCGGCTGTGGAGCCGGAGCGGCTGCCAACCCACCTCGAGCAGCCTGTTCCTCTCCCTCTCCCACGACCGGCCTTTGCTCAGCTCCTCCAGCGACCTCTTCAGCCACCCGTTCTCCTTCCGGAGCTTCTCCGCGTCGCTCTCCGCTTTGGACAGGCCGGCTTTCCCCAGGCCGAATCGGCTACTCGTTATGTTCTTGGAGGTCATTGCCCGGACAAGGTGGGGGCGAGGGGGGGAGACTCCGAGCCCGCTAACCGCTCGCCGCCCCGAGGGTCACTGTCCCAATTCAAATTCCCCGCGGCTTCCGACCCCGGTGCATCCTGGGACATGGGTGGGCGGGCGCATGCGCATGAGCGCTTCGAGGCGGGACGGATGAAGAGGTAAATCAGTGAGTAAGGCTCCTCGTTCGAAACGCAGATTGACCACTGGGGGCCATTCCGAAGGAGGGCACGGTCGGAGGTCGCCGGATATCCGGCGTGTTTGCCTTTGCGGTTTTTGCAATCGCGTGGATGCGGCCTGGCCTGCTGAGGTTCTCCAGCAAGTCTGAGGGCTGCTTCAGGATTCCAGCCATGAAGTGGCATCACTGGGAGGGGAGGGGGGGAGTGGGGAGGGGAGGGGGGAGGGAGGGGGGGAGGGGAGAGGGGGGAGGGGAGGGGGAGAGGGGAGGAGGGGAGGGGGAGAGGGGAGGGGAGGAGGGAGGGGGAGAGGGGAGGAGGGAGGGGGAGAGGGGAGGAGGGAGGGGGAGAGGGGGGGAGGGGGAGGGGGAGAGGGGGGAGGGGGAGAGGGAGAGGGGGGAGGGGGAGGGGGGGGAGAGGGGGAGGGGGGGGGAGGGGGGGGGAGAGAGGGGGGAGGAGAGGGGTTGCCTTGCTTGACATATTTGAGTTCAGTGTTGGTCCATTATCTCCTTTTGTATTCAACACTGAGGATGGATTCCCCATCAAAAAAAACCCAGGCACTGCTGAGATGTTTACTTGTCTCAAAAAAACTTCATAGGATGAGAAGAGTCATTCTGTGAACAGACTGACAAGTTATCTTTTTTTTTGAAAAATGTATTTATTTAAAATTTTACAAAATACAAGTGTATAAAATACAAAATAAAACCTAAAAATACTACAAACTACCCCACCCCTTACAACCCCTTGGAGCTTTTTTTTTTAAATACATAAAATCGTAACAGGCTGCTGTGTGATTTGTCAACTATTTACATCTATAAACACAAATAAAAATTTTACTTAACATCTAAACCCATACATTCCAGATATAAAGTCCACATTTTAACAAAAAAACTATAGTTATTTTGCAAACTGCATGTTCTCTTAACAGGTTTTCTCTAACATTCATACAATATACAGAGTATATTGGCTTGTCGGCAAAGCCTCTTTCGGCAAAGGCGAAGAGATGGTAAACTGAATTCAAACCACCTGCTGCCTTGCAGGTTTTGCCTCTTTAGGCAAACGCTAGGAGAAGGCAATTCTGATTTCAGATCCCCGAGCTTGGCTCGCCCAGCCGTCAGTACCTGGAAAGGGCCCCAGCTATGGGCAAATAGCACATGTTAGTCTGGCAGCAGGGGCTGGCAGCTGTAATAGAGTGTAGGAAACAGTTTCCACAGCGATTTGCAGCAGCAAACTCAGCGGGCAAAGGATCCGTGAGGACAACAGCCAGTGAGCATGGTCTTGAAACAGATCACTGCGGGGAAATCCTGTGTCACTGGCTGTCATGCCTTGCACTCCGCCAGGCTCAGTGGCGTGGGACCCAGAGGGAGGCATTGTCCTGGGCAAGCACTCGCCTCCAAGTTCTTGCCCTGGCACACGGTGGCTAAAGCTGAAAAGCTACAAGGCACCATGTTCATCTTCACTTGCGAAGGGATGGGCCATGGATGGATACAATGAAAATTAATATTAATTAGCACCAAGCTAGGGCAGCATTAGAGCACTGTTAATGAGGTTCATTCAGGGCAAGAACCTTTTTCAACCTGTTGGCATGTGTTTTCATACTCTTAAGCCTTCTCCCTATGGGAGGTCGCTTAGATGTTTGACTGCCTTTCCCATTAGCAGCAGATTGTAGATAGAGTCCACAGAGGGGAGGGATGTTTGTGCTATTTACCGAACTACGTTCATTGTATTCTGCAGCATTTTCAAATCTTGAGCAGAGTAGCTCCTAAACCACACAGGTGATGATGCATCAAGCAAGTATACTTTTGATAGTGTACCTTTGGAAGTTGTTGAGGGACAATGGGGACATGTTGAACTTCCTCAATCCTCTTTTAATGTATTTTTGTAACCATTGCATGAAATTAATCCATCCTGATAACCCCTGTGCTATTGCATCACGGGACAAAGCTTCATTTATAAGAGTTTTCTTTCACAAATCCATGGCTGAAACAAAGCGAGCAGACTGTAAAAGTCATTTAACAGAATATTTCATTTTCAGGACTCAAGCACAAAGGTGCCTTCCTTGTCAGAATCTTCACGCACAGCCAGAGTCTTAGTCCGTTATTGGCTGCCCACCAGATGGGTGCAATGAGGATGAGATCCATCTCCTTTTGAACCCTATATTTTCCAGGCAATTTTGAAAGTAATATAGAGGCATTGCCCGCATTAGCTGATTAAAACTTTCAGGCAAATAAGCACATGCAATAGAAGCATTTTTGTAAACTATTAGCATATACTGATTACTTAACACACACAGTACCATAAAATTTACCTTCTAGGCTGGGATATTACCCACACATTTGCAAACTGGCTAGGTTCACAATGAGGGGTCTTCCCAACTCCTCATCCAAGATGGGAGGGGGGGGGGGGGTAGATGATCTTTTCCTTGTAAATGGTTAGTGTCTGAAGTTGTCTCCTGCTGATACAGTGTCAAGTCTTTTTATACATTCACAGTCTTCAGACATTTGTTTTCTCTACAGCAAAATATGAGGCTATAAAATAGTTCTTTTCTGGATATGTACTGGTTTTTCCAACTTCTTCATCTATTATCTCTACTACTGACCCTGAGCTTATCTTTTGGCTTTGCACTTTATCAGTTGCCCATTTGTTCATATCAAGCTCAACAGACAAAACATGTCAAGGTACATCTACACAAAAGTGCTGGAGAAACTAAGCAGGTCCCACAGCATCCATAGCAGGCAAAGACATATGGCCAACATTTCAGGCCTGAGGCATTCATCAAGGTGTGAGCAAAAAGAAAGCCTAAATAAAAAGGTGGGAGAGGAGCACAGTCGAACATCTAAAAGGCCATAGGAGAGCAGGAGAGAAAAGCCAAGAATTGATTAGGGGAGGGGGACAGCTCTGAATGCAGAGCTGAAGGTAAGGAACAGAGGGATAGGGAGAGAGATGGGGTAGCAATCTGGAGGAAAGGAGGTAGGGGTAGGGAAAGAGAGATGGGGGGAACTAGAGAAATTGATGTTAATACCAGCTGGTTGGAGGGTCCCCAGATGGAATAGGCCCAATTTACACTGTGTACCCAAGCACACATATCGGGTGTTCCCCAACCAGAAGCCCTGAATAAATCAGAGAATTTGCAAACAGTTCAGGGTGAAAACAAGGGTGTTTAAGGCCGGGGATCAGGATCTTTACAAGAAATCCAGGTACGACCTGCAGAAGGGCATCTCTGAAGCAAAATGGCAATTCCAGAAGAAGCTAGAGACAGATACACGCCATCTATGGCATGGAGTACAGGCCATTACAGCTTAAAAGCGAGGGCAAGCACACATCCCATCTCACGAATTGGCCCCTTGGTACGTAGCAGGGAAATGCTTCACTTGCACCCACACCTCTTGCATCAATGAAGTGTTCAAGCCCGAAACGATGGCTATGTATCTACCTTTGCTACATAAAAGACACTGACCTGCTGAGCTTCTCCAGCATCTTGTGTTTTTACAGATTACCTCTGCAGATTCACAAGGGAAGTGTTCCTTCACTTGGAAGGACTGTTTGAGGGCTGGATTGATGGAGGAGGTGTGGGTGCAAGTGAAGCATTTCCTGCGGTCACAGGGGTAATTGGTGGGACCGGATGAGTGGATGAAGGAGTCACAGATCGAGTGGTGCCTAGGTTAAGGTGGAGAGGAAGATATGTCTGATGATTGGATCACCTTGTAGGTGGGAGTGGCATAGGATGATGTATTGGATGTGGAGGCTGGTGAGAAGGGGAATCCTGTCCTTGTTGCATCTCTGTGTATTCCACGCTATTCTAACTCCAGAATGTTAATCCAGTGGCTCTCTGACTTACATTGATCATTACCCTATTTTCCTTACCATTAAAACACATCTTTAGTTATTGATGGACGGCAACTGACATAGTTTATTGCCAGAACATTGAGTTATCAAAACATTCCAGCTGTGACGCTTAAACAAATTAAGCCAGTCATTCCCGAGGCGTGCCCATGAAATTTCTGTTTTCAGAAGTTTCTTTTTACTGTTGCACGACGTGGCAATGCTTTTATGCGACTCGCGTTCTGCTGCCTGTCCTTCGGTGTTCGTCCTTTGGTAGGTCGTGGAGGTATTGGTTTCCAGGTGTGGTAACCAATCCGCCTCAACCTAGACATGTCCTATTAGAGCTCTCATTCGGAGCTCCTGACTCATTTCCCTTACACCACTGGAGAACGGATAGATGTACCGACGATGTCAGGCTAAACGTCGTCGTTGAAACCATCTGTGTTTGCTGCTTGGGAAGGTCAAAATGCTTCGCTTGATCGTAGAGTCAGCCAGTAATCTACCAAGTTCAACTTTTGGAACTCCCGACCCGATAGCATCGGTCACTTTTAAAGGTAAGTGTTTTTAACAAAGAAGCAAACTGTGCGCCAACAGTAACACAAAATTAGCTGGGCATGACAGCCAAATGCTTTTCGAATTAATCTGTTGATACTTTAATCAATTAGTTTCTGAAGAGATATAGTTTTACTCGGTGTTTGCTCAAAGTTACAGCTGAACTCCGCCCAAACTTCTGAAGGGCGTGGAGGGTTAATTTTTATTTGCGATATACCAAGAGAAAAAAAAAATTCCTAGCCTGTTGCCGTTGTTAACGCTTTTCTTTCCTCGCGTATGACATCCCCACCCTGGTTCGTGAATTGAGATTTGGTTGCCTTTTTAAGGCGTGGTTACTTGTTTTGTTTTATCCACTCCTGCATCCACTCATCCGGTCCCACCAATTGGCCCTTTGTTTTATCAAGTTAATCTTGAGAAACTCATTTTATGGACGTTTTCCAGTTCTAAATAGTCTGGAAAGGTCTGTTTTAACTTTTATGTTAAATCGTCTATTAAATTTTCATATCTATAAATGTTTATCCTTCAATGAGTTAATAGTTTCACTCTTATATTCGCCGAAGGGATACAGACAGACAATCCAACTTCCTCGTTGATTGGAAACGTTTCGTGTTCTTTGTGTGCCATTGTAACCAGAAGTGTCCCAGGACGCAAATATTTCTCGAGCTGAGTTGATCCTAAACTGAAACAAGCCCCGGCCATGATTTGGTATTAAAGGAAAGTGAGCAGACGCTGTGATTGTACTGTAATACACCAACGCGGTGAAGAAACTCGGCAGGTCACGCACCCACGTAGCTATCGAGATTTTCTCTCAGCTCGCTACTTCAGTGGAAACAAGCAGGAATTCAGTAGCAAGGGTGTCATGCTATGGATTGTATATGCTAATTGGTTCGGGCTGGCCCAACCCCTGATGACACTTACCTGGACTCCTCCCCTGGAACCCAGGCCATAAAGGACCGACCACCTCTCCCCTTGTTTGGATCGGAGCCAGCTCAAGTTTTCTGTACAATAAATCGTATCTTTTCCCTCAGTCTTTGTCCTTGTGGTTATTGGGGCAACTGGTAGTGCCCAACAAAGGGCAAATGTGTAATGTAATTTTTGAACGTTTTAAAAATGAATATGCAATGTGTTTAAATCAAATAACTTTATTTTGTGAATTAGCAAAACAGCCCTAGTTATCATCATTCAGGTGCCTTGACATTCGGCATGGGCGATTATGTCTCTCCATCCTTCACTATCTCTGACCCTCCTAATTGTAGTTGTGGCCTTTTCTCCTTTGGTGAATGCTCCATCTTTAACCTGAGACCTTAGTCGATGTTGAGTTCGTGCTTATACAAAGGAAGAATCACTGTAGTGGTTTCCCTTTGCCTTCTTCAGTTGCAGTGTCCACCCTGGATGGGTAGCCCTGGCCATTGACCAGCAGATTCACCTGCCCAGTGTTTTTAGTTTTACAACCATAAATTCCAAAAATATCCACCGTCTGCAATCCATGGCTTTAGGTGACTCTGACTGGGTGGCTAAACCAGTACTACACCTTGCCCAAGGGTGACTTGTAGGCTATCGCACGGAAAGAGCACCTTAAACTCCTTGTGCTGAGCAATTGCGCAGCACAGAAAACAAAGCCCAAGTAATAAGTAGGAGAAAATCATTGAGACCAATACATGAAAAGGACATAAACGGTAGATGCAGGAACTCTGAAACAAAATCTGAAAATGCTGAAAACACTTAGCAGGTTTCACAATGAACAACTCCACTCACTTTCTCCAGATCGAGCTTATGTGGACTCAAGCTACACTAGTCCAATTTTGTATTGTGAAATGTCTACCACAGATTTCTTTGGTCTCCCCCCTCTTTTTTTTTGTACATTGAAAATTGCATTGACATGACTTCCTGTGCCCATACTTTATTACTTGTGCTGCTCATATTCACCCTGTTCTCAACCTTCAAAATATCTATCTGATTCTTCCCTTCTCTTTCATGGTCCTATTTATCACCACCTTCTGAGATGGAAAAATATTTGTTGCAAGTGGGTCCCCATCTTCTCATTGGGAATGTTGCAGCCGCCATACATGATGAATTCTCCAATTTTTTTTCCCCAATGTTCTCTCATTCTATGTTAGAACTGTCTGTTTTAGCTCTGTCTTTGGATCATGATATCAGCTCCCCTTTATAGTTTGAGCTTTGTCTTGAAATTATGATACCCAGTTCAATTAGAGGTGCGGAGCCTGTTGATATAAAATTTTGAATGATGTATCACTAATATGGCAATGTCTCCGTTGAGTAAGGGAAAATTTTCAATTGATTTCTTTTTTTTTTTTTTTTTTTAAATTTTTTTATTTTTCACACCATAAATCACATTAGCCATGATATACACTATTTCTTTTCACACATATACAGTGACTTTTTCTCCCCCCCCCCCTTTCCTCCCAAACCACCCCCCCACCCCCCCCTCTCATCCATTTTAGGTATACAATCTAGGTTGCATTAAGCCAGTCAGACAATGTTGTCATTCAACAAAATTACACCAGAAATTCTACTGAGTCCATTCTTTTCTTTCCTTCTCCTTCCATCAACTTAGGTAATGTTTGTCCCCGGTAGGTTTTCGCTATTGTATTTAATGTAAGGCTCCTATACTTGTTCGAATATTTCAATATTATTTCTTAACCAATATGTTATTTTTTCTAATGGAATACATTTATTCATTTAAATTTGGTAGTTTCTTCCTTTTAATTTGGTTATGTATTCCATTAATATTTAAAGACATATAGTTCAGCGTAGCCCTTTTATATTTTGTTTATCTTCTCTTTCCGTTTTTCCATCATTACCTTTCCTCCTTTTCCATTTCTGTTTTCTTATTTTCAACTCTTTATAAGACAACATTCCTACAACATCTAACATTTTCCTTATTCTCCTATTTCTATCTTATTTATCCCCAATCTCCCCTTCACCTCCTGAGTTGTCCTTTATCCCTTGTCGGACAACCACATCTCCCCTCTCCATTTGGATTTGCGAATCCACTCGCAAGCGTCAACTGATTTTGCAGTGACCGCTATTTCCCCCCACCCCGCCTCCCCCAGAAAAGATTTCACTTTTCATATGTCACAAAGGTCCCTCTTTTAATTCCCTCCTTATTCTCTCTATTCCATTACCTTCCCTTATTAATTCTTGTCTATACTATCTATATTTTCCTCTAAGTACAGATACATTCATGTATGCTCATTGTCTCTATTCACTCTTATACCTCTTTACCTGCATACATATCAATCGTGATCATTTTTACTCTCATTACCCGTCTTCATCCCTCAGTCTATTTTTGTCTTTACCCACATACATATCAGTCGTGATCATTTTAACTCTCATTACCCGTCTTCCTCCCTCAGTCTATTTTTGTAATTGTTCTGCAAATTTTCGTGCTTCTTCTGGATTCAATTGATTTCTTGATGCTGCTCAGCTATGCCTTGATTGATGTTTCTGAGAATGAGTTAAGAATAGGATCTAGCTTAGCTATTGTATCAGCCTTGATGAATGCTATCTTGGACCAGGTGACTAGCTGCTACCAGGGATGCAAGTCCATAGAATTTCTGCCCTATCAAGACATAGGCAAAACATAGTTTTCCATATGTTTTGTTTCACATAAATATACCTATGACATTCATTTTATCTGGTGCACGTGTTTACTTTGGAAGTTAGCTTCCCTTAAATTGTTCAAATTGTGGGATAATTGCAAAGTAATTATTTGCTTCAATGTTTCAGTCTTCTGAACTTCTGATCTCCTTTTTAATGTCTTGAACAATATGGCTGAGATTTCATTTTCTAATATTTACAATATGCATTGATATCCTTTCCAAACATTTTAAATTTTAAGCAAAAGATGGAAATGCAACTTGAATTGGTGCTTTTGTTTGGAACGATCTGAGCTATTGGTAAATCCCTGAGGAGGAAATGTGCTCACTCTCTCTGCTGTATGCCTCTTCCATATTTTGTCCTAATGTTCCTCTTCTCTGCCCAGCACTTGTAACAATATTTGTCTATCAGCCACAAAGCCACACGCAACTGATTTAGAAGCCTCTCATAACAAATTGGCAAATTGCAGATATGTTCTTGACTTGCGTAGAATTGAATTTTATTTGATCAAACCATAAACCGGCATGCCAGTACCTGCAGTGAATGTATTTGGCGGGGGAGTGGGGTTTGTGGTAAGAGTTGGTAATGGTTTCTTACACATTTCCAAGCACTAAAATGGAAGGAATTGTGATTCATTCAATATTATGTCCATGGTGAAATATTTCGAAAAAAAGCTATGGAGAATCAGGGGAGAAAATTTCCTGTTGAGGTTCTAGGATGTTTGCCTTTACCTAGCTCGCTCATTTGCTTTATTATGTGCAGACACGTTTGCCAACTTCTACCAACCTCCTTCCAACGGGATTTTAGCTATTCTCTTAAGTTCTCATTTTTGTTAAAGTTGTATTCAGAGACACTCCTCCAGTCTTGAGGATCAGCATTTATTGCAATTTTCGTGATATTGTTACAATAAATTATCAATATGGTACTTGGGAGTCCTTGCGCTTCACCCCAGAGCAAAAAAAAAACCCTAGTGCAGAGGAAGTGGACAAAAGTATTCAAATCAAATATGTGTAAACAAGATGCAAACCAATTTTTTTTAAATTTAACAAATCGGGACCATTTCTGAGACATGAGAATACAGATGTTGGAATTTGGAGCCAAAAAAAAAAGCAAGTGTTGGTTTTGATATAATGCTTTTTAGAGAACAGAGTACAGGATATCTTAGAAATTCTTCTTGTCCTCTTGGGCAAATCTAGTTATGTCCTTGTATATTAGAAATGGAAGTAAATAGTGAACTGGTAGGCAAATTGACCTGTTCTTTTCTGGTGGAATTATTTTTTAGTGAATCTGATAGAAATACATTATTTTGACGCACCTGCTTCATGATTTTTATTTTCCAATCACTGCTCACCTATTAGTTGTCCTAAATTTGCCAATCAGGAGAAAGTGTTAATTGGATATGCTCTCACTTCTGCATCAAAACATGTTGATGGGAAGATGACAAATATTCGGAATTCATCACTTTAATCTATTCTAAATGCTAGAGACTTTTTTGAATATTTTTAAGAAAATATAGAATAAAGGAATTAATATTAATAACAATGATAAAATTATTAGAAAAACATTCATAAGGTCTGAAAATATAAAAAGGAGAGTCCCCCTTCTCCCAGCGCCCCCTCCCCAGATTCGAAAGAAAAGGGGACAGACAGCAGAGAATAGAGGGAGATAAAGAAAAAGCAACAGGAGCAAGGTCCGACATATCAGTCACATTATTTTAAAAGTATTACATTTCTAATAAGGAGTATACTCATTGACAAATATCAAAATAAATTATACAATCTGGGCATTTAAGTAATCTAAATTTGATGAACATACTAGATCTATTCCTAAGACAGTAAGTAATCTTCTCAAGGGGAATACAACATTGCAGTTCCATGTTCCAACGATCAATGTGAAGTAGTGAATTGGATTTCCATGTTACTGCTATGCATTTCCTGGTTATTGACAATGCAATTTTAATAAATTGAGATTAACTTCTGGAGAAGTTAACTTTTATAGCTGCCAAATTCCCCAGAAGAAATAATTCTTGGTCTCGCGGGAAGTTCACCCCACAATTTTTGTCAACACTTTCCCCAATTCTACCCAAAGGGTCTTAAATTGTGGACATAGCCAGGTGGAATGTAAAAAGGTGCCATCATCTAACACTAGAGATAATTCAGAATTAAGTTACTTGTTTATGATTAAAAATAATTGAGTATTTACTTTTTTTTCTCCACTCATTTAAAAAAGGTACATTTGTGGAAAGAGATGCCAAAATCATTGCACTTTGCTAGAAAAAATTTAAAAGTGAAATTTAGACTGATTCATCATGTCTTTTCACTGTGGCTTGATTTGCAAAAAAAATTACTCTGTAAATTTTGACATTTGACTCTTTCAGGTGAAAAGAAGAAAACCAGGTCAATTGACAATGAATTGAACCCAGTGTGGAATGAGGTAAGATTGTTTAGCTTAAGATTCATTCTTAAATTATTTAAAAATAAAAATTGAAACCATTCCAATCTCATTCCTGAGACATATGAGAGTACAGATGTTGGAATCTGGAGCCAAAAAAAGCAAACTGCTGGAGGAACTCTAGCAGTATCTGCAGAGTGGGGGTGGGTAGAAAGGACTGCATAATAAAAAGTCTTGACCTGAGACCAGGGTCGGCACCAGAATAAATGTTGGGGGTGGGGGATGCATTGCAGTGGTTCTCAAACGCTTTCTTTCCACTCACATCTTTCTTCTTTCTTTGGCTTGGCTTCGCGGACGAAGATTTATGGAGGGGGTAAAAGTCCACGTCAGCTGCAGGCTCGTTTGTGGCTGACAAGTCCGATGCGGGACAGGCAGACACGGTTGCAGCGGCTGCAGGGGAAAATTGGTTGGTTGGGGTTGGGTGTTGGGTTTTTCCTCCTTTGCCTTTCGTCAGTGAGACTTTAAGTATTCCCTATGCCATTGGTGCTCTGTGATTAGTAAGGGATTGCCTAAGGTGGTATGTAGGTGGAAAGAAAAAGTTTGAAAACCACTGTTTTAATCGTACCTCATTGACTCGTTATGTGCACGATTTCATCACGCCAAAGGAAATGGGCCAATGACAATTTTTCTCAAGCAAAATATTTTAACAATTGGGTTTAGAGCAGTGGTTCTCAACCTTCCCTTCCCACCCAACATTACTTCCTTAAGCGATCCCTTACTAATCACAGAGTACTTGTGATGTCAGAGAGGGTCAAAGTTGCTCAGCGGGGGGAAGGTTGGGGGGGGGGGGCAGATGCTGGTCCTGCTGAAGAACGTTAATGTCCTCTGTCCCTCCAACATAGCGGTCGAACGTGCCGCTTTTATTGTGTCAAGCGTCACGAGCTAGGCGCTAGTGATGCCTGTCGCACATTAGTGACGTGGCCAGGAGCGGTTGGGTGGTGGGGGGGAGGGGTCTGACGGCGACAAATAGCCATGACCATATGGGAGGGGCACAGCACCTTACTTAATAATAATAATAACAATTACAGCACGGAAACAAGCCATTAGGCCCTTCTAGTCCACACCGAACCAAACACCCCTCTCTAGACCCACCTCCCTGCACAATGCCCATAACCCTCCGTCTTCTTCTCATCCATAGACCTGTCCAACCTTTTCTTAAATAATACAATTGACTCCGCCGCCACTATTTCTCCCGGAAGCTCATTCCACACGGCTACCACTCTCTGAGTAAAGAAGTTCCCCCTCATGTTACCTCTAAACCTCTGCCCCTTAATTCTTAACTCATGTCCTCTCGTTTTAATCTTTCCTCCTCTTAACGGGAATAGTCTATCCACATCCACTCTGTCTATCCCTTTCATAATCTTAAATACTTCTATCAAATCCCCTCTCAACCTTCTACGCTCCAAACAATAAAGACCTAATCTGTCCAATCTCTCCCTATACTCTAGATGCTTAAACCCAGGTAACATTCTGGTAAACCTTCTCTGCACTCTCTCCACTCTGTTTATATCCTTCCTATAATTAGGCGACCAGAACTGCAGCTGGTCCCTACTTGGTGTTGATCCTGCCTGAGACATTGACAATTCCTTTACCTTTCTCCCTCCTCCCCAATCACCCCTCCAGATTTTACTGAACCCCTGACTTCCAACATTTTTTTTTTTAAGAATGGTTTCTGATACTGCCATTTTGGAGGATATTGTCTAAATTTTAGAATCCATTATATTGCTTGGTTGTAATTATGATATTGCATAATTCTCCAATCTATGTGAATTTGACTTTGTGACAATACAATCAGATTTACAATTGGCTTTTCATTGAGAGTTGATTAGATTGCCTCTCACTTTAAAAGAGAGGATCAGGAGATCAGGACTGATGGAAGGTAGTCGCAGGAGGCTTAACAGTGGAACATGACAATTTATGGAAGTTACGACACATTTCTTGAAGTCTGGCAACTGTATCTGAGACACATAGATGCTTCGATATAATTCACACCCCCTCTTCCCCCCCCACCCCTCCCACACCTGACTAAGAAAAAAGAAACAATCTGCCCTAACAGGTAAAGGATTAAGAATATGAAATGGGAATGCAGCGCAGACGACATGTGCTTTCCCACATACCTGTTTTTATTTAATATCCGAGATCTTCTAGGTTCAAGGAGGATCGATGTCTTTATTGTTATTTAGGTGGTTTTTGTATTTTTGTATTTTTATATTTTGATATTTGTATAATTTAGGGGATGGGATGGGAGGGGAGGGTGTAAGGAGAGAGGAATAAGAACTCTGTATTACATGGGAAGAGAATGTAATATTTTGTTTATCGGATTTGCATGAGTCTTTGGAAAATCAAAAATAAAATACTAAAAAAATGAATGGTTACAGGACTGCCTCGAACTCGGCTGAGGATCTGAATGATTACACCAGGGCTGTTACAGATGTTATAAAGAAACAGCTGTGGATGTGTGAGTCCCCACCATATAGTTCAGGGTTTCCCCCAAACCAGTCTCCCTGGATGAACAATGAAATTTGGAACTAACAGAGAACCAGATCACAGGCATTTGTCCAAGATCCAGACATCTGCACAAGGAGCAGTTACGACCTAGGAAAAATCATCTCCCAGATGAAATGGAGATTCAGGATGAGAATGAAAACAATAAAAGATGCCTGACAACTGTGGCGGGGCCAAAATGACATAATCTGCTACAAAATCTAATCCAGTGTAGTTGGAGACAGCAAAGCTTCACTCCTAGATAAATTCCAGGCCCAATTTGTCACCAGAACAGGGAAGAACTTCTTGTCACCGGATGTCCCTGAATAGCCTCTACTGTCAGATAACATGCAGGCTGCCTTCATGAGAGTGAATCCAAGAAAAGTATCTGGTCTGGATGGAGTACCCAGCTGAGAAATGAAAACCTGTGCTGACCAACTTGCCAATATATTCATGGATATCTTCAGCATCTCACTTCAGCAGGGCATGGTACCTGCCCATTTTAGAGAGGCCTCAATTGTATCAGTGCCCAAGAAGTGTGTGGTAACCTCCCCAAATGACTATTGATCAGTGGTACACACATCCACAGTGATGAAGTGTTTTGAGAAGCTGGGGCTAAAGCATATCAACTGTTGACTGAACTGCGACATGGATTTGTTCCAATTTTCCTACTGCAGCAATAGGTCTATGGCAGATGCCATCTAACTGGCATGAACCCTGAGAACACCTGGACAACAAAGAGGGCAATGAATTAGCAAACAGGAGGGATGTTGGCTGAATAGTGTGTTCACAACAACCTTGCATCAAAGCCAAGGAGCTGACCTTGGGAAGAAAAACCAGAGGTCATTGGGGGATCAGAGGTAGAGAGGATGAGCAAACTTAAATTCCTGTGAGTATCTATCTTGAACCTAACACACTAATACCATCATGAACAAAGCACGTTAGTGCCTCTACTTCCTCAGGAGTTTGCAGAGGTTTGGTATGACATCAAAATCTTTGGCAAACATGTAAAAATGTATAGTTAAAATGTGCTGACCAACTGCATCATGTCCTGGTATAGGGGCACCAATGACTCTGAGAGGAAAGCTCTGCAAAGGGTAGTGGACACAGCTCAGGCAAACCTTTCCCCACCTTCGAGGAAATCTACACTGAATGCTGCAGTTGGAGACCAGTAGCAATCATCAAAGATTCATGCTCTATTTTTTTGCTGCTGCCATGAGGAAAGAGGTATGTATGCTGCAAGACTCACACCACTAGGTCACTAGGTTCAGGAACAGTTGTGACCGCTTCACCATCCTAACAACAAACTCAATCAGAGATTCATTTGAGGACTCTTAACTATGCACATTATTTATGACTGAATATTCAGGGGTTTTTTTCTGTATTGCAGTCAATTTGTTTGCATTTCTTTCTTTGCTCACATTTCACTTTTGTATACGTTTCTTGAGTGCAGATTTTTGCACTACCAACGAGCAGAAATTCTGCCTGGGAAGAAGAATCTCATAGTTGTATGTGATATCATGCATGTTCTCTGACAATAAATCTGAACTTTGAACTAATTTTTTTTTCAGAAAACTTTGGGTTGACTGACAAGTAGAATTCAAACTATTTGAATTATTCAATGTCTAATAAGATCATTATGAATCAAGAAGAATAATTGTGAATCAAGAATCTTGACCATTATTTTACTTATTCATCCACAGAAAATTGAATTTGATTTGAAAGGAGTGTCTTTAAATGCTTCCTCATCAATTCTTGTTGTGGTTAAGGACTACGAGACCATTGGAAAAGATAAGTAAGTGTTCCAATATCTTGCTCTTACCTCTTTCCACTCCATTCTCCTGTATTGGAGCTGTGCTAGCAGTAAAGTTGGTCTGAGTTTTAAAACTATGTTTGCCTTTTTTCTTTGACCATGATAATAATAAATGTATGATCTATATAATTTTCAAGATCTCTTTCAGCAGAATTGACAAGTATTTAATTTTACTCCAAATAATTCTTCACCTGTTTAGGCTCTATCTTTTTATAGTTCATCATATTCATCAGTATTTCCTCATATTACTGCTTGACCAGGCAGCAGGACCAGTCAGCATACCTGGTCAGGTACTGAAGGACTGTGCAGACCAATTGACAGAGGTCTTCGTAGACATCTTCAACATGTCATTGCAGGAACTGTCATCGTTGGGACTCAATGCCCCCTCCCTGTAACTGGATTCTGGACTTCCTAACGGAATGACCACAGTCTGTCCTGGTTGATAGCAGAATGTTGATGCTCAGTCTGCTCTTGTTCATGCTACTGACCACGACTGCAATGCCAGATCCATTGCAAACAGAGTCATAAAGTTTGCACATGATGTAACAGAAGTTGGCCTCCTCAGTGACAATGATGAGTTGCACTACCAAGAAGAGGGGGAATATGGTATGAGAGTAACAACCTGAATTTCAATGTGGACAAGATGAAGGGGATGATCATTGACTTTAGGAGGACTGACTGACCTCCAATACACATCAATACTATAGTAGAGTACAGAGCACCAAGTTCCTTGGAGTTCGCTTAACTTGTGAGCTGCTGTGGACCACAACATCTCCTCACTTTGTCAGGAAGACACAACAGCGACTGCGCTTCATGAGAAGATGGAAATGGGCAAGGCTACCAGCCACCATTATGTCAACCTTCTTACAGCAACCTTTTTGAGAGAATCTGGCTGGCTGCATCACGGTGTTGTACATTTGTTGAAGAAAAATGTGTCATGGTCAATCCACAGGACCTGAGAGGATCACTGAGGTCTCCCTACTTTCCTTCCCACCACCCCATCCTCAACCTCCATTGACGTTATCTACTGGGATCATTGTCTGAAGAGGGTGCGCAAAATAATTGAGGACTCCTTCCACCCTGCACACAGCATCTTTCAGCTGCTACCTTTGGGAAAGAGCTACAGGAGTATTAGAGCCAACACCACCAGGCTGAGGAACAGCGTCTTCCCACAGGCAGTGAGAACGCTGAACCACCAAAGGAACTGCTCCTACAAACCATTCGAGACCCTCAATTTACAAAACAATATTATTTATTTGTATGTAGGAATACAGTACTAATCCTGCATACTCATTGTTTGTCCATATGTGTGTTATGACTGGCTAAGTGTCTGTTTTGTACCGAGGTCGGGAGAACATTGTTTCGTGGGGTTATACTCATGCAATCAGATGATCATAACCTTGTCTTGACAATCAGCACAGGGAGGTTAATTATTTATTTATTTGTTAATTGATAACCTGTCACTTTATCAAAATGGTAAAATAGTTTAGAGTTGTGAATTATTTTTAATCACCTGCCATAGTAGGGCAGATAGGTTAATTTGAACTACACATAATCTCTTCTCACTGCTACCCTTGGGGCAGAGGAAACAGAACCCTGAAGACCAACACTTCTCGGTTCAAGAACAGTTTCTTTCCAACTGCTATCAAGCTCTTGAACCTCTCTTTGTCACACTAATCAGCGACCACTGTGGCGCCAAACAAAGGACTGATTGTATTATTGCAAAATCAATTTGTTTGCATGTGGGAAACTGTGACTATACATTATAGTTTCTGTACTTCTTTTCTCTTTTTAATTCAATCAAGTATATTATTGTATTTGTTTAGTTTTTATTTATAAAGTACCTATTCAGCTACAGCAAGCAAGAATTTTGGAGTATATGGACATTGTGCAATAAATACGATCGTTATCATGTGGCTTTTCCAAAGATTGCCACTTTGTAAATCAGCTGGAATCTAAATTTAATCTTCTTTGTTAGAAACATTTCATGTCGTGGGTCACTTCCCAACTGAAGAAATGGCATCGACATTAGTGTTCTGGATTTGCCAAGCATAATTGGTTTTGCATTTAGATTGCAGTCATTTATTTGAGATGTGTGCTTTTGAGTTCACTAGTTAGGTGTGTAAATAGGTTTACTGTTTGATCATCCATATCCATGGGCTACATCCAATCTTGATTTGTGGTAAGAGTATATTCTCATCATTTCATCTATTCAGCGTTCATAGCATCTCCTGTAAAACTCTATATTTTTCAGTTACAGCCCCCTCCCCATTCCTGCAACCAGTCTATCAGTTTGTGTAGGCCTTCATCCATCACACCATTCCGACTGGCAACTTACTAAATTACATCCATCTATGAAGTTTTTCTGGTGTATGGTACCATTAAAGAATCATGGATAGCTAAGATGAGTATTCATGTAAAGTATTTGGATATTAGTTAGCAGATGTGTAGGCAACAAAAAAAAGTAAAGCATAAATCAAACTGATCCTTTTCTCATTTCAAGGTGATAAAGAATCAAGATAAATCATGGTTAATTAACTTCATGTCCATATTATCTTCCGTCTACCCACATGTGATGGTTAATATGAATTTCATCTGAGGATTGACTTTCTGTGACAGCCTTCAGTTTGTGCCTTTATTTCTCTACATAACAATATATCTATTTTGTCCAAAGTCCATGTAGTCACCTTGGTCTCTCTACCCTTTCTATGCACTACCTTGATTAATTTGTACACTTGTACCACCATAGACAACAACACTGCCATCTGGCACTAAATGTACATAATTCCTGGAAAATGTGGATCACTTCTCACATCACAACTAAAGATACATTTTTCACTGCCTTAAATGTACCAAGCCAGCCTTTGGTCAGTTGAGGAAAAGGGTATTGAAGAACAAGAGCTGGCACAAAACTTGTAGTCTATCAGGCAATTTCCTGCCTTCCTGAAACTTGGATTAGCTGTAAGTCATAAGGCATTGAGGAAAAATACCTCAATTCACTCGAAGGATAATAGAACCAATGTTCGATCCTTCTCCCAGGTTTGGTAACAAAGCTGCAATTGCACCCAATTGGCTAATTTGGGGAGGTTACCACATTTTCATGTCTAACATCGCATGCTTCTAAAACAGATGCACTTCTAAACATTCTCTTGAAAAAGGTGGACAGGAAAGATGCAAGGATGTGCTCAAAACATCTTTGAGGAAATACAACATATTTACATATTCCGAGAGTTCATTGGCCATGGCTTGAAGTGAAGAAGAAGTGTTGGGGATTGTGTGTGGAGTTTCAAGCCATGCAACCAGGGCATGTGGAAGCTCTATAAGTGCAGTGGAAAGAGCACACCGCTTCATCAAACTGCTCCCCACCCCATCTGCTGTTGAGTCTATGGTTCTCACATTAGTTTTAGCAGCCTCTGCTGACCCCAAAAAATTGGCTTAAAAGTAAATCCTTCATCCTGTAGGACTGCCTCAAAGGATAATTCTGATACTAGTTTTCTTGTTTTCAAGATTCAACATTGTCATACTCTTCTATTTATCTCATCCCTTGCAATTTGCCATTGGCAAAAATGTCATAGCTAAAATTTGAAAATGGTTTTCATAATTGCCCCAAATATTGGTTTGAGGAATTAATTGTATTTTTGATCTTAACTGAAGAACTGACTGGATTATTTTTTTAAATGTTTTCCTTTTGGGGTAATTATTGAAATTTATATCTCTCCTGGATGCAACAGATGCTCTAATGGTTTATATAAGAATTAGGAGCTGGGTAAGCCTTCTGTCTGTCTGCTCCACCACTCAATGTGGTCATGAAACCTTCAATCGTTTCCATTCCTTTTGTAATGTTTTGGAAGAAAAGTGGTAGTTTGGATTTTTCATTAAAAGGAGAAAGTTTGCAGCAGGTAATCAAGAGAGCAAAGGGCTTATTGGCCTTTATTGTTAGTGAAATTGAATTGGAGAGCAGCGAAGTTCCATAACTGTAACGGGTACTGGCAAAGCTGCATCTGGAGTATTGCATGCAGTTCTGGTCTCTTGACTTGAGAAAGGATCTAGTGGCCTTGAAACTGGTGCAGAGGAAGTTCAGGTTGATTCTGAAGATGGAGGTGGGGGTGTGGTTAGCATAAGAGGAGAGAGTAAATTGCCTGAAACTCACTGGAGTTTAAAAGAAAAAGAGGAGAACTCATAGAAATGTAAAATCAGGAAAGAAATGGATGGCCAGTGAGACAAGAACTTGGGGACATGGCCTCAAGATAAGAGGAGGTAGATTTAAGGCAGAAATGGAGGAATTTATTTAATATTTATAAATCAGCTGGTTGCAGAGGAAGTTGGGAAGAAGATCCCAAGCAGCTGCAGGATGATTTGGACGGATTAGAAGAATGGCTAATGTATGGCAGATGCAGTATAATGTAGATAAACGTGAAAGTTTCAAATTATGATGGTAAGGTTCATTTTCATATATTGTACAACATTCTTGCTTGTTGCAGCCAAAGAAGATACTTGGCTTAAAAAAAAACTACAGTAGTACACACAGTTGAATTAAAAAGAGACAAAAATACGAAGAATAATAAATATTCAGACATTCAAGAGCAAATAAAAGCTGCAGTAGTTCACAGTTCTTCTGTGGTGTCAGAGTAGTCCAGGATTAGTGTAACAAGGGGAGGGTTAAGAGCCTGATAGTTGTTGGAAAGAAGTTGTTCTTGAATCTGGAGGTGTAAGTCTTCAGATTTCTGTTCCTTCTGCCCAAATATAGCAGCAAGAAGTGGTAGGGGAGTCTAAAAATGAAGGGTATAGATTGAAAGTGAGAGGGTTGTACATGATGGACAATAAAGGATTCTGGGTCATTATAATGTCCAAAGCTTGTTAAACCTGTACTTTAAGGTTATTCACATTCAAAACAGTGCAGGCAATTGAGCAAGCTGCCGCGTGAACCATAATTTTCATCATCTACTTTCAAAGCTTAACTGCTTGTCTTTTTTTAGTGAAAATTCTTTGTGTCCTCAACCAATATTATTTAATCTCCACCTGAATTTTCCATTCAGATCTTCTTGATATTGGTGCCACTCTGACTTCTAGCTACTGCTGTGCTTGCCTTCATCCTTTAACCTTGAGTGCTTGCCTTCATCCTTCAACCTTGAGTGCTTGCCTTCATCCTTCAACCTTGAGTGCTTGCCTTCATCCTTCAACCTTGAGTGCTTGCCTTCATCCTTCCTTCAACCTTGAGTGCTTGCCTTCATCCTTCGGTGCTGCACCATAACCTTTGATTTTCATCATCAAATCCTGTTTCTTCCTGCCCCCGAGCCAACATTTTTAAAAATACCTTCACCATGCCTTTTTCTTGCACACTTTTTAAGTGTTTTAAAAATAGTTTCTGTAGTATGCATGAACAACATTTAAATGACTGAAGTTTATAACCTGTTCTGCCATCTTATTAACTGAGTGTATCAATTAACTCCATCTTTATTTATTCAAACTGATTGAGCTGGAGTGATTTACTTAAATGATTTATTCAGAGAATTGAGCCTCATTTTATTCCACAATGTCACACTTTCTGATTGACATTGGCAATATTTTAAATGGTGGGTGGATACTTGTGGAATTAGACATTTCTGTGCCATTAGTCATTCTGATTAATTCTCCTCGTTCTTGCAGTTCATAACTTTTTGTGGGGCAAAGGGCAGGGGATTACCAGCTAGATTATTGTTGAGCTGAGATAGTCTTGGCAGCTCATTCGTCTCCTGACTTGTAATTATTGGTTTTGTGAAATATAATCTTATGGTAGAATGATTTTTTTTAATGACTATTCTATCAGCTGCAGAAATCTAGTGAATGGGCTTTCTATATATGTGGAATATTTTATGACTAAGGTCTTCATTCTGTGGAAGTAATTGTGAGTTACATTCACCCTTTGTAGCAGCATATCAAGATAAAAAGCAATAATTGGATATACAAGCAACTTATGAAATTTGGCATCCACTAAAAGGCCAGTGAATCATCTTGTCTCATGATGCGTTTTAACATGTTCGAAGGTTTGCAATCACATTTGCATGTTTTTTTGCTGCTTTGCAGAGGCATGCACTGCAATCTAGGAGTGGCTCAAACATCAGAATCAGTAACTTGAATACTAAAAAAAATTATTTCTTGTGTAATTCCGTGGGATATGTGATTTTTTTAAAAAAAATCCTACATTCTAACCATGATTCATTTTTGAAATGAGTGCTGTTCACAAATGGCTTTTTTTATGATGTGGTACAAAGAAATATTTATCTGTTTTTCCATTGTGTTCATACAAAATTTGTTACATGCTGGGGTTTTTTCAAATCTGTCTTTTTACCATCCACATATAAATTTAGTAATCTGGTTATTTGCAAGAGGCATTTTGAATTTTGAAGACCGTAAATTGTGGATAATTGAACAGCGTACATTGATTTGTTCATGGGTACAGATCTGCAAAGTTTAGTTTGAAAAATGAAACTTTACAAAATATATTGTTAATCGAGATTTTGGGTTTTTTTGAATGGGGAGAGGAATTGGTCTAAGTATAGAATCTGGGCAGGGGGAACAAAACAGCTGCAGCTTTACTACTGCAAAAAGCAGTATCCTAGCAACAACATTGAAGGGACACACCTCAAGATAGTTTCTCTTTCCTCTGGATAATTTTTTTAAAACTTGCTGACATTTTTGCAAATCAACTTTGGCTTGATGTGGTTGCAATGGATAAATTTGTTTCTGCTCTATTTTTATCTGTTTCTACAAAGTTTTTAAATATGAATGTGGAGAGATTCAACTCTGAGCTCATTTAATGATCTTCAATACATGGTTAGAATGTTCAGTTGAACTTTTTAAGCAATTCCATATGGGGAAAGTAAATCTAAATGTTAGTTTTAATTTAAGCTTTGACATTGTGCTGGATAATTTTAAGTACAGAAACCTGGATTTTTAAAAAATGGACTAGGATAACATCAGTGTTCAGAATCTACAAAAATGTACAATGTACAGTTACTATTCTTGATGACAAAGTAACTTATTTCACCTTTTTTTCATGGGTGGGTGAGAGAACTGGGAGAATAGAAAATGGTTTGTATCTCTCTTTGATTTTGGTGTTTTTTGGTTGACAAAGTGTTCAAACATCAAATTATTATTAGATTATTTTGAGAACTTTTTATTTTTGCAAATGTTTCACAGTTAAACTTAAGTATGCATTGATTACACTTGGGTGACATTGATATTTTAATCTCAAGTTTGCCAAGTAACTAAAGTCTGGTTGTTGCTATGAAGTGGTTCAAATTGTTGCTGAGCAGGTTTAAGTCTGCATTAATTTTAGGATTTGCTCATTTCACCATGACCTCTGTTGTGTTGAAAGAAAGGAGGGGTATATTGGGAAGAAGACAGGAGACCTTTTTTTATTTAAAAAAAAGCAAACCTGTTTGTATATAAACATTATGATGAAAGATGAGTAAGTGTTATTTAGTCCATACAAAAAGGAAGTAAGCCAATCCAAAACTGAGGCTTTCAAGCATAATCACAATGGATTGTGAAAATGTTAAACCTTGAGTACATTTGGAGAGGACCGGGTCAAAGGGAAATACTTGGGAATTTAAACTTAAGTACAAAATTTTGGCATTTTTTAAAAAATCTTGCCCAGTTTGAAAATGAGTTTTGGCCATATTTTAGATACTTTGAGAGCTGCTCCAGTCTTCAATATAAAGCACAATATTTAATGTCCTGTATTGCATTAAGGTTAGGGTCAGTTTGAGGCACAGGTTGTTGATTACTTGACTAGTTAAAATCCAACCATGGCAGCTAGGATCTTTTGTCAACCAAAATAATCTGATATTGCTGCAATAGTCAACAATAAATGAGAAGATACAAGAGACTGCAGATGATTGAAATTGGACCCATAAATAAACTGCTGGAAATTGTGGATCAGACAGCAGGGGGTCAGACTAAGACTGGTAAGTGATAGGTGGGAGCCAGACAATGGGCGATGGAGCCAGGTGGGGAGGGAAGAGTAAAGGGGAGCCAAGTGTAAACGCACATAGAAAGGTATATGGGTGATGGGTAGGTGGAACAAGGTGGGGGAAAATGTTGAGTCAAGGTTATGGAAGGTGGAAAAGAGAGAGAGAGAGAGACTCTATGTAGACTGGGAGTAGGAAAAGAATACTGGAGGGAGTGGATTACCTGGAATTGGGGGAAAAAATGTGATGTTCAGACCAATGGTCTGTATTCAAACATAGTAAAAGATGTAAACCCATCTCTCAAATGTTTTTTGAGAGGTGATTGGGAATTCCATCTGGTTAGATTCATTAAAATTCGATCATCTTGCATCAAATCAACCCTTATTACATGTATTATTTGGCTTTTTTAATCAAAATAAAAACTATTTTTGAAAATGCAATTGGAATATTCTTTAAACTTGAGGCAATGAGCACAAGAAAAGGAGATGCAGAAACTATTGGAAGTCATAAAGGGCAGTAAGTTAAGAAATAAAGCATTGTTAGATGGTATGGGAATAAAACAATGGTAAAAGCCATGGTTAGAATGCATTTCTGTTATAAATGGAAAGATTAAAAGGCACTCTCTGTGAAATACACACATGTCTGAGCTGATCTCTACTAAATACATGCTGAGATGTCTTCATTTCATTCTTGAGGGACAGGAAGGACGAAGAGCTGGTGCTGAAGGATATTGTTTTAGAAAGAGAAATTTCCCATAAGGTGGTGTGCTGGAATTCTTTCCAAGGATTCTGAACCTTCTGAATCCTAATATATTAAAGGATAAGAGGAACACATTTTAATCAAGAGAATGAGTAACACCAGAGATGAATATGCGAAATGGATAGGAAAATGGATTTGAGGGAAGGTAAGATCTAAGCCATGATCTTGCATCCAATTTTGCTTGCTACATTTTGAGGAAGACGACAAAGAATCAGAAGACTGCATATAAAAGATGCACATGAAAGATTTCTAAGGATTATGAATTATGGGTTAAACAAAGAGATTAAAGTATCTGGGGTTATTCTTGGAACTGAAAAGACAGAGAAAATTTGATAAATGCATAAAATCCTGATTGTTTTAGATTTGGACAGCACCTCTCTACATTTACTCTGAGAAGATATGGCTCTAATGTATTTGTTTTTTTTAAAATCCAGAGGAGATGAGGGGAGACAAATCTCTAGCAGCAAATTATCTGTAATTTAAATGTACTGTGGTAATTAGATTTATCTACATATAACTGGGACGGACTGGATGGGCCAAATAGTTGTGCTGGAATACTTCTAGTACAAAAGGTTAATAAAATTTTTCTGACTGATCTCAAAGGGGTGACGATACAAATGGACTAAAATTGTGCTTCATTTGGCGACCTGATTAACCATTCTCTGCTGTTTCTGATGCCAAATGTAAAAAAAATCTTGAGAGAATTGAGTGCAATTAAATTAAATTAAATTGAGTAGAATTAAAAGTTATATTGAGGAACTGCCACAATTCATTTGTCTAGCTTAAAGGATTAATATAGTTCAGAGATTTAGTCATTAGATATTATTTCCTGTGGATGAATCTAGAACAAAAGACAATAGCTCTTAAAAGTTTGTGCCATTTGGTGAACAAAACATTACATCTTCAATTAACAAAAAGAAGAAAACAGCCAAACTTCTTCCACTCAAAACAAAACAAAAAAAACCAGAATAAAAAAAAAAACACACCAACTAATAGTAGTTCATATTAGTTTTGGAATTGAAGGAGATTCATTCTAGACTTTGTGCACCTCTTCCACTGATTTCGGAAATTCCTTGTGACTATCTTCAAAAGTGATCTGCAGACGAGCTGGATATAACAAGGCGGGCTTGAATCCTTTCTTGTTCAGCTCAGTCATGACTTCTTTCTATTCTTTTCACATATTCATAACTTCAGGGCAGTAGTCTTCAACGAGTCTAATTTGTTGTCCCTGGTAATTAAAACTTCTTCTCTGGCAAGCCTTGCAGATCACATGATCTTTTTCTTAGTAGTAATGAAAGTAGATGATTATCGAACATGAGCGGTGTCCTGAAGTTGGCTTGGGAGCGAAGAATTGATGTGCTCTGTTTAGCTCAGGCTTAGTAGAAAGGAACTCCCTTCCAAAAACCTCCATGAGTAAATTTGAAAAGAAGTTGGTCAACTGGCCATTTTCCGTGTCTTCTTTTAAACCCAAGGTTTATTTTGACGCCTGCTTCTACTTTCCAAATTAACCACTTTCAAAGCTAATGAAGTTGTTAGCAGACATTTCAGAACAAAGAGTTTCCAGATTGCCAACGTGTTCATTAACTGACTCTAAACCAACCTCCTCAACTCTCAAGCGATCATCAATTGCTGATATCCACTGTAAAACCTTTTCAAGTACAGATTTGATTCCCCATTGACTTTCTTTTACCATTGTGGCTATTTCCTGTGTATGTTTGTTCAACATGTCAGAAATGGAGTTTGCAGTTAAGGTGTCTGTCTCTTCTTCCTTTTTGCCGCCTTTGCTTTTTTTTCTGTTTTACCACTTCTTGTAGCAACCATTTTGAAATCCAACAATATTAATTAATGAAGGGACAACATATGGTTTAAAAAAATTAAAGGTGCATGAATGGGAAAAGTTTGAAAATGAACAGGAGCACCTAACTACTGTGTTATGCCATGTAGGACCCAGCCAGAAATCTCTTGAAGTTGTTAGCAATCACAGAGCACCTATGGCATAGGGATTGCTTAAGGTGAAATGTGAATGGAAAGAAAGTTTGAAAACCACTGGTCTAAATAGTGAAACTTTATTAATGGGTTAAAACAGTGCCCTCCATAATGTCTGGGACAAAGAAGGGTTTTTTTCCCCTTTATTTGCCCCTGTGCTCCACGGTTTTAAATTTGTAATCAAGCAATTCACATGTGATTAAAGGGCACTTTCCAGATTTTATTCAAGGTTATTTGCATACATTTTGGTTTGGCCATGTAGAAATGACAGCATTTTTTTATGCATAGTCCCCTCATTTCAGAGCACCATAATATTTGGAATATTTGGCTTCAGATGATACAGATGTGGATGTGTTAGACTACTGTCCGCAGAAGATTCCATGAGCAGAAATACAGAGGCTATACTGCAAGATGCAAACAACTAGTTAGCCACAGAAACAAGATGGCCAGATTACAGTTTGCCAAGAAGTATTGAAAAAGCCTGCAAAATTCTGGGGAAAAATGTCTTGTGGACAGATGAGACCAAGATTAACCTATATCAGGGTGATGGCAAAAGCAAAGTGTGGAGGTGTAAAGGAGCTGCCCAAAATCCAAAACAAGCCACCTCATCTGTGAAACATAATGGTGAGGGTGTTATGACCTGGGCATGTATGGTTGTCACAGGTACTGGTGCACTTATCTTCAATAATGATGTAACTGCTGATGGCAGTAGCAAAATTAATTCTGAGAACTGAAACATCTGCTCAAGTTCGAGCAAATACCTCCAAACTCCTTGGATGGTTCTTCATCCTGTAGCAAAACAATGATCCCAAACATACAGCAACAAAGGAGTTTTTCAAAGCTAAAAACTGGAAAATTCTTGAATAGCCAAGTCAGACACATGATCTAAATCCAACTGAGCATGCCTTCCAGAAGCTGAAGAGAAAACCTGAGGGAACAAGCTCCTGAAACAAGCAGGAGCTGAAGATTGCTGCAGTAGAGGCATGGCAGAGTATCACCAGAGAAAATTCTCAGCACCTGGTGATGTCTATGAATCACAGACTTCATGTAGTCATTGCATGCAAGGAATATGAAACAAAGTACGAAACATGATTATTATACCACTGCTATGTCCCAAATATTATCATGCCCTGAAATGAGTGGACTATGTATAAAAATCTGGAAGGTGCACTTCAATCATATGTGAATTGTTTATTACAACTTTAAAACTGTGGAGCACAGGGGCAAATAAAGAAAAGAAAACATTTTATTTCTAAATATTATGGAGGGCACTATTTTTTACAATGCAGGAATATGGAGGAAAACCAAATAAAAGAATTACTAATAGTTGGAATGGTAATCTTATTTTAACTGTGAACCAAACTGAGGGAGTAAAGGTGACAAGAAAATATGTATGGTTTTCCTGGACATTCATTTCTCCTTGGATGTGTCAAATTTACTGTTGCACAGCATTTGTTATGCTTTGGTGCCTGTTGAATGCTAGTAGGCAACAAGCAGCTCCTCCTTGTTAGAAGTACAGATTTCTTAAGCATTTTATTTTGGGGGGTGTGGGGGGGGAGAGGAAGGAACTGTTTTATATTGTAGAACTAAATATTTAGACTAGCCTTGACACACACTGATGAAAATATTTTTTCCTGGACTGACTGAGCTGGTCATGTTTTTTTTAATGATTCAGAAAATGTTTGAAATTCCAGAGAACAATGTAATTTTATTAATGTGAAGAGAATTGAAGGATTTGGTGTTAGTGAATGTGTTACTGTTGTTATTTTTTTGAAAGTTGGAGCAATCGAATGGGCTGAATGACCTGTTATTTCTTGTGCCTTTCAGCAGTGGAAGGTGGCTCATTAAATGTAATCTATTTTCTAACATCTTGGGTGATATTTTGGGCAGGATGCTGTGACGTCCCAACATATATTCTACTAAATTCTCCCACCATTGTAAGGAAGGAGAATAGAGGTGTGATGAACGAAAGGTTGTGTGTGCGATCTCCTTTTAGCCCTCAGAACTGAAATGCCTCTACTTCATTTGAGGGGATAGTGAAGAATCATTGTACTGATGGGTCTGAAGTTGCACATAGGGTGAACGCAAGTGAAGTTGGAGGAGTCTAGTAATACATGTCTTTATCTGTTACCTTTGTAAATTATCAGATTCATTTAATTATGCACACTTGAGTTCCAAGGCGCTAATTTGAGATCAAAAATAGTGTCTCTTAATGCACTTTCACTACTTAACTACCATTCCTTATCTCATGACAGATATAAACTATTTGGGAAATGAGGGATGGGAATGGTTGTGATGTGACTGTTATTTGATTGGGTATAGGAGCTGAAGTTTAGGCAATATTTAGCATGGAAATCTAACCTCTGTTACATGGTTTTTCAAAACTGCTGTACAATTTCCAAACTTTATTCTGCTGTCTTCAAATCTCACGTAAACCATTCAAAACTGTGCAGCTTGAACACTAAAATCTGTTTCTATTTGGGCAATGTCCAAGATCATTTCCTTCTTGCCTTGCTCAGTGACCTTGTGCTCAAAGAATGCGAGAGTGCTGCAGACACACAAGGAGAATTTTGTACTTCTGAACTTGCAGAATGTGGCATTGGTTGCTTTGATTTCTTCAGTTTCTTGTTTATTTCATAAACAATTAGTTTATTTTTCAATTGGCTGCCATAGATAGTGCCTTAGCATGTTTACACATGGTCTGCTCCAGCTCTCTCAAGTTCTTATCTTTTGTCTTGAGCTACAAGATATTAAGTTGGACTTGGTGAGAAAGAACATTTGAAATAAATGTAAATACAACTTAAACTGAAAATCTTTGGAATTGTAATAGTCTTTTCTATCTAAATTAAAAAAGGCTTTTATGGGAGTAAATTTTCACAGTCATCTCTTATTCATCACTTGAGGGACAGTAGATTTTTTTTAAAAACTGATTTTGTAAACTAGATATTTCCTAAAGCATGATTCAAATACTCAAAAGAAGCATCTATGCAGAGAAGGGCAAAGTTTACATTTTTGAGTTGATGTTCATTTCTCAGAACCGTCTTGACCAGCTGAATATTCCTAGTATTTATTTCAGATTTGCAACACCTGCAGTTTTTTTTTTTGTTTTTTTTTCTTTTCAGCCTTAATACAGGTCTTTAAAAGATTTTTAGTAAAAATTTGTAATACTCTACCAGGTATAGCTTGGTCCTCCTTGGAGTCCTCTTTTTGGAGTAAATGACCAGGTTTTTAAATAGACATTAGCTATAAAATGAAATGAAGCTGTAAAACTGGATTTGGAGATTACAGAATTAGTTTGTTCTCCTTGCTGATTTTTAATGGCTGTTCTGCCTCTCAAATTCCTATGTACATATTGCATTGTTTAGAATTTACCTCAGGCAATATTGATGTAGATGAGGGATGCAAATTTGTGTCGCAACAACATTTGCCAGAGTATTAGAGAACCAGTTGATGTAGAGCTTCAGTGATGTGCACAGCAGAATACACTTGATCTTCTACCATTGCAGAAGAACTGAGTCAGTAAAGGCGAAGAATTGAAATAAAACAAAAATCACAAAGACGTGGCAGGGTATGTTGGAAGAAAAGTTTGAGGGTGTCATGGGTAATAAATAGAATAGATTGGTGGTCAAATGACTGATGAATCATTAGCCAGTTGTTTGACATCACCATGTATTTGGTAATACATGGTGTTTGGTAATACCAAATACATGGTAATACATGGAAGAAAAGTTTGAGGGTGTCATGGGTAATAAATAGAATAGATTGGTGGTCAAATGACTGATGAATCATTAGCCAGTTGTTTGACATCACCATGTATTTGGTAACACCAATAACCTTTTAGCATACTATTGTCATGCAAATAAAAGTACTGATAATTTTAGCTTCTGTTCTGCTCTGAGGAAAATGGCCTTGCAATATTAAATGTAAGATACCATTGGCTGGGACCAAAAATTTTCACTGTAGCCCTAAATTCTCTGAAATTTTGTAATAACTTGCGGAGGTGGAATTGGAATATACAATATTATGCATATTACATTAGTTTAAGAGAGGCACATACAATGCGGTGTGGTGCCATTTGGGAATCCAAGAGGCAGGGGAATGAAATTGGCTCAGCATTTTTATGTCCACATAAGGAACATAAAATTTCAAATTGAGTTGAGGTAAATCAGGTCCACTGGATTGGATTAGGTCAATGAAAGAGTTGATCCTTTTCCAAGTGACATGGAAACCAGAAATTATTGCATTTCCTAACGTACAATACTGAAAATTCTGAGAAAAAAAACTATCGGAAAATACCAGAACTTCTTTGCGAGTTGGGAAGCATCTGTAAAGAGAGAAACCATTTAACATTTCGGGTTGACGATCTTTAATCAAAACTGGGGTAAGTTCAACAGAAACCAGTTTTGCATTGCAGAAAAAAAAAGGATGGAGAGAACCGAAAGATTCTGTGATAGGATGAAGACCCACAGCTGGGGTGGGCAACCTTTCATTTTAAAAATTCCCTTTCAATGTGCTCTATGATTAGTAAGGGATTACTTCAGGTGGTATGTGAGTGGGAAGGGAAGATTGAGAGTTACTGAAATATTTTGCTTGAGAAAAATTGTCATTGGCCCATTTCCTTTGGAGTTATGAAACCGTGCACATAACAAGTCAATTAAAACAGTGGTTTTCAAACTTTTTCTTTCCACTCACATACCACTTTAAGCAATCCCTTACTAATCACAGAGCACTTGTGGCATAGAAAACACTTAGGTGGATTGTGAGTGTTTTTAAAAAAAAAAAAAATGGTTGCCCACTCCTGACCCAGTGTATTATTAGTTATCAGAAGAATACAATGTTGGTGGTTGGGTGGTGGGGGGGGGGGGGGGGGGGGAGGGGGGGAGGGTGCAGGAAGGAGAGAGGGAAAAAAACTGAATTTGGGGAATAGGATGCAAGGCTGATGGTCTGAAATTGTTGAGACTTGGCTATAATATGAAAAGACAGATGCAGTTTCTCAGGTTCTGTCAGTTTCATTGGAACAATGCAGGAAGACAAAGGGAATGAACTTGCACCCCTTACAGTAAGAGGAAGAGAAACAAAGAGTCCCTTCAGAGTCGCTGCATGTCCATGGATTTGCCTCCAGTGCTCCCATAGCCTCTGCAGCTGCATGGACCCTGTTCTATCCATTGGCAACCTGAGCTCCAGTTTCTGATACAATGAGGAAGCTTTCAGTGCTCAAGACTCTTCGAGAGCCATTATTGCCCTCAGCACCCTCTTGAATTGGCATTTGATACTTGTTTCCCATGAGTGAGTCGCCCACAACCCATGTGAGTCCTTCAACCACAAGTTGCCAACAGCCCTCATCATGTGTGGGTCCTTAAGCCACTGAACCCCTCACTGGTTTGCTGCAGTGGTCACTAACCTCTGGGGTTGTCTCCTATGCTTCTCAATGGGGGTGCTCTCCCCATTTCTTTGCCCTGCAATCCTAATTCTGGTTTACTTGGGAGTTTAACAAACTGAAAATTGATTTGTTGGCTATGTTGCTGGAGTGTGGGCGTAACAATCTAAGTTGTTCCCACACAGAAAATTTGCTTAAGACTGGGAATTGGCATAGCATTCCATTATCTCATCATTAATTGCTACTTTGTAGAAGTGAGTTAACAATCAGAATGGCGCAACAGCATGACGGCAGTCCAATTATCAGTTTAAACATAAATTGTGATTTCTTTGAATGCTTAAAGCCAGTGAGCTTTTTGATATCATTTTGAAAACCATGTGTGGCAATTGGTGTTGCCAGTTTAACAAATGAAGTGTAGCATTTAATTTTAAGTATACAGATGTCCAGAGATCAAGTCCCGGGAAATTTTTGGCACGCTTTGTCTGAAAATGATCTCTTGGGTTACACTTTGATATAAATTCTGCAGCAATAATATTACGATTTAAGGTTGAAACTGCCAAAGAATTTTGGCATTTAATTTGCATATAGGGGTGGCATGGTTGGCGTAGGGGTTAGTGTCTTTACAGCGCCAGTGATCGGGACCAGGGTTTGAATCCTATGCTGTCTGTAAGGAGTTTGTACATTCTCTCCATGTCAGTGTAGGTTTTCCCGGGGGCTCTGATTTTCTCCCACTGTTCGAAACATAATTGGGTGTAAATTTGGCTGAAATGGCCTGTTACCGAGCTGTTTCTATATTTTCAAATTTAATATCCATGAACTATTCAGGACTAACATAAATAAAACATGCACCATTCAATAAGATGATCTTGTACCTGTACTCCAATGTGCATAAATCCCATGAGCCTCTATCCTAAAGACTATGATCCTTAACTTGAAAGTACCAAGGCCAGCAAAAAATACATTGCCCTCCAAGTGAAGGCATTTCTTTGCATCTCCATCTTGAGTGGTTGACACTTTTTATTGCTCTAAATGGGGAGGTTCTGTAACAATATTTGCTACATTTAAGATTGTGTTCATTAATTTTTTTACATTGAACATCAACAAATTGTGTGTCGGTATCTCGGAAGTATAAGCTAATACTATCACATGAGGAATTCTTGATCTGGGACATAAATGAACAGGGCAAGCCTAATGAAGAAGTTAAATTGGTGTAAAAAAGACGGTAAGGAAAATATACAATTCAAAACTACTGGTGCATTTTCTTTAATTGTCATGACCTGTGCTGTGAAGTGGTTTAAATGATGACCAGTTGATAAAACCCAGGAGGAAAGTGACACATATGTTCCAAAGAGGAAAGTGACACACATGTTCCAAAAAGGAAAGGTTCAACAATATTGTTGTTGATTGATTCATATCTTTGAAACTGAGGATATGGATTTGCCTGAAAGCTTGTAAATGGTTGCATTGTTACAGCTTGAACTGATTTTTTTTAATCTATATTTTCCAAAGAATACAGTTGTCAGCAACTCTCTTATGGGTCCACAGAGTAATTATTATTTTAAATAGTTTAAAACTGGAAACTGGAGCATAAACTTGAGGAGAAATTGACAAGTAAAAGCTTGTTCACAAATTTCTTTGTATTTGATCTCAATATTAACAAGAGCCTACTTCAATGTTGTAATGAAACAATTTTAAAACTAAAGTCTGTAACAGATTGATTAGTATGGGTAGTAGGTTGAGTTTCATGCAGCTATAAAGTGAATTGTAACATTCATATCTTTTATTACATTTCTGAAATTCCATTGACTGAGGCAACAAAATGTGAATTTGGAAGTGATAGAGAGTAATTTGTCTTTTTTAAATCTTACCCCACCCCCAACAGAAATGCCATTGCATTTTACAGGTAGAAATGTTTTTGGATGACTTCTCAATTCTTATTTCAGGCCTTCCTTCCATACCTTGAAGCAAAGCTTTGTGCCCCATTTTAATTTGCATTCTCAGCAGTGAAAAGTTCCATTTACACAGATCTAAATATAATTTGCAGCTTTGTGTTTCTAATGGAATGCAAACCCTGAACCTGGCTCACTGGACCTTTTTCATTCAGCTACCAGCTTTCAAAGTAAAATGGTTTAGGAATGTATCTGTTATAGAATCATTTTGTCTTTAAAATCATATTCAATTTTGATAAATTGCAGTCAAAAAAAGAGAGCTTATGTTTTTTCTAAGTAATTTTAGTCCACCAATGAAATATTAAAACCTAATATTGTGTGAAGGGAGCGAGGAACATTAGGGTAATGGGTGATGGTGTGCTCATGGGTTTGAGGAACATGTAGGTGAACCTGGATAATGAGAATGATTAAATTGTAAATTAATTTCCAAGAGCCTTTATACACATCTGGGACCATTTTCTTTTCCATTCATTTAGTACCCAGAGTAGTTTGGTGTAGTAAAAGATTTAAAACATGCAAAGGATCATGCAACTTGTTTGTTCATATGAAAGAACTGAGAAAAGCAAAGATTTGTTATGTACTCTAGGATCAGGAATACACTGCATACAGAGACGTGATGCTTCATTCATTGTTTAATACAAATCTGAAGTGGTTCCCTGCAGCCCACAGTATATATAAGTGATGACGTTATCAGGCTGGCCGTGGTGACGTCATATGTACACAGGCATAATATATATAAAACTCTTCGCTCCCACAAAATAAATGCTTTGTGAAAATAGCATGTGGGCACCACTTATACTAAACTATAACTGCATGGTGCCCCTATACTAATGGTGAGAATTACAATTACACTCTACAGTAAGTATGAAATGATAACTTGACCTTCAGTCATTCTGCAGGATGTCTTTTCTTTTTTGATCATCTCAGAGAGGTGGAATCTGTTGGGATACTTGGCGACTTCTCTGGACTCTACCTTTTGGGGTAGAACCTTGGTTGGTGGCAAGGAATGTGAACTTTGTCTTTTGCGAACCTCATTCAGACGTTGCATAGGATTGTATTGAACAGGACGTAGTGTAGGACTGCTCAGTTGAGAAGGGGTCTCACTTCTCAGACGTTTCTGAACTGTTGACTGTGGAATGAGTCCGGGGATGTCCTCATGATCGTGAGCAGTAGGTGTAGCCATAGGATAATCCACTGCTCTCAACTGGTTGGAGTTCCAATTCAATCCTTCCCTTTATTGTAAATGATACCATTTTGGGCTTAGAGAACTTAGGTTCAAAACCTGATTTCAAGTGTAACTTTGCCTGGATCCTTGGATTTTTCCCTCGGCCTTTTTCGAAAACCGCCTGATATTTCTTAAGCTCTTGTTCCAGTTTTGGCTTGCCTTTCTCCTCCAGGCATATGTTTATTATGGATCCAATTTCCATCCAAATGTTGAATGATTGATAACCAATTTCTTTCAAACAACGCTGGCCCCTTGGTGTCAACGATAGAGGGGTAATCTTTTCGGTGTCTGTCCTTCATATTCAGTGTTTATTTTGCATTTTTCAAACATCTTGACTGTGACTGTTTTTAACATCATGTCAGACTCTTAAATAGCAAGATGAGGTAGCAGTCATGTTTTTAGTTTTAGTGGCATTATTGATACTACTGCCCCTGTGTCCAAATCTATTCGAAGAGGTTTGTTGTTGATTTTCATATGGACATAGATTTCCGATTTGTTATCCTTTAATCTGCGAATATATTCCTCAGAGTTGTTAGTTTCTCTACTAGGGGTTTCATCCATTTCATCCTTCTCCTTCACAGTTTTCACTCCATATGAGCAGTTTTCCTTTTTTTTTTCTCTCTTGGTGGCACTGTCTTTCTTTCTTGGACACTTGGCTCTGATGTGTCCCTCTTTGTCACATAGGTGGCATCTAGATTTTATGAAATTACACTTATTTGGACTGTGGTTGGTTTTTTAGCAGCGGAAGCATTCGTGGCGGGAAAATTTACCAATCACCTGTGTTATCTACCATCTCAAAACTCGACTCAAGGCTGTGTCATACTCCAACTTAAGGGTTACATATTTTGTACTTGGTAATTGTTGTCTGGCACTGCAGTCTACTAAACCCATTACTAAGTGGGTTTCTTAATGCCTCGTTCAAGAAGACACCAAGCTCACAGTTTTCTGATAGTCCAAGCAATTCAGCCAAAAATTTGCTTACATATTTGCAAATTTTCTGCTTTCTGAGATAAAATGTTTGTTTTTCTGCCATAACAAGTGGTTTGGGGCTTGGATGTGCTCCAATTACACCACGCAACTCTGCATGTTTTTGTACTTTGTCTTTCAGGTGCTAACAGAGATTTCATCAGTTTAAGTGTCTTGGTTCCCACTGCTCAGAAACAGCTCTCATTTTTGGTTCAAAACAGGTGTGACTCTAATATTATGGGCAAGACAGTGTTCATCAACTCTCGATAAATAGTCATACCAGTCTTCTTCTGTCTCCACAAATTTCCAAACTGTCCCTCCGCCATTTTGAGTCTATTTTCCCACCTCTTCTCTATGTTTGAGGCTGGGCTCACTGCTGTAGTAGCCTCGCATTTCCTTTTTAAATCTTCACTCCAACATTTGAAGTCCAGACGAGGTCCATTTCGATCCTTGTCGCCAATCTGTTATGTATTCTAGGATCAGGAATACACTGCACATGGAGACGTGATGCTTCATTCATTGTAAAATTCAGATCTAATATGGTTCCCCACAGCACACAGCATGACATCATCATGCTGGGCGTGGTGACATTATTCACACGCAGGCGTATATGCATAACATGATTTAAGGCCAGTACTTGCTGCATCTTAGACAGTGAGTCCCTTTCAGGAACTGTTGTGGTATTTGTGTGGAGGTACACCCCCTCCATAAATCTTCGTCCGCGAAGCCAAGCCAAAGAAGACACATTGCATAGTGATTTTGATACAACTGCTAGCTTCTTGGGTCATTTTGGGAAATAGTTATGGGTACACCAGGATTGTCATTATGGAATCATGTATAGCCTACATTTGGTATAACAGCAAATTTCTTTACCCAAGAGGCATTTGAAAAGCTTCTGGGTTTTGGAAAGCAAACACAGTTGCCTGCACCTGCTTTGCATTATGTGTTTTAATTAGCTGCAATTAAATTCCTTTGCTGCTATATCTGATTTGATTCTGTGCCTTGACAATATTAATCCGGTAACAGTCAGCCATACTGACATGTGTATACATTAGACCACCACATCATTTAAGACTTGTATAGGGTAATGTTTGGCAGATCGGAGAGCTCTGATACAAATACAAGGAGGCTTGGTTGTGAGGAGATGCAGTGGGTAATAGAGGTGTATTTGGGGAACACTAGAACAGGAGGATGGAGGCAAGAGTTTGGAGGTGGTACAAACATAGGGACAGGTTCTGAAGAGGCTATTTGACAAATGATTGAACTAGATGCTTGAACATCTGGATTGGAGTAGGTGTGATGGGATATGGGTGGAAGATGGTACAGGTGTAGAGAGGTTTGGGAGTGGTTGATATTATCACGGCTACATGCCCATGTGTGTTTTGGGTTGGACTGGTCACTGCTGGTGAGCTTTAATGGATTGTAAATATGGGATTGTAATCAGCCTGAGCAATTGCAATTTTGGTGCCTTTTTGGGACATAGAGTGACAGAGAAATGGCTTCTTGTTTGAGGAGGCAAAAGGTGCAGGAAATTCAAAAGTAACCTGTGCCCATTCATTCACCCAGTTGTGGAGTTTTTTTTAGGGATGATGAATTTCTTCAGAAGTTTTCTACCTATCGCTGCCACGTTCCTCTTGCCACTGACCAATCTGAAATGGTCAGAAAAATCAACTTCCAATAAACTTTTGTATTTACATGAAGATGCTTTTGAGGCCTTTGACAATATGAAGAGAACTCTTACCAATGCCACTATCCTTGTCTACTAGAGGCCAAATGCCTTACTCTCACTCACCATAGTTGCCTCCGTCAACACTGTGGAAGCCATTTTGGAGCACCGAGTTAATACCAGGTTGGAGCCTCTGGCATTTTTTTTTATATGGCAAAGCTGTCACATACTCAGATGAGGTACAATACATTTGGGCAATGACTCGTGACCATCTACCTCGACGTCAAACATTTCTGCCATTTGTTGGAAGGCTGTCCCTTCAGTAATTATACAGACCACCAGCCGCTCACTTGTAATATCTCTCGAACAAGGGTGCAGCACTATTCACCATGGGAAATCTGCCACTCAGATTTTGTCCTGTAATTTTCCAGTGACATCAGGCACATCTGAGGGAAATCGAATCCTGTGGCCGATGCCCTACCAAGACTGGAAGTAGAGACTTCCATACCACAGCAACTTTTGATTTTAATGTAATTGATCACACACCATGCACTGACCCCCGAGCTCATCCAGTACCACTAGAATGACACAAGTCTCAGACGAAGACTTGTGCATTGGCGACTCAGCTGGGACAATAGCGTGATATACGTCCACTAGCAAGCCAAGTCCTTTAGAGGGCTGGAAAGTCTTCAATGTGCTTCACAACTTTTCCTATCCAGGCAATAAAATGACTGTCAAGCTGGTTGCTGAACATTTCACTTGGCCACACATTAGGTGTGATGTCAGAATATGGAGAAAGACCTGCTTTCCGTGTCAGCATTCTAAGGTCTGCAGACACACCAGAACTCCATTTGGAGATTTTCTTGTCCCAGATTCTCATTTAGAACATGTCCACCTTGATCTGATCAGTCCATTCCCACCATCGAGAGGTTACACATTAACTCACCTATGAAGATTGGACTACAAGATGGCAAGAAACCATCTCTGCAAGATGGTTGGCCAGGCTTGCGTTGACCGATGGGTTCCCACCTTTAGTGTCCCAGGTACAGTTACATTAGACTGAAGATCACAGTTGCTCTCGTCGACCTTTTGGGCACCAAAATCTGATTCTGACAACAGCTTACCATCTACAGGTGAATGCCTCATCGAACGTTTCTGCTGTGAGCTTAAAAACAGCATTGACGGCCAGCCAATGGTCCTACTTGGCATTTGTATGGCAATAAAAGCAGACCTAGGTTTTTCAATGGTGAAAATAGTCTCTGGCACCACTCTGCCACTTCCCAGTGAAATCATTAAACATGCTCCTTTTACTAGACCACTTGATCCTGCTAATTGCATCGACCGACTACGGCAATCCATGCAGTTACTCAGGTCTACACCAAAGTGGCAAGCAACTTCTAATGGCTGTGCCAGCTGACTTACTACATTGCACACGTCTTGGTTCGACGTGACACCATTCACTTCAGTGAGCATACAATTGCCCTTATCAAGTCATACAATGTGATCCATGGGGACGGAAATACTGATCTGTATCTGTCAACCATTTAAAGCCAGCATATGTTGAGAACTAGCTGACTATGCCTCCCACCAAACAAGTGCAGGCACAAGACCCCAGCCCGTCCTGTCAACTACCGCCCACACTTGAGCACCAGACGATATCAGGCTGGACAAGCAACCCACCAGACCATTATGGGGTGGGACAGATGGGGTGGAATGGGGTTAGGGAACAGTATGAGGCTTTAATAGAGTTGTGTTAAATAAAGAAGACCCAATGTGGCTTACTGAGCTTAATGACATTTGACCCTTTTGTTGTGGTGAGATTTAGCAGTTTCTACAGGTACTGGTGTGAAATTTAGGCTGGAGAATGGTGCAGATTAGTGTGATGAGGTTTGATGTAGGTTAGAGTAGCTAGACAGGCCATTGTAGTTTGGAGTTGGTGCTGATATGAGGAAGGTGAATGGGATGCAGCAAGTGGAGGGAAAAAGTACGGTTTTGCAGCTGTGCATTAAAAAAAAATTTTAATGACTAACAAATGTATGCCCTCCTGTCAGCTATTTCCTCAACTATTTCAATAATGGAATGTTTAATGGGTTTGGAGGGGGTGGGGAGGGGGGGTGGGGAGGGGGGGTGGGGAGGGGGGGTGGGGAGGTAGGAAGGGGGTGAAAAAAGGTGAGAAAATGTCACTGTGTATATTTAAGAGGGAAATATTTGTATGTATTTTGATTGATATGGTTCACAGTGTGGAAAAATAAAACTATTTCAATAATGCATGATGACAAATAGAAACCTGCTCACAATGACCTTGAAATCCCACTTCACACTTCCTGACTTCTCATTCCTGGGGGAGAGGGAGGAGTAAGAGAGAGAGAAATGCATTCAAAAACAATAAGATTAGGCTATGGCTTTGTTCCATAGTTAAGCAGGAAAGACTGCAGATGTTCTGATTGTAGTGCAATGCACAAAAGTGCTGTAGAAACTCAGCAGGCCAAACAGCATTCATAAGACTCAAAAGGCAAACAATGTTTTGGGTTTGTAAAGATAGGGGCCAAAAGCAGGCATTTGTGGCTAGTGGGGTTGCTACAGTTTGGTTGGTGTGGATAGGTTGGGTCGAAGAGCCTGTTTCCACTCTCTGTCCCAAGAGAACAGGAAATCCTGGTTATTTGTTGGTGTTTTTATTTTCAGTTAATATGTCAAAATGTTCTTGCCTATTTTAGCTTGGAATTATTTTCTTCCCTTTGTCTCATGGCACTTCAGTTAATAATGTTCTTTTAGGCCAGATTGTAGATCATAACAGGAGAACAGAACTGGGGTTGTTGGAAAGGACATGGATTCTTCAGGCAAGATTAACCTGTCTGACAAGACTTGACTCTACGGGTGTGCGCTGCTTAACGTCTGAATGGGCAACATCTAACCACATGTCCATCCGTGGTTTGATATAATGGAGAGTTCAGTCAGAAATCCCAATGTGAGAATGGGATGTAATGGACTTAGCCGGAACTGAAGAAGATGCAAGGGAAAAGGAACCTACAGAAGGGGTTCACATTTATAAGGGATTATCCAAATTCTTTGCAAACCTTAACAGTTGCTGAAGAGATGGACCCAAGCACTGAATGCTTTTCATTGAGAGAGAGGGATGCTCATGCAGTGTTTGCTACATATAAAGAAATATATGAAGAAAAGAAAAAGCAAACTAGTCAAACACTGGCTTCCTGAAGAAGCCAACACCTCCCCAAGAAGAGCTTCAGCCAGGTCCTTCAAGCATTATGGTGACAGTTCATCAATGGAGGTTATTCGACCTGAAATTCTTCGAGTGGAACACAATGAGGAAGTTGAGAACAGTGATGTGGATGATCCTGATCCTCTTTATTAAATTGTGTGTGATTTAGGCTAATAAAGTGTTCATATAAAAGTTTTTAAAAATGAAGTTTAATTTATCGTAATTTCAGTATCCCATATAGTTTTGCTAAGTATATACGGTAATATGATATTTGCACAATGTCCACATTGCATAATGCCCAGTTCCACAGAATGTATCATGGATGTTAAACAGTGCATACTTGTAGTTTATAAAAGACTAACTTGCTGGCGTAGAATATGTGATTCCATTTGCAGTCTCTCCATTTGGTGGATCCCATAACGTGCTGCTCTTGCCATGTAATACCAGCACACTTGCTCACTTTTACACATTGATGCCATTGTACCCTTGTCTTCAGTACCTCCTTATCCCATCTCCAATTTCACTCTGGGCAATGGGTGGCATTTGAAACCTGATTGGCTTTTGTGCAGATGTAATTGCACTATAGTGAGTTGACAAATGATGTATAATAGACAAAAGAGTCAAAATTAATTTCATATAAGAGGACTGAAGTCTTGTGTGGAAGAGAAGGGATGTTTTGTGAGTTTTTATTTGATATTGAGTGGCATTAAACTTGCCTACAAACATTGTGTTATTTTGGTGAACAAACTATAGGCAAGGTAAGATCTGCTTCCATATTTCACTAGAGTACTATCAATAGTTTGAACCAAAGGATTGAATTTAGGAGCAGGGAAGTTGTACTGCAAATAAACAAGGTACTGGTGAGGCCACATCTGGAATACTTGTGTACAGTACTGATCTCCTTGCTTGCAAAAGGATGTTCTGGCTTTGGAGACAGTGAAGAGGAGGTTCCCCAGGTTGATGACAAAGATGAGGGGGTTAACCTATGAGAAGAAATTGAATAATCAGCAGTGTACTCACTGGAATAGAAAAATGAGAGGGGATAAAATTATGAAAGGCATAGATAAGATGAAGGTAGGTAAGTTGTCTTCATTGGTTAGGGAAACCAGAATGAGGTGTCATAGCCTCAAGATTCAGAGTAGTAAACAGCCACACATCACAACAAGAGATTATTCATTTTACTCAAACGTTCATGACTCTTATGCAAGAGTAAATTTGTTTTTAATGTCTGCATTAAAGTGTATTGCAATCACTTGAAAGTCAGGCTCTTTCTTATTTGTTGCTCGATGGGCCAGGGAGATGTGTCGTTATATACCCATGGAGAAAATTACTTATAACTTAAAAAATAAATATGATACTGTAGCGACGGCTACACTGCTCCTGCAATAACTCACACAACCAGACGGGTTGAGCTCAGTGAGCAGACTAGTCTATTGCAGGCTGCTGGGCTGAACTTATACTCCCAGCCTGGACCTGGCTGAGAACCGCGCTGGAGGGCGCTGACATCACCCGGGCATCACATGGTCCCCCAGCGCGAGTTTCTGAGCCCCGTGCTGGAAGGAAGGGAAACCCCCAATGGCGCCATTTTGACCGGCTGCCCCACCACGTGGCTTACAAGTGGCGCCGGTTCGCCTGCCTTGTGGTGAGCTACCACAAGACTTTCATTAAGATATGGCAGCCATATTTATATTATATAGGGGTCAAATTGTAAACTTGACCCTTCAATGTATGTAAAGATGTGATATCCCAGAAAAAAAATCATGAAGAAAAAAAATGAGAACTCTGATGGTGCTAAAGTTATATTCTTATATCTATGGGTGGGAGGAGAGAAAAAGGGGGAAACTTCTTTTTCTTTTGTTTGTAAACATTTAATATATATTTGAAATGTATAAAAGTTTAAAGACTGTATGAATATATTTATGGAAAAATAAAGTATTTAAAAAAAGGATTCCGGGTAATAGATTTTAGGATACAGATGAGGGGGGCTCTGCTTTTCCCAGAGGGTAGTGAATTGGTGGAATTCACTGTCCATTTGAAGTAGTGGAGGCAACCTCAGTAAATATATTTAAGACAAGGTTAGATTTTTTCATAGTCAGAAATTGAGGGATATGGGGAAAGGCATGTCAGTGAAGATAATCCTCTCATCATGTCAGCCATGATCTCATTGAATGATGGAGCAGGCTTGACAGGCTGGATAGCCTACTCCTGTTCTAATTTTTCGTGTTCTTCAGTTAATGTCATATTAAATGAAAAGTTCCTGCTGTCAAAACAGTGCAAACTCTTTGCTAATATTTATTTTTGGTCAGCACCATCACCCATTTTGTTTGGTGACTCCTGGTTGTGGATGCTATGCTACTGGCTCTACACAAAGCCCTGGAACACCTGGACAGTAAAGATGCATATCAGGATTCTCTTTATCAACTTCATTTGACATCAACATCATTATGCCCTTGACAATGATCGGTAAACTCCAATACCTGGGCCTCGACACCCCAATGAGTAATTGGATCCTGGATTTCCTCCCCTCCAGACTACAATCAGTGAGGATGGGCAAGAACTTTTCCACCACAATATCCATCAGTACTAGAGCACCATAGAGCTGTGTTTTTAGTCCACTGCTCTATTTACCAGCCACACAGTCAACAACAACACCGTTTACAAATTCGCTGACAATACCACAGAAGTGGGCCCTTTTTTTAAAAAAAAAAAGGGTGATGAATCAGAATACAGGAGAGATATTGAAGACTTGGCTGAATGGTGCACCCACACCAACCTCTCACTCAATATCACCAAAACCAATTAGCTGATGATTGACTTAAGGAAGGGAAAACCAAAGATGTATGATTCAGTGGTCATTGGGGGATCAGAGGTGGAGCGTATGAGCAAATTTAAGTTCTTGGGAGTCACTATCTTGGAGACTATTTCCTGGACCCAACACACCAGAAGCCTAATAAGCCTGAGATTGCTTAGCTTCCAAAATCAGACAGCCTCGGGCCTGGTCAGTCCTTGGAGGGGAGACTGCCTCGGAACACCAGGTACTGTAGGTTTCTATGAGAAATGCTAAACAAAGTAATGACTCTCTGTCTGCCTTGTGTCAGACAAAAGTTAAAGAATTTCAGGTATGTTACATTCTAAATGTAGTATTACCTGACAATAATGGAACCTTTACCTAATGGCATCATGAACAAAGCATGTCAGCACCTCTTCTTCTCCAGGAGTTTGCAAAGGTTTAGTATGACATCGGAAACCCTGGCAAATTTCTGCAGATGTGTGGTGTAAAGTGTGTTGACCTGCTACAGGTATAGGAACACCAAAACCCCTGAGTGGAAAGCCTTGCAAAAGGTAGTGGAGACAGCCCAGGACAAAATAGGCAAAACCCCTTAACCATCAAGGACATCTTCAGGAAACACTGTTGTTGGAGAGCAGCGGCAATCGTCAAGGATTCACCCCACCCAGTATATTCTGTTCTTGCTGCTTCCATCGAGAAAGAGGTACAGGTGTACAGAACTTGCACAAGCAGGTTCAGGAACAGGTGCCACCCCTCTGCCATCAGACTACTCAGCTACAAACTCATTCAGAAACTCGTATTTTTGCATTTTATAGAGTTTTTTTCTCTCTGAATTACACAGTCAGGTTGTTTACATTTCTTTCTTTGTTTGCGTGTATACTTATCTTCTTGAGTACAGTTTTTTTGCACCACCACCAAGTGGTAATTCTGCCTTGCTATAAAATAAAAAAAGAATCTTGATATTATATGTGATGTCATGTATGTATTCTGCAAATAAATCTAAGTTTAGAATATATTTGCAGATCACAGGCATTCCCTTGGTTCACTTATCCCCTCTTCATTATATTTTATTTATAACGTGTGCATTACTTCTAATGAAAGACTGCCTGTAATGTAACTTTTTGCTTTTCCCAGATGCTCCTGGCCCATTGATTATTTGCAGTATCGTTCTATCATATTTCCAATTTTCACTGTTTTTGTAACGCTCTGATGCATATAGTTCATAACAGAATGCTTGCCACATTAAATTCCTTGCATTGAGTATAATGGGAAGGGGTCAGATTTGCCAGTGAATATGCCAGTTCAGTAAAGAGTACAACTGTGCCAGACTACTCACCTTCTGACTTGCCTGGTAAGCAAGTGCTGATACTTGTGATAGAAACTTGCCTGTTAAAAGATTTGAAATTCTTGCTCTTTGAGTCTGTGATAGGTGTAATGTAAATTTGGGTTCATCAGGACAGGTTGATGGCCACCATCTATTTGTAAACGAACATTTTATTGAAATGCAAGCCTTGTGAATATACTGCTTTTATTTCACAATGACTACATTGGAGATGTGTCACCAAATCAATCCATATTACATGGACAAAAAAAAAGCTGGTGATTCCAGCTCAATTATGGTGTTGGGAGGTCCATCTTGATCATTTGGAAATAGGTTTGCTCTTGTTGAACAAGTGATTAAGAATTAGATGTGTTACCACTTGCTCAATGGGCCAGAATGTCTGGCTAGCACCATTGGTATTGGCTGCTACCTTGTGTGGAAGGTAACTGGATGAACGAGTACTCACTAGTGGCCATCTGACAACTACTCTTTAATTGCAGTGACAAGGTTAATATTGCCAATGAAGGAACAGTGATTATATTTCTCAGTTGATGCTTTGTGACTTGAAGGAGAACTGGAAGATGATGGACTCCTAATATACTTGAAGGAGAACTGGAAGATGATGGACTCCTAATATACTTGAAGGAGAACTGGAAGATGATGGACTCCTAATATACTTGAAGGAGAACTGGAAATTGATGGACTCCTAATATACTTGCTGACTACATCCTCTTAGGGGCTGGTCTGCAGGTAGATCATGCACAAACTGTAACAGCAAAGCACTGCTGAAGGAGGAAGAGCAGATGTTGATTGATTTGCACACCAGTCAAACAAACTGCTTTGGACTAGATGATATTTTATCTCGTGTTGATGGAGGTGAGCTCATGCAGGTAACACAGCTATATTTCATGGTGCTCCTGGTTTGCTGTAGATAAATGGAAACCCCTTGAGGATTCTGGTATTGAATCACTTGCTGCAGAATACCCAGCCCCTGTTTATTTATGCTGGTGGTCCATATGCAATTCTGTCAGTTGAGGGGATTTTGCAATATAATGTCAAGGGGGAGGGAGGTAGATTATTGGAATTGGTCAACAGAATAACATGTAGTAAACAGTATATTTTTTTAATTTATAAATCCTTGTGGCATTATCATCATTCTTTGATATAAATTATGAAATTATGTATTCATTACTACATGGCCAGTATTTGAGCCTGAAATCCATGGCATACCAGCTATCTGAAGTGGGTTAACTGTTGTATGATCCAAAGCAAATCTAAGAAGCCAAAAAGTCAATATGTTTCTATGCCAAGTTTTAGTTTTCAAGAAAATATTGACTGAAAGGGATATAATGATAAGAAAGAATGGGTCTTATTTGAATGCAAGTTCTATCAGAACTTTCAAGTTCAATGTGGTTGAGGAATAGTTGGAATAAAGCTAAGCCTTCTAATTTAATTATTGGATCCTCCGTCTCCACAGACTTCTGGCTAAAATGTTCTCCTTTCCTGGGTCCTTTTTATCTTTTATATCCCTGATATCCTCTTGTTCATTGCTCCTACTTGCCAGCCAGAACAGTCTTCCATCTCTTACCATAAAATGAAAATCTTATTTAAATGGACTCCATGGTTAAAAATTTCTTCTGATTTATCCCATTCCAGTCACTCAAATACGTATTCTCTGCCATAAAATAGTAGGCCAATAACTCGTAGTCCACTCCATACTCTCAAGCCCAAATTACTAGACCTCATCAAATACTTCAAATCGTACAATGGATTCATAAAGATTGATATTTAATGTTTTGAATAAACATTACGATATAACTTCTCACTGCTCTGTTCTTAATGAGGCTAATTCCTCCAATCCAGCACCATGTGTCAAAAAGCACACAAATTCCAAGAACAACTTAACATACTTATAAATTCCATTGCTGATTAGCCATTTTCAATGCCTGACTTGGGTGCAATTAGCGCACTGAAGAGTTGGGAAAGATAGGGTGAATGGTTTAAAAGCTTGCCATTTGAGACAAGAGTTGCATGGGGACAAAGGTAAAGAGATACTGGAAAAGTAGTGAGTCTTGTTAAAGCTGGGAATGTGGTTTCCAGCTTGAAATGAGTAAACAACATACCTATTTCTCATTTTGGGCTGCTTGCCTGTGGTCTGGTGGGGGGAAAAATGAAGTTTACAAGTCCAAGCTAAAAATGATTGGTTTGGTCGTTTACTCAGTAGTACACTCTATATCCATTCCACCTCTTTGTGGGTCAGGAAGAGTGGCAATAAAGCCATCTCTGATGAGGGGTCACAAACCTGTAGCATTAATTGTTTCTCTTTTTACAGCTACCTGATCTGTTGAGGTTTTACCACATTTTGATTTTGTTTCCAACTTTCCAGCTTTTGTGGTTTTGTTTTGATTTTCATCCATAATGCTAGAAAAATACAAAATGTTACAAATGTTCAGAACTAATGGCAAGAGAAGCAGAGCTTCTATTTTTCTACTTTTCTATTGATGGTCTTTCTGATATATTATCTTAAAGCTGAAATGTCAGCTTTTTCCCTTTCCTAAAAAATGCAGTCACACCTGAATGTTTTGAGTATTTTTTTTAAATTTTAGGTTTTGAGCATATGCACTTGGTCTCAATGCTGATCAAAATTCTGCACCATCTAATCCGAATGATTTATGGTTGTATCTTCAAGGATTCAAAATATTTCAAGGCCATTTATTCCCACCGTCATCTGAGGATGGCATATTTATGCTGGCCTTGTTTGTGATGCATATCTTCAAATGCATGTTATTAAGACACAAAATGAGTTACATCTACAAATCAAACCATGAAGGCTGAAGAACCAAATGTGATTAAAGACAGAGGTAGCAATTTTAAATGGCATGTTTGTTCTGCTCATGAAGTGGAATGTCTGTTTCTGTGGACTGGAACTTGTAGATAAATCCAGAGCTTTTGCCCTCGATTTTTTAAAATCTTACTGTTTGGGCATCAAGAGTGCTGATCTTGCAGTCCTGACAACACTGGTGAAGCCTGCTATTCAGAACAAAGGTGCTGTTATTCAGTATGCCACATAGTACCTGTACTGGAATACAAGGCTCTTGTAAAAGCCAAGGCTTTTATTAGCAAAAGACCGGAGCTCTTCACAGGTGGCCGACCAGTCCGGAATGATCCGACCTGTCTAGGGACACAACCCTTTACGGCCCAGACAGTAGGTGTGGCTTAGCTCTCAGCCAATCGCTGTAAGCACAGTCTAGATAATGTAACTATATACACTATATACACTGGTGATAGATCTGTACTATCACAACTACACATCCTATAATATGTTGCAGCCTCTGATCTAAGTGAACTAGACAAGGCTTTCATGTCTTGCTATATGCAACTACTAATATATTCTGTCTTGCAGTTTTTTTAAAAAACCATTAACACACAGCAGATACCTGGATGAAAAATGAAGAACTGTTTGAAGCCAGATTCGACCATAATTTCATTATTTTTAATTTCTTTTTCCAATGGTTTAAAATTTTCAGTTACCTATTTAGAAAAGGCATTCATTTCTGATTTTGAAAGAGCTTAGCATTGCCTTTGATAAGAATTTCCCTTTCAACTGTGATGCTATTGAAAATGCGTTGAAGACAACTGAAGACAAGCTAAGTGAGCAATTAACTTTATTGGAGCTTTCTCACTGAAAGCATAGCACTAACAGAGCGGTTTTCATTTTAATAAAATTTGAACATGCAAGTATTAAGATAGAAATTAATATATTATAAATATTTTGACCGTGTGTTAAGCACAGTTTAGCACTTTTGAAGCAGTCATAAGATGACAGGAATTTTTTTTTGTGGTGAGATTAATTTGTATACTTGTCAGTTTGTGGGAAAAGCTACAACAGCTATTTGAGTGCAGCTGTGCAAGTACAGAAATCCCAGGATACTGGTCAAAAAGGTTAGGACAATTGCCACTGAAAAATCCAACATGATATTTCAAAATAAGTATCAAAGTAGAATTGTTGATTTTTATCAGTTGAACAAAATTCATTGCTGTCTGAGGTTTAAAGCTGACTATTAATGTTATACAGGTGGTGCATTTGGATGTTGCTACATCTTTCCAATTGGTTGTTCTGCACAAATTGGTGTTTTTCAGTCTTGGAGGTGCTAATGACGCATGTTGTAGCAGGACATGTTGAAGTACATCAGTGCCTCTACTTCGTCAGGAGCTTGCAGATGTTTGGTATGACATGGAAAACCCTGGCAAATGTTTGCATATGTGTGGAAAGTGTGCTGACTGGCTGCATCGCGGTCTGGTGTGGAACACCAGTACCCCTTCATGGAAAGTCCTGCAAAAGATAGTGGACACAGCCCAGGTCATCACAGGCAAAACCCTCCCCGCCATTGAGAACATCTACAGGGAACGCAGCAGTCGGAGAGCAGCAGCGATCATCAAGGATCCACATCGCTTAACACACACTCTGTTCTCATTGCTACCTACCATCAGAAAAGAGGTATCGGTGCCACAAGACTCGCACCACCAGGTTCAGGAACAGCTGCAATCCCTCCACCATCAGACTCCTCAACAACAAACTCAATTAGAGACTCATTTAAGAACTCTTACTTTTGCACTTTATTGATTTTTTTTTCCTCTCAGTTAGGTTGTTTACATTTCATTATTTGTTTACATGATTACATATCATCATGAGTACAGTTTTCTGCACTACAAATAAGTGATCATTCTATCTTGGCCACAGGAAAAAGAATCTCCGGGTTGTATGTGATATTTGTGTATGCACTCTGAACATGTATCTGAATTTTGAACTTTGAAATTGTGGGCTTCCTTTAAAAGGTTTGAGTTGTCTTAACTAAATACTGATTTAAATGTCATAAGAGTTTCTAGCAGCAAATCATTAATCACAGCAAATAAATGATTGGCTTTGGAAAGATAAGAATATGGTGAACATTTGCAATTGCACATATCCAAACTCTTGTAAGTGAAGGTTCCAAGTATATTTATTTGCTGGAATATTAAGTTTTAATGTTGCATGTAATGACTATCATTTCTTTTTAGGTTTATTGGATCTGCAACAATCTCTTTGAGGGATCTTGTAAGTGGTCAAAAAACACTGCCTTTGAAGAATATCCCTTTACTTACTGAAAAGCAACAGCCAACAGGCGTAAGTAAATTTTGAAGTCTTAATATCCCATGTTTGTGCTTGCTTAAACCTAACTTTGAGTAAGAATTGATTATTATACCCTCAAAGTAGGTAGAACAGATTTTTCCATGGGGAAAAAAAAAACACAAGGACTGCATATGCTACAATTTTGAGCAAACCGTGAGAAGCAGGAAGAACTCAATGGGTCAGGCAGCATCCATGGATAAAAATGGACAGTTAATGCTTTGAGTCCTGATTGTCACACTCTCTCCGTGGATGCTATCTGACCTGATGAAACCCTTCAGTTTCTTGGCATTTACTAAGCTTTTCCATGAAATTCTTTTCAATGGCCCAATTTGTGTGAATGAGACTTGTAAAGACTAGACTGCCAATTTGCATTCATGTACCATAACATGTAAAATTTTTGTTTTGTGCAATCCAAAATTTAGATTTCAGCCAACTGAACCAGACTTCATATATATCCACAAAATGATAATGATTGATATTGGTGAATCGTAATGTTCCTCCTACACTTTGCACTGTCGAAAATGCTCAGTTAAAATTTTCATGGTTCATTTCTTTCTTTAGCTCCATGTCTTTTTTCCCCACTCTCTTTCAGTACTTTGAATATTCTCATGGAACTGAAATCTATTCACCTAATCCAAACACTTCAAATCCTGCTTTTCAAGAACAAACCAGGAGTGATAGTCTCAGGAGCAATTTGTAATTTCCACTGCAAGCAAACAGAATCACAAGATTCAGTTGAATAGATTATTGATTTGAAACATCCTTTAATCTACTAAGGTTATTTAGTAGTTTTATTTACTGTGAAATTCCTAGTCTCTGCTTGTTTAATGGCTGTGAGGGGAAATTTTTAAAAAAAAAAGCCTTTTTTACAGGATGGTAGCCACATAATTTCAAGGTTATTTCATTAACGCAGCAAGAAGACAGCCAATTGAATCATTCAATTATGTAAGACCACGCTGTTGTGTGGTTGATGCACCATCAATAAGTTGTGAAACTGATAGGTTTGTAGCGGGTTGTGAGCAAGTGCAGTGAAGAGACTGAGACAACAGGCTGGGCTCAAGTAGCACAACTGCTTTATTTTCAATTCTGCGCTGCAGCCTTTAAGCCCGTCCCTGGTCCTGCCCGCGACATCCTGGCCCTTGTGTCATGATGACGCTCGCCCTTCCAGTCTGGGCCAGAGGTTCACCGTTGCAAACATGTGCAGTCCCTCACTCCTCCCCCTCCCCCCCCCCCCCCCACCCACCCACCGAACCAGCACTGATGGTCTTGGGACGAATACCTACTCACAGAACAATGTCCAGGGGGTAGTTGCAGGGTGGCTGACCATGTCGCGGGGGGCGGGGCAAGGGAGCCCAGTTTGTCCCGCAACCGCTTGAGGATGACTACTATGTCAGTGTCCCGTTGGGTTGCTGGCGGGTGGAATTGGCCAGGGACTGCAATGGTCATACCAAAGAGTAGTTCAGCAGAGGAGGCTCCGAGGTAGTCCTTCGGCGCCGTGCATATTCCCAGAAGAACTCGGGGTAGTTCATCCACCAAATGAGCTTTTCGAGGCGTGCCATCAGCGCCAATTTGAGATGGCAATGGAAGCACTTGATTAGCCTGTTAGCTTGGGGGTAGTAAGCTGTGGTGCAATGCAGTTGGGTGCTCAGGAGTTGAGAGAGTTCTGACCACAGGGCAGAGGTGAACTGTGCACCCCCCCCCCCCCATCAGTTGTAATGTCTGCTGGGACACCAAAATGGGAGTCCCAGAGGTTTGTCCACTGAAGCCAGCGTGAAGGACCATTGGAATGTGGTGTCACAGAAACAACATACAGGAATTCACCTTTTGCCAAAGGTTCTGATGGCGGTGTTATTGGGAGCGCACAGGGGTCTCTTGAGCGCCTTAGGGGCTATAACACTTATCTCCACCCCCATATCCATGAGGAACCTGTGGCCTGAGATGCTGTCCAAGACATGGGGGAGGCTGGCCTTGTTGTTTCCTGGATGCACCCCAATGTTGGTGCTAGAAACCCCATTTGGGATCAGACCTTTCTGCTTTCTGACGGGTTGGGGCCTACTCATGTGGTGGACTAGATTTTGGCGTTGTCCTTGGTGGCAGCTGTGTAACGCGATTGACCGAATCTATGACTTCATGCTTGGAACAGTAGAGAACGTCCCCTCGCACCGCAACCTTGTGCAGGATGCTGAAATCCATGTCGGCCAACAGGAGTCTGATGTCTTTGGGCATTTACTCGAGGAATGCCTGCTCGTACGTAAGACAGGACTTGTGCCCTTCTGCCAGTGTGAGCATCTCGTCCATGATGGCCTAGGCCATCGAAGTGAAAGAGCCTAGCAGCTCTCTCTCATTGAGAGACCGTACGTGCTAATGAGGAGGTTTTAAAGTCATGTATTTACCTTCCTCTGGCGGCGCCTGGATGAGGTTATCGACTCGTGAGGCAACTTCCTGGTCGAGTGAGCTGAAGACGTAGAATTATCTCGTCGAATCGGAGGATATCTGTTTGATCTGGAACTGGGCCTCCACTTGGCCAAACCAAGTGTGGGGCCTGTTCATCCAGACTGTTGGCAGATTCAATGCGATGCCGCCTACAGCTGCTGGTTCCATTGTGTCGAGTCTTCAGGATGTGGAGATGCGTTGGGGTCTCCAATTTAGTTGGTTGTGAGCGAGTGCAGCAAAGAGACTGAGACAACAGGCTTGGAGCTCAAGTATCACTGCAGCCTTTAAGCCTGACCCAGGTCCCGCCTGCAATGTCTTGGGACTTGCGTCATGATTACACAGGCATGCACCCGCCCTTCCAGTCTGGACCAGAAGAGATGGTCCCGTGATGCCATCCTTGCCGCGGCTGCCCCGCTGACCGTGTGTGACAAGCAGGGCAGGTTCGTCGTTGCAAACATGTCGTTGCCACAGGCTTTTATTAACTATACATTGGAACAGCCATCAACCTCATTGACTGATTGAGGTGGAGTGGAATAGGGAGTATGCAAAGGGCTACGGGTAGGATCAGTCTGTCTCGGGAGGTGATGATTTAAAACCCCACGTTTTGTAAGCATTTAATTGTGTAACTTTCTTTTCCTTTTTTTCTTCTTGTTCTTTTTATAAGTAGGAGATTACTCTAATTATATAATTTACCATGAATGCGTTGCAATATTAGAAAATGAGGTGAAGTTTTCGTAAGGGAATTTCCATTATATCTGAGCATCATATATAAGACGATGTACAAACTACTGATGATTCATATTCTTTAGTGCTTTGCATAAAGTGTGATTCATGTGTAGTTATTATGTAAAATTAATATTTCTCTTTTCCAAATCAATAAAAATATATTAAAAAATAAAAGTATTTGGAAAGGGTTCAGGACATGAGGTAAGCCTAAATGTTAATACAGCATTGTTCCTGGTCCAAGCATGTGGTGGTATGATAATGTTAGAGTTTGCATTATAAATATTGCAGAAAGGATGGTGGAAATATTTTGCACATGTAACACTTTTTAAACATGGCAGATATAAATATAATATTACTGATTCCAGTAAGTTGTGCGTTGTGTACTTCATGTGTGCCATCGGGCGCACTAAACTCAAAACGGTCAACCAGTTTACCTATCTCGGCTGCACCATTTCATCAGATGCAAGGATCGACAACGAGATAGACAACAGACTCGCCAAGGCAAATAGCGCCTTTGGAAGACTACACAAAAGAGTCTGGAAAAACAACCAACTGAAAAACCTCACAATATACTACCTCGGAGTATACAGAGCCGTTGTCATACCCACACTCCTGTTTGGCTCCGAATCATGGGTCCTCTACCAGCATCACCTACGGCTCCTAGAACGCTTCCACCAGCGTTGTCTCCGCTCCATCCTCAACATTTATTGGAGCGCCTTCATCCCTCGCATCGAAGTACTCGAGATGGCAGAGGCCGACAGCATCGAGTCCACGCTGCTGAAGATCCAGCTGCGCTGGGTGGGTCACGTCTCCAGAATGGAGGACCATCGCCTTCCCAAGATCGTGTTATATGGCGAGCTCTCCACTGGCCACCGTGACAGAGGTGCACCAAAGAAGAGGTACAAGGACTGCCTAAAGAAATCTCTTGGTGCCTGCCACATTGACCACCGCCAGTGGGCTGATATCGCCTCAAACCGTGCATCTTGGCGCCTCACAGTTCGGCGGGCAGCAACCTCCTTTGAAGAAGACCGCAGAGCCCACCTCACTGACAAAAGACAAAGGAGGAAAAACCCAACACCCAACCCCAACCCACCAATTTTCCCCTGCAACCGCTGCAACCGTGTCTGCCTGTCCCGCATCGGACTTGTCAGCCACAAACGAGCCTGCAGCTGACGTGGACATTTACCCCCTCCATAAATCTTCGTCCGCGAAGCCAAGCCAAAGAAGATAGTTGACAAATCTCTGCTTGTAGTTTGGAATTTTGATTTGAGTCCTTGTCGGAAGATCTGAAATGTTAAGCAATTTTTGTGCCAGGTTAATTGGATGAAAAACCGTGGTCACTTTCCTTTGTGAATAATCTAATTTATCGGTGAAAAATTAGACATTACAGGGATCTATGGAAGAAAATATTTGTTACTTAATGCAACAAGTTGGGATAAACCTGAAAATCACCAGAATGCAAAGCGGATTAAATTGACAAAGATTTGTGTTGATTAGACCTGTGTGCACGCCCTATGGAAGATTGGGACTGGAAGCAATTAAAGTTTGTGAAATTTGAACCAGAAGATGCAGGGACGAATTTCCTCTGGCAGGTTTCCCAGATTTGTGGTCTGAAATTTTAAGAGTAAAGGCAATGCTCAAAATTGTCAGTCATGGAAAGGGGAGAGAGTCATTTTCAAATGCTGTTGAAGCAAGTTGAGTTAAAAATATTAAAGCTTCTGACCATTGGCAGGCCTAAGTTAAGACCCACTGATGCCCTAAGCACAGCCCACAATAGTTTACCCCTTGACCCTTCCATTGTCTAACTGACAAGACATGAAGACTCAATAGTGCAGAATGTGAAATAATGGATTAAAAATTCTATTTTCTTCCAAGCCAGGCCCCACAACTATATTAAATATAACCTGTGTGTGTATTTATAATATACATATATATTTTTAAAAATTCCATTTATTGTGGGGATCCCCTTTTCATGGTGCCCCAGTTCAGTTGCATCATGGTAAATCTGGCACTGGAAAAAAACTTTTGTGGCCTTCCCTGACTTAAGAATGTGCTTATTTTGCTTAATGGTTAATCCAGGCCTGACCATTGTCCACAGGTAATATGATTACACGAGTGGAATCTGTATTTAAAATGGGTTATTATGGCATTATATGCAGATATTGATGCTATTGCTCACTCAACTTGGAAGATTAAGATTATCTCATCACCATGTGATCCTGTAAGGTGAGGCAATGGGCTGGTATGGGGCGAGCAGTGCAGATACTCAGCAATGACATGCTGGACTTGGACTGAATTTTGGTCTGCATGATGAATAAGCCATTGCTGAGACTGACAGAACTCCAAATCATTTTGATCCTCTGCTTCTCTCCTCATCTTGCAATGAATGTGATAGAAACTACTGTCTGCCACTGTTTGGCTGCCCTGCTCCTAAGTCTGAAGATTTCTGCCATGGTGGTTGCAGACCATTAGTCTAATATCAGAGAATCTAAAGATTGGGTTGAAGTTCACGACAGAAATGGTTTCCGTTACATGTGACCAAGGTGGGGAAATTATTTCTAGTTCCCCAAGAATGATCCTTGTTCACAGTGCTGCAGACCTGACCCCTGTGTCTTGGTGCTGAGTGACCACTTTGTCTGCCACACCCCTCGTAAGCAGCCTCTGCTAGGTCCTTGAGTGCAAGCTGGAACTCCTGGTGACCAGGAATTTTAATCTCCCTCCCCGGTCTCATATGGACATGTCTATATTCCACCTCATCTTTTTACAGGGTGAGGCAAAATGTCAACTTGAGTAATAACATGTTACATTCCATATGTATAGCCTAAAACACAAGGGCATGAGTATTACATTTTCAAATTTTAACTAGCCGTCCTATTCTGCTTCCACTATTTCCATCTGTCTTTTACCTGCTATCATTCTCACTTTTTTCTTACCTTCCCACTCCTCTCCAACTGTCTTTCCATCTCTCCCACCTTCATTTGTCTATCACATCCTGGCCCCTCTCTCGTTCTACCCCCTCGACTGGATCTCTCCTTCCCAATTTAGTCCAGATAAAGAACCTTGGACCAAAATGTTGACTGACTATTTCTCTCCATTAACGCTAGCTGACTCATCAAGTTCCTCTAGCCTCCCGTTGTTGGCTCAACATTCCAACATCTGCAGTTTTTACATTTCTATGATTGTATTTTATTGGCTTTTCCAATTCAATTGTTCTGCCATTGAGCACTGGAAGGGTGCTTCCAATAATGCAGAGTGGATTCAGCATTTCTGCATTTTTTTAAGAAGGTTACATGAATAATGTTCATTTTAGTTCATAACACTTTTTCTTCCTTCACTAAAGGGAATTATAAATTTGGTGGCCAGTTATGACCCTCCTGCTGGAGCTAAGCCATCTAGTGGAGACTCCACTTTACAAGAATCTGGTGGAGGGGGTAAGTCTTCATTGTTTGTTCAAGATTTCCCTTTACCTTCAGTCCTTCAGTTTCTTTTTGTACCAGTAGAGTACCTGTATGCATTTGTATCCTGTGCTCAACAAAGAAGGTTGATGTTTTGTGTTTAAACTCCGACAGGTGAGATAGTTTACAAAGGAAAATGCATCTTGTTTAGTGAGATATCAACGAGGATGACAGTAACAGGCCTCAACGGCTACCACACTCCACCACTATGAAATGCTTCAAGTTTCTGGTGATGGAATGTATCAAAGCATGCATCTCAGTAGCACAAGACCTATTTCAATTTGCTTAGAGATGGAACAGTTCCATTTACAATGCTATAGCCTTGTTCCTCCACTCTGTCCTGACCCACCTGCAGAATGAAGCCTCATGCCCCAGGCTGCTGTTCATTGACTTCAGCTCAGTGTTTAATACAATCATACCCCAGAGGCTGGTGGAGAAGCTGTCCTTAATGGAACTCAATATCCCTCTCTCTTACTGGATTCTGGACTTCCTGTCAGAAAGACTGTAATCCATCCGGGATGGCAGCAGAACATTGAGAACCACCGTGCTGAGCACTGGCACACCTCAAGTGTGCTTAGTCTGCTCTTGTTCATGCTACCTACCTACATCTGCATCGCCAGATCCAGTGCAAAGCGTCATCATGTTTTCAGATGACACAACAGTAGTTGGCCTGAACAGCAACAATGATGAGTCGAACTACAGAGAATAGGTGGAAAATCTTATGAAATGGTGCAAGAATAACAACCTGAGTCTCAACGTGGACAAGACAAAGGATATGATTGTGGACTTCAGGAAGAGCAGGCATGACTTTGCTTGTATTGAAGAGAGTAAAGAGCACCAAGTTCCTTGGAGTCGACTTGTGAAGTGACCTATACTGGACACATAATATCTCCTTACTCGGCAGGAAGGTACAACAGCGACTGCACTTCCTTTGAAGGTTGAAGTAGTTAAGGCTGCTGTTCTATCAAGTTTCTACAATAGCTCTATTGACAGTGTCCTGGCCGACTGGATCACAGTGTGGTGTGGTATGGTTGCTGCAGAGAATTGGATTGATGGTCAATCCACTGGATCATAAAAGCAACAAGAGGATCATTGGAGTTTCTCTCACACAATCGATATGATTTTTCTGGATCATTGTTTGAAGAAGCTTGTTATATCTGTGAGGACTCCTACCACTTCATGTGCAGCATCTTTCAGCTACTCCTGTCGGGGGGTGGGTTGGGGTGGGGGGGGGGGATGTATAGAAGTATTAAAGACCGAGCCATCAGTTTGAGGAACAGCTTCTTCGCATGTGTAGTGAGTCTGCTGAATGACTGATGAACTATTACAGCTCTCTGAGTCTCCACTATTTATTTAATAATATTTATTTTAATTGTATGTATGCATTTACTATACTTGACTGTATGTGTGCTATATCTGTGGACCGCAGAATGCTGTTTCATCAGGATGTACTGCAACAAATGGATGATAAATAAACTTGATGAATTATTGATGGCCACAGAATTACTTAGCATCTGTTACAAAGTGATTTGTCTTTTGTTTCTGTTATTGATGTAGATAATTCTGTTAAATTATTTTTAATGATTAATTTAATTACTGTAAATATTGCAACCTGAAAGCAGGTGATCAAAGGACTGAAATAACAATATCTTTAATTTGTGTATTGAGTGAACTCAAAGGCTAATGTAGACATGGAGTTTTATAGCATGGAAATAGGCCCCTTGGCCCATATTGTCCATACCTATCAATTTGTCTTCTCAAGCTCATCTCATTAGCTTGTGTTTGGCCCATATCCCTCGAAACATTTCCTATCCATGGAGTTGTCTAAATAGCTTGATGTGTTATAATTGTGCCTACCTCTACCAATTCTTCTGGCAACATTCCAAATAACCACCTCCCTCTGTGTGGAAGAATGTGTCCTTCAGATCCCTTTATAAATTTTTCCCCTCTCCATGACCTGTTGTCTTTGGGCCCTCTACCCTAGGGAAAAGCCTTCATTTAATCTTGTCTTTAATCATGCTTTTGTAAACCATTTTATCAGCTTATCTTTTCCCCATCTGGATCCTCCAGCCTCCAATTGTCCAGAGAGAAAATTCAAACTTACCCTTCTTGGTAGGGTCTTCATGAATTTATTTTGTACCCTTTCCTAGTTTGATGATAACTAAAGTATACTATAGCTGAATGGACAGAACTGCACATAATACCTCAAATGTACTCTCACTAACATCTTGTACGAATGTTACATAGCTCTATTTTTCACTTGAGCATCCTGACTGAAGGTAAGCATGCCAAACATGGTTTTCAAAACTCTGTCAACTTGTTGCTACTTTAATGAAACTATGCACCAGTACCCCTGAATCTCTCATAAATTCTAACTTCACTGACAGGCTTTTGTTTTTAAAATATCAATGGTCATAACTGTTATTAAATTAATTTCTAATGATTTTATGGAACTTGGAATCTGATTGGAACCAAACTATTTTGAAATCTGAACACCTTATCAAATTAAGCATACAATAAGTGCGGTGTACCTTGGTCATCAGAGCTTGTCTCTTTGCAAATTATTTTAATTGTCTGATTTATGTCAAATTACTTTCCCAATTTATCTGCCTGTGTTTGGCAGTTTTGAAGAGTGGTTAGGATTTCTTTTCCAACTTCATGCTTTTTTAATTTTGGATCCATTTTTGGCAGGACGAATGCAGAGGGAGTGAAGCCATTCACAGATATATTTGTTAACCATCTCTGTTTTAATCTTTAAGAGGGTGCAGTAAAAGTCCCAAAATCCTAAGTGCTTGGGGGTTGGGTCTGTCTGGATTTCCGGATTCTAAGGCAGTACTTTTAAAATTCAAATTTAAGGAGAATAAATAGGTAAATTTTTTCATATAAAACACAAAGTACAAAAAAAAATTCTTTTACATTTCAGTGATGTCCTCACGGTCGCTTGTTGCCACTGTGCATCTGTGGCGCTTACAAAAGCCAAACGCTTTTGAGAAGTCCGGATTCTCTAGTGGTTCAGATTTCTTGCATCTAGATTTTTGGACTTTTAATCTACAATTTTCCTGTAATGATTGCATGTATTGTCATATACAATGTACTTGAAATACTTGTTTGCTGAAACCAACCAAGTACTTCAAAACAAAATGACAACTGCAGTGTAAATAATTTAAAAGATATTGATGATATTCAGATTAAAAAGTGAGGCCAAACCTCACATGGATGACCAATGGATGCAAGATAAGAGTCTATGATGGACCTGGCTATGTTTGTCACCTCCTGGAGCCTTCTGCTTTCCTGGGAACTCGAATTAGCAAAACAGGCTCTGGTGCAACCATCCAACACACTTTCCACAATGCATTCTTGAGAAGTTTGATAAAGTATTCAAGGACATGCCTCATCTCGTCAGACTCCTTAGAAAGTAGAGGGGTTGGTGTGCCTTTTTCATGGTTGTCTTTTCCATAAAGTGATTTTTCCATAAATATGCTTTATTCATACAGAGTAAATACAATCAGGATAGATCATTACCTCTATTTGTTATATGAAATAATTCAATACATGCCTTTACAATATATCAACAGCATTAATACAGCGTCTCAAATGTTTCATTGATGCAATTAACAGAGCTCAAAATCAGAATTTATTGTCATGAGCATCACAGAGCAAAATATTTTTTTTAAAGTGCAAGAAAAAGTGAGGTAGTGTCTGTGGTTCATTGTTCATTCAGACATCTTATGACAGACAAAAAGGTGGTGTCCTTGTGCTCATCTTCAACCTGTACCTTTTTCGCCAATGGTAGCTGAGAGCTGGTGGGGGCTCTTAAGGATAGAGGCTGCTTTATTAAGACACTGCATCTTGTAGATGGCTTCAATGGAGTGAAGACTGATGCCTGTGAAGTCACAGCCCAAGTTTTTTTCCTGTTTTGAGCGTTAGCACCTCCATACCAGACAGTGATGGAAACAGACAGAAGACTCTCCACGGTACACCTGTATAAGTTTTTGAGAGTCTTTGGTGGCATGCTGAATCTCTTCAAACACTTCACAAAGTAGAGCCGCCTTTGTGATTCTATCGACATGGAGGCCCCAGGATAGATCCTCAGAGATGTTGACAGCCAGGAATTTAAAATTCTTGACCCACTTCATTGTTGATCCCTTGATGAGGACTAGTTTGTGTTCTCCTGATTTCTTCCTAAAGTCCACAATCATCTCTTTGGTTTTGTTAACATTGAGTGCAAGGTTATTGTTGTGACACCACTCAAAGAGCTGATCTATCTTCTCAATGTCCAGCTGTGAAGAAAGCTAGACAGTGGTCTTCCCACAGTCTCTTGTGGTGTCAAGCCAAAATGCATCCATCTGCACCTTGGAATGAACTGACTGGTAGTGTTCACTTGTGGATATCTCCTTCAACTGGTAGACCAAACTGTGGTTTTAACCATTTGTCGATTGTGTGTGTTTGTATCCTAAGCAGATTTTACGCAGGAAACTCCTCAAGAATTGCTCCATGCTTTCCAGATCTTGGCAAACGCACATCAGAAAGTGATGATTGTCTCATTCTTGCTGCACCTGTGTCCTGGGTGTTGCGTAATGGGATTGAGGTGCTGGCTGTGCACAAAGTATCTGACAGAGGGCCCTTCTCTCCGCCAACCCACTGAAATCTTGCTGTTTGTTTGGGAATTATGTTGGAGGGATTCTTCCAAATAACTTTGACATCCTGGACAGGGAACAATCCCACTGGATCCACCATTTCCTTTTCCTATGACCTCCAGAACATTCTGTGTTGATCACTGCCTTAGATTTGAGGTATGAAGATGATTTTCTGCTGCAGCTTTTCCATGAGTGTAAGTCATGCTGTATGATTTAACCAAATGGAATGCTCTGCAGAATGAGGCCTGTTCCTGTTTTAACAATACCGGATGCCGGTGAATCATCAATGTTTGCTAATGCTTTGTGTTGACACACAGGTTGTTGCAGCCACATGGCAGATCCTACAAGAATGAAGGTTACATTGGGTTTTTTTTTCATTCTCTTTCTGACATCCACCCCTGCCTCATCCTTTCTTTGGACAATTGTAAATTATACCCCAACAAATGCAGTCATCTTGTATCTCCAGATGAAATGGAAGATGACTTGGGTGACTGCTGCCATGCAGAGGTGGGATATGGCACATTGTCTAACTTTCTGCATCAAGTTTAGAGTTTAAAAAATAAATAAATAAATAGAATTAAGGGGCAATAGGAGCTGGCCTCCTACCCTCCAGCACCTCACCTGTGACTGAGGACATTTTAAATATATGGCCCCTGAAATTTCTGCTCCAGCCTCCCTCAAGGACTGAGGGAATACCTTGATAGACCCTGGGGATTTATCCACCTTTATTCACTCTGAGACAGAAGGCACCTTCTCTTCTTTAATCTGTACAGGTTTCAAGACCTTGCTGCGTGTTTGCTTGCTTCCCTAGACTCGGTGCCAGTTTCCTGAATAACTATAAATGCCAAAAAACCCATTTAAATCTTTCCCATCTCTTTTGACTCCCAACCTTTCCGATCTTCAAGATGACCAATTTTGACCCTTACAATCCTTTCAATATACCTGTAGAAACCCTTAGGATTTTTCTTCACCTTGTCTGCCAAAGCAAGCTTTTTTTTAGCCCTCAAGATTTTTTCCTGCATTTTGTTATATGCTTAGGGTACCTCATTTGCTCCTTGTTGCCTATACAAGTTCTACACCTCTTCTTCTGAACCAGATCCCTAATATTCCTCAAAAACTAAGGTTCCTTAAGCCAATTAGTTTTGCCTTTAATTCTTCCATAAACATTCAAAATCTGTACTTGTATGGTCTCAGTAGAGGAACCCTTTGGTCTGTCCTGTCTTGTGCACAGCTGTGATATTTTCCCTGTTAAGTAATGCCACTCACCACACCCCCCCCCCCCCCCACCCCGATCCCTGCCGCTCTATCCCATTTGATACAACGGAACTCTGGAACATTGAGCTGCCAATTCAAGTTAGCTTATTAATATCTGATTGCATCACGACAAACTGATGAAATGGTGTTCTTTGCTCCTTGGTGCAAAAACAGACATAACACGCATACGGACAAATGATACATATATAAAAACAAGTAAATATTGTTAAATAAATGATAGAGGCTCGAAAAGTTTGTATGAGCAGTTTATCAGACAATGGGAAGAAGCTGCTTCTCAGCCTGGTGCTTTTGTATCTTTTTCCTGGCTGAAGTAGCCGTAAGATGCAACGTGTGGGGTGACGGATGTCCTCAACTATTTTGCGATCCTTCTTCAGACAATGATCCCGGTAGATCATGTTGATCGGGGTCGGGGGGGAGAGGTGAGGAGGAGGGAGACCCCAGTGATCCTCTCCGCTACTGTTTTGGTCAACAGTGGTGGTGGTCCTGTGGATTGACCTCCATCCAACGCTCTACAGCAGCCATAGCACACCATAATACAGTTAGCAAGGATGCTTTTAATAGAGCTCCTGTAGAAAGTTGACAGGATTGTGGACCATAGCCTTGCCCACCTCTATCTTCTTAGGAAGTACATTCACTCTGACCAAACTCCACTATCTGGTCTCAAGGTTGCTGAAGATATTGCCAAGTTTTTCATCTTTTACCATTCTTTCATTGCACCCTGGAAGTAATGATATCGGGCCTAAACATGATCTGTTGGAGGAGCACAGCAGGTCAAGCGGAAATTGATAGGAAAAAATGAATGGTCAACATTTCAAGCTAAAACTTTTCATCAAGACTGAGGAAAGTTAGTACAGAAACTAGCATAAAGGTGGGAGGGGTGAGAGAGGGACCCCAAATGGGATTGGTGAACCATGAAGAGGTGGAAAATGATGGACGGGACAGAGAAGTGGCAGATGATAGACAAAGGCAAGCAAAACCGAGATCACTGGAGGAAGGTGAGTTATAAGGTGGAGTGGGTGATTAGAAGACAAAGGCTGCTCATGCTGCAATCTGATTAGGTGACTATGTGGTATGAAGGGAGGAGAGGATGGAACCAGAGAGGAGGGGGAATGAGAATAAGCTGGAAGGGGGTGGATGGGAAGGGGGACAAAAAATAAAGGGTGCAGAATACCATTGGGCTTTTGACTGCCCAGGTTTTCCACCTCTGCTTGATTCGCTCACCCCTCCCACCCTGTCATCTTTACTACTGCCTTGCATTTCCTGCGGAAGAGTTTTGACTAGAAGAATCAACTATTATTTTTCTCCCACTGATGCTGCTGAGCTCGCGAAGTTCTTCCAGCAAATTGTATTTAGCCTCAGATTTTAGTATCTGCAGATTCCTGTGTGTCTGTTGTGTCAACCCTGCTGGTTTGCCTGGGTCTTGTCAATGATGCAATTGAAATCAACAGTCGGTACGACAGCCTGGGACATGGTAAGCAGCAGTGGGAGCGGTTAGAGGATGACCAGCCAGCCATTCATTTCTCCAGAGCTTGTGTTTGCACCTTGTTAGGGTGCATGAATTTTTACTGCATGCTACATTTATTGCAAGGAAACCTCTGCCAACCATTCTGTTGACTTTAGTGATGAAGTTGCCTCCCTGTCTCAGAATACCAAGGCTGCTGGAGCAGCAATCATTGCCCCATAACTTTAGTGATTGCATGTGGGGCCATCACGACCACCACTGTTGACATTTGCAGAGGTAGTAAATTGCACTCCCTGTCAAGATATCCCAAAGTCACCTCATATCATCCAATGTTTTTCCCACTGCACGAGTTAATTGATGCAATCCTTAAACCTTTCACATATTCAAAGGTCATGCACCAGCTAAAGATAATGCTGCTTGTGACTTTCCAATGATCACATCAAGGCAAGAGAATAGTGGGAGAAAGGTAGAGTAATGAGAAATGCTCAACATGTTTCATCATTCCACCCGAAACACAATGCAGAATTAACAGTAGACCCTTGCATGCAGTCAAAAAGCCCAGTGTAAAGGCAGAGATTCTCTGCCCTTACTGTGGGAGACTTGGCTCCACGAATGCACCGTGGCTGGCTCCAAGGCACTAACTACAATCCCTCTCAGGGCGGGGGTGGGGGGAAAGGGTCAGCCTAACATAAATGTAATGCTGCCGCAAGCAGCTTGCTATGGGCGGCCTGGTGACGTCGTCAGCCTGAGATGCAGGAGTGGGATAATTAAAATGCTCCAGGGAACTTCTTTGGATCCTAAGCTTGCATACTGCCTGTGTGGAGTTTGCACATTTTCCCCATGTCTCTGTGGCTTGTTTTTTTTCTGCCTCCAGCTTCCTAACCCACAACCCAAAAATCTCCTGGCAGGTTAATGGGCAACTCTAAGCTGCCCAGTGGTTCAAGTGATTGGAAAGGGAATTAAAGGGTAGTGAGAAAGAAGATGTTTTTACCTCAAACTTCAATATATTAGGAGCGATGGTTTATCTCTGCTGGAAACAGGCATCGACCTGATGAGGAAATGGCCTTCTGTGATGTAATCAGTTCAATCCTTTATCATTCACCCTATTGCCTCTATTGGCTCTGGAGAGCGCTACAACATGAATGTGATGCAAGCAGCCTTTTAGGGTTGCTTCATGAAAAGTAAGTTTATATATTTCTCTCCTCGCTTGGAGCTGGTCTCCAGGTGGAGACTTGGCATGAAAGGGCCTTGTTTTCATTCTTCCACTATTAGCATTTCCTTCTGATAATGTGCTATAGCTGGCACACCACTGTTTGGTAATAAGGTGATCGGAAACTTGTCTTTGGACCACATTGTTCCAGACTTAACCTAAGCATTATGCTGCAACAAAATCATCTTCACTCAATGCTCAGTTTATTTAAAGAATAGGATATATTATGGGTAACTAATAAATGTTTGTCCTGAAGTGAAGCAAGCTTCTGGAATGTACCATTTAATTGCAATGCTAATTTAAAAGGTAATGGTGGAGATTTTATTTTGTCTGCTCTGTCAGAGCCAAGCTTTCTTTGTGCTATTTGGTTACATTTCATTTATCCTGCAGTGTGTTATTTTTGTGCTTGTTCCTTATGACTAAGAACTTGCAAGATGAGACCATGGTTCATTTGTTAACTGAAGTTATTTATTTGAGAGAACAGAGCCTTCTTCAAATTCTATCTGAAGTCTGTCCAGACTTCCACTATTCATGCCCCACTCATTCTGGACATGGCATACATGCTGTTAAATCTCCATTTTATATTTTAAGTTTGGGGGCAGAGGCATTTCAACAGATCAGCTGCTCTGATCACGTGGAGTATTTTCAGAGTTCTAATACTGTGGTTAACTTCTGCGTTTGAGATCGGTATTTCTGGGAAACCAGAAAGTCAACTGGTGATGCCCAATGCGTCAAGTTTATGCCCAAAACTTGCTAGCAATTCAGAAAATTCTAGTTATTTTCTTTTTGTTTTCACATCTTGTGGCCTTGAATAATAAATGATTCTAATTTTTTATAAATTAAGCTGTATTCTGCATGGCTAGCTTTGGATGCAGTCCTAAAGTGTGTTCTTTCCACTAAAGAAAATGATTGTTGTGTGAGCTTCAGCAATAAAAAATTCAGACATCTGTCCATTATATTTGTGTGTATGACAATAAGCTCTCATTATTTTTGTATGGATGGTGACAATGTTGTTGAATTGTGTAAAACAAGGGTTCAATGAGTTGGTGATAGAGGATTGACTCGGGGACAAATTGTTGAGGGTGTTCCTTTGGGGATGCAAGTGGTCCCTGAACTGAGACCCCAGAAGTTCTAAAATCCCCTCTTTACTAATCCCTATCTTTTCCATAACTAACCCTTTTGCCTTACTTATCCTACACAATTCAATATCTCTTTCCCTCGAGAACACAGAGAAGAATTTATTCAATATCTCCCCCATCTCATATGGTTCCTCACACATTCCTCCGCTCTGATTTTCTAGTGGACCTATCCTATCCTTAACTTTCCTTTTGCTATTCACATATTTGTAAAAACCCTTTGGATTTGCTTTCGCCCTATTTGCTATAGCCCCCTCGTACCTTCTTTTTGCCTTTCTAATTTCCCTTTTAAGGTTATTTCTACAATCTATGTACCATTCAGTTCTTTCTACAATCTATGTATCGTTCAAACATCTCATCAATTCTTTGCTTCTTGTATTTAACATAGGCCTCTCTCTTATCCCGAACCAACTTCCTATTCTCTCTAGAAAACATTTGGCCTTGCCTTTTGTCCTGACAGGAACATAAAGATTCTGCACTCTCAAAATCTCACATTTCAATGCTCTCCAATTCTCCTCTACGTCCTTTCCAGAAAAAAGATGAGCCCAAACTACTCCCTGCAAATCCCTTCTAATTTCTTCAAATCTGGCTTGTCCCCACTCAAAGACCTTCCTCTTTGGACCAGACCTATCCCTTTCCATAATTAAGCTGAAACTAATGGTACCATGATCACTGGATCCGAAGTGCTCCCAAACGCACACCTCCATCACCTGCCCTATTTCATTCCCCAACAGTAGATCTAACACTGCCCCCTCTCTAGTGGGTACCTCAACATATTGATACAAAAAACAATCCTGCACACATTTTACAAACTCTAAGCCATCCAGCCCACTCACTGACTACGTTTCCCAATCTATGTTAGGAAAATTAAACTCCCCAACTAACACAACCCTGTGCTTACTGCACATCTCCACTATTTCCCTACACATTTGCTCTTCTAGTTCTCTCTCCCTATCTGGTGGTCTATATATAATACATCCCTACAATTGTATCCTCATCTCTTATTTTTTAATTCCACCCACACCGCCTCCCTTGATGAGTCCTCCAATCTATCACGCCTCAGTATCGCTTGACAAGTAATGCCACACCCCCCTCCCTTCCAATTCTATCACACCTAAAGTTGCGAAATCCTGGAATATTTAACTGCCAGTCACAACCCTGAGTTGTCAATTAATGGCAAGCAGCAATTGAATAAGCAAGAAATGAAGTTAGGCTGGAGAAACGTAAGAGATTGTAGATGCTGGAAAGAGAACCTGCATGCAGTCTGCTGGAGGAACTCAGCAGGCAAGCAGCATCTGTAGGAGAAAAAGAATTATGCATTTTTTTTTTCTCTCCCACTGATGTTGCTTGACCCATTGAGTTCATGCAGAAGTAAGTTAGGCTGTCTGTTGCAGGTGGTATTTACATGGCACTTCATGGTAGTAATTCATTATGCGATTAGTGCATTTGATAGAAATCAAGTCCAAAAGTGATTAAACCTTAACTGTGTATTAGGGAAGGTATTTGCTTTTCACTAACTACCTTGCTGTTTGCAGATGAAGGCGATGAAGAAGATGTGGAAGGTGAGGAGGGAGGGGTTGCAGGAACCCCTGGTACACCAGCCTATCCAGCAGCAAAAAGGATTCGGAAGAAGAGAAGTAAAAGGGTGCTATCCAACAAACCTCAGGATTTCCAGGTATACAATGTTTTATCCTTCGGGAGAATCAAATTGACATTTAGTTTCTTCTGCCAGTAAAATTTATTGTTTTGTTTTTGTGGAACCACTTCAATGGGACTGGTTCATTTTTTTATGTTATTGTGCAGTAAGCATGAAGCAGAGCTTTAGCATCTGAATTTACTGCACTGTCTTTTCAGGTTCGGGTGAGGATCATTTCAGCACGCCAGTTACTTGGGAATAACGTCAAGCCTGTTGTTAAAGTCACAGTCTGCAATCAGACTCATCGAACAAGGATTCGAAGAGGAAACAACCCCCACTTTGATGAGGTACACATGTCGGAATCCCTGATGTAAAGCTTCCTGGAATTATTTTGTTGCTACATTTAGTTATTTCCAACATTATAAATGAATAATAGCTAACGACAAATGAAGATTAAATTACAGGAATAACATGATATAAATATTCTTTATTGTAGCATTTTAAGAGTAAAGGATATTTTGATATTTTTTGGCCATTATAAGGAGCTGTTTAACATTTGTACTTTCTCAGTGGTTTCAAGGCACTGTCGAAGTTTGCAACAGATACGAGGCTTCACTTGAGTAGCTTGAAGCTTTTACTAGTCTCTGGCACTACAGAATCAATGGAGTCTTTTTGTTCCTTTTTGAAGGTGTCATCTCAATAAATCTATTTGCATTCTTGCTTCCTGGAACTGGTTAAGAGACAGGGTCAGCAGTCTGCCCTGTTGGAGGTGAAGGATGCCATGGCACTTTTCAAAGAAAATTCTGTCATTATTTCCTGCTGATCTATATCCCACCCACCAGTCCTAACTGTTATTAATGGGGATTTGGCATGTGCAAAATAACAATCGATAGGCAGCTTTCATTACAATATAAATGACCATTTTAATTATTTGTGGGATGTTGGAATTACTGGAGGGGCTAGAAATTATTCCCATTTATAGTTTTTTTTCAGGCTATTAAGCTGCCACCTTCAACTTTGGCTGTTAGTATGGTAAAGATGGCCCCTACAGTACTGTCAAGTACAAAATGCAAGGAATTTGTTACAGCAACTGTGTGATTCAGAGGAGTGCCTGCAGATCACTGAGGTTTACCAGACTGTTGAAGTGCATTCCATAGACATCATGAGCTAGGGACGTAGGGTGCAAGTATAAAATGTAATGGACTGGATGTCAGTTATCTAAATAATGCTTTCATCTACATAATGGTGAGCTTCTAACATCAGTTGGAATTTCTGCCCATTGAATCAACAGCTGCTGAACTGGAGCCTGATGTGCATTGTATATGATGGAAATGTTTTTGGGAAGATGTCAGATGTGTAGTGTTCAAAACAGAACATGGGTCCTTTTCCCATCTCCTGAGTCATGGTATTTCATGAGTTAGTCCAGTCATTGATCTCTGGAATATTGATAATGGAGATGTTGGTGGGGGGAGGGAGGAGGGTTGTGTGCTTGGGTGTGAATGTAACAACAATGACCCTCTGAATGCCATGCACTTTTTATTTGGATTATTGTGTATTTTGAGGATTAATGGAGGATTAGTTGTCACTTATTTCGAGGTCTGGGTGTTGGAAACCCATTTCAGCATTCATTCCTATGTTTCCATGTCAACAGATTTTCTTCTTCAATGTAACACGGTCACCAGAAGAGCTATTTGATGAAACTATCCAAATTAAAGTAAGTTTCACTTGATATTGCAATAAATTACATTTTTCATCTGAGCTTCCAAGGCAAGTTTAATTTTTTTCTTTTTCATTTTAGGTGTACAATTCCTTTTCATTGCGCGCAGATTCATTAATGGGAGAATTCAAGGTGAGTTTTTTGTTTAATCCATTTTGGCTATTAGCTTTAAATTAGCTAACAAAACTGATGAGCCTAACAATTAAAAATACTAAACTTCATGGAAATGCCAACATTATGTGCCAGCAAATGAGAATTGATTAATTTGGCATTGTGTTTGCTGCAGGTGTCTTGGCCTGTGCTGTTCTTTATTGCAGGTTCTGAATTGTTGCAAATTGTTATAAGCTAATCTAAAATGTGGTCTCGAGTCATTGCATCACAAGGTCCATGCAAATGATCTCCTTTGACACAGAGTGGTCTCCTTCACCACAAATTGCCATTGATTCACTGTTGCCACTGTAAGAGAAAGATGAGCACAGCTCTGCATGCCGGTATTTTTTTGTTCCTTCAGCTGACTGACATGAAAAAAATCTATAGATGCTAGAAATGTAGATCCTTGACCAGTCCATACACTTTGCTACCAGTTTGCACTTAACCCTCAACTCCAGCTTCACACAGATATATGGAAATGGGTATATGACATTTTTACTTTTAACTTTGAGTTTCTGAGATCCAGTATTGAAGTGAAAGATTTGTTCCTTATCATTCCAAATAAAATTTCAGAATCTTAAATTTAAATTTAGACAAGAAGCACAGCAATAGGCTCTTTTGTCACATGAGTCTGTACCGCCAATTGACCTACAACTAGAACATTTTGAACAGTGGAAGGAATCTGGAGCACCTGGAGGAAACCCACTCTGACACAGGGAGAACGTGCAGAGTCCTTATAGATAGTGCGGGATTTGAAACAAGGTCCCAGTTGCTGGCGCTGTAACAGCGTGGCGCGAAATGTTACACTAACCATGCCACCCTAAGTTTGTTTCACCTTCTCAATGAATTTTAATAACTTTTTCACTGACACTGGTAAATTCTGTCCACTTGTGATATTTCTTGCTTTAACTTTTGTTACTGGTAAATTCTGTCCACTTGTGATATTTCTTGCTTTAACTTTTGTTACTTTGCAATCGTTGGCTCAGTTGCTTTTTTCAAAAACATACAAGATCATAATGAGAATGTAAAATTTAATTTCACTACATCTGCACATTAAATTATTCTGGAAGCTCATGCAGTTGCAGTGCATGACTCCCAGATGTTAACATTTTAACTGCATACTGAGAAATCAAAATTCACTGAATATTGATTATTTTGTTTTTCAGCTGGACATTGGCTATGTATACGATGAGCCTGGTAGGTTGTGTTTTTCTTTGCAAGTAAAAGTGGAGAAGGGGCAGTACATTTTATCCATTTGCTTCTGAGCAAACTTCCAATTTAGTGTTTGTGTTTTCCCTTTCAAATTTGATATGCTACAACAGTTAGTGATGTCAAACCATTCTCCATACCCCCACCCCATTTTCCTTGTACTTATCCAACCTTGCTAACAGGTTTACAGATTTGCTGTCTTTGCATGCATAGATAGTCAAGATTGAAAATCCCTTACTGTATCCAGTTTTCACAAATAAAGTTGCCAATATATTCCATGGTACTGAGAGGATTGCCAATAATTCCTTAATTATAGGCTCAACATGGACCAAAACCCACTGTAGTTAAATACAAAAGCCTGCAGATGTTCTGATTGTAATAAAAACACAAAAATGCTGGAGGAACTCAGCAAGTTTCGCAGCATCCAGAGGAGATGAAGATATATAATCGATATTTTGAGCCTGAGCCCTTCCTCAAATTGAGAGAAAAAGCAGACAGTCCTTGAATAAAAGAATTGACAGGAGGAGTACAGATCAACAGAAAAAAAAAATGATAATTTGAGAGGGAGAAGAGTCCAGGAGAAAGGAAAGATGAGAATTGATGTGTGGGTGGGTGGGGTTGGCTCTGTGAATGCAGAGCTGGGAAAAAAAAAAGAGACCCCCGGGGAAAAGGGAAGAGAGGAACACACAAACAGAGCTACAGGAAGGGAGACATGGGGCAGGGATTGGTTAATGGAAATCATGTTAATGCCAGTTCCCTAAACTCGACTGCTGCACCTTTATCATGGATATCCAACCACTGTACACCTCCATCCCTTATACAGAAGGCATAAGCCCTTCCTTTCTTTCTTGTCCACAGACCCAACCAGTTTCCCCTCCTCCAGCTCACAGAAATTTTTCTAACCCTCAATAACTTCTCCATCTCATTTTCTCCAAGTCAAAGGGGTAGCCATGGTTCCCACATGGGTCCCAGCTATGCCTGCCTTTTTTGTTGGCTAAATGGAGCAATCCATGCTACAACTCTACACAGGTGAGGCCCCTCAAACTTTCCTCCACAGCTTCGATTACTACTTTGGTGCTGCCTCATGCTTCCCATGATGAGCTCGTTGACTTCATCCACTTTGTTGCCAACTTCCTCTCTGATCTCAAATTTACTTGGTCTATCTCTAGCAACACTCTCCCTTTCCTTGATCTCCCTGTCTCCATCTCAAGAGAGAAACACTCAACAAATATCTTCTACAAGCCCACCAACTCACACAGCTACTTAGACTACACCACACACTGTCCCCTGTGGGGATTCCATTCCTTTCTCTCAATTCCTCCTTCTTCATTGCATCTACTCTCAGGATGAGGTCTTCCATGCCAGATCATCAGAGATGTTCTCCTCTTTCAAAAAATGTGGCTTTCCCTCTACCACCATCAACTCTGTCGCTCATCTGCCCTGGCCGCCTTAGACCCCATGCATAACAAGGACAGGATTCCCTTTGTTCTAACAAGCCCACCCTACAAGCCTCCGCATCCAACGTATCATCCTCAGCCATTTCTGTTGTCTTCTGCGTGATCCCACCACCAGACACATCTTCCCTACTCATCCTCTCTCTGCCTTCCTCAGGGACCACTCCTTCTGTGACTGTTCACTCCTCACTTCCCACCAGACACCCCTTGGCTCTATCCCTGTGTCTGCACCTCCTCCCTAACCACTTCAGAGAGAAGCAACTCTTAACTTGTGAATCTGCCAGGGTCATCTACTGCATCCAATACTCCCTTTGTAGTGTCCTCTACACCAGAGAGACCGCACTCACTGGGAGATCACTTCGTTGAGCACCTCTGCTCTGTCTGCCGCAATAGCCACCCATTTCAATTCCCGAGCCCATTCCCTTACCAATGTGTCTGTCTATAATCCAGACTCAACATCAGAAGAGATCTAATCAGGAGGCATTAGGGTAACCACAGGGTACAAACTGCCATTCGAGAACTCATTCAGTGGGAGGGGGGGTGCGGAGCAGATGCCTTACCTGCCATGGACCTCTTCTGTCTGCTGTTTCATCACACCCCGCTCCCTCCAACATTTCAGACAAACAAACATGCTTGTAGCGCATGGAGACGAAACAACTTGATTCATTTTGGAGACCCTTTCTGATGCCTTCACTCAGAGCAGTCTGTAACCCCTATAGTGACGCTAGAGCTGTGGGTGGGTGGGAGCAATTTGGGGGGGCATGGGCCTGCAAATCCCCCCCCCCATGATGCCAAGACTGCCATATAATCCATTGCCAGACTGTGACCACCTGCAGAGAGGAAGAAAAACAGCTCCTATTCTATCTGGGCACCCTCCAACTGGATGACCATTAGCCAACCCACCTCCCCACCCCCCTAAAGTCTCCTTTACCCCAGCTTTGTATTCACAGAGCCCACCCTCACTCCATCAATTCTCACCTTTCCTTTCTCTTGGCCTCTTCTCCATATCCAAATATGATTATCCAAAATCCTCAGTTATCAAAAATTTTTTTGGAACCAGAAGTGATATCTGTTCAGCTCTGAAAATTTTTTCAGATAATTGAGATTTCAGATTTCGCCTCCAAAAAAATTTCGGATAAACGTAGATAATTGAAACAATCAGAAATTCTCAGTTATCCAAAATTTTTTCGGAGCCGAACTGATGTCACAGGTTGAAAAAATGTTGGAATTTAGGAAAAACCTCTGAGTAGAATTTTGAGTTTTTGGTGTTGGATTTATCTTATTTTGTTCAGGTTGGGTTTTTTTTGGTGAGAATTAAACATTATTTCATGTTTTAAAAGCCTTCCCTTGTTGCTTGTTGTTTAAACACTATTACAAGTGATTTGCTGTTGCTACTGGGGTGTTTTTAAAAAAATGACCAGTTCTCCGAAAATATAATTTTGTGGCGGCACGCCATTAGACAGGCGAACCGGCCCTGCTCGTAACACACGTGGCGGGGCAGCCGGCCAAAATGGGGCCGTCGGAGGTTTCCACTTCGACCTCGGTACCGGGCTCAGAAGCCCGCGCTGAGGGGACCCACTTGACGCCCTGGTGACATCAGCGTCCCCAGCGCGGTTCTCAGTCAGGTCCGGGCTGGGAGTATAAGGCCATCCAGGCAGCCTGCAATAAATCAGTTCTGCTCACTGAGCTCAATCCGTCTGGTTGTGCGTTATTTCGGTTAGCAGTGTGGCTGCTGCTACAGTTTATCCGAAATCGGCCCGGTCCTGACCATTTTGGATAATCGGAGTTGTACTATATCACTTTTTGTCTGTTGGTTTGTACTCAGGGGCTGTCTTGTTTTTTTTCCTCATACCCTGAAGAAGGGCTTCGGCCCAAACCGTCGATAATGTACCTTCATCTATGCATGCTGCAAGACCGGCTGAATTCCTCCAGTATTTTTGTGTTTTTTTGACAAAATCCAGTGAATTTTTGTTTATGAAATCCTGGATGCAATTTCCACTAATGCTTCCCAATGGGGTTGCATGCTCTCTCCCTCTTGAAATTTAGAGTAATTGGATTCCATCCTTTCCGTGGGCAGCATTCGGTGCCCATAAAATGTAATGGCTGTTATTTGATACAGATGTGTGACCACATTAGCTGAGTGCCTGTTTTCCTGCCAAAGATTGGCGTGCATGCCATGTTACTGGGACATTGCAGACAGCCAAAGGGAACACTCCTTGAACTTGTATTTTGAACTTGTAAAGAAATTAAGGGGATCTTTGGTGTTTTTTTAAAAAGCTCCACAACCATCTCTTGAACAAAGACTTCTTTGAAAGACTATTTTAACATTTTGATCAAAGATAATTTAATGTGGGTTGAACTTGTGTCCTGCAGCTATTGAAACAATGATATATTATCAAAGACTCATGAGCATTTTATTCATGCTGTTGGTTAGAAGCTTTTCTGTAAACAGTTATGGAAGCCTACTGGAGTGAACTTGGTTATCTGCCCTTTATACTTATGGTCTGACTCTCCTGCTACTTTCGGATATCATTACAAAGTTTTGCCTTTCAGTTATTATCAGCTTTCTGAATGTTTATACATTAAAATATTTGAATCTTCTGTTGTCCTCTTGAGAAATGCATCACCGATCACTATTTAAAATTAAGCATCCTTATCTACCTCCTTTTGCCAATTTCATTGGACATTTTCAGGCTTCCATGGGAAAATGTCACCTTATTTTTGCTATTATTGCTTTTTTTAAGCCTACACTAAATTCCCTTTAACTTTGTGCTTCACACATACCAGGTTTCCAGAAGCTGCAATGCTGTGTTCCTGACGCTAATCTCCTCTGTCCACCCATTGAGTTAAATGACAATCTCAAAAGATTGAAAGATGGAAATAGGTATAGTGCCAAACTTAGTGGAGCCCTTTCAGTGATTTGTAAAGATTCAGCATTAATGTTCCCAAAAATAAAGTGTTCCCCTTTTCAGCTTTCTGCTGTGCAGGAAGTCCCCAGGTGACCACAGGGCTCTGAGCTTGACGAGTGTTTGCATCTCAAAATTGAACCAAAACAGTATGCGGGGGATGGGGTGGAGAGAATCAGGGGCACAGCTGTGATGGGAGAGTGTAGTACAAGCACAGGAAAAATGGCTGCCAGCAGGACTCACTGACTTGGTGAGTGACTCTGCTCAGTGGTTCCAGCTCTGTCCCAATTGTTGTGGCTTGAGTGGAGTGGTGAAGGCACTTGGAAATGCCCCGATCCCACCAGACAGACAGCAGCTGACAAATCATTCCCCATCCATCCCGCTGGTCTCCCAGATTCGTATGTACAGTGGCTCCATTAATCGCATATTTGTAGCACTGAAAGGGCCTGTATTGTTGGGCACTAACAGTATGGACTGGTGATGAATAAATTCATTTGTCAAAATTTTTTGCTATCCACAGGACATGCTATTTTGAGGAAATGGCTCTTGCTTCATGATCCTGAAGATACAAGTACAGGGTCAAAGGGATACATGAAAGTCAGCTTATATGTCCTGGCTACAGGAGATGAACCTCCGGTAAAGATTTTGTAGTTGATGTGTGAATTCTGTCTGCAGCCAAATGAGTTACCTTCATTACTTGTCTATCTTGTTCATAAATGGATGGCAGAGAGATCTTGTGACCTGTGAGTTTGCTGAACTCTTCAATCTGGGATGTCCCTTTCACTGCTTTGATTCATGAAACACCCGGTAGGATATGTTGCTGCATACCTTTTTCCCCCATCTGGCTCAAACTAAGCACTGGTGAATCTCATAATTTTTAATCATCAACACAAATAGATTGTTGATGTGGTTGAGGAGCAAATAAATTAAGTGAGATTGGCATTTCAAACTGTATTTTTCCCCAAATAAACTGTTCAACAGTCCTGGATGAAAGTAAATGAATACTTTGACACCATGTTATCGTGTTCCATGGTCACTTGGTAGTGTACACTAAAGACCACATGTTATAGCTTGGCAAGATTTAAGAAAGAATCATTTAAGATAATGGTGAGAAAATTTATTTAGACATGCAGCATGGTAACAGGCCACTTTGGCCCACAAGTCTGTGCCACCCAATTTACCTAATAAAATGAATGTATCCTGGCCAATGCGTTGAAGCATTGCTTCAGAAAGAGTGCATAATTTTTTTTCTCCTTTTTGCGACCAACGGCAAGCTGAGGTTTGCAGCAATATAATTCACTTCTGCAGGGAAAGGAGTTTCTTTTTCTTGAACAACTAGCAAATACCCAGAGGTAATGGTGAAGCTAGTGTCACAATGGAACACCTCTCCACGAAGGTATCTCATAATTGGCTGTTTTAACAAGTTAGTGACAGAGACAGGAGTTGAATGATATTGTTAGACCAAGTAGGAGTTGGTTTTTATTAATGTTCTCATTTTCCTTCTCTAAATTCTGTTCAACAGACTGAGAAAAAGGAGCGAAATGAAGACGAGGATGATGTAGAGAGCAACCTACTGCTTCCTGCAGGCCTCACTCTTCGGTGGGTGACTTTTCTTCTGAAGATCTACAGAGCAGAGGATGTTCCACAGAGTAAGTTGGATTTGGGGTTTGAAGAGAAGATTTTGGTAACAAGGAATAAATATTGCAACGGAGAAGTCTTATTTTAGTTAGATAATCATGCCTTCAGCTACCTATTTTCAATTTTAATTCACATGGACTTTCCTTTTCAAGCAAGTATCTGTGATTTTTTTTTGTTTGCCCTTGAATGCAATGCACACTCAAGGGCAAGAGACCACAAGACCTAAGAGCTCAGGGCTTTGGTGGATAAATAGCACATGTTAATATTCTCGATCCAACAGCAATTGAAAGTAGCTTGTTTATGTATTAGCATTCTAAATGTAATCTGCTTGGCAATCTGATCATCTTCCTGTCCAAGAGTTGATCTTGCTTGACTTGACACCCTCTCCATTCACAGAGCCCTACCTCCCCCATTTTCTCTTATGCCCTTCTTCCTTTATCCACCTATTACTTCTTGCCTGTGTTCCTGACCCTGCCCCTGCATTCCCCCCCCCACCACCATTTTAGTCAGGTGTCTGCCTTCATTTTGCTCACACCTTGATGAAGGGCTCAGCCATTCACATTGGGCATGTATCTGCTATTTAAAGTATATAACCTACTAAGTTTCTCCATCATTGTTTACTTGACATTCTCACACTTGCACATCTTCAAGAGATGCACCAACTTATTTTGACCTTGTCCTCTGGTTGCCACAGCCCAGCCCTGGACCACCCAGTAACCTTCCGTTGGTGGCTGTTGCCATTTCTCCACCTTTATAAAGCCAAATTGCTTGATTTTTATTTGACCTTTATCCCTAAACTCTTTGTTTGGCCACATCATTCTTAGTCTTAGAATGTGCAATTGTGTAACAGATCCTGCTTTAGTCCATGTTATCATGGCAGAAATAAGTTAGTATTATTCAATTAAATTTTATTTCTAGCCCTCCTTTTTGCTTTTGATTTTGGTGTACTCAGATAACATAATGCTCACACAAGTTGTGGTGAATCGCTTTTGTGTTTTGCTCTCCGTTTTAGTGGATGATGCCTTTGCAGAAAGTGTGAAGTCTATATTTGGAAGAGGCACTGACAAGAAAAATCTTGTGGATCCATATGTGGAAGTTAATTTTGCTGGGAAAAAAGTGAGAATCTACCCATGACCATTTCCAGTGTCTTAAGCATGTAATTCTTCCATGTTATTCATTGCCTTCCCCGTGTAACACTGAATCCTTCTGTTTAAAGCTTTGTACAAAGATAATAGAAAAGAATGCAAATCCTGAGTGGAATCAAATCCTTTACCTCCACGTCAAGGTAGGACCTGCTTTCATTTCATTATCTGCTGAAGTTTTGACTTTGGCTAGGATGAGTTGGTGTCTTCTACCATTTCCATATCCATTTCTGTCCACAATTAACTGTTTTCCTGAGTTGATCTTGAGTTGCTTGTCTCCAAAATATTTTTGAAATGTGGATAGGAGGAAATTGTTAGTGACCTGAAAATGGAATTGGACCCCTTGCACATGTTTCCCCTTCCCCCCCCCCCCCACCCCCCACTACTTGGGCAGTTTCAATGTTAAATGTTGGGAGAAATTTGTTAACCTTATGAAAGTAAGGTAATAAAAGCACACCTTTTGTTCCTTATGATTTTGTATCTGAGAATCATTGTGTGTCCAGATGAAATGGTGAGGTCATAAAGAACAGTTTAACCAGACTAAATAGATGTAATTATCTTTTCCTGTTCATCATGAATTCTGTCCTTTGGATTCAATTTCCCTGTTCATAGTTGCACCAGAAACTGCTATGTAATCTTGAAAGATTAATTGCATGCTTTACCCCCCCCCCCCCCCCCAAGCAATGCAGTGTTGTCACATAAGGACAGCATAATTATAGTGTGGTTAGTTTGTAAAGGCAGTACCCATTGTGGAAATATAAATAAGGATTTGAAGGGGGTGTAACCACAGGAAGTCAAAGGGCAGCAACAAAGTATGTGGAAGAAAAACTTTGAGTGTGAATAATTGCTGAATGTGCAGTAAATGCCATTTGTACCCCCTTTCTCCTCACTGCCACCAAGGGATGATGTTTCAAAGAACACTGAGGGGTTGATTACAATTGGTTAAACCCTCTAATTATATGATTAATAATAATGTGTTCAATGGTGATGACTGACTTGAAGTTAATTTTGAACGTGGGTCATTTTGTTCTGCAAGTAGCTGGCAAGGTTTTTTTTTCCAGTGTATCAAGTCTACGTGGCATAGAATGCTTTGTTTTCCCTTTCTAAGAAAAATAACTATACAGTATTAGATTTAAATGGTTTATTAACATAGTTAAGGATTTTAGTTATCAATATTATTCACCATTCAGAAAATATTCCCAAATTTCACGAAACTGATCATTGACAATCAATTCATGATTTTTATTGTGTATCAATAATAAAATGGCACTTGGCTTTTTGAAGCCAAAAATGTAATATCAAAGTCAAAATCCTTACAAAATGGCAGTTCCCACACAATTCATGCAATTATCTTGTTGACACTTTTGCTTGACTTTATTTGAAAGAAGGTAATGTCACTTTTTAAAAAAAATGGAATAAAAATGTCAACTTCATTGAGTTGTGTCGTATCTGTGTTGTGACTTTTATAATAATAAAAACACACAGAAATGCTGGAGGAGCTCAGCATAAGATGTACACTGTGTATAGAGATATTATGACGTTTCAGCCTTAGGCAAGCATCTGAATTAAAGACTGGGGAGAGAAAGGGAGAAGAATGGGAGGGGGAGGAGTCCAGACCAACAGAAAAAAGGTATTAATTGGAAATGATAAGAGGAAGGGTGAGAATGGCTCTGTGAAAGAAGACAGAGGTTAAAGGGAGGTGAGTGAGAGACAGAACTAGAGGAAAGGAGATGGGGGAAGAAAATAGTCGGGGGGAGGATGGTGTTTAACCAAACCAGAGAAGTCGATGTTAATTCCATCCGATTGGAGGGTGCCCAGAATGAAGATGAGAAGTCGTTCCTCCAATTTGAGGGTTGTATCATCATTACTCTTTGGTTAGAATGCTTCCTGTTTGGAGTATTCTACTATTTTGCACGTCTTATCCATTGTATGAGTAACAAAAATTGCAGTGAACTTTTTCTTCAGCAAGTCGATGGTGAAAATATTTTTATTGCTTTTTGCACATCATTGAAACAGATACAACTTTGCATATGTCAACTGGGAAGGTAATTTTGTCTTTAAAAACCTGGGCTAATGTTAATGAATTTGGCTCTGGCATTGATACATTATCAAATTCAATATCACTACATTTTTTTGGCAGTAACTAGGACATTTTTAATTTTATTGACCTACAATTTTGCCCTGGTTGTTTTTTTTAATTGGAGCAGCATAATCTGAGGATGTAAAGGTCATGCTGATGTGAAGTAAATACCCTTGCTGTTTGTTCCACCCCTTTTAAAAGGGAACAAGTGAGCACTTGGGCAAGATTTGTTGTGAATTGTTAAAGAAGCTTTGTCATATTTAGATACTCATTTTTTATGCTATTTCAAAACAAATTATTGGTAATGGATAGGCTAAATATCCTCATTAACTTGATCACTTTTTGTATGTTTTCTAATGCATTTTGCAGTATATTTTCTCCCCTCAGACTTTTTTTGCTTCTGAAATTGCCCTGTTCAGATCGATCAAGTTTCCAGCAGCAAAATTTGTATATGATTGTATTGTTAAAAGTTAAAAGGTGGTGGAAATAGGGAATAAAACGCAAAATACTCAGCTGGTGAGCATGTGTGATGAAAGATGGTGAATATTTTGAATCAATTACTTATCATCGCAGTAAATAGTGGAGAAACTGATTTTAAGGTTTGGTGGGAAAGGCAAGATTGAAAAGGACATGAAGAAAAGGCTGCGTTAAAGTCCAGAAATAATATGAGTGGTTTGTGATTATTATGGACTATACTTGTAAGGATCTATTAGAGATTTTAGACTGTTTGGAGAATGGATAAGGGGAAATTTTGAGGTATCTAGATTGTGGGGGCTATTTTCTTTTGAATGTTTGCGAAATCAAACTTGTTTAAAAGAAATAAAACAAAAGAGGATATAAATAGAGAAAAAAGTTGTTTTTTTTTTTGTTGGTCTATTTGGAATCAGGAATCCACTACTTGCAGAAGTAATGGAGGCAGTTAGCCAAATGGATATTAGGCATATGTTATATCAGAGAAAAGGTGCCAGAGTAGTATTGAATTTCTCTGGTGGGGCTGTGGAGAAGTTTTCTGTTTGTCTAATGATTCTACTGTCCGTGAAATGGGTTAACAATTACACCTGTGAAAGTGGATGTTTGGGAAGAAGATGATCTTAATGAAGAGGAAAAGAGAGAAGCAGAATTATTCTTGAAATCTTGACTGCTGAAAGGTTATGTGGCCATTCTACTTTGAGCCACTGAATTCTGGTAGCCTTAAAATGGTCTAGGTGTTCAGCTTGTCTTTGCAGATCAGTTTCGTGGTATATGGCTTGTATTACAGTTGGGCATGCGACTAAAAGTCAAGTTGTTTGTTCAAGATGCATTTAATTGGTTACCTAGTTGGTAATGAATCTAACAAGACTCAAAAGCAATAGTTAAAACTATTCTTTTTTTTATATGTGGGAATAATCTACAAGAATAAATGTTCTTGTCCTTTCAGTTTCCATCAATGTGTGAGAAATTACGCTTTACTATTTTTGATTGGTGAGTATTTAAAAAAGTTTTAATTTCTGCATATTAATATTTAATATGTTATGTGAATAGTTAATTGGAGCTGGTTTCAATAAATGCTTCAACTTGGTTGAGTCATCTTTGATCAATCACCTTGTGTGTTGACGATGGTAAACTATCAAAGGGTGTGACAGGTAATTCCATTTAAATTAGTAAATGAACTTCAACTTGCCCTTGGGAGCATCAATTCATTTCCTGTAGGGTTGGTTTTCCCCAATAAAAAATGTACTACTTTAGAAGATGGATGTGGCATGTGTTTGGATTTTGCAAGAAAAACATGTGCAACTCAGTGCACACAGAGGAGGAAGTCTGTCCAGTGTTTATTTTTCTATGAATTTTGTTCTTCTGGTGATCCAACTTCGTTTCACTTCATGACAATCAAAAATTAACTGTATCTGCTGAATTGTTCAGTTCTAAATTTGTTTGGCATGGTAAAAGGAGTGAAACTTTCTAAATAGAACAATAATTGCTGTGCAAGGAGGGGAGAGAAGATTTTAAAAATAACTCCAGTCAAACAGTGTAATTTATGTAGCAAAGATAAAAATACATAACCATCGTTTTAGGCTTGAGCCCTTCATCAAGGTATGAACAAAATCTTTGCTATATTAAGGACACTGTTTTACCTGCTGAGTTTCTCTGCATTGTGTTTTTACTTCAGTCACTGTATCTGCAGACTTTTGGGTTTTACTTGGGGGGGGGGGGGGGGTTGTAATTGTTTACATATCTTGTTAAAATGTTCTTGTACAGGAAATCACTTTCCATGAGATGACCCTCTTTTGAGTTGCATTGTCAAGTACCAAACAAAAGGTTAATATCATGCAGGTTGAGGCCAGAGGTGCCCACGGAAACTACCAATGTTTACCTGGAGCTCTTTTAAGTCCCAAAGGGCCAATACCAATGCATCCATCATTACTCTGTCAGTGAATCCTACATGCATCCTGGAAGCAGAGCCCAACGTGGTTAAGATTCAGCATTATCACATGTGAATTATGTTCACTTGTGTTGTGGGCCCAGAGGACCCCAAAACTCAGCAGCAATAGAAATTCACTAAGACAAGTAGTTACTAAAACAAAAGTAGTTTTTAATTTTATTTAAACATAAAAACAGGATCATATTTTAACTTATTGCTATTAACTTCACCTAACAACCCCATTCTAATTCTAAACAAGTGTATGTAATGTGTATAAGTTGAGAAAAGTTCTTTGATTCACAGTCCAATCTCACTTCTCATTCCTCCAAGTTCAGGCAATTCTTATACTGTGCACAGAATTTAACATTTATGAATTTTCACCAAGCTCTGGTGCTTAAAGGTAATTGGTTACAGCTCAGGAAGGTTCTTATTGGTTTCAGAGAGAGATTTGCTTGTTGGACACACACAAACTTATTCCCTCCAATCAGCCACTTCAGAGTCTCACTGAAGAAACTTGGCCCATCAGGGTTTTCCAAATGATTACTAGTTTTTCTGCAGGTCACCACAGAGTTCCTTTTGTTTCCCTTATTTCAGGTGAAACACTCTAGCCAGCCATTTCCTCTTGAATGGACCACAAGGGTTTTGAACAGGCTGAACTCAGAACTCACAGCCCATCTTCCAGTCACTGGGAGGTCTCCGCTTTGACAGCAGACAGAGAAACTATCTCCCACTCTGCATCCAGCCTCTCTGACGTAGAGGAGGTCACAATGGGAGCACTGGATGCAGTAGATGATCCTTGCAGGTTCACAAGTAAAGTGTTGCTTCACTTGGAAAGACTGCTTGGAACCCTGAATGGTGGTGAGGGAGGAGATGTAGCACTTCATGTGTCACAGGAGTAGGTACCAAGGGGGTGATTAGTGAGAAGGAATGAATGGATGAGGGAATTATTGAGGGAGAAGCCCCTGTGGAGATGGAAAATTGTGGCTGGTGATGGGATTACATTGTAGGTGGTGAAAATTATGGAGAATAATTGCACAGTCTTGTTGGGTGGTAGGTGAAGACCAGGAGAATTCTGCCTTTGTTGTATCAAGGGGCTCAGAGAGTAAGGGCTAAGTTGATAATGGTAAAGGAGAAGCCACATTTCTTTATTGAAGGAGGAGTACATGTCATATGATCTGGAATGGAAGACTTCATCCTGGGAGCAGATGCGTTGGGGATGGAGGAATTGAGAGAAATGAATAGAATCCTTACAAGGGCTAGAGTGTGAAGAGGTGCAGTCAAGGTAATTGTAGTAGTTGCTGGGTTTGTAGAGAATTTCTGTGGAGAGTTTATCTCCTGCGATGGAGATGAGAGTTTGAGAAAAGGGAGTGTTGCAAGTGATGAACCAAGTGAATTTGAGGCCAGGGTGAAAGTTAGTAGCAAAGTGGATAAAGTTGATGAGCTCATCATGGGTCATGAGGCAGCTCTGATGTAGCCATCATTGTAGTGGAGATAGAGTTGAGCAGCCTTAGCTGTGTAGACTTGTAGCATGGATTGCTCTTCATAGCCAATGCAAATGCAGGCATAGCTGGGGCCCATGCAGGTACCCATGGCTACCACTTTTACCTGGAGAAGGTGAAGTAAGTCAAAGTAGAAGTTATAAGGGTGATAAGAACCTCTGCCAGACAGAAGAGGCTGGTAAAAGAAATGAGGGACTTTGAGGTTGGTATGGGAGATGGAGGTGTATCAAGATTGAATGTCCTTACTGTAAATGAAGTAGTTGAGTTCAAGGAACTGGAAGTTATTGAAGCGATGGAGGGCATTGCAGATGAAGGGAGGAAGGGACTGGACTGGGGGGAAAAGATGGAATCGAGGAAAGATGATACCAGTATGGTGGGGCAGGAGCATGCAGAAACGACCAGTCTACAGGGAGAATAGGGTTTGTGGATCTTGGGTAGGAGGTAGAACCAGGCAGAATGGGGTTGAGAAACTGAGGTTGGAGGCCGAGTGAGGGAGGCAACCGTGGGTGGGTGATGAGCTCAGAGATCATGTTTAAGAGGAGATGAGAGAGCTGTTGTCTGGCCTTGGCAATGTATCAGAGGGGGTGAGATTAGAATGAGTGAAGTTGAGACAGTTGGAAATGTAAAGATCCAGAGTGGGCAGTAGACCTGGAGGATGTGTCCAAGAGGAGGAACAAGGTTTAAGGTGGGAGAGCAGGCATCTTCAGTCAAGGGTGGAGAATCCTGGTAGAAGAAGTAGGCACTGGAACAGAGATGCCAGCAGAAGAGTTCAGCATTGGGTTTTGTGCAGAACTCATTGAGGTTTGGGTGAATGGTGGCAAAGGTGAGGCCTTGTCAGAGGACAGAACATTTTTTCTCTGAGGTAAGAAGGTCAAAGAGGATAGTAATGTCCATGCAAAGATCAGAGTGAGTGTCAGTGGGGTAGAGGGTATCAAGAAAGGTAAGTTAAGGGATCAGGTGGGGGGGATGCTGGAGGGTTGGGGGAATATGGGAAGGGAAGTGGAGGGTTAGAGAGGTCAAAGTCTGGCGGGTTGGGGAGACCAGAGGGGGAGGAGAAGGATAGGTGGGGGGGGGGGGGTCAGATGGAGGTTGGGGAAAATGAGATGGTCAGGTCTAGGGAAGTGGGAAGAAAGGGGTGAGTAAAGAGAGATGAGGGGATAGGGTGAGAGGAGGGGATGAGGTGGTGGGATCCAGCAGTAAGGTATCCAAGGTTTCAGCCCTGCAGCAGATGAGGTTGGTGTGGGAACTGGGGTGGGAGGTGGTATGGATACCGGAACGGAGGTGGTTGGAACTGGGGTGTACCGACCTCAATGGATACGTCGGGAGCTTCGGCCTGTGAGCGACTGGGGCTGGAGTTAGCAGCAGGGGCTGTGAGCATCAGTAGCTCTGGCTTGTGAGTGGCCAGGGCTGAGGTGGAAACCCATGTTGGAAGCATCGGGGGCTCTGGCCTGTGGGTGGCTGGGGCCAGGGTGAGAATTCACAGTGGAGGTTCTTGCATGTGAGCAGCTGGAGTCTGAATGAAAACTCTCATCAAAATTTGCAGAGCTGTCAGTCTCAAGGCAGGCAAGCTTCTGATCCTTGATGGACACCAGGTGAATATAGAATCAGCCATTGAATGCATGGATCTGGTGGAAGATGAAGTGCAGGAGAGGTTTATGGCAGGTCTTGGCTAGTGAGGTTCTGGAGGCGTGGTAGCAGAACAGCGAGTGTCCACTGGTATCTTTGCATGACCTGTTGTGTTATCCAGAACTGATGCCTATGAGCAGTACAGATAGTAGCTTTTCTTTGGCAAACAATTAAATCAAATTTAAAGGCAATTTTATTTCTACCTTTTTTTGTTCTCTCGTCTGAACAATGGTATTGGAATTCCATAAGCTTTGTGCTTAAATTATTACTTTTTAATTGTTGTGATCTGAACTGAAAGTCATTTGCAAAGCTCGAATGTTTGCCCCATCCTTAATTGCTCTTGAATGTAATGGTTTTTGAATTTAAGAGTCAAGGCACTGCTGGGTCTGTTTCCCTATTGTGGGAAAATATTTAACTGTCCATCCCTGAAGTATTAAGTGAACTGAATGAGTATTTAACAATGACCTGATAGTTTTGTGGTCACTGTTGTATTTTAAGTTCTAGGCTATTAATTGAATTTTAAGGTAGGAGAGCAGGCATCTTCAGTCAAGAGTGGAGAATCCTGGTAGAGGAATTTGAATTTGGATCATTAATCTGGAACTCAAGATTATGAGTCTTGTACTTTAATCACTATTCCTGGTGTATTGGTGCCTGATACTTCATTACCAAGCTGCTTAATCAAATGTATAAGTGATATTTCTTTGAAGCACTGGAGGTAACAAATTTCATAACAATTAAAACATGGAAGTAGAAACTGCTTTATCTTTGTAGAGCTGTTCTGCTGGAAGTTGTCAATAGCTGGCCTGTAGCTGGCACTGCTTGCCTCTAGAGATCAAGATTTGGTTCCTTGATCAGTTGGAACAATGATTGCAATGGGATGTTCCTTTTATTATTTGTTTTCCAATGACTTCCTTACTGATTAATGCAAGGATGAGATCTAGTTTTGGCAGTAATGTCAAACAAAATAAAATGAGCATCTTTCAGGGATCGGATGACTGGAAATGATGCAATTGGGACAGCACTTTTGTTCCTCTCCAAGATCGCTTCATCTGGAGGCGAAGTTGAAGGTGTGTTTTCTTTTCGATGTGCACTTTGAAGCTGCCACTGAGTTTTGCATTGTAAATTGCTCCATTATAGGGTAAAGGAATCTGTATGTGATTCTGATGTTATAGTAATAAGTATCATAAGATTGTAGGGCACAATTGACTTGTACTTTGCAAATGCATTGTTTTCTTGTTATGAAGTTCTCTAACAAGCACATTTGAGTCATTTATCATTCAACCAGGCATTTTGGGTGCGACTCACTTTGTGCAGCCTGATGCAGTGACCTTTCAGTGCATTCCATTGAATTATGGGCAGTCTGTTTCCCAATACAGTACTGAATTACTGTCCCCTCAACCCTTGTCCTTTCCTTCAACCCCTGCCACACCTCAATCAACATCTACCTGATGTTTCATGCCCTTCCCTCTCCATCAGCACTGGGTTTACTCTATGATCCTCATCCCTGTCTGTGCTTAGTTCTCCTTTTGCCTCACTATCAGCTACATAAATTGTTCTCTAGAAATTTCAAGCAAAGAATCTTACTTTCATTCATCCATAAAGATGTGCATACAATGTTGTATAATTTGCCTATTTTCATCATCAAAAATTGAGCATGCGTTTCAAATTCTGTCTTAACATAAAAAGCATTGTTAATGTGTTTTCTCTTTTAGCTGTGACAATGTAGATGAGATCAGTTGGTAATCTAGCTTTGTTCATTTTGAATGGATGCTGCTAAACAAAGTAATGAACAAATTGACTAATGAAGAAAAAACAATCTGATGTTCTTCAATACAATTCCCCACACCAATTTTGTGAACAAACTATATAATTTCTATGCTTTTTATTTTGACTGCATACAAAGTACCATTTGGATGAAAAACTATTTGGAGGGCAAGGTATTTCTAAGCAACAATATCTTTTGCCAGAACCCTGACAAAGAGTATGTCAGGTAATGAACTTCCTGACTGTCACCCTGCCCCCATCCATCAGATACTATGCAGTAGCAGCCTGGAAATAACCATCTCAGACTAATGCTGGCCCAAATAACTTCACAAGGTGCAGTTTCGTATCACGTGTGTGGAAGAGGAAGGAGATTCGAGCTCTCTGAATGCATTGTGATGCTTGTTACTACTCCATGACGATGACAATATAAATGAATTGTGAAGCTGGTTGTGCGTGGTTCCTACACCATTGTGACTGGTTCATAACATTCATTTTGAAATGTTCTAATGTGTTTTTGTTTTCCTACAATCCAGATGATGAGGGAACTGTGGCTTATCCAGCAAATAAAGGTTCATTTCATGGTCTAATCTTTAAACATTCCCTGCCAAATATAATGACATTTTATTGTTTAAAAAAAAAGGGGGTAATATATATACCAAGGTGTATTAATGAATTGGGGAGTAAATTTGTCTTTTAAAATGAATAATGCAAGGACATTTGGCAGTGGATGTTTTCACACAAAGTAGCTTCTGGACTTGAGTGGTTTAGCTGGCTTGGCTATCTTTTTTCTATTTTTATAAGAAAAACTCTGGAAAAAATATGCAACTGCCATTTCATGTTTTATTGTAGGCCAACTGTGCATTAACTAGTAAGGTTATAATTCCTGAATATTTCATTTTAAGACAACACATTGGGATGTAAAATGAAACTGAAAATGTTGCTGGCTAGTTTTTTTGTTGTTGTTTGAAACCATCTACCCCCAAACTCCAATCACTTTGATTTTCTCTCCATGCCTTACTTACACTCCTGAATGTGAGGGCTCAGTACTGATAATGGCTCTGTCAATGGCAGCCTTCCAAATTCAGCCAAATGGACCCCTCATCAACATAGGCTTCCAGCAGTGATGGTTGCATGTTATTATGGTATGAAGTATTTTTGCTTTAAGAAATGATGAAGGTAATTGAGAAATGCAGCTGAGAATGCATTCAATAGTTTGTATAATTGATCACTAGTTGACTGTCACATTTGGAGTTAACTCTGACCAAATGAAATCTTGTAATTCTCACACATAATTGTCCCAAATGGAAATTGGCGAAGTTCCTAACAAATTGTCTGTTGAAATGTTTGTTTTGTGTCTAAGACTTGATCCACTTCAACTACTATTCATTTCATTTATTAACAAAATGTTGTTTTAAAATGTATGCGCTTCAATTTTACTGGCCAATAATTAACAGCATTAAGAAAAACTTTGAAAGCTGTTGAGCTACTTTTCCTATTTGGAAAATGTGGAATTATTACCATGCTGGCAAGATGTACATTGGTCCTACATGCTTTGATCAAAAGCTGCACTAATTGCTTACAATCACTGTGTGCAACAAATAATTGCTTATAGTACTGTGCTAAGTCTTGTTTTACCACAGAAACTAAGTTATTTCTTTTTTAAAAAAAAACTTTTGGTCAGCAGAAAGGTAGACACATAGTTAGTATTTGGCATGTTAATTGTAGAATGAACTTTCTGTTCAACCACACATTGCTTTCAAGAATAAAGGTCCTCTTAACTTGTTTTCTTTTGCCCAAAATCTCTCCTTTTCCATTTTGAATGAACCCATAATTTTAGGCCTTCCTCGGACAGCCAGTGTCAAAGAGGAATCCAGATAATTTCACAGAAACAATTTGGGATCCCGAAAAGGCAGTTCTACATTTGAAGGCAAGACCCGCATGAATTTTTAAATGAGATGAACAGCATGGAAACAGGCCCCCTCCAGCTCACAATGCCTAAATACACCAATCAACCTACAGCCCCCGTACCTTTTGAAGGGTGGGATGTAACCGGAGCACTCAGAGGAAACACACGCAGTCATGGAGAGAGCATACAAACTCCCTACAGACAGCGCCGGATTCAAAACCGAGCCTCTTGCCCTGTAATAGCATTGTGTTGCCCTCACATTCAGGGTGCATCGATTTTTTTTTTCCTCTCTTGTACATATTTCTAACTGCTTTCCAAAACTGTCTTAATATAGTCTCTGTTAAATACAACTGTACTCATTTATGCCTGAGCAGTTAAAGACTCCGGATAATGGCATACTTGGTTTTTGAAAAAAAAAATTAACCACCAATTATGATGTTGAAGTTTTCATAAATGAGGATTGATAAAGGAAGGAAATGTCAGAGGAAATTAATAATATAGGCACATTAGTGCCTTGCAAAGTGTTTGACAATTATTTTTCTGTCATTTTGAATAAGAAGTCTGTCGACAGCTTCAGTTGGGCATCTTCCACTAGTGACGCTGAGATCATCACAAACAAATATAATGACCCGGCTGTCACTGTCAGTTTATTCATTCTCACTTTTGATTTTAGGGGGATTGATTCTTTAGTGCAATGGTTTTCAAACTGCCTCCCCAAACTCACATTCTACCTTAAACAATCTCTATGCCATAAGTGCTCTGTGATTGGTATGGGATTGTTTAAACTGGTACGTGAGTGGGAAGGTAAGGTTGAGACCCAATTGTTACTGAAATATTTTACTTGAGAAAAATTGTCATTGGCCCATTTCCTTTGGAGTTATGAAACCGTGCACATAACGAGCCAATTAGGTACGATTAAAACACTGGTTTTCAAACTTTTTTCTTTCCACTCATATACCACCTTAAGCAACCCCTTACTACAGTAATCATGAAGCACTTATGGCATAGGGATTGCTTAAGGTGGAATATGAGTTTGGAGGGGGGGCAGTTTGAAAACCATTGCTTTAGTGGATCTGTTTTAAGTATCCCTCAGTGCTATGTATCATTCCTAGTTATCATCCCTCCTTGGCAGGCATGGACGACCTCAGATTTCTCTGTTAATAATTTAATAATTTACCCTTTACATTTGTCAGATGGGATTCAGTACTAAATGTATGGTGAATAAGTATATTTAGTTACATTTTTCCAGCAATCATTTGCATTCTTAGGTAAAAATGCCTACAATTTTACTGTGATCCATGGTGAAAACCTTTAATACACTGTAACGTTATCTAGGTCCACATCTGGATGAGGTTTGGAAATGTGGACTTCCTTCCAAACTCAAATGCAATTTAAAGTGAATTGTGTCTAACTCTTAATGCTGTGAATAATTTAGTTCTGTGGTAGCAACACAAGACTCTTCATTTTTAAAAACTCATTATTCAGTGTAGTTGTGTGCTTTCTGTAAAACTTGGTTTTTATTGACTAAAGCAAATAATTGGGATCTTATTAAAACAGTTTTTTTTATTTTAAATATTTTTGCTTCAGGTTTTCCACTTGGGGCTTCAGAATGTTAGACTGGAAATTATTGATTTGAATGCAGGTACTTGGGAACTGGTTAAATGATTCCATGGAAGCAATTTGTTTTATTTCTCTACTTTTGCTTCAGGTTTTTCATGGGTCTTCAAACTTTTTTGTATTGCATCGGTTGAAAGGGTAAAAACAAAATAAGCCATTACTTTCCCACTCTGGTGCTAGTGGAAAACCTATTGAGAGGGCGGACAGATAGCAGTTCAACAAAACGAATCACTGCAAACTCTGATCTTTTTCACTCGTTTTGCCCCCATGTCTCATGAATTGTGCTCTAACAGGAATTGAAACAGTTGCAAATAATGGGTGCAATAAGTAGGTTAATGCTGTGAAAAAAGTTTTATCATCTTTTTGACTGTTTCAGGAGATTGCCCACAGACAAACATGCCTACGGGATGGAATAGTGAGAATGTCTGTATATTCAACGCTATTCTTTCCCTATAAGTGCAGTTGGAGGATAGTGCGGGGAATAATTTTAGTTCTTGCCAATGCCAGTACTAAAATTTGGTTAAAGAACATAATTGTGCTATCCGGAAATCTTCTAAGAGTTGGTTTCCATAGAATTTGTGCTCTTAGTCTTGCATGTCATGTGTTTCTCTTTCCCCTCTGCAATAGTTGTGTGTTTGTTATGCAATCTTCACATTTGCTAACAAACTAACTTGCACTAATCAATTTTTAGTGAATGCTTTAAAAATGCCAATGTGGTTGGTTGATCACTTTCTGTGTTTTGATAGGGGAAACAGGAGATGAATCAGTAGGGTTTCTTCCAGCCTTTGGCCCTGCTTTTATCAACCTTTATGGGAGCCCCAGGGAGTTCACTGGCTTTCCTGATCCTTATGAAGACTTGAACCATGGAAAGGTCAGAAAAATGTAACTCACTGGCTGTGTTTAAATGTAACTCACAAAATTATTTGAGGATTATTTGAGTATGTTATTTTGTTCATTTGTGTATGGCTGCAAAAATCAATGTCTTCTGCTCCGAAGCAATATGTTTATAAAAACTTGTGGCCCAAAACATTTGATTTATGGCTTGAATGATGGATATTGTGTTTAATTTGAGGCAGCTATCGTCTAGATCTTCTGGTTTTATAATCAGCAGAAATCACCAACGTGACTAGACATCGCATGTTGTGTAATTTTACTAATGCTCTTGCTTTCCATTGAAAGTTTTAATACACAGGAGAATTGTATGGAGTCATTGATGTATCTGAGGTGGGTTCTGATGTGCATTGGGGAGGTAAATGGAGAATGAAAATCTTTCTTAAGTTTCAGCATGACTATTTGCAAAAGCAACATAATGAAGCCACTGAAAATGAAGCTTGTAATGTGATTTGGTGTCTGTTTCAACTGTATGAAGCCAACAGCCTAGGTCTTGTACAACAAAATCATTAATATGCTTCAAAATGCTCACTAGGTAACAGAATGATCAGAAATTGGAATGTCAAAGCATTCCCAAAGTTGTTGTGTTTTTTTTTTGAAATGCAGAATTTCAGTTGATTTTCAATCACCAGTCCCTTATTTTTTTGGAAAAACAGGTGCAAAATATCTTCACTATATATTTTTTTCTTTTAGGGTGAGGGAGTTGCATATCGTGGCCGACTATTAGTTGAACTAATAACTAAACTTGAAGGTAGCCCAGAGAAGAAGTTGGAAGACATACCAAATGATGATATTTTGGTTGTTCAGGTTAGTTGATTTGGTTAATTATGGTTAATCTTCATAAATCTAGTAACATTAAACATTCTATTGGGCACAATAATAAAAAACTAGGTCAAAACACAATCTGCTAGAGGAACGTTGGCAGGTCAAGCGGCATCACTGGTGAAAAGGGGAACATTTTGGATAGGAGCCCTTCAAGTCTTGAAGGTTTCCTATCCAAAACACTGACTCTTCTTTTTCCTCCCACTCGAGCTGCTTTATCCACTGATTTCTTCCAGCTTTTGCTCCAGATTCCAGCAGCTGTTGTCTTTTGTGTCTGCAATAAACAATGGGATTCTGGCTATAACATTCATGTAAGCCTAATATTCCACGTCTTGTGTCATTCAATCCAAGATAGCTGTAAACTTTGTTTATGTCTGTATATGGTTATTTCACTTCCGCGACAGGGGAACAGAACTTGCCCCTTCCTGTCTCAAATCTATGCATCAATTTTTATCTTTCCTCGTTAGCTTCCTCCTGTACATCAACTGAAAAAAGTTTGATAGTATTTTCAAAAGGGATCCAATTTTCAGTTTAAAGACATTTCATTCTACTACTTCCTTTCCCTTATTTCCTCAAAATCCATTTTCTACAGAGATCTTCTTCTGCACTAAGCCAGAAATTTTGTTCTTCTTTGAATTGTAATCACTGCTTTGAAGGTGGACTCCGCCACTTGCCCAGTGGGTTGCCTAATTATTTAGATGCCTGAAGCTGAATCCTCTCATTATTCCTGTTGTGATCTCTTTTGTTTCCTGTGACCATTGTACATTCCTGTCCTGCTCGCCATACTTACCATTAAAAAGTATGTGTGATGCCAAGGGGGAATGATTTTAAAAATGTTGGAATTGTTTATGGCCATCCAGTAGGAATACTTTGGTTATGAATATGGTTTTGGTTCACCATCTCCCATAATGAATGGTATAAATAAATGCAGATGTCAGACACCCATGATTGGATACACAGAGCACTGATCCACAAACATCAAGGCTTCCAAAATTTGTAGCAGTATTTGCTGCAATATCCATTGGCAAACTGGGATGGGAGTGCTGTGTTTCTGGCGCTGGATAAACAATTCCATATCTACTCTGCTCTATGCTGCAATCTCTTTCAACAGGGTAGTATAGTGGCGTAGAGCTATTGCCTCATGGTGGCAGAGATCCTGGTTCAATCTTAACCTGAGGTGGAGTTTTGGTGGAGTTTGCATGTTCTTCCTGTGACTATGCGGATTTTCTCCCAGGTGTTCCGATATCCTCCCATTTTGCAAAAATGTGCGGGTTGACAGGTCAATTGGCAACTGAAAATTGCAAATGATGTGTAAGTTAGTGGGGAAGTTGAGAGAATATAGGCCCAATAGGGTTAAAGTCGTCATCATGGCTTGGCTTTGCGAATGAAGATCCAGGATGGATCGTAGACATTGGCATGTCCTTCGAGCCTGCACAATGGATTCTTTAGATGGAATGCAGTGTGTGCAGTACTGGCCTCCTCCTTTACACCCGGGATATATCTGCCATGGCCTAGCAAATTGGCTGGCTGCCATCCAATGCTAATGAACCCAACTCACCCATCCAGTTATTCTGCAGGACACTCCATAAGTCACGCCATGACTTAGCAAACTCAGTGGAAACGGGGCACTACGAGAAGGTATTGCTATAGATGCAGTAATGTAGAAGAGGCCATTTGCAGTGACCTCCTTCCTGGCAAGCCAGACAGTGGCCAAGTGGGTGAGCAGTTAATGTAGAATTAGTGCAAATGTGTGGTTTATGTTTCCCTGCTCTATCTGTCTGTCCCAGTCTCTATTGATTATATTTAGTACTTGTCATTGACATGGGTTTATTTAATATTCCTCTTTATTCTAGAAATATCAACGCCGACGCAAGTACAGTCTTTGTGCTGTCTTTTACGCTGCAACAATGCAACAAGAAGTTGGAGATGCTATTCAGTTTGAAGTCAGCATTGGAAATTATGGCAACAAATTTGACAAAACCTGCAGGCCTTTAGCTTCCACAACACAATACAGTAGGGCAGTGTTTGATGGTGAGTATTACCATTGAGAATCCTTGGCAACTAAGGATTAATATTTCCATAGTAAAACATGGTACTAGTGAATTAATTCCAGATCTTTCTAAGAGACTAATTTTAAACAATTTTTTATTTTGAAGTGCAGTATCCTCTTTATAGAATTATTATAACCCTACTTAATTTTTGCACTTGAGGAATGGAGTAATGTTTGCTGGTATATTTGGCCCTTCTAAACATGGGGTTTCATCACCATAGCATTTGAGCAAGAGTTCCAATTAAGTTTTATTTTTTGTCCACCAGATTCAGCACTTCACCTGCCATCTTAAGTGGCCGCTAGTTTCACTGTTGGGCATATTGTATCTGCACAGTGCATTCTATGTAAGATGCAGCAACTTGTTAAAACCTAAATCTTTCCTGGAGATGTGAAAGATACTGGAATCTGAAGAAGAGAGAAAAAAAATAGTCCTCCAGAAGAACTCAACAAGTTCAGCAGAATCAGTGGGAGAAAAAAGAATTGTCAACATTTTGGATGAGAACACCTCGATGAAACGTTGACATTTCATTTTCGGCCACCCATTGAGTTCCTCCAGCGGACTTTTTTTTGCTTCTCTCTTACCTAACGGGTGAGGTTCATTGAGTACAAGGGCAGCAGGTGCATAGATACTTGTCCAAGTGTTAAACTATTTTGATGAAGCAATATTATTTTAATTGAGGCTATTGCTGAGAATAGTTATCAGTTCAGATTTATTATTAGAATACTATACATGACATCATATACAACCCTGAGTTTTTTTTCCCCTGAGTTTTTTTCCCCTGAGTTTTTTTCCCCTGAGTTTTTTTTCCCCTGAGTTTTTTTCCCCTGAGTTTTTTTTCCCCTGAGTTTTTTTTCCCCTGAGTTTTTTTTCCCCTGAGTTTTTTTTCCCCTGAGTTTTTTTTCCCCTGAGTTTTTTTTCCCCTGAGTTTTTTTTCCCCTGAGTTTTTTTTCCCCTGAGTTTTTTTTCCCCTGAGTTTTTTTCCCCTGAGGATTTTTTCCCCTGAGGATTTTTTCCCCTGAGGATAAGGCAAAATTGCCATTTATTACCACTTACTTAGTACTTATTGGCAGTGCAAAAATTACTAGTTTACTGTCTACATGTAAACAAATAAAGAAATGTAAATAAATTGTGCAATGCAGAGAGAAAATAAATCACTAAAGTGTAAAGTAAGAGTCCTTAAATAAATCCCCGATTGAGTTTGTTGTTGAGGAGTCTGATGGTGGAGGGGAAGCAGTTGAACCTCGTGGTGCAAGTCTCGTGCCACCTATTTTCCCGATGGTAGTATAGACTATTAGAGGCTCATAGAATAATAAAGAACTTCCAGTCATCTGCTGCCTCTCATGGTGCTTCAGAACAAATGAATGGCCTTTTGAGGTGTAGCTACTGTTCAGTCCGTAATTATAGCAAGCAAATAAGTACGGAAAACTCTTGGCACCTGCAGGATAAATGGCAGTGTGAAGTGAAGCATGAGTATTGACTAGGAATCAAATCCTCTGTGCTTGAATAATGTTGGGGTACTTTACGTGTTCCTGGAGTAAAGAAACAGAGCCTTGGTTTAATGTGTGCAAAAGCTAATACATTTTGGCAACTTTGCACTTTTTCAATCCTTCATATATGTGAAGGACTAAGTCAGTCAGACCTGAGGAGCTGCCCAAAAAAGGCATAAAAGAAGAATTGAAGTAATGGGTCATTTAGTATTTGTAATGATGCTGTGAAATGTCTTTCCCTGTTATTTTGGAGCAATTTGGTTAATGCACTGAATAAACTTTTGACACTCAAATGGAGAATTTGGTAAAAACATAGTATCGATTTACTACAATATCCAATTTCAACATAGACCAACAAAAAATACCTGAATTATAATTTTTAGAAACTCACTCCATAATCTTTTGTTATTCCTCCATAAGACCCATTGTAGCATTGAACTTGTTTCTTAATTGCCTTAATTTCTGATCCCCCAGCCATTTGGGGAATGTATGCTGGTATCCACCCTCGTTTTCATCTCGTCAACAGTAAATTAGTCCTACTACTCTCTTGTCTGTATTTTGACTTTATTTTCTCTATTCAGTTAAATATTGTCCACATTCCCACCAAGGTTATTCCAGAGCTGAACAGCCCAAGCTCTTCAAATATTTTATACCTTTATCTCTTGCTACCAAGCATCAACAATGTTGTCCTCAGAACAGCCTCTCTGAATATCTGGATCTTCACTGCACCATTTGAGAGCCTCAATAATGGTTGTAACAATGGTATTTTTCATATTTACATTAGCTGTTAACAAATACTTAAATTGGAAGTAATTAATTAATATCCATATTCATGACCCAGAAAAAAAATGAAGTGGAATTCCTGCACCTATACAGTGGCTTATTGTGGAACTGGTCTGATGATATTGGCCATTGAGGCTTAGGGGGTGAATAATGGTTCTTTGACAATGCACCACCAAATGGCTCGTATTGTGTAACACTAACTTGACATGAAAATCAAAAGTTGGGTGGAATAAAGTTAAAGGGATGGTTGAAAGCATAGAATAGTAGTTGAAAGGATGCATTTCCAATTACAGTTACAGATATGATTTATGTGGCCTTGTTCCATGCAAATTATGTGGATGGAGGTAAAGCACATTGATATCAAAGTTGGCTGGCATTGCAATGTTAAATTTGTTTGCAACAGTTAGAGTTGCAGTGTTAAACTATTGGAATATGAAGAAAAGTTTGATGAGGTGAAGTAAATTTTAAGTGTCCAGAGCACAGGCTTGGGATTAATTCTAAATGCGTTCCATGGCTGCTTAAAATTGTACGGATCTGATCTGAAAGCTGTGTCAGTCTTGAAAAGGATCTACCTGCTAGGTAATACTAGGTTAGAATATTTCCAGCTCACCCTTGTATTTTAACACTCTATGGCTGCTTGGAGCACCTGCCTGTTTCCTAATGAATAAAACAAGCATGTACCATTCTAAACAATAATTCAAGGAATGTGCGCTTTGCAGGCTGAAACAACATTTATTTGCCCATCCTGAAATTCCCCCTTAAGAAGGTGGTATTGAACTGTTCACTTGAACATCTGGAGTCCTTGGGATACGAGTAGGCCTAGAATGCCTTTAGGAGGAAGTTCCATAATTTTGGCCCAGTCACCCTGAAGGAATGATGGTATATTTCTGTCCTGTTGTTGTGTGCCTGGAGGGCAACTTGCTGGGGATAGTATTTTCATGCTTAACCTGGTAGAGGTCGTGGGTTTGGAAGGGGTTGTCTAAAGTGTCTTGATGAGTTGCTGCAGAGCACCATAAAGCAAGACTGTGAGTCAATACACCTAAAGTTTTGGGGATTAAATTGCATAGTTCTCAAGAGTAGGTCAAAAAATATAAATGGCAGCAAGTGTGGAGGTTGAGCTGCAGGTAGATTTGAAAGTTGGCTTGGGGAGAAAATGAAAATGGCTTGGAAAATAGGATTAGAGTAGTCATTGTGAAAATCAATGCATGTAGTTCTTTCTGCTGAGTTATTGTCTTTATTTCTGCAAGGTAACTACTACTATTTTCTACCATGGGCAAACACAAAGCCGGTTGTGACTCTGACTTCCTACTGGGAAGATATCAGTCATAGGCTGGATTCAGTGAATATCCTAAAGAAAATGGTTCTCAGGCTGGTAAGCATTTATTTTTCTTTCCACTTGTTTATTCCCCTATTGTTTATCATAAGAACTATTTTGAAGTCTTTTCAATTTGATAAATGTGTAATTAAACAAATTACAAATTCCTGGTGTTTTTTTTCCCCCATTGCAAATTAATTAACCTTTTACAATTGCATTTACTATAAATGCTGCATCTTTTAATTTCCGAAGTTCACAGCCATCCTTGATCAAAAATTAGGAGCCTCCAGCACATTGAACGTGGTGTATTGTAGCTTTAGTAATGGATAGGGCCCACCTCACTGACAAAAGGCAAAGGAGGAAAAACCCAACACCCAACCCCAACCAACCAATTTTCCCCTGCAACCGCTGCAACCGTGTCTGCCTGTCCCACATCGGACTTGTCAGCCACAAACGAGCCTGCAGCTGACGTGGACATTTACCCCCTCCATAAATCTTCGACCGCGAAGCCAAGCCAAAGAAAGAAGAAAGAAGAAAGAATGGATAGGGTAGTGGTTAGCGCAGCACCATTACAGTGACAGTGACTGACCCGGGTTGGAATCTAGTCCTGTCTGAATGGAGATCCCTGTGTCTGCATGGTTTTCCTCCAGGGGCTCTTGTTTACTCCCACATTCCAAAGACTTGCGGGGTTAGTAGTTTAATTGATCACATGGGTGTATTTTGGCAGTAAGGGCTCCTGAGCCAGAAGAATTATCTCTAAATTTAAAACAATTAAATAAATAAAACAGCCCATCCTGCCACCAATAGAGGAAATGCCAACTTCGTGCTGGACCTTTCAGTTCATGATTGAGCACATTTATTAATTTCCTTCTAGATTAATGTAAGCATAGCTTTATTATAATGGCCCTCATATCCTGAACCATATTCTGCTTTCTTTGGAGAACTCAAAGATCTTTCATTCTTGCCAATTTGTGATTATAGAAATTAAGCATGTTGTTACACCTTGTTATATTTTTCAATTCGTGAATATAGCTCAGACAATCACCAAAAACACCCTCCCCCTTTTCCCCCAACAACCCATCGACTCTATCTGCATTTCCTGTGGTCTCAGACAACCATCCAACATGTAAAAAGACACATCCCACCCCTGACTCTCTTCTCATTAGGAAAGATTCACGTGTGAAATCATGCATCAGCAGCTTCAAGGGCCGTTTCTTTCCTTTTGTTATCAGACTCCTGAATGAACATCCCAGAAGTAAAATAATGTTCCCCTTCTTCCCAACCAATCGCTTTCTACAACCTTGCACTCAGTGCTGTGTTTTGTTTGCTCGACTTGTGTATGGGTTTACTTGCTGGATAGCATGCAAAATGAAAGTTGTCACTGTACCTTAGTACACATAACAATAAGCTTGAACTTGGGAGTCCTGATGGACAGCGTAGGTCAGTTTAGTCTCATTCTTATTAAATGTGCCATTGAATATATCCAATGCAGAAAACAACTAAATGGAAATATGAATAAAACTGTTCTCGCTGCTGTGGAGCACAAACATAATCAACAGGAATGCTGCTCAGTGGAATCTAACTCTCTCCAAAATTTGAAAAGCATGCAAAAAACTTCGTATTTAGAGATGCCCAGTATTGTTGCAGCAGTCCTCGCTAAGTTAGTGTGATTGCTGTGGCAATAAAGATGGGTGTCGTAAATTATGCTTATAGGGAGCTCATGAAAACAGATGTGCATGAAGCTGCCTTATTTAAAATCTGGCAACTCAAGGGATAACTAAAAATGTTTATTTTGTTTCCAGGAAGAAAACTTAACTAAACTGAACACTGCCATACAGGCAAAAGCAGCAGAGGACCTCCTGGCTGAATTCTGGTTTAAAGTTATTGAACAGGTTATAGAAGAATGCAGGTAAAATTAAGAAAGTTTGCCTTGCAACACGAAAGTAACTTTTGCTGTAGCTAATTCCATACTCTCTCCTGATGGGGAAATTGGTAAAATGATTGCAGGAATTGATTTATCCTTGTCACAGTCAACCAATGTATCTGAGATCAGTTTTGCCATGTAATCTTAATCTTTTGACCATTGTTCTCGTTTTTTTATAAATATAAAAGCACTGGAGTCAGTGAAGCCACAACTTGGTGATGCATTCCATTTCCAGAGCAGCCTCCAACAGGAGACCTTTTCGACAAGCCCCATAATGTGGTTGAACTGCATTAAGCTTATTGAGCCTTTTGTTACTTTGTTCCATTTGTGCCAGCACATTGTAATTCAGAGTGAATAACAATAAATAAGGCTGCCCTAATTTAGAGGTGACTTGTTGAGATGAGCATTGAAAATAACTAACCAGTTTTGACAAGTCTAAAACTGTTGATGCTTGGAGTATACCAAAAGAACTGGAAGAACTTTCATTCTACCCAGAAAAGTCATTTCCCTTTGCTTTTTCAGAAATGCATTGAGATTCATTTGAAAGACTAACAGTTTTATTCATATTTCCATTTACTCATTAATTAGATTTCCTTTAGTTACTAATATTGGAATTCATTTTGCTGAGACAAGTTTGATATTTCAAATCTATTTCTATACATTAAACACCAGCTGCTTCCTGACTTTTCCAAAATAGGAGTTGGCATTTTTGTCTTGGTCAACCGCGCTAAGTTACTATTTGTGGTGAATGTCACTATTGTACCCTCTTTCTCTGTGAGCTTTGTATTTCAATCTCCTCCTGATTTCAGCCAGCCCTTGCCAAATTTTGAAGGAAAATCTAATGTAACACAACTTGACTTACAAATCCTCAAACTGCGCACAAACACACTGGCATCCATTGTTGAATCTGCAACAACCATGCGAAACGAAGCAAAAGATCCCAAGGAAACTATCTCTGAAATTGAAAGCTGGCTGGAAAGCCTCAAGTCAGTGGCTGAAGAGGTTAGTGGACATATTTTCAATTGCTTGTTATAATCTAGTGTTCTCTTCCATCTTCATGTCTGCACTTTACATGATATGTAAATGTTTTGATTGGATAATATCTATATTTAACTGAAAATTCTGTGGTATTAATTTTTCTGTAACTCATATGACCTTTCAAATGGCTTGACACTTAAATAAAATATCAAAGCAGATCGGTAGAGAATGACCAATTAAAGCATGTCATAAGAGTGAGGCTTAAGCACAGGGTTGAAATAGTGTTTCAACAGTAAGGTTTACTGAGGAAATTGCAAAGCATAGGATGAGGTGTTCAGAAGTGTGGTTCTCAGTGGAATAATTGAAACTTGGGGGGGTTAAAGGAGCTTGCAGTAGAAGGCAAAGATGCTGGAGAAACTCAGCAGGTCGTATAGCACAAGGGACCCAGTCCCAAAGCATTGGTTGCTCTTTATTTCCTATAGACACTGAGTGACCTTCTGTTTCTCCAGCATTTTTGTGCATTGCACTTGATCCAGGAGACCATCCGGTTTATCTTGTAGTCGAGGGAATTACTACTGGATGTTAAAGAGCAATGTGATGCATTTATGGTGTCGGTTGGCACTAAAACCAGCATTTATAGTGCCTGTATTTGGATTTATGTAGGAAATATTTTGAATAAAATTTATGGTATATTTGGATGGTCACCAAAAACTTTCCCAAACCATTATCCTATGTTCTAAGCAGCAGAGTTGTTCCTGATGCAATAGGAAAAAATAGTGACCGTTTTTTTCATACCAATTTTCTGTTTGGTTATAGATGTTCGAACCTGCAATTGTCTTGTTTGTTGCAGAGAACATTTAATCATAATAATAAAAACAGAAAATGCTGGAAATATTGTTTGGGAATACAGTCCGACTTGCTGGATACTTCCAGCATCTTGCTTTGAATTTTATTTTAATCATAATGTTTCCAGTGAAGCAATTTGGTGTTGGAGCAGATCCTGCAGACCTTGTTTCACTTTATCTCATTTATAATTTTGACCCCTTAAATTGCCTTGTTATTTCATTGTATTTGCTTTACTGCTGTGCTGGCATCTTTGGAAATGGTTTTTCTTGTGAGATTTTTTTTTAATTTTTTTTTAATTGTATGGAATACAAGCCAATTAGTTTGACTGCCAGAATATATCACAATCAAGTCCAATTGTTCTATACACATGCACAACTCAAGAAGCATTTTACGGGGGATGGGACCTGTTGTTTACTTGCCTCATGTTTTTTATTCAGTAGATCATTTATATCTGGTCCAGCTGATTGCATTGAGCTGGATTTTAATTTTGAGCATTGTTTCTCAAGACAATGGGATTTGTATAGACTGCATTCATGCACTAACAAATCTGCAGAACTTCAGGCTAGAAAGAGCTTCTCACCATAGTAACTTAAAAAGATCTTCCTTTAATTTGGCTTGGCTTTGACTTGGCTCAATGGTGCACCGATAATAACCTTGCACTCAATGTCACCAAAACCAAGGAGCTGTTTGTTGACAACAGGAAGGAAAAGACAGAGATGTACGATCCAGTGATCATTGGGGGGGAATCAGGCATAGAGAGGGTGAGGAAATTTAAATTCTTGAGAGTCACTATCTCAGAGGATCCTTCCTGGACCCAAAACACTAATAACATAATGAAGAAAGCACGTCAGTGCCTCTACTCAGGAGTCTTTGGAGGTTTGGTGTGACCCAAGAAACTCTGGCAAATTTCTACAGATGTGTGGTGGAAAGTGTGCTGACCGGCTACATCACAGTCTGGTATGGGGACACCAATACCCGTGAGTGTAAAGCCCTGCAAAAGATGGTGGACTCAGCTCAGGACATCGCAGACAAGACCTTCCCCACCATCAAGAACATCTACAGGGAGCACTGTTGTCAGAGAGCAGCAGCAGTCATCAAGGATCCACACCACCCAGCACATGCTCTGTTCTCACTGCTACCATCAGGAAAGAGGTACAGGTGCCACAAGACTCACACCACCATCAGACTCCTCAATAATAAATTCAATCAAGAACCCATTTAAAGACTCTTAATTTTGTACTTTATTGATTTTTTTCCCTCTGTATTGTGCCATCAGTTTGTTTACATTTCTTTATCTGTTTACGTGTGCATGTTATGTCCTTTTTTTTTTGCACTACTAATTAGTGGTAATTCTGCCTCACCTACAGGAAAAAGAATCTCAGGGTTGTATGTGACATCATGCATGTTGTCTTACAATAAATCTGATTTGCCCCAACAGCCACAAAACAGCATGCCTGATGTTATCATCTGGATGATATGTGATGAGAAACGAGTTGCTTTTGCACGGATTCCAGCTCACGAACTGCTTTACTCAACTACAAGTGAAGAAGCCTGTGGCAAATACTGTGGAAAGACGCAGACCATATTTTTGAAGGTAGACTTGAGCGTTTAATGCTGGCATTGCTATTGAAGTCATGTTTCTATGCTCCTGAGATCTGACCTCATGGAATAATTTTTTTCCACCTTTATTTTCCTAAATGGAGAAAGTTTTCATTTGTTTCTGGCATCATTCGCAAGGTGAACAGTTATTTGTCAACCTAAACTGTATTTGAGAAGTTGGTGGTGTGCCACCTCTTTAAACACTGCAGTCAGTGTGATTAAAGGATCCCTGTGCATAGAGAGCTTCATAACTTTGACTGTAAATAAGAGAATAACATCCATTCCCAGAAGAGTTGGTGCATTGTATAGAGATGTAGCTATTCATGTCTGTTTTCTAACTTTAATTTATTTTTATATCGTTTATTTAAAATTTTTGACCATACATGCAGTCTATTACAAAATTAAAACTTATGTACAAATGTAAATCCAATGTTTACTCCATGATGATTATGCCCCAAACCCCCAATCCCCATCCACCCAAGAAAAAAAGCCCGAAGAGAAGAGTGGATATAAAGAAAAAGAAAGCAGTGTGGATCACTGGAAAGTGCCGCACATACATGCATGGATCATAAATGGATGTTCTATATAATTATCTTTGGAGAAGATCAATGCGGCTCTCAAGTGTTAGGCAGACCACAATTAAAGATTTTACATCCGAAAATTGTAAATATGGGTGCCAAACTTGTAAAAATATGTTGCACATATTTCTTAAGTTATAGGTGATTCGAAAGGGAAATAACTTTTATTTTTGAAAGGTGCTTTCAAAATCTGAAATAAATCTTGGTAAATTGCGGTTCAACTTGTAGTCAGTGCACTAAATTGTGCATTGTTTTACCTCAAGCCGATGAGCTGATTTAACTGTTATTTCTTATTTAATTTTGATATTAAAGAGTTCTTGGAAACAAGATTTTTTTTAAATGGACAGCTTTGGAACTCAAGTGATGGTTTAGTTTAGTATTCTGATCTTGTCTAGTTCAAATTGAATTGTTATCAACAAAGGTGACAGTTTATCAAAGCCTAAATATGTTTGTTTTCTCCCTCAAACTTGAAATGACACCACTCGTTGTCTGAAACAATGCATTAGAATCTTTGCAGTTATTTTGCTGTAATTGCAGTGGATACTCTATTGAAGTATTTGATGCAATTGCATGCTGTTTTTCTGCACTACCTGTGTTAACAGATTGAAAAAGTTTCATCGGACTGAATTATTCTGTACTTAATTTGATGGGCATCTTTGCTTCCTTCTGATGATTTGGGCAGAGCACATCCTTGGGTACACTAGTAGTCTCCGAAATCAGTTACAGTCTGTATGACCTTGTGAAGTGGGCTGAGAGCAGTGCCAAATGCAGTGTTCAATAGAGTGTCCATTGGTTGCCACAATCACTTCAACCAGGTGAATGATGGCAGATAATTAAACAGCTGGGATAAAGGAGGTAGAAGGGCAAGTTCTATATCTCATGCCGTTCCCTAGATTGACTTTGTATGTACATTGTATGCATATACATTGAATGTAAGTAAGCAAAGGAACACTGAAAAGGACTTGATAGGTGTGGACCTGATTGATATTTCTGTGGTTGCAAAAATTCCAGAAAGGACCATGTTCAAAGATATCATGGAGCACCTGAAAAACATTGTTGACCCTCTCTTTCTGAGGTCAAGGGTCGGGTTCAGGAGTTTGATCACAGGATAGATAGAGGGAATGACTTCAGAACTGCAGGGGTGCAGGTGGAAGGGTGGGCTTTGCTACCCAAACTGAAATTTCATCTTGGCAAAGGATAGAAATCTACCCTCTAGCCACTTGCATTAAATACATATATACTTTGTTTTCAGGTTGATTCCACTTCAATGAAAGTGTAGCCTCTACTATATTACGAGCTTATTGCAAATGATTGAGGTTGTTTCTGCCCTGAGAGACTCCATCAGTCTCTCTGGTTTGCTGCCACACCACTTAATTTTACTGTTCATCAGAAAGACTTGAAGACTGGTGCAACTTGAAGAGGAAATAAAAATCATAACTGATTATGCACAACTCTGAATATTTGATTTTACGGAGAAGTGTTTGGTCTAATCCTTCTGTTCTCTCTTCTAGTACATAGAAGGCGAGAGCAAAAGCTACAAAATACCAACTCAGTTGCGTGTTCGCTTTTGGCTTGGACTTTCAGCTGTGGAGAAAAAATTCAACAGCTTTTCTGAAGGGAACTTTAATGTATTTTCAGAATTGGTAAGCCAGGCGTGTGTTTTTTTTGTTATAAAATTAGAAACCTAGAGATTTTTAGCAGGTCATGAAGCAGCTGTAGATGAACAAATTGCATTGATGGTTGGAGGTAAATCACAAAATTCTGTAGACCCCGTGGTTGAAGTAAAAACACTAAATGCTGGAGAAGCTCAGCAGGTTAAACAGTCTCCTTTATGTAGCAAAGGGAAAGAGGCATAACTGATGTTTCAGGTTTGAACCCTTCAGGTGTTGTTTTGGAATGAGGGGTGACTTGATTGAATTCTATGTATTGAGAGATGCAGATGATCAGGTGGATGTGGAGAGAATGCACCTGCTGGTAGGAGAATCTGAGGGCCACTGTTTTTAACCTGTTTCTCCTGCTTGGAAAAGGAGGTTGCTATGGTTGGCAGAGTTTTTCCACTGTTAACATCCAACATCTTCACTGGGTCTGAGGTGAACTGGGAGCAGGCTGCTGGAGTACTTTGTCTTCCTCAGGGTTTTGCAAGCTTTGAATATATGGCTACAGGTTATCGGTAGCCCCTTTCGTGTACACAGCTGCAACACATTCATGGAGATCTGGAGGCTGATTATTGTCCCTCAGATTGCTTTATTTCTAATGTAAATTAAATATTGGGCACTGTTGTCTTTTGGGAGACACTTTGTTTTCTTAGCTCCCAGAAAGAGGGTGACTGCCAGCACACAACTATTACATCAATTTGGATAAGAAAAGCTTGGGTAGATCTACTGTGCACTGAAGGCAGTCATTAAATGATCTTACATCACTGAAATTTGATGGTCAGATGAATTTTGGCATGATTTTTCACAAACTCTTGTAATTAACAGTTGAAAGCTTCAAACGGGTAGATAAAGGTGACAAATGTCTTCTGGTGTTCCTTGGATGTTTACATCATTTTGGTGCCTGTGGTCATCTGAAGTCTCTCCAGAGGAATTTTATGTGTGGAGTGGGTGGGGTGGGGGGTGGGGGGGGGAGCAGATGGTTCTGGCAGAAATCTTCCTGGTCATGCCTCAATTGTCAAATTTTGACTAGTCATTTTTAGTACGTCATCAGATGGCATGATGTTTTAACACAAGCACTGTGGTTGCATTTTTATTACTAAAATGTTTCCTCTCTTGACTCCATGCCCATATTTCATGCTTCTGATACAGTTGTAATGGGTAGTAAAAAACATCACTCCCTCATAGCTAAGGGAAGGAGAATCAAGAAATGGTTTTGTGGTGATCTGAAATGCCACATTTATTTCGATACATTTTGGTCAACAGTCTTGACCTTCATTATTTCTCTGAATCAATTTTTAAAAAAATGTATTTGTACTTGACCAGACTCGGATTTTTTTTTCTAATTTTTAAACTATATTTCTTAATCTCTCTTAATTAATGAGTGTTGCCCATGCAAAATGCATTAAATATACACAGCATTTTTGTGATGTTAGGAGTAGTTGTTTAATGTTACCACTTCTGTCTTTCGTGCTTGATATATTTATTTTTCTGTACAGTATGAAAACCAAATGCAGATGCTGGGAAAATGGGGCACAAGTGGACTTGTGGGACGCCACAAGTTTTCTGATGTTACTGGTAAAATAAAGCTGAAAAAAGAGAGCTTCTTGCCCCCAAAAGGCTGGGAATGGGAAGGTGACTGGTTCGTTGATCCTGAAAGAAGGTTAGAACCTTAGCCATCAAAATTGACTCTAAACAATTGTACTTCATGTGGTACAAATATAATTTACAGAAGAACTGAAATATTTTACTTCCTGCACCTTTGACCAGACTGTATGTGGATTTGTGGTACATGTTTAAATGTTTGATTTGTATTCCTTGTTTTCTCTTCCCCAAAGAAAATATTTTTTTTTTAAATTTAGATATACAGCATGGTAACATTCCATTTCAGCCCATGAGCCCATGCCACCCAATTTAGACCCAACTTGCCTACAACTCCGGTACATTTTGAGTAGGTAGGAGAGGGGGGTAGGTTAGAAAGAAAAGTGGGAATGAGAGCAAGAATAGGAGAGATGGAAACAGTGCAATTGGATAGGGTTTGAAATTACTCAGAATTAGGAAGTTCAGAGTTCATGATGTTGGGTTTAAGGCTACCCAGAAGTAATGTATGTTGTTCTCCAAGTTTACATTTAGCCTCCCCCTGCAAAGGGTGAGACAGAAGGTAGCCATGTATGTGTGGGAGAGGAATTAAATTGGCAGGCAACTATCCAGCTTCGACCTGTGGACAGTGCAGGCGCTTGGTGAAACGATTACTCAGTCTGAGTTTAGTCTCACTGATCGAGAGGAGGCCACACAAAGAGCAGTGGATGCAGAAGATTAGGTTCGATTAGATGCATGTAAGACTACTTCAGTTGCAAGGTCTGTTTAAGGTCCTGGAGAGAACTGAGGGGAGAGTTGAAGGGACACATTTTGCACTTTATCCATTTTCAACAGGAAGTCCCCAAGGTGGGGATGCAAAGATGGGTGTGGAAGGAAGAATGGACCAGGAGTTTAATGAGAGGACAATCCCTGCAAAAAAATGGGAAGGAGTGGGAAGATGTGACTAGTGGTGGGATCCCATTGAAGTTGGCAGAAGTGTTGGAATATGATATGTCGATGTAAAGCCTGGGTTGGGTCAAAAGTGAAGACCAGGGAAATTCCATCCTTGTCTAGGAAAGGCAGGGTGAGAAGGAAACTGTGAGGATTGCAGAAGCAGGCAAAGGGTCATCAACTTGAAAACAAGCCCTTTACTCACTGCTTCCACACAGAGGTTAGGCTTAAATGACACATTTTGCCTCTCATTTTGAATGAGGATTTCACGCTGGTGGTTTTCCAATCCTTTGATACTTCTCTAAAATCTAAAGATTTCTAGAAGATTACAATGCATTATCCCAGAAATAGCGACCTACAATGGAAGCTATTTGGACGGCAAACGTTGAGCTCCATTAGTTTACCTAATATCATCACTGCCATTAGAGAAATTAAATTTAATTTCTCCTAGGTGTTATTCATCGCATCCAAAGATGCTATAAATGGCGCTGATGTAGATCAGTGCTGGTAAGCCAGTGAAGGTATAGATGATGGGAAAATTGGGTTTGTTTGGATATTCATGTATTTGAATAGCCAAGGACTGATTACAGATTGTCAACTTGGCTTTGTGCATGGTAGGTCATGTTTAACCAATCTTATAGATATTTGAGGAAAGTCTATGGATGTTGTTTACATGGACTTTAATAAAGCCTTTGACAAAGTTCCACATGGGAGGTTAGTCAGCAAGGTTCAGACGCTCGGTATTCATGGTGAGGTAGTAAAATGGATTTGATGTTGACTATACAGGAGAAGCCAGAGGGTGGTAGTGGTGGAATGCTTATCAGTCTGGAGGCCTGTGACTAGTGGTGTACCTCAGGGATCAGTGCCTTAACCATTGTTGTTTGTCATCTATATCAATGATCTGGATCATAATGAGGGAAATTGGAGCAGCAAGTTTGCAGATGACGCTGATACTCTTTTATACTCTGAAAACTCGCATTATTACCATATACATGACCTGTCTCTGGAAGTTGACTTGCTTGTTCACCCAGAACAGAAGAAATGCCTGGTCTTTGAAGGTGTTGTGGACAGTGAGGAAGCCTTGCAGAGGGATTTGGACCAGCTGGCAAAATGGGCTGAATAATGACAGATGGAATTTAATGCAGACAAGGGTGAGGTATTGCATTTTGGAAGGACAAACCAAGGTAGGACATGCACAGTAAATAGTAGGGCACTAATGAGTGTAGTAGAACAGATGGATTTGGGATTATAGATATATAATTCCCTGAAACAGGTAGATGGGGTTGTAAAGAGAGCTTTTGGCATATTGGCCTTCATAAATCAAAGTATTGAGTGTAAGAGTTGGGATAGTTGTATAAGTCATTCGTGAGGTCAAATTTGGAGTACTGTGTGCAGTTTTGCTCACCTAACTACAGGAAAGATATCAATAAGATTGAAATAGTGCAGAGAAGATTTACTAGGATGTTGCCAGGATGTCAGGAACTGAGTTAGAGGGAAAGGTTAAACAGATTATAACTTTATTCCCTGGAGTGTAGAAGAATGAAAGGAGATTTGGTAGAGGTATAAAAAATTATAAGGGGTATGGATAAAGTAAATGCAAGTAGGCTTTTGGGTGAAATACAAAACAGAGGACATGGGTTAAGAGTTAAAGGGGAAATGTTTAGGGGGAATATGAGGTGGAAATTCTTCACATATAGAGTTATGGGAATATGGAATGAGCTGCCAGTTGAAGTGGTGAATGCGGACTTAATTTTTACACTGAAGAAAAAGATGTATGGAGGGCAATGGACTGGGTGCAGAATAATAGTTCAGTAGAGACTAGAAAGGCTGAGGGCTTGATTTTGATGTAATGTTCTATGGTTCTAAAAGAGAACTGGTTTCAAGGAAATAAGTGATGGTGTGGGATTGCTCTGAGAGCCAGTATGATCTTTATGCCAAATGGCCTTTTTTTTTAAGCAAATCTTAGCACAGAGGTTGCAAAGTCTTTGTTCTGCTTTTCTCCCCACCCCCATGTTCTTCAGGGTGGCACAGTTGGCGCAGCAGTTAGTGCAATGCTTTTACAGTGCCAGTGATAGGAACCAGGGTTCAAATCCTTCACTGTCTGTAAGGAGTTTGTACAATCTCCCTGTGTCTGCGTGGGTTTGCTCCGGTTTCCTCCCACCATTCAAAATGTACCAGGGGTGTAAGTTGGGTGGCATGGACTTGTGGGCCAAAATGGCCTGTTACCATGCCATATGTCTAAATTTTAAAGGTCAGTGGTATTGCTTTGTTGCACTGGGGAAGAAACATTTATTCCATTTTTCCCCAGTGTGTGTGACATCTTTTCATCACTTGAGGCTGTACTTAATTTATGTCCAGCAGGGGGCGCTCATAAACCGGGCTTCATTTGCCAATGTTTCAAACGATACGGTTGGTATCAGTGTATAGCCAGCAGGTGGCAGCAGGCCACACAAGATGCTGTACAGTAGGAGGCACTGGAATTTAGCCTGTAGCTTTTGTGTAACCACTTGCATGTTATTTGGATGAGTTTGGACTCCTCCCAAGATTTAGCAGTTACTTGAAACAACAAATGTGCACTCACCAAAAAATAAGTTTGTCAATTTAATTTTCAGTACTGGGTTAGAAATATGGGGTCAAAATGTGCTGCCGTCTGTTTGGAGTTTGTACATCATCCATGTGTCTGTGTGAGTGCTCCAGTCTCCTCTCACTGTTCAAAAATATACTGGGGGTTATACGTCATGTCAATCATGTAATTGGGTGGCATGGGCTGGTTACCGTGCTGTAGTCACTTGTTCAAAGTCCACAGAAATATTTCCCAGGAGAATTGTATTTAACTGATTAGACTATTTTGAGTTGATGTGCTGTTTAATAAATTGTTGATCAACACAACCACAGCTCATAGGAGAAAATTTGCCAAAAATTGGTATTCAAATTGATTTCTGTTTCTATATTCGTGCCTTGGAATACTGGACGGCACTAACCGAATGGACAAATTTGGTAGATGGTGAGGAGGAGGCCATCACTATCCAAGAGGATAAATTATGAAATGAGTAAACAAGTGACAGATGAAAATGATGTCAAATGCACAATATTGTTTTTTAGGAAGAAGAAGGAAAGGCGAGAGATAATGGGTACAATTCCAAAGGATGTGCTACAACAGCACATATTAGAGTTAACTGGGTGCATGTATCCTTTCTTTAGAAAAACAAAACTGCATGGACGATGACAATTAATGGTAGGGCATATGCAAACAAAAAGGTTGCGATGAACCTCTACAAAATACTTGTGCAAAGTCATCCTGTGGATGAAGGATTTGAGTTTCAGGAATAGATGGGTGGGGAGGGGTGCAGAAGGAGGGAAGGATGAGATTTCCAAAATCAGAGGATAGAGACAAAAGGGACAAGTAGAAAAAAACTCTACGCATTGATAAGAATTGAGAATCTTTAAAGTAATTGACAAACATGTCAGAGTGACACAAGTACAAATCTTTATGCAGAGGCGTATTGTGATCTGAAATTAATTGCCAGAGTGTTGCATAAGCAGAATGCCACAGTTATTTTGGATCATGTTGATGGGAGGGTGTGGGGAAAATCTTTCAATATCTAGGTATTCCTGTTTTTAAACCCTTGGTTGGAATGAACTATCTGTTTGAGATGAGACAAAGAGAGAATTCTATACCTCCATCTAGGGCCTTGGAGAGTATTCATTTACCCTTAAAGTGGGCAAATTTCTCAAACCCAATGATGAGGAAAGAAAAGAGACTGAATTTTTTTTTAAGGCCATTAACATGTTTCATTTTATTTTTGTTAATAGTTTGCTGACAGAAGCTGATGCTGGTCACACAGAATTTATTGATGAAGTTTACGAAAGTAACTCGCGCTATCCTGGTGCTGAATGGAAATTGGCAAAGGAGCCATACACCGATGTGGTGCGTATTGTTGTAAATGTGTGAGATATGATATTGATTATCCATTTGAACATACCAATTGAGCATGGTTTGAGAGTTCCTTTGTTCAGTAAGGTTTACGCTTCATCCATAGACAACATTTAGTTACATTTATAACTTTTAAATATTGGTCTGGTGAGATTAGTTTGGAGTTCTATTTTGAATCTTGCATTATAAGGTAAGAACCGTACAAGTTCCATTATGGTGCAAGTTCCCACACTGTAAAAGATGAGCAAATAAAGTTTCTTTAGTCCTTGAGCCACTTGTATAATTTTAATGACTAAAATCCCAAGAACTCTTTAGCTTGCAGTGGTTTGAAAATGTGAACCAAACACACCCATGCACTTCTTTTTGGTATATAACGAACTGACTTGCTCTGAACAGTGTTAAGGGGCCAGATTAAATACTTTTATCAAGAATGACAGAAGGAAGGAGGGAGGGAAAGGAGGGGGGGGGGGAAGGGGAGAAAATGACACTGTGTATGTTCAAGAGGGAAATGTTTGTGTGTATTTTGGTCAGTATGGTTCATAGTGTGAAAATTTTTTTAAAAATTAAAAAAATGCAAATGCTTTGTAGTTACAATCTGAAAGATTGTTTTCATTCAAGTTATTTTAATTGAATACTACTAATATCACCTTGTTGCTTCGTGCTTGCAGATAATATGGACTTTTGCAGTCTAATCATTTGCCAGTTGTCAACTACTGAACCATCTGCTGGTGCCAAATACAAAATCTGCAAATCTTCCTCTGCACTTATTTTGCATTCCAGTTGTCTTGTGTTGTTTGCAATTAAGGAATAAAATGTTCCAATCTATTAAAGTAAAGCTGTATTGAATCCTAATTTTTTAACTTTTCCTTAAAGATTGTTTTTAATTTTTTTAATAGAATGGAGAAAAGAGTTTATCAAAAGAAGAAATTGAGCCTCCAGCTGGTTGGAGCTGGATGGATGTGTGGGAGTATGATGTCAATCGAGCTGTAGATGAGAATGGTAATTTTTGCTGCCCACTGTTGGAATAATTGTTTTGGGTTAGGGTTCACCTATTATTCACTGGTTTATTGTTCCAGGTAGTTCTTATAATTTTCTTCAGTCTCATTAATTTTTACAAAGTAGGTAAATAATTGCTTCAAAAATTGTTTTGTATGGATCCTATCTCTTTTTAAGCTCCACTCGCTAACGTTTCAAAACAAATGTGGTAATTAGCCTTGAATCACGTTAATAAGTAATTAGCATTGATATGGCATTACAACGTATTCAACATGCATCACTTCAGTTTAAGTAATTCACAGCTAATGTTTGTGTGTTCATTATCAATCCTATTGAAATCATAACTTTGCAAGCGTTTTAGCGATCAGCAGCATAAATATGACCAGAAGATGTTTTATTCCTTTTTAACTCTGCATGAAAAGTTAAAAGTAAAATTTTGTTATACAGTAAAACCCCATGTTATCCAGAATTCAAGCAACGGGCAGCCTCAAGCAACCTACAAAAAAAATTAGCGGAAAATAAATAGGTAAAAATTTCATAAGTTTAAAATTGGTGCACCTCACCATTAGTTCGCCAATCATGCAACATGTAATCTCAAGCAACCATAAAATTCACTTATCTGGCATCTACCAATTCCCATAGGTGACAGATACCATGGGTTTTAATGTGATTGCCAGAGGCTTTGATCTGAACCCACAAAGACCCTAGAAAAGGTTGTGTAAACATATTCTGGGCTGATTACATTGAACATTTCCTTCTGCTATTGAACAACTGAACATTCTGCAACTGAACATGCATGGTCTGCAACAGAATTTTTCAATCTGAGGCTCACAGATTCATGGATTATAGGCGGTCTGTGGTGACTTGAGAAAAAGCTGATAATTAATTTTCTTACCCAAAACAAAAATCCTGTCTGTTCTATGGGAAGGGGCTCAAGCTTGCCAGCCCACTGCTGGTCTGATGGCTGATTGTAGGTGGTCTGGGGTAAATGAAAGATTTCTTGAGATAGTCAATGGGTGAAAAAAAGGTTGATAACCTCAGGTCTAGAATATTGAGTGTGAAGTGAGCAAATTTTACAACCTAGAGCTTGTTGTCAGCAGTGAATTATTGGAGAAGCTATTGTAAGTACTTACTCAAATGTGTTGATTTCGAGAGATATTTTCAACCCCATTTGAAATTACATAACCTTAATGTGATAGATAAACCTTCAGTCGCCTTTTCTGTGTCTGAGATTGCATAACTGCCCTCCACCTATTTTGGAGATTTTTATTGAAAGTTTCACGTAAACTGAGGATCTTGGTCATTACTTCTACATTGGCCCATGGTGATGGGTTGATGAATTCTGTTGCACTTATAGAAATGCTAAAAGCTGTTGATAGTCTGTTAAATTAAACACATTTTTCTGTTGTTTTTGTTTGACAAATTTTGAAGGTTTCAAAGTAACAGGTGAGGTGAGAAGGATGAGAGCAATGTAATTGATGCTGAGTATTGGGACCTTCAAAGGGTACTTGATAAAGTAAAACAACTTTACTGCCATGAACACTTGTTAAAAGATGCGTTTGGTTCAAGTGTAAAAAAAAATGGTTGATTGAGTGGCGACTTTGTTTCTCAAAGGTTTCGAGCTATTCACTTGTTTTGGATGTCCATGACTTGTGGATGTAGGGCATAATTCTGAAATTTCAAGATGACAATTCCAATAAACTAAGCTCTGAAGATCTTGCAATATGTTCGTCAGGAAACCATGCTGACTTGGGCCTATCTTTTCATGCACCTTTGTAACCTCTTCCTTTACAATCCTCTCCAAAAACTTCCCAACAACTGGCATCAGGTTAATGAATCTATCATTTCCTTTCTATTCCCTCACTCCCTTCTTAAACAGCAGTGTGGCATTCGACATCCTCCCGTCCACCGGAATCATTGCCAGACTCCATTGATTCCTGGAAGGTTATTACCAATATCTCCACAATCTCTGCAGCTACCTCCTTCAGAATCTGAGGGTTCATTCCATCTGGTCCAGGAGATGTCTACCCTTGGATCATTTAGCTTCCCAAGTACCTTCTCTCTTGTGATCTTGCATTCACTTCTCTTCTGAGAGAGCCATGAGAGTCTGGTAAGCTACTAATATATTCCACAGTATTCCAAAATATTTATTCAGTTCCTCTGCCATCTCCTTGTCTCCTGTTTACAATTTCTCCAGCATCATTTTCTATCAGTGCTATGTCTACTTTGGTCACTCTTTTAATCTATATATTTAAAAAAGCTTTTAGATATTACTTGCTAACTTCCTTTCATAATTCATCTTTTCCTTTCTAATCACCTTCTTACTTGTCTTCTCCAAGTTTTTTAAAACTTTCCCATGAAAGTAGCCATGCAGCAGGCAAGTGAGGGGCTCATTGGCCAAGGAACCCACACAGGCTGTGGGCTGCTAGACACTGGACTATGGGAATCAGGTATCAAAGCTGGGATGAGAGAGGATCCTGAGGGCAAGGGGGTCTCCTGAAAGGCTTCAGATTATTCTTGTCCTGAGAGTTGGCACCTCCAACCAGTCAGAATGCCCTCCATGGTACACCTGTAGAAGTTCACGAGAGTCTTCGGTGACGTACTCTATCTCCTCAGACACCTCACAGAGTATAGCCGCTGGTAAGCCTTCTTTTTGATTTCATCAACATGGAAGCTCCAGGACAGATCCTTGGAGATGTTGACATCCAGAAATTTGAAGTTCTTGACCCGCCTCCCCTCATAGATTGGTGCAGGGCCCCAGAGAAGGGGAGAACACGCCCACCACCACCCACCCCCCCACTGGTTGAAAAGGGGAAGCATAAAAGATGGCCTGAGAGGATGGTGACAATGACAGTGGACCAGTGAGAGGTTCAGCGTTTGAAGGACCCACACAGGCTGCGCGCTATTGCTGACTTGCAGTCGAAGGACCCACAAAGGTTCTAGGCTTCTGGAAACTGGCTTATGGGAACCACTCTATGCTGTGGGATTTAAGAGGGTGCTGAAGGCAAGAAGGGCTCCCAAAGAGCTTTTCTCCTGAATGCATTGGAGGTTTGAATCTAGAGCTCGGGTTGTCACTGAATCGAATGGAAGACTGTGAGGCTGCCTGAGCATTGGAGTTGAACACATGGACATTCAATGTTTCTGAAAGGACTTTTCTTTGCTTCTCTTTTCCCTATTGTCAGGGGCACTGGACAATGATAGTGACTCTTTGTTTGCCTTGTGGCCGGAGAAAGGAAATTTACTGTAATACATTTTTTGTATTATTACATGACATTAAAAAGGATTCTTGAATCTTGAAAACTGAGTCATTCAGTGAAAGGAAATAATTCAGTATGGGATTCTGTTTTGAACATCAGCTTGTATGAACTCTGGGATGAATACCTTCTTTTGTTGATTTCCTTGTTGTTTAAGAACAATGCGATTTTACAGCGCTTCACCGTCTCATGGAGAATAGAAAATAGTGGATTTTTTAAAATTCTAATGAAAAAAAACAGAAGTCACACAATATTCTGGTATTTTAGAATGACAAATCAGTAGTCTTTGATTACCTTGCATGTTGAACTCCATAATTCTACTCATCAAATTTTGGAGAAGACAATGAGGTACATACTCTGCACCGTCTCCATTACCACTTTAATACTTCATCAGCTTTACCAGTGTTTTAGTCAGTTTTGTGGTGTGCGTGACTTGTGTCGTCCATTACTACTTCAAAGTTTCAGAAGGAAACTGAAGAATTTTTTGTTGTTGTTGTATTTGCATCCCACACATTGCAGGTTGGGAATATGGAATAAAAATTCCCCCAGATGACCAATGCAAATCCTGGGTTTCAACGGAAAAAATGTATCACACCCAGAGAAGGAGGCGCTGGGTGAGAAGGCGCAAGAAGGACAGCCAGCAAAGTGTACATTCAACGAAGGTGTGTGGTCATAGAAAAGCAATTGTAAAATTACAAGCAGAGCAATCCCAAAGCTGCTTGTTGCACTGAAGTATATTTGCATGAGATCCTGAAATTGATGATTTTTTTTAAATTTGCATTTCTCCTAAAAATACATCACATGATGTATTGATGTCCCCTTTGATCTATGCAAAATTACTCAATGTGTAATTATTGCCCAGGGTGTAGAACAAATTGTAAAACTACTGTAGTTCAATAATATCAAATACTTCAATGCAGAAACCCCCAATTCATTTATCACCAGTACAGAAGCAAAATATCACTTCCCATTACTGATATTGGGCCCTTTTCTTTTATCTTGGACTTGGTTTGAATTTTCAGCCCACGTCGCCTGGCCAGGATTCAGAAGGTTGGGAATATGCATCTCTGATTGGCTGGAACTTTCACATTAAACAGCGGAAATCAGACACTTACAGACGCAGAAGATGGCGAAGAAAAATGGCACCATCTGGGCGATTAGGGGCTGCAGCAATCTTCAAATTGGAAGGTGCTCTTGTAAGTAAATTACCAATATTTTTTTTAAAAGACCAGATACTGCAACCTCTGTGAAACTTGCAAGTTTGTGTTAATACCTGTTGGATTGGTAGCGTATCGTCTTTAAAAGAGTTGAATGTTTTTATTCATTTTCCTTACCTTGTTCATGACCTCTGCATAGTGGAGGGGGGGGGGGGGGGGGGTGGAAATGTCTCCTAACTTCACAATCACCTCAAAGTAAATGTCTCTGACGATAACAGTCCAGAATTTGAACATCTATATGCTTTTGCATACTTCACTTCAATCTGAGAATTTCACCATTCCCTTTGTTATTGCGGTTATGAAGTGGGGATGTTGGGGGGAAAAAAAATAAGTGACCATAAGCCTGTCTCTTTAAGGCTTCACCTTCTGGCGAGGATGGAGATAAATCACCAACAGATTCTATTTTTGGTGCAAGTGCTCCGATGATCTCCTGTGTGTTTGACCGTAAGTAAACTGGACAATTCTGAATGGCCTGCCATGGAGATGTGAACTGCCAATGGGAACACAGGCTAATCTTTTCTTGTGAAAGGAATGAATCACCAAAAATGAAGGCTTAACAAATTACTCAGACATAGTAATCCATCTTGCTGTTTTTCCACAATTTGTAACAGCATGTTAAAGCTACTCAGTTTGCCCTAGTGTATTAGAGATAAATGCATATATTTTAGTATTAATCTATCCCCATTTACATAGCTATTCCAATTTATTTGCTTAAGTTGAGATAAATAATCAATCAATGTTTCACAATGGTTATGTCTTGAGTCGTTACTCAGCAAAACGGACAGAATGTATTGCTAAAATTGTGTAATGGAATTAGGAGTGGCCAGTCTTTTCAGAGTCCATAAAAAGTAAATATATATTGCCAACATTTTGGGCCTGAGCTCTTCTCCAAGGAATAAGCAGAATGAGACAGAAGCAGGAAATCTCAGAATTCAGACAATGCCAGCTGGGGGAGGAATCTAGACCAACAAAAGGTGTTAATTGGATATGATAAGGGAGGGGGTAAGAATTTATCATGTTTGTGCAAAAGGACACAGGCAAGGGAGAGACAGAGCAGGGGAAAGGTAGTGGGGGGGGAGAAGTGGGGGGAGGGGTGGTTTAACGAAAGCCAGTGAAGCCAATGTTAATGCCACCTGGTTGGAGGGTGCCCAGTCGGAAGATGAGGTATTGTTCCTCCAATTTGTGGGTGATCTCAATCTGGCAGTGTATGAGACTGTGGACAGACATATCAGAAAGGGATGGGATGGGGAATTGAAATGGGTCATGCGCAGACATTATCAGGAAGAGAATGGGATGGGGAATCATGGGGCAGAAATAACAAGGGAATGGGAAACAGAACCTATCACCCCACCAGCCTCCACATCCAACATCTCCTCCTCTGCCATTTCTGCCACCTACTACATGATCCCACCACTAGACACATATTCTCCTCCCTTCTCTGCCTTCTGCAGGGACTGCTCCCTCCGTGACTCCCTTGTGCACTCCTCCCTTCTCACCAATCATCCTCTTGGGACCTACCCCTGTGACCACAGGATTAGCTCCACTTGCGCCACACCTCTTTCCTCAACCTCACATGGGGCCCCAAACAGTCCCTCCCAAGTGAAGCAAGATTTCACTTGTGAATCTGCAGGGGTCATTCACTGCACTTGATGCTCCCGTTGTAGCCTCCTCTACATCGGAGAGACTGGATGCAGTCTGTTAGATTGCTTTATTGGGCTCCTCAGCTCTGAATGCCACAATAGTGTAGATCTCCCAGTGGTCCTCCATTTCAGTGTGTTTTTAACTACAGTCACAGAATCTGCAAACTTTCCAGTTTTACTAGTATTGGTGTTTGCACTGTGATTGAAGTAAAAACAATGCTGGAGAAACTCAGAAGGTCAAACAGTTTTCTTTGCATGATAAAGATACATACATCATTCCTTGATGAAGGGCTGTTTGACCTATTGAGTTTCTCCAGCATTGTGTTTTTATTTTGGTGTTACAATGGCTTGGTTTTCCTGTTAGTGGAAAGGTATTGTTGAACTAAAAATCTATGATCAAACATAATGTTGTTTGTTTGGGAGCAATTTTAGAGGATGTTTGACAGACTGGCTCGAAAGCCAATCAAATTGAAGAATTCTCAAAAAAATCAATATTTGGCCAAGAATTTAGATTATGGTCTACATAATTGAAGATTATGACAAGACCTGGGAGGAAACAAAAGAAGTTAATTTTGAAACCTATTGTATTATTTGTGACATAAAGGAATTGTAATCCACACACAATTGACATTTTGGAGCCAGCTAAGTTGAATCGTAAGTGAGGTTGGAACACACCTTGTGTAATATGTTCATCGGCGCTTCTTGCCACTGAAACAATGCTTTGTTGTTAATTGGTATTCTTGTCAGATCACAAATATTGTTGATTATGCAGTAGAAAGTTGCCAAAAAATGGCTGTTTGGAGGAACGTGGAACAAGCAGCTTTTGGATTTTTGTAATTCACTCTTCCAGAATTTGAGCCAGTTTTACAGTGCAATGACAGATGTTCCTTGATGATAGCTGCAAACCCTGAGCCAATGTGCATCTTGGAACTGGAACAAAGTAGAACGAGGCTTTCCAGCATCAAGTTTGACTGGGGGAGTCCATTCTCATCAAGGTTGGAATGGAGATGGTGACACAAAGAGTGTGCTTTATTCACAGCATGAGGAAATGTGTGAAAAGCTCTCTGCACAGTTCTACCACTTGACTTTAGTTGGAGCCTGACATGCGGATGTTGTTGGGCATTGTGGAAAAGCGTTAACTGGATACTTTGTCCAGGTTCATAGATTGATAATTCATAGTTAAAATGATCTGACCAGCCTTGATAGTTATGAGTACTGCAGATTACATAGAGAAGGCAAATCCCTTTTATCCTTGACCAATCACTGCGAGACGATTGCTGTTGATGTGGAAGGGAACAATGATTGCAGAAAGCACGAGCAAATTGAACACAGCACAGTGGGATGAGAGACCAAATAAATTGGGGGTGGAGGTTACAGTATGGTGGGGGGGATGCAATAGTGTAGCCAAAACTGAGATGTTTGAAGTTTTTAGAACATATTTTTGCAGGTGGCATATATGTTGCAATGTATGTAGGACTTAATCAAGTTTCTGCAGAAGGAATTAAAAGGAGCTCAGGTTTTTTTTTAAGAAAACGTATCTTTGGATTATCAACTCTGTCATGCACATTAGAATAGGGATAGATTATAAACTTAACTTTTCAATTCCTGGAACACTAGCATCCAAGCTGAATAATGTGGGAACTGTTCCATTGGGCTCGACTCAATTACAAAAGGTTTTGGTATGAAATGGATGATGTGCCTAGATAGACTAAGGTTTAGCTTGATCTTGAGTAGTTCATGGCCATCCAACTTGTTCATATTCGTTTCCTTGTGTTAATTCTGTTGTTCTATTTCAGGACCTTTAATTTTTCACCTCCGTTGCTATATTTTTCAAGCTAGAAATATGATTGCTATGGACAAAGACAGCTTTTCAGGTATGTGCCTGTCATATTTCATCTCGTTAAGTTCATATACTAAACTATTAGAAATGTAATTTTCTTTATTCTTGGACCAAACAAAATTATTTCTCTGCAAAAATTTTTCCCCACTTCTCTCCAAACAAGTAAAAATACAAACTGCTGGAGAAACTCAGCTGGTCAAACAGTCCTGTCATAAAGGGCACTGTTTGACTAGCTGAGTTTCTCCAAAATTTTGTGTTTTTACTTCAACCACGCTGTCTACAGATTTTCGTGATTTATTTCTCTGCAAACAAGCATTAGAAGCTGGAACCAAATACACCATTGGCAGTAACAACAATTTATATTTGTAAACTTCACTGTCCAAGAAATCGGGTGAATTTTAATTTGCCATGAGAATTTGGAATTTTATGGTTTCTGCTTTGCATCAAAAAAAGTTGGCAAAAGAAGGGTTAAATTCTTTGAACTCAGCAGTCAGTTATTGAAAGTTGACCTACAGATGACCTGAGCAATAACTGGAATTGGTTACAAGAGCTTATACTGAAAATAGTCATGTTGACCAAATACCTGCTGTACAGATAAAGGTGATTAAGAGCTATTGATAATGTCAGAGCCCAAGGAAGCCTTGTCTTTAATATCTGAGATAGAAGGAACCATAAATATATGAACAAGTCAATTTTGACCTATTGATAAAGTTTCTGTGTTCAGTGACGTATGGCGCATCTGTGCTGAATGAATGTTGTGAACTGCATCTAAAAAGACTCCATCAGTAAATGCTGATGGTTGGAAGTTGCAAGTCAACTGTATAATTTTGCTGCTGTAATTTTAGTCAGATTTGTATGAAGAGAAACATTCTGTAGTCAACAGCCATTCCCAGGTCTCTCCACACCTTTCCTTTCTTTCCGTTCTGACAGGAAATTCTTATTGAAATTGTATTTTGGAATCCAATCAGTCTATTTTGTTGGCAGCCAACAGAAGCATATTAGGCTCCCACTTACTGAATTTCTTCCATGCAAATTGTACAGTGAGTAGAAGTTCTCAGAGATGTGCAATTCCTGGCCCTGGTGGCTAGGGAGAAGAGCATTTTTGTCATTACAATTGTATAAATAATTTCAGAAATGCAGTCAGAATTCATAAAATGCTCTTTAACCTATTTCTATCTCGATCTTGCACAAGTGCATACCCCTAGATTTGAAGTAATGAAAACTTTGTGCCTCTCTCTACAGGTTAATGCAAATGATTTGAGTTATCAGTGCCAGGGGTTTCCCTGTGTGTGGTGCCTTGGCTCAGTGACCTTTCTTTTTTTATTTTTTTTTTAATTTTTAACACTATGAACCATATTAACCAACATACACACAAACATTTCCCTCTTGAATATACACAGTGTCATTTTCTCTTTTTCCCCCCCTCCCTTCCCTCCCTCCTTCCCACCCCCCTCCCTACCCACTAAACGTTCAACATATACAATAAACCCATTAAACAATGTCATCACACAATGAAAATAAACAAAAAAATTGTGTCATCTACTTTTACACACTGGGTCAGTTCATTTCGTCTTCTTCTCATTCTGTCATTTTAGGGGGTGGAGGTCTGCGGTAGAACTTCTCTTTAGTGTTCCATGTACGGTTCCCAAATTTGTTCGAATACTGTGATGTCATTTTTTAAATTATACATTATTTTTTCCAATGGAATACATTTATTCACTTCTATGTACCATTCTCAGGCTCTCTTCTGATTTTTTTTTGCTACAGCTAAGGCTATCATAATAAATCTTTTTTGTGCGTCATCCAAATCAAGGCCTAGTTCTTCACTTCTTATATTACTTAGAATAAAGATCTCTGGATTTTTTGGTATGTTGCTTTTTGTGATTTTATTTAATACCTGTTTTTATTTAATACCTGTTTTATTTTCTCACATGCCCAAATTGCATGTACTGTTGTTCCTGTTTCCTTCTTACAGCGAAAACATCTATCTGATACTGTTGGGTCCCATTTATTTAACTTTTGGGGTGTGGTATATAACCTGTGTAACCAATTATATCGTATCATGCATAACTTCGTGTTTATTGTATTTCTCATATTTCTGGAGCATAGCTTTTCCCATTTTTCATTTTTTATCTTTATGTTTAGATCTTGTTCCCATTTTTGTTTGGGTTTACAGCTTATTTCATCGTTCTCTTTCTCTTGCAGCTTGATGTACATGTTTGTTATAAATCTTTTAATTATCATTGTGTCTGTAATCACATATTCAAAGCTGCTTCCTTCTGGTAACTTCAGCCTGCTTCCCAATTTGTCCTTCAGTTAATGGTATGCAAACATTGTACCATGAGTTACACCATATTTGTACTTCATTTGTTCAAAAGATAATAAATTATTTCCCAAAAAACAATTTTCTATTCTTCTGATCCCTTTTCTCTCCCATTCCCTAAAGGAAAGGTTATCTATTGTGAAAGGGATTAGTTGATTTTGCGTCAATAATAATTTTGGTAGTTGGTAATTTGTTTTTTTCCTTTCTACGTGAATCTTCATCCAAATGTTGAGCAGTACTGGTGAACTTCTATGTTGCACCAGCTTTTCAACCCACTTATAAAGTATATGTTCTGGTACCTTCTCCCCTATTTTATCTAGCTCTAACCTGGTCCAATCTGGTTTTTCCCTTGTTTGATAAAAATCTGATAGATATCTTAATTGTGCTGCTCTATAATAATTCTTAAAGTTTGGTAGCTGTAAGCCCCCTTGTTTATACCATTCTGTTAATTTATCTAGCGCTATCCTCAGTTTCCCCCCTTTCCATAAGAATTTCCTTATTATTTTCTTTAGCTCATTGAAGAATTTCTCTGTTAAGGGAATTGGTAACGATTGAAATAGGTATTGTATCCTTGGAAAGATATTCATTTTAATGCAGTTTACCCTTCCTATCACTGTTGGTGGTAAATCTTTCCAATGTTCTAAGTCATCTTGTAATTTCTCATTAATGGCTGATAATTTAATTTGCATAGATGGCCTAGATTATTATCTAGTCTAATACCTAGGTATTGGATTGTTTGTGTTTGCCATTTAAATGGTGATTCTTTCTTAAACTTTGTGAAATCTGCATTATTCATTTGCATCACTTCACTTTTATTTGCGTTGATCTTGTACCCCGACACTTCTCCATATTCCTTCAATTTCTTATGTAATTCTTTTATTGATAATTCTGGTTCTGTTAAGTATACTATGACATCATCTGCAAATAGACTGATTTTATAATTATTCTCTTTTATTTTTATCCCTTTTATTTTATTTTCTGTTCTTATCAGTTCTGTCAAGGGTTCTAAAGCGAACAGTGAGGGAGATGGTATTCTAGTGGTTTTATTGTCTTCTCTCATTTTATTCATTGCCTTCTCCAATATATTTTCTCTTGTCGTGTATCTCAGAAATTTTACTAAAATGAATCTTAGTTTTTGTTGTGTCTGTGGTTTCGGGGCTAATGTTCTGTATGCCCTTTCTATTTCCATTCCTTCCTGCATTTCTGGCATTCCCAGGACCTTTGGGATCCATTCTTTTATAAATTCTTTCATATCTTTGCCTTCTTCATCTTCCTTAAGGCCCACTATCTTTATATTGTTTCACCTACTATAGTTTTCCCTTATATCCATCTTCTGAGCTACAACTCCTGAGTTTCTTTAACTTTTTTATCACTTTCTTCCAATTTTTTTTTTAAGTCGTTCACTTCCATATCTACCGCCATTACACTTTCTTCCACATTTTCTAATCTTTTCCCTACATCTGTTATGACCAGCTCTATTCTACTCACTTTTTCATTTTTCTTTTCATTTCATTAAATTCTAAATGTCAGCCATTCTCTTAATGCTTTCATTTGTTCTTGAAATTTTTTTTTATCTATGTACTGTCCATTCATTTGACCTCCTATTCCTCTGTGGAGAGCTTGGTGTTCTCCATCTTCTTCTTCTGTGTCTGCTCTTGGGTTTGTGTCTTCTATTTCTCTTCCTTGTATCTGTGTCACTTCTGACTTTCTTGTTGAGCTGCTTGTCTAAGTCTTTTGGGTATTTTTTTTTCCATGGTGTCTTGATGTTGGTCCTCTTCTTCTGGGTTGGTTATTTGTTGTGTCTCTAGTTTCCTTTTTTCATTTTCACCCCTCCCATTCCCATTGTTTTCTTTATCTTCCAGCTGGGAGCCCTGCTGTCGGGTCTCTCTCAGCTGTTCGTGCTGTGGAGTTTCACTCCACAGCTGGTTCCCCCCCCCTCCCATCAGTGTTGTCTTTCTCATGCGCATCGCGCACCTCTGTTTGGCTCCGTGAGCCATTTTTGCAGTCCTGCTGTTAGTGGGTCGCAACCCTGCGGGGTCTTCACTATCCTCGGGGAGTGGGCTCTCTTTACGGCGGGTCCTTGCATGTTCGTGCAGGTAGGGCTTTCACCCTTCTCTTCCGGCGTCTTTCTTCTTCTCGTTGTTTTTGGCTTTTCTTTCTTAGGTGCCATTTTCTCCACACCGTTATATTTTATTTGTTGTGATTTGTGTGTCTGGGGCTTTGTTTTTTCTTCACTTTTTTTCTTTTTTTTCTGGAGAGGGCTGGTATTCTCCTACCGGCCACTACTCCATCACGTGGCTCTTCCTCGCTCAGTGACCTTTCTTTATGAAAATTTGAACTATGTATTTGTCAACAAGCCTTTTAATTAGTGACCAAAGGGGATATTCCTGTCAATGAGCCTATCCTTGATTTTTGAGTCACTGAAGGAGCAATCAGGTTGGACCTTTTCCTCTCTCTTGCCCTTCTATATCCTTGCCATTGCCCAGAGATGCAAAGACCAATTGTACTCCAGTTGCAATTAGTAGGTGTTCAGTGAGAAGATGCAGAGTACAACAGAGCATGAAGTATTTTTGCACCATGTTGGCAAGAAGCTCAAGGATTATTCTTTTCTTTGTTTTTGAGTATTTTTATTGATTTTAATATACAATAAACAATGGGCAAAGAGAATAAGGATGCACAATTGAAAAGATTACAAAATACAACAATCAGTATGTAATAATAGTGTCTTCATCTCCCTAGACTCAATCAAAGAGGGGAGAAAAAAGCAAAATAACAATCCCATTATAGTAAAACCCCATGTACTAATCTAATAAATAAGAGAAAACAAAAAACTGGAAAGCCTTGGATCAGTGTTCTTCAAACATAAGAAACCTGGTCCTCATCCAAAAGAGAAACTTAGAACCATGGAATGCTACAGCACTGAAAACAGATAATTCAGCCCCTCTAGTCTGTGCTGACCATCATCTCCCTAGTCCCATTGACCTGCTCCGATACCATAAACCTCCAGTCTTCTCACATCCATATACCTATTCCAATTTACCCTTAAAACACACAATTGAGCCTACATTCATCACATCTGACGGCAGCTCTTTCTACACACCCACTGCCCTCTGAATGAAAAACTTGCCTCTAATGTTCCCCCCTAAACCTCCCCCTTCAGCTTAAAACTATGAATTCTTGTATTTATATCCCCCAATGTAAGTGGAAAAAGCCTGTTCACATCTACTCTGCCTATACCTATCATAATCTTGTAAACCTCAATCAAATCTCCCCTCATTCTTCTTTGCTTCAAGGAATAAAGTCCTAACCTGTCCAATCTTTCCTTGTAGCTCAACTCCTGAAGACCCAGCAACATTCTAGTAAATCTTCTCTGCACTCTCTCAATCTTATTGATATCCTTTCTATAGTGAGGTTCCCAGAACTGCACACAATATTCCAAATTTGGCCTTACCAATGTCTTAAACAACTTCAACATAACATCCCAACTCCTGTACTCAATACTTTGATTTATAAAGGCTAAGATACCAAAACCTTTCTTTACAACCTTGTCCACATGCGATGCCACTTTCAGGGAACAATGTATCTGCACTCCTAGATCCCTCTGCTCCTCCACACTCCTTAGTACCTCCTCATTTACTGTATATCTCCTACCTTGGTTTGCCCTTCCAAAATGCATCACCTCACATTTGTCTGCATTAAACTTCATCTGCCACTTTCTGACCAATTCTCCTAGCTGAAAAGCTTTGATAACTTTCCTCATTCTCCACAATGCCTCCCATCTTTGATTCATCAGCAAACTTGCTGATCCATTGTCATCCAGATCATTGATGTAGACAACAAACAACAATGGTCCCAATACGGATCCCTGAGGCACACCACTGGTCGCAGGCCTCCAATCCAAGAAACAACCATCCTCTACCACCTTCTGCCTTCTCCCACACCGCCAATTTTGTATCCAGTTTACCACCTATCCTTGAATACCTAATGTCATAACCTTCTGAAGTAACCTCCCTTGTTGGACCTTGTCAAAGGCTTTTCTAAAGTCCATGTAAACAGCATCCACAGCCTTTCCTTCATCTACCTTCTTGGTAACCTCCTCAAAAAACTCTACTAGATTTGTTAAATATGACCTACCATGTTCAAAGCCAGTGGTGACTATTCTTAATCAGCCCATGTCCGTCCAAATACCTATATATCCTCTGTCTCAGAAGTCTTTCCAATATTTTATTTACTACTAATATCAGGCTCACTGGCCTATATAATTACCTAGTTTCTTTTTGGAGCCTTTTTTAAACAATAGGACAATAGAAACTACCCTCCAATCCTTTGGCACCTCACCTGTGGCAAAGGACATTTTGAATATATCAGCCAGGCTCCTGAAATTTCTACACTAGTCTCTCTATAGGCCTGAGGGAATATCATATCTGGCCCAGGTGATTTATCTACCTTTATTTGCTGTAAGGCAGCAAGCACTTTTTAAAAATATTTTATTTTGAGAATTTTCAATCAACATGCAGTCAAAATGAAGAACAATCAAAAAGAATAATCAATATATTAACAAAATAATATAAATATCGATCTGCATGTTGATACTAAAGAAAGTGAGAGAAAAGAAAAGTCAACATGTGATTCAATTATAATAAAGAAAGAAAAATTACAATAATACTATAAAAATCGAAATTCAATGTCCATGTTGCACTAAAGGGAGAAAAAGATAGAGAGAAAGAAGAACAAAAGAAAAGGAACCCTCCCCCCCCCCCATAGAAACAAGAAAAAAGAGGATAAAGTAATAAAAGAGAAAGAATAAGAAAAAGATAAGATTGACTTCACCCAGGATAAACCCCACTCCCATCAAAGGACAAATAACCTTGGGTCCTCGGTGGTGTGAGCACTGGGGGAGGGGAGTAAGAGACAGGAAGGGTGAATCGTTAAATATTTATCCTGATTACCTTGGGTATAAATTCCATATTCTTGAAAATACATCAGATTATAGGTAATCTTCTCCAAGGGAACAGAATTACGCATTTCTATCTTCCAGCGGGCTAAACCGAGTTGGGAATCAGATTTCCAAGTAACTGCTATGCATTTCCTTGCCACTGCTAAAGTGAACTTAACAAATTTTAATTGATATTTCAACAGCCTCATTTTAGGTCTTGCATCTCTAAATTTCCCAATAAAAATAATTCAGGTGCCTGAGGGTATCAAATTCCAGTCATTTATTTTCGAGGAGATTACCCAAATCTTCCCAGAAAGGCCTCACTTTAGGGAATGACTAGGTTGAATGCAAGGAAGTACCTATTTCTTGATCACATCAAAAACATTAGTCTGTACCACCAACTGAAAACCTACTTGAAGGACAAATTGGGAAGCAGGCTAAGGTTACCAGAAGGAAGCAATTTTGAATATGTGATTACAGACACAATGATAATTAAAAGATTTATTACAAACATGTACATCAAACTGCAAGAGAAAGAGAACGGACTCAATTTGGATGGAGCATAAAAAAGATTTATTATGATAGCCTTAGCTGTAGCAAAGAAATGTATTATGTCAACCTGGAAATTAGAAGATAGCCTGAGAATACAGCAATGGTACATAGAAATGAATAAATGTATTCCATTGGAAGAAATAACATCACAGTATTTGAACAAATTTGGGAACCGTACATGGAACACAACAAAGAAGTCCTACCGCGGACCTCCACGACCTAAAATGACAGAGGAGAAGTCGAAATGAACTGACCCAGTAGGTAAAAGTAGAAGACACAAATTTCTTGTTTATTTTCATTGTGTGATGACATTGTTTAATGGGTTTAATGTATCATATATGTTGAACGTTGAGTGGGTGGGGGGGGAGGTGAAGGAGGGAGGGAAGGGAGGGGGAAAGGGGGAGAAAATGACACTGTGTATATTCAAGAGAGAAATGTTTGTATGTATTTTGGTCAGTATGGTTCATAGTGTGAAAAATTTAAAAATTTTTTAAAAACATTAGTCTGATGTTTCCGATTTCAGTTTGTAATTTTTGTGAAGTAAGGTATAGCTGATGCAAGAAGTTATATTGCACCAGCCAATTCCTTACATTAATCGTGTTAGTTATGCTGTCCCGACACAAGTCGAACCAGCAAAATGAATCAATTTCTATACCCAAATCTGATCCCCACCTTTTTCTTAATTTATCAAGCCTTTGTTTAGGCGTTCCCGCCTGAAGTGAGGAATACATTTTGGATATAAATTTTTTTGTGCTCCCCTTCCAAACCAGAGTCTCTCGCTACACTGCTGTAAGATTAGAGTTGGACCTAATTTGTCCCTTTAATAAGATCTTAACTGAAGAAAGCAGAAAAAATATGTATTTTTAAAAACTCCATATTTATTCCTCGCGCGCTCTCTCTCACTTGTGTGTGTGTATGTATGTATATATACACTTTCACTTTTTCATGATTTCCAATCTATTAATTTTTGTTTTAGATCCATATGCATATATTTCATTTCTTCATCAAAGCAAGAAAACAGAAGTTATCAAATCTACTCTCAATCCAACCTGGGACCAGACTCTAATTTTCAATGATATCGACATCTACGGAGATCCTCTAAATTTATTGCAAAATCCACCAAATTTGGTTTTTGAAGTATTTGATGAAGATCAAGTTGTGAGTGTTTCAGTTTGGTCTTGCGGTACAGTGTATCTGCTTATAAATAGAGCAAAATTGAAAAATGTTAAAATTGTCTTCTGTGCAGGGCAAAGACGAATTTTTGGGTAGATGCCTTTGTCCTCCGATTGTGAAGCTGAAGCAAAATACAGATGTGACACCCAAACTTCTCTGGTATCCATTGAAGATGGGTACAAGGAAAGCTGGGGAGCTCCTTGTGGCTGCGGAACTGATGTTGAAAGATAAAGTAAATATATGGAGATGCTCTTTGCCAATACAATATGAGGGTATTTTTGTCAATAATGTCTAACTTGAATCTTTGTCTCAGTAGCACTAATTTTAAATTAAATTGGGCTTGACAAATTCGGGTGCTTTTGATCTGCAAATTGGGCTCTGGTTTCATATTTATTAGAAATTAAATATCAGGGAAAACTTCTGAAACTCTAATCTTTCCATTTGAACATGTCCATTCATAATGTGTGTTTGTGAATGAAGATTGATCTAGGAATACCTTTAAAATCTCTCCTTTGTGCCGTACTCCTTCCCACCCCAATAGCATTTGAACTGAAACCTCCAGTTCTGATTGGTTCCATCTATGATGGCATTTATTCCTTCAGCTCACTGTCAGGCCTTCCCACGATTACACTGGACAACAAATATTTTCAAAAGGTTTGATTCCTGAAAAAAAAATTGGGGATTATGATAGACAACTTCAAGCTGAACACAAATGATAATTTCAGATTTGCTGTGTTATGTCGCAGTCCAGCAGCAATAGAAATTCACCAAGTCAGTTATTTTTTAAAACAATATATTAATAATATAACATCTGACGTAAATCTACCCTAATGGTGCGCCCGTGTGTGCATTGCCTAAACCATTACAGCTTAGGCACAATTCTGGAAAGTCTGCTCAAAGTTCAGTCTTAGAAATCCTGCATTGAAATTCGAGCTTTTAAACTGATGCTCAGAAGTAATTATAAAGGAAGTGAGACACTGAGTGATCAGATTGCTGAAAACTCATAAATCCTGTTGAATTGCTTCCAAAGAAATGTCCTTTCATATGAATGGTTGTCACAACTCCCCTCTTCCTTGCGTAGGGGAAAGGAAAAGTGATGCTTCCAAAACCGAGGCACGGGTCAGATGAAATGACAATCAAAATGGTCACAATCCAAATGGAGGAATGATTCTGTTTCCTTTACCCAGATATAGGTCAATCAGAATGACCATTAAAATGGTCACAGTGGTTCAACAATAATTCCACTGATTAGAATTGTCCATTTCACAGAGACATTCTACCTCTGTGTTTATCAGATGACTTGCTGATCAATACTGAAACCTATTTTTTTTTGTCTCAAACACATGACTCATGATCACATGTCTCTGTAAGTGTCCCATCTGTTGTCTTGAATAAACAACCATTGTTGTTTGGTCTTTCAGAACATTAACCTTGTTTATAATTATCACTTAATGGTGCCATGCAGTCTGTAAAAATGTTGTGAAATCTGTATATGTTTGCACCCTCTCCCTCCCCCCCCCCAAAAAAAAAGTGACACTCACTAAATAGAACAGGAGCTTGTAATATGTATCACCTAGAACACTGGTTCCCAACCTTTTTCTTCCAACTCACATACCACTTTAAGTAATCCCTATGCCATCGGTGCTCTGTGATTAGTAAGGGATTGCTTAAGGTGGTATGTGATGAGAAGGGAAGGTTGAGAATCTCTGCTCAAGACCCAATTGTTACTGAAATATTTTGCTTGGGAAAAATTGTCATTGGCCCATTTTCTTTGGAGTTATGAAACCATTCACATAACAAGTCAATTATGCACAATTAAAACAGTGCTTTTCAAATTTATTTCTTTCCATCACATCCCACCTTAAGCAATCCCTTACTAATCACAAAGCACCTATGGCATAGCGAATACTTAAAGTGACATGGGAGTTGGAAGAAAAAGGTTGGGAACGACTGACCGAGAAAGATGTAGAAACATTAAATTAACTTTTATTGAATTAAGCATGTGTAATTGCTTAATGATGCTGACACATTGCCTTAGTTCAACTGACCTTAAATGTTTCACTGCTGGTTTTCGCTTGTTCTCAGCATCAGATGGCTCTTGTGTCCGTGTCCAACAATAGTCAGCCAGCATTGATGGATTCCATTTGACCTGATACTGTTTTTCCATGGTCTCAATGTCCGGGTGAAACCTTTCACCATGTTTGTTACTGACTAAGATCAGAAGGGAAGACATCCAAGAGTAAAGGCAGAAAATAAATTTTCAATGACATGTTGCATTTCATGGTTTTAAAATAGACTTAAAATATGACAAGAAATCACAAAAATGTGTCATGTCTAAAAAGCCAAATGTGATAGGAAAATTTTAAGGTGATTTTTATGATCAGCCCAAAATCCATAAAATACACCCCAAGGTGTTATTGGATCTTTCTGCCACTGAAGTTTTTCTCTCCTCGATGAAAGATCAATTTTAGTTAAAAATAATCTCGTTTTTCTTCTACTGAATGGTTTTAATGCTGAAGTCTTTCAAACCTTGCACTGTTTTCCCTTTTTATTTAAAAAAAAGTGTGAACATTTTACCCTGTTTTCACTTCCAACAGCCTGATGGATCGAATTTGCCGATTCTTCCTCCAGTCCGGTCAGGCACGCTGTATATGGTGCCACATGGAATCAGACCAATTGTGCAGCTTACTGCAATTGAAGTAAGTTCCAATTCTTGATCTTGACTTGGAATATGTTTGTACCTGCTCATATTATCTAAAGGAAATACTCATTAAGTTCTATTGGTGCTGTTCCACAAGAGAATGTCATATTTTGTTAGATGCAAGGAGGTACACACACACGTGGAAATTCTTTTACGACCAGCTTCAGTGGTGGTAGTCTCTTTTGGATTTAGTTCATCTGTCCTGATTTTACTTGGCTATTTGCAGTGAACCACAACTTTTTAGCAAGCTCATTACCAGTTATTTCTTGGTTTAGCTGGAAGATGGGGTCTTCACCAGCACATCTTTGATGGCCCAAGAGCAGAATATACATTTGGAAACATTTGGAAACATATTAAAACAATAGTTTGAGAAATCCTCTTTGACATATCCTGATTAAAACAAGCAGGAAATGGTTTTAAACGAGAGACCTAAATGTTTGTTCATTGCATGTGACCCTGATTCTAATGAAGGCAGTGAATTAAAGGAAATGTTTGGGAGCAAAAATAAAGTTTAATGTAAGGTAATGTGACCATGGTTTGAATTTTTCAGGGATGTTGATGTACTTCGCCATTAACCTCTCTCTCCATCATTTCTAATGTAAGAATAATGGGCAATTATGAATCACTAATGACCGTGATCTCGATGCATATTCCACCACAGAAATGTGTAGCTGTCAGCAGGTTATTAATGACACTATGCACACATGAAGATCAAGAAGTTGCTGTCATTAGCCCTTTTCTCACTGCCAGCCTGCCTAGGGAACGGGAAAAATTGCAGGGCAGTCTCAACCTGACAGTGTTTCACACTGAACCATTATTTGCCGGTAACTCTGCTACTTGGGATTTTAAGAGGGGTCCTGCCTCCATTGGTGACGATACAAGTGACAAATTATGTACAGCGCTCTGGCAGCCAGCTGACCTGCACAATGATATTTCACATTTGTCAGAGCTTTAGATATTATGATCTTCATAAACACAAAATCACCATCAGATTAATTTGTCAAATGTTTATTGTTGAAATATTAACGACATCTGTACACTTAACAAAAAAATACTTTTTGTGTTGTTTTTCGATGAAAGTTTTTTTAACTACTAATCAGTAGTTCGCCCTGGGCTGCCTCACTCAGACTGGCCAGTGAGTGAGTGAGCAGACAGAATAGGCTGCTTGGAGCTAACAGCCAAGCAGAGCAGAAGGCCAGACATCAGGGTCAGGTCGGCTCCAATGTGAGAGACCTCTGCTCCAGTCAAAGCAGCCATCCCTTTGTGATGGCACTCGGGCTCCATCATGCGGACCAGCTCCAGCTTTCTGCAGTGGGACGTCACCACTCCTGTGTCACCAGTGCCTGCAGCGCCTCAGCTGACCAGCTCCTCATGTAGCATCCGCTCCCCTTCCCCTCTCCCCTCGTCCTCCAACTCACGCCAGCCCTGCTCCCTCATACCACCCGCTCCCCTGCCCCACTTCCTCATGTTGCCAGCTTCTTCATGCCATTTCCCCGGGTAACACGGCTGTTATTTGAAGAGAAAATGATGGCTGCTTTCAGGGGACAAACTGCGGAGGGGAGCTCAGTTGGATAGCATGGGAAGGGCTCAGGCACCGGGACTGGGGGGGTGGGGGCTGTCAGAGCGGGGCTCATGCAATGGAGTGGGACCTGTCAGAGTTCAGCGGCCAGTGCTGTCAGAGCGTGGCTAGCGCACTGTGAAATTTACCTGCCAGACTTACTCAAGCACTCGGGCACCAACATCTCTAATCATCCCTGGTAGGACTGGATGTTGTTTCACTCCTCCAGAAGGCGATTGGTGAGTTAAATCAGCCAAGCTCTCAACTCTGTTTCGAGCAGAGTTGATTTGCGTTTGAAACTGACTCACCCAGCCTAGTTATTTCTTTTCATGTCACGCTATTCCCGTGATTTGACCCTCCAATTTGGAGGGTTAACTCACATACTCAGCAGTGTGAAAAGGCCTATTATTGTGTCTTGATAACTGTCTCATCACAATTTAATATCCAATTTAATATCTGGAGGGCGTTTATTAAACTAACTATTGAAGACATCTTCAAAGTAAAGATTGATTGAGTTCACTAATCATAAGGCAGGTTGTTTAACAGGAATATTGTTGCAGATACTAACATGGGGGTTACGGAACATGAAGAGCTACCAACTGGCTGCTGTTACTTCCCCAAGTCTCATTGTGGAATGTGGTGACAAGTTCTTGGAATCTGCAGTGATCAAAAACCTGAAAAAATGTCCAAATTTCTCTACCTCTGTCCTCTTCATGAAAGTGGTAAGTATATGCATTTCAGGAGTACCCCTGCAATTTGTACTGCTACGAGCCCAGAATACCCATAAACCCAGCAGCAATAGATATTCACCAAGACAAATGGTTACTTAAACAAAAATTGCTTTTAATTATCTTTAAACATGAAAACAGAATCACACTTTAACTTAACTAACCTAACTTAACCTCTTCTAAGCGCATGTGTGTGTAATATGTGTGTAAATTCAGAAAAGTTCTTTGATTCACAGTCAATCCTCCAAGTTCAGGCAATCTTATACTGTGCACAGAATTTAACATTTATAAAGTTCACCAGGCTTTGGTGCTTAATTTTCAGAGAGAGATTTGTTGTTCCAGGACATCCACAACTGATGTACTTCCATCGGCTCCTTCAGTGTCTTGCTGACAAAACTTACCCCTTCAGGGTTCTCCAGATGATAACCTCTTTCTTTCAGGTCACCACAGAGTTCTTTTTTGTTTCTCTTATTCCAAGTGAAACATTAGACAGCCAGACCTCTCCTCTTGCATGAACCACAAGGGCTTTGACCAGGCTGTCTTCCAAATGGGGCTTTCCATAAGCTTGGCAGCTTGTCCTGTTCCAGTCCCAGTTGCTTCTGCTAACTGTAACACTGTAGAAATGATCTCTATGTCTCTCTCTCTCTTAGAGAGAAAGCCTGTTTGACTCTCTCTTTGTTTGCAAAACCACATGACCCTCTTCGAACAACAAGTTCTCTTCCAGACAATCAGCCACTCCAACAAGATCTTTCATCTGTTGCCTTTTATAAACAACAATCCATTAGTGAAGTCTCTTGAGCACTCTTCACAGCTCTTGCAAAAGTTGTGGATTTGATATGTCGAGCATGGGGCAGAGCTCCAGTATTTCAAATAAGATCTGTTTTAAAGTATTTGTATGTAACCTACTCGAACAAACCTTTCCCAATTTATCTCCCAAAAACATACGCATATACTCTGTCACAGTACTTTAAAATTCTTTAATTAATTTTGTTTGATTGTTAAGTGATGAGCAATAGTAGACTATTTAGTTAAGGTTGACAGGCAAAATTTATGAAATATCTAATTGCACTGATATCTTTGCATCATTCCAGAATTAATGCAGAGTTCTCGAAAATGGATGCCTTATAAGTATAGTTCAATGTGCAAGCTGTATAGGTTAACTCTGCAATGGTTTAATCTTGGTTTTTCTACTGCCAATTTTGTCAATTTCATTAATAAAAGAAATATCAAGGAGTGTAATTTGCAAGCTTCTGTCCATATTATTTGTGCTAAAATGAATGTCAGTATATTCTCAGTATTTAGCCCTTGAATTTCTGAACTCTTATTAAAATAAACTGCCTCATAATTGACCTGTTAGATCTTCAATAATACCTGTCTCGACTGCTAAGTGTCCAATGTACTACATTGTACTAGATAATGTACTACATGAAAGGCAGCTAAAGCAATTGAGGTAGAATTGAAACATTGCAGCAAGAAAGTTGATGAGTACAAAATGCACATTAACCTTATCAATGCATTTTGTATCTGAGATTTTTTTAAATAGATAGAGTGATGTTGGATTTTTTTTGTTAATCAGACTATACTGGTCATTGCAACAAAGTCTAATTGCTTTAATTTTTTGAGAAATATTTAGTCTTAATCCTTTGAATAATGGTTTTCTGTGCTTTTCAGGTAGGTTAATAATTCACAGGGGAGTTTTTTTTTGCACTGGGCTTAGAAGGGGAAGACAATTTTGGACACCGATCCACAAGTTAAATATATTTATAGAGAAGAATCTCAAAGATAAAATTTGAATGGCAAAATTACTTTATAAGATTGCCATTGAAATGTTATTTTGTGCATGATACCTGAACTGGTACATAAAAATATGTGATGCCAGAGTGTAACAAATTATTGCATTAATCAACAAAAATATTCAAGTAAATGGATCTGAAATTCTCTCTCATTTCTAACCTTGGTTTTAGTATCTTCCAAAAGAAGAAATGTACACTCCTCCTATTGTCATAAAGGTAATTGACCACAGACCATTTGGACGTAAACCTGTGGTTGGACAATGCACAATTCATTCTTTGCAAAAATATAGGATTGATGCGTATGCTGAGAAAGAACCTGTTGGAATCCAATCAAAAGGTATTTTCCATAAGTCTTTCTAAAGGAATTTTCAACTTGGGAAAGCTAGTTTCATGGCAAAAAGCAAATCTGAATAACTGTAGCATCACATCCAATGTGTTTTTTTTAATATATGTTAATTTTAATTATAGTCATGCAGACCAGTCTCTAAACATGAATCAAAGTGTTAAATTCATAACACAATTTTTGAATACTTTCATAGCATTGCAACTTTCTAAAGCACAGTGCAATAATTATGATTTTTTTTCATTCTTGCAGTATTAATACTTCAAAGTGCTCGGGATTGTGTTATAGATATAGAAGACCAACAAAAACCTCTTCTGGAATCGCAGGTAATTAGTGAAGGTTGTGACTATCCATCTAAAAAACCCATTCTCCACATAACCCAAGTAGTAACTTGAATACTCTGTGGTCAGGTACCTTGAATTTGTTGAACATTGAAGTGAGAACAAGTAGATGTGATTTGCTTATGTTCAATAATTTCTTATAATCATGCACAAATGTTCATTAAAATGCCATGGCAAGTTCTATGTATGTAATGCCACAACTTGCTAGGAGGTTAGAATAATTTAGAATATCATTTCATAAAACAATTTTATATAAATCTCAGTCTAGTTTCATTCATTGCCTTGGCTGGATTTATTTAATTTCTATTGTGTGCAGTGAATACATAAGCTATTCCATTATATTGCAGATTCATTTTTTTGCACTGTTGCCCGGTCTTTACCCATACAACTTGTAAAAAAATGATTCAAGATAATTGGGGGAGGGGAATGTTAAATCACATTGGAGTGAGTGAATTTCAATGAAGAAGACTAATTTCTCAAAAAACTCTAGGTGGAACTCACAACATGCATTCTAACTTTCAGTTTGTAGACAGTTTGACCAAAGCAGTCGTCAAAATGACAACCACATCAGCACTGCATGTATGTATGGAAGATACCTCATTAGTCATATTCAGGGAGGCTTGTAATGGATATTTTCTGTCACTGTATGTTACATAAGAAGGAGTAAACAACCTGGTGTTGTTTATTTTGTGGTTGAGAGGTCTGCCAGTAGCTAACATGTTCTGAAAATATTTAATTCTTGAATTCAAATGATTTGTAAGTTTTTTTTTCCAATTAAATTGACTTCAGTAAGGTTGGTAGCTTCAGTGTTCTGGCTTCATTGCCAGTTCCAGATGTCATCTTAGTCATATAATCTGGTAACTAACCCTTTTTCTCTTTAAGAGCTCAAGAAAACAAGTAGGTTAAGAATAGGAATTTTAAATTGCACAATGTGAGTTTTAAAATTTGTACTCCGGTTTACAACTGCTTCTGTTTCTATTCGACTTCCCAGTTCTTTGTTTCTCCTCTCACATCATGCATATACTTTCTTTCATCTGATGATACCAGTAGCTTGGCACGTGATTCTAAAGTGCAAAAGGAAGATTATAGTGATGGTCTGTGGCACTAATTACAGTGTGGAAAAGTTCACACCAGAGCCATATTCAGCACCAACAGAGTATTTCCAACAGATTATTGAAAGGGGACCAACAGTGCCTGTTTTCTCTTTTCCTAACCTGAGGGCATTGGACCATGTAGTCATGGCTGAGATGCTACCCCTATGGAAGTCAATTTTGGAGCCACTTTTGATTGCATATCTTCCAAGCCAAAAGCACTTGATTGATCCACAGTGAGGATCGGTCTCAACACTTCCACCAGGATTACTCCACAAACACTGATGCCCTGCAAGGCATCCCTGTACCTCCATGACTGTGTGGCCAGACTTCACTCCATCTACTAATTCGCAGATGACACCACTGTTACAGGTTGGATCTCAAACAATAATGAGTTCTCATGTTGAGTAGAGATAGAGGGACTAGTAGTTTGGTGCCAGGTCAGAGTCTCCCTCAGAGTCAGCAAGACAAAGGAGCTTCTCATGAACTTCCAGAGGAGTGATGGAGCTTATTCCCCTTTGCATCAACAATGCTGAAGAGGAGTTAAGTTCTTTGGTTTAAATATCTCCAACAGCCTGTGCTGGTCCAATCAGTTTGCCTTGATAACCAAGCGAGCAAGTGTCTTCTCTTCCTCAAATGTCTGAGCAAATTCATCATGTTGCCTGTGTCCCTCAACAGCTTCTACAGATACATCAGAGAAACCATCCAGTCAGGAAGCACAATTGGATTGTATAAGAACTGCATCGCATAAGGTTGCAAGATCTTTGATTTTTATAAGTGTCCTAAACTGAGCAGCAGAAGAATGGATAAGTAAGTTTGTGGATGATACGAAGGTTGGAGGAGTTGTGGATGGAGCTGAAGGTTGTCGTAGATTACAAGAGGATATAGACAGGATGCAGAGTTAGGCAGAGAAGTGGCAGATGGAGTTCAATCTGAATAAGTGTGAGGTGATGCATGTTGGAAGATCAAACCAGAGGCTGCATACAGGGTTAGTTAAGAGTGTGGAAGAACAGAGAGATGTTGGGGTCCAAATCCATACATCTCTCAAGGTTGCTGTGCAGGTTTACAGACTAGTTAAGGAGGTATGTGGGATGCTGAACTTCATTAATAGGCGGATTGAGTTCACGAGTCGAGAGATTATGTGGCAAATCTACAAATATCTGGTGTGACCACACTTTTTATGTTCAGTTCTAGTCTTATATGAAGGATGTGGAAGCTATGGAGAGGTTGCAGAGGAGATTTACCAAAATGTTGCCTGGATTGGAAAATAAGTCTTATGAGGCAAGGTTAGCAGATCTTGGACTTTTCTCATTGGTGCAAAGAAGGATGAGAGGAGACTTGGTAGAGGTCTACAAGATTCTGAGAAACACAGATAAGGTGGGCATCCAGTGCCTTATTCCCAAAGATGGAATAGCAAACACCAGAGAACATCTGTGCAAAGTAAAGGAAGGAAAGTTTAGGGGAGTCATCAGGGGTAGGTGTTTTTACACACAGAGCTATGGATGCCTGGGATGGTGGTGAAGGATGAAACATTAGGGGCATTTAAGAGACTTTGAGAGAGGCAAATGGATTTATGAGGTAGAAAGGGTTTAGTATTTTTGGTAGGGATACAGTTTATGGATCAGCACAACTTCAAGAGCTTAAAGGCCTGCACTGTAATGTTCTAAGAAAGTGTAATCAGATGTGAATGCAGCTCTACCATCATATTGACTCTCCTCTGGCGAAAAGAAGCAATCATTATGTTAAAAGGCTCATGGACCCCAGTCACACTTTCTTCACCCTCTTGTGGTTGGAAGAAGATTGACAAGTATGAAATCACGCATCAGTGCATTCAAGGACCGTTCACCCCACTGTTTCCAGACTCCAGAATAAGACTCAGACTAGTCAAATAATGTTGCCTTTGCTCTATTGTAACTGATATTTCTCTTTACCTCTGCCCTCTACTCTTTTTATTGTTGTATTCAGTAGAGGTTGGCGAGCTGGGCTGTACACAAAACCCATTTCTCCCCCCACACCCCCCCCCACCCCTTTTAGGTCAGAACATGTGATAATAAACAGAGAAATAGTGAAAAGGTATAGCAGGATGAAATAGTTTTTTTTAATCTTTTCATGATGCTTGTTTCACTTGTATGAATTCCAATCCACTTAATTTTGAGTATAAGCTCTATTTTAGCGAAAGCAACAGAAAAAAATGTTGCGATCGCTCCTGAATTTCAGTCCATATTTGCATCTGAAATGCACCATTTTGTTTTCCTGATGCAATGTTAGGAGTTCCACAGAAAGCTAGCTATTGGCAGATGTTGCACAGATGCATAAACAATCTTTTTGAAGAAGCTTTGCTGCAGCACAAGATGAAAATTGACTCCAATCTCACTTGCACAAAGCATTGAATCAAAAGATTTTAATTAAAGACACAATATTTCCTATAAAAGCCTACACAGTCCGCAGAATAAGCCTATTAGAAGAGCAGTACAGTGAGGATGGTCTTAAACTATAGCTTTTAAAACATCCTTTCACTGGAAGATGTCAGTTATTCTATCCATTGTAATGAAAAATTCTGCAGGATCGGCCGTTTCGTGTCCTGCTCAGGTATGTATCATGTACAGTGCTAACTGCGGAGTCGCTTGAAACAATAAATGGTATGAAAACACACAACATGTTAATGCTGTGGGTTTTTTTTTTAAAGTGAAGACTGTGTAGGCTGGATTTTTTTTAACAAAAGGATAATGTCTCTAAATGCTAAAGAGGGAATATAATTCATGAATATATTACTGAACAATAAATTGGGTGATTGATTCTGCTCATTCACTATCATTAAACAGCTTTGCAAAACCCAATGCATGAACATGAGTTTCAAGTGAATTTCCTTTTCCAGTTAATTCATGGTTGTACTAACCATTAATTGTTTATTACATACCTCCTTGTAGAGATCTGCATTTATTTATTTGATTCCTGCCAACCACTTAAATCCAATGTTTGGAGGAAGAAAATATGACCAAAATTTTAATCTGTTCCCTTTTATATCGCATCATAATGCACATTTTGGCACACAACAGTGTAAATAATTCTATGCTCTGTAATTCCTGGTGAGGTATGTAATAAAACAATGCTTTATCTTCTGGTGAGAATGATGTATTTATTCAAAAAGATGCCATCTTTCCTGGAACAGGAAATTACCGGTATGTTGATTATTCTTTTCTGCATAGAAATACGTGTTAGCTATTTGAAATTGTGGAATTGTTTACTATTCTGATTACTTGATTTTCTTTCCCGTTTTATTTCCCAAATGCGGTATTGATGCTGTGAACAGGTTGTTAAGGTAAGTTGTACTTTGGTGTTGTACTTATTATAATGTATGGAGTTGAGAGCCAGGGTTGTATTTAGTGAGGTGGTTGGTTTGAGGGGCCAGTTGACTTTCTGCTCCTGTCCACTTCTGTTTCTGAATGTCTGGGAAGGCACTGGGTTATCGTCACATGCAAGTGACCTACAGAAGAGGGCAATTTTCATCTGTAAAGAAGATAACTGACCTTTCCACTTTTCCCTCTGTCCTCCTTTCTCCTTTATTGGGTATTCGTTTATTCCTTGGACAGTATGCTGTCCAAGTGAATGCTTGAAATATGTCACAGCATCTATATCCAAACATGATGGGAGCAGAGTGCAGTTATCTACCCATGAGTAATTCATGTTATTTACAATTCTAGTATGATCCTTGTACATTAAGGATCAAGGGTCATGCAGTTATGCTCTTTCTAGACAGCAGGTCTGTTCTGCTATTTTTTGAAAAGGTTCTATTGAATTTTAAGGAATTGTAATATTATAAAACGTACAACAAAATGCACAGTTTTCCCCAAATATTTTAGTAATGTCTGTGATGTCATGATTTTAAATAGAGCAGAATATTTTGTTCTTGCTGATTGAATAGAACTTGACAAATAAAGGTAGAATGTATTGTTTAGGGCCCAGGGGTGGCCAACCTTTTCATTTTTAATTTAGACATACAGCATGGTAACAGGCCATTTCAGCCCATGCGTGCATACCGGGGATGTAGGTTAATTTGGTGGTACGGGTTTGTGGGCCGAAATGGCCTGTTACCATGCTATATGTCTAAATTAAAAATTAAAAGTTTAGCCACCTTCTGGTTTGTCTTCCAAAGCCAAATTGAACTCCACCTGCCTTTTTTCCGCCCAATTCTACATCCTGTCTATACCCTTTGTAACCTATGACAATCTTAAGCATTCATATCCATATGCAAACTTTTAATCTGACATCATTTTTTTTAATATATAAAAAAAGACCTATATTTATCTATTATTGTGGTCTATCATTTATAGGTCTGAGAGGTTTTGCCTGAAATTCCTTTGCCAGCTTCTATTAACATTTGACTTTTGTATCTTGTGGCTACTACAGTGTACATGTCTTTTTAATTATTTATGTTAAGGAGAGTTAATTTCTTTAATATAGGAGGATGATTCTATCGATTGGTGGAGCAAGTTTTATGCATCTATAGGAGAGCATGACCGATGTGGCAAATATCTTCAGAAAGGTTATGATACAATAAAGGTAAAATGGCTTGGTGCTTTGATGCACCAAGGGTATACATGGTGTTTTACACATAGCTTTCACGTATTTATGATTTCTCAATGGCTTCCATTGGATAAATTGAGTATTAAATACACAAGCCTAATGCAGCAAGAGATTGACAACTTCGTTCTTCAAGTGTCACCTTGTTTCTTTTTTGTGCAGTCAAACAAAGGCTGAGAAGTAACTCCAGATATGGGATTGCCCTTTGATTTCCTTACAACATTCCTCCAGCAAAATCATTTGTTTTCCTTCATTTTGGATTGTTTAAAATTGCACTCTTCATATTGTCCAGGAAAATAAGTAGGATCTAGAAATGGAAATAAACATTTTTTTTCATAATTATATATGATAATTGGCAGGATTGCCATGAATGACCAGGGATGAGGTGAAGGTTAGTAGGAGCATTGAGGCCACAGCCCTATTTAACTTTCAGGAAAATGTATACAACCTACTCTTGAATGTGTGCATCCACATATTATAAGAGCATTAAAATCAGGGGTGGCCAAACTTTTAATTTTTAATTTAGACATACAGCACAGTAACAGGCCATTTTGGACCCTGAGCACATACCAAAGGCGCAGGTTAATTGGGCAGCATGCACTCGACTGAGTGCTTACCATGTTGCCCAGTACTACCAGTCGCATGGTCAGGTGGTCGGCAATTAAACCAGCTCCCCCAACAGGCTTGTCTGGTGCAGAGGGTGGCTAGACACCCTGAAGGATGAAAAACAAGACCTGTCAAAGGGCAGATGAACCCTTTTCAACAGCCACCTAGCAAATATGTGCTGTGAAGCAGAAAGGGCATCCTTGCATTAAAGCTTGGTCTGGCCATTCATTGCAACAGAACTTCCCCTAGCCATCTTGGACCCCACCAAGCAACTGGATCTGGGAGAGGATGTCGAGAGGGTGGGTCTAGACCTGTGCAACCCCCTACTCGCCTAAATCCATTCACACACTTGCTGTTCCTTTCTGAGGACCCCACAAACTGACTGAAAGGAACCATAATCATCCTACAGGATGGATAGCCAAAAGAGAAGAAGATTTGAAGAGGTAAATTGATTGGAAGGTTGAAGAATTCATGATTGTCCTTGTTCATCAGAAACAGTGCTGCTTTGTTGACTGGTGTCAAGAAACATTGAGGTTATGGATCAGAGATGTTATGATCTTGTGATAATTCATTGCATCTTCTCAGCCACGGTCTTGCCTCATTGGGATGGTGGGTTTGAGAGAGCTTGAGGTTTGGTTGCATTGCAGTGTCTAATTTACCTGACAGGTGCAAATGATTTGCTCGCTGGCCATCTGGTATCTGCAAAAGGTTCATGCAGATATTGGTGAGTTAGGCCAGTGGGTCTCCCCCCTCACCCCAAGTCCAAAGCCCGCTGCGCAGCTCAGACGGCAAAGTCCTCCTCAGCGACAAGATCTCCATCCTCAACCGATGGTCAGAACACTTACAATCTCTTTTCAGTACCAACCGCTCAGTCCAAGATTCCGCCCTGCTCCAGCTCCTTCAACAGCCCCTAAGGCTAGAGCTGGATGAGGTTCCCACCCTGGATGAGACATATAAGGCAATCGAACAACTGAAAAGTGGCAAAGCAGCAGGTACGGATGGAATCCCCCCAGAAGCCTGGAAGGCTGGCGGCAAAACTCTGCATGCCAAACTGCATGAGTTTTTCAAGCTTTGTTGGGACCAAGGTAAACTGCCTCAGGATCTTCGTGATGCCACCATCATCACCCTGTACAAAAACAAAGGCGAGAAATCAGACTGCTCAAACTACAGGGGAATCACGTTGCTCTCCATTGCAGGCAAAATCTTCGCTAGGATTCTACTAAATAGAATAATACCTAGTGTCGCTGAGAATATTCTCCCAGAATCACAGTGCGGCTTTCGCGCAAACAGAGGAACCACTGACATGGTCTTTGCCCTCAGACAGCTCCAAGAAAAGTGCAGAGAACAAAACAAAGGACTCTACATCACCTTTGTTGACCTCACCAAAGCCTTCGACACCGTGAGCAGGAAAGGGCTTTGGCAAATACTAGAGCGCATCGGATGTCCCCCAAAGTTCCTCAACATGATTATCCAACTGCACGAAAACCAACAAGGTCGGGTCAGATACAGCAATGAGCTCTCTGAACCCTTCTCCATTAACAATGGCGTGAAGCAAGGCTGTGTTCTCGCACCAACCCTCTTTTCAATCTTCTTCAGCATGATGCTGAACCAAGCCATGAAAGACCCCAACAATGAAGACGCTGTTTACATCCGGTACCGCACGGATGGCAGTCTCTTCAATCTGAGGCGCCTGCAAGCTCACACCAAGACACAAGAGAAACTTGTCCGTGAACTACTCTTTGCAGATGATGCCGCTTTAGTTGCCCATTCAGAGCCAGCTCTTCAGCGCTTGACGTCCTGCTTTGCGGAAACTGCCAAAATGTTTGGCCTGGAAGTCAGCCTGAAGAAAACTGAGGTCCTCCATCAGCCAGCTCCCCACCATGACTACCAGCCCCCCCACATCTCCATCGGGCACACAAAACTCAAAACGGTCAACCAGTTTACCTATCTCGGCTGCACCATTTCATCAGATGCAAGGATCGACAATGAGATAGACAACAGACTCGCCAAGGCAAATAGCGCCTTTGGAAGACTACACAAAAGAGTCTGGAAAAACAACCAACTGAAAAACCTCACAAAGATAAGCGTATACAGAGCCGTTGTCATACCCACACTCCTGTTCGGCTCCGAATCATGGGTCCTCTACCGGCACCACCTACGGCTCCTAGAACGCTTCCACCAGCGTTGTCTCCGCTCCATCCTCAACATCCATTGGAGCGCTCACACCCCTAACGTCGAGGTACTCGAGATGGCAGAGGTCGACAGCATCGAGTCCACGCTGCTGAAGATCCAGCTGCGCTGGATGGGTCACGTCTCCAGAATGGAGGACCATCGCCTTCCCAAGATCGTATTATATGGCGAGCTCTCCACTGGCCACCGTGACAGAGGTGCACCAAAGAAAAGGTACAAGGACTGCCTAAAGAAATCTCTTGGTGCCTGCCACATTGACCACCGCCAGTGGGCTGATAACGCCTCAAACCGTGCATCTTGGCGCCTCACAGTTTGGCGGGCAGCAGCCTCCTTGGAAGAAGACCGCAGAGCCCACCTCACTGACAAAAGGCAAAGGAGGAAAAACCCAACACCCAACCCCAACCAACCAATTTTCCCTTGCAACCGTTGCAATCGTGTCTGCCTGTCCCGCATCGGACTGGTCAGCCACAAACGAGCCTGCAGCTGACGTGGACTTTTTACCCCCTCCATAAATCTTCGTCCGCGAAGCCAAGCCAAAGAAAAAGAAGGCCAGTGGGTCTAATTCAGGATGATCCACCCACTATTCGTTGTTTACAATGTAACTGCTCTGTTTTGGATTAAGTTTTATTAATAGCATAACTATATTTGCAAATGATTTCCAGCAGAGGTGAGTATTTTAATTAGGATTAATATCTGTTATTTAGGCTACTAGTATGCCAGTGTCCCTGCCAGTTAGTTTTTAAAGGTCTGTTTTCCAACTTCAGTTGAAATTGAGAGAATTTGACATTTTGCATTGCCTGTAGACATGTAGCTGTCAACACAATTAAGAGAAATTATTTTAAAACTGTCACTGCCTGGACATTTTCAGATTACACCTGGCCCTGACTGTTGCCAATAATCATCCCACGCCAGCTTCCATCGAGATGAGGTGATTTTTGCCTTACAGGCAAAAAAAGTGAAGTAGAACGAGTTGATGATAAGAGTGTAGCTTGTCTCTTTGTATTTTAAGTTGGCCTCCTCGACTTCCCTTCCTACAGGTGTATAACACAGAAATAGAGAATGTCCCTGAATTCAAAGAGCTGACTGATTTCTGCCAGACCTTCAAACTCTTCAGGGGCAAATCTGAGGAAGACGAAGACCCGTCAGTTGTGGGTGAATTTAAGGTATGCATTTTTATTTAAAATAAAGTGCAGACAAATACTGTCTCACTTAAAAAAAGATGAAGGTTTAAAATGTATGTTTCCTTCTTGTACTTGCACATTGCCATCATCAGGTGGATGTCAAACTCTGAGATTGTACTGAACAAAATAATCCAGTTTACCTGCCTTTTGAATGTTATAATTCAAAATGGAACACATGCTCTCCTTTCTTCGTCCAAAGGGATGACCCAAAACTCGTGCTCTGAATGTAGATTTGTAGAATCTCAGATTAAGTTACTACTTTCTTAAGCAGTTGGCTAATACACAATCAGAAGTTACGCCATCCATTCCCTTGTAGTTATAAACTGTGTATTTTGGCAAGCACGCTGTTGAAATTTTCATATTGCTATTGTCCTGCACCAACAAGCTAGTTTGAGCATTAGGATTACAAAGCCATTATAAAATGATCAAACTTGCAGATAGACCCGTTTACAGTTATATCAGACACCCTACAATTTCCTTCCATCGAGTAATTATTACTTAGACTCTCAAACCTCCCAAGTCAGGTTATCAGGTACAGTCAAAAAAAATGTTTTAATTGGACAATACCCCTTAGTTAAAGAGCATGTTATTGAAGATCTTTTGCTACATTTTCTGTTGTGGCTGCCTTTCCAGGTGCACAGAAGCTGCTTTAAGAAACTGGAGAAAAGGGGATGAAATGTTAACCTTTATTTCATCCTAACCCTTTAAAAAGAGAGGGAAAAGATTTTAAATGGTTCTGAGGGGCAAGTCATTCACACAGGGCAGTGGACATATGCAACCTGTGGCCACAGAAAGTGGTAGAGGCAGCTAAGATATTAAAGATATTGTGGATTGGAAATGTGCAGAGTGATAAGGCCCAAATACAGGAAAATAGGGCTGACTTCAGTAGGTACCTTGATTAGCAGGGACAAGTTTGACTATAGTTCTAACCTGCAATGATGTGGCTTACAAACAGTGGTGGATTAGTGTTTAAAACAATGTTGAGGAGGAGTTTATCATACTGAAGAAATAATGAGCAGGTAATGTAATGTTCTGAATTTGTTTTGATGGATGATTTGCATGCCTGGCATTTACGAGTTTTATTTCTTTCCTCTCCCCCCCCCCAACACCCTTGCTTATCTGTAAACATTATTTTAAAAACAAAAAATGGTTATTTCTTAACTAGCCATTTCTGATGAAAGTTTTTTGACCTGAAACCCTAACCATTTCTCTAGTGATAATTGCTGTCTGTTGAGGGTTAAGAGCCTGGTTAAAATATTAATAAAATATGCCAGATACAAAAACAATTCCAAAGATTCTTGTAAATGAAAATAACTATTGAATGTCAGCAAGCCGATCAGCATCTATGGACAGAGAAGGAAAATGAGGCTGCTCATTGGAGCCAAGAGGTTATTTACCTGAAATTCTGTTTATCTCGTTCCACTTGTGCTGACTGATTGAAGTTTTTCTGCATGTTGTTTCTATTAAAGTAGCTTGTGGGCAATGTTTCCTCTAATTTTTAGTAGTCAGTGTGCACAAAAATCCTATGTTGTGCATTTTTTTTTCCTGTGATAAAAGTATGTGTGCATTGAATGCTTGTGCAAATGTAAACTTGAAATTGTTTCAAGGTCATTTTGGGCACAGCCTATCTCTCTTGGCTAATAAAACTGTATTGGCATGTTTTAATATAATACAAGTATGATTTGTGACAGAGTATGTAGATATATTTTTGGGAGATAAATTGGAAAAGGTTTGTTCAAGTAGGTTACATACAAACACTTGAAAACAGATCTTATTTGAAATACTGGAGGTCTGTTAATGCTAGACGTATTGGCTCCACTGCTTTTGCAAGAGCTTTGGAGAGTGCCCAAGATTGTTGTTTGAAAAAGGCAACAGATGAAAGATCTTATCAGAGCTGCCTTCTGTCTGGAGTAGAGCTTGCTGTTCTAAGAGGGTCATGTGCTTTTTCAAGCAGAGAGAGTCAAACAGTCTTTTCTCCCTAAGAGAGAGAGAGAGAGAGAGAGAGAGAGAGGCACAGTGTTACAGTCGATAACAGCAGCTGAAACTGGAACAGGACAAGCTGGCAAGCTTGTGGAAAGCCCCATTTGGAAGATGGCCTGGTCAAAGCCCTTGTGGTTCATGCAAGAAGAGAGGACTGGCTGTCTAATGCTTCACTTGGAATAAGAGAAACAAAAAAGAACTCTGTAGTGACCTGAAAGAAAGAGTTATCATCTGGAGAACCCTGAAAGGTGCAAGTTTCATCAGCAAGACAATGAAGTGGCTAATTAAAAAGGAATCTGTTGTGGATGTCCTGAAACAACAAATCTCTCTGAAAACTGACAAGAACCTTGCTGAGTGGTAATCATTTACCTTTCAAGCACCAGAGCCTGGAGAACTTTATAAATGTTAAATTCTGTGCACAATATAAGAAATGCCTCCAACCAGTGAACTTGGAGGAGTTGGACTGGACTGTGAACCAAAGAACCTTTCTGAACTTACACACACATGCGCTTAGAATTAGAAGGGGGGGTTAAGTTAGGTTAGTTAAGTTAAAGTGTGATTCTGTTTTCATGTTTAAAGATAATTAAAAGCAATTTTTGTTCAAGTAACCATTTGTCTTGGTGAATATCCATTGCTGCTGGGTTTTGGGGTCCTCTTGCGTCGTAACAGTTGCTGTTACCAACTGTAACACTGTAGAAGTGATATCTCTCTCTCTCTCTCTCTCTCTCTGCTTGCAAAACCACATGACCCACTTAGAACAGCAAGCTCTACTCCAGACAGAAGATGGTGCTGACAAGATCTTTCATCTATTGCCTTTTGTAAACAACAATCCATTAGTGGAGTCTCTTGAGTACTCTCCAAAGCTCTTGCAAAAGCTGTGGAGCCAATATGTCTAGCATTAACAGAGCTCCAGTATTTCAGTTAAGATCTGTTTTAAAGTATTTGTATGTAACCTACTCTAACAAACCTTTCCCAATTTATTTTCCAAAAACATCTATATACTCTATCACAGATTGCATTGTATGAAGTAATCTATTTAGTTAAAATGTTATTTTAACCTTTTGTGCGTACATTAATTTCCTTTGAGCGCTGACTGCAAAACATGTATGTGCACATATACAACTTAGAGGGAACAGTGCTTGTGGGGAAATACAATTCAGTTTAGTATTTGAATCTTGCCCATTAACAATTGGAAAATGCTACAATTGCCCTGAATTTATTTCAATTAATTATGTATTGGTTCAGTGTTCTTTAGCTTTATTTTGTTTGTCTATGACTTTAGGGTTCCTTCAAGATTTATCCTTTAAGCGATGATCCAGGTGTTAAAATGCCTTCACGCCAATTTGTAGAGCTACCTGATAGTGGAATTCAAGAATGTTTGCTGCGCATTTACATCATTCGAGCCATTGACTTGCAACCAAAAGATAACAATGGCAAGGTAAGAATGAATCTCCTGGTCATTCCTTGAAAAAGGGCTCAGGCCCGAAACTTCGGCAATATGTCTTCTATAGATGTTGAAAAGTCCAGCTGAGCCTCCAGCAATTTTGGGGTGTTTTTAGTACAATCACAGCATCTGCAGACTTTTGTGTTTCACTCCCTTGAATCTGCTGGTATCTACTATGGTGTACAATTATTTCCAGAGGCTTGTCACTGGATTAAAAGGGGAACATGGGTGTAGTGACCACCTTCTTTGTATTTTTTTTAAATCTCTTCAAACAACTGGCTGGAAAATCTGCGTGTAAATTTATTTCTGTCCCTGTCACTCTATATTCCTACTTTCAGTCTACCAACCTATTTCCATGATGAAAAGGACGCTAACTACCTGAAGGGAATGGAAAATGGCTTCCCACTCCCCAGACCTTAAAACATTTGAGAGTTCATTTCAGTAGGAGAAAAAGAATGGTTGAAGTTTCGAGCCAAGACCTTTTATTGAGATGGGGAGTGGAGGAAGAAAACAGAAATACTCAGTGAGGGAATGGGGGTGGAGGGTGTTGGAACCAAAGAGAAGGGGGGGAGAAAAAGAGTAGAGGGCTGGGAGAGGGTGAATGCGAAAGTGAACAAGAAAAGGGGGTGAGAAATAGCAGAAGGGATACAGAAGAAGAGGGGGACTAATTACCTGAAATTAGGAAATGTTACATTTGTATATGATTGGACTGTTAATTGCCCGTACAAAATATGAGGTGCTGTTACTCTTGTTTAGATTGTCTCACTCTGCGAATGGAGAAGGCCCATGACAGAGGAGGTCAGTGGGGAAATGGGAACTGGATGACATGACAAGAAACCAGGAGTCATGATGGCCATTTTGGACAGAGTATAGATGCTCTGCAAAATAGTCTCTCGGTCTATGTTTGGTCTCACTCGCCCCTTTCAAACTGCTGTGCAAAATGGAGTTAACCGGGAAATTTCCCCAGTTACGCGGCAGTTAGACCCAGTCAACCTCGTTGGAATCCTATCGGGTCCCTGACCTACCTCAGAGGTAGTCAGGGAACCCCGTTAAACTTAACTAGGTCGCATCCGCAGGCAACTTGAAAACAAAATTGGCTGAACTGCTTATTCTGGTGACGTCAGCGCGTGCATGCGAGGCAGCCAGCATCTGAACATCCAGCAGTACTTCCAGTGAGTACATGACGTGTCATTGCGGGGATGAGATCCCCCTTAAATCGCCTGGTTGGAGATTTAATGGGTCCCCCCTGCAATTGAAAAGCTGCTTCCAGCACCTTTCCTCCAGTAATCGCACCTGTGTCCCAGGTGGGCAACCCAAGTGCTGCAGTTTATAAGAGGCTACTGATATAGAGGAGGCTACGCTGGAGATTTGGAGATTTGTTATAATGATTTTCTCCTGTTGTTTTATTTTAGTGTGATCCATATGTGAAGATCAGCTTGGGTAAAAAATCAATTGAAGATCGGGACAATTATGTTCCTAACACTTTGAACCCAGTGTATGGCAGGTAATGCACACATTTTCTTGCATGTTTAATGCATATTCCAATGAAGGGTGTCAATAGATATTGCCTTAGTATAATTAGTTAAATATGTATTTTTCATTTAATCATGATTTTCTTTTTTTTTTGGGCTACATTGTCTTAAGTGGTTCACATTTTTTTTCCTCCATTTTTTCCTCTTCTACCTATACACCCCACCACAAATGCAGCAACTCCACATAATCATTCATTCACTGCTTGTCCAAATAGCCATTCATTTGTTCATTTGTGTCTTATTAGCAAGGTTGAATGGACTATTGCTCTTTGGTATACAGCAGGGAATTGTGTGACATCTTTTTCCTATTTGGAAACCCATGCTGTACCAGTCCATTTAACCTAACAATCAGTGGGACTTTAAGAGTGGGACATTGAGATAGTGCAATCATGGCCTGAACTGACAATCAGATACAAGATGTAGATCATTCTAAACACACAATCTTTAGAAATTGGTTAGAGGTGAAGTTAAGCATGGGAAACAATACAAGGTGATCTGTTGTATATTGCTGAACAGGCAAGTGTTTGAAAGTGCAATACCATATAAGAGAAACTGCTTTTTTGTAAATGGCATTACAATAATTGATTTATATTCACCAAATTGGACAGCTTGTGCCTAAGCTGCGTCAGAAAGGTGAATGTTGCCACAAGTGCGTCTGTCCAGATTTTTTCTGATCAAGTTTAACCCCACAGTCCTGCCTGTCTTTTGGATATGAATATGGAGCCAAAAATAACTTTGATATTCAAAAATGAAGTTGAACAATTAGGTCAAACGATTGGAGTGCCAGTTGAGAAAACAAGCTGAATGCTTAACTAAAACTACTAACTCAAACCAAACCAGATATTGTGAATCCAGGTAGTTTCCCAATTCAGGTTATGTCTTCTCTACTATCTGCTTATGCTTGGTATGATTCAAAACTAAAATTCAGGTTAATGGTTGAGTATTTTGCAAAGGTAGTCTGATTTTTAGTTCAAAGGAGAGCATGGACAAAAATGTAAATAAACTGAGGTTCAGGAGGAAGCTTCCCATAAATTGATCCAACATGAAATGCTCAAAACAATGTCTGAGATTGTGCTTTAAGATATGTTAAAATTGTCAGATAGTAGTACAACTTCAAATTGGAATCTGTTCCATGAAATTTGGGGGAAAAATTACTAAGCAGCTCCACTCTGCTCCAATAGCAAGAGCCTCCCAGTGATTAAGCATTGCACATCCAATTACCACACTGACGTACCTGTCCCTAGCCTTATGTACAACCGAGATGAAGCCATTCATAAATTGGAAGAACAACTCTTGGTCGGCAGTGTCCAACCTGACAGCATCAATGCTGACTTCTCCAACTTCTGCTAACATGCTCTCCAGGCTTCCCTTGTATATCTGTCTCTCTTTCTCCTCCGCCATTCCTTCTATTTAAGAGCTATCTTTATCCCTCTCCCCTATCGCCTCCTCTCTCTTTTCCTTCCGTTCTTTGTTTATCTATCACATGCCAGCTGTTGCTCCATCCCCTTCCACCCTCCCACCACCTTTTTATTCAAGCGTTTGCCTGATTTTCAAAACTCCTGACAAATAGCTCAAACCAAAATGATGACTGCTTTTTGCTTTTCATTGATGCTGCATGACCTGCCATGTTTCTCTCACACTTTAGTGTACAGCAGGCAATTTTCCTTCGTTGCATTGGATATGTTAGAACAAAAGCAACCGTTCCTCAATGAGCTATAAAATGGATAGAATGACCTCAATCATTAGCCATTGATATGTTCTCTGACAATTTAAATTTACTATTTAATTATCAGAACTTGTAATGGTCTTTGTCATTTCTCTGGTATTACTAGTCAGTCCAGTTGTGGTCACACAACTTGTCATTGAACACATTAAACCAATTACTTTCCTCTGTGGCCGAAACTAATGGTGAGATGCTTGTTCCAATCATTTTTTTATTTGAAAATCGTTGCACTGAACAATGTTGCTGTCAACAAGTAAAAATTCAAAATCCTTGTTGAAGTACAGCACTGGATGAAGGAATAATCAACATTTTTTTTTCTTTTAGGATGTTTGAAATTACTTGCAATTTACCAACAGAGAAAGATCTCAAAATTGCACTTTATGATTTTGATTTGTTGTCACGTGATGAAAAGGTTGGAGAGACTATTATTGATCTGGAGAATAGACTTCTGTCACGTTTTGGAGCTTGCGCTGGATTGCCTCAGTCATATTCTATGTAAGTAATGGAGATGATTCAACCCGAGGCTTGAGCAGAGCTATCATTTTTGTAATTGTTTTATATGTTCCCACTTTTCCCTGGTGATCATTTCTTGGAACATGGTTATAAAGACCTGAAATTCCTTGGGATTTTGTACAATGCTTTATGCTGGCCATGTCCCAATTGCTCACATACTTTATTAGACTATTATTGGGAATAGGAATTTAAAGAATTTCTTCCTAGTTAATTGGATGAACTGGCCTACAAAATTTTCACTTAAAGAAATTTATTGCATGAAGGGTTTGGGAAAAGTTTTGACATGATCCTTCATCTTTCATCAGATTAACTTTATTTTTGTTTGCGTATGGTCGATTTAGATGTGACTGGCTTAATTGGCTTATTTCAACAGTTCTGGAGTAAATGTGTGGCGTGATCAGCTCAAGCCATCCCGGCTGTTGCAGAATTTAGCCAAGATGAGGGGCCTTTCTCCACCAGGTATCTCGAGCAGCAGACTCTCCTATGATGGACAAGAATACGATCTAAATGAAATTGGTAAGTGCTTTTGCTGTAGCAAAGGAACAGAAAGACATCAATCATAGAAGTCCTCAAATGAGAGAAGTAGAGTTGATGTGCACTGAATTGTTCTTATCCCAGGCTTAAATGGATCTCTCATTGGTAGAAGATGATGCCTTTCCATTATTTTACTTGTAAACTTTGTCTTTGTAACCCACGGCCCTGCATGCTTAACTTATTATAACACTACACTCTGTATTTTTGTTTCATTGTTGCACCTTCCTGCTGTACTTGAGTATGAGTTGGCTAACCTGGATAGAATGCAAAGCAAAGCTTTTTGCTGAATCTCTGTACACGTGATGATAAACAATTCAATTCAATGAGAATAGCATTATTTGGCAGCAAATTCTGGACAAAACCCTCTTGTTCTAAACTACAGTAAACTTGGGAGCTGCTCTGATCAAGACCACAAGAAACTGGCTCACGCAAGCCAACCTCCCATTGGCTCCTTTTATCCCTCCTGCTGTCTCAGGAAAGTTGTTAACCTATTAGAGGACCTATCCTACACTCTCTTCTCTCCCCGTTCACCAGGCACAGGATATATGTGCTTGAAAACCAACCTCAGGACTCGAGGACAGTTTCCTGCTCTTATCAGACTTTTAAATGGATATCTCATGGACAAAAGGTGATGTGGTTAACTGTATTTTTCTCTACATTCTTTAGTATGTTTTTGTGCGTTTGTCTCTACCCTGCACTATTTGACTTATTGTAACTCTACTCTCTGTACTGTTTTCTTTGTGTTTATTTATTTATTTATTATGATTGCACTAACTGTCATATGTTGACTTGCCTGGATAGAATACAAAACAAATCATTTTACTGTATCATGGTTCACATGCCAACAAAACAATTCATCTTCTGGGCTGTTCATTTTTAGTAGACTGGTAAATGTTGCTTATTTAAACCAAAGTTATCGAGTGTCGTAACCAGTTGTAGACCAACAGATATTAAGTTGGAAGCCTCATATTGGGCATGGATGATATAAAGCAGAAAGAATCAGATTTGTTCAAGTTGGCTTGTGCCCTAAATCTGCAGAGATAGGGTGATAAATGTGTGGTTGGAGATTATGTACTGCAGAGAAAAAGAAAATTATGGGTGTTTATAAGCATGGCAGCTAGAAACTTGAAATGGAATACAAGATCACAAATGTGTTTGACTATTTTCCCAGCACTTTTTAAAGTTTTAATTTTTTTTTAAATTTAGACATACAGCACAGTAACAGCCCCTTCTGGACCATGAGCCCGTGTTGCGAAAATATTCCAATTAACCTGCAACAACTCACATTTTTGAAAGGTGGGAGGAAACCTATGCAAGCACAGGGAGAATGAACAATCTCCTTATAGACAACGCCAGATTCAAACTCGGGTCACTGATGCTGTAATAGTGTTGCACTTACTGCTAAGCTAGCCATGTCTTCCTTGAACAAATAGCAAGTGCATCAAATATCACTACATGGATTTGAAATTGATATCGAAATTATTTTCTTGTTCTCTGCATCATATTAAGCCACACATTTCCCCATATCTCGCGATCTGGTGCAAGAATAACAACCGGAGTCTCAGCATGGATTAGACAAGGGAAACTATAGGAGGACCAGTGTCATCCACCCTCCACTACACATTAATAGCTCAGTAGTGGGGAGAGTGGAATGCACCAAGTTCTTTGGAGTCCACTTAACAAGTGACCTATCGTGGACACACAACATCTAGTCAGGAAGGCGCAACAGTGACTGCACTTCCTGAGAAGACCAAGGAGAGTCAACTTTTTACAGGAGCTCTATCGAGAGTGTCCTGGCTGGCTTCACCAGAGTGGGCAAAGGTTGCTGTAGAGCATTGGATTGGAGGTCAAATCTAAAGGATCATAAACGCTGCAGAAAGGATCACTGGGGTGTTCCCCCCCCCCCCCCAACCATCAACGTGATCTTGAGCGGGCGGTTGGTGTAGCAGTTAATGCAGTGCCTTTGCAACACCAGCAATTGGGTCCAGGGTTCAAATCACACACTGTCTGTAAGGAGTTTGTTCATTCTTCCCTTGTCTGCATTTGTTTATCCTGGGGGCTCTGGTTTTCTCCCACCGTTCAAATTGTACCGAGAGTGTAGGTTAATTGGGTGTAAATTGGACGCCACGGATCCGTGGGCCAAAACGGCTTGTTACTGTGCTATATGTCTAATCACTGATGACCACCTACCACCCCGCACATAGCATCTTTCTGCTACTCCCATCAAGAACGGGATAGAGAAGTATCCGAGCCAGCACCACCAGGCTGAGGAACAGCTTGTTCCTACGTGTAGATAGAATGCTGAATGACTGAAATAAATTGCTCATGCAAAACCTGTGAGACTACTATTTATTAACCAATATACATTTATTTTTATATATATGTATATACACACTGCATATGTACATGGGTAATGTTTGGATGCGTGTTGATGTTTTTGCTCAGTTTCGCCAGGTTGTACTTGAACATTTGGACGATAATAAACTTGAAGCTGAACCCAATAAGAACCTGCTTTGTTTCCAGGAAACTTTTTCGAACTTCTCCCTGACTTGGACTTCAGAAAAGCTGCATTGTCAGCTTGCATTGACTGCAAAGCATAACTACTCATGGCTTTGTTTGCAGTCGAGGATAAATATTATTATAAGTAGCAAACGTTTCTACTGGTGCCAATGATGCCTATTCCCACTGCGCTTTATTAGCAGATGCAGTCAGGTGTTCAGTGGACTAGGATGCAGGCCTTCAATAGTAAAAACATGTCAGTGAACTATAATTTACCCATTTTCTCCTCTACGAACTTTTGCTCGCTGCGTGACCTGATATTGTCTGCTGCCTTAACGCTCAGAGCACTTTCTGGTTGTAATTAGACCATTGGAGAGACATCAATTCAATACAATACACATGGTCTGTTTGGCGGAGGGGCAGGACTCTTGCTAAATGTGTATCCATGTCCTGCAGTAGAGTGACGTAGACTGAAAGTTATCCAGGCAATTTATTGAATCTTTTGATGGCAGGTGTTGAAATAATTAATACAGTAGATGAAAAGCAAATAGATTTGATCTTGGAAAGCTGACACATCATCAAACTGTTAGGCTATGTTGGAACGTCAGTTTTTATACATGTTAGACTTCATATATCTCTGCCTGTAGATACAGGCCTTTTCATTCACATGAGGCTGGTTCACGGTTTAATCTTCTATGTTTTTGTTCTTGCGCACCTAAAAATATGACACGATTGAAATGTTTAGTTTAATACGTGCATCCTGATGCTGTCAAATCCCAGATGGCTTCCAGCATCATGCAGGTGCGTAATTCTAAACTACCAAATTACTTTCCATTTAAATAAATGCTGCAGAAATATTCACTGACTTTACTAGTTGTACAGTTTTACACAATGAATTCATCTTTACATCAGAGTAAATAAATATTTTTTTACGTAACATTAATTTGAATTATGTATTTCTAATTGAGCCATGTGATGCTAAACAGACTGACAAACAATTGAAGTTGTAATTAACTACATGTCAATTTTTTAATAGTTTGAAATAAACTCCACTCGAGAGATATTTGAACTTTTAAAATTTATGCACTATTGCCCCAGGAATTAACTTTTTTCTGACTTAAATCTTCACTTTCTGAAGATCTCAAAGATATATTAGGAGTTTTGAATGTGTCTGAAGGAGTGATCTGGTCCATCCTAATAAAAAATATCATCTCAACTTTGAGTCTCTTTTTTAAAAACTGAACAAGCAGAATTCAAAATTTGGGTTTAAAAACATTCCTTTGCTCAAAATTCTTCAGTCAAAATCAACTATAATTTCACTTTTCAACCAATAGCAATTCACAGTTAATTGGCCACCAATCTGGTCATTACTGTGTGGAATGTGGTAAAATTATGGACGGAGTCATTCTGTTTGACACTTTGGTAGTAGAAGCAAAAGGTTTATGGTCTGTTTGTGATCTTAACACAACAAAATTGACACAAATATCTTGGTATACTGTTGACTTTTCCAGCCACAAAGTGACATATCTTGGAATTAATGGTTTAAAAATTTAATCAGATTGACCTGGGTCACTGTGCAACAGGACCAAAGAAAACATCAAATTTACATCTGATTCAGTTGTAAAGCGCTGCATGGTTGCTGATCATTTTTACTCTTCCCCTTCAGCACCTCACATGTGCACAGAATGCTTCAAAAGGTCCAAATTAGCCCAAGAATAAAAATATATATTTATTTAACTGGGAAAATTATGCCCCATGCAAATTATGGTAAACATCAAATGACGTCCTCGCCATTACACTTGGAGTTGTACCTTCATTGGCATCAATGTGAAAATCCTTTACAGCTGATGAAGGTTTCAAATTGATTTTTTGAAGTAAGTTATAGATCAAACAATCAAGAAATTGTGTATTCTTTCCATTCTTGATTGCTGCTTTCTCTTGGTATAATTGATGTCAATATAAACTATGATAAGGACATTGATATGTTGATTCCTACTGTTATGAACTGAGTATATGGAAATATATTAATAGGAATATTCATGAATGTTTCTGCTTTGGTAGAAGTGACAACTTCTGAAACCTTGTGGTAATGAAGGTTGCATCTTCACACCGATTGTACTCCCTGAGATGTATTTATTTTAATGCGAGGAGCGTAGTAAGGAAGCTGGATGAGCTAAAGGTGTGGATTGACATGTGGCATTGTGATGTTGTCGCCATTAGCGAGACGTGGTTGAAGGAAGGTTGTGACTGGCAGTTGAATGTTCCAGGATTTTGCTACTTTAGATGTGACAGAGTTGGTGGATTAAGAGGGGGAAGTGTGGCATTACTTGTCAGGGAGGATATTATAGCAGTGCTGAGGCAAGGTGGTCTGGAGGGCTCTTCGAGGGAGGCAGTTTGGGTAGAGCTGAAAAATAAGAAGGGGGAGGTTACTATTGAGGAGTTATAGGCCTCCAAATGGGGAAAGGGAACAAGAAGAGCAAATGTGCAAGGAAATAGGTGAGATGTGCAGTAGAAATAGGGTGGTGTTGGTTGGGGATTTCAATTTTCCAAATATAGATTGGGAAATGCAGTCAGTAAAAGGGCAGGATGGCCCTTTTAGTATTTATGCATTGTGTTCAGGATTGCTTTTTGCAGCAATATGTTGAGACGCCAACTAGAGGTGGAGCAGTGTTAGATCTGTGGTTTTGGAATGCAATGGGGCAGATGACGGAGGTAAGCGTTGGAGAGAACTTCGGATCCAGTGATCATGGGTCCATTAGCTTTAGCTTAATGATGGAAAGGGATAGGTTGGGTCCGAGGTTGAAGGTCTCCAAATGGGGGAAGGCCAGATTTGGAGAAATGAGAAGGGATTTGCAGAGAGTTGTGTGGGCTGATCTTTTTGCCAGAAAGGATGTAGAGGAAATTTGGGGGGCATTTAGGGGTGAGATTTTGAGAGTACAGGATCTTTGTGTTCCAGTCAGGCCGAAGGGGAAGACTAAAGGTTCGAGGGAGCCGTGGTTTTCTGGTGAAATTAAGAAGTTGGTTTGGGACAGAGGGACGCCTAGGTGAATCCTAAGAATATTTACCGATATGTGAACAGTAAAAGGAGGGTTAAGGATAGAATGAATAGGTCCACTGGATGATGGGACTGGTGAACCATATGAGATGGGAGAAATATTGAACAATTTTTTCTCATCCGTATTCACGAGGGAAAGGGACATTGGGCTATACGAGATAAGAGAGGCAAAGGGCTTAGTTATCTAAAGGATAAGGATTAGTAAAGCGAGAGTTTTGGACCTTCTAGGGTCAATTAAGGTGGATAAGTCTCCTGATCCTGATGAGATTTTTCCCAGGACTTTAAGGGAGGTCAGGGAACAAATTGTGGGGGCACTGACAGTGATTTTTCAAAGATCACTGGAGGAGGGGGTGGTACCACAGGATTGGAGGGTTGCAAATGTAGTTCCATTGTTCAAAAAAGGCAGTATGTGTAGGCCAAGTAATTATCTGCCAGTAAGTTGACTTCAGTGGTGGGGAAGGTTATGGAGGGTATTCATCAAGATAGTATATACGCATATCTGGATAGGCAGGGATTGATTAGGGGCACCCAGCATGGGTTTGTAAAAGGAAAGTCATGTTTGACCAACTTTGTTGAGTTTTTAAGGAAGTGACAAATAAGGTGGATGAAGGTAGAGTGGTGGATGTGATCTATTTGGATTTTAGTAAGGCTTTTGATAAGGTTCTACATGGAAGGTTAATAAGGAAGGTTCAGTCACTAGGAATTAGTAGAGAGGTTCAGAGGTGGCTGGGAGATAGACAGCAGAGAGTCATGGTGGACAACTGTATGTCAGGTTAGAAGCCTGTGACAAGCGGGGTGCCTCAGAGATCGGTGCTGGGTCCCTTGTTGTTTATCATTTATATTAATGATTTAGAGGAGGGTGTGGTTAACTGGGTAAGCAAATATGCAGATGATACGAAAATAGGGAGAGTGGTGGATTGTGAGGTAGATTTTCTTGGATTACAGAAGGATTTGGTTTGTTTGGCTGAAAGATGGCAGATGGAATTCAATGTAGACAGTGTGAGGTGTTGCATTTCGGTAAAAATAACCAGAATAGGGCATATACAGTTAAGGGGAGGGCATTGAGGCATGCAGAGCAGCAAAGAGACCTGGGGGTTCACTGAAGGTGGATTCCCATGTAGCCAGGGTGGTTAAGAAGGCATATGGTATGCTGGCCTTCATAAATTATAGTATAGAGTATAGGAGCTGGGGGATGATGCTAAGGCATTGGTGAGGCCAGGTTTGGAATACTGTGCTCAGTTCTGGTCTCCAAATTATAGAAAGGATATAGATAAGGTGGAGAGGGTGCAGAGAAGGTTTACAAGGATGTTGCCTGGCTTACTGCATCTGGATTACAGGAAGAGATTAAGGAGACTGGGACTTTATTCATTGGAACATAGACGACTGAGAGGGGACTTGATAGAGGTATTTAAAATTATGTAAGGAATAGATAGACTAGAGATAAACAGACTCTTTCCCCTGAGGGAAGGGGAGGTTGGAACAAGAGTCCATGAGTTAAGGGTAAGGGAGCAACACTTTAGGAGAAATATTAGAGGTGGCTTTTTCACTCAGCGAGTGGTGACAGAATGGAATGATCTTCCAAATGAGATAGTTGCGGCAGGGTCCCTTCTGTCATTTAAAAGAAGGTTGGATGTGTACGTGGAGGTGAGGGGGTTGGAGGGTTATTGGCGGAGAGCGGGAGGTTTGAGCTAGTGGAGTTGTTCTAGTGAACCGGTGCAGACTCAAAAGGCCGACATGGCCTGTTTCCACTCCGTGAATGGTTATATGATTGGCAGTGTCCTGAAACCAATCATGGTCACCATCTCCATTAAAGAACATCCTGTAAGATCAGAAGAGGTAATGTGCTGATGTTCAGTTCCATTTGCAACTCCTCAGAAAATACAAAATGATGGAGGAACTCGGCCTCTTCAAATGAAGCTGTCCATGTCTACATGCAGAAATACCCTTCTGATAAGTGGCAGGTGCCATTTTTTGCCATAAATGCCAACAATAAACAATCCCTGTAGAAGACATTACTGATGCCTAATTCCCCTCTATGAATACCTTGCTCATCATTATTAATCAAAAATTCAACAGGACCGGCAGAACAAATGCAATGGTTAGAAGTTGCTGAGTATCTGATGGTGAGTGTCTCGTCTCCTGTTATTCCCCCCCACCTCCCAACCCTGTCCATCAAAAGACACAAGCCAGGTAATCTTTAATCATCTGAATGAATGCAGCTCCTACAAATTTCAATAAGTTTGTCACCATCTAAAGCAAGGCACATTCTTGAATGGAACTATGTCATTGACCTACCCCCAAAAAAAAACAACCCCTCTAACAGTAGTGCAAGAGTACAACATATATTGCAGCTACTTGCCAGTCTACTCTCATAGCACCTCCATGATCTGCACCATTACGGATAAGGGCAACAGATGCATAGGAACACCACCACCTGAAGGCTCCAAGTTGCGCATTATCCTGATTTGAAAATCTGCTGCCATTCCTTCATTGCCACTGGCTCGAAATCCTCTGAACAGCATTGCCAAAAGAGCAGCACCGTACAGATCGTAGTGTAGGATGACTGTGATTGGCTGAGAGCGTAGCCACACCTACTGGCAGGTCTTAAAGGGCTGCTCCAAGCCAGACCAGGTCATTCTGGACTGGTCGACCTCCGTGTGATACGCTCCAGTCTTCTAGTTAATAAAAGCCTTGGTTTGGATCAACAAGCCTTTGGTTCTTTTGACGCGCTCTACAGTCCCGCAATCATTTTCTCGAGGGCAATTAGTGATGGGCAATGAATGCTGTCCTTCCCCAGCAGCACACAGATATAAAATGAATTCAGAAATGATTTTTGATTAAACTGGAGGAGTGTCAGAGCCAGCACCACCAGGCTGAGGAGCAGCTTCTTCCCACAGGCAGTGAGAATGCTGAATGGCCAAAGAAACTGCTCACACTATCCATCCGAGACCCTCCTATTCATTAAACAATATTTATTTCTTTTGTAGAGATGTAAAACTTGTCCTGTATAGGTAGTGTTTGTCTGTATATGTGTTATGTCTGATTGGCACCGACAACTGGATAATGGAGAATTGTGTTGGGTTGTTCTTATACAATCAGATGACAATAAACTTGATTAATTATAAGGAACTTATGATTGGCAATCTGCAATTCCACTAAATACCTTGCAGATGTATCTTGCTTTTAGAAATTGATAATGTTTTGCAGCTGGAATTGCACATTCTTCCTTTGAATTATGTTTTTAATCTCTATTTATTTCCTAATCTCTGCAATCATGCAGTAAGTTGATATGATGTTGCCTATCAACATATTAATATTCATACTGAATGAACTGCTCATACAAACCCTCCATGACTCAACTATTTATTGAACAATATTAATTTTTATACAGTTGATGTATATATGTACTACATACATGTGTCATCGTGTCTGGTTTTGTGTGGCATGTTTTGCACTGAGGACCAGAGAACGCGGTTTCATTGAGTTGTACCTTGTACAATCGGATGAAAACAAACTTGAACTTGAACTATTCCTTTTCAAATTTGAAGCAACTGCCTGTGCAAATAATTTAACATCTGCCCAATTCCAGTGAATGTCCTGCTGTCACAAGGGGGTTTGACTGCAATGCAGTTAAACCCAATTTCCAAATGATTCTAATCTTTTGCCATGTGTGAATTCATTTGTGAATTTGCTGTCTGAATGCAGCTGAGTTTCAGTTTTACTGGCAGTTTTGTTTCTAATGTTGTGCTCTGAGTGAAAAAAAACATTATACCAGGATTTCTCACACCTCTCCCAGTGTGGAGGACCACTTAAGTAGCTATGACATTTGGTACGGAAAGATTCATGATTGTGTCTCATTTAGCAGAGAGCCTCAATTAAAGTTGTTAAAGTGCATTTTTGTAAAGAACCTGGTTGATACAAGTTTTCCATCTTGTACAGTCTTGGTCTATTGCTCTATTGGCAGCTGCTTTTTTAACCCAATCTGCATGAATAGGTCTGAAGGGATCGCTTTATCTTCATCTTCCACTGCACTAATAGTTGAGTAACTCAACGTGCAGGTTGAGGTCTTCACCCTGGGGATTAAATACAAATAGAAGGTCACATTTGTTCTCTTGAGTCAAAAGGCCAAAGGTTCAAATCCCCTCCTCTGATTCCAGGCTGTCATTTCAGTGCATTGGTGACAGAGATTGGCTTGTGGATGAGTTACTATTAGCCCTTTCAGGTTGGGTGGAGGGTTCAATACATTGGTACCATTTTGCATTACTGCAAACAGAAATGGGGGGGGGGGGGGGGGAGGAAATAAATTAATTTGCTTTGGAAAATCTAAAATAATAAATTTAATTTATCCTCTTATGAAGATAACTCCTGTTTCAAATCAAGATGAAGAATACTTTCATTTTTAGAAGATTAGATGTTGAAATTGTCCTTGCTCAATTATATGTTAAATGAATGAAACACAAGTTTCCATGTATCAATGGTGTTTGCTAGTTTAGTATAGTAAACTGTCTAAATGTCATAGAGAAGTTTCAAAATTTAAATTTAGACACAGCATTGTTTCATGCCCTTCTGGCCCATGAGCCTGTGCCCTCTCCCATACACCAATTAACCTTTAAACCTTATACATTTTTTAAGGGTGGGAGGAAACCCACACAGATGTGGGGAGAACATACAAAATCCTTACAGGGAGTGCCCGATTCGAACCCAAGTCATAGACGCTGTAAAAGCATTGGACTAACTGCATTGCTTAGCCTTGTATACCAATACCCTCTGGGATGTAGAGTTTGGAGTTCTTTGTCAATGTGAATAGCAGAGTGATTCACGTTGAAACCCAGATGATTTTGCTTGGAATCATGCTGTGGTGTTCCTGAAAAGCCAAACCTTCATTCTCTAATTACCACTTCTAATATTCTGGTGTTCTGTAATTTCAAGAACAAATGAATGCTAGAAATGAAGAGCAGGTCAAGCAGCATCTGTAGAGAAGCAATTCAGATTTCAGGGCAATGAGGTTTGTTCAGATTGCAGAAGAATTGCAAGAAATAATGTAAATTGCAGTGAAGGGAGGACATTGTGGATGGAACAAAAGAGAAGGCCTGTGATCATAGAGCACTGCAGCACAGAACCCGGCCCTTTGGCTCATCTAGTCTATGCCAAGCTATTTATTCCACCTAGTCCAATCAACCTGCACCCGGACCATAACCCTTTGTAGCCGTCCTAAATGTTGAAATCGAACCCACATCCACCATCTCCAATGGCAGCTCATTCATATTCTCACTGGCATCGCTAGGGGGTTGCGGGATGTGCGGATCGCATCAACTGACACCATCAGAGGGAGTGATACTAAAATGACTGTATATAAAAAATGTTTGCAGAGTTTCACCAGAAATTTTTTTTTAATTAAAAATATCCCTGTAGTAAGTTATAACAACAAAAACATTTTTCATAGGCCAAGCTTAGATGTATAAATGTACCTACAAGGGTAAAACTCTGTTAATTTATTTTTTGAACCTTCTATTGCACTCCGGTCAGAGCTATCATTATTACCCAATTGCAATGACGCTTTAAATCAAGTGGTTTCGTCTGCACGTGCTGCAAGCATGCGCTGTTGATTTCGTTGCCGCTGGTGTTTTTATAGTCAAATTTTCTGGTGTTTTAGTTACAATATTGTGGTCATTAGTATTTGCTAACCTATAATCAATAACATTTTTGAGAATGAAGTGGTAATTAAAGGAAAAGCAGGAGAAAAATCATGGAGGTGGGTGGGGTGACACCCTCCATGGATGTGACACCAACCTTCCTTCAATGTTCCCCTTAAACATTTCACCTTTCACCTTTAACCTATGTCCACTAGTTCTTGTCTCACCCAACCTCGGTGAAAAATGCCAATTTACATTTGCTCTATCTATTAACCTTTATCAGATAGAGGGCAGAATAGACTGAAAGTGGGTAAAGATTATTGAATGACAGAAAGCATACTTGGATGTTATAGTTGAGAACAATTAAGTTTGGAATTACTGCAAGAGGAATAAACAAAATTAGAATTGAGATTAAATGCTGGATTCATTTATCTGCCGTAGAATTCAATAGCCCTTAATGGCTGTAGTGTGACTACAAAGAAGATGAAGTGGTGTTCCTTGGCCTAATGTTGAGCTTCACTGTTACAGAATAAGAGACCAAGGAGAGAGGACAGAGTTGGAAGGAAAGTTATGTAATGGGAAACTACTTGGAATTGCAGTATAGTTCCTGAGTCTGCAAGGCAGTCATCTAATTTATTTGGTTTTCTCAGTATGAAGAGACTTCATTGGGAGTATGGATGGACTACAAGTAAATGTCTTCACCTGGAAAGAATATTGCCATCCCTGGATGGCTGAGAGAGAAGAGGGTAAAGGGCAAATGTTGCTTCAGTGGCAGAATGTGTGGGGTTGTGGAAATGTAAGAATAAGCTGGAGCATTCTAGATGGAATAGTTTATGTGAAATACGAAAATCATGGGAGATTGTCACAAAAAAACTGGAAAAGATCAGACAGCATTCCAGAGGCTGAGGGGAAGGTTGATGTTTTAGGTCAAAGTCATGAACCAGAAAGCAGACTGGTCCTGATGCACCCCAAAATGTTGACCATACCTCTGTCTCTAAAGATGCTGTTTGACCTGCTGAATTATTTCAGGTTTTTTTTTAAATCTCATCTCTATGTGCATGTGGTCTGGTGTGAGGCAGCATGAATTTGTGAATAGAACAGAGTCTCTCAATTATCCTCTGATGCTTTTCAGGCAATACCATTTGAGGCTTCTGATAGGATTCAGTATAGTAGATACAGAACAATATGGAGTGATCTTGAACCTAATTTTGTCAGTGATTTAACAATTCAACAAGTACTTAATTAAAGAGAACTGGAGCTTTAAATGAACCAAAGTAATTTCTTCCTGAGTGGCTGATTTAGTAGGAGTCTTGCAGTGAATTTAAATAGGTGCTCTACATCAGAATTCTGACATGGAGCTTTGAAAGTACAGTATTTATGTTGGTTAATGTTTCTAAATTCATATGATTAGGAGGTCACTACAATCAGCCTTTGTTCCAAAGTTGGCAGTCGAAAAAATCTTTGCATTTTAGTAAGGGAAAATTTTAAGTTCATTTGATTACTGAATCACACTTGGCTTTCCAAACAACGCTATATTTCTGCCAAAGTAGTATAGTCAGCTTCTACAATGCAGTTTGCACTCAACTTCAGTAATTGTTTATCATCAGACTCTGAATTGTTGTAGTAGCAAGAGGAAGTTTTCACTCTTTAATTCAAGGTCAACTAAGGTCTTATCATACAGGCAGCTGTTTTATAAACAAGAAGGGTTCATTGGTAGTTCAGGGTAATACCATAATAATTTCAAGAACAACACATCTTCTGTTCACTGCCTTATTTTGATATGCACTTGAAAAATTTTGGTAACTCTATGACCTGAATCGTTCAGCTGTCTGCGGTCTAATAAATTTCAGAATTTTACAGCTTGCTTTAATTTGATCATTCAGAGAATATTGAATTTGTTTTGAAGTAACACCAATGCTAAAATTCAGACTTTTTGATCTGAAACACCTCCAAGCCATTACAATTTCTGTTTCACATTGCAGCAAGTACAACACTTGCATTTAGATAACACATTATAATGTGTCATCATTCATCTCTGTGTGTATGCCAGGCTATCTGTGCCAGTATTGCTCCAATCAATATTCAGATGTTAATTGATAGAATGTGCTGGTTATGGCATCTTTTAGATATTTTGAGTAAGATCTTCAGTGCTTTCTTGGTCCAGAAGATCAAGCAACCTGAACTTCTGCAACATTATCATTGTTGTCTTGATGCCCAAAATTTTGGACTCCAATAAATACGATGGGGTTTGTTAATCAGAGGATTTCTGAGTTTACAATTTTTAGGGCATATTTAAATTGATTTTTTTATGTAAATAATGTCAACACGGAAAAGGAATGGTCAAAATAACCTGAAAATTAAATGGAAACAGAAACAGGAAGAGCTCAGCCAGTCAAGCAGCATCTGTGGAGTGGGGGTGAGGGGAGGAGGGGGGTGGGAGGTGGGAGAGAGCCAGATAAACATTTCAAGTCAAAGACCTTTCATCAGAAACTAAATATTAACTGGACACAGGACAGCCTTCAGGAGTAACCATTCAAAGTGAGCAATGCACAGTTTTGAGAGAGGAGGAAATGGGGCTGTTGAACAAATATTCAATTGAAACTTAATGTGGAGCTTAATTTTAGGTGTAGCACTGCTGTAGCTCACCTAGTAGTGGTACTGGGGGAAGCCCTAGTTGAGCCGCAGACTCACAACACCACTCTTATTTTTCTGATCTCCAGTGCAACATTTGGTTCATAAATTGGATAGACAGTTATTATATCTCCATAATGGAAGCAATCAGACAGTTGAAGAAAGCAATGTTTTCTCCATGAGGATTTTGGCTTGAATTGCCCTTGTATGCCACTGGTGTGTTATTGAACTTTCTGTTATATTTAAATGAGTATATTTTTGATTGATTCTAGATTATTGTGTATCTTGAATATTGTAATTTTGGAAGTGTTTTGACATCTGTTGACAAATTGAATGCCTTCTTTTAGTGCAATTTTTCACAGAAAATGGCTTTTTCTTTTTCAACTTGTATTCTTCCTTTGCATGATGGATTAAAAAAAAGCAATTTTCCACAATTACTTGAGATGGAATGCCAAAGACATACAATTATTTATGGTAACAGCAACATGAATTTTGAACTATACTGGGGTTTGTCGGTTAATTGGGTGGAATAGGGTGGAATGGGCTTATGGGTCTGTTAACAATAAAATTAAATAGAAGTGTTTTTATTTCACTCAACTTTTTCATGGAGCATAGTTCAGAAGTTGTGCCATATGATTTATGGCAGATAGCTGCTTCAAGACATTTTTCAAAATTGATGTCAACCCTAGTTCTTCTCGATTCATAGCTCCAAATTTGAGGAAACAATGACTTTTTAGAAATATTTTATTTATTAAAATCCATGAACAAACTACTCTCCCTACTACCCACCCTCCTCCTCCCATGTAACCCCTCTCTCCAATGTCAACTAACCTATTGCCCATGAAAGGAAAGAAAAAAGATGTTGTAGCAGCGGCTACTCTGCTCCTGCAATAACATGCAACCAGACGGGTTGAGCTCAGTGAGCAGACTGGATTATTGCAGGCTGCTGGGCTGCACTTATTCTCCCAGCCTGGACCTGGCTGAGAACCGCGCTGGAGGGTGCTGACATCACCCGGGCATCACGTGGTCCACAAGCGCGGGTTTCTAAGCCCCAAGCTGGAAGGAAGGGAAACCCCCCCCCCCCAACGGCGCCATTTTGGCCGGCTGCCCCGCCGCTTGGCTTACAAGTAGGGCTGGTTCGCCTGCCTTGAGGTGAGCCGCCACAATGTAAACCTGAATTACAGAATTAATTAATTACCATGGATTAGAGTAACACCACAACTATGTGGCCAGAGAATTGAAAATTTTAAACCTATATAATCCAATTAGGTGCTCCAAGTTCTACAATTTTTAAAAAATGGCTATTTCGAAAATTCTGTTTTTTCCCAATGGAATACAAGATCTCAATATGCCATCTATATATACTCAAATCAGTCTAATTTTCCAAGTAATTGCTAAACATTTTCTGGCTACAGCCAATGCTAATCTCAAAAATGCAATTTGAAATCTAGTTAATCTTAATTCTAAAGTCAACTTCTTAATATTACCTAACAAAAATACTGATGAATCTAATATAAATTTCACTTTAAAATTAATTTCTAAAAAATCCTTAAGTCGCTTCCAAAAAGGTTTTACCATTTCACATGACCAAGTAGTAAAAAAGAACCTACTTCCTTCTGACATCTAAAACATAAATCCGAAGAAATTAAATTATATCTCTTTAATTTTTCTGGAATTGAAATATTATGAACTAGGAGAAAAAACGCACAAAATTCTAGCGTGGCAGCTTAAGACAGAACAAACTAAAAGAATGGTATTGGCATTAAGGAAAAAGGACAAGCAAATTACATATAATCCAACGGAGATCAATGAAAACTTCAGGGAATTCTACGAGCAACTATATCAAACTGAAAACGAAGGGAAAGAAGACAAAATAGATGAATTTCTAACTAAAATTTTTCTGGAATTAAATATAATTGATGTATAAAATAATAATGAACTAACCGACATCTCACATTAACAATAATAACTGAGGGCACAATGACTTGAGCACAAGCAAGGTTGAGAAATGCTTATTGAATGAGATTTAAATTCTCATCTCGTATGGGTAAAATATCCTATAGCACTGTTGAAGAACAACAAGTTTGTTTTGACCTGGTCAAAACTAGTTCACCATCAATATAGGTAAATAGTTATTCATTTCATTGTTTGCAGAATTTTGTTATGCATAAATCTGTTGACATATCAGCCTGCACTTCAAATGCTTCCCTATTCAGTAATTTTGAAGAAATGCTGAAGTTGTGAAAAGTACCTTACAAATGTTTAGCTTTATGGATAGATAGGTAGGGTTTCTGAAGATTGTAAACTGGGCTCAAATGTGTTTTCACTGAAACTAGCAACATGGCTTCTGGTGTTCATTGGCGTAAAGATAGCTGGTGAACAACTACGGCCAACTCAGCTGACCTACGATGTGTTTTGACATCTAACTATTGTCTAGAGTAGTTCTGAATGACCAGATAAGTAGGTGAGACAGGATCTTGGCTCCCTTCCTCTCACCTTTCAGCTGAGGCACTTTTTTTTAAAATTTTTTTTTTGAGAATTTTTTTTTTAAATTGTGATTAAACTTGATGCTTTGCTGAGCATTTCCACTACCCTATCTTACCATGTTCAGTTATTTCTCCAAAGAGTCCTCTGCTGTTGTGCAATAAGACAAATCTTGATGGAGCTTGTAGCATAACAAAATTTTGCATCAGAGCACGAGTTGAAGAGGATCCACTTTAAGAGCAGGTCATTGGATTAAAGATCTCAATTTGTTATTCTCAATGAGCAATCCATTTGATCGAAAGGAACTCGGCAACAAGAAGGATCAGTGGGAGAAAAAGAATGGTTCTTATTTCTGGTTAAAAATTTTCACCAAGACTTGGGATGTCTTGCTCAGCTGCTCAACCTGCTTGGTTCCTCCAACACATTGAGTTTGGCTTCCGATCCCAGCATCTGCAGACGCTCGAGTGCAAAGGTTTGCCATTTTTATTGATATCTAGGTTCTCTGCATGCAGTAGCATCATGTTACTGATTTCCCCACATTGCCAAAATTGCATGTTGTAGTCTTCCACCAGTGTCTAGTGCATGCATTGAAATCTCCTAATCATGCAACTTGATTTGTATGTACAGATTTCTTAAATCTAAGTGAAAACAAGGCAATAAAGTCAGCTCTGCTTAAACTGTTTGACAATAAGAGTGCATTTCCAGTGTTGCATAGCTTTTCTGTACTGTACTCTGCATTACACTGCTACTTATCCAGAAATCTCCCCACCCCTCCCCCAATTTTTTTTTAACATTACAGTGCATTGAAAGTTCAGTTGCTCAATACATTTGAGTTGACGGTGATCCTTTTGCTTTTTTAAAAAAAACATTTACTGAAGTTGAATCAACCTCGCATGTATCTATTGAGATTAATTGTTGTGCGTACATGGCTCATATTGGTGTCACTGTGCACTAATCTGGATATCAAGCGGCAGAGGGCCACTGTGGGAACTTTGGAAGTTGGAGAACTTGTTAATATTATACTAATTTTAATGTGTTTGTGACCTCTGTGTTTGAGTTGGAAAAACAATCTAATTTGCCTTTTATCATGAAATTGGATTGGATTTGTATTGTGGGTGTTTTATTTTCCCCTCAGATTGGGTCAGTTTAGATCTCTGGATCTTAACAGTTACAGTTGATGGGAAAGTTACGAAGTTGTTGGCACAGATATTTTCTTTCTTTGATCCATACTTTTTAAAATCCCATAATGTGTTGAATTCAAACATTGATTAAATCTCTTAACATCAGATTTGAACAGAGCATAAGTGTCTTTGAGCACTAATGAGAGTGGGCAGATGCTCAAGCCAGACAGGTCAGTCTGACATGGGAATGAACCCAAGGAGTATGAAAAGTAGAGATAATGGGTGCTAAAACGAGAGTGAAATGTTGCGAAGAGCATTTCTTTTGCTGAACCGAGGAGATTTGTAGCGGGCAGCTGGGGGTGACTCTTTCTGACTGACTGTGTGTAGTGTCAGGGATTTGCTCCACTATAATCCTTTCTGCCCTCTCCATGAACTGGGCAGCTTCCTTTCACCAGTTTATTTTAACTTGTGATTTGGCAGTTGTCTGAAAGCTGCAGATGTTCCATATAAATAAATGTGCAACTTGCCTCAGAAAGCTGTGCATGAATACTGGACAGTTAACCGTTTCCTTCCGAAATCGAGCAGCAGAGGAAACAAACTGTTAAACATCATCTCGTATGCACCATTGCAAATGACTGCAGCTTGTTTTCAGCTTTGTTATTTATACCTGTAAAGCATTACAGAATTTTGTGATTTACCTCAGAATCGGCAGGTGAGCAATTTATGCCTGTCATTACTGAACTTCAATTGTTTTTCAGGTGCCTTTGTAAACTATAGCTTAAAATTTTGCTTATTTATTGGGAGTTCCTGGTGAACTGCTATTTGCTGCGCCAGGCATAGTTCTAGCCCTCTGTGTTGAACCTGTTCACGCTCTCAGCCTCATAACTGGCAAATAGTCCACACCGAAGCAATAATTTCCTGGGTGTTATCAATTTGTCACTCAAATAGCTGCTATCTGCCAATCTAAGAAATTCAAATGGCATGGTGAAATTGTGATACAGTGTACTTGTAGCATCTTGCAACTTACAGAAAATAAGCAGTAGGGTTTATTTGTGGTGTCACTGGTTCAGAAGTGATCTGCATTATTATTTTTGTGATGCCATGGAATGGGGCGGTGAATATTCAGGTAAAAATAATGTGGTGTATTCTTGGGTGATTTATTTTTGTAGTTAGTGCAGCTTAATTTCATTTGGTGCAATCCAGTTATGGTATTGTGAGCAAAGCAAACTGAGATGGTATGTTATAGAATGTCAAAGTAGGTGAATTTCTGCTGAATAACCATAACCATATAACCATTTACGGAGCGGAAACAGGCCATGTGGGCCTTTCGAGTCCGCAAGTCTGCACCGGTTCACTACCTCCATCTCTCTCTCTCTCTCTCTCTCTCTCTCTCTCTCTCTCTCTCTCTATATATATATATATATAACTGATCTTAGTTTATTTATCTCTTGTCATTTATCAGTTTGGTCAAATCTTTTTTGATAATGTTGTGGGAATGAACTTTTGTAGTCTTTGTTGTGGGCATCTTCCCTGTGTTGTGGAATAGGACTGATCATGGGAGACTTGTTGCCCATTGGATTGACACTGGCTGGAGGTGACAACCTTATCGGAGTGAAAAGTGTCTTGCCCATGTTATTGGGAGCTGATGGGAAATATTTGTTCAATTCCACCCATGTGATGTTTGTACATGGGCCAAAGTCCTGATAAATCATGGCCTTGCTGAAAGGTACTGGGCCGGTTGTGAACTGTTATTCCTAATAAATGCTCATTTATTTTATAAGCATTTCTCCAAATTAATTAAAAACACAGATGCTGGAGGAACTCAGCTGTTCTTGCAGTGTCCATATTACTGATGTTTCAGGCCTGATCCCTTCCTCAAGGTATAAGTATGTCAGTTTTTACCTGATGAACTGATACATGTTTACCTCCTATGGATTCAGCAAGACTGACTGAGTCCTCCTGCATCTCTGTTTTTAAGTACAATCATTGCATCTGCAGACTTTCATGTTTCACTCTGAAACAATTGGTAAAGACATTTAAAGTTCAGATTTATTGTCAGATTACCTACATGACCTCACATACAACCCTGAGATTTTTCCTGTAGGTGAGGCAGAATTTCTACTTATTGGTAGTGCAAAATAACTGTACTCAAGAAAAGATAGATATACAAAAGAGAAAAATGTGTTACGGGCCCAGAGGACCCCAAAACCCAGCAGCAATAGAAATTCACCAAGACAAATGGTTACTAAAACAAAAGTTGTTTTTAATTATCTTTAAACATGAAAATGGGACCAAACTTTAACTGATCAACTTAACATAACTTAACCACATCCCCCCTTCTAATTCTAAGCCCATGTGTATATAAGTTCAGAAAAGTTCTTTTGATTCACAGTCCAATTTTCAACTCACTCCTCCAAGTTCACTGGTATCAGGCAATTCTTGTACTGTGCACAGAATTTAACATTTATGAATCTTCACCAGGCTTTGGTGCTTGAAAGGTAAATGATTACTGATGGCAATTAGCATGAACAATATGAGACAGAGGGCAAGTAAAACGCTAGGTTTAATAGGCTAATATAAACAGGTAGGCCTTGCCTCTGTGCAAGCCTAGGCCAGAATGAATGAGAATGAGCTGCAACCAGTTTATATAGACAAGGTCACCAGGTGGTGGCCCCCTGGTGACCTAGTGGTGTAATAACATACCACCTCAGTTACCGCTCAGTAAAGTTCTTGTTGGTTTTTGGAGAGAGAGATTTGTTGTTCGTTGGACATAAACTGATTCCTTCAGATCAGCCACTTCATTTGCCCCATCAGGGTTTTGCAGATGATAACCTCTTTCATTCAGGTCACTACAGAGTTCCTTTTCTGTTTCCCTTATTTCAAATGAAACATAGAGCAAGCCATCTCCTCTTGTATGGACCACAAGGGCTTTGACCAGGCTGAACTAAGCACTCACAACCTGTCTTCGAAATGGGATATTTCCACAAGCTTGTCAGCTTGTCCTGTTCCAGTCCCAGCTGCTGCTGTTGTGATAAAATCAGAACAGGGGGGGAGTTTCTGACACCAAATGTGGATTCCGGATCCGCAGGGTGCTCACACAAAATGACTCACTTCAACTACAGTCTTGGTTGGATCGTTCTTTAATCTGCAGGGTGGGTTACTTTCATTCACCGCTACTACTAAAATACCATTCAGGAGTCAGTGACAAAAGTGCCCCCAAACAGCTACAATACATTCTCCTTTATTCCAATCCGTAGCGTACTGTATAATGCTACACCAAACATAAAAGACCTCATCTTTTAATATCCAATAGTTAGTTCCTCACATATACAAAGTATCTCTAAGTTATTACGCTTGCTGTATAATATTTTACCAAACGTAAGACCACAGCTTATCAATACTAGTAGCTAGTTTCTCGCATATACAAAGTCTCAGGGTGCCAATCAGCTCAGCATATCAACAAGTGCGCTATTGTTCTCTCAGATGCTGCTCCGATCTCCATTGCTCTGACATATTTTGTGTGTCAGCTTTTTGTTAATTTATTTCTTCTGCTGTTTTCCCATCATGTTGCAAAGCCCGACTGCACTCTACTAGCCCCAAGCTCTACCTACAGTTCAGCCAACTTCCTCACAATTAACACTGACTTGTGAAGTCTCTATAGGCATTCTTCAAAGTTTTTGCAAAAGCACCCGGAGCCTGGACTGTCTGGCTTGACCAGAGCTCTTGCATTTTAAATGAGATCTGTTTGAAGTGTTTGTATTTTTTTGTGACCTACGCTAAAAAAAAATCCCACAGTTTATCTCCTTTTAAAACATATCTATATACAATATAAAATATAACATAATCCATCACAAATGTAAACAAGAAGAAATGCAAACAAAGTGTGCAATACAGAAAATAAATGTTCAATAACAAATAAGAGTCTTTAAATGAGTCTGAGTTTGGTGTTTAGGATTATAATGGTAGAGGGGTAGCAGCTGTTCCTGAACCTAGTGGTACGATCCTTGAAGCACCTTTACCTCTTTCCTGATGGCAGCAGCAAAAACAGTGTGTGTGCTGGATGGAGATTCCTGCTGCTCTCTGACGGCAATATTCCATGTCGATTTTCTCGATGGTGGGGAGAGTTTTGCCTGTGATGTACTAGCCTGTTTCACTACCTTTTGGAGGGTTTCCACTAGAGGTTTTTATGCCCCTATACCACGCCATGATGCAACCAGTCAGCCCATTTTCTACTACACATCTGGAGAAGTTTGCCAAGGTTTCCAATCTCATACCAAACCCCCACAAACTCTTGAGAAGCTCTGACATGCTTTCTTCACGATGATATGTGTGTCCAGGAAGGTTTCTCTTTCAGAGTGACTCCTTTAAAACTTGTGGACTGAGATTGGATGCTTATAAAGCTGAATGGAAGGGTTTTATTTGTTCCATGGCTGTGTACATGGAAGATTGTGTCTCACAAATTTGAGTTTTTATTTTAAGTGATTGTCTCTATAGACTTTAGCAAGACCTTTGACAAGTTCCCATATGGTAGGCTAGTATGGAAGGTTAAATCACATGGAATATAATGTGAGCTGGCCAATTGTTTTCAAAATTGGCTTTGTGGAAGGAGTGGTAGTGGCAGGTGTTTGGAGACCTGTGACCAATGATGTTCTGCAGAGGTGGTTCCTGGGTCCACTGTTGTTTGCCATCTAAATCTTTAAGATAGATGGCAATAGAGTTAATGCAATTAGTATATTTTCAGCAAAATTGGTGGTGTATTGAACAGTGAGAAAAGATTAGTAGGAAAGGTGGGTCTTGGAATGGCAGAGGGAATTGAACTCAGACGAATATGAAGTGTTGAACTTTGGCAATTCAATGCAGCATAAGACTTGCACAGTAAATAGTGGAGTGTTGTAGAAGAGAGAAACCCAGGAATACTGTGCATAGTTCCCTGAAAGTGGCAACTCAGGTTGACAGGACTATGAAGAAGGCATTGAGCACACTTGCCTTCATTAGGCAGGGACTCTAGCACCTCTAGGTTCAAGAATATCTTCTTATCAACCATTTTCAGACTCTTGAACTTCCCCTGGGTACACTAATCATAGATGCTCCGACAGTACAAAAGCAACCAGCTGCACTATTGCGAGTTATTTCTTCTTGCATAAGAAATACTGTGAATATTTAGTGTATTTGTGTATTTATTGTCTTTTTAAATTCAATTGATTTTATTAGTTTTTATCTATTGATGCCTGTTCAGCTGCAGCAAGTAAACATTACAGCACATATGTACCTTGTACAACATGTATGACATTATCATACTGGACACAATAAGTTGAGACCTCTTGATAAAGCTGTACAAGGTGTTGGTGAGACCACACTTGGTGTACTATGTGCAGTTCTACTCACCCAGCTAAAGGAAGTATATCAGTGTTTTAATGAGTGAGGAGGAGATTCACTAGGACGTTGTTGGGTCAGGAAGGTTGAGTTATTGGATGACGTTGGATCAGCTGGGCCTTTGTTCTCTGGAAAGTGGGAGGAACTTGAATGAGGTGAATCGTCAGTCTTTTTTCAGGGTATATTATTCTAGAATTAGAGGGTATAAGTTTAATTCAAGAGGGGAGTGACTGGGAGGAGTCACGTGATGGAGTAGTGGCTGGCAGGGGAATACCAGCCCTCTCCAGAAAATACCAAGTTCAAGAAATACAAAACATGCTCCGGAACTATGAAAAATACAATAAACACGAGGTGACGCATGATACAATATAATTGGTTACACAGGCTATATATCACACCCCAAAAGTTAAATAAATGAGACCCAACAGTATCAGATAGATGTTTTCACTGTAAGAAGGAAACGGGAACAACAGTACGTGCAATTTGGGCATGTGAGAAAGTGGAAAAGTTTTGGGAAGATCTAAACCAGGTATTAAATAAAATCACAAAATGTAACATATCAAAAAATCCAGAGATCTTTCTTCTAAGTAATATAAGAAGTGAAGATTTAGGCCTGAAATTGGATGAAGCACAAACAAGATTTATTATGATAGCATTAGATGTAGCAAAAAAATGTATCATGTCAACCTGGAAATCAGAAGAGAGCCTGAGAGTACAGCAATGGTACATAGAAATTAATAAATGTATTCCATTGGAAAAAATAACATATAATTTAAAAAATAAAGTCACAGTATTCGAACAAATTTGGAAACCGTACATGGAACATAACAGAGAGGGCCTACCGCAGACCTCCACCCCCTAAAATGACAGAATGAGAAGAAGACGAAATGAACTGACCCAGTGCGTAAAAGTAGATGACACAATTTTCTTGTTTATTTTCATTGTGTGATGACATTGTTTAATGGGTTTATTGTATATGTTGAACGTTTAGTGGGACAATGAGATAGACAATAGACTCGCCAAGGCAAATAGCGCTTTTGGAAGACTACACAAAAGAGTCTGGAAAAACAACCAACTGAAAAACCTCACAAAGATTAGCGTATACAGAGCTGTTGTCATACCCACACTCCTGTTCGGCTCCGAATCATGGGTTCTCTACCGGCATCACCTACGGCTCCTAGAACGTTTCCACAAGCGTTGTCTCCGCTCCATCCTCAACATTCATTGGAGCGACTTCATCACCAACATCGAAGTACTCGAGATGGCAGAGGCCGACAGCATCGAATCCACGCTGCTGAAGATCCAACTGCGCTGGGTAGGTCACGTCTCCAGAATGGAGGACCATCGCCTTCCCAAGATCGTGTTATAAGGCGAGCTCTCCACTGGCCACTGAGACAGAGGTGCATCAAAGAAGAGGTACAAGGATTGCCTAAAGAAATCTCTTGGTGCCTGCCACATTGATCACCGCCAGTGGGCTGATGTCGCCTCAAACCGTGCATCTTGGCGCCTCACAGTTTGGCGGGCAGCAACCTCCTTTGAAAAAGACCGCAGAGCCCACCTCACTGACAAAAGACAAAGGAGGAAAAACCCAACACCCAGCCCCAACCCACCAATTTTCCCTTGCAACTGCTGCAACAGTGTCTGCCTGTCCCGCATCGAACTTGTCAGCCACAAACGAGCCTGCAGTTGACGTGGACATTACCCCTCCATAAATCTTTGTCCGCGAAGCCAAGCCAAAGAAAGAGGAGAAGAAAGAAGTGGGTAGGGAGGGGGGGTGGGAAGGAGGGAGGGAAGGGAGGGGGGAAAAGAGGAGAAAATGACACTGTATATTCAAGAGGGAAATGTTTGTGTGTATGTTGGTTAATATGGTTCATAGTGTGAAAAATTTTTTAAAATTTTAAAAAGAAATACAAAACATAACAAATAAAAGATAAAGTTGTAGAGAAAAGAAAGAAAATGGCACCCAAGAAGGAAAAGTTAAAACAATGGGGGAAAAAAAGAAGAAAAGGTGCCGGAAGAGAAAGGAGAAGGCCTTACCTGCATGAAGAAATGGAACTGTCGTGGAGAATAGAGCCCATTCTCCAAGGTTGGTGACGACCCCGCAGAGTCACAACCCCCCGACCGTTGGACTGCAAAAATGGCTCTCTGAGCCAAACAAAAGTGCGCAACTGCACATGCGTGAGGAGTCGCGCATGAGCAGGGCACTTACTAAGGAGAAGGAGAACACCAACGGGAGGGGGGCTCAGCCGAGGAGCGAGCAAACACAACGCAACTAGCTAAGGGATGCCCGACACTAGGGCTCTCAGCTGGAAGAAGAGGAAAGTGACAGGAAAGGGAGTGAAAGGAAAGAAGAGCAGCAGTAGGAGGCCCAACAGATGAGTAGCCCAGAAGAAGAGGACCAACAGCAAGAAGCCAAGCAAGAAGAAGCCCGTCAAAGTGAGACAAGCAACTCATCAGGAAAGTCAGAAGAGACACAGATACAAGGAAGAGAAGAAGAAGACACAAACACAAGTACAGACACAGAAGAAGAGGAAGAAGAAGACGAAGATCTGCACAGAGAAATAGAAGGTAAAACAGATGGACAGAATATAGATTTTTAAAATTTAAACAACAAATAAGAGCATTAAAAGAATAGTTGACTTGAAAAGTACAGAAGAAAAAGTGAGTAGAATAGAGCTGGTCATGACAAAAATAGGGAAAAGATTAGAAAATATGGAAGAACAAGAAACGGCTGTAGAAATGGAAGTGAATGACAAAAAGAAAGTTGGAAGAAAGTGACAAAAAAGTTAGAGACACAAGAGTTGTTAGCTCCACAAGAGTTGTTAGCTCAGAAAATTGATATGATGGAAAATTATAGTAGACGAAACAACATAAAAATAGTGGCCCTAAAGGAAGATGAAGAAGGCACAGATATGAAGGAATTTATAAAAGAATGGATCCCAAAGGTCCTGGGAAGGACAGAAGTACAGGAAGGAATGTAAATAGATAGGGCACACAGAACACTAGCTCCGAAACCACAGACACATCAAAAACTAAGATCCGTTTTAGTAAAATTTTTTAGATATACGACAAGAGAAAATATACTGGAGCGGGCTAGGAATAAAATTAGAGAAGACAAAAAAACCATTGGAATACAAGGGTCAAAAAATATTTTTTTACCCAGACATAAGTTTTGAACTCTTAAAGAAGAGGAAGGAGTTTAATAAAGCAAAATCGATCCTATGGAAAAAAGGTTATAAATTTATGTTAAGATATCCAGCTGTGCTTAAAATATTTATCCTTGGGGAGCAAAACAGACTGTTCTCGTATCCGGAGGAAGCAGGAGAATTTGCAGAACACCTGCAGGACAGAAGGAGAGATGAAGAGATGTAACAAGAATGAAGAATGGCAATAAAATACATATAAAGATGTAAAAATAATGTACATATAAGATCGAAATAAGGGAAAGAGAAGGGAAGAAAGGAAGTAAGGGGGGAAAAAAGAGGGTGAGCTTTGTTATATGTCAAAAAAAAGTATTTTCTGGTGTGGGTTGGGTGGGAGAGAATAACCGTCACTGCGAAATCAGTTGACGCTTGCGAGCGGGTTCACAATCCGAATGGAGAGGGGAGTTGTGGTTGCCCAGCAAGAGATAAGGGGCAACTCAGAGAGGGGGTGGGGGGACATTTGGAGCTACGGGAATATTGGATGTGGGAGTTGTTGAAGTATTTTATGTTTTAAATGTGTTGTCATACATTGAGTTTAAAAAGGGAAAACTGAGAGATGAAAATGGGGAAAAGGGGGATGGTGGTGGTGAGGAAGCGGAAATGAGCTGTAAACAGGGTATGAGATGGCCATGTTGAATTATATGACTAAATATTAATGGATTACATAACCAAATTAAACAAAAGAGGCTATTAAATTTCTTGAAAAAAAGAAAAAATAGACATAGCATTTGTGCAGGAAATGCATCTAACTGAAGTGGAACATAATAAATTAAAAAGAGACTGGGTTGGGCACGTAGTAGCAGCATCATATAATTCAAAAGCTAGAGGTATAGCTATATTAATTAATAAAAATGTACCAATCAAAATAGAGGAGGAAATAATAGATCCAGCATGGAGGTATGTAATGATAAAGTGTCAGATATATTCAGAATTTTGGAATTTGATCAATATATATGCACCTAATGAAGAGGATCAAAAGTTTATGCAAGATATTTTTTTGAAGATTGTAGATACGCAGGGGAATATATTGATAGGAGGGGCTTTTAACATTAATTTGGATCCAATGTTCGATAAAACTGGACAAAAGACAAGCAAAAAGAATAAAGTAGCCAAATTTATGGTTAAATCAATGCAGGAAATGAAACTTATGGATATATGGAGGAGGCAGCACCCAAGGGAGAAAGAATACTCATATTATTCAAGTAGGCATAAAACATACTCAAGGAATGATGTGTTTTTGTTGTCAGCCCATATCCAAGGGAGAGTTAGGAAAACTGAATATAAAGCTAGATTGCTATCTGATCATTCATCCCTGTTATTAGCAATAGAATTGGAGGACATCCCACCGAGAACATATAGATGGAGGTTAAACTCCATCCTACTTAAAAGACAGGATTTTAGAGAATTCATTGAGCGCCAAATTAAAATGTACTTTGAAATAAATACAGAATCAGTGAAAGACAAATTTATATTATGGGATGCAATGAAAGCCTTCATTAGAGGGCAGATAATAAGTTATGTAATTAAGATGAAAAAGGACCACAATCGGGAAATAGAACAGTTGGAAAGGGAGATAGTAAGTACAGAAAAGGAACTACCAACAAGGGATGATATAACAAAAAGAAGAGAATTGGCGGACAAAAAAATAAAATACGAAACATTACAAATGTACAAGGTGGAGAAGAACATAATGAAAATAAACCAAAAGTATTATGAACTAGGAGAAAAAACACACAAAATATTAGCCTGGCAACTTAAAACAGAACAAGCTAAAAGAACTGTATTGGCATCAAGGAAAAAGGACAAACAAATTACATATAATCCAATGGAGATTAATGAGAACTTTAAGGAATTTTATGAACAATTATGCCAAACTGAGAACAAGGGGAAAGATGATAAAATAGAAGAGTTTTTAGCTAAAATTGAACTGCCGAAATTGCAAGGAACAAAACAAACTGATAAAACCATTTGAAATAGAGGAAGTACAGGATATATTAAAAATGCTGCCGAACAATAAAACGCCTGGAGAAGATGGATTCCCAATAGAATTCTGTAAAACATTCAAAGAGTTATTAATTCCTCCTCTCCTGGAAGTAATGAACCAGATAGAAGAAACACAAAATTTGCCAGATTCATGTAAGACAGCAATAATTACAGTAATACCAAAGACAGGGAAGGACCCACTAACACCAGCATCATATTGACCAATATCTCTACTTAATTCAGATTATAAGATAATAGCAAAACTATTAGCAAACAGATTGGCCGACTGTGTAACAAAAATAGTAAAACAAGATCAAACTGGATTTATTAAGAAAAGACGAACAGTGGATAATGTCTGTAAATTTATTAATCTAATTCATGCAGTTCAAGGAAATAAGAAGCCAACAGTGGCTGTTTTAGATGCAGAAAAAGCCTTTGATAGGGTAGAATGGAATTATTTATTCAAAGTATTACAGAGTTTCAATCTACCAGAAAAATATATTAATTGGATTAAAGCATTATATAATGGTCCATTGGTGAAGGTAACAGTAAATGAATATGTATCGAACCAAGTTAAATTAAATAGGTCAACTAGGCAGGGATGTCCATTATCTCCCTCAGTGTTCGCTTTAGCAATAGAACCATTTACAGAACTGATAAGAACAGAAAATAAAATAAAAGGGATAAAAATAAAGGAGAAGGAGTATAAAATCAGTTTATTTGCAGATGACATCATAGTATACTTAACAGAACCAGAAATATCAATAAAAGAACTACATAGGAAATTGAAGAAATATGGAGAAATATCAGGGTCAATGCAAATAAAAGTGAAGTGATGCCAATGAGTAATGTGGATTATACAGAATTTTTAAAAGAATCACCATTTAAATGGCAAACACAAGCAATCCGATACCTAGGTATTAGGTTAGATAATAATTTAAGCCACTTGTATAAATTAAATTATCAGCCACTAATAAAGAAATTGCATGAAGACTTAGAACATTGGAAAGAATTACTGCTAACGTTGATAGGGAGGGTAAATTGCATTAAAATGAATTTCTTCCCAAGGGTACAATACTTATTTCAATCTTAACAGAGAAATTCTTTAATGAACTAAAGTGAATAATAAAGACATTTTTATGGAAAGGGGGAAACTGAGGATACCGTTAGATAAATTAACAGAGGTACAACCAAGGTGGTTTGCAGTTACCAAACTTTCAAAATTATTATAGAGCAGCACAATTAAGGTATTTATCAGATTTTTATCAGACAAGGGAAAAACCAGATTGGACCAAGATAAAGCTAGACAAAATAGGGGAGAAAGTACCAGAACATATACTTTATAAGTGGGATGAAAAACTGGTGCAATATAAAAGCTCACCAGTATTGCATCATTTACTCAATATATGGAAGAAGATTCACTTAGAAAGGAAAAAAACAAATGACTAAATACCAAAATTATTATTAGTCTCTTTTACAATAGATAACCTTTCGTTTAGAGAATGGGAGAGAAAAGGAATTAAAAGAATAGAAAATTGTTTTTTGGGAAAGAATTTATTAACATTTGAACAAATGAAGTACAAATATGGAATAACTCATGGTACAATGTTTGCATACCATCAACTGAAAGCCTACTTAAAGGATAAATTGGGAAACAGACTGAGATTACCAGAAGGAAGCAGTTTTGAATATCTGATTACAGACACAATGATAATTAAAAGATTTATAACAAACATGTACATCAAGCTGCAAGAGAAAGAGAATGATGAAATAAGCTGTAAACCCAAACAAAAGTGGGAACAAGATCTAAACATAAAGATAAAAAATGAAAAATGGAAAAAGCTATGCTCCGGAACTATGAGAAATACAATAAACACGAGGTTACGCATGATACAATATAATTGGTTACACAGGCTATATATCACGCCCCAAAAGTTTTTTAAAAAAAAGGGATCCAACATTATCAGATAGATGTTTTCACTGTAAGAAGGAAATGGGAACAACAGTACATGCAATTTGGGCATGTGAAAAAGTTTTGGGAAGATCTAAATCAGGTATTAAATAAAATCACAAAAAAAAATACCAAAAAATCCAGAGATCTAAATAATATAAGTAAAGAATTAAGCCTCAAACTGGATGAAGCGCAAAAAAGATTTATTATGATAGCCTTAGCTGTAGCAAAAAAATGTATCATGTCAACCTAGAAATCAGAAGAGAGCCTGAGAGTACAGCAATGGTACATGGAAATTAATAAATGTATTCCATTGGAAAAAATAACATATAACTTAAAAAATAAAGTCACATTATTTGAACAAATTTGGGACCCGTACATTGAACATAACAGAGAAGGCTTGCCTCGGACCTCCACCCCTAAAATGATAAGAAGACAAAATGACTTACTCCAGTGTGTAAAAGTAGATGACACAATTTTCTTGTTTATTTTCATTGTGTGATGACATTGTTTAATGGTTTTATTGTATTATATGTGTTGAATGTTTATTGGTTTTGGCAGGGGGAGGGAAGGTAGGAGGGAAAAAGGGGGGGAAATGTCACTGTGTATATTTAAGAGAGAAATGTTTGAATGTATTTTGGTTGATATGGTTCAAAGTGTGAAAAATAAAAAAATATTTAAAAAGCAAAGAGGGGAGTGACTGAATAGGGTCATGAGGGCATTTTTTTTTTCCCCAGAGGGTTGCCCATATCTGGAATGTGCTGCAATGTTCAAAACGTATTTGGTCAGATCAGTGGTTTTCAAACTGCCTTCCTAAACTCACATTCCACCTTATGCCATAAGTTCTCTGTGGGATTGCTCAAGGTGGTATGTGAGTGGAAAGAAAATGTTTGAAAACCACTGTTTTAATCATACCTAATTGACTTGTTATGTGCACGGTTTCATAACTCCAAAGGAAATGGGCCAATGACCATTTTTCTCAAGCAAAATATTTCAGTAACAATTGGGTCTAGAGCAGTGGTTCTCAACCTTTCCCTCTCACATACCCACCACCTTAAGCAATCCCTTACTAATTGCTGAAGGTGGAATGTGAGTTTAAGGGGACAGTTTGAAAAATACTGGGTTAGATTGATGGAATGCAAGGGTTGGTAAGGATAAGATACGGACCAAATGCATTCATGGTTGATTTGGGCTTAAGGGCCAACTCAACCAGAAGGAGGACTGGAGGTATCCAAGTCTTCTGAAGAATTATTGGGGGAAATCATTATTGTTGAGTGTGATTCTATGATTGGTGTGGCAAGCTTCCCCAAAGGTCAGACAGCTGAGTTTTCTGCCAGCGCTAATCAGGACAAGTGAACATCCTGATATTGCATGGCATAATCTAGGATGATGTGGACTCAAAGGAAGTGGGCTGGAGATAAGATGGCGTGTATAATAGAACTTGTGGCCTCCATCCCTGCTGCTGTTGGTGGAATGTGCAGCATTCAGCATCTGAAGTTGAGTCTTTGTAAATTGTGAGGGCCGATCATAAGAATGTCGCTTTCGAGGATATTCCACTTCATGTATAACGTAGTTCCTTGTTTCCTCCAACCAATCACTGCAGCAGGGGCACTCCTCAATATTCATCCACTTTTCTTCTTGCACAATGTTCATAGCCTTCCCAGCCTCACCACTCTTACACCACCAACTGTGAGACAAGTTACAGGTAGTCCCTCTGATGTTCCATTGCTGCAGACCTTGTGCTCCATGATTTGACTTCTGGGACCCTCTTCTGGTTTGCAGAAAGCTGCCAAAAGGAAGCTTCTGACTGTCATGAATGTGGCATGTATTGCAGGACTGAGACTGGGTTAGTAGATCTTTCTGCCCCATTGGAGATGGGTGATTTTCCACAATAATTCCTCAGAGGAACTTGGATAGCTTCAGCCCCCCCCCCCCCCCCCCCACCACCTTTCTGCCCCATATTCCCGTCTTCAGGAATTGACTCAAACAAGTTATCAATCATCCCTCACTCAAAATCCTAAATCTCAAGTAGTTTTTTTTTAAACCCAGTAATTTCCTCCTGTCATCTGTAATTCTTTCTCAAAGATATTGTGTCTGTGCCTGGTAGCTATTAAATCTTAAGCCTTTGGAAATGTAAGAATATATCATAATCAAATGGTGCAAAAGATTTCAAAAGGGAAATGCCCTCAAACAATGACTTTGAAGGCTATTTTTTCATCAAAGAAATTCTCAATATCATTTTAGACACATATTTTGGCATATCTCCTTCATTTATAGGCATACCCAAATGATGTGTGCTTAGAGAATTTAGAATATAGAACAGTACAGAGCAGACCCTTCAGCCCACATTGTTGTGCTGACATCTATGAACCTATTCCACATTAATTGTTCCCAATAACTTTTCTTGCATCCATATGTGTATGAAGAGACTTTCAAATGTCCCTATTGAAAATGCCTCCATTATCCCTAGCAATGCCGCCCAAGCACCTCTCACTCACCCTCTGATGTCTGTCCTAACCTTTTCTCCAATTGTGTTACACAGATGTCATCTGGTGTTTGCTAATTGTTGCACTAGGGGAAACGGTGCTGCATCAGACATTTTATGCACCTTTAATTTTCATTTTTGTTACTGCTTGCAGCACTTGAAATAGGCACACTGTCTGTTCAACAGTTAATTCCTTTTCACTCCAATTCCTAAGTCCTCCATTCCTTTCCTGCACCTTTCTCCCTCCCTCCTCAAAAGTAAAAATACCTCTGTGACTCAAATTTTCACCTTTCCCTCTCAGAATCATATCTCCTTCTTCTTCCAACCACTCAATGCTTTGGGCCCGATGCGTGTCATCAGATAGAGAGACCCCCCCCCCCCCTGCCTTCAGAACTGATCATTTCCAGTGAGCCAAGCCAAGAGGTGTCGTGGAAATTTGCCGAGGAAGCCCAAATATAGACTACCCTGGCTTAATTCTCTATTTGATCAATGTAGATGAGATTAGTTAATAAAAACAGTGCTAATTTATGAAATTTGGCAGCTAGTCACATGAACAGAAGTGGTCAGCAATATTGAATGAATCATTATATATTCAGCTTGAGAGCTGATTTCCATTTTCCCCACAATTTGTTCAAATCTGCAGACAATTTCTGAGTTGTGCATTTAATGCAATGCAAGGAGGGAAAAAAATTGAAATATTGGAGAGAGAGAGAGAGATGCTTGTCAGATATAATATTGTATTTGTAATTTGATAAATAGCAAATCCTTTTAGGTATATTTGATCATTGAAATGAGGAAAGAATATCTGTTTTGATTTGATTTATTCACCTCATCAATCATTTTTCATGTGCCATGCACACTGCACGTGAATATCAATAGAAACCTTGACAGTGATGGGTTTAAAAGTTGAGGGTGTGGAGCAATGAATAGACAGATGTAATTGGATTTCATTTCAGTCATTATTTGATACAAATCACTACTGTTTATGGAGATTCCTTCCAGCAAGAATTTCTATAGTTCTCCCAATAGCACCAGTGAGCATAACATGATAGAAGATTTCATATTCAGTCTCTGAGTTGCATTGTGTTAGTTCATCTCTGTTGAGATGCTTTGCTTTCTGTGACCTGGGGCCAAGGAGGGGAATGAAAGTTAAACTGGCTTCTTCTGATCATAAACCTAACAGGAGGCAATGCATGCATCAGTATTCAGCCTTACAAAATTGTATAGAATGCCCCTGTAAGTGGGAGAAAGCTCTGAGTGATGCCTCAATGACAATATGGCGTTGGTGAAACACAATTAAACATAAACCATTTCATAATAAACCACAGAAAGTAGTGGGCGTATGAAAAGCACTGCCAGCAAAGGTGGTGGAGCAAGGAGGCTGGCAGAGTGGAAGGCAAGGACAAGGGAAATCTGGTTCTTGTGTATGGTGGCAGAGGGGGCCAGGGCATGTGTGTAGGAAATGGAGGTTATGCAGATCAAGTCATAGGACATTTTAAAAGATTATCAGTTAGGTACATGGGACTGAGAAAAATGGAGGGTTATGCTATTGGGAAATTCTAGGCATTTAGAATAGGTTATTAGGTTGGCACAACGCTGTGGGCTGAAGAGCCTGTGCTGTAGACTTCTATGTTTTAAGTAATACAGTGTACGTGATCTGTTAATCATTTATCGAAAGGTTTCCATCCATCTCACAAGCAGATGAACAGTTGCGTGTAGCAAAAAAATGACTAACATAGACTATACAGAAGAAGGGTAAAAGAAGTGTTGGTGACTCTTGTTGAGAACTTGGTGTGACAGAGGATTTGTTATCGTTTCAAAACTATAGGCAATGTAGGCAATGTGGTTTTTAAATATTTAGATATGTGTAATTGATGCCTACATAGATGACTACTGAGACTTCTTAATGCACCAGTCACATTTCCTTTAATTTGAAGAGTATTGTTAATGCATTTCACAAAGATGTGCCTGTATTAGTGCAGAGAGTAGTCTGAACTGTTCTTAAGATATGAAGAAAATTTGAACTTTAATCTTCAATTAAAGTTCATTATAAATTGCATTGATAATAAAGTGATGTTTAAAACTTATTTTAAACTGCATTTTGATCTTATGTGTAAATCCACAATGACATTGTAATGTTTACTTTTAATGCAGAAAGAAACAAAACTTTAAATGAGCACCTTGGACCCCCTGAGGAACGACTAGCACTTTATGTTTTGCGACAGCAAGGACTTGTACCAGAGCATGTAGAAAATAGGACATTGTACAGCACCTTCCAACCCAACCTGTCACAGGTAACCCTTTTTTAATTTGCATGTCTTCAATTCTGAATTCTGACTAAAGTTTGGAGTGAGTGTTTCAACTTGTGTGGACTTCATTGGAAGAAAAGTTGGTTAGAAGCAGGGTGGTTGGATACAACAGTTGGAAGGGACACCTGACAATGAGGGTTTATAATCTTCTAAGGAATTGATTGGACAGGCCTGGGGTGGATGTTTCTTTACTTGCCGAAGCACACAATGCTTTTTCATATTGTATTGTTATGGCACATATTAGCCTGGATATTTTGTTTTTCATGTCTGAATTTTTAAAATCTTTTCAAGTACAACAAAAAAAATTCAAGGCAAAGCTATCATGTTTGAGTATATAAAATGGATTTGAGTGCACAAAGTAAATGATGTAAGGTAACTTTGAGTCAGTATGTCCCAACCAAAGACTATCATAATTCCCAGAAATAACTGTGGAGTATTGTACAGCCTGCAGCCATCATTGGTTTATATGCCAATAACTTATAAAATTGTGTGAAAATTTCAAAGAGCCAAAGGAATCTAACTCAACATTAAGAAAAATGATCTTGCAAGGTGACTGGATGGTTAGAACAAGTTTCAACATGAGATACTGTGAGACAAGTTTGAAAAATAGTAGGAGTTTAATATGTATATTTAACTTTTTCTTTAATATTCTTTCTTTTTTCTTTCTTTATGGCTCTCCTTAGGAGAGTTGGCTGAAGGGGGGGGGGTTCTTTTCTTTTTTTTTTCTATATATATATATATATATAGAAAAAAAACCGTTGATGTGTATGTTTAATTGCTGCATATGTCATATTATTTGTTTTTTGAACAAATAAATAAAGTTTAAAAAAATAGGAGTTATAATAATTGCCTTCTTCAATACAAGTCTTTTGATGAGTTAGAAAATTGAAAAAATTGATGTTTCCAGATTGAAAACGCATTGCCCAGCCATTGGAGGCTATCAGAAAGGAAATTAATGTGAGATCCTGAAAATAATCCAGAATTATAGGGAATTGATTATTCATCTTCAACAGGCAGTCTGCTTGCTAAAGGAATTGTCATTTTGTTTATCCCAACCAAACATTGTGCTGCTTGGGATAATGAAAACATGGGTAAGATGGAACAGAAAGTGAGAGAGAAAGTTTTTATGTAGTCTCTTTTTGAACATTTGCTCTGAAGGTCTCTTGAAGATTATACACTTCCTGATTAAGGATCCAAGGATTGGTTAAGCAGTAGGTTTACAAACAGAATTTAGGAGATCCTATCAGAAGTAGTTCTTCAACCATGCACATAGTTGCATGAAAGTGGCAACGCGGATAGATAGGGTGGGGAAGAAGGAATTTGACACACCTTTGGTGGAAGGTTGGGACATTTGAGTACAGAAATAGTTACGTTATGCTACAACAGATGGTGAGACTGCAATGGGAGTATTGCAGGCAATTCTGGTCACCCAGTTAAAGGAAAGATATCACTAAGTTGGAAAGGTATAGGAAAGATTCATGAGAATGTTAGCTGGAAACAGGCTTATGTTATTGAAAGGCAGGGTAGACTGGGACTTTTCTCTGAGTGCATGGGAGGCTGAGAGAGGACTTGGGAGGTTTATAAAACCATGAGGGGACACACATAAGGTAAATAGAGCTGTCTTCCTAGGGTTGGAGAGTCTTAAACAAGAAGGCACAGGCAAAAGGCGAAAGAACTAAAAGGGACCTGAGTGGTACCCTTTAAATACAGGGTGGTGGTGAAGTTGAACAAGCTGCCAAAGTGGTAGAGGTCGGTACAATCCAACTTTTAAAAGATATTTTGATAGGTAAATAGATAGGAAATTTTAGACTCATTTGGGCTGAATGAAGGCAAATAGGATTAGCTTGAACAAACAATTTGGTCGGCATGGGCAAGTTGGGCCAGTGGGTCTGTTCTCATTCTGGAAAACTGACTCTATGACATAGTATATGCCAATAGTTAGCATGTAAACAGAAAACAATGTGTATAAATAAAAAGAATTGGGGTTGTTTGTTAAACTAGCTAGAGAAAAGCCAGAAATTCATCTGGAAGTGACTAAGGCCCTTGCACCAATTTGACAGGCAATTAATAAGGCTAACAGAATGATGAGGTGGTGTTACCAAACCATTGGAGTAAAAATCTAAAATTGCTGTGCTGAAATTGACCAGTTCCTCGTCAGCCTACAGCTTGAACCTTATGACATGTGGTACGAGGAAACATTTAACCTTTGAAGCCTCTGCAGAGAAAGGTCCTAAAGATTAGGATATCTTGAATATTTTGTATCCTTGGGTCACAAGCAAATGAGATTACTAAAGCAAAGAAAATTAAAATCTGGAGGTTTTTTTAGCCCTTAGTTAGGAATGTTGAAAAAACAAGTAGACTCCTGAATAAAAAGGTAGAATAAGCTGATGGAGAAGAGGAGAGGATGGAGGAAGATGGATGCAGGTCGAAGAGAAAGGAGCTGAGAACTGATGGGGAGAGGGCACAGAGTAAAGATGCCCTTCCTCTTCAAAAAACATTGCTTCCCCTTCACTACCATCAACTTGGCCCTCATCTGCATAACCTCCATTTCCTGCACATATGCCCTGGCCCCCTCTGCCACCAGACACAACAAGAACCAGATTTCCCTTGTCCTTGCCTTCCACTCTGCCAGCCTCCACAATTTCTGCCATCTATAACATGATCTCATCACGAGGCACATCTTTCCCTCTCCGCCTTCTGCAGGGACTGCTCTCTCGGTGAATCTCACGTCCACTCATCCCTTCCCACCACTTTTTCATCTACCCCTGTGACCACAGGAGGTGCTGCACTTGTACCCACATCGCCTCCCTCACCTCCATTCGAGGCCCAAAATAGTCCTTCTAAGTAAAGCAACACTTCACGTGAATCCGCAGGGTCATCTACTGCATGTGGTGCTTCTACTGTGTCGTCCTCCTTTATATCAGAGAAACTAGATGTAGACTAGGAGATTGTTTCATCTGTCAGCTTTAATAGTATGGATCTCACAGTGGCAATTCATTTCAATTCCCTGCCTCATTCCCATGCCAACATGTCTGCCCATAGTCTCATGCACTGCCAGACTGAGACCATCTGCAAATTTGAGGAACAACAGCTCTTATTCCTTCTGTGCACCCTCCAACCAGATGGCATTAACATATACTTCTCCAGTTTCCATTGATTCACCCATCATCTCTGTCTCTCACTTTCCCTATCCCTATGTCTCCCTTCCTCCAGCTCCCCACCCTGTCTCTCCTTCTTTCCCTTTTCCTCTATCTTCTTTTCTCCCCTACCGTCCGATCATGTCTGTGGATTCCAGGTCTGCAGGGTGCTCAAACAAAATGACTGACTTCAACTACAGTCTTGGTTGGATCGTTCTTTAATCTGCAGATTGGATTAGTTTCATTTACCACTACTACTGACTCCATTCAGGAGTAAGTGACAAAAGTTTCACCGAACATAGTCCCCCAACTATGGTCTCTTGGCTGTTGGCCTGTGCTCCTTCCCCTGCCTGTTCTTCCTTCCACCACCACCACCCTCCCCAACCTTTTTTATATTCAGGTGCTGGTCTAATTTTTGCTCAAGCCTTGATGAAGAACTCAGGCCTGAAATGTTGGCTATGTATCTTTGCTTGCTATGGATTCTGCGGGACCAGCTGAATTTCCCCTGCACTTTTGTGTATTTTCTAAAAAGGGTAGCTCTCTCATCGATGCTGTGTCGAGTCCACGCTGCTGAAGATCCAGCTGCGCTGGATGGGTCACGTCTCCAGAATGGAGGACCATCGCCTTCCCAAGATCGTGTTATATGGCGAGCTCTCCACTGGCCACCGTGACAGAGGTGCACCAAAGAAAAGGTACAAGGACTGCCTAAAGAAATCTCTTGGTGCCTGCCACATTGACCACCGCCAGTGGGCTGATAACGCCTCAAACCGTGCATCTTGGCGCCTCACAGTTTGGCGGGCAGCAACCTCCTTTGAAGAAGACCGCAGAGCCCACCTCACTGACAAAAGGCAAAGGAGGAAAAACCCAACACCCAACCCCAACCAACCAATTTTCCCCTGCAACCGCTGCAATCGTGTCTGCCTGTCCCGCATCGGACTTGTCAGCCACAAACGAGCCTGCAGCTGACGTGGACTTTTTACCCCCTCCATAAATCTTCGTCCGCGAAGCCAAGCCAAAGAAAGCTCTCTCATAGGAGAAGGAAGAGAAGAGTTGTGAATAGTTGGAGAAAAGGAGACAGAGGAGTAGAGAAAGAGACCATGGAGTTAACGAAGATTGGAGGTCGATATTGATGCTGTCTATTTGACACTGCCTAGATGGCTGCATGAGGTGTTGTTTCTCTAATTTGCAGTTGGCCTTGATTTAGCATTACAAATTATCAAGTGTTTGTTTTTCTGAAGCCATGATGTATTGTCTCACACCTTGCTATCTCTTGAATTAGGGAAAGCTGCAGATGTGGATTGACATTTTCCCAGTAAGCTTGGGACCACCTGGGCCACCATTTGACATTAAACCTCGAAAGCCTAAGAAGTAAGTATAGAATCTTTTAATTGCTTCTATATGTATTAATGGAAACTCCAAGTCAGTAAGGCTGCGTATGTGAAAAAGAGAACCTAAGTTAATGCTTCAGGTCAAAGGTTAATTTGTAGGATCTTTAACTTGAAATATCAACTCTTCCTCTTTGTAAATCCTTTCTCTATTTTCATTTCAGATTTCCAGTATCTACACCTTTTCTTTACTACATGTGATGGAGTGAAGCTTGAAAGTTTGAGCCTAGAAATTATTTAATGTAATCTTAATTTATGGACATTGTGTCAAATTGTATGTTGATGCCTGTAATGTTCTGAATGGTTTAACACAGCTGCTTAAGGTAGACAGAAAAATATTAACCATCTAAACTATTTTTCTAAAGCATTTTTCTATTCACTCATTTTCCAAATCCTTTATACAATTATTTGAAGGAATTAGTCTAGCTATCGATTTTCACTGGATCGTCACTGTGTGCTTCATGTAGATACTTCCTTCGCTGTATAATATGGAATACCAGTGATGTCCTTCTGGATGAAACGAGCATCACTGGAGAAGAGATGAGTGATATCTATGTAAAAGGGTAAGTAGATAATTCCTTTACTGCTATTTTTTCTAAAGTGTGTTGTTCCTTTTTAAAGTCCAGGCACCAGACATGACCTCAATATTCGAATTGTTAGTCTTTGCTATCTGCTACAGCCTGCTCTCTGTCAGAGCAGCAGTGAAAGTAAAGTGGAGTTCATGTGCAGGCCAATCAAGACCCCAGGGGAGTTACTGGTATTTGGAATATTACTTTTACGGATGGTCTGATGAAAGACCTTATGGAACATGGGTCTTGAAAGGCTCATGACCTTGCTGACAATTTCCTTGCAGTCAGAAGTTCAGAACTGCTGCAGGTGGGAGTTGTGGCCACAAGTTTAATGCAATTTTCATTTCCTTTTTAATATCTCTGAATAATAAATGGCCATTTTATAGAGCACTGTCAAGAAATGTCTTTTTCTTAAAAATTAAAATATTTTATTCATAATTCCTTTTACTTCACCTGTATTTTTCTTAGTTCTGACTGCCCAGCAAGATGTTGAGCAGGTGACCCACTTTAAAGCATGTCAAGTTCTGTTTGGAACATAACTGAGGGACTAGAATCATTATTGCTCTCATTGCTGCATAGAATTAGATACTTAATCTCTGGTAATTATTTATATTTGGGATTAGATATTTTAAGGGGAAAACGACAAAATTCATAATTGAGTTGAAATTAATGTTAATTGTCTAAAGGTATGAAGATTATTGTTTGAAATGACTTGCCATTTAAGATCTAATTACAAGCCAACCAGTTTACCTATCTCGGCTGCACCATTTCATCAGATGCAAGGATCGACAATGAGATAGACAACAGACTCGCCAAGGCAAATAGCGCCTTTGGAAGACTACACAAAAGAGTCTGGAAAAACAACCAACTGAAAAACCTCACAAAGATAAGCGTATACAGAGCCATTGTCATACCCACACTCCTGTTCGGCTCCGAATCATGGGTCCTCTACCGGCATCACCTACGGCTCCTAGAACGCTTCCACCAGCGTTGTCTCCGCTCCATCCTCAACATCCATTGGAGCGCTTTCATCCCTAACGTCGAAGTACTCGAGATGGCAGAGGTCGACAGCATCGAGTCCACGCTGCTGAAGATCCAGCTGCGCTGGATGGGTCACGTCTCCAGAATGGAGGACCATCGCCTTCCCAAGATCGTGTTATATGGCGAGCTCTCCACTGGCCACCGTGACAGAGGTGCACCAAAGAAAAGGTACAAGGACTGCCTAAAGAAATCTCTTGGTGCCTGCCACATTGACCACCGCCAGTGGGCTGATCTCGCCTCAAACCGTGCATCTTGGCGCCTCACAGTTTGGCGGGCAGCAACCTCCTTTGAAGAAGACCGCAGAGCCCACCTCACTGACAAAAGGCAAAGGAGGAAAAACCCAACACCCAACCCCAACCAACCAATTTTCCCCTGCAGCCGCTGCAACCGTGTCTGCCTGTCCCGCATCGGACTTGTCAGCCACAAACGAGCCTGCAGCTGACGTGGACTTTTTACCCCCTCCTTAAATCTTCGTCCGCGAAGCCAAGCCAAAGAAAGAAAAGAAGACAAGCCATGTGCTTGTTCATGGAATTACCATACAATGTGATCAGGATTCTTACAATTAAAAGGTTTGCAGTCTTAGTTTCATGCATATACATGTATACATCTACCACAAAGATAGCTGGGCTCCAAAGAAAATGCATTGATATCTAAGAATACACATGTAATGTAATTATTCTTGTTCTTTTAACAATAAACATCTTGCTAACCTACAATTGCTTTTAACACTCTCACGTGCTGGTAATGGGCAGGTAATACCTATGGATGTGAAGCACAAAAGTCTACAGATGCCATGATTGTAGTAAAAACACAGAAATGCTGTAGGAACTCACAGCGTACATAAGAGGTAAAGATAAATTATCAACGTTCTTCAAGGTTTTAGCAAAGACAGAAAGGCATCAACATAAACTCTGAAGAATGGCATGGGGAGGAGTCCAGACCAACAAAAGTTGGCCATCCATTTCAATTCTTATCCCATTCCCATACTTGGTCTTGTGCACTGTCAGACTGAGACCATGCGCAAATTGCAGGAACAACACCATATTCGGCTGGGCACCCTCCAACTGGATGGTATTAACATCAACTTCTCCAGTTTCCATTAACCCCCTACCCCCACCCCTTCTACCCCTGTCATGTTTTCCCCATCTCTCTCTCTCCCTCTCTTCCCCCCACCACCCCTAGTTTTCTATCACAAAGCCAAAATCAATTCTCACCTCTCCTCTTTTCATAACCATTGTTGGTCTGGACTCCCCTCATCTACCCCCCCCCCCCCGCCCCAGCTTTCTTCCTGTCTCTATTCTGATGCTTCCTGTTCTTTGCTTAGACCTTGAAGAACTGCTTTGGCCTGAAACATTGGCTATATATCTTTGCCCCCTATGGATACTGCAAGACTGGCTGAGTTCCTCCAGCATTTCTGTATGTTTTTAATACTTTTATCAATAGTTATTTATATTTGCTTTATTGGCAAAACCTAGAAATTTTGCAAAAATAGGACAATAATGTTAGATGTGATCATCTAATTCTTCTAACCTGGAACCATAGAAAACTACAGCATAGAAACAAGCCATTGGGCCCTTCTAGTCTGTGCTGAAACATCATTCCTCTAGTCCAGGGGTGGGCAACCTTTTTATTTTAAAAAACTCACATTCCTCCATAAGCAATCCCAATGTCATAAGTGCTCTGTGATTAGTAAGGGATTGTAAAGGCAGTATGTGAGTGGAAATAAAAAGTTTGAGAACAATTGTTTTAATCATACCTGACTCATTATGTGCACAGTTTCATAACTCCAAAGGAAATGGGCCAATTACCATTTTCTCAAGCAAAATATTTCAGTAACAATTGGGTCTAGAGCAACCTTCCCTTCCCACTCACATACCACCTTAAGTAATCCCTTACCAATTACAGAGCCCTTATGGCAAAGGTGGAATGTGAGGTTTTCTTAAGGTTGCCCTCCCCTACTCTAATCCCACTGACCTGCACCCAGTCCATAACCCTCCAGACCTCTCCCATCCATTATCTATCCAATTCATTCTTAAAACTTAAGAGTGAGTCCACATTTGCTACATCAGATGGCAGCTCGTTCCAAACTCCAACAACTCTCTGAGTGAAGAAGTTCCACCTAATGTTTCCCTTAACCCTTTCACCTTTCACCCTAAAGCCATGGCCTCTCATATTTATCTCACCCAATCTAAGTGGAAAGAGCCTACTCACATTTATTTTGTCTATTCCCCTCAAAATTTTGTAAACCTTCCTCATTCTTCTACGCTCTAAGGAATAAAGTCCCAATCTGTTTAATCTTTACCTGTAACTCAACTCCTGAAGACCTGGCAACATCCTAGTAAATCTTCTCTGCACTCTTGTTTTCTTATATCTTTGCTGTAGTTTGGTGACAAGAACTGCACACAATACTCCAAGTTTGGCCTCACCAATGTCTTGTACAACATCACCATAACATCCCAACTCCTGTACTCAATACTTGGATTTATGGACCAAAATGCCAGAAGCTTTCTTTAAAATCATGTCTTCCTGCAATGCCACTTTCTGGGAATTATGTATGTTTATTCCCAGATCCCTTTGTTCCTCCGCACTCCTCAGCATCCTACCATTTACTATGTATGTACTACCTTAGTTTGTACTTTCAAAATGCAACACCTCACACTTGTCTGCATTAAATTCCATCTGCCCCATTTTTCCAGTTTGTTCAGATCCCTCTGCAAGCTTTGAAACCCTTCCTCGCTGTCCACAACGCCTCCAATCTTAGTGTCATCAGCAGACTTGCTGATCCAGTTTCCCACATTAGCATCCTGATCATTGATATAGACAACAAACAACAATGGTCCCAGCACCAGTCCCTGCTCCTCCAATTTTCTCTGACTACTGGGCGGTCTATAATACAACCCTATCCGTGTTGTAACACCATTCCCATTCTCAGCTCCACCCATACGGCCTCAGTAGACAAGCCTTCTGGGCTGTCCTGCTTTAGCACAGCTGTGATATTTTCCCTGATTACCAATGCCACTCCTCCCCCTTTTATCCCTCCTCTTCTATCACATCTGAAACAATAGAATCCCAAACATTGGATTCAGGGGCATCTGGAAGCTCAAGTCTCACTAATACCAATAATGTCGTAATCTCACTTGCCAATTCACGCCCTGAGCTCATCTGCCTTTCCGACAATAGTCTATGCATTGAAATAAATACACCCAAGAACATTTCTATCACATGCAAACTTTTCATTTCTGTCCATATATGTGGTCATCCCATTAACTTTATCCTCCTCCACCTCACTATCTAGTCTAAAGCCACTTTAAGGTGGAATAGCTGGGAGAATGCGTCTCCGGAGCCGGCTATGGGTGTGTGCGAAGCAACATTCAGGTGGCAGCACTGAAGACGCTGTTCTGGCACCTGAAAAATCCTCAGTGGGGAGAGGCACCACAGAGCAAACGCCGGCTCCTGTCAACTGTGGCCGTACTCCTGCCCACTTTCAGGTGTTTAGGGGGAGTGGTCGGAAGTGGAGAATACAACTACCCGAGGAGGGTTGGGTAAGTACTCCTCGGGTCAGGCTCCAGTTTCCTCCCACCATTCAAAACGTACCAGGGGTGTAGGTTAATTGGGTGTAAATTGGGCGGCACAGACTCGAGGACCCAAATGGCCTGTTATATGCTGTATGTCTAAATTTTAAAAATGAAAAATAAATAACTGCTCATGTTCAATGCATTTGGTTTTCCCCCAATGAAACTACAAATGTGGAAAGGGGATTTATACCAAGGAATCTTTTCCAATGGTACATTTCTCTGCCAGCTTTCAGCTCCCCATTTCAATCATCCATTCAATGTGAAATATCTTGCAAGACACTAGGCGTTTTTAAACTGCCCTGTAAATTGGGGTTAACCGGGCAATTTGCCCTGTTAGCGACCCATTTACAGGGCAGTTTGAAAGGGTCTGACACGGTCATACAGGTAGCCTCCCAATAGCTGCATTCGGGTATTTTAGGTTGCTTTATGTTGGGGTATTCTGGCCATCTGAAAGTGGCTTAACACTGGCTCCCATCCCCCTGCCAATCTAGTTTAAACCCCCCCCCCCCCATGGAGTACACCTTAATCTGGGATGATTATTGTGCTGTAGTAAACATTAGCTGCATTTCATCCATTGCAGGTATATCCTGGGATAAAGATATGATGCCTATACACAAAATTCCAGATATCATCCATCTTCAAGTATCTTACTGTAGTTTTGGGACTGCAAAATCTTCATTTTATTGTATATTAATGAACAAAGAACATTATAGCACAGTATAAGCCTTCAGACCATGAGGTTGTGCTGACTTGTGTAAAACTTCTCAACAACCATTTAATTTTCTGCTACTTCACACCCTTAACCCTCTTTTTTACATTCATGTGCCTATCCTTTTGAATGTCCCCATAGTATCAGCCCCCACCACCACCAATGGCAATGCATTCCAGGCACCCATCAGTCTTTTATGTTTTTTACATAGAACTTGGGAGATTTTTCCATTCTGAAGTGTCTCCCTTCCTTCCAGGAGTGGCCGTTCACACAGGAATGACCAAAACTCCAAATTTCCATATCACATTGAGTTCAGACAGAATAGCTGCAGTCCTGCATTTAAGGAGGCTGGATGTCCAGCCATGATCAGCCATGATCTAAAATGGTGGTGCTGGCCCGACGGGCCAAATGGCCTACTCCAGCTCCTATTGTCTATTGTCTATTGTCCTATTCATTAGCCCGTTGTTCACGGATCACCTGCAGTTCAGTTTGGACTGCAGGCAATCTGTGAAAATAACTAGGGGTTGAGGAAATAAAAGTCTGAGCGGGAATTAGTCCATATTCCAGTTACGATCTTTTAACACAGACTGTGTTCCAGGAAATTGGGAATAATTTCCAGGCACACAGTGGGTTGTATTAAAAAAATGTGTAAAAAAAAAAACTTATCTCTGACATCTCCCCAAAACTTTTGTCCACTGACCCTAAACAGATGACCTCTGGTATGTGCTATTGTCACCCAGGAAAAAGGTGCTGCCTGTCTGCCTGATCTCAGCCCCTCATAATATGTATACCTGAATGAGAGACATGGTTAACCAGTTGACAGTGAATAAAATGTTCCAGATGATCCAACCTCAACCAATTAATTTCTGTATGGTTCTGAACATCTGGAAATATCAATATTTGTGGCTGCAGTCAAAGAATGGTTTGTTCAGTGAGCCTGAGTCAGACATTGGAATGTATACTCATCAGCATTGTCAAGATTCAAGACACATCATTATGGATCAATATTGCAGTGGGTCAAGATGTTTCTATTGAGCTTTCTAATCCAGTGCCAGTTGCCTATAAATGCAAAAATGGTTTCTCCCCAAATGAATTTTCAGGATGTGAATAAAAGCATAAAAATTGTCTAAATTTGATTTCCATGATTCAATCCTCTTTAGCACCAATCTCCTCCTTGAATGAGCACAGATATTCGTGTTTATTGCAAATGATTTGCTGCCTGGAGCAGAACCACAAATTTTTTTTCTGATTAATAAGCAACCAGGTGCAAAGTCATGGACTTAATCTAATGAATGTGATGTGGCGATTAGTAAATATGATCTAGTGACCAATAGCTCCTTTGATCTTGGTTTTCTAGTCTTAATACACTAAATAAATTTATCCATTGAATGGAGTAGGAACAACTGGACAGCCTTCATTGATAAAATTAATTTAGGCTTTGAAGTTTTTAATGGCTTTCTTTTCAGAGGATTATGCAAAAATAACACAGTTGATGTAGCAGTTAGCACAATGCCTTTACAGCTCCAGTGATCGGGACCGGACCAGGGTTCGAATCCTGCGCTGTCTGTAAGGAGTCTGTACGTTCTCCCTGTGTCTGCATGGGTTTTCTCCAGAGGCTCCAGTTTCCTCCCACCATTCAAAACGTACTAGGGGTGTAGATTAATTGGGTGCAAATTGGGCGGCACAGACTCGTGGACCCAAATGGCCTGTATGTATGTCTAAATTTTAAAAATGAAAAATAAATAACTGCTCATGTTCAATGCATTTGATTTCCCCCATTGAAACTGCAAATGTGGAAGGGAGATTTATACCAAGGAATCTTTTCCAATGGTACATTTCTCTGCCAGCTTTCAGCTCCCCATTTCATTCATCCATTCAATGTGAAATATCTTGCAAGACAGTAGGCATTTTTAAACTGCCCTGTAAACTGGGGTTAACCGGGCAATTTGCCCTGTTAGTGCCACATTTACAGGGCAGTTTGAAAGGGTCTGACATGGTTAGACACATCAGAAATCAACTGGGTCCCTGCCCTGCCTCAGAGATAGTCAGGGAACCCATTAAAACTTAACTAAGTCACGTCTTCCCATGGCTTGAAAGCGAAAATGGCCGACTCAGTTACTCCTGTGACATCGGCGTTTGCGCGCTGGCTTCACAGGGAATCACCAGCAGAAGGGAAGAGACGGGTCGCCGGTGGGGCAGAAGGGTCCCCGTGATCAGCGAGCTGGGGTGGGGGATACCACGATTGGCAGGCCGGGGGGGAATACTGCGATCGCAGGCCGGGAGTGATGCCATGATCGACTGCCGCAGGGGCAGAGGGGTCAGCTGCCATGGAGGCAGGGAAGTGTAATTGACAGAGGGAGGGAGACTGACAGCTGGTGGGGGGACGGGGAGACTAGTTTCCATGACGTGCCACTTATCGTGGGGGCGGGATCCCCCTTAAATCACCAGGTTGGCGATTTACTAGGGCTATCCCCCCTCAACTTGAAAGGTGCTGGAGGCACCTTTGCCCCACTAATTGCACCTGGGTCCTAGGAGGGCTACATGGGAGCTGCAGTTTAAAAGCACCTACTGACTTGTAACAGATGATCATTAAAACATGCCTTGGCCATTTTAGATCAAGGGTAATAAAGTGGCATTATAATCTAACTTCCAAAAAACCTCGTCCCAAATGTGATTTGAAGCAAAAACCTTTGCTGCAGCAACATGTCACAAGCTCAGGCAGGTTGTTTCCAATTTTATTTTTAAATGTCTTAATAATGTATTCCCTGTTTATGAAGATGACATGATTTTGGATGGAAGATAAGATTTTATTGTATGCTGCCATTCCCAGCCTTCAGACATCTAAAGTACTTACAGCCTATCAATTAATCTTTGAGATGTAGTAATTGTAGTTTAGGAAAATACACATGAACTCAGCCCAGTTTACCAATGGTCATGCTGCATTCCAGAGAAATATCTTGACTGCTTTTTTTAATGGCAAGATGGATAAAATTGATAAATAATTTGTTTTCCACCTGCCCCATTCCTCTTCCTCCTCCTTCCTTTTCCCAAAAGAGCCATCCTTCGGTCAAACAGGAAAGTCTACAGAATGTAGGTGCTGGCCTGTACTACTCCCCCAGCCACCTTTTTATTCAGGTGCTCAGACCTGAAACATTGGTTACCATTTGTTTCCTTTGCTCAGACCTTGACAAAGGTCTCAGGCCTGAAACTTTGGTTGTCCTTTGCTTTCCATAGATGTAACTTGACCTGCTGAGTTTCTCCAGCACTTTTATGTATTGCACCACAATCTTCAGGTCTATACAACTACCATATATTAATCACAGCATGTTTTCTTTCTCCCATAATGGGTACAGTTTTACCAAGGAAATTATAGTTTAACTTGCACATTCAGTGACTTGAAAGAAACAAATATCGTTGAGTAATGAACCTGAAAAATTCTAGAAAGATGAAAGCAACAGAACAGGAGACCACAGATTTTGGAATTCGAAGTCAAACAATCCACTGGAGGAACTTCACTAGTTCTGATGAACAGACTCAGCTTGAAACATTGACCATTCTTTCACTCCCATTGATGCTATTTGACCTGCTGAGTTTCTCAGCAAATTCAAGTTTATTATCATCTGATTGTACATATACAACCAGATGAAATGATGTTTTTTCAGACCTCAGTGGCTACATAAGCACACACAGTGTGGCATGATTAGCGCAGCAGTTAGCGCAACGCAGTTACAGTGCCAGCAATTGAGACTGGGGTTAGAATCCCATACTATCCATAAGGAGATTATATGTTCTCCCCTTCTCTGTGTGGGTTTTCCTGGGGTGGGAGGACTCCAGTTTCCTTCCACCGTTCGAAATATAGGGGCTGTAGGTTAATTGGGTGGCAAGGGCTTGTGGGCCGAAATGGCCTGTACCATGCTGTACGTTTAAATTTAAAATTATAAAATTTAAAATATGTAGTATGTAATAATCACATGTATACAGAATGATTATTATGTACTATGTATTTTCAATTTTTTTAAACACACACATGTACATGTGTTTTTTATATATATATATGTATATATACATATATATATAAATTTTAAAATTGGACAGTGAACAAATGGCACTTCATGGCTCATGGCAGCACAACTGGATATATAAAATATAAATATATTAAAAGATAAATTGTTTGTCTACTGATTCCACACCACTGTCTTGTCTCAGTTGCACAAATTACTTTTGACTTGGAGGAAAGAGGAAGTAGTAATACCTGTACTTGCATCTGGATATAACCAGGTAAACATTTAAATATGCCCAACTGTGTTGCCATAAAGTGCCATTTGAGCACTGTCCACGAAAATGATTAACATCCAAAAAACGTGGCAGAATGCAAAAGTGCTGGGAAACTTTTGTGGAAACAACAGGTCATGCAGCATCCATGGTAAGCAAAAGGCAGTCAATATTTCAGCCCTAAGCTGTTCAGGTGTGATGAAAATCAGGCAGATGGTGGGGGAGGGGGGGAGAGAAAGAGAGTAGCTTACGCTAGCAGATGATAGATTAAAGCAAGTGGGAGGGAATGAAGAGAACGGAGCTGAAAGTTGATGGTGGGGCAAGGACAGAAGGCTGAGAAATATATCTCTGATAGGAGAAGGAATGAAATAGGCTGGAGAGTTGCAGGGAGAGTGTCAGAGAAATGAGGGAAAGTGAGAGACCTGGGAAGGGGCTTAATAGAAATTAGAGGTCAATATTGATACTGTCTGGTTGGAGACAAATTTTGCTGAGGAGCCCTTCTTATTTGAAAACCACACCAAATGAAATTTGACAAGTACCCACAACAGAATCAAAAATTGTCAGAGGAAAATGGCAGAATTAGGACCTGCCCAAATGCTGAACTCCTGTCAAGCACAAATGGGAAATAAAAGTTCACCTAGGCAGTAGAAAGCCATAGCGCCCTGACTATTTTAGAAACATATCTTAATATTCTTATCATGACAGGACAATCATATTGATTGTGCATTTTAAAGTAACCATGGTGATCTATGTATTTACATGCAGCTCCTCATTTGAGGATTTTGTTTTTGCCCTCCAATTTATAGATGAAATTAATCTATTTACAAAGATTTTTCTATTAACAGTATACTTTCATATTACTTTGTCTGAATATGTCCTCCATTTATATTCATCTGAAGACCATTTGTATTTTTAAAATAAACATTTTAGTCATAACCAAATATATATTATAGCAATGGTTTGTAGAAGTACAAAACTTGGCAGAATCTTTCAATTCACAAACCAAGGCCAGTAGAAGTTCAGTTGCAGTAAAAGTTCAATCACTGAAGAAAGAGATTTTCAGGTGTTAAATGAATCTTCGGACATGGGGTTAATGCCATAATGTGACTTTGAGATAAAAAATTACCCATGATAAAGTATGAAGAGGGCCAAATGACCAGCTCCTGCATCTGTTTCTTTGTTCATGGTTTCCCTTGAATTGCTTGCACTTTCCTTCAAGTTTTCATTCTGATATTGAGAGGATTTTCACCTATAAATAAAGCAGGAAATGCTTTATTTAAATGCTCGGCAGACCAGGCAGCCTTCATGGACAGTGAAATGCAGATAAGATTTTGCAATGGTAATTTTTCACAGGAATTTTTTTTTTAATGACCTCAGTTCTGTAAGTTCAGTGGGTGATATAGTAGAGTAACTGGTAGACCTGCGTGTCTCTGCTCCGACCACCTGGGTTGAATCCTGACCTTCAATCTTCTGTATGTGAAGTGCAAACTCAATTTCTCCCAGATGCGCAGGTATCTTTTTAGACATACAGCGCAGTAACAGGCCCTTTCGTCCCACCAGCCCATGTTGCCCAATTGCACCCAATGGACCTCCAACTTCCCAGTATGTTTTGAAGGGTGAGAGGAAACTGGAGCACCCAGAGGAAACACATGCAGACACAGGGAGAATGTAAAAATTCCATACAGACAACGCAGGATTCGAACCCCAGTCCCAGTCGCTGGTGCTGTAGCAGTTATGATGTGGGATGTTTCTTCCTACATCATAAGGATGCTGGTTGTTGGGTAAACTGGCTATTTTAAATTATCCCTGGCATTGGTGGGAATTTAGAATACCAAGGTGGAGTTGATATAACAGGAGAAAGTTGCTTACAAGTAAATAAATGGGAGGGGGAGGGGGGTTGGGTTAACTCCAAGGTCAAATATTTACCAAGTCCTTTGGAAATATGTGAAATTGGAATTGATGCTGACATATTGTTGCAAAATGATCTTTGGTGTAATGGCCAAAGTAAGGGTTCCAGGGTGGATGTATGGGAGAGGAATCTGGCGGGGTGGAGGTAAATTTGGAAAGAAAGACAATGGAAGAACTTATCATCCATCCAAACTCTAATTCATTGAAGTGGTAAGAGGACATTTTTTGAGATCATAACTTGGGAATATAAATATTGCCATTGTTCAGTGCATTCAAATCGTGAGTACAAATGAGAGGTAGGTCCACAGTTGTCACTTGCTGGTTTGTAAAGCCATTTAATCTTTATCATTATCTGGCCACTAGATGGAGTGGTTAATACCTCGTCAAGGAACCTCTTCTAACAACCCATGCCACAAGGTCAGAAGCCACAGTGAAAATTAGGAAAAGGGGGTGATTTCAGTGAAGTGTGCAAAGAGAAAGTAAAGGGAATTAAATATTTGGAGGCATCGGTATCTGAATTGTTCAATCTTGTACTTTTTGTCATTGGTAAGAAGGAAGAAAAACTTTTTTGTAATTATGTGCCAGATTTTCTACCTGGAGCACAGGAAGATATAGGTTTATAAAGATTTGAGGGAGTAAAGAAGGAAAATAGTCAAAGCTTTTTCTCAGCGTTGGGGAATCTAAAAATTAGATAGCAGAGGAGGAAATAATTAAAAGGGACCCGAGGGACATCTACTTCACAGAGAGGGTGGTGGATATATGGAATGAGCTGCCAGAGGAAGTGGTGGAGGTGGGAACAGTTGTAACTTTTACAAGGCATTTAAACAGGAACATAGATCGGAAAGATTAAGAGTGCTATGAGCCAAATGTAGGGACTAGTTTGATTATCGTAGACAATTTGGATTGAAGAACCTGTTTTCATGCTGCAGAACTCTTCGATTCTAAGAGGGTGAAATGGAGGTATAGGCCAAAAATCATTTGAGATGATGCAATTGGAGCAATACATACATCATTAAAGCATAGTATTGAGCATGGATCTCTGGACGTAGTGAGAATAAGTGTTTGAGAAAATAGTCATTTATAATAGTAAAAACACAATGCTGGAGAAACTCGACAAGTCAAAAGGTACACTTTATATGGCAAAGATAAAGATACAACGTTTTGGAGTTGAGCCCTTCATCAAGGTAAGGAAAAATTCCAGTAAGCATCTAAACAAAATGGTAGGAGGGAGGGGGGATGGTGGAGCACGGCCCCAAATTTAGGAGATGGTAGGTGGATAGGGGAAGGAGGACACAGCAACAAGCAGGGGGAGGAGAGATGGCTTGGTGAATAGAATGGAAAGGGGATGGAGAGCTAAGGGAAAGGAGACAAGGGGAAAAGGAAGGAAGGGATGGGGTATGGAGAATAGGTTAGCAGAAACCGGAGAAGTCGCTGTTAATGTCATCTAGTTGGAGAATGCCCAGACAGTAAATCAAGTGCCGTTCCTTCAATTTACGGATGGTCTTTGTGGGATAGTACATGAGACCATGGACAGACGTGAGTATGGGAGTGGGGCACAGAAATGAAATGGTTGGCCACTGGGAGATCCCTGTTATTGATGTGGATAGAGTGAAGGTGCTCAGCGAAGCGATCTCGTAATCATTCATAAACCTTGCTGATCTCCCAATATATCTTCTTTTAACTTGCGATTTCAATAAATTTGTGCCTCTTCTCTTGACTGAAGCACTGGTGTCCATTTTGCTTTGCTCTGAACCTTCTTTTAACCATTATGATATTCATTAATTTGACATGCATTTGCTGAAGCTACTAAGTTTGTAAAAGCAACAACAAAAAATTTGTGAAATGTAATTTTGATTCAAATACTTGCAGTAAATTTTGCACTTGCCTCCTTGATGTACATCGCTGGGCATGCTACTTTACCCAAGTGACAAATGTTCACTGAGCTTTGCTTTCAAAAAAAATTGAACAAATATACCAGTATGCTGATAATACAGAATGCTGATTCATTGTGGTGCACTTTGTCATCAAGAACACATACTTACTGTTGCTCCATACTTTATAACAGAAGTGCATTTGAGCTGCACCCTGCTATGCTGGGGATCTGGTGCTTGCCCTACCTTCCTTTCCTACATCAGGGTGCTGGATGGTGAACCCAGTATAATCCCTGGCCCCCAATGATGCTTGCACAAAGATTAGCTCTGTAAAAAGGCTGGCTGTGAGGAATGAGCAGGCGTTCTTCCTGTTTGGTGCTGAGAACAGGCACATTCCCTGTGTGTGCAGACCATTTCTCCACATGTTGACAGACCTTGTAAATCCTGCCGTGTGTCTCATCACCACTTGTTGAGTGTGATGGAAACTGTTGGCTTTGGCTGGACAGCTCTCCAAACCTAAACAGTTCAATTCCTGTAAGCAAGACTGAGCATAGTTTGAATTAACACTCCTTGCACCCATGTACACCTCTTGAGTGCTATTCAAGGTATTGGTGTACACATAGGGATAGGGTTCTATGGTATCAAAATGGTGCTTTGGCCTAACGTCCCTGCTAAGTACATTTTCAAGCTAGTACCATTTGCCTACTTTTCTTCGACATCCCTCTAAACCTTTTCTATCCATGCATCTGTTTAAATAACTTTTAAACATTACAATTGCATCCACCTCTACCACTTCCTCTAGTAGCTCATTCCATATCCCCACCATCCTCTGTGCAAAGGATGCCCCTCAGGATCCCTTTAAATCGTTCCCTTCTCACCTTTAATCTGTTCCCTCTGGGTTTAATCTCCCTTCCCTGAGGAAAAAGTTATGACCATTTACCTTGCCTATGCCCTCATGATTTCATAAACATCTATAAAGTACCCCTTGGCCTCCTGAGCTCCAGAAAGAAAAGCCCCAGCCTCTCTGAAGTTGAGCACACCAGTCCTGGTATTTTGTGCCTCTTGCCATCCTCCACCTATTTATTCCAGATGTGTAAAAGCTCCAGTGCCTTTATAACGGAGGCCACTAACAATGAGATGTGAGAAAACCTGGCACTTGTGAGTCCTGTGTTACCACCACTTGAAACTGCATGGTTTGTAAAAGAGCATGTAACGTTTCCCAATCCAAATTCACCCTGGACTGCATGCAGCCACAATGGCAATATTTCATAATCCTTTAATTAGATCCATATTTTCTCCCCCTATTATCAGCAATGTGTCTTTGCACAGACAGGTCTGCCTGCTTTTTCCGAATTGTTATTTTGTGGAAGTACTTCAAAATACCACCTCATTGTGATTCACTGTTTATATTGTAAAAATGTTTGAAACCTCCTTTTTCAATGCATGATACTATGATGGGATTCTTTTAGCAGTAATTTTCCCCCTTTAAAATTGACTCAGAATAAAATTTGTCACACCTTGTTAATAGTTCAGTTTGTCTACTTCCTCTCTTTTCTTTAACGGAATGTAAGATCTATTGTGTTTGATGTGAAGAGGGACTCTCCTGCACTATGTAGAATGCACTTAAGTTTACTCTTGGTATGACTACCGTAGGAGCCAATTACGAAACAAAGGTTAGCAAAGTTTATATTTCATGGTAATTTACGAGTGATGAACGAGCTATTCTGTCACCCCCAGTCAGGTGAAGGTCATTCCTAACTGTCTGAGCCAGATTCAGAGCCCCTTTCACAAAGGTAGCTTTGAATGTTGTCTCCCGACCAACAATTTAATATTTGACTTCTGAAACCCCCCTTTTCTTGTGGCTTTTTGCAAAAATAATGAAAATATGAGTTTTGGCTACAAATATATCTAATAATCAGGGACCCCAGAGAGCAAAATTGGTAATAAATGTGCATTAGTTACTGGAGCTTATATAATTCTGCTAGTTCTTCAAACCAGGATTTAACCATAATCATTTCCTCCTTCTTGGCAAAGCTTTCCATGTTTTTTTTTCCCCTCCAAAATTATGTGGTGGATTTTTCCTCTTGTCCCAAAAATTCAAAACTTGTCAGAGTTTGCCTTTTCAGACACCGAGTCTGTTAGTTTTTATAATCCTCTGCTTCAAGTTTATGGTTATGTGAATAGCCTATTCTCTCTTCTGACTTACTGCCAGTCCAGATCTAATTGAAAAGCCTGTGCAGCTTGTATCTGCACAATTATTATTCCCTGAAGCCTTGTTAGGTTTTTGCTAAGTAAATGGGTTTTTTTTGGGGGGGGGCGCTAGTATGGTAAAATGTATAAACTAACTGACAAATTGGTTCGAGCTTGCTTGTCTTGCAGGATTTTGTAGCTGCCTGTCTTGACATTAAAAATATGTGCATGTTATCTTTCCTTTGAAAATTTGAATGAGTAATTTCCTTGAAAGTGCATAATGTTAAAGGCACATACAACATATGTTTGTTATCATTCCCACCCTAGTTATGCTTAGTGCTGTTTTGCATCGTTGGGGCCAAGTCCACATCACAGGATGACATGCAACCCGCTCTTAAATAAATAAAGCAAGTCATGACCCATTTGTTTTGATTTTTCCACTGATTTCCTGGCCAGGAAGAATATTGCTGCAGCAACAAGAACCTAGCAGCCGAAACTCTAAACCTCTCAGGATTGTCTTTTACCGCTAATCTGTGCAGATCTACTGATCATGCGGTTGGGAAATGTGAAAATCCTGTCAAGGGTTAAAAGCAAATGTTATTCTGTTAGTACTAGGCTCTCTAGATTGCCTTCTCTCTCCCCACATCCCTGCCCTGTAAGCTCACTCCCAGGAGGAAATAAAATTACTTTATTGACAAACATACTTTTCCTTCAGTGAACAAAAAAAATTATCAATTCCTGAGGGACTTCAGCCACTTTCTTTTCTTTTGGTTATATTTCTGGAATAGCCTGCTGTGAAATGGCAAAGTTCATGGTTCATCTGAACTTTTGAACTCCTGTTCGTATTTGTCGCAATGCAACAGTCTAAATCAACCCAACACAGTTTTTGTCATCAGAATTCTACATATGCCTTGTCTGGGTCATTTGGCAGGGGAAATGTTCTTTTATTTACTTAGTGTAAGCCATCAGTTTAATAACTAGCAGGGATTTGAGATAAGTGAAAGGAGTACCTTGAGAAAGCTGATATTGTGTTGGTTCATCAGTTTACTGAACTCTGTTTGACCCGCTGTATTGGAGGCTTCCCCAGGACAAGTCACAGCACCATTGAGACAGTCAAAGCTTCCTATCTAATTTCACATGCTGCAGGGCTGGGAGTTCTCTGCAACAAGCCACAGTTTGCTGCAGGTTACACATTTCGGCTCAATATGACCTTTTTTTAATACTTTAAAGGATTATTGATCTGTGCACACACAGGTTAAAGAATGAAGGCTTAATGTTATATTAAAAAAATCAGAAAATATCTGCTACTTGTACTCGTTGATTTGTGTGTGTGTTTGTAATGCTTCCTCTTCCCCTAATCAATTGTGGGCTAGCAGCTTGTTCATTACGACCAAGTTGGTCAGATTAAATAAGAGAAATTAAAAACTAAAATTTGTGAAGATACATAAGGAAATGTAGATGGGAAAATATGAAAATCATTTGAGTTCAAATAGCACAGATTTTCATAAACTGAAAGGAAAAGTGTTTGCTACACAATATTGTAGTAAAATTATGCATCTTAGCTTGAAAGGATGGAGCAAAGGTGCCCATTTTGCTGAGAAGTGGCAAGAGATGACAAAAGGAATGGACTCCACACCAATGTGAATATCAAGAAAGAAGACTAAACCTTGAGCAAGCACTCGTTTAAAATATTAACCCTGCTGAGCTCAGGTTTAGAGTGAGAAGAGGGAAAAATACTTTTGTGAGATGGAATTGCATCTGGTTACAAAAGAGATCTTATTGCCAAAGGGCCTTGTTGGTATCACTATGTTTGTTGTACTTCCTTGCCAGGTGTTGATCTAAAACTGTAGCTTGTACAAGTTCATATTGAAGATAGGAGTACTGCAATTTCTACATTGGGCTTGTGTGTCTTCCAGGGCATTAATGATATGCAAATTGGATGGCATTTATTCAGAAACAAACTTAATTGGGTATATTTTTACTCCCACTAAGTGCATGTTTATTGTCATTTGAATGTTGCTGTAGATATGATGCAAGTCGGTAGCGTGCTCTCATTACTTTGACATATTGCAATCACTATCTGTTTGGCTGCAGCAGTGGAATGTATGGTAAATGGTCACACCTAATATGAGGTCCTCTAGTAACATTGCTGAATGTCTTAGGGAGGCATTTTGACTCTTCCTGGAGATAATCCCTATTGTCCATGGACAAAGGAATATGCTGTTCAGCCAATTTGTTCCGCCACTCAGTTTGATTATGGGCAATCTATATCTTAATGCCATCTATTTGCCTTTAAGTAATCCATAGTACTCTTGCTTAACATAAATCTATCAAACTGTTTTGAAATTTTCAGTGGCCTGGCTACAACCTTTAAGTGAAGATATTCCAGATTTCACCATTGTGAGGAATGGCTTCCTGAAATTATTCCTGAATAGCTCGGCTCTAAATATCAAATTCTATGCTGTCATCACCTCCCTTTCCCCCTCCAGATCTTCACCGCTCCCTGTTCAGGATTGCTTCCATGGCCAATAGTACTGAACTATTTTATCTTTCTATGCAATACATTGATTTGTGCGTAATTTTGGTGTTGGCCAAGTCTGAAAATTTGCTCCAGCAATTTATTTTTTTCATCAAGTCAGGCAGTTTCTGGGAAAGCTTTTTAATTAGCCCCTGCTCCCTCCCTATTTACCTTTGGGTAATGAGATGTGGCGTGAATCTCTTGTTGTCCATCTGCTAATATGTAGTTTCTGCTATTAGGTAGGGAGTTGCAGGATTTTGACCTCAAAGTGATTAGGAATCAGTTATTTATTTCCAAAGCAAGATGTGTGTCACAGAGGGAGATGGGGTGGTGCTACCTTTCCACCTGGGAGGAAGAGGTTGTGAGCTCAGGAAATGCTTTTTCCAATCATGCAGTGCACATAGCAGCTGGTGCACAGATCCTGGCAAATGGAGAACATTCCACTGTTTCCAGTTTATAATGTGGAAAGCTTTGAGAAGTTGAGGCGAGACACTTGCCACAGCTTGTTCTGCTTTTGATTTACTTATGTGGCCACTGTGATTGAGGTAGGGTCTTTAGGAAAGATACTGGTAGTGGTGGATTTAATTTTGGTAAAAAAGTGTCAAGGCAATAATATTCAGGCAATGACCACTTCATATTCTCAGGTCTTTCATTCTATGGGCCAAGACTCCTTAATTGTCTGAGAAGTTGTGAATATAATTGAATGGTAATAATCATCAGGAGAATAAAATTTCTGGCCATGTGATAGACTGTTTAATGTAGCAGCTAGGTCCTTGGACTCTGATGCTAACAATCTGATGCTAACAATAATTCTTCTAATGGTCATGCTGTTCATTGTCGAGCTCTTTATGACTCAAGGTTTACCCCTCTTGATTTTCTATTGATTTCAATTAACTAAGGTTCCTTGATGCTACAAGGAACAAATGTTATCCTGATGTCAATTGAGTTTGCCTGTTAGTCCTGCCTGCAAAATTCAGTTCTTTAATTCATATTTAGGCCAGGTTGTAATGATGTCTTAGACAACTGCTACATGAAAACACCTGTCAACTCGCTGCTCATTTTGTCTGCTGATAATTCAGATTAAGCTGATGAGAGATAAATTGTAAGAAATTTTATGAATGGAATATGGAGGGAAACTTTCCAATATGGGAGCAGATACTAATGTGCTAGCTGTAATGAAGCAACTTGGGTTGAGGTGTGACTGGTACTGGGACAAAGATTGCAGTTGGATTGCCACAAAGACTGGGTTCTTGTATAGCAGTGGTTCTCTACCTTTTTCTTTCCAGTCACATACCACTTTAACAATCCCTATGTTATCGGTGCTCTGTGATTAGTAAGGGATTGCTTAAGGTGGTATGTGAGTGGGAAGGGAAGGTTGAGAATCACGGCTCTAGACCTAATTGTTACTAAAATATTTTGCTTGAGAAAAATTGTCATTGGCCCATTTCCTTTGGAGTTATTAAACCGTGCACATAACAAGTCAATGAAGTACGATTAAAAGAGTGGTTTTCAATTTTTTTCTTTCTACCCACATAGCACCTTAAGCAATCCCTTACTAATCACATAGGGAATACTTAAAGTGGTATGTGACTGGAAAGAACCACTGTTGTATAGAGTCCTGTTTACCTGAGATAAACTAGTTTCCAAAGACATGCTGGATCTTGGGCCAATTGATGATTGTAAATTGTATTGTGCGCAGGTGGGTGGTAGAATAATTAGAGGGCGGAAGAATGGGGAAATAGCAGGTTTGTGAGAATGGGTTGTAGGGAATAGGATTGCTTTGAGCATTGGCACAGACCCTGAGCCAAATAACTACCTATGTTGTAATAAAGTATGAGAAAGATGGTCATTTTATAATGGCAGGAATGCCAAAATTAGCCTGGTGCTTCTTTCCTGATTGTGGATCCAAACTCTTATGGTTTTTTTTCTCATCACTGTCTATGAGCTTGTTCACAGAACAACTATCCCTCATGCTTTTGGCTGGTTAAGACAGAACTGCAGAGATTTGTCCCAGTCAATTAGCTTTCAGTGCTCAAAGATGACCACCAAATGCAGATTGAGGCAGATGCTTTGCAGAACATCCTCATTTAGTCCACAAGGAGGAACTGAAGCTGGTCATCTCCTTTTCAATCTTTCCCACTCTGGATTCTCTCTTCAATCTCTGAGGGTGACCAATGTATCCTTGGAGAATACTATTAATGTAAAAGTAAATGTTCTTTTCAAAAATTCCTCCAAATGGGGCTGGAAATTTACTGATGGTAGTATGGTGATAGAACCATTAAAATTATTTCCCATGAGTATATTAAATGAGCAGCAAATATTTACTCATCTATCACTTGGGGAGGGGGGCTGCCTTATCTGCTCCATTTCCCCTCAGCAGATTGCTACTGATTTGTCAACTGTGGTTCCTAATTTCAGTCCAGAGTAGTAAAGGATAAATCAATTAATGTGATGTATTTGGAACTTCAGAAGATTGTAAAACATGATAAGTCTGGGAATAATATTTAGGATTGATTAAGAAACAGGAAATGATAGGACTAAACAAGTCATGAACAGGTTGGGAGCTTGTAACCAATGGGCTGCCTCCAGGAATCTGCCTGGAGACCTTTGATGTTCACGACCTAGATAAGAATATAAAAATGATTTGAATGAGGGTATCAGATGAACTATGTCCAATTTTGCTGAAGATACCAATCTGGGTGGCACAATGGATTGTGAGCAGGATGCAGGAACACTTAGAAGTGATGAGGGCTCTCCAACTGAATGGCCAATCACATAGCAGATGAAGGATAATATGCAACCTTCAGTTACCTACCTGGGAAAATAACATAGGAATGGTGTATTCTTGGTGTTCTCTTACTCAATTTATAGAAATCAATATGCAGGGTTAGCAAGCAAATAAAGGGAAAATTGTTTGTTACCCTTTATTGCAAGAAATTTTAAATTTAAAAGGGGAGAAACTTTGGGCCCCAATTGACAGCATTTAGAATATTGGTTTAATCTCCTGACCTAAAGAAGGATACAGTTGCAATGGAGGGATCACAGCAAAGATTCATGAGATTGGTTCCGGGAGACATTGGGTTTGGCATGTGTAGGGAATTTGAGTGTTTGGGGCTATAATCTTCCCAGAAATAGATGATCCAGACTTTACTGATATTTAGTTATTTGTTTTTGTTTAGTTTATATAATCTTTGTGGTATTAGGGTATGGGAAGGAGGGTAGAGGGGTAGGGGAAAAAATAGACTCTGTATGTTATTACTATCTTTCAGAGAGATTGGGCTGTTTGTTTGAATTTTTATGAGTCTTTGAAAATCAAAAATAAAATGTTCCCAAAAAAAAGATGATCCAATTGAAAGGTACGAAATTAGGGGATCAACAGGATAAATTTGTTTTCCATTGGTGGTGTGGTGATGGTGGTGCCTAGGACTGGGGTCAGGGTCTCAAAAAAAGGAGACTGCCATTCAGAACCTGAGAATTTTCAGAATCAGAATTTATTGTCATAAACAAGTCATGAAATTTGGTGTTTGGCAGGTGTATCTTTGTATATCTTTCTTTGGCTTGGCTTCGCGGACGAAGATTTATGGAGGGGTAATGTCCACGTCAGCTGCAGGCTTGTTTGTGGCTGACAAGTCCAATGCGGGACAGGCAGACACGGTTGCAGCGGTTGCAGGGGAAAATTGGTTGGTTGGGGTTGGGTGTTGGGTTTTTCTCCTTTGTCTTTTGTCAGTGAGGTGGGCTCTGCGGTCTTCTTCAAAGGAGGTTGCTGCCCGTCGAACTGTGAGGCGCCAAGATGCACGGTTTGAGGCGGTATCAGCCCACTGGCAGTGGTCAATGTGGCAGGCACCAAGAGATTTCTTTAGGCAGTCCTTGTACCTCTTCTTTGGTGCACCTCTGTCACGGTGGCCAGTGGAGAGCTCGCCATGTAACACGATCTTGGGAAGGCGATGGTCCTCCATTCTGGAGACGTGACCCACCCAGCGCAGTTTGATCTTCAGCAGCGTGGATTTTATGCTGTCGGCCTCTGCCATCTCGAGTACTTTGATGTTCGGGATGAAGTCGCTCCAATGAATGTTGAGGATGGAGCGGAGACAATGCTGGTGGAAGTGTTCTAGGAGCCGTAGGTGATGCTGGTAGAGGACCCATGATTCGGAGCCGAACAGGAGTGTGGGTATGACAATGGCTCTGTATACGTTAATCTTTGTGAGGTTTTTCAGTTGGTTGTTTTTCCAGACTCTTTTGTGTAGTCTTCCAAAGGCGCTATTTGCCTTGGCGAGTCTGTTGTCTATCTCGTTGTCGATCCTTGCATCCGATGAAATGGTGCAGCCGAGATAGGTAAACTGGTTGACCATTTTGAGTTTTGTGTGCCCGATGTATATACTGTCTCTGAAAATGGAGGTTGTTCTGTCATTGTATGTAGTCAAAACTGAGAGTAGATATTAAGGAAGTCCAGGTATATGGGATTAATACAAAAATAAAAGAGATGGATGAAGCAGGCCATGAGTGACAGAATGGGCTTGTTCCTGCTTCTGTTAATTTGCTGATGTATATCCAGCACAAGTGGCACCACATCCAGGGATGAAACTTTTTTTTTAAATCCCAAAGTGAGGGACTGGATCCACCACATCTGACCTTGTCAGCTTTACACTGGGGAAGGCTGGTGTATGTTGTGCACCCCTGTGTATAAAAATAGATTTTCTAGTCTTGATGTAAAAGCTATGTGAAGATATGTGGGTTTGTTTCCATTCTTTAGTTTGCTTAATCTTAATTTTTTCAGTATTTTCTCTTGAGGGTGGTTACATTTTAAAACAATTTGAAATGTCTCTGAACAATCATTTTAAAACTGTTCAGAAGTCTTTGGTGGTGAGCTGACCAATAACAACATCAGGATTGTTCTAGACAGAGCTTCGGGATCAATCTTCTGAGAACACCCATTCTGCTGTACTGTACTTCAAAAATGTACTTATCGTGGCGGGTAAAGTATAGGGTTCAAGTAGAACTGATTGAGGATAATCTGTCCATATTCCCTATGCTGATTACTAGTGTTGGTACTAAGTACCACTACAAAACTATCAGCAAAATCACCTCACTTTGACTCCAGTTGTATTTTATTTATTTAGACATTCAGCACGGTAGCAGGCCATTTCTGCCCATGAGCCCATGACACCCAATTTACCCCAATTAACCTAAACCCCCGTATGTTTTGAACAGTGGGAGGAAACTGGATCCCCCAGATAAAACCCACACAGTCATGGGGAGAATGTACAAACTCTTTACAGGCAGTGCGGGATTCGAACTCCAGTCTGGTCCCGTTCTCTGGTGCTATAAAGGCATTGCACTAACTGCTAAGCCAACCATGCTGCCCTATTGGTACTGTCACCTTGCCATAGTGGATATTTATCATGTTTCTAATTTTCAAAATGCACTTGCAATCTGAACCACAAAGGTTTTTCAGTATTTTCAGAAACTGTTCTGTCTACTTTAGATTTTGAACCTAGGCAGAACAGAAAAGTCTCCCCAGTATGAATCCTCAGGCAGTTGTAAACCAGGTGTTGGGCAGTGTTAGAACTACTGCACTCTGCTGTGGCAGATCCAGGACTCGACAGGATTTTCAAGTTGGTGGTGCATCACTCAAAGGACTTGCCTGTCTAATCCTATGCCATGACAATCCCAATATAGGATTCAGGATCTCAATGAATGAGTGAGAATTTATAGTTATGTGTACAAGTGCAGTATGCAGATGCAATGAAAGTTTTACTTGCATCACTTCATTGATTTCAAAGGGCATTACAAGCCAAAATCTTAGGAGATTGATTTCAAAGAGCAGTCCCAGGCAAAAGTTAAGGAGACAAAAGGGATGGTCAGTGTCTTTAAATGATTTTACTTCATGTTAAACTTTTTAGTTTTCCAAGTTGTTAATTTTCTTCATTCTCTTCCATTTTAATGTCTCTGGATAGAAACATTTTTCTAAGTCAAAATCAGTGACCACCTCGAAAAGAGACTAAACCCTGCTTCCAGCTTTATTTGTCTGGGGTGTTTTTTTTGGAGTGGGACCTCTTTCCTGCACTATCTTGATGCTTCAGAGACTTTGCTGCAGGTTTCTGGGGTCCTAAGCATCAGCATATTGGACCCACTGAATCCATGAGTAAAACACGAAAGATTGAAGCAAAAGGCACAAAGCTGGGGAAACTCCACAAGTCAAATAGTGTACTTTATATAGCAAAGATAAAGATACATAATCACTGTTTTGTGCTTGATGAAGGGCTCAAACCTGAAATGTTGGTTATGTATCTTTAACTTTGCTGTATAAAGTGCACTATTTGACTTGTGGAGTTTCCCCAGCTTTGTGTTTTTACGACTGAATCCATCCTAGGTACTTTTGGGCTTGAGGCAGAGAACCCAATGCCAATTCAGGCCATTGTCTCAAATCTTATAGCTAAAATATTCTGAGATTATTTAACTCTAACATTAAAGATGATTTTGGTCACGTTCTGCTCTGATACTGCACGGTAAAATTATGCATTTCTTCGTACTTCACCTCAACTCAAGAAAGATACTCAATTGGAATAATCCCCATTTTCATTTATAAACATTTCACAAGCATGCAATTAAACAAACCTTGACATCAAATCTCAACTGGAAGTTGCGCCAAATGATCAAAGGCTTGCCCAAAAGCAATTGTCTTTATAGAACTAAGAGGAGGAAAGAAACCGAACTAAAATGTTTCCAAAACAGCTGAGGGTGCATCTAGCAAATTGGAAGAGAATGTAGAAGATTTAAAATCAAGATTTGCTCAAACCTGATCAAGGATAGATCTATGAGCACATGGTGTTGATAAGTGAACAGGGCTTGGAACAACTTTCTAAATTTCAGTGTTTTATTTATAAAAATAAAGGTATTGAAGGAAATCTACTTTTTCTACATGGTGGAGCTTCTGTATATGGAAAGGAATTTTAAAATCAAAATTACTTTCTAAGTGAAGAATTAGTGCCTGACCTAAGTATTTTAAGGAAACGACATCACATTTCATTTTGTTGTTGTGAGGTATGTGGATGAGCAGATACCATCCGTACAATGTATATGAAGCCAGCAAGATGCTGGAGTGCAGGCAGAGGCTGCAGTACAGGTATGAAACAAATGCCCGAAGCTACTGTCAAACATGAACTTCAGAGGAAAGTTTCAGCTTGTCCTTTTGAGTTCAAGAATGCTGCAGAAACAGGTGGTGTCTGACAAAGACAATAATTATCTTTCATCTTGATGGATGTAGGTTTAATCTTCTTCTTACATGGTAGCCTAAGCCTTCAGCTTGTGTAGTGTCAGTCGAGCAGATGGGATCTTCATGTGGTCTGCATGCCACAGAGAATGCCCGAGACACCTTTTTAATGCCCTATTTGATTTATATAGCACATAGGAGTGCTAATGGTACCTGTGGCACCTTGTTATGGATGATGGTCGTAACACACATTTATTATACCACAGGGAAGCTTGTATTTTGTGTCAATGCCACAGTTTCATTTCCTTCGGAAAATTTTGACTTGTTTATTGGGAAGCAATTATGTGATAAGTACAACCACTTTTTATAATCCTTGTCTGTCAAATCTGACACTATGAAAATACATTAATTTGATGCAATGCATAATTAAATTTTATTAAAATAACCTTTAGCTACATAAGATTTATCACAACATCAATGTTTAAAAACAGATTTATGGATTGGTGCCAGATGGTGGCACTGCATATCGACCTTAAATTGTGGATTTTGCACGTGGTAACTGGAACAAAAAGCTAACATTTTTTCTTCAGTAATAAAATGCTTGACAATATATTTTGTTTTTTAAAATTCAGAAATTATCCTTGGACAATTGATAAGTCGCATTTTATTCTATTACATTGGAATGTAATTGGTGGGGGGGGGGGTTGGTTCATGATGTGGGTATTATTTTAATGTCATTACCCATGCATTTCATGATTTTTGGTTGTTAAAATAACATTCAGTTTCCACCAAGGATGATGATGGTTTGAGGGGGATAGCTCAGAACTGAACCAACACCAGGGCAGCACAGTTGGCGTTACACTTGGGGCAACGCTTTTACAGCTCCACCTTATGATGTAGTAATAAACATCCCACATCATGTTTCTTCCCCCATCATAACTTACAGCGCCAGTGACTGGCACTGGGGTTCGAGAATCCTGCGCTGTCTGTAAGGAGTTTGTATGTTCTCCCCATATCTGCGTGGGTTTTCTCCAGGTGCTCCGGTTTCTTCCCAGCCTTCAAAATATAGCAGGGTTGTAGGTCAATTTGGTGTAATTGGGTGGCATGGGCTCATGGGCCAAAAGGGCCTGTCACCATGCTGTATGTCTAAATTGTCATTTTTTTTTTTTAATTTAACACCAAAAGAAAATGAGATTCAAGCCAAACTTTTTTAATGATAGAATGACTTGCTTTCGGTCCATATTTAATCCTCCTATATATTTAAATTTTATACAAGGTAAATCCATTGTTAATTTGTACATTTTTTGAAACCAATATTCTAACTTGTTAATACAACAATCTTTAAAACATTTGACAGCAGCAGATTCATGACATCTCCCTTGTGGTAGTGAATATAATAATCTGGGGGATGGGGTGGAGGGAAATGTTAAATTACTGATGCTTCTAAAATTGTATAAACAGCAGTATTCTGTAACTAAGTATGGGCATGCCAAGTTTTACAATATGTCAGTGTCTATTCAGACACTTGGATCTCATGTGTGTAATCTGATTTAATAGTTTAACCATTCAAAATTAGAACAATTTGATTGAAATACCTTTCTTGTTCATTCGGGTGAAGAGAATCTTTTAAATTAGTGAACCAGATGTTGCCAAACGTGATTTCTGTTGTTGTTATATTCAGCACTCCTCTTGCATAAGTACAGTGAAATTAGTATTTCTCAAACCTGACTGACTTTTTTTTGTGGCTGAATATTTAATTCAATAAAATATCTAATTGCAAGAATGGGTTTCATTTCTGAGCACTGCTATCCACCCATATTTTAGATTTTTCTTTCAGTAACTGAATATCATTCACAGAACTAAGTCTTAAATGGAGAACTACCGTAATTACATTGACTAGATGTATACCTTGATGAAAGATTATTTAAGGAGTTATCTAATTGAGATGATTTTAAGATGTTTAAAAGATTTGATGGGGCAACTGTTTCTTTTTGTTTGGAGAATTTAAGACAAGAGGCCATAACCTTAAAATTGGAGGTAGCCTAATCAGGGTGATTTCAAGAAATATTTTTCTCAGCAAAAGTTGCTTGAAATCTGGGAAACGTGCCCTCAAAACTACTTTTACTACCTCAGCAAAAATAGTCAAAACAGACATGGATAATCTTTTGTTAGGCAGTGTTTAGAAACCGGGCAGGGACATAGCCATAATCTAATTGAATGGGTTTCCTGATGTTGCTTCAGGAACCTTCAAATCACACATAGTAAAATGCCATGGGTTAAGACTTTAACTTTGCTAAAATTGCAATGTACTTAATTTAACAAAGGAATTTCACACGCTCTGTTCTTGCTGCTGTCATCAGGAAAGAGGTCTAGGTGCCACAAGACTCGTACCACCAGGTTCAGGAACAGTTGCTCCCCCTCCACCATCAGACTCCTCAACAACAAACTCAATCAAGGACTCATTTAAAGATCTCTACTTTTGTATTTTAGTATTGCAGTCAGTTTGTTTACATTTCTTTATTTGTTTACATGTGTACATTGAATTAGGTTTTTTATTGCACTGGTAATAAGTGGTAATTCTGTCTTGCCCGCAGGAAAAAGAATCTCAGGGTTGTATGTGACGTCATGCCTCCCTTTTCCCATCTTTTCCCAGTTCTGTTGAAAGGCCATTGACTGAAATATTAAGTTTGCCTCCAAAGATGCTGCTGATGTGCCAAGTATTTTCCATTTTCTTTGTTGTGATTTTTCCCCAACTCATCGACGTGCATCATGCAAAACCCACCGCTCAGATTATTAGACAGATTTTTCTTTCAAGTCATGAAGAATCTTGATATACAATTGAATTAGCAACAAACTGCCTGAGGACTGTTGGGTCAGACTGTTGGTAACCTTAAGCAGAGAGGGAAAACTTGAAAGCTTGTATGCAGTGTGTGTGAGGGAGACTAGGAGGGTAAAAGGACTAAAGTAATATACTTGCTTTAGGTAAAGAATGAAAGAACATTTCAGGTTTATTGTCAGAGTACATACATTACATTACATAAAACCCTGAGATTCCTTTTTCCTGCAGGCGCGGCAGAAGTAGTGCAAAATTAAACTACGTAGCTCAAATATGTAAACAGATAAAGAACTGTAAACAGATAACGAATCTAAACAACCTGACTCTGCAATAGAAAGAATAAAGGTAAAGGTTCCATTATCATCACGTAATATTACATTTAGAATGTAACATACATGAAATTCTTTCACCATAAGGCAGTCAGGAGTTGCCACTTTGTCCAGCACCCCTCACAGAAACCTGGTGTTCCTAGGCGGTCTCCCTTCCAAGTGCTGACCAGTCCTGAGTCTGCTTAGCTTCCAAGATCAGACAATCTCAGACATATTCAGGCTATTAGGTGTTAGAATAAAAAAGAAAATCAATAAAGTGCAGAAGTAAGAGTCCTTAAACGAGTCTCTGATTGAGTTTGTCATTGACAAGTCTGATGGTGGAGGGGTAGCAGCTGTTCGTGAACCTGGTGGTACCTCTTCCCTGATGGCAGCAATGAGAACAGAGCATGTGCTGAGTGGTATGGCTCACCAACGACAGCATTCCCTTTAGTGGGGAGGGTTTTGCTCATGATTTCCTGGGCTGTTGGAGGGATTTACACTCAGGGGTATTGGTGTTCCCATACCAGACCATGATGCAATCAGCACACTTTCCACCACATGTTTTTAGAAATTTGCCAGGGTTTCTGGTGTCATTACAAAGCTCCGCAAACTTCTGAGGAAGTACAGGCACAGACTTGCTTTCTTCATGATGCCATTGGTGTGTTGGGTCCAGGAAAGATTCCCCAAGATGGTGACTCCCAAAAACTTAAATTTGCGCACCCTCTCCATCTCTGATCCCCCAATGATCACTGGATTGTATATCTCTGGCTTTCCTTTCCTGAAGTCAACTATCAGCTCTTTAGTTTGTGACATTGAGTGCAAGATTGTTGGTGAACCATTTGGTGAAGTTTGCAATCTCCATCCTGTATACTGACTCATCCCCTTCCTTTACACAACTCACTACTTTGGTACAATCAGTAAATTTGTAGATGGTGTTACTGTCGTACCGAGCTGCACAGTCGTAGGTAGGTGTAAAGTGAGTAGAGCAGGGAGCGAAGAACACAGCCCTGTGGTGCTTCGGTACTGATGGAGATAGTGGAGAAGTTCTTACCAATCTTCTAAACATTTCCTAATGAGATAGAAGCCTTCGTAGGTGGGGTGAGCTCCAGCCTTTAGCTCTGGATGAAGTTAATATAGATTAAAAAATATTGGAGCTACTGTATATGACATTTGGAAGGAATACAAAAACTATCAAGAAATTAATTTGGGAAAGACGACATGTCCTGTGTGTGTTCATTAACTAGGGTTAAATGCATGTTTAACTTAAGAGCTTAATTGAGATGTCCTGAAAATGACCAGGACATGGGGATCCTTGGGGATGGAATACCAAAAGATATTTTACTGCAGTTTGTTATAATCTCTGAAATGCTTTTTTTTGTTGTTTAAATGTTTTCCCATCTATCTATGTGCACTATGGTAATCTGTAAAATATTGCATTTTTCCATGGAGCTACTTTACTTACCTACACAAGAGAGGTCTAATCAGGCCTTGCCTCGTTTTCCACATATTATTAACGTTGAGTACAAGTTAAGAACCAATGGCCAGCACTGCACTTTTTAACATGTCACATTTTAACAGTGACCATTAGAAGAAAATACCTTGTGTAATTATAAGACTGGGTGATGCCAGTATTAATGTTTCATATTTAGTAGTAGATCTATTTCAAGAACTTGGAATTTCCTATACTTGGCTGATGTAGTTTATCTCATTGTAGTCTTTCAATTACCTTTTTTGTCTCGGATAAGTGTAGACTTGGAAACTTGGGCTATGCTGATAACAACATCAATATCTCTTGTATCTGCTTCAGTCTTGTCTGCACCTCTGTTTGGTCTGTCAGTATGTGTACCTTGTTTTTCTTGAATTTTCACTACATCCATTGGCCTCAGCATTTTTCTGTTTTTTGTGCAACCAGGCATTCTAGTAATACCCTTGATTCGTTTGATAATTTTAAGAAGAGTGAAGCTGGTCATTATGTCCAAAGTACACAAGATCAATGAAGAATTTATCCATGTCTTGAACTTTATAAAACAGAGAGCCATATTCTTGATGTGAAAATTGCCTTACAGTGGTTCATTAAAACCACTGTTGTTTGCTTCACTAAACCAGGAACTTGCCTTTAATGAGGGCAGGTTGTCCTCCATCCCAGAACCTGCTCCTTACCTAAAACAACCAGAGGTGCTACCTACAGCACAACTCGGATGGCTTAATGTGGTCAATGGCCTCTGAAGTTCAAAGATAATGAAAAGCCAAATGGCTTAAATAATCTTTTTTTTTAAATAGTAATAGATTTGATGTTGCAGTGAATAAAGTAAACCAAAACCTTAATGAAAAAAAATGTTGACCCCTGTTCAGGTGAATGGAGTTGCCACTTGAGTACAAGTGTCACCTTCAATTAGTGATGAGTTTAGCAGCAGACTGAAAGGGCAGATGTGTCAGCATTTGCCCCCTGACATGTTTAGTACCTCTGCTGTGGTACTTGGATGTAAAAGTTGAAAGTGTAAAGAACACTGGAAGGTGGATGGACAGCAGTCTGATGTAGAGCCATAGCTCATAAAGCAAATCTGATCCATTATTTTTAATTTTGACTTGCACATTAGCTGCTTGTTAAATGGATGGCAGGATGTTGAGCCCAATAATTACTACAATACTTACATTTTATTAACCTGGTGATTAACTCAATATGAATGAACTGCAATGGAGCTACTCTGGTGCCCATTTGTTCAGACGTTCAAGATGTCCCATTGCTCACCATAATCACCCTTACTCTTGCAAATTGCTTCAAGCATTGTAAAAATTGGGGGATGAAGAGGGAATGCACCAAGAGAGGTTCTGCTCCAGCCAGACCTACTTTTGCTAACTTTCAATTCTCAAAGTCCTTTTCTTTTATGGCATCCCAGTTTCTCCTGCACCTGCATTTATAATTTATAGAATGTAATTGGGAGTTTACGTGGGAATTCTGCATCAACTTTGACAGTTATGTGTCTCCAAACATCCTCTGTCAAAGTCATTACTACTTGGAATAGGCCTTTTTTAAAAAAAACTATTATTTAGTACAAATCTAATTGTATTTTTTGTGTTTCTTTTGAATTTTTTTAGCTGGATGGGTGGGCTTGACGATGAGAAGCAGAAGACAGACGTGCACTACAGGTCCCTAGGAGGAGAGGGAAACTTCAATTGGAGATTTGTTTTCCCATTTGAGTTCCTTCCAGCTGAACAGCTTTGTGTTATATCCAAAAAGGTGAGTTTTTAGATTCCACAAAACACCCCGTGGTATAGCTAGGCCACGGAAATGCCTAAAGAATGTGAGGCAGACTCTTTTAGACGTTGTCTTGCTGTACAATTAGCAAAACCTTTGTCAGACCGAGCAGAAAATCTGGGAGGGCTGATCGCTCATGTCTGACTTGAGGCAACAGTTTCTTTTATTTTGTCAGTATGGCTCAAGAGAGGACAAAGTCAAAGGTATGAATTTAGCATGGCCTTCTCTGGAATGTTCAGGTTCAAGTACAGTCATTGCTGAGTGCTGCTATCCCCACAGGGCAGTTGTGTTGGTTTGACACCAGTCCTCCTTGTGGAACAGAAGTTCCCATAGGGAGGTCTATTGTCCTCTGCCCTGCACCATTTCCTCTCATTTTGTAAGTGTACATTCTTTCTATTCATGCTAACAGCCATTTGAGTGTAACCCTTGCTGTGAGCAGTTATTTATGCAGCATTGTGTGAGAATACTGCTGCATGAAGAAATGGTTGAGGCTAGCAAGGGTCGTATCTAACTGACCTCTCTTACTTTGGATCCAAAAAAATGAATCATTATCGTAACCTTGTAGTGTTCTACTTTTGTACTTACGTCAGCTATCTTCCTAGCTCCCTCTAATTTGACAGCATACAGCTGGTTGTGTGTGCTTAAACCAGGTGTTTAGATTTTGAGTGTGCATGCCATATTTGTAAAAGGCAAAATAAAATCATTTTACTGCAGAATTTATACATGTAGAAAATATTCGACTGAATTAAGTTGCTTGCTCCAGTAAAATATTTTTATAAATCGCCAAGATGTTAGCAATTCCAAACATCTGCAACCAAATCTGATTCTATTTATCCTTTCACAAAGCGTAAACTATTACACAGATGGCTTCATGTAAAAGGTGAAAGGAAAAAGATTAATGTGAAATAGGTCATCCATATTGGCTTGCTTTTTCTGTTCCAGGAAAACTTTTGGAGTCTTGACAAAACAGAGTTCAGGACACCACCAAAACTATTCATTCAAATATGGGACAATGATAAATTTTCCATGGACGACTATTTGGGTATGAAATTCTTGTCAGTTTATCTTTAAGCTGAACCAACTGTGGCTAAACTAAAATGATGTTATGATTTTTTTTTTGTAATTCAGCATCATGTATGTACTTTTAGATGCAGCAGGTAATTGTTGGTTTAGTTTTGTACGTACTTTCTAAAAAATGTAATCCTAAAAAGGTCACTGTTTCAAGGTTCTGTCATGCTCTTAAATCTAACATCTTTTTGGAAGTTACATGAATTGTAGAAATGCCAAGAAGTAGTGCAATTCATTTTTGAAGGGCCCTGCAAATTGTTAAATAGGCTTGTACTTATTTGGCTCATGAAGGCCAGTATTGGAGCTCCTTTTGCATGTTGCAAAATGATAATCAGTTTTTTAAAATTTTCATATTAGAGTGAAACATGAAAATCAGTAGACACTGTGATTGTAGTAAAAACTCAAAAATGCTGGAGGAACTTAGCAGGTCATAGAGCATTCATAGGAGATAAAGATATATAAACATTGGTTTAATAATATTTATCTATTTATTTATTTATTAAATATATAGACACAGTTTGATCGGGTGAGGTCCTCTAGCATTTTTTGTATTTACTCTCTCACATCAGATCTTGTCATGTCCAACACTTGGTAGAAAACAATCAGGATTCTTCCAAGAATAGAGCAAGGTGGGTAAGAATTGGAGTGAATATTGTAGTGGGCAGAGTGGTCAAAATGATTGTAATGGGGTGGCTGGAAAGGCCATACCTGCAGTCAAGATCACAGGCAAACTTAAACTCCAGGTTGTAACCTGTGTAAAAATGATGCAATTCCAATTGCAGTTGAAGAATCTTATTAGCTAATGTGAGTATATTTTTGCAAATGACCTCGCATAAATAATTTTTTTCATAAATTTAGTATTAATTTGTATTTTTTTTAAATTGAAGAGGTATTCTGAAGTATTTTTTCTGCAATGTGTTGAAATAATAGATACCATTGCAATTTCAAACTCCAGATTTCTAAAATGATCTTCAGAGAGGAAGATTTAGAGAGTAATTTATCAGAATGCCATTTAAACACAGTTGTCATTTTTAGCACATGGATCAATTTTCAACAGTTATCAATAAAAATTGAATAAAATGGTGAAAGTTTATGCTGTTTTAAAAAAAAGTAGTTTTGAATGTACTTGCAAAACCTGCAGCAGGGTATCACTGGCAACAGCTGTGATTTCAAATTTCTTCCTTAACCTGCACAAAGTAGAAGTTGATTTCAGTAATAATGACAGGGTCCAGCTATTTTTAAGTCATTGAAACCACATGCTAGCTAATTGTGTTTATAAAATCCTTGTAAGTTTTGTATGGGCATTCGTTTTACTTGCTGCCAAGTAACTAGAAGATGGAAAATTTACTTGTCCTCTTTTCCCATGATTACTTTAATATCTTGCCTGTCTGTTCTGAAGTAGTTTGTGTACTGAAAGGTGGTGACGTCTCCTTTTGAATTGGCAAAATGTAAGTGCTACAGAAATTTGGTGCAAATAGGTGTGATGCCTGAAATGGTTAGACAGCATTTGATAAATGAGGTACCACTTCTCGTTGGTCTCCTGCTGACTGTGTACTGGTGAATACATAAGATCGTATCTTATGTAACATGCATTGAGTATTTATGATTAACATGTGTGCAATGTTGGAGGCTGCATAAAAGAGTTTTAAGCTTTTTTTATTTCAGACTAAATTTCCACAATATATTCTCCTTGTCTATAAAGAACCACCAAATTTTTAACTGTCATGACAATTAAAGATTGAGTTAATTTTAAGCTAAAGATATTTTTGGGGGGCACTAATAATTCTACCAGACCTCAACATCTCACCCATTGTTATTTTTTTTTAATCTAAATTTTAAATTTAGACATACAGTCATTTCAGCCCATGAGTCCGTGCCGTCCATTTACACCCAATTAACCTACAACCCCAGGATGTTTCGAATGGTGAGAGGAAACCGGAGCCCCTGGGGAAAACCTAGGCAGACTCGGGGAGAACGTACAAACTCCTTACAGATTATTTCGGAGCTGCTGTTCTCGAAGACCTCTTAAGCAAAATGTTTTTCCATTATGAAGGCTGTTTTATCATCGTCCAGTTTAGATAAAAGGTCATTGAGCAAAAATGATAACTCTGTTACTATCTTCATAGATGTTGCCTGTTGTGCGATTTCTATTTTTATTGCTGGTAATGGGGAGAGATTTGGGGATTTAGCAGATGTGGTTTTCCCTTTTAAAATAGCCGTCTCATTTCCTACTAACTTTTAATCTTCAATGTAATATGTCCCCAGGGTCAAGGAGCAGGGAATTTCAATCATCTGCCAAGCAAGTGAAGCTTGCTTTGGCACCAGTAACTTCTCATTGGCCTTGGGATGTACATATTCAGACTATTTCTCCAGAGAATAGGTTAAAAGAATGGGCTAAATTAAATATTAAATGAGAGCAATCCTTGATTTCCAGACTTCAGTTTATCCCATGAGCCTTACGATAGGAGAATTGTTACCAAAGATTTATTATGAAGCCAAGCAGAAGAGTTCCTAGTTCTCACTGGCATAGGTATCTCCAAAATTCCAATGGAGAGCCAAATTGGCTCATCAAAGGTTTGATAGTGTTCCAAGATCAAACTTGTCAGTTTGCAGCCAATGTAATCCCCAAAGAGGCACCATTTCCACCTCCCCATCTTATGGAATGTTATCTTTTATAATAAGTAATGAGTCTGAATTATATAACAAAAACAACAATGTGTAGATTAATTTGCTCTAAGGCTAGGAGTATAGTTGCTAGTTTAGAAGAAGAGGAGATTTCATTGAAATATACAAAATTCTGATGGAGAATAACAGTCTGGATGTAGGGAGGATGTTTCCCCTGGCTGGCAATAGGAGAGTGGAGAAAATAATCTACACTTGGTCTTAGTCTCAGCTTACAGGGTGAGACACGGGGCTGAGATGAAAGGTTCTTTGCTCGGTGTTGAACCTGTCAAGTTCTGTGCCACAGACGGCTGTGAAGACCAAGTTACTGAGCATGTTTAAGAAGTTGTTAAATAAATAGATTTTTAAACACAAGGCATCAAGGGGTAAAGGGGAAGAAAGAGTATTTTATTAGGAGATGGGGGGCCTACCATGATTGCATTGAATAGGAGTGATCTGAATTGAGGCCATTGTCACCGTCCTGATCTCAGCCTCCCACTCATCATTCATGGCAGATACAAATTGCATCTTGTGGTAATTCTTCCAGACCTTTTCCTCTTTTAAGCCACCTAACATATTTACCACCAAAGTCACCGAAGAATGCAAAGATGATGTATCCTCATGTTAATTACCCTAAATTGAAATCGTTCTGAATATTTTATAACTTTATTTTAATTTGGAAGGTTAACTGAAATCGTGCAGGACATGAAGAAGGCATGCAAAATCTTGACAATTGTTTTCTCCTACATCTTAAAAAATCAAATATAACTGCTACTTTGGATCGCCATTTTGAAGTTTTGTTTTAAGATGATAGCTCAATGGTTAGAGCACTGGTGTTGTAAACCATGGGTCACGACTTCATTCCTCACTGGGGCCTCATTTCTGTGAGGGGCACTGGACAAAGTGGCGACTCCCTGTCTGCTTTAGGGTAGACCAAGTTAAAGAATTTCATGTAGGTTGCATCCTAAATATAGTAATTACATGACAATAGCGGAACCTTGATCTTTACTTTTGTTTTACACACTTGGAATAAATCCCTGACAGATTAGCATACAGAATTCCCTTCCTGTTGTGTAATGTAAAACTGGACGATGGTGGAGTCTCAGCTGTGGCAGGGCTTGCATGCCATCACATCTTGTAAGGCTAAACAAGTGGTATCACCAACAGCAGAACATCTCCTCTAGATGAGTTCAATGCCTCCTATGCTTGCCTTGAAAGGGTAAACAATGAATGCTCCTTTGTGAGCCCCCACAGTCCCTGGTGGCTGTGTGCTTCCAGTTTCTGAGGCTCACATGAAAAGAAACGCAAGGAGGGTGAATCCTCAGAAACTGCCTGGCCCACACAGGGTACCTGGCCACATCATAAAAACCTGCATGGACCAACTGGCTGAAGTGTTGTTGACATTTTCAACCTCTTGCTCCTATGCTCTGAGGTCTCCGCCTGCTTCTAAAGGACATCCATCATACCAGTGGCCAAGAAGAACTAGATAAACTGCCTCAATGACAATTGGCTAGTGGCACTTGCATTTACAGGGATAAAGTGCTTTAAGCATTTGGTTTTGGAGCAAATCAACTCCTGACTCATGAAGGACCTGGACCCTCCTCAGTTTGTCTATTGTCTTAACAGGTCAATGCCATCTATCTAGCTGGTCCTGCCCTCTGCATCAGATCATTTGGATTGGAAGAACGCTTATTGTCAGGCTTTTGTTTATTAACTACAACTCAGCGTTTAATGCCATCATACCGGCAAAATGAATAGTTGTCTAGAATCTGGGACCTTTTTGTCCTTTTGCAGCTGGATTCATGATTTCATCGGCAGATCCCAATCAGTGCAGATTAGCAAGATCACCTCACTGACCATCAGCACAGCTTCCAAGGCTGTGTCTTTAGTCCTCTGCTATGTTCCCTGTCATAATTGCATGGCTAGGTTTGGCTCCAACATAAAATTTAAGTTTGATAATTACTCCACTGTTGTCTGAATAACAGATAATGATCAGTCAGAATATAGGATGCAGATGCAGAATCTGATTGAGAGGTGCCAGAACAGAAATCTTGCTCTCTATGTCAGCAAGACCAAGGAGCTTACTGTGAATTTTAGGATGGGGAGGCTGAGTGATCACAACCTGTCCTGTCGAACGGCAGTGGAGAGAGTTACTACTTCAAGTTCCTGGGAATCCAGTCATCAACCTCTCCCAGAGCCACCACATGAAGGCAACCATGAAGAAGGTGCACTAATGCCTCTACTTCCTATTAAAAAAAAATCTGAGGTTTGGCATGTTGTCAAATTCTCTATCTGGCATCTGTCTGGTTGCTTCACATCCTGGATTAGAAACTTGGGTTCCATGGAAAGCAGAAACCTGTAGAAAGTGGCAAACATTACCAAATTCATCATGGGTACTAACATTCCTATCCATTGAAGATAGATGAGATGCTACCTCAAGAAGGCAGCCAACATCATGAAGGTTCCCCATCACCCTGGCCACAGTCTCTTCATGCTGCTACTTGCAAGTATAAGCCTCAGAAGCCTGAAAACTAGCACTTTTAGTTTCTTGAACACCACATCCCACATTTTGCTCGAACCATAAACCACTCCGGAAACACCAAATGATCTGCCTGCACTATTCAAATGTCTTTTTTTTTGTCTTGCACGAACTGCAGCTGTGAAAATTTGTTTATCTATTTTATATTTATAATCTTTTTCTGACTTGGAATATTGTGATAATTTAATTATACCACTGTAGTTGGTGTATGTTATATTTTGCTGCAGCAAGCAAGAATTCCAGAGCCTCTGTACATGTTGTGATATGGTAATGATGACAAACTCATTAAGATCATTATCACGTCTCTTTTGATTCAGCAGAAATTGAAGCATTCCAGTAGGAAAGGATTCAAGTAAAATCTTGCAACTGCAAGAAAACCAGCATTTCAGTAGTCGTGTTTAGTCAGGTTACTGGTTTAAAACTTAGTGCCTTCTGCTTTCTTTCCGTCCACACCACCCAAAAAAAATCCCACCTGGTACATTCGGAATTTAGCCAAGTCATGGTGATAACATGTGAAGGAAATGCTTTAAGTTGCACAAGATGCTACAATGCATACTTCTGGCATATTTTCCCTTAATAGGAAGTTTGCTGAGAAACATTCCACTATTAAATTCAAAGGTATTTATTTGTGCTAAAAAACCAGAAAAGGTTGCACTTTTAGCACCTTGAGACAGGTCATGCATAGTTCAAAGTTCAGATTTCTTGTCACAGAGTACAAACATGACATCACATACAACCCTGAGATTAATTTTGCTGCAGGGCAGGCCGAATTTCTACTTATTGGTAACTGTAAACTGTACTCATGAATAAGATATGTATACAAAAGAGAAAAATGTAAACAAAGAAAGATATGTACACAAACTGTGCAGTGCAGAAAAAAATATTCAGTAATAAATAATGTATACAGTAAGAGTCTCTGAGTTTGTTGTTGAGGAGTCTGATGGTGGAGGGGTAGCAGCTGTTCCTGAACCTGCTGGTACGAGTCTTGTGGCACCTGTACCTTTCTGCTGATGGCAGCAGTGAGATCAAAGAATGTTTTGGGTGGTGCAGATCCTTGATGATTGCTACTGATCTCCAAAGACAGCATTACATGTAGATTTTCTTGATGGTGGAGGAGTTTTGCCTGTTATGTACTGGACATTGCAAGCCCTTTGGCCCATGATGTTGACCCTACTTCTTTATACTCAGCAAAAGAAAACTAAACCCTCCCTACCTCATGACCCTCTTTTTCTTTCATCCATGTGCCTGTCTCACAGTCATTTAACTGCCCCTATTTTTTCTAGCCTCCACCACTCCCTCTGACCATGCATTCAAGGCAGCCACCACTCTGGGGAGAAAAAAAGCCTTTCCCTTGATGTCTCCCTTAAACTTTTAAACTTTTGTCCATTCACTTGTACTGATGTCCTCTAATGTTTGCTACTCCCACCCTTAGAAAAACGGTGCTGGCTGTCTACCTCAACTAGACCACTAGTAAGTGGGTTGTGTCCACAATCTTCAGCAGGTGCCTCCATTCCAGGCCTGGATGCAACTGGTCAGCACACTTTCCACAACACATGAGTAAAAGGTTGCCAAGATTTCCGATGTCACAAAGTTCTGCAAACTCCTGAGGAAGTAGAGGTGCAGATGTGCTTTCTTCACGATGGCATTTGCATGTTGGGCCCAGGAAAGGTCCTAGGAGTTTGCAATAATTGTCATTGGTGTGTATGACACTTTCCTTGGCACTTCCAAGTGATGCAACAGTTAGCATTCAGAGATTAACTCATTTCTCTCTTGAACATTGAATGTTTTAAATATCTGCACTTTTAATGAGACAAATTGTTATCTTAAAATCCAATATTTTCCCTCTTTTAAAAAAAAACTGATGAGAAATGGCAAGATATTTTGTACCAGGACCAATTTTCTATAAAAGGCAAAATGTGTAATTTTTAACTCTTTAGTTGTAGGACCTAATCATGTTGAGGAATCATGTTCCTCAACATGATTATCCAACTGCACGAAAACCAACAAGGTCGGGTCAGATACAGCAATGAGCTCTCTGAACCCTTCTCCATTAACAATGGCGTGAAGCAAGGCTGTGTTCTGGCACCAACCCTCTTTTCAATCTTCTTCAGCATGATGCTGAACCAAGCCATGAAAGACCCCAACAATGAAGACGCTGTTTACATCCGGTACCGCACGGATGGCAGTCTCTTCAATCTGAGGCGCCTGCAAGCTCACACCAAGACACAAGAGAAACTTGTCCGTGAACTACTCTTTGCAGACGATGCCGCTTTAGTTGCCCATTCAGAGCCAGCTCTTCAGCGCTTGACGACCTGCTTTGCGGAAACTGCCAAAATGTTTGGCCTGGAAGTCAGCCTGAAGAAAACTGAGGTCCTCCATCAGCCAGCTCCCCACCATGACTACCAGCCCCCCCACATCTCCATCGGGCACACAAAACTCAAAACGGTCAACCAGTTTACCTATCTCGGCTGCACCATTTCATCAGATGCAAGGATCGACAATGAGATAGACAACAGACTCGCCAAGGCAAATGGCGCCTTTGGAAGACTACACAAAAGAGTCTGGAAAAACAACCAACTGAAAAACCTCACAAAGATAAGTGTATACAGAGCCGTTGTCATACCCACACTCCTGTTTGGCTCCGAATCATGGGTCCTCTACCGGCATCACCTACGGCTCCTAGAACGCTTCCACCAGCGTTGTCTCCACTCCATCCTCAACATCCATTGGAGCGCTTTCATCCCTAACGTCGAAGTACTCGAGATGGCAGAGGTCGACAGCATCGAGTCCACGCTGCTGAAGATCCAGCTGCGCTGGGTGGGTCACGTCTCCAGAATGGAGGACCATCGCCTTCCCAAGATCGTGTTATATGGCGAGCTCTCCACTGGCCACCGTGACAGAGGTGCACCAAAGAAAAGGTACAAGGACTGCCTAAAGAAATCTCTTGGTGCCTGCCACATTGACCACCGCCAGTGGGCTGATATCGCCTCAAACCGTGCATCTTGGCGCCTCACAGTTTGGCGGGCAGCAACCTCCTTTGAAGAAGACCGAGAGCCCACCTCACTGACAAAAGGCAAAGGAGGAAAAACCCAACACCCAACCCCAACCAACCAATTTTCCCCTGCAGCCGCTGCAACCGTGTCTGCCTGTCCCGCATCGGACTTGTCAGCCACAAACGAGCCTGCAGCTGACGTGGACTTTTACCCCCTCCATAAATCTTCGTCCGCGAAGCCAAGCCAAAGAAAAAAGAAAGTTGTAGGACCCAAATTTTTAGATAACGGGTAATCTTGTGTAATCATTTTCCTGATGTCAGCTTGGCCATGAACTGCAAATCGCCACTTGCTGTGCCTAGGTATTCCTGCATTTAGACACTGAATTCCATTTTACTCGAAAGCTTTGTTCAGATGTGTTCAGTAATAAATTTTTTTAAACTTCCGATGTTGCATTCGCTTTTAATTGTTACAATTGCACTTGTGCATTTCTTGCCAATTCCTTAAATATATTCTAACTTGCACATATTCCAAAGTTTATTTTTTTCCAAAGTTCAAGCAAAATGATAATTGAGCAAGATCTATTATTTTACTTCAACCACGGAGTCTACAGATTTTCATGATTTACTTCTTAAAATTTATCAAAATGTTACTTTATTTTAAGATGAGTTTGAAATCACAGGATACTTAATGAAATGAAATTAGATTTCTTTAATCAAAAAGAGAAACAAAATCTATTAAAAGTTTTAGTCATGAAGAGACATATTTATTAATGAGATGCCTTGTGATCTTTTCTAATTTGTCGTTTCCTCAAGTTCCAGTGTTGCACAAATCCAGAGTAATTGCATTGCTGCATGTATCAAATTGTACAGCTGGTATAAAAATAAGCAGCGCCATTGTACGGAGAGCAGAGGACGACTTTATCTGTAGTTGAATTCCAATATGTGGCCTTGTTTCTGCTTTCTTCAAACTGCAGCTGATTTCCATAAATTATCATCGAGGCACCTGAGGCTCTTCTGCTAACTAGGCCATTTCCTTTCAGCCAGTCACCAATCAGAACCCACTTTGAAAAGATAAAAACTGATAACTGTCTGTGACAACATTCACATTTTAATTAATGACATGGACAGCATGGTCTGTTTTGATCTCTGGTGAGATCAATTAGTCGGTATTTCAGCATAAATCCGAAATCCTGCTTCCTTGTCAAAAATGCATGAAATCAGAGGAAAGATGAATCCTATTTGTACCTCTATTAAATAGAGCCAACATTATACCCCTCATTCAGTGTAGCCATCAGACTTAATTGTTTGTCTCACAATCTCCTTTTGTTTTTCTCACCTGCACTACTTCACCACCCACTTTTTTTGTGTGTGTGTTTCCTGTCTGTGAGGTTAAGTACCACGTACGTGTTTTCAAACCTTTTATTATCAAGCAAGTCTCTTCCTGTGGAATGAAATGGAAAAGAAACATTTTGGGTATATGGCTGATTCTCAATATAGCAAACCCCCCCCCCGCCACCATCCCATTAAAGTCATGGGTCTCCATGGTGTTCCTTTTGCATTTCCTTCCCCACTCAAAGAAAAAGCTGGTCGGGCAACACAAAACTGGGATTTAGTATCACTGTGCAGACAGGAAATCACTAATTCTAAGGGGATATGAGTTCACAACAAAGCCAAGCTCGCTACCTTAAGTCTGTTGCTTTGAGCCAAATAAAATCTGCTGGAGGAACTGGATTGAGCAGCATCTGTGGGAGAAAACAAGTGATTAACTTTTCAGGTCGGAATCCTTCATCTGTCTTGATGAAGGGTTCCAATCCAAAATGACCATTCTTTTACTCAACCTGCTAAGTTCCTCCAGCAGCCGGGTGGGAGTTGGGAGGGGGGGGTGGTGGTGTTTACTCCAAATTGCAGTATCTGTAGTGTTTTGTGTCTCCTCGTTTCTCTGAGTCATGATGGTCCAATCTGCCCATGGATTCTGCAGCTGGTGGGTCTTACCTGGGCAGTGATAGGGATGTTACATTGCCTCTGGGTTGGAGAATTATGAGCTTTAAAAAAAAAACTTGTTCATGACCCTCATTAAGAATGCACTTATGAGTAAATTGGTTGGAAAAAAATGCTCACTTTATTCTTTTCCTCCATGGATGGTATCAAAGGATGAAAGACCTCTCCAGACCAAATCCCAGCTCAACCAATAAAGGAGTTATAGAAATCTTTTGTATGTAAATAGCAATCCTCTTTCCCACAGTACGATTTTAATAGATTTGTACTTTCAAATTTTAAATGAAACTTTAAAACATTGATTTGTTTCAGTGTGTTTTTCATTGACCCATTACTCTTTAATTGACTGTTTAAAGAAAAATGGCTTATGGTTACAGTCAGGTGCAGATGTCACTAAGATGCTACCATCCTGTTGAACTGTTGAGTGGAAAACTAGAATTTTGCATTAGATTTGTAAACTTTATCAGCTTAAAACAAAAAGTTAAAATAGTCCTTTGCTGCATTGCAAAATAGTCCTTTGCAGTCCTTTGCTGCGATGGCTTGGCATCGCGGACAAAGATTTATGGAGGGGTATGTCCACGTCTGCTGCAGGCTCGTTGGTGACTGACAAGTCCGATGCGGGACAGGCAGGCGCGGTTGCAAGGGAAAATTAGTGGGCTGGGGTTGGGTGTTGGGTTTTTCCTCCTTTGTCTTTTGTCAGTGAGGTGGGCTCTGCGGTCTTCTTCAAAGGAGGTTGCTGCCCGCCGAACTGTGAGGCGCCAAGATGCACGGTTTGAGGCGATATCAGCCCACTGGCGGTGGTCAATGGGGCAGTCACCAAGAGATTTCTTTAACTCTTTGGTGCACCTCTGTCACGGTGGCCAGTGGAGAGCTCGCCATATAACACGATCTTGGGAAGGCGATGGTCCTCCATTTAGTGAGTAGGTAAAAAGAAATTCTGATGATTGCTTAATCTGCTGAATTTAGTTGATGAAATTAAAGTTGAATATTTGTTTATTTTAAATAGTGGATGATTCTGCTTGTTAATTTTGAAGTTTAAAGAAAGCCCAGTAAAACAATGTGAAAGATTGTACTGCGTGCCAAGTGGTCTTGATTGTTTCTCATCACTGATTTTTCCTCCATTTTTCAGGTGTCCTTGAGTTGAACCTCAATTCAACAATAAGTCCAGCCAAAACAGCTAAGGGATGTGACCTGGGTATGCTCCCAGATCCAAAGGATATGAGTGCTAAATCTCCAAACGTGTCTTCACTTTTTTCCCAAAAATCCATAAATGGTTGGTGGCCATGTGTCCAAGAGAAGGATGGAAAACGTATTTTGGCTGTAAGGACCTTCCAGTATATTAATGGAATTTTATTTTCAGTGTTGTCGTATTTTAGCAATTTGTGGTTTATTTGCCATTTGTTTTGGTTAAGAATATTGTTATTAACTTTGATACTGTCATTTTAAACTCAAATGAGAAAGATCATGATGGACATTTTGTTAATTGTTGAAGTACCTGATGGGATCAATCACAGGTTATTAGGAAGGTAAAAGAGGAGATTGCTGAGGCCTTGATTGATCTTTGGAGTCATAGTCACAGAGGTCTACAGCAGAAGTAGGATCCTCAGCCCAACTCATCCATGCCCTGCATTTTGGCCATAACCATCTCAAATTTCCCTGCCCATGTGCCTGTCCAAAGGTCTAACAAGCATCGTAATTGTACCCACCTCTACAGCTTCTTCTTTGCTTCCTTTTAGGTCCCAAAAGCCTATAAGATAACCAATATTGTTTAATAAGGGCCCAAGGGAGACAGCAGATGCTGGAATCTGAAGCTGAAAGCAATCTGCTGGAGTTCCTCCTACAGATTGTGTTTGATTGTTTAAAGAGGATAGTAGAAATAATCCAGCACATAAAAAGGCTGGTGAGCCTTGCAGCAGGTGGAGGGAAGTTATTGGAGAAGATTTTACTGAGCATCTGGATACGTTTAGAGTACTTAGTGCAGTTCTGGTCGCCACATTACAGGAAGGATACTGAGACTTTGAAAAGGTTGCAGAACAGATTCACCAGGCTGTTCCCGAACTGTTCCCCACTGTTCCCCACCATTTCCCAGCAGTTTCCTACCTGGTCCCCATGCGTCTTCACTGTTCCCCATCACTTCCCCATCTCTTTTCCATCTGTACCTCACTGTTACCCCCATTCTCCACTGTTTACCATCTGTTCCAAACTGTACCCCCTGCTCCCCACTTTTCCTCTCTGTTTTGCAGCTGTTCCCCTTTGTTCCCCATTTTTCCCACTGTACCCTACTGTTCCACATCTGTTCCCCACAGTTCTTCACTGTATCCCACTGTTCTTCACCTGTTCCCCAACTGTTCCCCACCAATCCCAACTGCTTCCCAGCAGTTTCCCACCTATTCCCCACGGTTCCCTGCTGTTCCCCATTGTTCCCCCTGCTCCCTTTTGTTGCCCTCTGTTCTGTTGTGTTCCCCACTGTTCCCATCTGTTCCCCTTTCCTCATTGTTCCCTTGCTCCCCAATATTCCCCACCATTCCCATTGTTCTGCAGTGTTTCCCACTGTTCCACACTCTTCCCCATCTGGATTAGAGAGTATTATCTACAAGGAGAGATGGGACCAACTTGGAATAGGGTCTTTTTTGCACCAAGAACATCAGGCGCCTGGAACAAGCTGCCAGGGGAGAGAGTGGATGTAGGTATAATAGCAGGGTTTAATTGACATTTAAGTCAAGTTCATTAAGGGCAGGGAATGGAATGATCTGGACTATATTTAGGAAGATGGGATTAGTTTAATTTAGCATCATGGTCAGCGCAGGCAACATGGATTAAAGAGGAGAGCCATATGGGTCAAAAGGAAACTGTTTCAGCTGTGTTCTATGCTCTAATGCCTGAATTCTGGACAAACTTTTGAGGTCATTTGTTTTGGATAGCTGATTGAGGTTTCAAAGGAAGTGGCCAATTTGCATAGCATTTGAGTAGGAGCAGTACACATGATAGACTTAAGGTTCTGCTGGTTTGAAGTTACTGTTCCCATATATGTTCTGTCAGAGTACATACATGACATCACATAAAGCCCTGAGATTCTTTTTCCTGCAGGCGAGGCAGAATTTCTACTTATCGGTCGTATAAACTGTACTCAAGAAAAAGATAGGTACATTTAAATTTGCTCACCCTCTCCACCTCTGATCCCCCAATGATCAACCGATTGTACCCCTCTGGTTTTCGCTACCTAAAGTCTACAAACAGTTCCTTGCTTATGGTGGCATTAAGTGAGAGGTTGTTGTTAAGTCACCATTCAGCCAAGTTTTCAAGCTCCCCCTGTGTGGACTCATCACCCCTTTTAATACCACTACTGTGCTATCATCAGTATACATACACTCATTCCTCTTGGTACATCAACCATTACTTCATGTGGTTGGAAACTTGTATAAGTTTTAATCATCTTGACTCATCAGCCTTTTTTTTGTATTTCTATTATTGTCCCAGATTTATCCAAATAAGAATTGTGACGACGAATATATTCCATTCTGATTGAAACAATTAAAAAAAATTATTTAGCAAAAATGTAAATATGTTGCTTGAACACGACATCTACACTCTGGCTGCTTTTTCCTAATCCTATATTGCAGACCTTGACAAAAGATCCAAGAACTTTTAAGTGCAACTTGCTTATTGCAAAGACAAAATACTATGTAGGCTGGAAATCTAAAATTAAATACGGCAGATGCCTGGAGATGTTTGCTAGGTCATGTGGCATCTGAGGAGCGAGGAGCATATGGTAGTTAATATCTAAGTTGGTGATTTTGAAAGATTATTAAGATGAAATGTTAATTGATTCTCTCTCGACATGCTGCCTGATTTTGTATTTTGCACTCAATGCAAATTCAATTCCTACAAACCTTTTGTGTGGGCTTAGAAAACATAGTGCTAAAAGCTGGCTGTAAACATGTCACCTTCTTCCTTGCCCTGAGTAAATTAAATGCTCTTCAGAATTTCTGACAATCACCCTCCTTCACAGGCCATTAACGAGGCTCTTTGAGCAGTTTTTCATGCTGGGTGCCTTGAGGTGAATTTAAAAGCTTTTTTAAAACAAATAATGTACAGAATTGAAATTCTGTCTACTATACGAGTAACGGAATAATGAGTTTTAATGTTTAATTTTTTTTAAATTACTTGATATCCAAGGATCAACCAAAGCTTTTTGTCATTTTTGTGGCCACCCTCTCTCCATCAACTGTAATGGATCACAATTCAAAAATATATCCAGCAATATTTTAATGCTATTTTTATTTTCAACAGTTACTCTTTCACTTGTGCTTGTTTGTACCTGAGCTAATTTACAAATTAGTTTGAGCAGAAACATGAACAAAAGAAGACTCCATTTATTACTGGATCATAACATAAAGCTGATATTTTTGATCACTTGTGTTTTTCCCCAAAGGTATTAAGAATCCAGTGCAAAAAAAAGAGAAGAAACTAGGTCAGGATAGACAGAGGGAATAATTTTGATTAATGACATAATGGTATACAGCATAAATGAATTTATAGGGAAGTAAATGTATTTTATTCTGCACCAATGCTGTTCAAAAATTACAATTGTCTGAAGCCACAAAGAATACGAGAGCTTATTTGATTAATGATTCAACACCCAGGAGCTACAGCAACTATTAATCTATTTCATACCTTGGATTATTATCAATCAATGATAAATAATCATTGAGGAAACCATTTGCTAATTAACAAAGTAATATTGAATACCAGAGGAACTTTTTAAAGTCGATTGTTAATTGAGATTACACCAAATTAACTCTGCCTTCAATTCATGGATCACATACTTGCTTTAGTTGGCCTTTGAGATCGGACTGTTGGCCTGAAAAGAATTGCATGTTTTTTGAAAAGGTTGAGGTAATCCTAGAAGTTTTGCATTCAGAGGTAACCATATCACTTATCTGTGAATGTCTGTTCTCATTAGACATTTTGCTGAAAGTTTTTTTTTCTTTTGTTTTCCAGGGTAAAGTTGAAATGACACTGGAGATTGTCACTGAACAAGAGGCTGAGGAAAAACCTGCTGCCAAAGCAAGAGATGAACCCAATATGAACCCAAAACTGGAGCCTCCAAAGTAACTTTTTTTTCCCCTCCTTGATTTGTTTTTGTATGTTTGTATCTTACAGTTTGAAAGGATGGGGGCCTATATGGGGCATCACATTTAATAGCATAGGGTTTTTTTTGAGCTTTAAACATTGAATACTGACTATCTGAAGTGAATAGATGGTTTTTAACGATTCTTTGTAAGCAGAGATTTCTTTATCTCCTCCTATTTCATGCACTTAAGGATTTACATTCAAGTTGATCCCACTGTGTTGTATGCAGTTGAGAGTCGTGTTTGTTCTTTCAATCAAAAAAAAACCATTTTAACAAATGTTCTGGGATTTGGTTCATTTGAATTTAGATGAGAGAAGGCACTTTTAGGGATGTTACAACTCCAAACATCATAAATTTTCACAGTGTCATTGCTAATGAGTTGGGTTCTTTAAATGGACTCTCCATCCCTGAGTGTAGATTCATTTTGAGAAGCAGTCCGTACATCCGTCATCTCTCAAAGACCTCACTGAATGACCAAGTGCGTGTATAATAAGTGAATTGATGAGCAAGAAGTTTTTGCAACCAAACTAGACCTTTTCATTGCCAGAAAATGTTGTACTTATCATCTTGGGCTGTCTCTCACGACAGGGGATCTCGTGGGTTAAGAATGGTTAATGAGGCAAGCATGGGAGTCCCAGACTCTTCCAGGAAATGGCACAGGAGGATACTGACGGCATGTTTTTGAAGCCTATGCTGAGATTCCATGTGCTCCTGGTGTGTGATCTCCAGATTAGAAATACCTTCCTTAATGCTCCTTCTTCACTTTATGGAATCATGGGGCCAGGATTCCCAGTGGGAAGGCCTTCAAAGGAAATCTTGAGCCTTTCATTAAACCATCTTTCCTGCGTGGTAGTCTCCTCTTGCAACAGATTTGGAACAGCAAGTCTTTTTCGCTAACGTAGTGTCAGGCATGTGAACAATGCGGCCAGTCCTGCAAAGTCGACCATGTGTTCCAAAGGACTTAAATATGGAGGTTTTGGCTAGGAGAGATCACCAACATTGGTTCATTTATTCTTCCAATGAATTTGGAGTATTTTGCAGTTTCAGCATCTTTCCTATTTTATCTCAGAGCCTTCTATACCTGGTCACGGACTCACAGGCTCATTGGAAGGCAGTGATTTGTGCAGCCCAGAAAACATTTGAGTTTTGTGCCAGTCTAAGGTCTTGATCAATTGACAAAAGGCTCTACTGGTGCATTGAAGATGGTGGTGAACTTCATCAAAATTTCCTTCGCTGAAAAATGACACCCCAGATCCAGGTTTGCAAGGTATCATCGTGAGGGCAATCTGGTGAAGGGCCTTGGTTTTGTAAACGTTGAGAGTAAAGCACATCAATTGTACTTTTCAGCCAGCTGGAGCTAATACAAGGATGAAGACGAACAAGGCAGCTGCTTGTCAGATTTGACAGGTCATGGAACATGAATAAGCCAATACCCAAGGGTTAGAGATGGAAATCTGCCAGATTTCCATTTTAAAGACCTTTTCAGCACTGGATAATGGATTTTGTAAGGGTTGATCCAGAAACTGATTCTGTGATACTGTCATTCTGAAGGTCTATTAAAACTTAAAGCAGCATTAGGAATATACGTGGCTGATTGATCTCCAGAAATCCAAGAATCTATGGTGCCCTTCAGGAAGAGAGGAGAAAATTGATGCGTGAATTTAAACCAGTGGAAATTCAATAAAATTTGCACATTGCACTTTCTAGAGCAGATAGCGACAACAGAAAGGAATATCGCTGCAAAAGCGTTGTGGCTGATTGTCATGGTCACGGCTATCTGCTTCTCATTAAAAAGATTTTGCCACCTGCCATCACAGTGATTCATAGTTCTTTCCATTTTGTAAACTTGTTTTTGAACTATGTATTTCTAAACATCCTATAGTTCTCCATCTTTCATAAATTGCTTCAATCCACAGTAATTATTAGCAATTGTGGTTTCTTTGTGCCGAGCAAGATCTCGTGAGCACGTTTGTGGTGTCTTTTATTGCGTGATGTTTGGTTGAATGATGAAGGTTATTTGGGATATTACCATGGGATCTCTTACCCAGATACACAGGCCCTGACTTAATATTGCTCCTTGAGAAGCTTCATATAAATGTATTGCTCAAGGATTAGCCTAAATGTTGCACTGAAGTCTTAGTGTGGAGCTTGAACTTGCAATTGTCCACTAAACTAATCTGATGTTCATTAGTGTATGCTGCGAGCAAGCAGATCAGGGTAAATCTGAAGAAAATGTTTAATATCTCCAGTTGTTGGCCCTTGCCAGATGTGGCCTGACCTACTGAATGTTTCTAGCATTGATGTTTAAAATTTCCAACATCTGCTGTATTTTGATTCAGTATGTGATTACTTTCTGTCATCTCATCTCATTTAGTTTTACTGTCCAGAATATAGAAGAATGCAATGTGATCTCCTAGAAATTCTTGCAATGCTCCACAGGGCAGATGGAAGGGTGATGCCTTCCCTGGTTAACATGTCTAGAGATGGAGCAGACCAATTCAAAAATTGGAATCAGCTGTGAGGGTTTGCAAAAAGAAGACTGCAGTGAATTTTAAGAATTCTCCACTCAGGAGAGTTGTGGAGGCTCAGTTGCTTAATAAGTTCAAGGCAGAGATTGACATTTCTTTGGAAATTCAACAAATAGAGGGTTTGGAATAGAGAGCACAGGATTTTGGGGCTATGAACTTGTGGCATGATAGAGTAGGCATGAGGCGCTGAATGGCCTCCTCTGTGTTTCCACCAACAAGGGCAGTATCACTGTGTGTATCCTTTCTGGGATACAGGAGGATTCCCATTTTATTTTCTCGTAAAAGGTGCTGATTTCCATGGAGGTCAGATTATAATGGTATCTACTTGGGACTTCATTCTAATGGATATTGTTCAAATGTAGACGTAGTGTTTTTAAACATCTTGTTCATCCATTCCACCACCATTGATGTTAATTTCAGTTATAGCATCACCACTTCTGAAGTAGAAGTCAAAACCCAAACTATCCTCGAGTGTCTTTATCTTGCTACATTCACCGACTGAGTCATTGGTTAGATAAGAACTCACTATCATTTTTAACAAGGATAATAAAGAGGCCCATGGTTTACTTGAATAATGGTTTCTTAATTCTGTAAATGAGTGCCTAATGTAAATTATGTACACTTTATCCTTTTAGAAAGAAAAATTAATTGTATTTATTTCATTACAATCAGCCGTCCAGAAACATCTTTCCTGTGGTTCACCAGTCCTTGCAAAACGTTGAAATACATCATCTGGCGCCGATTCAAATGGATATTTCTTGCGATCATAATACTGCTGTTTGTAGTTTTGTTCCTTGCGATCTTCTTTTATTCATTGCCAGTAAGTACATGTTTAAAATTGTTGTTCTCAAGGTGACATTGCACACAGACAGTTCATGCTTTCAACAAACAAGTACGAGTTGACTTTTTAAAATTTCCCTTTGTAACTTGGGTCATCATTCAGTTGTGATGTTTTGTGTTTTGCCTTTCATTTTGCAGAATCAAATGAAAAATTTTTGGCCAAATACAGCCAAGACCTGATCTAAAATGGAAAGTGTGATCTGAGTGCTGCAATTGGCTACTGTTTACAATTGCCACTTTCGGCTCTTGAGTCTGAAGCCATAAAGCAATATTCTCAAAGGGAGTTAGCTTGGTATTTCTGCCACTTGCAGTACCGATTAAACATTTTTATCTCTAGCCCATTCTTCATTCCCCTTCCTTGACTAATTCACTATTTGCTCACTGCTGTTGTGGTTACTTCAGAATCTTTTGTGGTCATCTCAAAAAATAGAACTAAAAATTGTTGAGCAAGCCACGGTTTTGCTCATGTATTTTTTTTTGCTCCCTCCCCCACAGTTTGCTGTCTTTTCACTAAGAGTGTGGGTTTCTCACCCTAAACCACTCCCACCCCCACAACAACCGCCATCATATCAATGTGCTGTATTGACTAACAAGTTCTCTACTTTACGAGACAAGATAATGTCCCTGAAATAGTTTATGATCCCGTCAGTAAAAAAAAGGCAACTGGAGGCTGCCTGTACGGCATACCAGTTCAGGCTGCAATTAGAATTTGAGAGCCCTGAATGGAAATGCAGGCATTACTGCAAAAGTTAAATTTTCCTTTTTAAAAAAAGTAGAGGGCAAAGTAGAAATAATTTATCAATGAAAAGTTCATTGTATGACCACAGGATAAAAATGTAAACACGGGCATTTTTGTGTATTTTCATTTCTGGGCTAATTCTGTCTATTTAATTGTGTGTACCTTGGAGCTACTTTTATATTTAATCTATTCATGAAACCATCAGCAAGAGAGGGGTTAACGTTAGTAGCCAAGTTCCCCATTATCTTAGCGTTTTCAATTAAATACACCAAATTACCAATGGCACTTAGTATAAAGTATTGCTACAATAATGTTGGACGACCAGCAATTACATTGATTTACTCTGGACTATGTTCAGTTCATTGGGTAGAAAAGAAAGAGATTGGTGTTTAAGAAATTCACTGGTGTAATAAATTCTGTATATTGCTACCAAGTTAGAGCAACAAGGCTGTTAATTTAAAATTAAATAAAAACCCTTCTGTCCTCCACTTTGATGGGAAACAAAAGATTATGGGAAAGTTCTTTTTAAGGTGATAGGAGGAAAAGTTCAGCAGCATCCATCATGGCCTCCAGGCTTGCTGGGATAGGAGGGAGGGACATAAAGGTGTCAACACCAGAGCTGGTACAGTAGTAAATCACAGTTAGCGGAGCTAGCACAGGAATGGCAAACCAAAGCAGCTGTTAGTTGTGCAGTGTTGGATCTCTCAATGTTGCGTTAAGGCAAGTTCCCTTCTCATGACCTTGCTTTCCATTGCTGTTTGTACACCATCATCATCTGCCTTGTGACCTTAGCTGATTTTTTTTTTAAGAGGGTTGATAAAGCTGAGAAAAGAGAGAGTCAGACTTGTTTTTTTTTTGAGGAGAGAGTCAGCCAGGAATTTTTAACTATTCTATTATCAAGGGATTGATTTTTCAAGTGGTGCTTTATCCTTTTTGTAATGCATCTGGTGGAATTCTTATCGATTTCCTTTCCATTATAAGATTAATTTGAAGCATTTTTAAAAATATACTTGAGTCACATGCACAATGCGGATACTTGAGGATTTGCGTTGTAATAGAATCCTTCTAAACTCGTATAAAACAAGTTTTATCCATTTATAATTGAAGGAAAGGTGCCTGTTCAACAGTTGAAATTTGATCTAACATGTACCATTATAAATTTGGGTAAATTTAAAGCATAAATTTGAAAGTTCTGATTTAGATCTTGGTTAAAAGTGAAATGTAAAGCATTTATCTTTACTGGCTGTCAAGTTTGATTGCTAGATTTTGTGTGCCTGGTGGAAAATGAAATAATTAGATCTGATGGTTAGATGGGAAATCTCTCAGCCAGTAATGTGCTGGAGCCCCACATGAGAACATGTATTTCGTCTCCACTGATGTGGACAAATCAGGAACTTCGCGACATTTGATGAATTTGATGAAGGTCAGAATAGCCCTTGAACAAACCATAGTTTACCCTTGGCCATTGGTTAAAAGTAATGTGTATTTTATTAAGTAAATGAGATTAAACTAAATGTGGAATTTGAAATAAAACGTTAAAATGCTTGAATCCCTTAGCAGGGCAAGCAGGATTCATGAAGAAAAACAAAGTTGATTTTGCAGGTTTCAAAAAGGGTGTTGTGACTAATTTACATTGAATTTAAATCACTGTGAACATGATGTTTTTAAGTATTCCAAGGGTCTGCTTTCTTGGACCATAATGTCCCACTTATAATTTAATCAAATGTCTGTGAAAGGTGAATGTCGTGATACCATTTAATTTTTTTGTGTAGAAATGGTAATTAATGGTAACCTGGCTTTTGCATCTTGGCTTCCTTAAAGTTAAGTCAAACAGAAAGGTCTGCAGACACTGTGATTGTAGTGCGATACACAAAAATACTTGAGAAACTCATCAAGGAATGAGGAAGGGCCCAAGCCCAAAATTTTGGTTATATCCCTCTGCTTCCTATGGACGTTGTGTGACCTGCTGAGTTTCTTTTGCGTGTTTCTTAAAATCAAAGTCTGTTTGGCTGCTTCACCCCTCAGGGATATGCTTCTAATATCACACCATCAACTGGAGAGATGGCTGAGGAATAGGACTACATCCAATCTGTCCTGTACAACTTTATCCCTTGAGTAAACAACCTGCTGGGAGGTGAAGAAAATTCCTTAAAAATAAAACCATTCTTATTTAACCATTTTTCTCTCACCCTTTTCTCTGAAATCAGTGCAAATTTGATTTGTATTCTTTTAACATAATGAATCATGAACTACCCTAGGATGGCCAAATCCATTGTCTTCCTAAGGACTAGATGCCAATATTAGGCACCAAGAATAAAACCAGTGTAAAGCAAGTTACAAGTGCAACTGGTATTGTCACCAGAGATTTCAAAAGAAAAAGAAAAGGAAAAATGGAAAAGTGATGAAATGGCAAAATTTGGTAATAAAAGGGAAAAAAAAGAATTGTCTAAACACAGCCAATATCTCTAAGTAATGAGCATGGAAAGTTTTCCACGAACAAAATAATTCATAAAGAGAACCTCCACCTGATGATAAATGTTTATGCATTGTCTGTAATGGCAGCCCATTTCAAATTTGGTGAGTACAGAAAGTGACACAACCTGTCACTGAGTGAAGAGATTTTAAGAAGCTGAAAAATAATAAACTCTTGCTGAAGAGGCTCGAGGATTTTATGACGATTTAAAATTGGGGTACCCTTCTAAACTTGGACAGATTTTAAAGCTGCAGCACATTTTGACTAAATATAGAGATTAGACAGAATGCAATTCATCAGTCTGATGACCCTGCTACAAATTCTAAATGTTAAAGACTGTTGACATGTTAAAGACAGTTTGTTGGGCAATTTGTGTTCTAAAATCCAGAATTTGTTCTGATGTTGGAAAATATATCCACTTGGTTCCAAATGAAGAAAGATTTGGAGACCAACACTGGAGAATAAGAAAGAATCTCATTGGAGTGCACTGTAAAATGGGAACCACTAGTTTAGATATGTTCATATGGTCATCAATGGAGGAATCTCACTTGATTTGAGCCAATCCTTTGCCCTGTGAAAGGTCTGATCAGGTTACCAATGTCATGGGTCTCATTTAGCCAGCCCTGTCTGTAAGGAGTTTGTCAATACTCCCTGTGTCTGCGTGGGTTTCCTCCAGGTGGTCTGGTTTCTTCCCACCCTTCAAAACATACAGAAGTTGTAGGTTAATTGGGTGTATTGGGGCAGCATGGGCTCATGGGCCAGAAGGGCCTGTTACTGTGCTGTATGTCTAAATCAAAAATTAAAGTGGTGAGAATTCCATGGGTCCATTTTGACGAACTGATATGGGACAGTGAATCTATTCAAGTTGGTAATTAAGAATAAGGAGCTGTATTTAACCAGCAATTAAGAAAGATTGATAAGTTAAAGACATGGTACATGTACTCTCATAATAATGAAAATAGCCAGATATTAGAAAATGATTTGGTGAAAAAAAGACCTACTGATATTTCTGAGGAAGCTGCCTCATAACGTGGCCAAGCAACTTTCCAAAGATAAACACTTCTCATTGTCACCTAGACAGCACCTTTGTTCTTCATTGTTCCTGTCAACTGTATCATTTTGAATATTCTTTTTAAAAAGTTCTTTTTTGCAGATTGCCTAAGCACCAATAATATGTATATCAGAATAAAACTGGCAACAAGAGTAAAGAATTCCTCTGGCTACCATAGGCATAAAATTTGATGTTTCCTCGCATCAAATTCTACCGCAATTGCTGATTGTAATAAAATGCCAAAAAAATCCATTTAGTTATTAAAACATATTGCTGGAAATACTTACTGGATCAGCGGGCATCTGTGGAGAAAGAAATGACTAATGCCTTTCATCTGAACCTCTTCAGCCTTCAGGCATGAGAATAGCTCCCAAGTTGCCTATCATGCTCTTACCAAGCATACTTCCAGACTTAATCTTTAGGTTCAACAATTTAAAAATAATGAGTATATTCAGCATTTTCCTAATCTGGAATTGGTGATTGCCTTTCCACCTGGTCATTATGGTTGATAATCCTCCACCTCCCACTTACACCAAATGCCCACTGGTCTTTGTTTCTGCATTTGTACCCTTTTTCTTGCTATCATTATTTCTTGGTGTTGTTTCCTCTCTCCTTCATTCCACCAATCACATTTTGTTTTTTTGACCCCACCCACATATTTTTCTGAATACTAATTATTCTGAGTTCTGATACATAGGTCATTAGTTTGAGTAAATAATTTTTGACCTATTTCTAAAGAGAATCGCCTTTAAACTTGCCTGGTTTACTGGAAAGGTAAGTTAGTTCTCAGAAAGCCCACTAGGTAGAGCTCTGAGCAGGAAAGCTCTGTGAACTTCAAATCAGATGGAAAAGAATGCAGTACAGAATTCATTTTCTGCAGGAAAAATATAGCTTTGGAATTTATGGAATCATTTTATGACTGGGGAAATCTTCAGTGGGGAATAAATGTCAGGTATCAATTTTGTTTGTCTTATTTTATGTATTGCCATAGGCTGCATCATTTATCAAATGCTACTTTTTTCATCAATATCCTTTGCTGCATCCCTCGACTCCCAAGAAACCAGTTAATAAATGTAATGTGGTGTGACAATAGGAACAGAGAAATAGCTGTTAGTGAGGGTGAGAGAGAATTTTGCAATGCACAAGAGGTCAGATTTTGAAGGAGATTTGATTTATAACTTTGCTCCCTGAAATTAGGGCTTTGTTGGGATTTGAACTCCAGGATAAGAATTTTAATTTTGAGGTGTTGGCAGATCGGGAGTCATGTGGGTCAGTGGGCACAAGAATGATGGGTGAGTGGAACTCAGTTTAGGATTGGAAGATGGTTTATTCAAAGTTGCCAAAAATAGATACGTGGCCAGTCTGGTGACCATTGGAATGATGGCTACGGAGAAAGTGAAGGTTTGGTTAATGTCTAAATCGATCAAAGGCATGGATGTACTGTTGAGATTTGGATGCAGACAGGTGCTTGCAGTGAACACAGATGTAGAAAAATTGGGTAGTGTCATTCAAGTTGACATGCCTGGGAAGAGGATAAAAATTGTAGTGAAGCTGGGTAATTTATTGTGGAGACTCAAAGCAATGGCTTTTGGTATTTTTTGCTAAAGGAAATTATTATATAGCTCTAGAAATTGGAGAACAAACAAGTGGCCGCACAATACTGTGGTGGTGCTAGGGGATTCTGCATTGACTTTGGATACTACCTTTGCACACATGGAATACGTTTCCTTTGAAATTATGCTGGCACTGAAGATCAACTTGAGGATGTTGAGAAGCATGAAGAGAATGGGAAGGAAAGCAAGTTTGAGAGATTATTGGGCTACACTAGGAGTAGAGCCGACTAAGCAATTCTATTGAGCTGAACAGCGGGTAAGCCACCATTTTAAAAGGTTGATGGGGATAAAGAACTGTGAATATTCGATTCAAGTAAGATGCAGAGAGAAGCCTGTTTAGCATTAGTGTTTAGTCCTGGTTGTTGATGGGGAGGAATTAAGTGAACAATTGCAGTATCCTTGGGAGGGCAGATGAACAAGGAAGTAAAAATGTGCATGGTGGAATAAATTCTGAGGCTTGTGTAGTAGCAAATGCTTGGCAATGCAGCATGGAGAGGCGATTCCCTGAGGAGATGCAGGTTTTTTTTTTCAATCTTTATTCAGTACCTGATCTGTTGAATTAAACCTTTACATGAAAAATCATATTAAAATTTAAAATCCTATTTAAATCTCAATGAAACTCAAATACAGAGGGTTTAGAGCACTTAGCAAGTAATCATTGTCCCATTTTCTCTGCTGCAAGGATAACCATGAACCATTTAGAAAAACTAGTGGTGTATAAATGCATATTTAGTATATGTGTACTGCAGATAAAGGTATTGTGCAGGTAAGTAGACAGAGTTGCCTAGTACATTTATTTGTTGTTGGTCATCACAATGAATAAAACTGACTCCAGACTCTTTATTTATTGTAAGTAAATGTATGTCAATCATTTCTATTGATCATGCATTTTTGGGGGGAAAAAAATTTCCACAAAGACTGTGTTGGATAATGATTTATAGATGATCTTGTTCAGATGCACAATTTGTGACCCAGGTCTTGGATGAGATTCTTATTTAAACCTGTTGGATTAACTGATGACTACAGATAGGCTGGAAATTGTGGAAGTTGCCTTTGACAAATATTAAGTGGAATTGAAGCAGTACCTCTCTGAAAAACACTTTTATTGAAAAAATTATTTTATCTCCCACAGAACTACCTATCCATGCGAATTGTGAATCCCATCTAAGGAGGTAGAATTGGCTGGTCCTCCTGCAACAGCAATTCTGTTGAATAGCTAGTCCGTGAACATTCATTTCATGTCTACAACTTCGTGGCCTTAAGAATAGAAATGAACTGAGGTTAGGAAGGCGACAAGATCTACATTTACCAAGGTTAGCCAAGGTTCATGGGGTCATGACTGGGCCATTTATCAGTGATTCCATGTTAATGCGCTGACCCTGATGACCAGGATCCTGCTGGTTTAATCCCAGCTTTTCTACAATTGAATGTTTGTTTAGCAGGTGCCTCTCTAGTTATGAAATACCAGGGTTGATTTCTGAATGATGAACTGAGATGAAGTGTTAGAAAACAATGGCTATTCAAGGTGGCTGGCTTGCTAATCTGTTACAAGTTTTAAATGTGCAGATTTATGGGATTTCTATAGAATATTATTTTATAAAGTAGAACTTCATTTAAGACTGCAAATGCTTCCATTTGGTGTGCATGTGTCTCTGGAGGAATGGAAGAAATTGGTTGATATTCCATTGATTTTATAAAGTGTAGAACTCTTGTACTCAGCAAAAACTCGATGGTTCATGCATTTGTTCACGTGTTGCTTAAGAATTTGGACCAAATGTGTCATTTGAATGCAGACTGAAGTGTAATTAATCAAAACGTGCTTTCTGTATTCACTATTGGTTTGCTTATAAATCATTTCATCAGCTCTATGGTTCATGTCCTTTTTATTACGTACTGTATAGCTTTGTTAAAAATTCCTCTCTGCAGGCCTTCCTCTTGATACATAGCTCAGTGCTTGACATGTTCTTGCAATGCATGCCAGGCAGATTAAGTTACAATATTTACATGCCAAGACTTTTACATAAATTAGCAATCACATAACAAAGATACAAAGCATTTAAATAATTCAAAATCTAAAAGCAGTGAATAGAGAATATTACAAGTAGTGTGAAACAGCTTATATACACAATTAATAAAGAGTCTGACTTCACCAGTGTGCCATATAGACAAAGAACATTCTAAAGGAAATAGTTTGACTTTCATAACAGACAAAACAATATTATAGAAAATAGATTAAAGCTTCTGCCACATTTATGAACCCACCAGATGACAATCTAAAGGTTATTACTCCACCTGAATACATATTGATGACATGAATGGAACACTACTCCATCATCTGATCATGTATTAGCAGAGTTCTTGCTTGTTAATAGATCATATTTTGTATGGGAAAGGTGTAAATTTTGTCGGCAGATTATCCACCGGGTATATGGTGGGATTGGTCTTCATTGCAGGAGGCCCATTTAAAAGTTGCCAATCGCAAGCTCTGACAAGTTCCACTGTGAAGATTTTGAGGAGGATCTTGGCGAACTCTTTCCCTACACAACTCCTTGAGCCTCCACCGAATGGGATATAGCTAAATCTGCATGCATCTTTTTCTGGACAGCCCTCCATGAAACGATCAGGATTAAATTCATCCTTGTTTGAGAAGTTGGTTGCAACATCATGAGTGTCACAGATGCTATAAATAACATTCCAGCCTTTTGGTATCTGATATCCCTGCAAATTAAATTTTTATGTCATTATTGCATAAACTTATTCCTTTAAAATATGGAACTTGTCAAATGAGTATGACTTTCATCTGGTGATGGGATGGATATTGTTATGCATCTTACTGGTTCACAACTCAAAACGTCATTGGTACAAAATCTCTGAAATCAGAAATATTGTCCAGGTATTCTCAGTAGCTCGGCCTTGCCACTGGAGCCGCAAACTGTTCAAAGTAGAAACTTCAGATTCTACATTTTGGTAGAATCTATCTATTCACTGTAAATTATCCATGGTATCACTCTCAATGTGTACTTAATTTACAACAACAACAATGTTCCATTACATACTTTAAATCTAAATAGGTTAAAATAAAGAATTTGCAGGCATTAATGGTAAATTTGTAAACTCGAGGAGAACTAAGTGCAAACCAGTATTCCTTTGAGTCAGTGATTCCTCCCTGCCAAGTAATGTAACCTCTAGTCTCTGAATGACATTATTTTTATTTCACACAACAGTTGTGCATGTTCAGAATTTTGATTTCAGTGAATTTTTGTAAATATTTATGAAGCTCAACCATTTCTGTATGATTCTCTAGCTTCCTGAGCCAGATATATTTTGTGCTCTGTCATTGTTCCTTATTGTGTCTTAACCTTTTCTCCTCTTTCATTTGCTATTCCATTAGGCACCCTCAACATAGCAATATTTCTTGTTGCCACCTGACCAGTTATTGCCAACAATTTTCTGTTCATTATATCTCTCGTGTAATTTGAGATTTTCATGGGAAAAATCTTTTCGTAGACTTGATTACTGTCTATACCGTCCCGCGTCGGACTTGTCAGCCACAAACGAGCCTGCAGCTGACGTGGACATTTACCCCCTCCATAAATCTTCGTCCGCGAAGCCAAGCCAAAGAGAAATACTCATGTAATCGTTGATACCGTGTAATGGTCAATCCCCCCACCCACCCGTGTTTGGCTCCGACCACCTGCCCATTGGAGCTCCTAAAACCCCATCAGTAGTCCTTAGCCCCAGCCACCCTCATACCGGACCGGAGCTCCCAATGCCCCTGATGCCCTGCGCTGACCCTTGCCCTCCCCTCTGCCCACCGGAGCTCCTGACACCCCGGCTGCAGATCCTCATCCTGGCCAACTGCCCACTTGAACTCCCAGCCACCCCACCTGTCCGAACTCCCAACCACAGATCCTCGTCCCATCCTACCACCCATCCGAGCTCTCAGTGCCCCGGCTGGAGACTCACCACCAAGTCTGGCCATCACAGAAACTTCACCGGGTCAAAAGTTGAACCCATGTAAAAGTCGACGCCCCCTTTCCTTTTTTGGCCCATAAAAGCTGTCCAATAATTTCGACGATTACACGAGTATATACGGTAATTGCAAGGATTGCTTCCTAATCATATATAAAGACCAGAAGCAGGAGTAGGTCATTCAACCAACCCTCTACACTGCCTTGGAGCATAGCATATCTTATCTATGCCACTCCCTCTATTTTCTTGATCCTCTGTTTATATATGTAAAGTGATATTCATTTCAATGTACTTGAATTAAATTGAATATTATGGATGCGTTTTTTAAAAAATCGCATGTTTAAACCCCCCCCCCCCAGAATTGACTGTCTGCATTTTCTTTGGGCAAGTTGTTTCAAAATCGACACACTTCTTTTTGCCGGAATCTGCTTACGTTTAACACGAAGGTCTTTAGGGCCACGCGGAACCCTCCGGGGACCGGGGGACTCAGTCGCAGAGTTTCTTTGATGACGCTTCCGGTGTATTTAAGTTGTTCAAGGGCTTCCATGGTGACTTGTGGGTTCTCCTTCACATCGTGGCTCAATAATCCCTGCAAATCCCACAGTGAGAAGCCGCATTTAAAAACAAAAGACTGAATTTGCAAGCACAGGAGGAGGGAGATTGCCGTCTGCACCACCAGCCGAGGGGATCTGTGAGCGCTGATGCCTTACCTGCTCCTGCAGTTCCCGCCTGACTTTTCCAACCACCTCGGGGTGCAGGGCCAGGAAAGTAACGAGCGAGGTGGCCGTGCTCGCTGTGGTCTCGTGTCCCCCAAACAGGAGCTCGGTGGCAGATTCCTTCAGCTCCTTCCGAGAAACCACAAAGGGGGGGAGGGGACATTAGCAAGATTAGCAGCATCTCCATTCGGACCAACGCTACTTCGTGAGGGTGACCTGATGCAATTGTCAGCGTTGGAAATCGGATGTGAACCGCACCTCTTCGGCCGATTTCCGGGCTTGACCTGGGACCTTGTGCGTTTGCCACCCGACCAAGGGAGCCGAGAATCTTCGTTTGGAAGTTTTCCGGGGAGGAAAACGTGTCACCATTGTTTATCAAGGTGTTGTGTACGGGATAACTCTGCCGGAAAGTTTCTGCATTAGAAACGTGTCGGGCTGAGGATCTGGGGGGGAGTGTTGTTCTGGCAGAATAAAATGCTGGAACCACTTGCCAGTCAAGCAGAAAGATATTTCGGGGATTTTTTTTCTGCGAGTTGTTTAATGTCAATGTGGGGGTAGGTCGATGGGATGGGTCAGCTTTCTGTGAGCGACTATCCTCGTGGGTCGGATGCAGGGAAGCGCTGTCATCGGGCAGCACCGTGGAGATCTGGGTCTGGACGGACGGGTCCGGGCCACTTGGTCCTGCTCGATATGCCGGCAGCGAGAGCTCGGGCTGAAGTGACCCACGGGGAGGTGAGCTGCGGGAAGGCAGCCGATGCGGAGGTGTGAGGATGCGTCTTCTCGCCGTCCTGGGGCAGTGCCCTCCTGAGCGGCTGTTGCGGTGAAGCTGCTGGGGACTGAGACCGGGGGGGGGAAAGAGGGGAGAGGTGAGGAGCGCCCTTCGGGATTTGTTCTGGCAGCTCTTTGTAACTTTACCTGCAACCGCAGGGGCTGGTCGCTCTCTTCCGAGTGCTCTATCAGAAGCTGCAGCGCATCCTTGAACTGACCCGCGGCCTCTCGTCTTGCTACCTTTTTCCGTATATTTTCTTCGATTTTTGCATGGATCACATTCCTCGCCTTCAGCCCCTATCATCAGATAACAAAGTCGGCATTAACAGCTTGATTTAAAAGTTGCGAGCTCTCCCACTGACCCACCCGGCACTGCCCTCTTGGCGCATCTTACCCGGTATAAGCCGCTGAAGGGCACGTCGATGGGCAATGAGAAGAGATTGCGAATCATTTCCTCAAAGGCTTCGATCAGCTGCTGCTGTGTGCGCGGGTTGGTCTGGCTTGGTTCGAATCCGAGTAAGATCCGGGTGGCAATCCCGAACATGAGGCGCTTCACCTCGGGGTAAACCAGGACACAGGAGCCGCTCTCCAACCAGCGCCCCAGACCGGCACGGATCTCCTCCACCATCACGGGCATGTAGTTTTTCAAGGCTTCTCTGGAGAACGCTTTCAAAATCACCTATTAACGTCCGAAAGAACATCTCAGCAAATTACCAAAAGGTCTACAACATCTTCCCCTCCTCTACACCACTGGAAATACCAACAGTTTCTATTACATGAATGCCAGCATGCCTGTATTTGGCCATTCCTTACGTAAATGGTGCCAAACCTTCCTGTGCGAATTTAGACACAAAACATCGACAATAATGAATGGGTCCGGATGCGGAACTATGCCCTTACTCTTTTCCTCTGCTTGTGTTGGGAATCGTGGAGGCTGGACAGGCAGCCGGCTCCCAGGATCGTCCTCACGGAAGCGGGCCATTGCACCGATACGAGTTTGTGCTCCCCCAGTAGAATTTGTTTCACATTTTCAGCCCCCATGATGCGCACCGTGGGGCTCCCGAAAAGATGAGTCTTGTAGATCTGGCCATACTTTCGTACTTTCATCTTAAGGAATTTGTATCTCTGCAAACGAATACACGGCGTGGGTTATAGGTACCTCTTTTGCGGGATCATGTTAAGAGGCTGCGGCTTAACTCTTGCAGATAAACAATAAATATGTCTTACATACCGATACCCGAAACAAACCAAATCAATTGAGAAATGAATCTCCATAACAAACCAGCCAACTTGCTGGGTTTCTTTATTTACACAGCGACGCTTGCTGTAAATTCTTGTATTAATGACGACACTGGAATGCAATTTAGTTCAAGTTACTGTTAAGTCGTCGGCTGAACTGAGCACCGCCTGTCTGCTTTCACTTGCAAGTTCGCAACCTGTTCTTCATGATCTCAAAACGTTTTAAAAATGCCTTCTATTCTTAATGCCGAGTTTAGCATCTTGTTCTGGCGTCCTCTTAGAAGTCCTGAATCTGAGGACGCGGACGCGTTGTTTTTCTCTCGAATACAAGCGGAACCTCTCACCTGCAGGACCAACTGGAGAGTCTCTCCCAGGAAGGGCAGCCCCATTGACCCCGGAGGTAAGGGGCTTGCACAGCTGCGGTCCCTTCCACTTATGCAGTAAATTTCCCAGAGTTTTACCGCTGCGAGAAAAAGCGACAGCGGGAGCACGGAAGTGCACAAGAAAGTGGCGCAGAGTGTAAACATGACCATCTTAACAACAACGGGACCTCTCAACTCTCCCCTCGGGACTCCCTCACCCTTCTCGTGATGTGATTCTAAGAATGAGGGAATGGTAAATGTTGCTGCCACTCCAGGTTCAAGCCTCTTTATAACCACTCCAGGTCTCAGCCCCTTTACCTTGGTCAGTTCAATTAGTTCACACAAAGTTCATCTTTAATTGTGTAGTTGGTGCCCATTCCCTCTGACTCCGCCTGGTTTAATGACGCTTCTCAAAAATCTTTAACCCATTGTTAACCAGAAGTGAAGGAGATCGGTTAGCGTGAGGTTTGATCACCTGGGCTCTGTGATCGCGCTCTTAGTAAAATTCTATGCAAGGAGTTCTGGTCATTGAGAAGGCAGGAGAGATCCTTATTACCTCAGAAATTAGAGGCCAGAGACTAGAGGTATTAAGTATCGTGGTCCCTTTGGCCACATTGATAATCAACCCATCAATCAGATTCACATTTACCCCGCTGATAAATTCATGGTACTTGTATCCAACTGAGTCATGATATGGGTGGAATACGTTTAATTTACAGCGCGTATTACATTTAAACTTGTCTCATGGATCTGGGTGTTGCAATGCTGAGCGATAATCTCATACATTAAAGGTACGAGAACAAAAGGTCTCTCTTGAAATTTAAGATAGTAAAGGGCCAGGCAAGAAATTTACTGGAGCTGAAAGATGCTCGTCGCTATGGAACCTTGAATGGCTGTTAAAAGGAATTGGTCTTCACTTCGGTTCGCTCATCGCTGTGAGAATTCCGTGTTGTGATCATTCAGAATGAAGGTTAAGCCTTTGGTATTTTATAATAAATTGCCTAGCGCGAAGTTTGCTCTGGATGGGCTGCTTCCCGCCCTCCAATTGGAAGGAGCTTATGTAAAGATTAATTATGTCATTGTCGTGGAGCCAAGTTTCGCTTTGACGTGGCGTAGGGGTTGAGTGGCTGTTGTTTAAAAAGCAGCCTGGCCTAGCGTTCACCCCCGACTGCAGATTAAACCGCGCCTTTGGGTAACTGTGAGAAATAACTACATCGTCATTCAGATGTGAATTCCTAAAATTATGATCCCATCCTCGTTCTAGGTTCAAACTCCGGTCAGCCAGGCAGAGCAATGGAAAAGTAAAGTTATATCAGAAAGTAAACAGTGGCCGCCGCCACCCACAGTTTATAGGTACGTTTACAGCAGCTATAACTCCCCGCGCGTACAAATCAGAATGTAAGTCTGGAGTTGCTGTGGAAGGAATCTAGAAATGATCGATATGTACGAGAAAAGTACAAATTCGCTGCCCCGTCGGTGAACTGCTGCATTTCGTCTGAATCTGAATGTTTTAAAATTTAATCTCAAACAGCGTGTACAGTCCCTCCAATATTACGATCGACTCCCAATAAAATGTAACAAAGCATTGTTTTTAAACGTCCATCTGGGACACTGACCCCGCAACTCCAATGAATCTGAGGTTGTAGAAAGATTACTGGTTGCGCAAGTAAACAAGATGCAATCCAAATAGGAAAATGAAATGACAGCTGGAAAGTTTAGCCCATTGCCTGTGAAGTGCCTGAAGGTCTTCAAGCTCCTTTGCTTTTCTTCCCCCTCCCAAAAAAGCAGACATTCTAATCTTGCGATTTTCCTCTGTCAATCTGACAACAGGCAGGACACATCAAAAGCATAATTCATTGTGGAAGCATTTGTAACAGACCGATGGAAATGAATACTGATATGATAAAGGTATTTAAAATTATATGGGGTAGAGACAGCCATTGGGTAGGCAGGCTTTTTCCACGCAGGGTAGGTGAGATACAAACCAGAAAATGCTGGGACATTTTGACTATTTCCCACTGTTTGATATTTCTAAGTGTTTCCAGCAGTTTCTGTATTTGTTTCTCATTTTCAGCATTTGAGGTTATTTTCTCCAATTACAGTCCAAATAAAGTTACAGTATCTCCCGGGTCTTATTGAAATGTGTATCTCCGCTTTCTAAAACTTCCAACTTTGACAGGTAAAAGCACAATGCTGGAGAAACAGGAAAGCAAACCGTGTACTTGGAAAGCAAAGATAAAGATGCAGAACCAACATAATTAAGATATCTTGATGAGGGCTCAAGTCAGAAACGTTGGTTCTGTATCTTTATCTTTGTTCTATAAAGGAGACTGTTTGACCTGTTGAGCTTCTCCAGCATTTTGTGTTTTTACCACAAAGCTCCAGGTCTCCCTCAGGGCCGAGGATCTACTTGTCCCAGGTTTTGAGGTTAGGTCTGCCCTCTTTGAACAGCAATGTTCCAGTTTCTGAGAAAAAAAAATTGTTTCAGGGAAACTGCTTGAATCAAAAGTCCTGCAGGCACTGTTGGACAAATGCCCGATGGATCTTGCGGTGTGGTTCCTTGAGTAGATGGCCCATATCATCTCACATCATCCTCATCGTCAAGACTCATCAATAAGCTCCAGACCTCACTAGGCTGGCGGTTCCCCTTCAGATCTTCCCTGTCTGATTGATATCTCAGTCCCAAGGCACATTGCCCAGGTGAATGAGGATGAGATAGGTGGTCGCCCACCTTTTTGTGGACTTTGTACATCCCAAGAATACCTGAGATGGATGCAAGATGCCTCATCAGTTCATTCTGAGCAGCTCCATAACAGAAGACTCTGGTCTATTGCTAGATCCCAGGAGTGTACACATCAGGTGCTGCTGGAAGATCACCAACTCTATGAAAGATGCTCTTTGGGTTGCCCGAAGCGTGTTGGTCTTCCGGGTATAACTTCCGTGCGGGAATGCTTCTGACTGACACATTTTCAGGCTCCAAGAGCGAGTGCTGGGAGATGCACTAAATCTTGGTGCAGCCAACCCAAAGGCTTTATGTGGCATGACTGCAGTCTAGGATTCTTCCACCCCTGGACACTCCGTGTCAGGAGTAGAAGTCTTTAGAAGCCCCTCTACACCTTTATCATCCCAAGGGGCTAAAAATAGTAATGGCTACGTCTACCAATGTATACTGAACCATAGTAATGTAAAGCAAGCCATACTGCTTTTGCACTTGTATATTTAAGATTAAAGTTTACATCTTGGATAAAATGACTTCATTTGATCAACATTCCCCTGGTAACCTTTGAACAGGTATTTCTCCTACCGGGTAGCGAAGAAATGAATTGTTTGGACGATCGAGTGCCAAAATACAATTGGGCAAATGTCGTAACTCGTCTACTGTGATGGGATTTTATCCGAAGACATTGGGTAATATCGTGGCCGCTTCGTTACTTGGGATCTGTCAGCGTTGCGTTGTAGGGAAAGAAGGGCTAAGACTTTTAGCTGTCAGATATATCTAGAATGGCACGGTCAGACAGGGTTCTGAAGTTCAAGTCTCGATCACTAGGCACTGTTGATCACTCCTAACATTGCCATCGCATTCCGAGCATTGCAATGCAAATTCTAGTTATGTGCAGAGTTACGAACAATGACTACAACTACCTGCACCACTGATGGGGAAGGAGGTTAACAAGACTTTCAATGCTATTCAGTTGCTAATTGTCGGGCAGGGTTCCGTTTCTGTGAGATGACGAGAGTCGTTGAATGTGAGCGGCAGATGCCAGCGTTTTACTAAACGTCCATTATTGTTAATCCTTTAGTTACACCCACTAGTTATACATTTCTAAACAACGATTCCACCCGTGGTGAAATACAACAAAGGAGTGTTCTACTTCATTGTTCGGCAAATCTAATAATTGGAGAGAAGGTGTTGTGGACAGACCTGAGCGCCCGAGTGTGCGGGGTGGTGTGACCTGTTTTATTTAAATTGCCACACATTCGTCGAGAAGTTTGTGAAATTGCTGGGCTTTTATTTTTGTCGAAACAGAAGGAAATTAGCGACGTATAAATCAAAATATTGAAGACAGCACATTACAGGATATTTTAGTATTTACGGGGCTGTTATCACCACTTGTTGAGTTTTTGTGAAAGGTGTATCCGACTCAGGAATATTTAGCAGTCGGGGTGGCGTCAGATTGATAAGCCTTCCACAATAAGCCCATAGGGAAGCTCTGGGTGTGTTCACACCTCGTTCAAACTCCAGAAAAATATGGGAGCCCAGAGCCGAAAAGAGAATCGAACCCTTTAAACGACTGAAAGTTCATTCAAAATGAGACGTCAGGCCTATATCTCGTTTTAACAATACACGATTCCACACCGGGTTGGTCGTTTCCAGGTATTTGTAACCAGGAAAACGAGCATTAAATTGTGCTTTGCAAATATTTGAGGCTTAGTTAGGTGCACTTTATTTTACTAAGATCTTGAGCCAATTGAGAAATCAATTCAGTAGCAAGTGTGTGTTGAAGGGCGTCAATTCCAATGTCTCGGGGAGCAGCGGGAATAAAATGAAACAGACGACCGACCTCAGTACACTGGGCGAAAAGATTTCTTTTTCTTTTGATAATTCCTTCACCATCGTCTGCTGAGTAAAATTCATATGTTCGTGTGCTGCCACGAAACCTGTAAATGCTGCGTTTCGGTTATGACTCGCAGTTTTGAGTGGATGTTTCAAAAGGCTCATTTAACCTGAAACGGTAGAATTAATCACTGAATGTTCACACATAAATATAGTGAGTGCCGATTAAAAGACTCTGTCCGAAACCCATTTGAATGTCAGGTGTAATGTTAAATAAATGGACGACTGCCAGCAAGAAGACAAAAACTTGTGCAGTTTCAGTGAAGCCTTGAAAGAGTTTTCACAGCTCAGTATATCTCTTGAAAAAATGTCGATTTCAAAATGATTATCCCCCACACACGAATGTCCCGTTTCACAATAATGAACCAAAAATTTAATATGTAGGATTCTTATCCTAATAAAACTGACCAGAGTGCCAGATGATTTCCGGCGGCCACTCCAAAGCTCCATTCGGCGAAATGTTTAAGAACTTTTTTCCCCCCATTTATTTGGAATTATACCTTGCTCATCTATTTTATGCGTAAATGTTTCAATTTTAAACCAATTGATAACGTGTTCGCCAGGATTCAATTGCAGATTCTCAAACCGTAATTTATAAACGTCTGCCAACTCTAGTTAGTCAAAGCTGTCTTCAAAATAAGGTATACAGAAGTTTCATTGTTCCGCATGCGGGGTAGAGGACTGCTCTCTTCAGTGAGCGGAATGGACCTGTTATTTATTAATCAGTGTTATGCTCATTCAGTTATGGTCATTTGTTTGTTTGGTCCCAGCAGATGGCGTAATTATGGGTTACAGCGACTTTTAATCTCTTAAGGCAGTTATTCCCTCGGTGGGGTGACACAGAGTGATTTTTTTTAATGGATTTGAATTTTACCAAGCTAATAGAGATTCTTGCAATATATAGCAAGAAACAAAAGTTTTTTAAATTGTATTAATGACAAATGATGTTTATTCTCCGAACCCTTTAGTTGCAGGTGAACCTATTGAATTCATCTCCATGATGTATGGCTTTGCTCCTCTCTGACCTGGTGGGTAAGTTTTTCAGCCCACAAACCTTTACTATAACGTCTGATGCCGGGGTTCCTGAGGATTGTTAGTAAACGGCTCCCCAAACCTGGGGACACACAGTTCTTTTGGCCCCCAAGGCTTGATGTGTTTTCAGCCAGAGCTGACCGCAGTCTGACCTGCAAGAAAGACGGACCGTGACATCCGCGTGAACTTTGGCAGAAACTTCGTCAAGTTCACTGGCCGTCTCCACAAATTCATCCATGGCCGGAGTGTTGGAGCCAAGCCCGCCTATTTGCTTCCCGCGCTGATCTGAACTCACTTGCTATTCGAAGATTAATGCAGAGCGTCGGCATTCGCACCATGTTTGTAAACTGTGAAGTATGAAAGTCTGCAGGCGCTATCACTGTAGTAAAAATACACAGAAATGCTGGAGGAACTCAGCCGGACTCAGTACAGAACGTCTCGGGTCTGAGTCCTTCAAGGAAGAAGCCCCACTGAGTTCCACCAGCATTTCTCTTCTATATTCTACAGGTGGAACAAAAGCGAATTCCCATGCACATTAAATAACAATTACACTTACATTGAGAGAGTTTAAAATGAACGATTTTATTGTTTTTCACTGTCGATGTGCACGTATAAATTTTCAGAAGGAAAATGTTTGGATGCTGTGGGCTGCTGTGGCATTAGGACTTTAAAATTGGTTCAGTGTTTCTCCCAGTGGGGTCTGGAGGCCATAAAACTGAACACACCAAGCAACGCAAAACACCAAGCAAAATGTCTAATGCAGAAATATAACGAATTGAAACAAGCAATAAAGTTGACAGTAAATTGGGGATATGACGGTTTCAATATCTGGAGGCGCAGTGGACGGCAGATATTAACACCTGGAGCAAAAAAAAAGACGGAATTCAGCGGGTCAAGCAACATCTGTGGAGGACAAGGGACAGTTCATGTTTAGAGACCCTACATCAGGAGTCCATCATGTGACAAGTCCCACCAAAGGGGCGCTGGAAAAGACCAAGTGAGGGGCGCTGGACAAAGTGGCGACTCTCTGCCTTACTGAAAAGAATTTCATGCCTGTTACATTTTAAATGTAGTATCATGTGAGTATTGGAGCCTTTACCTTTTACGTGGACTGGGAGCAGCTTCTCACAGTTAAGTCGACATCTGACACATGGGAGTAATTCAAAATTGGAACGGGGTTCAGATGCAAGGTAAGGACAGCAAGACCAAAGAACCCTTGAATATCGAAAGGTGGATAAAGCAAAGTATTGAAAGCAGGACAGGCCCATCAGGAATATAGAACATTAATGAAAGTACTTGAAAGTATCCAGGAGGGAAAGATTAGGCTCCATTAGTAACTAAAGAAGAGTGCATTGAGGTGGAATTTGTAGATAGGTCGTAAATCAATACATATCCTTTGTCTTCACTAAGGAGAAGAAATTGTCGGTTAATGCCAGGTGAAGGGGGAGAGGAGACAGTAAAATTCTAAGAGGGTGTATTAAATATATGTACAGACTTATAAGTGGATAAATCCCTGAACCTGTTGAGGTTAAGTTCCATGGGAGATTACTGGGGTCAAAACTGAGATTTTCAAGAGAAGTGCCAGAATGAGTGGAAATGTGCTCTGCTGGGGAATGGTGGATGGTCAATGGTAGACAAGATTAAATCTATATGGATAGGGAGGGCTTTGGTAGAGGGCATCCATCATTTCAAAAAGCCGATGCAGTTCATTGGGAAATGTGTTTGATCCGGATTACTTAGGCTACTGTAAGGCCTTTTACAAGTTCCAAAAGATTAGTGCCCAAGAGGTTCAAGGTAGTTTGGCAAATCGGATCCAGAATTGGGTTTGGTAATGGGTACGGAGGGTGATGGTGGCATGTTTTTTATAGTTGAAATCCTGGAATAAGTGGTAGACCACCTTAAACAGTGTTGCAAATCCTTGCTGTCACATACAATAAAGTTTTGGATAGGAATATAAAATTGGCAAATAGCAGGAAACTCGTTGATGTTGACACTAACTATTAATTCCTGTTTGTCTCATCTGAGATGATCAGTTCTTTTGAAGTTTTTGAAAAAGTGTGTTTACCATTATCATATAAAAACGCATAAAAACAACATTTTACATTTTTGTTTCAATAACTAAAAATGTTAAGGGTATAAATTCAACTGTTATTGTAAAATGTAAAGTACATTTTGCCTAAAGTGACAGAAAGGTGTATTTGCAGCCTTATGGGGAAAGTATGTGAAATCAGGCTTCTGATGGACTAGTAAATGGATCTTGAACATTCACTGTAACCATGGAAGGAATGTAAATGATTAACTGTAAGGAATAATCCTCCTGTTTTAGTTCCAGTTTGATTATTCAAATATCAACGATGCGAAATAAAGATAGAAAAAAATATTTTTTCCTCAAATGAGATGGGTTTTTAAAAAAATTTTGGAAGCTTTATTCAAAAGGAAATAAATATAACGGTACCGATATGAAAACAATAGTTTGTTCGTCTAAGATGATTTCAAAGGAATCGGCGTCGGATATTTTGACCCTCGGATCGGGCGACGCAAAGGTAAAGGTTTCATTATTGTCATATAATTCTACATAGAATTACATGAAATTCTTTAGCTTTGGTCTCCAGTACGGCAGAGTCCTTCGCTCGTCGAAAACCTATTGCCTGAGTGATAAGCAGTCGTCACCCTTGATCATAAATCCATGGCAGGAAGATGGCCAGACGCCTGTGCTTTGATCTGAAACTGATTTTGTGCATTGAAGGCAATTAACATTGGCAGGAGTTACCTCATTTTAGAGGCTTCAAGTCTGCCAGATGGTTTGCACTAGGTAGTGCGACGATTGAGTCTTGCTGTGTACTGAGGAGAGAAGCTGCATTTTCCACAACCATTCTCTATGGTCGAGTTATTTTGTGAATATATTTTTTGTCGGAAGAATAAAATGGGACAGCACATTTGCTGCTACCTCTCCACTCTGGCGTCTTCCAGCCGGGTTCTGTGTGAGTGTTGTACTCGGCTGCTCTGATTTCCTCCCAAATACCTGCAGGTGTGGGAAAATTGCTGAGTGTGTATATATATATAGTCTCTGATGGATAAATCTGGGTGGGAGGAGTTACCGGGAATATCTCAGGAGGATAAAATCGGATGTGTAAATGGGGCGGACTGGCTATAACTCAATGATCTCTGCAGTCGAATAGATTGGCAAGAGAATGGGATGAAGGTGGTGACTGCGAGGTATTCTTAGACTTTCTGGTACAAAAAGAACGAGCGCTTATATACAGTATCATTGACTTTAACTGTCGGTTTTAATGTTCTCGAACATCACAAAGCACAATTAAATTACATTTGAATTAAAATTAGTCTCAATTTTGCAAAGCAAACTAATACCTGCTTCTAGGAAATTCTACATACAATGTTTAGAAATGCAACCCATTATCACAAGAACTGTGCTTTTAAAAACATTTATATTATTTTAGGTTTATTCTTTAAATATCACAACATACATTGACACCTTTTCCAACATTATAATCATTATATCTGAAAAGAAATTAATTAAACGAAATAAACATCTTACCTAAAACTGGTAAATCTGTATCTACAGCTGTTATGTGTCGATTTTTAAACTCCTGTCTGACTTGTTGGATATTCTGTTGTTTATTGGAAATGTATAGTTTCCTTTAGGAACTGCGACAGATACCTATTTATTCTAATCCATATACAAGTCACCAAAAACAAAAATGCAGGAAGAACTTGGCCAATCAATCAGCATCTGGAGAAATAGAAACCATTCATCGGAACTGAGAAAGAGAAAAACAAGCAACTCCAAGTAATGGAGAAGTGGGGGGGGGGGGGGGGGGGATGGCACAGGGATTACTTTAAGTGGTATGTGAGTGGAAAGAAAAAGGTTGCACTGCATGAGATAAAGTGAATTTTGCACGATTCCTGGTGGAACCTCATTCAGTTTAGCGCAGTTTCCGCCATTGGGCTTGGCGACAGATTAGGGTGGTAACCTTCGAAGATGTACCCCGTATGACAGTCAGCTGTCATGCCACAAAGGAGAGGGAGCTAAGTCCCACATTCAGCCAAATAAAAACGAGGTACAGACAGGGACGGAGAGGAGTGTGGTGGGAGTACTATGAACCGAGAAGGAAGGTGTGAGATGTCTGGGAAACTTGTGGCTCCATAATAGGAACCTCTACAGATGTCTCATTCAGAAAAATAAGAATCCCTTAAAATAGGCCCACTATCTGCCAGGTCATTTCTGAGAAGGTGCCCTTTAACCGAGAACGCCTTATAGTTCTTGCTGACACCCCTCTATTCAGCTGTGATTTAAAACAGTGGATGCCAAGGCGGACATTCTTCTCGGTAGCATTCATTCTCTTTCTGCCGCCCCTCAAAATCTGCCTTCAGGCTTCAAGTCTGCCAGCTGGTTTGCACCAGGTAGTGCGACGATTGAGTCTTGCTGTGCACTGAGGAGAGAAGCTGCGTTTTCCACAACCATTCTGGTACATTCATGGCCCTTGTATCTGGGTCATGGTGGGCGAGGGCATTAATGTGAGGAGCTCCAGAAGTCCTGTCCTCCGGACCAATCTTCTAAGATTCCATCCCTTAACGCTGTTGAAAGCTCCGATCTCCCTCGGATTCTCAGAAGTTCTGATGAAGTGAAACCTTTCCCGTTTGACGAAGTTCCTGATGTCAGTTCCGATGAGTCAACAGCTTCCCGTGTTTGCGAAAAGCCAAGAATAACTGGGAAAAATCTGAGTGCTCGCTGGAATCCTGAGCGGTGACGCCACCACTCTATGCGCTCAGTCTTGGGCCACATTGAGCCACAAACGGAGAAACACGGTCATGGCCCAACATGAGGAAGGTGAGAGACAACACGAATTTATCATTTTTACAGTCAGAGTCCCAGGTTGGCGGGTGAAGCTGAAGAATTTCACGTACGTCGATGGTGAAAGCCTTGGAAAACTGCGGATGCCGGTGTATCGTTCATTGGTCTTGATATAATGGACATCTGTGATGACTTCTTGTGAGATGCCTTGATGTCGGACCACAAGGTCCCTGTCTCACTCTCAGAGATCAGTCATGACTAATAATAGGTTCGGCACTAAAGTTCAACAAAAATCTCTCACTTCTGAGACATCTGCAACTAAGTCCGGTATCAAACACGCATTTGATTTGAGACGTTTGGGCAGCCTGGAACCACTTTTGAGTTTATCTGATTCCTTTTAAATCTCTAGAAAAGCAACCAACTGGAAAGCGAGACCCTCATTTTCCCGCCGCGCTTCCAGAATGGCAGTAGTATGGGTTTTCGTGCACATTTTTAGAAAGGTGGATTCTTTGGCAAGTGACATCTTTGCTGCCAGAAAAGATAGGGCGCACGATATCTCCAGTGGATCATACACGAAAGTCTGATTTCGCTACAAACTCCACGTGGTTGGATTTTGTATGAATGGCACTTTTTTTTTTCAGGAACAGGCACAATCCATGGTCAAAGCAAGGATATTCTGGTCTTAAAGTTTAATGGGAAATGTCACAGGGATTAAATGCCTCAATTTAAAACAGGGCAACTCAGCCGCCCCGAGAATCCCCCGGTGGGTCATGAATTGAATGTTTGTGTCATAAAGAACAAAGATCACCACCATAGCACAAAAATCGAATCCTTCCCTACTTCACACCCATCAATAACACTACCTTTCTTCCATCCATGTGCCTATCTAAGGATCTTCACAATGCCCCTATTTGTACCAGCCTCCACCACCACCTCCGGCAATCCATTCCAGGCAACCAGCACTCCCTGTGTAAAATAACTTGTTTCTGAACACCTCACCACCTCGCTCTCACAATCCTCAGCCCCACCCGCCTCGTCACCACCCCAGTCCCCGATCTTTCCAGATCACAGTCTATTCCTCTTCACGTAACTCCAGACTGCGACCATTGTCGAAGGTCAGCGAGGATGGACATGGCGAGTGAGGCAAGGATGAAAGAGGCCATGCTGTCGTCTTTATAATCTAACCAGAGGAACAGCCAATGTCAACAAAACAAAGATATTTTATTCGGTTTACAAAATACATAACTACTTTTGGTCCCTTTACTGTTGATTGAAACATATTCTGGGAGGGGGAATAAAACAAAAAGGCAATGTACAAAATTCACTGTCGAAGCGCCATCCTTTCCACACTGATAAACCAAAGTTTAACATACAGGGGTCAGTATCTGGTCACCAGTCGAGTGAGAACTCGTAGTTGTACGCTCTGAAAGCGAGTCATCAATATATAAGTGCATAGATAAAGTATTGTGTTTTGCCATGATGTATTTGGATATAATGATGAGGGGGAAATAATTAAGATCCAACAACCAGCTAGATCGGGAACCTTTTGAGATAACTGGTGATTGACCCTCTGCGGAAGCCTGAAACTGGTCAATGTTAATTTCCATTGATTGGCATTCACATTTTGAGGGGGCGGATCGCTTGGCGTAGATTTGAACACGTCGTCTGATGTCACAGGACTCGGCCGCTGGCTAACTCACCCTCCCCAGGCCGGGTCCTGTTATTCGTTTATGGGTTTGCAATTTCCTTTATCATTCAAGCGACGAAACCGAACCTTCAGCCCATCGACTGGGTGCACAACTGGCACGGTCTGCATGTGTGGGTAGGCGGCACTGGCCAGTTCCCACTGCGCGCTGCTAATTAATTCAATCGCCAGGGTTTTGAGGATGATTTGCGCCAACTCTTTTCCGATGCAGCTCCGAACGCCCCCTCCGAAGGGCAAATAATTAAATCTACCCGCTTTGCTCTCATCCCGCTCGGGTCCAAACCTATCTGGGTCGAATCTGTCTGGATTCAAATAGACGGCCGCTGTCTCTTGTGTGTCGCGAATGCTGTATATAATATTCCAGCCTTTAGGTATCTGACATCCCTGTGAATCAAACAGAGCAAGTAACTACGGGCAGTACTTGTATAAACTTCTAACACTACTTCATTCATTCAGAAAGAACGAACCTCATCCCTTCGCCTTACGCTCGATGGTCAATAGGCTTGATGAAGACATTCGCTCTCTACCTGCTGAAAGCTGTCACTCTGTCGGAGCAGATGGCCCCCTCACATTCGGTTCTACCCTGCTGTGATTCATTTTTGTCTCACGCCGCTTTGATTCCCCCTCCTTTACCGAATGTCCGAATGTTTTCATCACAAATCCCCAGTAATTTTCCTCGGGGACGAAAGATTTCAAAGTGTTTGCAAGACTCGGAGAGGGAGGGAAAAGGTGTGGGGGGGGATAAAGAGAGGGGAAAGAGAAAACAGAGGGAGGAGCGAGGTAGGGGAAGAGTGGGAGAGAGGGCGAAGGGAAGAGAAACTGGAAGGGAGAAAGGGGGAGTTTGTTAGCTTTGAGAAAATGTAGGACAGTCGAGTAGCTATGAAAGACAAAAGACACCGAATTGCCTTTGCATTTATCTTGAACAAGTGAAGAGCTGGAGGGACTTGAAAAAAATCCCGACCGAAAAGGTGACTGCTCCTTTCTCTCTCGGGATGCTGCGTGACCTGGTGAGTCCCTCGACGTCCTTTTGGAGACAAAATAAATGTTTGTTTCAAAATAGGAAAGGGGAGAGAGTGAGTTTCGAAGAAGAGAACACGAACATGACAGAGAAGCAGGAACTGAGCAATAGGCCGCGGTGGGAGAACCAGTGATTAATTTACAGCAGAAGCCACAACGGATCTTGATTCCCATCTGTTGGGGCATGGGGAACCAATGCAACAAAAACCATAGCTTTGGGAAAAGGGCATTGCAGGACTGTGTGACATCCAGCCCAGCCGCTGCCTGCGTAAACCCCCACCTTCATCCGGCTGGTTCTACATTCTATCTGTCCTTTACACGCTCTTCTCTCCAACCAACCTCCTTTCCCAAGTATTCTCTTCCCCACCTATTTCTCCACCTCTCCGATCTTCTTTTGTCCAGCATCCTCTTCCATCTTATCCCCCCCCCCCCACCCCCAGCTTTCTTCAACCCTCTCTTCATGCTTGAATATCCAACCTAGTCTCCAAAAAGGGATCCGACGCGAAACTTTCTCTCCATGGTTGCGGAGTTCCTCCCTCTTCCCTTTCTTTGCTCAAGGTTCCTTATGTTGCCCTCCAGCAGTTCTCAGTGGCACAAATACTCAGCGTAACCGTGACCCTGAATATTCAGCTACCTTGCCATTTGGCGTGGGCGATCATGTCTCTCCATCTCCATTCCTGAATAGGAAGTATTAACAAAAGATTGAAAATATATAGTCGAGCATCATACTCAAACTTTCACTCCTCTCGGAGACAGAATGTTTTTTTTTAGTTTGCAACCTCTGAAAAGCTTGGGAGGAGACAGAATGTTCATGCGGTTCGGCATTAAAGGAAACGTTCGCGGGTCTGGGATGCAAAAACATATGGGGGGGGGGGGAGCGCTGACTGAAGACAAACCAACTTGTTTGAAAGGGCAAATGAACCTGCGTGCTGCAGAATAAGTTTAGAATGAACGCGATTGAGATAGTTTCCTTGTACACAAGGCAGCCAAATGGGAAAGCAACCTTTTCTCCCTTTATCGTGTGCATTCAGATGTGGACAATTAGTATTTTTAAATAAAAGGAGGTCTGAGTGGTTATAAAATTAAGGAACCATCTAACTCGTAAAAATTACAATGCTGGAAATATAAAATAAGTCCAAAAACCTGGTAAAACTTAGCAGGTCAAGTACCATTTAAGGGGGAAAAAAAGAGTTTACGTTTCAAGTCGAAGACCCTTATTGGATAAAGCTTTGCATCAGTTCGAGAAAGAAGAATGAGTTGGAATTTTTGGTCACTTGTGTTGGTGTAGCGGTTAGCGCAAAGCCACTGCAGAACGAATGATGGGGACAGGGGTTCGTATCCTGCGCTGTCTGTAAGGAGTTCTCCCCGTGTCGACGTACCAGGGGTGCAGATTAATTGGGCGGTACAGACTCGTGGGTCGAAATGGCCTGTTACCATGCTGTATGTTTAATTTAAAAAGATAGGAGGAGCAGATTAAATTGTCGAATCAGTCTACGTGAAGACAAGCTTGTAGAATGTAACACTTTCGAAACAGTGCTGGAGAAACTCATCAGGTCAAACAGTGAACTTTATGTAGCAAAGTCAAAGATACATAACCAACTTTTCGGGCTTGAGCCCTTCATCAAGGCATGAGCTAATTGTGGGCAGGCACCCGAACAAAATGGTGAGGTGGAGGGACAGAGGGAGGAGCACAGACCCACAGACAGAAGGTAATAGGTGGATAAGGGTAGAAGGGCACACCAGCAAAACTGCTCCCCATCTGTAATCCCTGCTACTCTCTTTGCTACATAAAGTACATAGTTCTCCAAGCATTGCGCTTTTACTTCAACCACGGTGTCTGCAGACTTTCGTACATTCCATATTCTTTGAGATTTAGTTATTTGAATACAGTGTTCAGGATTGCACACAATTAAATGCACACCAGTGTAAACCAATAACATAAGTCAAATTTGCAAGCTGTCACCACGCGCCTAGAAAACGGTAGCATTCATCGGTGCTCACCATCTGAATCTTCGGCCACTGTGCAAAAAACATCGCGAACGTGCAGTCAAAATGCTCGACAAGGTGGTCGGCTGCGAAGTGATTGTTGCCATTCTCTGGCAGAGCTGCTACCACCAGCATCACGTTGGACTGCATGGGTGTTGTATGGCGGCTTGTGGAAAGCACGGGAAGAGCTTCGGCTCATCAGCACCAGGACAGAGACAATCCTCAAGCAGACCCGAGCACACTCACCCTGGGCAACTTGTACAGGTCATAATAACTTGGAAATTTAAATCAGGTATATATGAACAAACTTTGGGTTTAAATAGAATCAGTGGGAAACGATCTGATGGTTGTAACAAATCCCTTTTAATTCACCACAACCTGGCTTGACCCAAGTGCGACTCTCCCCTAGCAACTGCGTCGAATTTCACCGACCCCCTTAGAGTAGGGTCAATGGGGGGGGGGGGCGGGGGAGAGGAGAGGGGGTGTAGGGGATAGAAAATTAATGTCGACCCTGCCACTCGCGTCTGCGTGGCAGAAAGGGAACATGTTAGATAAAGGGTATGGAAAACAGCGCAGCTGATGTTCTCACGAGGGAAGTCCAGGCAGTTTGTCAAAACACAGCTCCGAGACTGGATACTGTTGGGCTAGGTTAATATCATTGCATAATGGGGCAGGTCCAACGATTCAATTGCCTTTTAATTCTTCAGCCTCCCAAGGCCTTCCAAAGCACACTTTAACCAATTCTGGTTTTTTTTTAGTTGTGCAGGTCCGCGAATGCAAGATGAAAAATCGGCATTTACCGATAAAGGTCAAACTTCAGCAGAAAGAGGGTGGGATAAACAATGCCTTTCAGATTAGCAGACTGTTGCAAGTGAGGTGTCACAAGGACCAGACTTGGCCCTTCAGCTAAATCCATTTATATTAACAATTAAGATACAAATCCAAATGTTATCTAAATGTATTGATGATAGAAGGTTAGGTAGGAAAATATCCTATGAGGAGTATTAAATGAGTTGAGAAGTTAGGCAAGGTGGCAGCAGATTGTGTTTCTTCGAGTTATTGTGTGAGGAATGTTGATGTCGCTGGCAAAGCCCTCCTTCATTGCCCATCCCCAATCTGCAGTTTGCTTGAAGATGACAATGCTTTTTCAACAGGGAAAAATGGCCAGAAGCAAAGGAACTTGGGTGTAATGATGAGGTAAAGGGGAATTGCATTCGATAATTTTAAACAGATGAATATGTAAGATGAATAGCTGGATGTAGAATATGAGATTTTGTAAGATGGAGGTGAGGATGTACCAGAGCAGAAAAGCACGATGAATTTTACAGATGGCCAGTCTGTTGCATGCGAGGTGTCACCAACATCAGTATTGAGCTTCAGAAAACAAAGAATCTGGAGAGACTCCGCAGGTCAGTAGGCATTCATGGAGACAGACAAGGCTTCTGGTACAACCCCCTTTTAGGAATCTGCAAACCCTCTCGCTCCGTTTTGTTTGCTCAAGATTCCTGCCCGTGTTTCTCCAGTATAAAGTTTCAACCAGTTACAGTGTGCATTAATAATGTCGCGAAAGGACATCTACAAGTTCCAATCCTATGAACTGGCAAGGCATCCTCAACATTCGGTGGATGGGGATTCGTTTGATTTTCCAGATATTTCTGCTCATTTCAATTTTCTGGCAACAGCAATTATTCTTATTTTATTTTAATGAATTGGGCGTACAATTTCAACACTGCACTGGAGACTTCAAGTGTCCTCATAAGAGGTGTTTATAATGAACCCGTGCTGTCTTTTCGAGGAGTTCCTTATAAAAGAGTTACCCACTTTAACGTCGGCTGCTTTGGGATTCTCTCTCTCCCGGCCGACTGTCCTTCACCCCTGTTGTTTGGTTCGAATAAGTCCGGCCAGATGCAAAGTTCTGCTTCTGTAAGCAGGAAGGCCTTACGATTTGGTCAACCATTATTTTTGGATCGATGCGTCAGGCTCCCTATGAATATCTGCATGTGAGAATGCAATTTGAAAGTCCCCGCGTATTACGAAACACTGGAAAGTATTTAAAGCCCTTGATCCAAACCGAAGATTTCTGCTACGCCACCCCCCCCCCCCACCTTGTGAGCCAATAGCCTAAAAGAATCGATCTTGATATTTATTATTGTCACCTCTTAAACCTACCTTCACGCTCCAATCCCACCTCTGCGTGGAATGTGCAGACAAGTTTTTTTGCTGTTCATTATCGCGTTCGTTTCAAAAGCTCGATCCAGCTCACCCAACACCACACTGGATTTAGTTAGCATGACCGTTTATTGTGCAGCCCGCAGCTCCCTTCCTCAGTACAATGGAATCCCACCCCATTCCTGGAGCTGGGGTGGGGGTGGAAACCTCTCACAGGTGCTAGAAAACTGGAGCAACACAAAATCTTGGAGGAACTCAGCGATTCAGGCAGCATGAAGGGACTCGGGCCGAAATAGCAACTTTCCATGGATGCGCTGAGTTCCTCCGGCTTTTTGCGTTGCTGGATCCTTTCCGAATAAGTAAAACAGTTTAAAATACCGAGATCAAAATTAATGAAAATAGATCTACATTGAACTGGATGATATAGATCCCACCTCACGACTGGTGTAGTGAATTCACAAATAGCCATAAAGACCAATGACAGACTGGTGCTAATTGGACTCTGCAGTACTCGATGGACGCAGTTTCAACAACCATTGAAAAGGATATGGGAGAAGTGCTCCGATTATTATTTTTTTGGTGCAAGGGAAGGGACCAGATTCGAATGCTCTTTGGGAAAGTTGGCGCAGGCAATGGTCACGTCTACGCAGCCGAATTCCGCATCTATAAATGGGAGCTTTCTTTCCCGGCAGGAAGTTTTACTTACATTCAGTTCAAAGGTTTGCAGCGCCGTCCTGTAACCCCCAGACACAGGGGGGAGTAGCCTCAGGACCTCCTTGACCACACAGTCGAGGTAGCGCAGGCGGCCGAGGATGTCCAGACTCAGAGAGCGCTGACAGTCGCAATCTCCGCACGACCGTCCCGCTTCACTCTCCGCCGCCGCCCCGGGAGACTCGGCGACCGGACACTCGCTATTTCGAAAGGGTTCTTTGTCCAGGATGATACGATCGTGGTCGGCGCGGATATGAGAAGACTCTTGATGCCGGACGGATTTATCCGTTGTAACGGACGATTGGAAGGCAATACCTCTGGTTAAATTCTCTGGCCGCTGGTGGCCAGCGGTTTTATCCTGGGTGGCAAAGAGCCTATTGCATTGGCAGCTGGGGATCAAACCGTGCTGTTCCAGTTCTTGCCTCGCTTTCTCTCGGACCTGGGAGTGCTGAAGGAGAAGCAACACCAGGGATGTGCTGGCACTAGCTGTCGTGGAGAAGGCGGCGAAGATCAACTCAACCGCAGCTTCCTAGGGAGAGAACAGAAATATCGAGGCAACTCGTTGACAGATGGAAGAAGCTGAGCAGCATCAACCCCGGAAATTATTAATCCGTTTGAAATTCATCCCTCTTTGGAAGATTGCCAGAAATTTGGCAATCCAGACACGTGAGACCTTTTCATACGCATAGGAGGGTCTTTAATGGTGGGATTCATTGGGAAAGAGGCAGATGGGGACAAGCCCTTCGGCTCAGAAAGTACTTATCTAGACTAATTGCAGCCTTCGACTGCCAATCAATTGCCGTCTAGATAATTGAACCTCGCCCGAGACTCTGCCTCAAGGAACGCTGACTCTGGATGGGAGACATTTAAGGGGATTCATTACGTTGTCCTCGGATTCTCATCCGAGCTGGAAATTTGCATTACGGCAGAAGACAGGGCGGAAATCTCCAAATGAAGCGAGAGATTTTGCAACAACCCCACACTCTGAGAATTAAAACTTTCACACGTGAGATTAAAATAAAGTTCACTGGATATGATTTTTCTTTATCATAACTATGGCACCAAGAGTCAGTCCATTTTACTTTGCGACCGAGATATCTTTTTGTTTTGGCCAAACAGCATCTCTAAAACCTTTACATTGCCACATCACTGTTTGTGGGATCCGGCCTTGCTTCGTTTGTCTGAAACATATCTTGCATTGAATGCAACTTCAAGGATTCAAACGAGCGTTTAATAATCTCACGTCCATCCTCATGAAGTGCTTCGAAAGGCTCATCATGGGACACATCAAGCTCCTGCTGCCCCCCTCTCTAAATCACCTGCAGTTACCATAAAGATCCAACCGCTCTATGGAAAATGCCATTACCACAGTCCTCCATCTAGCCCTCACCCTCACCCACCTGGAAATTAAGGACTGGTATTTTCGAATGCTGTTTACTGACTTCAGCTCAGCATTCAACACAATCATACCCCAGTACCTGATAAGGAAGTTGAACCTGCTGGGTCTAAACACCTCTCTCTGCAATTGGATTCTTGACTTCCTGTCCGGGAGAGCTCAGGCAGTCTGGATTGGGAACAGCATCTCCTAGACCATCACACTGAGCTCGAGGGCCACCATCTAACCCCCCACCACCCCAGGGCTGCATGCTTAGTCCTCTGCTGCTCACTCTGACCCAGAACTATGGAGCTAAACACAGCTCAAACCACACCATCCAGTTCACTGACGTGATGACCGTGGTGGGTCTGATCAGTAAGAATGAGGAGTCAGCGAACGGAGAAGAGGTGCAGTCTCCAACAACCTGTATCTGAATGCCTGATGAAACAAAATAGATGATTATTGACGTCAGGAGGGCCTGGGAGCAGGGGGGGGGGGGGGGGGGAACCGTGCTCAACCTTTGAGGTCATCAAGAGTATCAAGTTCTTTGAGTGCATTTGGTGGAGAATCTCACCTGATCCCTTAAGAACAGCTCCATAGTCAAGAAAGCGCAGCAACACCTCTACTTCCTGCAAAGGCTGAGAGAAGTCAATTTCCCACCCTCCATCCTCACTACATTCTACAGAAGATGCATTGAGAGCATCCTGTGGCAACTGCATCACCACCTGGTTCAGAGGCTGTACTTCCTCGGACCAAAAGACCCTGTAGAGGATAGTGAAGTCAGTGGAAAAGATCATTGGGGGCTCTCTTCCTACCATGAAGGACACTCGACACAGGTGAAAGGCAATAAACATTGTGAGGGACTCCACACACCCCTCATGTAAACTGTTCTCCCTCTGCCAGCTGGTAGGAAGTATCATAGCTCTCAGGTCCTTATGTCCAGATTGGGCAACAGTTTATTCCCTCAAGCCATCAGGTTCTTGAATTCCCAGAACATATGTGGATAGTGTACCATGGACCTTTACTGTATATGTCATAACACTTCAATATTTCCGATGTGTTTAACTTCTATTCCAACTTATATTTATGTAAGTATGCTCCATGGACCTGCAGAAACACGATCTCGTCTTTATCATGGTATGGTAGCATGGTATGAATGATAAATAAAGGTGATGAATTGATATTGTGAAAGATCTATCCGTATTTGACCCATATAGAAGTAGCACCTGCCCCCACCACTATACCTAATGTGTAATGTAACTGATTCACTGACAAACCTGCCTCAAACCTTACTCCTACATCATTTCAATTTTATTGGCACTATTAAGGATGATGTGTACAGTATTCCTCTCTGTATCCATCCCAGGATAGCCTCATCAAACTCATTCTCTACTATAGAATAATATTCTTTGCATAACTTTCTGCAAAAAAAATTAAATCACTTAAATCAATAGCTTTACATCATTGTACCTAAATACTGCTCTAGGAAACTCACTTTAGCCAATTTTCCTCAATCTGCTTGGATTGGCTTGGTTATTCCCCGCTCTCAAAAATTCACATGTCCATTATATTATACCTTTATGTGTATAGGTATATGATAGTATTTAATGTATGTACATATTAAGAATTATTTTCTCTCCTCAGAAACTCCAAATATTTGCCTTGGAAATCTGTCATGGCTTCAAAGCCATGAGATGTGGTGAGAAACAGCTGGGCTTCTTGAAAAGCACAGCTATACTGCAAGTAGAAATAAGGAAGGGCCAGCATGGTGAATCATTGCAGCAGACACGTGGATAAAATGCAGAATGTCCCAAGAAAATTAATATTGCATGCTGCAGGGATTCAAGCAAGTAAACTTGACTATGACTGACGCATCCCCAAGATCCCAGCATTTTAAAGGGTCATTGGAAGATGCTGTTAGAACATCTGAAAAGTATTTTTAACCTGTGCCTGATTTTTTTTTTTGATTAGAAAATTGTGCACTCTTTCCTTGCCAATTGAGGTAAGAAAGGGAATCCTAGGAGTTCTAGACCACTTAGTGGCAATGTTTGGAGATGACAAGATGATAATTAAGGACAGGTACTGAAGTGAGCTGAATACTTTTACCTGATTGGATAGAGGTAACATTGATTTATAAAGGATACTTTGTACTTTTTATTTTAATTGGAGTTGTCAGATTTAGTGGATAGTGAATCTCAAAGGATAGTAAGATGCCCTTCCAGAGCAAATTTGATACATCTTTCGCAAGAATGGCAGGAGACAGTAAGGAAAATACGTAGGTGGTTTAAGTTAGTAAGATTTGACTCGCATTTTCTATATGCATGTATTGACTGGAAAAAGATAGTGTTAACAACATGGATGATGTGGTCACACGCTGCCATTTAAAATTGGTAATGACTCAACGAAAAGGGGAACATGAGGGGGAATCTCTTCACACAGAGAATGGTGGGAGTGTGGAATGACCTGTGAGCTGAAGTGGTGAATGCAGGCTCCATTTTAACATTTAAGAAGCATTTGGACAGCTACATGGATGGGAGGGGTATGGAGGGCTATGGACTGGGTGCAGGTCAGTTGGACTGGGCAGAATAATAGTTCAGACTAGAAGGGCCGAAGCACCTGTTCTATGGCTCTAAGAAAAAAAGAAGCTTTGTAATAAATGTTGATGGACAGAGTTAAATGTAGTGATATTAAGTTTAAGTGTATCCAAAATAAATCTGTTGTTCCTCAAGTTTAATAATAAGTTTTTAAATAAGTAAATCACACATTAGCCACACCTTACTGAGAATACTCAAGTAGCTGAAACTCTTGTTTCAGTTTTAAATCCTGAATCTGGTTCACTTGATAATATTTGTTGCACTCCCTTTTGACTCACTGGGGCCCTGGTCCCTGTGCTCCCTTTAACATGCAAGGACCCTGAATCTTGCACCCTCCTTCCACTCACCAGGGCCTAGCTTCCAATGCTTCATTTCTACTCACTCAGGCCTAGTTCTCATTCTTCTTTTCAACTCATTGTGGCCCTTGTTCCCACACTCCATTTCAGGTTTTAACTGTTTCACTGAAAATTGATACTATGCAACAGCTAAGAAATTATTTAAGGGATGTTAAGATTTTAACAGAAATTATATGCAATAGTCCAGAAAATCTGTCAGTGCAGCACCAAATTACAAAGGCTGCCAGATTTGTGGAGTTTTACCAAATTAATGATGGCTCAGGAGTTATCTTGTAGTTTTGTTAACAATAGCTCCAATTTATGAATAATAAAGTCACCATCTATAGCTTCATGTACACAACTGCCCTGTATCATGTTACATTTAACAACAGAGAAAAAAATGTCCCTAACACTAAAAACACCAGACTATAAAATAAAAATCTGTGGTAAGCTCAGGCCTGGTTGAGAGCAAAGCAGAAAGCTTTTTGGAAGTACAGAGAGTGAGTTAGCAGGTGTACAATGTGGCATTATTTAAATAGTGACCCTTAATGATCCAGACTGTTCCTCACTGTGTAGACTTCCTGAAATTAATTGTGGAACCAGGTGTTGAACATTCAGAACAGGAATGAAGAATTTCTCTAAAACTAGCTCTTCTCCCAGAGCGAGAATAGTCCAAAATAGCCATGCAACGTCAGTTTGGGATTAAAAATGTGAGCATTGCATTTGAGTAAGGGAATGGTGACAAAGGAATGTACAGTGGAAGGATACTTAGAAGCGGGATCTTGGTGAGTGTATCTACAAATTGTCAATGGTACCTATTACACTGGATAACAAAGATTTTGCTTCCTGAACTCTCTGGGTGCATGGTATAGATTTTGGGTTGCTGATCGCAAAAGTCACCTTAAAACGTTCATATCATGTACCATTTTTTAAGATATTAGCTATTTTTGTGATTTCTTCTCATATTTTAAGTCCACTAATATATTCCTACAAAGATCAGTTGAACGAATGCAATGTGCCAGCATCATTTTGCTAGTTTCAATAAAAGTTAACTTAATGTCTCTCCAGCTTCCTAAGTGTTACATCAAGTCTGAAATTATCTTTATGTTCATCTTGAAGTTGTCTATCATGAAATCATTTTTGTTTAAGGAAGCAAACCTTTGAAACAATTTGTTGTCCAGTGTTATTTATTGAAAGCTCTGAAGTGGATTAAAAAAAAGCACTTTTTTTGGTGATGCACAGAATACACCAGTAAGTCAAGTGAGAGAAGGTAGAGAAATACAGTTAGACCACAGCCCGAGTACATTCTGCTTGTCAAAGCTCTAGATAGATGATAGCACAAAAGATAACGCAGAGGAGATTTATGAGCCACAAAATACAAAAATGTCAGAAATTTGAAATATAAACAGAAAATGCTGGAAACCTTCAACATTTCTAGGGGAAAAAAAAAAGCTTAATTCATGTCTTGGATCTGAGACCCTTTGTTAAAACAAAGGATTTAGAAATGAAATATTATCTATTTCTTTTTCCACAGATGCTGCCTGTCCTGAGGAGTATCTCCAGCATTTAGTTTTCTATTGAAATTTATGGGTATGTTCCCCAGAGTTGGGCTTGTTTTTGCTGGACCAAAAAGGTAGGAGGGGAGATTTAACAGATATATAAAATTATGAAGGCTGAAAGAACCAGAACACTTTATAACAACAATATCAGTTCCTAGAAAGGAATGCATTTAAGTTGAAAGAGGAATTCAGGAAAGAGTAAATGAAGTCAATGAGTAGATGTGACTGATGTGTCAGTGTCCACTGAAGATCCAGCTCCATGGGCCAGCTTAGATGAGCAGGCCACATTGTCTGCTTCATGCCAGTCTCTTGAAGCAAGCATAATGCTGAGCTCCATCATAACAACGTAGCAATTAGTAAGTTCGAGAGCATGTTTTAGGGGCAACTTTAGTAAGCCCACTCACCAAATTATGGCAATCAATTGTTGGTATTAACTGACCATAGTGCTGAACTAACATTATCCTCCAAGATATTTACTGGGACCACGCAACCTGCCAAATAATGTGAGCTAATCAGGAAAGTCTGCAGACACTGTGATTACAGTGCAAGGCATAAAAGTGCTAAGAGCTCAGGCCAGAAACATTGGTTACCCTTTACTTCCTATTGATGCTACATAACCTGCTTCGCTTTTCCAGCACCTTTACGATTTGCCCTTGTAAATATCATTTTTGTAGTTGGAATAAAAGTAAAACTTTTTGTGGTACCATCAAGCCATGGAACTCAGACTAGAGGAGAAGCATCCAAGGTGATCCAAGAATTTGGGACCTCCTCTGTTTGGGGATCACAAAGAAGAAAGAGTATGAAAGATTCCATCCTGCTTAGAAGTCAAGGAAGGTGTGAAATATTTGACATAACAGATAAAGGAATGTGAAGGGATCTAGCTAAATTAAGTTCAATAAACCATTTTTGCATTCAATGTATCCCAGAAGAGGGGTCACATAGCAAAAGCTCTAAAATTAATGAGTTAATTTTCAAATCACTTGGTACAGACTTGAAAGGAGATCTGAAATATTACTAAAATGGTCCTTCTGTTTACTGAAGTATCATATAATTACTGTATAACATTAGTCAAGGGCAAGTTATAGGAACAATTCTTGGTAGAAATCAATGAGAAGAGTGGACTTTAACCAAGGCAGGAAACAGGAATTTGTTCAGGATTGTGCATGACTAGTTTTTGAAAATTTAACAAGGATGACAACATAATAAATCTCAAGAAGCTTATAAGTAAAGGTTCATGTCCACAGATTGTTAAGGTATTCTAGACATTTACTTTAATTGGCTGAAACATAATGTCCAAGTGCATTAAGATTGTGCCAGAATAACACATAACATTAGTTAGGCCTCAAGTAGAATATTTTGTATTGATCGGTTTGAAAGGATGTGATAGAGCTGAAGAGGATAAAATTTAGATTTATGGACAAGAATGCAGTGTTCATTTTTTAGGTCAGGAGCTCACCAAAAACGGCAACGAGGAGGTGCCTGGACCAGCCCCGTGAGGTGTTGGTGCAATGCTCCTGTTTATGGAGAATTCAAGATATGATGAGAGAACATTTAGGTTAGGTTTGTTTTCTTGGAAATGTGGGTGGCAGGAAATTTAATCAAAATTTATAAAGTGCTCATGAATAACAGAAAGAATCAACTTCACTTGGTGGGAAGATCAATGACAAGGAACTATTTTGAGCATGGTCACACAAGGGTTTGCAATATCAACATGATCCCGCACAACAGATCTCTACCAAAATATATAATTGTGTGAAGATCACTGTGTGAACTGCATCAGATTGTTTGGGAGTCAAGAACCTGATCTGCTGAGTATTTCCAACACATCTGCAGATAATTATGCAGGTAATTTTCATGCATTAGAAAAAATACGTTCTCTGATCTCCCGTTCAGTCAAGGATGGACTTGAAGCCACCCAAGAAAACAATATCTGTAACATGTATAAATTGCTCAATTTATTTGGACTTTCTAAATAGGAGTGTTAAAACCCCTAAAATTATTGCAATTGATTTTTATATTTGGAGGTGAATCATTCATTTAACTCGTGTGCAATATGATCTGGGATCGCAATGTACTGAACTAAAGAATCCTCTCTACTCTCAACATTTTGTAAGCAGACATTAGAAGATATCCCACCTGTGAAATCAATACAATCCAGGCAAAGATTTAGAATTGACAACTTTTCTATAATCCAGTTGCTAATGGAAACACAAAGTATGACAGTATTTTCTAATATTGTTTCCACATTTCAGTCTTATTAGGCCTTCACCTGGCTACAAGCTTGGAGGGAAAATATAAAACTTACCTTTCATAGAATTGCTCCAGTGTTGCATTCTATTAGCGCCCTCCAGATCCGACGGAAGTGGGGCGACTGGTGCCTTAGCACCACCTGTCATAAATATGCGGAAGAGCAATGGCCGTCTTCCCTACCCATAATCCCCACACAGCTGGAACTGCTCAGTGCTTCCCAGAACAGTTCCAGTTGCATGGGGGATTATGGGTAGGGAAGGCAGCCATTGTTCTGATGCATTTTGAGCTGCAGAGTATAGCCCTGTGAGCCTGCACCAGCCACCCCCTGACGGCTCCAGCTGGCTCCACCTCCTCCTGATGGCTCCCACTTCCCCCTGACAGCTTTTGCCCACTGCCCTTGCCCTGAGGGGGTCATGGAGGGAAAGGGATGAGTGGCGAGATAGGTCGCGGACTAACGCCGTCATCAGACCGGTTGGACTTTCAAGCCAAGTGGCAGAGAGCAGCACTCTGCCGATTATCCTTTCCTGAGAAGGGTTGGATTCTGCGCCTCGGAGCCAGCCACGGTGCGTTCAGAAAGGTACGTCTTGAGGCACAAGGGTGGAGAACCTCTGCCTTTACAGTTGGGCATTTTCCTTGATTGAAAGGGTCTATTGACTTCGTAACTACTCTAAATGGAGGCTGCAAACACCCTATTTTAGCTTTTTGAGTCTATGATAGAATTCACAAACAAAGCGGTCATTTGAATAAAGTAATGGATCTGAGGAAGCCTGTTCAAAGTCAACTGCAAGATGGATACAAAGCTCACATCTGTAAAAGTGACTAAGCAGTTTAAACCCCAAATGATACATTGTTATCTTTCAGGGAAGGCAACATTCTAACAGACCCAGACCAAAATACAATCCTAGTTGCAATCCTAACTGAGAAAGACAAAACCTGCAGATGCTGGAATCTCAAGCAAACAAATGATTGCTTGAAGAACTCAGCAGGTCAGACAGTATCTATGGGTAGACATCATCAGTTTGGCATTTCAGCTCCCCAACCATTCCTGCAGAGGCATGTCTGTCATTAGTCTCAACCATTGTCAGGGCGAGGCCAAATGTAAACCCACAGAACAATAAAAACAATAGATTACATTCCTCCTGGACAGTCATAAATCTAATAGCACAAACAATGATTTTCTAAATTTAGGTAACTCCTGATTCTCTCTCCTTTACCTAATGTACTTATTTTTCCCCTCTCTCCCTCTCTTATTTTCTCTTATTTCCACCCCCCGCATGGATTCTCCTCTACCTCTCTCTCCACCTTTTATACTTTGTTCTCTGCACCTCTGGGCCACTCCTCCAGCTTCTCTCCCCCTTTTATATGTATTTTTACCTTAGTCTTAATAAAGGGCTCAAACCAGGAACATTGGCTGACTATTTCTACCCATGGAGGTGTCAACTCTCAGGACAAGACAAAACTCCAGACGGTTGTTAACTCAGCCTGTGACATCACAGGCACCAAACCACTCTATCAAGGACATCTACGAGAGGTGATGTCTTATAAAAACACCCTCTATCCTCAAGGACTCCCACCACCCAGGTCACGCCCTTTTCATTCTGCTAATACAGGAGCCTAAAGACGAACACTCAGTGGCCAAGGACAACTTCTTCCCCACTACCATCAGATTCATGAATAAGAACCAAAGACACTTGCCTTAATTTTCGTGCACTATTTTTCCATTTTTTGTGGTAAGGTGGTTTATATGAATTTTACACTGTGACGCTGCCGCAAAACACCAAGTGTCATGACTTGTTCATGACAATAAATTCTAATTCCAGTGATTCTGACTGACTTGTCGAGTGTTCCTCCAACAATTCTTTGTCTACTCAGGATTTTTCTACCCAAAAAGGGAACAACTGGCCTCAATAAAATGGGATAAATATTAATAGCAGAAACGGAGCTTTGAAGAAGCTATAATTAAAACGATACTGCTGATAAATTCAATGTATTAAACTGAAGGCACGATTATTCCAATTCTCCTTGCAGAGAATGATAATCGGAGCCATGCACCAACTCAAGACCATGTTAATACTATTGACCTTGGCATTGTCTTTAAGAAAATAAATGTTAAAAATCAAAGATTGGTGGCTCCAGAATTGATTCCAGCAGATGTATCTTGTTTCCATTCGATTGCTTTGAATTGAATGCTGTTTAGAAGAATCAACTTCAGTAACATTTTATAAAAGTCAACTTCAGTTAATAAATGTTCAACAAGGAAACATTTCTCAAGTCCAATTTCATAAGCTTTTGGAATGAAACTACATGCGATGACAAAACAAAGTTTCTGGACCACCTCTCTGAGGTGATCTACCTCCTGTACAATCCCAATATGAAATCATGGCAGAAGAAACTCTCCAAGGCAAAATGTATTTGCATTTCATGGCTCCTGAGGTCAAGAACTGTCCATCTTTCATGAATCATTTTTCTCTCCTGCACTGATATCTCAAGTTTAGTGCGATGTGTGGTTAAAGGGCAGGTGAATGAAACTTGCAAATCGGACTAGAACTCGACCATTAAATTGATGAACCATTTATTTAATCAATAGATTATCTAATTGATGAGCAATTTACTAATCCACACAGACTATAATCCCAATTCACAATGTCAATTTAATGTTAGAGCAGGGTAGAAGCTATTAACAAAGCAAAATTAGCAATTATAAAGGCTTCTGTAGGTTTAGTGAAATGAAATTATTGTAGAGTAGACTAATTGCTTGTTAATTTATTTGAGTGCCTTCAGGAATGATATTTGCAAGCAAAATGTTTAGAGGTCACTAAGAATCACTTAATAAAAATTGCTTTGGTCTTGAAAGTGGTTTTCATGGAATTGCCTATCAATTGGTGTCTTAAAATAAAATGCAGCTGGTAAAATGAACAGTTTGCAGCCACACATCCTGGAAATCAAAACTAAAAGTAGAAATGCTGGAACGGCTCAGCAGACCAGGCAACATCTGTGAAGTAGAAACCGTTTTCTATCTGAACTGTTTCCTTTCTACAGGTGCTAAGTGTTTCCAATGTTTTCTCTTACAGACAGTCTCTTAGAATAGGCTGTGATGAATCAATTCATTCCCAGGTACCTCTTACTCCACAAAGCATGATCCATTACACAATGCTATGACAACCAAATCACCTTGTGCCAACAACAACATCGTCTTTTTTCAATCTGCATCTGTATTTATAATAAACATTTTCCTGCAATTTCTAGAAAACTAATATTGTTTAGTTTCATTTGGCAACAGTGGCCTTGAAACAAATAGTCTTAATTATTTCATTTTCCCCTTGGCACCACTACTAAAATTTAAAATTAGAGGCCAGTTTTATACAGAGAAAACCAATGAATTTACAATACCATTTGACTTTGACTAAATAGTCCTCAAATCTGTGATCAATCGCAATGATATGAAATTTTGAGAAGTTCAGTTAAATAGTCTTTGGATAGGACCATCTTTTTTTTTATTTTTTTTATTTTTCACACCATAAACCACATTGACCATGATACATACATTTTCCTTTTCAAATATATAGTGTCATTTTCTCCACCCCCCCCCCCTCCTCCCATCCCACCAAGATAGAACCACCTTTAAGGAGCTATCTCTTGTAGTATTCATAAGGCAGCTCTGAAAGGATCTGAAGGGAAAATACAAGGTTGCAGGGTGATGAGGAGAGGCAAGGCCATGGTTACCAGTACAGACAAATAGACTATGTAGAGCACAGTTGCAGGCACGTAGTTTTGAAAAGTTAGTTTTGGAAGCAACATCTGAAAAGGTCAATTTGTGCTGTATTTCCAAACCCATCTCTAATTGGGGTAGAAGAGGATTTGGAGCAGGACTCACACACAAGTGTACAAATCTACCTGTTTTCTGAGTAACTTAGTATAATTACCAGCAGGGACAGGGAGCCTGACTTCGAAACAATTTCTGCTGCATTTGCCCTTAGGAGATCCGGACTCGCTTTACCGCACAATTGTACTTCAAACACCCAGCACTGAGAGTCAACAGAGGGGCTCGATTTGATGGATGCAAGATCTCAAGTATTACCATAGAACAGAACCCGCTTCGCCGTGGCGCGAAAGCTGCAAGTGATGTTACTCCTGGGAGTCCTGGCCGGCTACCGGCATTGGACGTGCACGCAAGCAGAGGCAATGAACGATTTGATGCAGATTGTTCAGCGATTTTTAAGGGCCTTAACTGCATCTACTTATTCATGGAAATATCTAAGAACAGAAACGAACAGCGTGAAAACGGAAGGAAAATCCGAACGAGAATTGAAGACGGGAGGATTAATCACATTTTCAAACGAGATCCGATTACCTTGAGTTCCTGGAGGTTCGGCTCCTTCCCGATCTCCCTCGCACTATTCAGGATGAAATCCAGAGCATCGGGATAGGCACCGGGGCTGTTTTGCTGCAGTTTTTCGGAGATTGCTTTTTCCAAGTACTCGTGCAATGCATTCCTTGCTTTGATACCCTTAGAAAAACATTGCCCTCAAATGAGTCTCCGTTTTACTTTATATCGAAGGTGTATTGAGACCGTGTTGTCTGGTAACTACAAAGAATACGGCTTTTAATCACGGGCTCGAAAGGAAGCTACATCATGAGTTAATTCTATCTGAAATCTGATAACGTTCCACCTTTCAATTACGGCACTTGCAAACAGAAGGAGTACTCTGTTCAATACGCTACCTTCTTTCAAATGCCACTGTCATTTAATATGTTGCCGTGTACACAATTGTATAGAAACATAAAACCAGGGGAAGTTTAAATTCTAAACTCCACATTAATATCAAAGCAGGTTTGGAATTTGCTACAAAAGTGAAGGGTTCAGAATGCACAAACATCTGTTCGGGTTTATAGAATGAAAGGGCCAAGCCCTCAATGCAACACACACCTCCCTGGAAAATAACCAGCGAAAGTTTGGGCGACAACTGCTTTGGAGTTCATCTGAAACCTGGACTGGTTGCCAGGCTGTAAGTCAGTCCCGTGGAAAATTCCGCGCTGACCAATTACATGTGTTGAGGTCCGAACAGCAGGGGCAGACTGAAGCAATGTCTTGGGGTGAACGGATGACCGCCGGCGGGTAAATTGATACATCGATAGCATACCTTGCGCAGGCCGCTGAAGGGAATATCCAAAGGCAGCGAGAAGATATTTTCCATCAGCTGCTCGAATGTACAAGACAAGTAGTAAAGCTGGTGGTCGGCAGCTCGGAGTCCCAGCAGGGTCCGGACGGCGATACAGAAAGTCAAGGCTTTGGTGGCGGGGTAAACGGCGACTGGTGCCCGCTCCTCACACCATTCCTGCACCCGGGAGCGGACCACTTGCTGGGTGCCAGGTAGGTAACTGTCAAGAGCGGAGTGACTGAATACCCGGGCCAGGATCTACAAAAGGCAAACGGAGTGTGAAAGCAAGTATAGACCAGCCGCGAGACCCTGCGGTTTGTTTTAATGCCCAAAGATCGGAACCAGAGCAGCGGCGTCTTGAAATGAATCATCCTCTCAGATTTAACAGGCTAACAATTTATACTCTTTTCATTAATGTTCTAAAAAAGAGACGTTTCTGGAAGACGAGTTCCACATTGCAGTCTCGGGATGGTGGGGGAACCAAACTCCTGGTCGAGTCCATCCGTCGAGGCAATGGGATAAGCACAGGTTCTGCCTTAATCCCAGTAGCCGCGCACGGTGTCTCACTGCGCCTGACCTGCTGCGTTCCCCCAGATCCCAGACTCCGCAGTCTCTCCTGCCTCCTGTGCTGAGATCCCCCGCCCCAATGAAGGTACTTGCCCTCCGTCGCTGGCGGTGCATGTCCCCGCTGGAGTTGGCGAGTGTATTGGTGCCCAGCAGGATCCTGGTGCTGTGAGGCCATTGCGCGCTCACCAGGCTGTGCTCTCCCATCAGGATCTTCCGGATATTTTCCGCCCCCGTCACTCGGATCACCGGCCTGCCCAGAAGGTGCGTTTTGAAGACGTTTCCATATTTTTCTCTCCTGGAAGCGTGGAAGTCGGCACCCTGCCGAAAGGAAGGAGGGAGGCACTGATGACCGAAGGCTGACGCATAGCGGGAGATTCAGTCTAACTACCCATCTAAACATCTGGAAACACCTGTAATTAAGGCAAAGTGCTTCCGAGTGTTTGGGACGGATCCTTCCTTCAATTCTCGCCACCTCCCCCCTCAAGCAAAACCCTCATCCGAGCAGCGAGGACCCCAGAGTCTGACACAATATGCGATCGCCTTCCCATGAAGGCTCTGTTCACAGACCGGATTAGGGGAGCACCCCGCCTGCTTCTTCGTTGCTGTTCACCCCTTCCTTCCTGTCCTCTCGTCTTGAATATTCTTTTCTCGAATTGGAAAAGATCCAATCGTGATGAGTGCGCACGGATTCCGAATTAAAATCGGCATCCACCGGTTATTAAAGTAAACTTGCTTTTTTTTTAAAAATTAAAACCGATTCAGATGTTATGCGATCTTAGATTAGGGAGTGGAAACCACCCCAAAGCACTTCACGACGTTACGGGGGAGCAATTACTTCCCCAACTGTTAGAGGAAGATACAAATGCAGGAGCCAATAAATGGGCCCCTTGTTATTTGTTAGCATCGATGAAAGTGCCTGAAACGAACGCTATTCGATTTAACTGTATACACAAACAAAAGGTTTCACTCTAAGTCAAAGCAAGAGAAGGAAAAGAGGAACGAACCAGGGTGGGCGCAGGAATTGCCCCTCCCCCCGATATAAAACGCTTGACTGGTAGGATCTGCTTCACTGGCAATTATTGCCTTCTCCGTACCTGTACCATCCAGTGCAGCGTCTCTCCAAGCAGTGGCCAGCCCATTGAACCTTTGGGAAGCGGCAGCTTGTTGTCCCGGTCTCTCGTCACATTCCAGGCGAGTGTCCACAGCTGTCTGGACACAGAGAGGATAAGCAGCACCGAGAGCAGAGAGGCGAGTGCCGTGGCCACCGCTGACAGGTACTCAACACCGGGCAGAAACATGGCCAGCAACCAACACACTACGGTGAATTATCTGCTCCTCTGGCGAGAACAAGAGTCGCGATTACAAGATTTTTAACATGAAAACATTTTCTTCCCAGTTTCAAGAAAACATTGGTACCCAGTAGAGAAGGGTTGATCTATTCCACGAATCTCCAATCTCTGCTCAATTCCTGTATCCAAAACATGGATTGCTTTCAGAAAAGTCGAAAGTACTCAAGCGTGAAATTGCCCGTAGAATGCAGGATCCTTCATTAAACCACCCCCCCCCCCCCCCCCATTAACACAACTTTGGCAATATTTTAAGCAGATTTTGTCACAACAAGTTAGTGAAGGAGAAAAACCAGAAGCTCTACGAATATTTATTGCTTTAAAAAAAATAATTCGAGTTACGGGACCTTTGGTCGCCAAAGTCGGTCTGAACATTCAAAATGCAGCACGTTTATCCTCATCAAGAAACAATCCCCTTAGTTTCAAGAATATTTGAAAGACACAGCGAACAGAGCCTCGCCACACATATCCCGTGATTGGTGAAAAGAGTAAAACGTGGTTATTTCTTTCTTTCCACGCGCGATCCCATATTTTTATTGTTGGATTCGTCGTCTGTTTGTTCGGGCCGAGGATTAGGTGGAGCGCTGCATAATTCAACAAGTCAAGGCATAGACGCAAAATGATTGAAGCAGAGCAATCCACAAAGATGAGGTGAGTTAACATTGAGACGATTACCAAAACACATTCGGCCGAAACAGTTCTAGTAACGGATTCATTATTAGATAGACCAAATTCCAAATTGTTGGTTTAGTTTGACCTTGTCAATACAAACTGAGCGAATAAGATCATTATTTAATTGCGCCATGATCTGTTAGGCAAATCCCAGGCAAGATCTTGCTACAACGAGGAGTGTTTTAAGTTTGAAAGCCTAAAACATAACCGACGAGTCGCCAACGAAAGAAACATTGAACAACTTACACTTCTGTTGGAGGTGCAATTGAAACGTCGGAGCAATCAGTTGTTTTTAAAACCAGATTACGCAGTAGTTTTCGTTTAAAATTTCACATCAACCCAGTTGGGGATGAGAATTGGTGGGTTTTCTGTGGACAGCGGTTTTATAGATATTCGCTAACCGGACCATCCACCTCCTCGGATGACGTCGTTGGCAAATTTAAATACTTTGCAAAGTTTCAACAATCAGATTGTGATAATCCGTGCCAAATTAGAGGGATTTCGGGAATTGATCTCAATGATTAAAATCGAAGGAGCGAGAAAGGCAGATTGGGATGAACAAACCGCAGATCACTGACACTCCCATGTAATTCTTGGGAATTCAATGAGATACAGGTAACCAATAGCAGGAACTGCACCAACTCCACATCTAACACAGCCAGCCACTGCTACACCATCGACCAGTAAATAACCCCAAAGAACACCAGACCACACCCTCTCCCCCAATAAAAAGCAATCGGACCGCATTCAATTTCTGTCGTCCTCTGACGAAGGTTGAACACGTTGTTATCCTCGCCAGGCAATTTAACCCTGGAGTAAAGCCAGTAGCTGGAGGCAAGTCATACTTTATCAATTTAAAGGTGACTCACAAACAGGGTGATTGGAATGAATTCATCCAAAGAACATCGGACAAACCTATTTTCATATCTGCACCCATTTAAGAGTTTAGAGGAAATTAATTAATAGGTTGAAAGAACAGCAAGCAATCATATCTACGTCTATTTAATGTTTAGGCGAAGAGTTCACCCGTTTTTCAAGACCCACGAATCGATTAGAATAGGCGGGTTAGTCTCTTTTTAGCAACCGATGCACTGCAAAGGGTGAAACTTGTATAATAGCACGCTAGGCGCCGAGTAAAAGCAACATGCACTCGGGATCATCAATATCACTGTATTGAGCTGGATACCCTTGACTGTTGTGAACCATCCAGAATTGTGAGGCGCACAACGGTGCCACAAAACACCTTCCTTAGCCTTCAAAAAACACAATGGGAAATCATTTGAAACAATTGCGTGCGGTGTTGACGCAGTCGCACAGTAATCTTTCAAAAGGCAACACCAATGGTTAGCCCTCATATAGATTGAGCTGATGCTTAACTCAGCTCTGCACTGTACCAATGTTTTCTTTATGGCTGAAACAGATAATCATTCTGTTAAAAAGCAATAAATGTTTTAAATATATCAATAACGTTAAACAGTTCATACTAGTATCAAACATTGTTTTAACATTATATTTCCAAATAAAACAAGGTAAATTATTTCAGAAACAAAGTATACAAATTTGCTTATTTTGCAATGTAATTAAATTAAAATATTGGAAATAGGTATACGCATCTAAACCAACCCGCAACAAATTTAAGCATGTTTACAATGAGGGTACAAACAGGCTATAGTGTAAATTATGGCAATAAAGTTGTTTAATAACCTACAGTTTATTATGACCTCAGAATGCAAATCCTAAAAGCACGACTGAAATTTGCTGCTCATTGTTGGCCGGGGTTGAGGACGCTGTAATATAATGATTCATGCTCTAATTTGGGTGCACTTTTCTGCCCAGATCTGGACTTCTCTTCAACATTCTTTACCATCTACAGCATAATAATATTTAACATGGTCTCTGCTGCAGTCGATTTTGTTTACATTTGACCAAAATTCCACTGCCCTCTACCGCACACATAACACACAATACTCTTTAACATAGCTTTAAAAATAGTTCATATTTATTTTCTTCCCAGCAGAGATTTGAGTGCTTTTGGAGTTAATTGTCCGCATTGGGGTTTGCCTTTCCGAACTGTTCTTTCTCAAGTCAGACCACCAACTGTGCAAGTACACTTTATCCAAATTCTTGAAAATACTACTTGAAAGAAGAGGGTGGCGATGGGGTGGGGGGGGGGGGATGGGCGAGAACAATTTTCTTATGGTTTATAAACTTAATTTTGATTCTAGACAAACTCTTATTCAGTAAATGCACTGTTTAAATTTGTTTATCATCCTTTAAGCATACGTTGTTATATATCTGTTATTTGCTGGGTGTTAGAACAAGTTTTAGTTCTGTTTAGCTCTCTTTACACATGCTGAACAAAGTTCACGCTGCTTCGCTGATTTTGCTCCTTCACACCTACTTTTGAATTAATATGATTAGTTTATCATCTTATTCCAGGTGCATCATTTCATCTCCTGTCCTCACTTATTGAAAACACCTGGTGGAGTTTATATTTGTGTGTTCCCCTTTTGCAGTTAAAAAAAAAACCATTAAGCCTCCAGGAGGAAGTTCTTCCCTACTCGGTTCCCGAAAATCCTCCTGACAATTCTCATGTGCTTTTGTTGTTTTGTCATCTTTTCCCAAAACAAATTAGAAGCAACTTAATTTGTTGTCGTTCAGTTACTTTAATGCTGGTAGGAAATGGATTTCACCTCATTATGGTATCAAACCCCTTCCAAGGAATGTAAAACATTAAATTCTCCCCACACAACGCTGGAGAAACTCAACAGGTCAAACTATGTACTTTATATAGCAAAGATAAAGATACATAACCAACGTTTCTGGGTTGAGCCCTTCATCAAGGTATGGAAAAATGTCGCCAGGCGGAACTCTGTTCAGACCATCCATACCTCGATGAAGGGTTCAAACACAAACGTTGATCATGTACCTGTATCTTTGCTACATAAATTACACTGAGTCTCTCCAGCATTGTTTTTCTCCTAGACGTATGCTGCTGTTTTATATGAACACAACCAGATATAGACTCATGGGCAACTAGAAATATTTAGCTCAATTATGATTGGAAGCTGTACTGTTTTTCACTACTTTCATTTTAACACATTTGAAACGTCATAGGAAGGAACTTTACAAACTCACGCTATGTAACACAAAATTAATTTAAATGTATTCATTTGACATTAAGATATAAATAGATTGACTGGGAGTTTAAAAATTTGCATTTTTTATAGCATCGTTTGCATTCCCATTAGGACTTCTTTACGGCACTTTTTGATTCTGTTCACTGTGGTGAGAAAGGCGCCAGCCAATTTGCCCTTTCCACAGTGCGATAATGACCCAGATCATCTGTTTTGTGTGTGTGTGTGTTGGGGACGGGAAATTGTCAGAATATTAGGGTTAACAATCAAATGGTGTTGCAGGACCATTCAACGGTGTAGCCTGGTCCCAGTGAATCCCATGCTCATCTGATTAAGATTCCGCGATCGCTTCCTGAGTAAGCTTTTACACGGGCCAGCGAAAATACGCGGTGACATGCAAGCCTCGTTCATCAAGTCAACACATAAAACCAGAATAAATCACCACGTGCACAATTTCGAGTTGAAACACTTTAATGTCCCGTTGCAGCATCTTCCAATGCAATCTGCCCCGGTAAGATTTTTAAAAACTCATGATGGAATTTCCAGCCAAGAGAAGGAGTTCCATTCAAACTCCCCCAGCCAGGGACAGCTTTTTGCGCATGCCTCCCTGTAAACTCGACCCGCTTGTTTCCGCCTGCCTTCAATTCTCGAACGTGTCGATCATTTGGAAGAGAGAGAGAGTCGCGTCCAGACGGCGACAAGGACAAGCAGTACGGGGATGTGTTCAGATGGACTTTTTAAAGTCGGCCTGGCGCTCCATTGGAATCAGATTCCACGTGGTGAAATCTTAAAAGGTGGTAGACTGGGTCTTTCAGAGTTTAACAGAATTTTTCGAGGAACTCAGCTGCAAAGGCCACATTATTTATCGGGCGAACTTTACAGTTGATCACTGCATCCTTCTGTGTGAATGACTACCAACCCAATCGGCACGATTTAGCTTTAAGACATTCCAAGGTTCAAGCTTGCTTATATTCTCTCATTTTCTTTGCACCACGTTTTTAAAAAAATATATAGTAAGGAATTTGCTTTAAATTAAGAAAAGTAACAAAAAAAAAACCTTCTTCACAAAGTTACACATCGCTGTCTGAAAAATGCAAGAGATCAAGGCGTTTTCAGTCGAATCCACTGGGGCTTAGTTCACAAGCAGAGACAGGGGATCAGTGAAATGCCTTTAATCTCCCTGGATCGGCAGTACAGCTTCTTCCCAGGTTTCCTTTCAGCTCAATTAGGGGGCGGGTTGTTTCATCTTTTGATAGACCAGTTCGGCTCTCCGTATCAAAAATCTATTTACTCCATATCATAATCCGAAACTAATCTCAGAGTGCTGGCTCTCAATTCGCCCGCACTTCCCTGATTCCCTCGATAATTACCGGACACGATTTGTAATTCCACAACACACACAAATCCGAGTGTGTTTACTGGATGTTTTCTTTGTGGAGTCAGTACTTTCCAGCAGAAACCCCAGTGATAAGATGATTCCGGCCACACACACCGATACTTGCTCCACAACCCACAAGAGAAACAGTACACGGATTCGCCCAGAATGAGTCGGAACACATCATACGATTCTCTTCTTTCTCGGGGATATTTAAAACTTGTTTACAAAAACAAAATTGGTCCTTTCATCAGGATTCTGCGGAGTTGGTTAGGCAAAAGCTCTCGTTTTTTTTTAAAAAAAACAAACCTATCCTTCGTTCAGTCGGACATCCTACTCGGTGTAATCAGTAATGCAGGATACACATCTGAAGACATCTGTTTTGCTTTATGTGAATTATGTAACAAAACGCAAACGGTAAACGAGGAGTGTTAATGTGTTCACTGTCGCAGTTAAGGCGTTGAGTAATGAAAGTTGTGTCCACTTTTCCCCCCAACCTGATTTTTTTTTCTTGAACTTAATGTTAGGCTACTTTCGCTGCAATGGTGTATACAGTTTTTTTTCGGTGCAAGCTTAGAAGCTTAAATCAATAAGGTATTTTAGATAACGAAGAAAATTATTAAACCAGTACAAAAACAGTTCCAAAGAACCCTTTAGTTGAACAATAAAGAGTAAACAAACAGGAAAAGGAAACAATTCTATTCCAGATTTAAATAATTGTGAGCATCTCTGAATATTAAATTACTGATGGTCATTTATAGTTTAAAGGAGATTGAAGCAAGCCGAAAGGTTCACGCCAACTGAAGCAGTTGGGTATCAGAAAAGGACTTTAAAATAGACAATAATAACCAGGGAACAAAGAGGAAATGGTCAGACAGCATCCACGGATAGAACTGGGCAGTCAACGTTTCCGATCGGGACCCTTTATAGAGACTAAAGCAGGAAGGAGAGATATCCGGTCATATAAAGGGGAATGGGACGAGAGGTTAAACTCAACGGCATGAACATTGACTTTTTCAACTTTAGACAGACCATTGTTCCGATTTTTCACCTACTCCCTTTCTTCCACTTACCCATCTCTCCACCTCCCACCTTTTTTCTGTCCAGTAGTCTTTCACCTCTTGATATCTTCCCTTCCAACTTTAGTCTTTACAAAGGGTCCCAACCAGAAACATTGACCTACCCATAGATGCTGCCTGATCTGCTGAGGTGCTCCTGCTTCTCTTTGTTCACTACTGATCATTGATTTTAAAATTAATATCTTGATTGCTTTAATTAAAAAAAGTGGTCATGTAAAAGGCTTTCATACTGAAGTTTCCCCCACAGCTTTAAAAAAATAATGAAAGCCTAAGTCTGTTCCTTAACATTCGTGTGACCACTTTCATAACGAAAATATATCTACGTTTTAAACATTACTCCGAACCTATTCTCAGTACAGCATTCAAATTAAATATACAAAGCTTATTTTTTAAGCTTTTAAAACTTGAATCTAAAGTCATAAAAGTATATGTAAGAGAAGACAGCTACTGGACCTCTATCACCCACTGTCCACATGTCAGTGAGAGAAGAGTAAAGAAGAGGAAGGGAAAACAAGATATTTTCCCATGATTCTTTGAATTGAAAATAGAAAAAACACTGGAGAAACTCAGCAGGTCAGTGTCCTTCATGTAGCAAGGTTCTATATAACCAATGTTTCTGGCTTCAGACCTTCATCACGGCATGGAAAAATGTCGGCAGGCATCTAAACAAAATGGTGGGGGGGGTGGAGCAGTCTTAGAGGCAGAAGTTAAAAGGTGGACAAGAGAGGGAGGAGAGAATAGAGGAGGAAGAGGGTGGAGAATTAAGGAAAAGACAAGGAGGCCATCCGGTTGGAGGGTGCCCAGTCGGAAAATCAAGTGTTGCTCCTCCAATTTACGAATGGTACGAGGCCAGAGAGACAGACATGCGATTATGGGAGTGGGACGCAGAATTGAAATGTTGACCACTGATGTGGAGAGTGAGGTGCGCAGTGAAGCAATCTTCCAGTCTGTACTTAGTGTCTCCTATGTGGATAAGGTCATAAAGGGAGACAGGATGCAGTTGATTTCACCCGCAACACACAAGTGGTGTTGCTTCATTTGAAAGGCAGGGCCTCAAATTGGAGTGGGGGCGGTGCCAGGTGGGGATGTAATTGATGTGGAGGGATGTAATTGATGTGGAGGGATGTAATTGATGTGGAGGGATGAATGCCCGAAGGAGTCTCCGAGAGATCGGACCCTATGGAAGGTAGAGAGGAGAGGGGAAGATGTGTCTGGTAGTGGGATCATGCTGTAGGTGCCAGAAATGACAGGGGACAATGTGTTGAATACAGAGACTGTGTGGGGTGGAAGGTGAGGACAAGGGGGATCCTGTGTTTGTTCCATCTGGAGGCAGAGAGGACCAGGGCAGATGAGCAGGAAATGGAGAAGATGCAGGTGAGGGCTGAGTTGAAAGTGGTGGAGGGGAAGCCATGTTTGTGGAAGAAGACAGGCACTTCAGAAGATCTGGACTAGAAGACCTCATCTTGGGAACAGATGTGACAGAGATGGAGAAATTGAGAAGTGAATAGAATCCTTGCAGGGGACTGGGTGAGAGGTAGCGAAGTTAAGGTAATGCGGGAGTCAGTGGGCTTGAAAAACTTGTTACCTGAGATGGATGCAGAGAGATCAAAAAAGGGGAGAGTGTTGTTGGAGATGGACCACGTGAGTTTGAGATCGGGGTATGGGGTTCTGGTTGTCTCAATGCTAATCTTGCCTTTCTCTTTTAATTTCTGTCCACCTTTTAAGGATTTGAACAGTTTGCTGCCTGGCAGATCTCCTAAAGCTGCAGCTTCCAAGATTGCCACACTAGGTTTTGCATTCATCAGCTCTGTAGACATTCATTGTGTTTTGGGAGTGGGGGAAAATCACTTGGTAGTGTGATAATGCATTGAATTTATCTCCTCTTCTTCCCCCACCTGCCCACAATGAGTGTTTTTGCTTTTGTGGTCAGTGATCATTTTGCAAAGGAAGATAATTTTGGGCACAGCAAAAACATTAAGCATTTGGATGTGAAATAGTCAAATCAAAGCCAAGTATTGCAATAATAACAATTCTGAAGCAATAGCTACTGTGTGGACTAGTTATTAACACAAATGTGACAATGCATCAAACCTTCTGGGAAATCAAAGTATGATTCATAAACAATGTAAAATTAGCAATAGACTGAAAAGGACACAGCCCTTCCACTAGTAGAGGTTGATAGCATTTTAACAGTATTAATGGCCACCGCCAGTGGGCTGATCTCGCCTCCAACCGTGCATCTTGGCGCCTCGCAGTTTGGCGGGCAGCAACCTCCTTTGAAGAAGACCGCAGAGCCCACCTCACTGACAAAGGAGGAAAAACCCAACACCCAAAACCAACCCACCAATTTTCCCCTGCAACCACTGCAACCGTGTCTGCCTGTCCCGCATCGGACTTGTCAGCCACCAACGAGCCTGCAGCTGACGTGGACATTTACCCCTCCATAAATCTTCGTCCGCGAAACCAAGCCAAAGAAGAAAAAAGAATGGTATATAATACAATTCACCTGGATGTACACTGACCAAATATCCGCAATGCAAAATCCTTCCCGCAGTTTAAAGAATGCCAGAGGGCAACTGCAATATGATTAATCAAAATACATGGTGGGTAGCAAGCAGCAAAACTGATACTTTGTTGATCTAGCATAAATGTCTTACACTGGGAGCTGCTTTGACCCAATAAACTTGAGGCTCTCCCTTTCAGAAGGGCATCATTCTCCATGGCATCTCAAACTTACAAATCTTGGATTTAGTTTATCTCATCATTCCTTTATAAAAAATATTATAAAATGAATTAAACTTGTCAATTTTATATGAATATCCATTGTCAATATGCTTTTTTGTATTAGTGAAAATAATTGCATCAAATGTTTCGTGAATGATCCATAAATTGGTTTAAGCAGAGATCAACAAGAGGGGCATTCACACAGAGGATAAAGAGTTATGTTCATATTAAAACATAATGAGGGTGACTTCACTTGGGAGGATTAACAATAGTAACCTTCATGTAGATTGAGTGTAACTCTAACATTACAGCAATAATGAAAATGACTCACATAATGAAGAATTAATGTTACAAATTAAAACATTAATGAGTAACCTTTTGGGAAATCTTAAATTAGAACAGATATTGATGGTACCTTGTAAGATATTAATATGAAATTCTAAAATAACAATTCTTAATATTGTTCAAAATTGTAGGTTGGTAAATAGCATCCAGCAAAATAAAATTGAGACATGGAAAGTAACAATTAAAAAGTGCTCAGGGTTACTTTTATTGCAGGATAGAAATAGGGTACTGCAATAGATCAATGTACAGAATTTAATAGCCTTCATTAATGTCTGTGTTATAAACAACAATGAACAAACTGGGAGTAAAACAGTAAAGATTATGAAGCTACACACCATGTCTCATTAATTGTGCTGAGAAGGATCCATCTATTATTTTTCAACCATTTTTCAATCAAACTATATCTAAAATAAGGGAAATGGACTGAAGCAAATCAAATGTTATATTCCTTCTGATCAGTGGAAAAGTGCTTTTGCTTAATTTTAATAATTTTGCAAAAAAAATCAACAACATTCACAATAATAGGTACAGCCCTGAGGAAAAAAAACCTACAAATTTACATGCAACCATATCTGTAACATGAAAGTGTTACAAAATTGTGAGAACAGAATTAGACTGAACATCAAAGCAGGTAAAACATACAAAATAGGTGTGGACAATAAAGTGAAAAGGAAACATCAGCCAACTCTATGCAAGACTGGAACATCATGCATTTTCTTGTTTATTATTTACAAAGTTATGTCACAGTCAATTCGCAAAGTTAAGAGATTACAGTGTGACTACTGGACTAAAAAATAGTTCAACTTACTTCCAAAAATATTGTTAAATGTTTCAACACACCCATTCTCACTCCATATGGACCCTGCCCATCCAGAATTTGAGCTTGTGTTATGTACATTTAGTCTTCCAGTGTCCTTAAACAAATTAACTGAACGTTTACCAAGTGTGCAAGACAGACCAATGCACATATTCAGAAGGACTCAAAACACCAAATTCTGCATGATTTGAAAAATACATACAAAATATTTCCCTTTCTCTCATTTTATACCACTATTATACCCTTTACCTTCTTAATTGGGTTGCTCTGGCGGTACTTCACATTCTCTTATATTCTGTTGTACACAAATGCTGGCTGAAGAATCAAAGGGTAGGAACAAAATAACCAGGGCAACAGGTTATGTGTGTTGGGACATACCATTCACCAAACTGCGTAGTTGCTTCACTACTGTTTCAATTAGCTTCTGTTTGTCACGGTCATTTTTTCTGAATTGAGAAAATATAATGTTTTTTTTGTTGGCATCTTTCATCCTGTAAAATAAATTCACATTTTTAGTGTCTCAGATATGTATTCAAATAAACTTAAACAGCATCCAATGCCGGAAAGAAGAATAAATTAAATTCATAAGTGCCACTTAAGAGTACAAAGATCAGCCTCCCAACTTCCATCCTCCCTAAATGTTATTCAGATACCCCCTGACATCTATAGTAATTCATACCTAGTGTTCAACACCACAAGCACTAATTTAGACTGGCTATCCCTTCAAAATTACATTACATTTAAAAATGATTTTCCAGATGTTTAAATCGCTTCTTGATCTTAACACTATCTTGTGTAAATAATTAGCCCTCAAATCGTTAGAGAGCTTGTATTCCTCCAATTCTGAGCTTTCATACACCTTCATGTAGTTCTCTCCACTACAAGGTGCTTGCTCCCAAGTTCCAGAACTTTCTTTCTAAACCCCTCTATGAACTCTTCTTCCCCCCCCCCCCCCAAGAATTCCATTATGGATGTGGACTTCATTGGCAGTGATTAAGAGTTGGGCTGTTGTTCTTGCGAATAAATGAAACATTATTGTCCATTTCACATAGATCCCAAGATGATGATAGAGGTCTCTTGTTGAACCACTGCTGTCCATTTGGTCAGAGTACTCCCATGGTGATAGTGAAGTAGTTCCAGGATTTCAACTCAGTGATAAAGGAAGAGATACATTTTCAAGTCAAAATATTGTGCAATGCCCTTCCTACATTTCTATGACCTTTGTACACAACTATAGAAGCTATTGATTTAGAAGCTATTGAAAAAGCCTCAGTGAGTTACAGCAATGAAGTTTGTACACAGTAGGCACTGCAGCGAGAGTGTTGGAAGATGTGGACTTTAGGGTGACAGGCTGAGTGCCAATCATTTGTCTCCTTTGTCCAGAATATGAATGTCAAGTGTTGCTGGACTGCTAGTTTTCTAGACAAGTGGAGAGTACACATTCCCAACCTGTGATTTTGGATGCTGAAAAACTTTGGGTAGTGAGGAGGTACGATATTCACAGTAGTTATAATTTGCCTAGCATGTATCAAATACTACCATTCCCTCATGAGCCCCTGCCCAAGGGTAATCTAGTAGGCAGGCATGGACAGCTTTGTTTCCTAACAAGTTGTAGATGGAATTGAATATTACACAATCTGCAATGTGACTCCACCTCTCTCCTTACAACTGAAGGCCAAAGACACGTTCCTTTGGAAGTCCTGTAATAATGTCATTGGGCTGATTTGACAGATTTCCAGCAACCAATACTTCTTTCCTTGGTGCAAGTACATTTCCAGCACAGTTTTCCTTCTGATGCCCACAGATTTTAGTTTTTCCCAGGATACCTTAATGCTACATTTAATATCCAGACTCTGTCAAAGTTTGTCATTCCCAGAGCTCTACAGCATAGAAACAGACCCTTTGGTCCAAAGGGCATTTGGCCAACATCCCTCTAAACCTTTTGTCATCCAGAGCGCTCTGCTTCTAGAAAGTCTGTAGCGAGAATCACTGAACAGATTATGGACAAGTAAATATCACTTTATAAGCCTTTCAATTACATCCTCCATTACTGAATGACAGTGTAAATTTATGGGACAGCGATCAGCAGAATTGATTTTGATTTTTTTTGCGGTAGGAGTTAAAACATTGTTGGGAGGCTCCAAATGGATTTCAAATTCATTGTGTTAGCTACAAACCCTCAACTTCTGAACCCCAGAAACCCTCAACTTCTGAACCCCTTAACCATGTCTCAGAACCACATTGTTCATCTCCTTACATGTGTGGAGTTTAAGTCATGCTCTTGAGAAGTGCTTTGGAATATTTTACTATATTTAAGCAACAAGTTGTTGTTTGACGAATCCCTCTCCATGATGGTGAATTCAGACATAGCTGAGGTCAGTGAGGACGTAATTTCATGTTAATATTAAGGAGGAAACATCAGGTAATAGACAAGTCTATTATTCTTGGAGACCCTCTGAAGTTTGGCTTAAGAAGTTTGGGTGCAGTCTGAATGCAGGATGCATGATGTAGTAAGGTTTTGAATATTTTAAAAAAATACTGTATCTGTTGGCCTTGCTTTGTCAAAGCAAAATGAATTTATTACGTCTGTCAATCAACCTGGATGGATTTTTAAAAAAAATGGAAATCATGTGCAACTATTATTCACGCAATACACATTTTTGAGAAAAATATTTCTTTAATTGGTACAACCCATTGCAGTTTTACACTCCCCCATCTCTAAATAGATTTTGCCTGAATAAACTGATTTATGGTATAATGAACTACTGTGATTCATGACCCATCTTTGACTCATTTGGTGCCACAATATTGTCAACAAATACCAGGTAGCGGGGTGACGGGAACTGGAGTCTGATTCTCTCTGGACCAGGGGGAAATAAATGAGGGTTAAATTTATTTAAAAAAAAATTTAAAAAAATGAACACAAACTCATCTCAAATAATATTCCCATCCATGTACTGGCATTTTTACAAGTGCATGACACATTTTTAATTTTATCCACAAATGAGAACACCCACTTCATCTCAAAATACTCCTGAACACAACCTTTAAAAATAACTATTCATACAAAGTTATAGCCTGGCATGACAGAGAATTTCTGTCTTTCTTACTCAGCCATTCTCATGTCATGCAAGCAATCAAAATTATGCATTATCTTCGTGGAAGATGCTATTTGGATTAGCGCAATCAAATTTTTCTTTCCATGCATACTGTAAAAGAGTTCCCTCCTAATGTGGATGTTAGGTAATTCAAGCATGATTAAAATGGTCTCTTGGGCTAATTTATGTTGATTTAAAAGCCTTGAAGAATTCTTCAGATTTTTTACCTAATTAGCTAGGTTTTTTTTTGCATTTTATTTTGACTGTCCCAGAAGGAATGGCTGCTGGAAAAGGTGTTTCACAAAGCCAATGTGATAAACCAGGCTGTGAGGCAATGAGTTTGGCTAGACAGTGTAGAAGTGAGTAGTAGTTATTTTTTGCACTCTGGTTGAACACGTCTTTTGTAATGTCCATAGACTCGCCGTTCAATCCATGTTAAAAACATTCCAAGTAGTTTAGAGATATCCCTCAAGGAAGGTTCACATGTCATTCGGGTACAAGGTTGAGTAAGTAATGGAGGGGGGAAAACAAAAGGTTTTGAAGGCAACCAAATGATGACCTTAATTCAATGACTTTGGTAATGATCGATCAAGAGAATTACAGGTCGTCCTCAACTTATGACCTACTCGAATTATGTCCACCAGCACATACAACCAAAACTAAAAATACTGTACATATGCTGAGATTCTTCATTAAAGGTTAATTTGTTGAATTTTTAAAAATTGCTTTAATACCTCGTTAAGACATGCAAATCCAATTTATGACCAATCCTTAAGTCCCAATTACGGTCGTAAATTGAGGACTACCTGTTCTGCAATATAATCTGAGATAAAAGGGTCACAGATAAGCTAGATATGACAGAGTTCTGTAGTAGTGGGGGAAAACCACCCGGAATTATTTAAATTATTGGCATGACAGGAAAGAAATAGGATAAATTGTTTTTTTTTCAAAAAAATGACCCAAGATACAAAAACTCATCATGTTTCCATTTCTTAAAGAGTTTGTCAAAAATGATTGTTTTCCTTTTCTTTCTCACATATATTGATACAACAGAAATGTATAACTATCAATAAATAATTGGACAAGTTTTAATCCTTCAGATACAGAAACTACCTTCGTGCATTGTTGTAGAATTTAATCATCCATGTGTATTTAATCTTGAGGAGTATAAATGTTTTACTTTGGATTACACAGTAATTTAGTTAACTCAATTATTCTAATTAAAATATTTGCACTAGAATTAACACAGCAGGAGACTAAATCCAGCTCCTTTGGGAAGGTGAAAAGTGGGAGACAATTGGTTGGGGTTGGGGGGGGTGGGAAAAGGAGCGACAAAAGTAAATTGACCATAGGATTTGCACTGAAGATATTCCTGATACCACTAATGAGAGGGTGGGGGGTTTGAATTAGGCAGCAGGAAACTAAAGAATAGATTTGATTTATAGGTCAGAATGACTTCCAGAAGTTTTCATCTTGCCAGTCGAATAAAATGCCTAATTTATAACTTGACTGAACAAATGTTGCACAATAGTGTCCCCACTGCAGGAGATACAAGTCAAAGTGCTTTGCTGCTATGAATACACGTCTAAGTGTCTTATCAAATAATATTTCAATGAGTAATGTATTTGTGAACTTAGTGCTTCACTAGTGGACTTGTAAATTTTGTTCTGGATCTTTGTATACATGATGCATTTAACACTTAGTACTACTAGGCACAAGTAGGGATGTCAAATAGAAACAAATTCCTTGCAGAAAATAGTTCTCCAGTTGCATGGAGGCTGGTCTTGAACATGGAAGAACCCATCTGGAGAAAGAGGCCATATTTAAAGGCTGCTTGACTTTACCTGGTATGTTCTCAGGATTTGAAGCGTCCTCCTTCAAGTGGATTCTTACCAATCGTCTTTCCACAATCAGCTGAGCTGTTAATTCTTCCCATTCTCCTTATCTGCAGTCCCAGGCCAATCTTATTTTCTTCCTCACTGCCTCCTACTCATTCTACTACCACAATTAACCCATGCTCTCCTATCAATCTACTCATCTCAACACTTCCTCCCACATAACCCCAATCAAATACAATATCAGTTTGTTCAGTCCATTGGCTTCCACCTATACATGTGCATAATGAAACCTAAAACGTCTTCCATCAAAAGGCTTTTTAACTGCACCAAAAATTTTTTCAGTTTTATTTGGCTAGAAGCATTCTCAATTCTGTGTTGGTAATTTAGGAAGTTGTCAGAATCCCAAGCACTCAAGTGGTCTACACTTTTAAGGGCTGATATCCTTCACCATCTTGTGTAAGCAAACAATCTTCATCACAGAGCAGAAGAGTTCTTGTACAGTTCCATTCAATTTCTCTCCTTGAAATCACCAAGGACAAATCCAATGAAATCACCAAGAACAATTATCGAAACATTAATTTCACATCTATAGTGGATCCTTGCTGGGTGAAAATTGCCTGCATCCTTCTTGTACCTCATTAAAATGGCAGTGCACCTACATTTGCTGCAGTAGTTTGCTGGTGCTGTTACGGACCCAAGAGAGGAGACACATGGATCCTCTGTAGGGTCCTTTTGTCCAGTCATAATGCCAACAGCCATGTATAGGTTTAGAACTGCCTTTAAAAGGGCTAGAGTATTTAAAATAAAATCTTTAAAGCCAGAGGTCCATGCCCAAGATGGAGTGCCCAGGTTTGGCAGCTGTCCTAGAGGGACGTGTGCAGGACACTAAAGAATATCACCAGAGAGATGATCCTACAGGGAAGAGGACAATAGCAGTTGTCCAACAAGGGGCTCAATAGTTGAAGGACTCTCATAGGCTGCCAGCTGCTGAAGACTGGCTTGTAAGAACCGGGTATTGGGACCAAGAGTCGTGAAGGTGCTGATGGCAAGAAGGGCTGTGCAGCTTCAGAGGTTGTGGAAGTGCAGATGAATCCTCAGCGTCTCTGAAGGGACCCTATTTCACTTATTGTTGGGGCAGCGGAGTTAGGCTAGTGGCACCTTGTTTTGTGCTTTCATGGCAAACAAAAGCTGAAAAATTTGTGTTTTTATTACATGACAGTAAAGAAGTCGAGTTACAGCAGAACTCTTTAAGACATTGAAAAGTGCTCGATAAATCCATGAGACGAGAGATTCCTTTGTCCTTACATCGCACTATGCAAATCCACATCTGTAAATCTGAGTGTCTTTCTCACTTATTTTCTAGTCATTATCCTTGTGCAAAAGGTAGCAAACATAGCTAGATCCATAACAGGCATCATCTCATGGAGGAACTCAATATTATAAAAGGAAGGCAAATTTGGCTCCAACTCAATCTATTAAATCCTCTGATGACATCATTACTGTTGATCTAATAACTGGAAATAACAAGTCAGAATTCAAGATGGAGACTGAGAATCTGGTTGGTAGTTCCAGAACAGCAATCTTGCTCTCAACACCCCCTTGTATACTCTCAGGAGATGAAGCCAGGATACAAGCTCACTCTACTCCTTTGTGGACATGCCTCAAGGGAACCAACTCTGGAGCATTCAAGGCAGAGTTAATAACTGTGGAGCTCACCCTAACAACATTTTCCTCTCAAGTGTCCTTCTCTCCAATCCCCCACCCAAGTCTAATGACAAAGACTAATTGTGGGTGGTGCAATTCACTTTCAAATATGACTGAGTAAACTTTTAAATGGCACTGGAAAAAATTAGACCAGGCAGCATCTGTATAGAAAAATATTTCAGGCTAAATTTTCAACTTTCTCCGGTTTTCGTTTGACCCTACCATATCTCCATTTTTCTAGTTGTCACTTAAAAAAAAATCAGCTGCTGCATTCCAGGAAATTGGAATGGGAATAAGGACACATTCCCGTTCCGACATTTTACCTCCTCAACCCCTAGTCATTTTCACAGATCGCTTGCAGTCTAAATTGAACTGCAGATGATCTGTGAACAACAGGCTAATGAGTAGGAGGACATCCAGCCTATGAAAATACAGCATTTCAGGGATTCTGTCTAAACTCATGGTGTGATACAGATATTCGGAGTTTTGGTTGTTCCTGTGTGAACAGCCACTCCAAGGCAGGGAGACACTTCAGAATGGAACAATCATGCAAGGTCTATGTTAAAAAAAGTCTCTCTTCCCTTTTCCTCTCTCCTGTCCAATTAACACCCTTTGTCTGTTAGTTCTTACTCCTTCCCTTCCCATTCTTTACCCCCCCAGCCTTTAACACAGATGCCAGTCTCTTTTCTTACTCATACCTTGAGGAAGGGCTCCGGCCCGTAATGTTGGTAATATATCTTTACCTCCCAAGGACACTTTGAGAGTGGCTGAGTTCCTACAGCATTTGCAGACTTCTGTGTTTCACTCCATTTTCGTTAGATTCTTCTGCTGAAGTCCATTGAATTTGCACAGTAACTGTTTTTCTCCACTGACCATGTTTTTTTTTCCAGATTTTTACATTATTTTGTTACTGTACTTTAAATAGTAAAGTTAAATGTTTAGTCATCATTATGTGATGCAATTTCAGATGGGAATGGGGAAAGTGATCATTGGTCAAGGTCTCATTTGTTCGAGTTGTGAACATTTAATATGTGCTAGCACACAATTACCGTAGTAATTTTTGAGATTCACAATTCCTATGTTGAGAAAATTATACACAAAATGAAAGCCACATATTAACACATAAAACCTCACCCAATCTGAATGAAGCTTAATATCAAATTCTTTATTTTATTAACCATTCTTATTTACCTCCATGGTCAGATCTTAGTTTGTTCTCCTAGACTTCTTTTTATTATAGACAGTCTATACGCTCATGTCACTTCATATTGCGGTTGATGTGCACATCCTATAATTCTATACAAGAGCTTAGACACACAAGCTGGGCAAGAGAAATTATTTATTTGCTATTGTGCATGAATAATGAATTCTGGGTTTGAATTAATAGCAAGCACCATTTCCAAAATGCAGCAGACATTGAAAGCTCTAGGGCAATAATCATAGTTCATTTCAAAGAAAAATTGATCAGATTATCAGAAAATAAAACTTGATTAAATTGCCCAGAGACATAGCTTTCAATCTCATCGAATTGGATATTAACTGATTATTCAAACAGGATGCAATATCAAAGCAGTTAAGAGAAACAGGTCACAGATATGATTTGTGAAGAGCTTATTTCTAGGATGTTAACTATACAAACATTAAGCATGGAAGTCAAACCTAAAACAAATATTAAAATTTCAAACTATGAACATTCAATTCACAGCAATGAATTTGTGATACTACCTGATACATGAGAACTACTTACCTTCTGTAGATTCTGTACAAAAGAGGAATGGTAATGACAAAAGGATGTCAGAAGTTACTTGAAGCCATTAGGACAGTACTTAAAGAAGTTGGTGCATATTTAACAGTTGACATGGAAAGTATTGGCATAGTGAGTAGACAATATTTCTGCATTTACAATGCAAGTACAACCAATGCAAAGTCCACATCCAACTGCTGAAATTTGTGCATCGCTTTACTAAAATAGTTTAATTTTAAAATAAATATCAATTGAATTACAGTATTTAAGTGAATCAGTGAGATGGAAAATTTAACGAACATTTTTCTTCCGAATACAGTTCATTTAAGATAATTACTGTAAGTCATGTTTTGTGCCAATTTATGTAAATATTAGGCTTAATGTATACATAAAACTTTATATAATTTCTTACTTCTCAAGAAGTATCAGAGCTGTGCTGGGATTTACCCTCAGATATTTGGATGTAGGTTGCCCATAATCAGCAAGGTACGTTGACCAATCCCACACCATAAACAGATCAAGGAGCTGCAAAAAAATAACCATAATATAACATTTCGTGTGTTCGGGTAATTATGTAATTTAACTTTTAAGTACCTTTTCGCAAAACCAGCTTGCATTTTAAATTAATTTAATTGTGTAATTTGAACCCAAGCTTATAAGCACTTGTTAAGATGCTATGCAAATTGACTATGTTTCCAAATTGAGAATGGAATGGAATTAAAATGAAATATGAACCATTGAAATTGAAAGTTTATTTTCTAGGGGCAGCACTTCTAAGGGCGTTTTAGAGCAGATTTCAGATTTATTGTCAGAGTCCATACATGACATGACATACAACTCCGATTCTTTTTCCTGTGAGCGAAGCAATATTACCACTTATTTGTTGGTAGTGGAAAAAACTCTATTCAACATGCATGTAAAAGAAACTGACTGTGCAATAAAGAGAAAAATAAACAAATCTGAACAGGTCTACTAATTTCCTGGTTTGGCCAACAAAATTTTAGATTGGTAATCTGAGGTAGTGCGGGTAGTAGCAGGTGAGTCAAATTGTTATCCCCATTTTCATTTACAAAATATGGTAGTATTTACCTCTGGAAAGCCCAACTTGTTTTGACTCAACTCAGCTCAGTACCCAATTATATAGTTAGTTCACCACAATTTTCTGAAAATTGAATAGAAATTGTAGAAACTGCATTTTACACAGATACAACTCATCAGTTTAGCATCATGTATATTTCTAATTAGATGCTGGCCTTTAACGTCTGTTTAATGTGGTCAGCATCAATCTCACCTTTGAAACTAAAGCTCTGCTCCAACAATAAACGATAGAATCAGACTAACATTTCTCTGCTATACGCAGGCAATTACAGAAATGTCCGTTTTGACTGTTAAGACAAGTTGTAAAATGCCCCGACACTAAAACAGAGTGGTTCATTTAACTCATGTCTGTTCATTGGATCCTGTGTACAAAATAACATCTCCTCACAAAGAACGATTGCACTTCAAAGTTATTCAGTGTACATGAAGTACAGTTTACCAAAGTGCACTCTAGGTATTTACCTTGTTCATTTATTATTACCTTACATAATGTAGTCTTGATCGTGTTATGTGGCGAGCTCTCCACTGGCCACCGTGACAGAGGTGCACCAAAGAAAAGGTACAAGGACTCCCTAAAGAAATCTCTTGGTGCCTGCCACGTTGACCACCGCCAGCGGGCTGATCTCGCCTCAAACCGTGCATCTTGGCGCCTCACAGTTTGGCGGGCAGCAACCTCCTTTGAAGAAGACCGCAGAGCCCACCTCACTGACAAAAGGCAAAGGAGGAAAAACCCAACACCCAACCCCAACCCACCAATTTTCCGCTGCAACCGTGTCTGCCTGTCCCGCATCGGACTTGTCAGCCACCAACGAGCCTGCAGCTGACGTGGACATTTTACCCCCTCCATAAATCTTCATCCGCGAAGCCAAGCCAAAGAAGAAGAAACATAATGTAGTGATTGTTTCAGTACAAATTTAAAAGTGAATCATATTTAACTTTAAATTCACTAAATTTAACAGATGAAAAATTAGTTAGAAATCAAGTAATTTAGAGAATTTCTAATCAAATCTCCCTTTGTGATAACTTAAATATCTAATATGCCACATTCACTGGGTAATGGAATACAGAAATGAAGTTACTATTTTTCTTTCACCCAGGCGAGGTAAGGCATCGTTTGAAATATGTTTGGTAATCTCACATGGTAGTGGAATAGTTGGAAGACTGGCATTGCACAAACAAGTTACAACCTAGTTGTACATTAGTGCTGTTCTTTCCTCAGACAAGAACTACCTACCATCTTTTGTAATGACAAGTGATTTGTTATATACATCTTCCTTGACCTTGAATTTTACTCCAATGGAGATCATGCAATGCAAAAAGTAGCAGAAAACAAGGTCACTGTTGTCTCAACAAGTTTTGATTTACCTAAAGCTGTTTGAGAACTTTTTTTTTACAGTCTTTCTTTTTCTAATTGGCATGAACTTTTCATTTATTGAATAACAGAAATAGTTGTATACAAAGTTTCTCTATGCTGATGGATAAGAAACCATAAGAGCTGGATGAAATAGCTGGTTACTTTTCATCTATTGGCTTTATGTGCATCTGATGCAATATTTAAAAAGAATACATAGCACATTTCATGAACAGAACACTTATGAATCTACTTTAGTAGATTTCAGGTAGAAATTGAAGTGAAACAAGCCAAACATTCAACTTAAAATATTTGCCTTCCATTGAAACTTTCACCACGTAGAGTTGGCCGTCATGTTAAACAATGACCAGAATCAGCCACATTTTGCTAATTACAAAATATAGATGGGATATTGCAGTATCTACCAACTCAACTGAAGTAAAAGTGAACGCTGACATTATTTTACTTTAAATACATGGCAAACTGGCTAGTAACAAGATAGTCATCAGGTAGATTCTTGACAATTGACAGATCATTACATTCTGTAAAGTATAACAGATCCATACCTGTTTACATATAATCAATAGGTTGAGGGATTTTTTTCTCTACAAGAAATGGACCAAAAGGTTTTTTTTATAAAAAACAATGCCAGACTTGGATGAAATTTCAACTCACTAACTTTAAGAATTTAATCTTGTGGAGAATGTGGGAACCAATGTTAGGAAATCATTTACTTCAATCAGATGTAACGGGAAGACTATCCAAGAGCACCAGTTGATAGAGAAATTATCAAATACTCCATGGGGGCATTATTTGAGAAAGCACAAGTGGTGTAGATGCACTGCAAGATAATGAATTGATGATACAATGAATTTAGACGAAAGTGTAGATCAGTTGTATTTACTGTGCACATTATGAATTGAGTAGATTTTTGAAATAAAACTTCTATGCCACAGAATACGATGAACGGAATATATTGCACACTCATCAATACAAACCCACATAAACTTGCAGGTTTTAGAATGAGAATATTACTTCCAAGTGGTGCAAATCATAACAGAAAGCCTGGATATACTTCATTTCCTTGGGCTTCCAGTGACAGATTTGAAATAAATCTGACTGCACAATATTTATCCAGGTAGAACCCAGTTTCAGTAATGGTCATCCCAACCCTTTTCATTTGCTCTTTCAGTGGTAATAAGCATAATTACAATTGTGGTGGGAAAACAGCTTATGAAGATGGACTTTTTGCATACTGACAGAGAAAATACAAATATATAGCAATAAAAAATATTGGACATGCCAAATCTCCTCTGCAACTGTCAGAGATATGGAAAGACAAGAGCTATTGTCAATTTCATGTACATAGGCTTTGTGAAAACCCTTTGATTACATACGACAGGGAGATTTCATCAGGGAAGATCGAATTAAGAGGTCAAAAAGGTTTTTGAGTTCAAGACAAATTTTTGGGAGGTTAGTGGTATCTCACTAGGTTCAGTACAGAGGCATTAAACATGATTTGAATAAAGGCAAAGAAAAGGTAGTATAAAAATAAATTGGTTATATGAAAATAAGATATGGTTACTTTGGAAGACAAGCTTCAAAAGGATCAAAGACATAATGTGCTAAAAATTCAAAAGCAACGTGAAGTTTAGCTTTTATGATTTCAAAAACATTAAGCATGAAGTGAAGATGGTTTTGTGCTACTGAAAAGCTGAAAAAGTTTGGAGACCACGTCACAGTAGATTGGAGTCAGTATCTCACATTGATAGCATGAAAGGTAATAGAATTGAAGGTATTTAGATACTGTTAGCTACTGAACATGTTTCACTCTGGAGGATAAAGCAAAAAAAAAAATTAGCCCCATTTTTAAGTGCAATCCCAAGGGTATGTCGAACTATTAGAAGTTCCACCTTTTGTCCAAGACATCAGCTCTATAATGTGTCTATTACAAAAGTAACCATACTTCGATTAGTGTACAAAACTTTGAAAGGCCATTTTTTTGATTCAACTGTTCTAGCTTAATATATTGAATATCAACAAAAGTGAGATTTAAAAAAAGATACAAAAACATAGACAATAATTACATTTTCTTGACCAACACTGAAACAGCTTCAGTGTTGTTGTAGCAGGATTTATCTTTCAACCAAAGACTGAACAGGCTGACAGTGGGTTTTGTCAATTCACAGCCATGTCATTAAAATGATGAAGCACCTTGCTACTTTTTCAGGAAGAGAGGCAAAAGTATTTGGCATTTGACTCTTATGGACAATCAAAGAATGGTGCTGACAATCGTTATAGAGCACCATACATCCATGACCACTCCTTCCTCAAATGAAAACAGACCATGTGGTCTCAAGTGTTCGGATTATGCTGTTAGTAGGGCAAGGGAGAAAAGGAGTGAAATGCTAAGTCAGAGATTTAAGTATAGCCTTTAAAATGTAAAGCATACTTTTACAATCGCTTTGCCATTTTGGATATCTGAGGAGTTGAGCTATTGTTTTCTGAAGTTAAAAAACGCATTTTACTTCCAAAATAGCAATCAATTTTACCTCACTTTTCTCTTGTATTGCCTGAGTTACCACACTGTCATTGAACCATAAGCCATTTAAATTCACACTTCTTACAGAGCAGAATCAAACCAAAGGTCAATTAGCAGTAGGAACAAATATCAAAATGAGGAAACTTTTGGAATTCTAAGCAGAGCAAATGTTTGGTGTTTCTTTTTGCACAAGGACCATCTCTTCCACAAACACTAATTTAACTGTGAATAATTTCCAAACAACTCACAAACATGTAATTATTTGACATACGTTTGACAAAAGCAACAATACTTTTAAAGTGTTACAAAATGTGAAACACTTCCAATTTTAGGATTCTACTAACGCAGCACAAGATTAAGAAAAAAAATTGAACCACTTTAACTCCCCAACGAGATTTAGGTTTTACAAGCTTGGGTTATCGAGTTGTTCAATATAAAACATCTAAAGAAAAAATGCTGGTAAGCATTGGACTTTTAAAAAAAAAATGGTACATTGAGTTGATGAATTATAAACCTTGTATAACAAACACCTGCTGGATGAAATGTAATTGCCATTCTTTCCTTAGACTGAGTGCACTAAATAAACGATACAATAACCTTGTTCAAAACCAATGATCAAAATCAGAAAATATGATAATGTACAAAATAATCATACACATTAAAAAATGTAATATTAAAATACAAAAACCGTGTACACTTGTTAAATTGTTAACTTTAATATTCTCCAAAATGGTGTGACGGATTGAACAGGAAGAACTACTTTCAATCTGATTTAAATTCAAATAATTTAAGGGAAATGCATTGTTCATTTTTGGAAATTTTCCAAATAGAATTTTGGGTTCAATATTAAAGTTATTTGGAGTCAATTATTTCATCCCTTAACATACAGATTTAAAAAGGGAGAAAATGCCACAGTGTATATTTAATGATATGGTTCACAGTGTGAAAAATAAAAAAATTATTTAAAAAACATACAGATTTTAAAATACTTAAATACAACAGTTGATGAGAAACAGTGACAAATAAGATTAAAAGTCAAGAACTATTCCCCCCCACCCCCCCGTGTTGTTAGTCTAATTGCAATATTATCTTGGAAAAAAATCATTTTGCATAGAAATAAGCAAGCCCTCAAAATTGATTTAACAGTGGACACTATCTTGTTATTTATTCTTTTGTCTCAAACTGAGACAGTTATAGCACAGAAGCAGGCATGTAAGTCCACTGGAGTCCATGCCAACCATCAACCACGCATTTATTTTTATGTGGAAGGTAAAAATTTCCTATTACAGTAAAAGTTCTAAAATCCGCACTGCTTGGGGACTTTTGGATTTTTCACATTCTCAGACAGTACCTTTAAAATTCAAATTTAAAAGGTGAATAAAGAAATGATGATGGGTAAATTTTGATAGTTTATTAATGAACTATGCAAAATACAAAAAATGTTTATTCGTTCATTTCCACACCTGCGTGTCTGTGGTGTTTACACATATACATGCACACAGAACCCCGATAAATTTAAAAAAACTTGAGAGTTTGAGAAGTCCTGATTCTCAGGTGATCCAGACTTTTGGCATCTGGATTTTTGGACTTTTACTGTAAATCCATGTAGCAATGGTGAAATATACAACCTGTCGTCCTCACACATCATTGCTATATGAGAATTTTGACACTTCCAGAAATTAACACATTTGAAGTTAAACAATTTTTTTTTTTAAAGTTTGAGAATGTAGATTTTTCAATTTACAAAGACACCTTAAATAAGAGTCCTTTGTTCTTCAATAAGAATGAGTGTAGTTAATCGTCACCCCAAAGAAAAATACTTAATCTGGATGCTTGTTCAATATGGAAAAAGAGGCCATCCCACCTTTATTTATTTACAAAGTATATAGCATTTCACAGAACTGTAGGAATTTTAGATGCCAGCTATTTATTTTGAACAAAATAGACCGCTAACTATACCACATCTACAAAACTGTGATTAGTTTTACAGATAAATAAAATCTCACTTAACCTGTGAGGTTATAATTTACTGCATCTGGTGAGGTCTGCTCTATATTGAGGAGATTGGAGGTAGATTGGGGAAATTGCTTCATTAAGCACCTTCATTTCGTCCATTGCAACAACAAGGACTTCTCAGTGGCCTGCAACTTAAATTCCAAACTCAATTTTGGGATATGGTAATCAGGCATGCAATGGTGTGGCCAATTCAAGAGTTGAGTGCAATTTCAGGTCTCAGTGCTGGAAATGCCACAAATTCCACAGCTTATTCCCACATATGCATGTCTCTTCATGGCCCCGTGGACTGCCAGGCTGAGGTCACACTTAAATTAGAGGAATAACACAATGCCATCTTCAACCAGATGGCATTAATAATGACTTTTCTCATTGCTGTAACCCCTCCCCCATCTTTGCTTTCCCCATTCCTCTGACTCCTTTCCCTATCCATCACCTATACCTCCCTTCCTCCAGTTCCCCACCCCTTTCCTCTACCAGACAGCATCTTGGCTATCTTTCACCTTTATCACCTTTCAGCTCTTTTCTTCCCCCTCCCACTGGCATTCACCCATCACCTGTAAATTTGTCATCCTCCCCCATTCCCCTCTGATCTTTGGCATTCTTGAAGAAGGGCTCAGAAGTATCTTGAAAATGCTAACTAACCACAGATACTGCTGACTCTTGGAGACAAACAATGCTGCCAATTTACTTCAGAGCAGAAGAAAGCTGAGCTGAAACATACTCTCCAGCAGAGGGAACTATAAGTGATCAGGAGACCCAGTTGATTTATCTCTTAATTTGTAAAATTAATTACCATTTGGGTTCTTGGGTTCCAGCGTAATTTTTATTAAATCAGGAAATAAAGCACCCTACAACTTCAGGATATTATGAAAGTTAAACCATCAGACAGCAAAAATGTCCCAGAAATGTTCCTTTTTCCACCAAGTTTTTCCATCAAATCCACATTGGAAATTAATAACTGAAGAGTGCGGTTAAATAATTAAAGAAGTTGAATTATTAAAACAAATAATTGTTCTGACTTAAATGATCTGTAATACCACAGTTTCAAGAATGGCAGCTTATTACTTTTGATTTTTAGGTAATATTACATTAACAAATTGTAAAGACCCAATGATTCAAATAGTTGATAACATTCTTGATTATGCCATTTGAAGCTATAGGGCTTTAGATTTTTTTCTAACAGTCAAGGCTAAACCATTAGCTTTAAATACAGGACATGTCCACTGAGCATAGTTGATTAGCCCCTAATCATCCAGCTGCTCTTGGACCCAATTGTAAGTGTAATTACCTTTTTGTCAGGTACAATTTGCCTGATAAACATGTCAGAACACTTACTGCTTAGTCTATTTCAAAAGATAACTGCTGCCCATCCACAGCCTCCGGGCACAATTACCCAAGAAGAGGGCTGTTATAAAACACACCGAAGCTAATGCACTAGAAGAGGCCAGAAAAGAAATACCCTCCTGACCTCTGGATAACCCAAGCAGGAGATTAGCCTATTTCCAAACAGGCAGGCTTGGCCAATTGCACCCATTGCCACTGTGCCTAATGCTATTATTTCTGTCCCCCTTTTTAAGCCAAGTATTGCAAGTGCTTTTCATCAGTGCAACAGCAGAAAAGGACCAAAATCAGAATGAGCACAAGGGTGAAAAAGTTGAAGCTATGCTGCATAATTGTGAGAAACTTGGATGTCCACTTGACAAAACACTTGTGTATTAGGACATTGGTCAAATTAATTGGAACTCTTCTAAAACTTCAAATTTTTGCAAAGCATCCCAATTTACTGATTATTTACCATTTAAAATCCAAATAGCATTTTCAGCCTTTCAATTAAGGCAAATTAAGCTGCTTCTTTCATCAGGTGTTTACTCGGTGCCAGACATATTTACTCATCCCTATTAGTACCCATCCTCTCTCATTCCCTACTGAGAATGACCATCAAGGAAATGAATGTATACAAACTTGTAACACTGTTATATGTACAACAAAGCTAACACTTCCTGAGATGGCACCAGTTTATTACCAGCCCAATGGTAACTGCAAAAATTACCTATACTTCACGGGTTTGCGTCACATACCAAAAATACCACAAAATACTTGACTTTTTTGTTAAACCTGCTTTCACTTTGATCAGAGGTGCAAACAGCCTTTTCTGAGGGATATGAAAGCCACCTGCTGTTTCTGGCAAGGCAGCTGCTAATTGGTTAAAAAAGCCTTCAGAACTTGCCTAATAGATCCCAGGTTTTAAAAAAAAACAAACAGGAAAGTAAAAAGCTGGATTGATTTGTAGCACAATGAAAGCCTACTCATGGAGAATCATGCATCAAAGAAAAATAACCCATTACATGCCCGAGACCTGTAAAATACAACCCTCAAAGCCAATTTTCTTCTTCACAAAAATGGGGGAGAAAGAAAGAGAGAGAGAAAAAAAATCACACTTTATACACTGGAGACTCCAGATGCCGGACGGAATCTGAAGCCAAACACAATCCAACTGAAAGAACTCAGTGAATCAAGCAGGATTAGTGGGGGAAAAATATTATTTTGAACTGAAACTTTTCATCAGGACCTCTATGCACAACCTATTAAACATTGGTCTTTTGGAATACAATTATTAATGCCAAATACTAAGGCTGCTGTAATTTCTAAAGAATGGCACCTCAACAACTAAATGTGTGCAGAATGATTCTCCCATAGGTTTTGATGAGTGGAACAGAAGGTTTTTGTATTTTCCAAGTAAATCAGTTTTTTAAGTTCATACTAATCCTGCTCAATGTTAAATTCTCTCCTCGGGCAATGCATTTTCCCCAAAAGTCGACCCTCAGGCTATAGCACAGTGGGAAGTATGGTTTTGACATATTCGTAATCAAGCTCAAAAGAACCAATGGAGTTTTGATTTTGGACACACACACTTATCACAGGTTGAATGAAAACAAAATGCAAACAATGGGAACTGCAAATTATCTTGCCAATGGAATAGAAGAATTTCAAGATGCTGGCTCATCAACGAAAAATGGTAAAAATGTGGTAAAAAATTCATGCCATCATATAACTGTTCTCAAATTAATGCAAAATGATTTCTGATATACATCCGTGTGAAAATGGTTGGCAGTATCACTTAAATTATATTGGTATAATTTCCTCTCTGCAGAGAAACTTTACTAGAATATAATTTTAATCGAGGAAAAGTGCATTTGAAGATTACCCCTTCACACCCTGCACAAGAGGCTTGGACCATTTGGGAAGACTCGCTAAGAACAGGGAAGTGTCATTCATGCCATTTCTGCAAAGTCTTCCAAACCATTGGCAGAAGAAATTAGCACCCTTTCCAAAGCCACCATCAAGGCCCTAATTGCACTCAGCAGTTCACATGCCTGGCACCAAATTGCCAAAACAAACCCCATTCTGAGTCATATCACAGAGATTGCCAAGTGGAGAAAGGAAAAGACAAAGTTCTAAACCTATCTTTAAAATGTAACGCTTCACCGACTCCTGTCCCATGGGTGTCAAGAAGGAAGTTTGGGACGTATTGTGAATCAGAAGGTAAAAATTCTGCTAAACTAGCTAACAAAGCACCCTGTCAATCACTCACTGTGGAAAAAAAATCTGCCACTCTGATATCGGCACTTCAGAAACCACTACTCTGCAGCAAAAACAAGTCATTCTTAGGTCCATTTCAGATAACCCAAAAGTTGAGATGTAAAGGGGGAGAAACTCTGCTAAAACGCATAATCACTTACCTTTCTGAATGTGCGAAGGCAGTCTCCAAACCGCATATTCCAACTCCTCTCCGAGAGGGATAATCTCCACATTGCAGCCCTCCACTGATCAATCTGAATGTGCAGCTGTGCTAAGCGGCTGTTTAGGGACGGGCTGATGATGCTGTCAGCTGTGAACCATCTCCCCACTCACCCCTCTCCCTCCAAATAAGGGGTGGCGGGGAGCCCTTGGGGAAGTTGGGGCAGTGAGAGCCGTCAGCAGGGACTATCGGGGTGACAGGAGCTGTCAGCAGGGCCTGCTGGTGGCAGTGGGAGCCATCAGGGGGTGGCCACTGTGGGCTGGGACAGCCAGACCGGGCTGCTCCGGCCGTCGGGGCCGCTCTCTGCAGCTCAAAACGTGGCAGAGAAATGGCCGTCATCCTAATCCATAATCTCCTATGCAGCTGGAACTGTTCTGGGGACCATAGAGTGGTTTCAGCTGCATGGGGGATTATGGGTAGGGATGCTGGCCATTGCTCTGCCACATATTTATGATGGGTGGCGATACAGCACAAGTTTCCCCAACTCCGTCGGATCTGGAGGGCGCTACGAGGCGCCTCTGGATATGAATGGGACGCTGGAGCAGCCTTTTAGGGCTGCTGTCTGAAAGGCAAGTTCCTATTTTTCCATCCGCTCTGCAGCCGGTCTCAAGGCGGAGGCCTGACATGAAATGGCCTTTAATCTCAAGGGAGAAGAAAACAAATGGCCTCAATTGATGATATAATTGGGTTTATGAGACTCCCCTTCGGACTGCATTATATACAGTAACATAATGACTTTGGACCTTTTTACATTTTTGCAGAGTATAAAAGCTCACACAGTAACAAAAATTAATGATGGGATGAGAACGATATCACATGTGGCAGAGGTGCCAGTCTGAGATACACCATGTGTTAACATTACTTTATTAAATACGGGCAGTAGAGTTAGCGTATACAGAGCCGTTGTCATACCCACACTCCTGTACGGCTCCGAATCATGGGTCCTCTACCGGCATCACCTACGGCTCCTAGAATGCTTCTACCAGCGTTGTCTCCGCTCCATCCTCAACATTCATTGGAGCGACTTCATCCCTAACATCGAAGTACTCGAGATGGCAGAGGCCGACAGCATCGAATCCACGCTGCTGAAGATCCAATTGCGCTGGGTAGGTCACGTCTCCAGAATGGAGGACCATCGCCTTCCCAAGATCGTGTTATATGGTGAGCTCTCCACTGGCCACCGTGACAGAGGTGCACCAAAGAAGAGGTACAAGGACTGCCTAAAGAAATCTGTTGGTGCCTGCCACATTGACCACCGCCAGTGGGCTGATATCGCCTCAAACCGTGCATCTTGGCGCCTCACAGTTCGGCGGGCAGCAACCTCCTTTGAAGAAGACTGCAGAGCCCACCTCACTGACAAAAGAGGAAATACCCAACACCCAACCCCAACCAACCAATTTTCCCTTGCAACCCCTGCAACCGTGTCTGCCTGTCCCACATTGGACTTGTCAGCCACAAACGAGCCTGCAGCTGACGTGGACATTACCCCTCCATAAATCTTCGTCCGTGAAGCCAAGCCAAAGAGAAAGATTACAGCAATCTGGGTTTCTTTGTTCTCCCTGTTCCTACATGGGTTTTCTCTGGGTGCTCCAGTTTCCTCCTGTCCTCCAAAACATATGAGGGTTTTGTTAATTTTGGTGCACAGGTTTAAAGGGCTGGAATTGGCTTTTACTGTGAGGTAAAAAAAAAATCTGGTAACAATAATTGTGGAACATAGCAATCTGATAAAGAAAATTGGCATGACTATGATTTTTTGAATTAGAATATTATGTCAATAAATTTTCAATCAAATTCTTTTCCATGCTCCTTGAGATCAACCTGACAGACTCATTTTATTTGCAAAGGAGAATCTTCAAAAAGGCCACATAATCTGCATACATCGGTATTAATTAACCAGGCTCCTTGGTAGCTGTAGATATTGCATGAAATAGAATTAACCCTCTATAGGGAGAGGCTGAATGGATTTGATGTCATTCTTCCAGCTGGGGAAAATGAATTTCTATCAAATCTTTTTTCTTTTGCTGACATGAGCAAGGGTATTTCAATCATCTATAATGAGCTAGAGTTCAAAGATAACAATTTTCAAAACTGTAAATAGCATGCAGGTTTAAAAAACAAACCACTTTTCAATTTCTTTTGTATTTTTTAATGAAAGGAATTTTGAACTGCCAATAATTACCCTCTATTTGGAGTAGTACTGGGTGATAGAGTAAAACTTTAATTACATGGTTTTTAATAGGTACCAGGTACTTGAAAATAATTCAACATTGTTAGGACAAATCAAATTCAAATCTATCACTTAGATTTGATGTCTATATATTTGAATGTTACAAGTTAAAGATTTTTTTTCAGGATGAAACCTCAAAGACATTTAAAATCAAAAACCATGAAAACACATTTTGGATGTAAAGTTGGGACCATATCGCTACACTACGTATATACCCAGATTAAAAGCCATCTTCTAAGTGAAAAGAGCTTCATGGAATCAAAGCAGTAATGTGTGATCTTTTATCAACTCTATGATGTGAGTGGCCTCAATCTGATGTATGATTGAAATATAACACTGCGAACAATTCAGGAGAATCTGCTTAATTTCTCCTCTAACCTCCCCCACCACACGCACGCACACAGATTGGGACTTGCTGCATTATAGCAGATATAAACTTGAGCAACATTGCTACTTCTAACACGGGTCATCCTTTGTTTTTACACTGCTGCTGCGTCCCAGAAAATTATTCCCAATTTCCCAGAACGTAGTCTGTGTAAAATGATCAGAACAGGAAAAAGGACTCATTCCCGTTCTGGCATCTTACCTTCTCATCCCCTGGTAATTTTCACAGTTCACCTGAGGTCTAAACTGAACTGCAGGCAATCCGTGAACAACAGGCTAATGAATAAGACATTCAGACGACAAAAATACCACACTTCAGGTATTCTGTGTAAACTCGTGGTGTGCTACGGATATTTGGAGTTTTGGTCATTCCTGAGTGAACGGCCATTCCGGGAAGGTAGGGAGACATTTCAGAATGTGGAAAAAAAATCACACAAGTTCTATGTAAAAAAAACATACTTGATGCTCTCTGGGTCAGATTGCTATATTACTGGTATGGATTAATGAACAGTGAGAACCATTTTAATTCACATAGAAATGCTTTGTTGGCACTCAGTTAAGTTAGTACGCAAAAGAACGTTGTGCTAACTTCAGCACCCACTTCAATTATTACAGCTACGTTACAAACTAGAATAACCTCTCAAACAGAGAACAAAGAAGATGAACTTTTACAGGTAGGCAATCACAAGAAACAGAATGGGTTACTAAATGGTCTCAAATTGTATACATTCACTTCACGTATTTATTAAGTCACAGTAGTTATTTTATTGTAGGATAAAACTACCAATAAATATTTTTGCATCCACTTGTCAGCCTTCCAGGCAGTAACTATTTTCATTCTCTGCCATTTTCAGATGTAGGCCATAATTCAAGTCTGCTTCTCCATTTGCTAGATCAACAAAAACTTTATGAACTCTCTCAGATATCTGATACCTGACTACTGGAAAGAAAACAGCTACATTATAATGCATAGACAGTATCCTAACTAATTATCTAGTCTGCTTCTATAGCTTTGTCAACAATTTAGGAATATGTCATTCAAGACTTCCATTGAGGTGGTGGTGCAGTACAGGTGTTGATAAGTGGATCTTGCTTATCTAAACCTCAAATGGAGCTGAAATAATTCTATTTTTTCCTCCTATTTTCTATTACTTTTCCCCCCCTCTTGAAAGCATGCAAGTTAAGAACCAGAAGCATTTAGTTTTTCAGCTAAAGCAGTACATATCTAGTGTTTCCCATGGTAGCACAGATTGGCTATTCTACCACAGAGACCACAATAATTTAATACATTTAGGTGAAATCTCTAAGTAATGAAGCTAACTGATTGATACTAAAAAAAAATTTAAAATATTGCCCAAAGTACCAGAGAAAATTTATTGACTGCAATTTTTTCATATTTGCTGGGATAGAAACACCTTCTCAACCAAAGCCATTTAAAAGATTGACGATTATTACAAGAAGTGAACTACCTCAAAACCCCATTCATCTGATGAAGAATTAAACAAAATTAATAGACTTTCTTTGCCAAGAATCTGAGGTCAGATCAGGAAATGGAAGAGTTGTTGCCAGGGTACACATCTTTGGAAGGATGAATGGGAAGCTTAAATTTCTTAATTGATTCAGGACAATGTGGATCTTTGAGGTATATTCAGTGACCAGTGTGAATGGACCCCATGGTGCCACTGAGAGTTAATCAGGATTTTCAGGTGCAAGGACAAAATTTAAATTTAACTAAATGGAAAGTATTTGGGATGAAGGGGACCAGATCATCTCATTCACAAAAACTAATTTTTTGCTCATTTTGTGCCCTTGATTGGCAAAGACTTCATGGAATACAGAGTCACAAGTTTTTTTAAAATCTGGAGTTTAGGCACACAGCTGGGAAGGCATTTAAAAATTAGAGAATAAGTCCTACTTGAAGGAGTCCCTGGAGGAGAAAGCAAACAATGCTGCAACCCAGTGGTAGCTCTGGGCTGTATGTAAGGAGAGGAGGTTTGGGAAAGTGAATAAACTCTTATTGGCTTGGGAGCAGCATTTAAAGACTGTTGATCTTGATCTCATGAAAGGCTAATTGGACAAGTGTGGGAAGGCCACACAGAGGATTAGCATTCACTTGATGCATTAACAAATCTTGCTGCAAATCATATCTAATGAAATAGACAAAGTTGTAAGGCATCACAGGGGCTAGAGATTAAAAAATAATAGATGGGCAAAATTAACTTTTGGTTCCAGGTACAACTAGATTTGCCAGTCACGAAGATATCTTTGAAGAGAGTAACCAAGAAAACACATTTAATTTTAAAAAACACTCATATTGATCTGTGTATCATTTGCCAAAACTATATAAAAACTTCTTTGCTTGCTGTAGCTCTAAGGATTCTGAATTCCCAGGACTTGTTCACATATTTGAGCCTCAATTGTTTAAAAAGGTCTTAAGTTGAAAAACCTAATGCTTTTTTTTATTATCTAAGCAGGTGGAATAATAATAATTATTAATTTAAATCTTGCTTATCAACCACAGTTCAGTCATAAGGTCACAAATAAATTGAGTGATGTAGCCACTTTAGAGAAAACCACTAAAATTATAGTCTGTAATTATGCAATACAAAAATATTTATGAAGATAAATGCAGACATCTTGTAGCTAAAAACATTTTATAACTAGAAAGAAAGAAATGGCAGAGGAGTTAAATAATTTAGTTGTCAAAAGGTTAAAACTAATTTCTCAGAAATAATTAGGAACCAAGTGTCTAACGAACAGAAGAAATTAAAAATTTGTAAAAACATAATGCTGGAGAAACTCAGTAGGTCAAACAGCTTATTTTATATAGAAAAGATACGTAATCAACATTTCTGGCATGAGTCCTTCACGGTATGAACAATGACTAGTTTCCTTCCAAACTTCCACAGACACATTTCTTTCCTCTTAATTTGCTCATACCTTGAAAGGCTCAAGCCAGAAACATTGGTTATGGATCTAGTTATTGCTCATACCTTGAAAGGCTCAAGCAAGAAACATTGGTAATGCAATATAAAGCACACTGTTTGACTTGCTGAGTTTCCACAGCATTATGATTTTACTTCAATCACTGCATCTCCAGACTTTTGTGTTTTACTCTAAATTAAAAATTAGTATTGTTAAAGAAAAAAAGCACTGGAGGAAATGAAGACTGAGGAATCAGACTAATCCCAGTGTCTGATACGCTGCCAATCAGAATACTAAAAAGCATGACAATTGGTTGTCAACTCAAAACTTTATAGATTAAAGAACAGTTCTTGAAGATAAGAGGTGGCAAATTTCATTTTAAATAAAGCAAAGAGAAAACTTAACCTAGTATCAATGGCAAGGAAAATTAGCTAGAGCCATTTATAGAAAAAAGTGATAACAGGAAACAAAATAGAAAATTAGACAAAGTTTAATTTATGCAAGTGCAATTGTGTTTGACAAACCTATTAGAGTTATTTGAGGACATAAATGAAAAGGACAGAAAAAGTGGAATTGGGGCATTTTGATTTTCAGAAGGCCTTTTAATCAAAACCTTATATATAGGAGGTTAATGCACAAAATTAAATCACCAGATTAGGGCATAATGAACAGATTCAAAAACAGGTGACATGAAATCAGTAAGAATAACTGGGACTTTTTTTGAGGTGATGTATGTGGCTGGTTAGATACTGCAGGGATCAGTGCATGTACCTCAGTTATTCATAATATAATACAAAATATTTGGATAAGAGAACCAAATATATTATTTCCAAGTCTGCAACTCTAAACTGATGGGAGAGTGAGTGAGTTGTGAGGAGAATGCAAAGAGACTCCAAGACAATTTGGATTCATTTAATGAGTGGACATATACATACAATTGGAGTACAAACATGGCTAGATATAAAGTTATCCACTGATAGGAAACATAAAGGGGAGTATTTAAATGGTGATAGACTTGGGAAATGTTGATGTACAAATGGGGCTGGGGTTCTTGCATACCAGTTACAAAGCAAACATGCAGGTAATATTTATTTTAAATATCAAGTTTAAAGAATAGGATTCTTGCCTCAAGTACACTGGGCCTTGGTGAGATCACATCTAGAGTATTGTGTAGTTTGTATCACCATGTGAGATGATATACCTGCCATAGAGGGAATGCAGCAAAGTTTCACCAGGGAAGGCAAACTTGCACGAGAAAATATCCATTAGGCCAGTTTTCATACAAGTTTAGAAGTTCGAGGGAAGCTCTCACCAAAACATGCAAAATTTTGACAAGAATTTTGCGGAGGTTGGTTACGACATCAGAAACCCTGGCAAATTTCTACAAATATGTGGTGGGAAGTGTGCTGACCAGCTGCATCATGGTCTGGTGTGGGGACACCAATACCTCCAAGCGTAAAGCCCTGCAAAAGGTTGTTGAATCAGCCCAGGATATCAAAGGCAAACCCCTTCCCATCATTGAGAACATCTATGGGGGAATGCCGCCTTCGGAGAGCAGCTGCAATCATCAAGGATCCACACCACCCAGCACATGCTCTGTTCTCACTGCTATCATCAAGAAAGAGGTATATAGATGCCACAAGACTCACACCAGGTTCAGGAACAGCTGCTCCCCCTCTACTATCAGACTCAACAACAAACTCAATCGGGGGACTCATTTAGGACCCTTACTTTTGCACTTTTTTTTCCCCTCTTCTCTGTATTGCACAGTTTTTACATAGGTGTGCACATTGTGTACAGTTTTTTTTGCACTACCAACAAGTGGTAATTCTGCCACTTGAAAAATAATCTCAGGGTTGTATATGATGCCATGTAAGTATTCTGAGAATAAATCTGAATCTGAAATCTGACGAGACACAAACCAAATACAGGTTGGATGCTTCCTCTGGTTCCAGAACGAGGAGAGCATCAGCATACGGGTTGAGACAATATGGACTAAGACATTTATGGGTTATCAGCCGTAGAAGGTGATGGAGGCAAAGTTGCTGAAATGTATTTTCAATTGAGACATTGAAGGGGAGAAATCAGGAACATCATATTCAAATACAATTTACAAATTTTACCAGGCAGTACCTTTATCAAATTATAAAACTTACCAGGGCTGATAAGTATAACAATGAGAAAGATTAAAAGATACAAAATGCTGACTTAACACTCCAAAGCTTTCAAAATAGTTTAATATTTTTCCCTCCTTGAAATTTTGGCAAGATCCATTTCAAATGATCCTTTGACAATGCAGCCTTTAAGGTTAGGCAAGAGGCTTGGGATTAATATTCATTAACCTATGATTCAATAACTCCAGATGTTTTAAGGATTTTGTAATGTCTAGCAAATTTTTTCTCAGCTAATGGAAACTCATACATCTCTCTTTGTCTGGCCTTATAAATGTTACAATATACAGAAGTGTTGTTTCTAACTTGGGAACAAAATATATTGTTCTACACCTTGGTTGAATTTTAACTCTGCTGCAGAGGTAACACAGAGCAGTTGCTGAATAACGATATTTGTCCTATCCAAACAGCATTTTTTTTTTGCTGAATATGCCGTGATGAAAGTTGAAGTTACATACCTTACACAGATGCATCCGTTCCATATAAGACCTTTAATGTTACCAGGGAAGCAGGCAATATTTCACTATTGAATCAATTCCTTAACAATTAAGCTACCAAACACTTTTCTGCAACTAAAGATAAAAGTGTCGAACAGGTGTCCTCATGTCGGGACTCATACTAAGACTATTGTTGTTTATTTCTACTTTAACAGATCTGTACTTGAAAAGTGGGAAGTATGGTTGTCTATATTTGCAAAATGCATCAAACTGGAGAGTTAATTGAATAAAGTGGAGGTCTGAACCAAATTATAGATTTGCAATGTGGCCAGAAAAACAAGAGAAAGGCATCATCAATCTGCTGGATATTCTCTAGCTATATTTTGTTTGAACTGCTGAGAGTTTTCCCAATATTTTGTGGTGCATTTCAAATTTCTGGAGTATATAATACTCTTCTTTTATAGCCCTGTGAAATGTGGATAGTTCTGACAGTAAGATTTGGAAGATAAGTAGCCATGCCATTTATTGGAACAAACATCTAGGAATCGACATAGACAAGCTATTAAAAGCACTGACCTAAACATGTACACACTAGATGCTTAATTTTAGAGAAAATCCAAAACTAGACAAATTATGTCAAATCTAAAGAGAGACCTTGTGTAGACCTCAGAATGCAGTTCTGCTCTCCATATCTTAAAACCCTGCAGGAAGTCCATAGAGATTGACCATGTTATCAAAATGGAGAGGATGAAACTATCAATGATTGAACAGATCACAGTTTCTTTGAAAATGCGATTGTAATAAAAGGACAAAAACTAAAATTGTGAAGAAATGTGACGGGAAAACTTTTCACTTTTCTAGAACAAGAGGGCATGAAAATAATAGAGCCAATGAGCAATCAAGAAAACTTTCTATATTTAGAGTTTTGAAATGTGGTTCTCAGTTACATCGTACAATTGAAGCAGATGACACTGACATCTAGAAGGGAAGACATTCTTCTTTGTGACATAGGATAACAGAGAAAGTCAGGAGATGGGAGAAATAATTTAATTAGAGGAAGCATAAAAAAACTGTGTTCATCCCAACAAGAGCTTAATTTAAAAAAAAACTTTTCTACAAGGAAAATGACTATAAAGTGCAGAGGGCACTTTTTTTTCCCTCTTCTCTGTATTGCACAGTTTTTACATAGGTGTGCACATTGTGTACAGTTTTTTTTTTTGCAATACCAGCAAGTGGTAATTCTGCCACTTGAAAAATAATCTCAGGGTTGTATATGATGCCATGTATGTATTCTGAGAATAAATCTGAATCTGAAATCTGACGAGACACAAACCAAATACAGGTTGGATGCTAAAAGGTTGGATGCACTATAAAGTGCATAGTGGACCAATTGATTTGAAATTATTTATTTATTACTGAGGAGTAGCACATGGCAGGGAGAAAAAGAGCAGCTGGTGGTTGAAGGATTATGATTAAATACTTCCTATGAATATACGAAACATCATGTCTCAGCGCTCTCATGATCCTTCAGTAATTTATTTACAACATCACTGCTAAAATTGCACTTTTTAATGCTCTGGGTTCTTCAAAAATGATTGCATTTTAGATGCGTTGAAGCATAATGATATCCATGTACTGAATATGCTATAATGCCGATTATGGAGCACCATTAGTTTCATATTCCTTGTATCTAAAAATTTTCATGCATCAGCACCTTGGAGGATCTTTTGATAAATGAGCTAATTACCTTTTGTGGACCTAGAGTTCCTTCTTAAAAAGGCATGAATTCTCAAATTCATTGCCTCACTGTCATTGATCCCTACGCGCTGTCCTCTATACGGCTTATCAATGGCATGCAAAGTAAGACATCAGATTAGACTACTGACATCACATGCAATTGATTGGCATTACTCAAACTAGTTTCATCGCAGCTTTTCAAAATCATTGATCACATTGCATTTGTAGATAAAAAATTCTGTTTTCAGATGAAAACAAATACTAACATTTTACTTTGGCAGTGTATGCGCTGGTCTTAAAAAATAATTGAAGTTTTTTTAATCCACTAATTGAAATGAAAACAATTGGACCATTGTTGATTTTAATATGACAGGTTCTTCTCAATGCACTTGGTTCAATTCTGGATTTAAAAAAAAGTTTATTCATATATCCAATATATGTCCTATATATATCCAAAGTCTAAATTAAGAGAGAAAGGAGCTGCTATTGAGACAGCTAACTTCCATTAGTGATCCAATGATTGGCAGTGGGATCATGACCTCCCAATCTCGGGTCACCTACTTTTCTAAAAAGGGCAATCCCACTGATCCATCTTTTAGCCACAGCTTTTCATCCAATCCCAAACCTCTTGCCTTTTAGCTTTGATTTGGTTCAGGCTTTCCATGGTATCAACTCTCTACCTGTCATCAGCTCTTCTGTAAAGCGGTGCAAGTATCAAGATTCTAACCCTGGGGCACAATCAGGGTGGGCAGGTAAAGCTTGGCCACTGGAGCTACTTCCTTATCTTTCATAACTATGAAGGCATGGCAGAGTATCAAATTCAAACTGGAGAACAGTACATGAAACAACCAGTTGCCCCAACGGAGAAGTTCCTTATAAAAGGCACTGTTTCCTTCACAGTCTACTTGAAAAGAAATGTCATCTATCACATTAAAAAATAAATGAATCATAGGATTGTATGACAGGGAAATTGGCACATGGTATTCGTACTGCAGGTGAGTGCTGATAAACATAAGTGCTTGTGTTTTACTGCATTCCCAATATATCGTCACTCAAGGCAGAGAAACCGAAGGAGCTTTAAGGCTGGTTGATTAATGGAAAAACATACGATCCCTTAGGACACCATTGTACTAGTGCTACTTTACAATAAACAAAAGAACGTTTAAAGCTTTTCATTTACATAATGATGCACAGGAAATTAGAGATACACACATTTATATAATCTAATTTTCTATGCTCTGTATGTTTGCATGCAGAACAAAGACCTGGATTTGTATAGCACCTAGTGCAACAATGAAGCATCTAGAAAACTTCACAGAACTGTGATTACTGCTGTGTTGGGTAATACGACTGCTCAACATATTCCTACAATTATAAATAAGTGGGCAATCTCTTTAGTGATATTGATCAAGGGATAAACACTGGTCAGGATACCAAGGATAATTTCTTTGCTGTTCTTTGAAACAATCAGTAGAATGGGGTCCTTTGTGCCAACATCATGTGAAAGTCTAACATTACTAAAAAGCCTTCTTTGACAAAGCAGCACTATGGCAGGAGATTGAAACACAGTTTTAAAAGTCGAAATAATTAAAAGAAAATTTAAACTAACACAATATTTTCAGAGATAATAACCTTTGTTTAAATGCTACACCATGTTGTGTGTTACTATAATATAGCTTAAAAATATCAAAATGCTGGAAATTTGAAATAACAGAAAATATTGGTTCCAGTAGCACATGGAGACCGGAGCAGTCTAAACATTCTGGGTCTATAATATTTCATGAAAACCAGAAGATCAGAAATTTAGGCCTCATCAATTCAGAGAAGATTTACTAGTATGTGGCCGGGTCTTCAGGAGTTGAGTTACAGGGAAAGATTAAACAGGTTAGGTCTTTATTCCTTGGAGTATAGAAGAATGAGGGGAGATTTGATAGAGGTTCACAAAATTATGAGGGATACAGACAGAGTAAATGTGAATAGGCTCTTTCCACTTCGATTATGAGATATACGAGAGGACATGGCTTTAGGGAGTAAGGTTTAGGTGGAATTTCTTCAGTCAGAGAGTGGTGGGAGTGTGGAACGAGCTGCCATCTGGCATGGTAAATGCAGGCTCAATCTTAAGTTTTAAGAATAAATTGGATAGATACATGGATGGGAGAGGTCTGGAGGGTTATAAACTGGGTGCAGGTCAATGGAACTACCGGAATAATGTTTTGACACAGACTAGAAGGGCCAAAGCCTGCTTTCTGTGGTTCTGATTCTAGGTCATCAACTTGAAAGCTTAACTCCATAGATTCTGTCTGATCAGCCAGTTGTTTTTAATAGCCTCTTTAAAAATTACAAACTTCTAATGCAAAGCTCCCATAACAACAATGTCGGGTCTCCTTGTTTAATACTTAGCTTCTGTCCGCTCTACATTTTCAAGATTTTCCATCTTTGGAACCAGCCCTTAAAACAAAAGCACACTGCAAGAGATGTGGTAATGCTGGGCAAGTTAGAGGTGTGGTGGGGGGGTGGGTGGGGGGGGGGGGGGGTGTGGAATGGAATGAACAACCTTTATCTAAAGGCAGGTACTTCTGGCAGAATGCTAAAAGGAAGATCACTATATGAATGAAATCTATGAATGCTTAAGCTTTGGGGAAACCTGCATTGGTATCAAATCCCTGCATCTACTATGCCTGTTCCTTTGGCTGAAGAAAATGACAATAAAAGTCTCATCTCAGATATTGGAGCTTGGGCAACAAACTGGTTCTTGTGGCATAGATTTTGACCAAATGGACCGCTTGGAAGCTGGGTGTCCATAATTTTGATCAAATCTGTGGGCTTATTTGGTTACTGGCAAAGATCCCCGTGGGAATCATCTTGCTGAAACCTAGCTTGCCTCACCATTTCTGTTCAGGGAAAGTGTTATGAGCGTAGGACAAGCCTGGATGTGGTTGGTAAAGACAAGTTGGGCTGAAGGGCCTGCTTCTGTGTTGCAAACACTTGGCCATGGTAGTAGCCTGTGATGTCTCAGAGCCATGATCTAGCTCAATGCCATCCAACAAGAATCAAGTGGAAACAAATCCACGTACAGAAGTCAGTTTTGAGTGCACTAAAGCCATATACAATGCAAGGAACATCTAGACTAGCGGTTCTCAACCTTTTTAACATATCACTTTAAGTAATTCCTTACTGACCACAGAGCATCTATGGCATCCTTAAAAAAAAGGTTGAAAGCCACTGATCTAGACTGAAGGGTGAACATTACTGGGCCTAGGGTGCTGGAGGAGCACATGAGAAAAGTTTGATTATTGGCCCTTTAAATAGCATTTTGTTTTGAAGAAACATAATAAAAGTTGCTTTTTTTGCAAGTAAAAACTAATTTTTCAGAACTGCAAGGTTATAATCACAGGAGAGATAAATATTTGCCTTCCACTACTGTTAACTTTATTTGATAGAGCATTACATTGACTTGGCAATCAACAACCTCACATTTCAAATTTTCATTTGCCATTTAGTTTCATCCACATCTGCACCCACCTGTACCAATGTGTAAATATATGTTCATTTAAAGGTGAATTCAAAGTGAATCAGCTTCAGATTAAGAATCTAAAATTGGAATGAAACTATGAATGTTCAGTGGGATTCTACTACAAAATGGTTTTCCGTGAAAGGAAAGGAAGGATATTCAATGAGGTGCATTTCCTTTACTTCCCAAAGAAAGGCATCCCCTTGTTGTAGGCCTCCCATTGTTCAATTGCCTCTAATCTTGGATTCTAATCAATTTACGGCAGATTCCTCTTCACTGAAACCAGCCTTTCTCCACACCAGACATACATAATCTAGCCAAGGAGTTAATGACAGAATCTGTCTGGTGACAATTAAGGAACAATAGAGGAACTACTACACAACTAGGTTTACCATCAAGTAGCTGAAGGGAAATAGGAGTATCAGCACAGGAAGATTTTTTTTAAAGAGGTTGAAGGAACAGCAGTAGACACAAGGGATATGTTGTTTTCATATTATCCTAATTAGAAAAAATTAGCAATAGAATCAAGGACAAAAGGAGGAAGTTTCTTCAAAATTTCAAGAAACCTTGATCAATTTGTTCCCAGTCCTATAGAAAGCAAAAATATAATTGTACTGGAAATGAAGCATGGCTCAGCAAAGTACAGCATGGAAAAGGACAAGATCTAATCAAATATACAAATATTTATTTTGAAGAGTTTAAAGAGATCTAGCCAAAATGGATTGAAATTTCAAATTGATCAGCAAAATATTAGTCTTAGAGCCCATGCCAGCCAAGTTGTCAACCTAAGCTGGTATAATTATATAAAAAACACCCCTAACACTTCATACCCATGTGCCTATTAAACTGTATCCACCTTAATAACTTCCTCTGACAACTTGTGCCATATACCCACACCTGTCTAAAAAAGGTGCTCCTTTGGTCCCTTTTAAAGTCTTCCACAGATTACCTTGAATCTAGTCCCTTTAGTTGTAGATTCTCCTCCCCTTGGAAAAATATACCATAGCTGTGGCCCTCAAGTCTTTACAAATCTCTTGTTTTGCAAAGGAATATCTGCAAATGGACAGTTCAGGAAAAAAATAGGAAGGATTCCATGAGGGAGCAAGGATAGACAATTGACATTTGATGTGTACCTATTAAGGTGAAAATGAAACAAAAGATTGTGTAAAATGCAAAGATTTAAAAAAAATTCAAGTACAAAAGAACTAAATGGATGAGAAAAGATGAAAAGCCAATGCAAAGATCTTTCAAACATACAAGTGACAAAAGAACTGTAAAATCCTAAGTCGATTTGGACTATCTTGAGATACAATGTATATTAAATGAAAGTGATATTGTCAAAGCCATAAGAAATGACTGGGCAGTGGTGATTTGAGGATGTTAAAAAAATGTATTTGAAAGGTTGACAAGATTAAATCTGCAAAGGGTGGAAATTTCAGAGATTCTGTCCTATAACCTTCCAATACAAATGAGAGAGAGGTTGAAAATATTGCAATACAAAAGGAAAAAAGATAAACTGTTATCGCAGATTTATCAGTGAAACAGTAATGATGGCAACCAATTGGAGACCATTACGTGAATAAACTAAAATGGCAACTGGAAAATTATGGTTTAACATACAAGATTTAGTACTGGTAGATTTGATAAAGCAAACAATTATTTATCTAATTTATTTGAGTTTTACTGGAGTAACGGAGAGGGTTGGTGTGGTTAAAATTCAGATAAAGCATTTTACTAAGTGCAAAAGACAAACCCCATTCTGAGCTTAAGTAAGCACAGAGTTGATACTTTTAAAGACAACCATTTTAAAATCTGAAGACAAATGCTTTGGACAACAGAAGTAATAGAAAACATTGGGCTGGAAAGGCATTTTGCTACAGTAAAGGAGAAATTAATAATTTCTAACCATGATTTCCCCATAATACATTCAATATTTTTAAAAAAAATCCTTAATTTCCAACTCCCTGAGTCCATCAAGTCCACCAAACTAACCACATCAGCACTCCACAGGAAAATACAAATGGACTCTCAATCCATAGTTCACATCCTGATTAGAGCAGATAAAATTCCAAAACTGGAACTCCTCTGCCCCAAACCAGAGATTCTAACATTTAACCAAAAGTTCTCCAATGAAATTCAAGCCTCAATAAAATCCCAACAAAGACATTGAGTCACACAACTGCATCTACACAAAGCTTTAATGTATTCCAATGATTGAACAGAAATGAAAGTGAGCAGGAAAGCAATGAACTCAAACCTTGGAAATGAGCATCAAGTTCTGTGCAGTTTGTTTTCCCAGCAACAGTGCTGACCCGTCTTGAAACAGAAGAACATTTCACATTGCCACAACTTTACCTCTATCTGAGCAAATATGGCTCCATTACTGCTCCATGGGGATACTAAATCTAATTACCCAGGGTCAGCAACTACTACCACCTCCTAATGCATTCCCATGCTTCTCCCTAAACCTCCATCTCCTAAAACCCATGAGCACACATCCTAAACCACTCATCATTTACAAATTGGACCCCAAATCCATCAATTGAGCTGTTACCCCACTGGGAATTGTTTTTAGTGATCAGACCCTCCTGGGTCCCCAAACCCCTCTACCACAATCACACAGAATAAAGTCATTTTCCTCCTCATGGTTGTAACCACCTTTAACCTTTCAATAGCACAGACAAAACCCTCCCCACTGTTGAGAAAATCTACAGGGAACACTGCTGTCAGAGAGCAGCAGCAATCATCAAGGATCCACACCACCCATCGCACGCTCTGATCTCATTCCTGCCATCAGGAAAGAGGTGTAGGTGCCACAAGTCTCGCATCACCAGGGTCAGGAACGCTGCTACCCCCCCACCATCAGACTCCTCAACAACAAACTCAGACTCATTTAAGAACTCTCACTTGTGCACTTTATTTTCTATTTTTATTCTCTGCACAGTTTACATTCTTTATCTGTTTACAGTTCTTGATTTGTATACATGTATACACTGTGTAGAGTTTTATTTTGCACTGTAATTCTGCCACGATGCAGAATAAAGAATCTCCGGGTTGTATGTGATGTCATGTATAAATCTGAAATTCTCCAGTTTGGTTCAAATTAATAATCCAGTCCCCTAACGCAGATATCCTGAAACCAGTACTCTGTCTCAATTTCCTCTTCATAATGCCATGGGAGATGTAGATTTTAAACTTGATGATCTATCATCTATAGATCATAAAGAAAAACTTGGCATTGAAGTTTTAACACTAATAATCTTTTCGCTGTTTTCACCATTTAGATATATCAGGACATCTTAATTCCACTCACCTTATTTTGACCAATTAGTACTATTATTTTTCTTGTAAAGTCAATCAACGTCACACAGCCTTTATGGAAGAAAATTCCATATTTCTACTATCCTATTATAGACATCTTGTGACCACTCATTATTTGGGGATTTATTTGTTAGAACTGGTTAAATTGGGTGTTAATTAACAGAATATACTGGTTTACTTTTTTTTAAAGCATTGTTAAAACTCATCACTTCTCCCAGAGAGTCAAATCTTCAGGGTTCATTTGCATTAAAATCTTTTGTTCAGCACAGAACAATCAGTAGAAGCACTTTGTAAGGGTTCATGGTATTAAGATCCAAAATGGACCGACTAGCTTTTAAAAAAAAATGGAGTAAACAAATAAACAGGCAGCATCAATGACTGGTGTTTTTACCAATGGCGTTTGCATCACTCAATGAAAAATAATCCCAAAAGCCTTACTTGTCTGAGGTCGATGAATGCTAACTGCAGGGTGTCACCTTGGAAACCTGGCACTGGCTCAGAACTAGCAAACACTGAAAGTGAATGTCAAAAGGAGAAAAGCATTAATACTTGAAACAGAACTGTAGCAAATCTAAATTTTTAATCAAAATACTCGAGCAAAAGAAACCATATTATCTGTAACAAAAGAAAACAAATTTAATTTTCAGTTTTTAAAATTTCAGGAATACATTCAAATTAAACTCATTTAAGCAATTTTTGTTCTAAACTTATAATGCACAAGTACCCAGTAAGTTAAATGTTAGGTGCATCTTGGCACACTTGAGCAGGCACCAAAATGTAACATTTCTATGGAATCAAAGATGCAAATTGTACAAAATGTGATAATACTGCAGTAAGTTGACAGATTTCCCTCCTCAATTTTCTGGTTCACAGGGTGAATGACTACAAAATCATTTTAAGTAAAAAACCAATTCCATGGCTGTCAACGTATCTTTTTTTAAACATCTGCTTTGTTATAGCATCTGTTCAATAAAAATGCTACCTCTAGCCAAACTGCAATTAAAGACAGACAGTAGGGTGGGAACTTGTTTAACTTGCAGACAACAGGTGGAATGCTTTAAGCACTACAATCTGTTCTTAACTGGAATGTCTGTCCTTGCCATGCAAGACATTTCTGATAATTTAATAGAAGACAGTTTTTTAAAAAGTGGTTAAAAATTATTGAAAGAAGAAAACAAACTTGACCAATTGGAAATCCAACTATTAAAGGTTACTAAAACATTTTTCTTTTCAATCTATGCAAGGTAGTAAATAAAGCTATCTGTCCTCACAAAAGCTATGGTACCAATTTAATGAATGGTGCCTATCGAAGAAATATGGTGAAAATAAATCAAAGAGCATTTTTAATGTTCAGATTGCTTAATCTATTTTAAGCCACATTATGCAACTTCTATGTTGAATCTTTTCTCTTCTGCCTTCCCTGTTCCCCATGAACAATGGATTGGATAGAGTTTTGTGATGTCATGAAGTTAGTGATGCACCCATGCGACCTTTCTGACATGTACATAATATTCAACACTGGGTTTAGCCTGAAGCTACATTTCTTTTTGCCTCAAGGTGCTTCCTGAAAAAGACAAATCCATTTTTTGTATTCCTGTTTAGATCCGAGGGACAGCTGGGTGGAAGTTTTGGTGGTGTGGATGTGGCCCCTGAGAGAAAAAGACAGCATCCCCAGCAAAACAGGTGTAATCTTCCTTTCTTCTACAAATTAAATTTGCCATACTGCTGGAGGCTGACCAAGTAATAAGCACAATGAAGAAAAAGGATTCCTTAGAGTTAAGAATGACTCCAGATGCCAAAACAGGCATGTTATATGTAAAATAGCTTTTACTGTTAATTTAAACAAATTTTGGTGAAAGTACATAGGTTTATCTAAATGGCTGTTTTGCCAAATACAACATTTAATTTTAAAGACAACCAGTAAATAACTAGAATTTATGATGGAACTCTGGCTTTCTACATAAATATATACGGCTCTGATTTTATCTAACAAGCCATCTTACCAGCTTTGTGCATGTTTTTAAAAAGAAATTTAAAATTAGGGTTTACAAATTATTGATGCAAATAAAATGGGGATACAGCAATCAACAGGAAAATCAAATCTTTTCAGCATTATCTGGAAAAAAAAAGTCAAAACATTTGAATATAACCAGAGTCAAATTCAAGATTCTTTAGTCACAGGTGCAGAGTGGTTCAAAAAGAGTAGACATATTGTACAAAGTTAAATCAGTGTGTTGGTTTGTGCAAGTGTGTCTCCCTCTGGATTTAATCTTTCAATTAACCTTCCTGAATCATGTTCTTTTGGACATTCATACCAGTAATTTGAAAGATAGCTACATAAATGCAAATAGTAAATGTATCATTTACTCCAAGAATGGAGTTCATTTCCAAATTTGTCCTTGCCAAGTTGCACTGTCTCTGAATCAGGTTGAGTCCCTTCCCAACAATATTACTTTTACCTTTTTGGACAGTCCCCATTATATTTCCATATCTTTTCAAGATTGAGACACCTTTCTGTACATGAGTAAGTTAACAGAAATGCAGTGGCTTTCATTTCAAAATCTGTATTAAGAATTTCTTGTGGTCCACACCGAGTACGATGCTGATTCGGTGAAGGGATCATCTTCCCTTAGAAGCAATGCAGGCATAACTGTTTAAAATCCCTTGTCAAGACTTAAATTTAAGTCAAAAATATTGTTTAGAAAAAGGCGAGCAGCTGCAGAAATGCTAACAATTGCTATTGGATTCAAACAATCGACTATGATCCCTATCCTTCTTTCCTAGGCAATCCCTCAGGATTGAGGATATTTCCACATTCAGAGATGGGCATGGAGGTATCACTGCAATGTACTCAAGAATGCCAAGTCAGTTATCTATCACAGAGGATGTAAAAGAACATTAAACAACAATGCATGGTTCTCAATTAAAAAGTAGTAATCTTCATGGTTAATAAATACATTCTTTACTTAAAGGAAAATACCAATCATCTCACTTCCAAATTAAAGCTGCTGTCAGCAGTTACGAATTGAAGGAGGTGAGTGCAGAATGACTTGGTGGCAATATATAAATATGAAAAACAAATCCAGAAGCAATTATAAAATGCAACTTGCCCCACAGCTATATTAATTTCAGTGAATCCATGAGCAGAACCACATTCCTTATTCAGTAATACATTTAATCAGACAAGGATCCCATAAGCAACATTGGTCTAAAGATTTCAAAGCATCACATTAATTACTTTTAGTTAATCGATTTATTCTGTAATGATTGCCATTTGTCCTCCACTTTGGTGATGCTTAGTACAACATACGGATGTTTTCTTCCAGCGAGGAAATGCCTCAGTATTGGCTGTCATTCTTAAATGCTATAATTATACCTGCATTTTCCACCACCTCTGGCAGCTCATTCCATAGAAAGGTTAACAGACGTGAAAAAGCTTGCCCTCAAATCCCTGTGAAATCTTTCCCATCTCACCTGAAACCAATGCCCTCCAGATTTAGACTCCTACGAAAAAGGATTGATCATTCAGATTATTTACAACTCGCATCATTTTATAATCCTCTTGATAATAGAACAATGGAAGATCTATAAATAGAAAGTCAAGGACAAGACAGGTATGCTTTTCTGAAGGGACAGGATAAAAGTCACATCTCAGTTTCCTTCACTGCAGGGAAAACAGTCCTCATCCAGCCAGTCAAAAGTCGTGCAGTTCTGGCAACATTACTGTCACTGCTCTTACCTTCTCTCACTTAAATCATACCCTTCCTATAACACAGCAAACTGCGTACAACACTCCAAGTCCAGCCTTAACAGCAATTTACACAACTAACTTTATATCCCAATTTTAACACTCACTGCCTCAATGAAGGCAAGCATATTATCCACCTTCCTCACCAATGTGTCCATAGTTCTTGGAACTATGGACGTAATCCAAGACCTCACTGTTTAATATCATTTTCCAGGTCCCTGACATTCATTGTGCAGGCTCTGACCTGGTTCTTCTTCCCAAACTGCATTACTTTGCACACGTCAGAGTTGAATTCATACGTCCATTCCCTTGCCCACCTCTCACCCTTGATTAATGTCAGTGGTTCTCAACCATTTTCCCCCACTCACATACCACCATACCTATACCTATGTTCTGTGGTTAGTAAGGGAGTACTTAAGGTGATATGTGAGTGGAAGGTTGAGAACTGCTGATTAAGGTCTTTCATTGTCCATTATTACCAATTAATGGTGTCATCTGCAAACTGAACATTCTGTTCCAACTCAACTCATACAATGAATAATTAAAAACCCAGCAATGTTACTTTTAGAACACCACTAATTACAGATCTCAAACCTGTAAAGCACCCTCCACTACCACAAAGCTAATTTGTATCCAATGTGCTACCTTACTTGGATCCTATGTATTGTATTCTGGACCAACTGATCACATGGGACCCAAGAAGTCCACATAGACAATGAATTGCCTTGCCCTTGATAATCCTCTATCACCTCGGAAACAGAATTGGTGAGACTTGATCTTCATAAACAAAGCCAAGTCAACTATTCATAATCAGTCCTTGCCTTTCTAAATGCTTTAAAAAAAAACTGTCCCTCAGAATCCCTTCCATTAACTTTCCCACGACTGACATAAGCCTCACTGGCCTGCAATTCCCTGGCTTGACCTTGCAGCACTTTGTAAATAAAGATTCATTAACCATCTCCATTCTTGGCTAACAATACAAAAATCTCTGCCAAGGCTACATTGATCTCCTACCTTGCTGTCCAACATGCTAGAATACACTTGGTCAGGCCCTGGGGATTTGCATCCTTCAAGACCGCCAACACCTCCTCTTCCACAAAGTCAGTCAGTACGCATCATGATATCACCATTCTCTATCCCAAACTCACTGCCTTTCATGACCTTCTCCATAATAAATATAGATGACTATTCGTTTAAGCCGTCTCGTATTTTCTATGGATCTACACATAATTACCACACTTAAAAGGAACGCATTCTCTTTTTTTGCCCTTAATATACAGATTCGCGCCATTTAACGTCCATGATACGTTCTGGGAAATTAGGCGTTATGCGGTGGATGTGGTGTGAACAGCATACTATATACATAGCAAAGCTATATGGGGTACTGTAGTGCACCTGTAAACTTTTTATTTGTAAGTAGGGATCAGTGTGGGGACTGACATATGGCTGTGGGGAGAGACCTGTTCTAACTAACAAGGTCTTTCTGCAAGAAAGCCTATACGCAGATGGGCTCAAGCCTTTTTATAAGGTTTAGCTTCCCATTTTTACAGCCTGTTCATGACTATTCATATGACCTGTTATAATTTGCACTTTGTAGACCAGCAAAACATCTAGCACAAGTTTAGAGAATGGAATGGTCTTGGTTCTAACAACTTGCAGCTGCGTTACTAAAAATAAAACAATTTCCTTAACAGACTAGTATTTTCCCATCAAAGTATTCTTTTTAACCCTTTCTTGCTACTGAAATTTATAAAGAAAAGCAACAAATAAAGCAAATCTATACAATCTATGCTTAAATCTATCAAGGGATATCTGATATTTGCCTTCCCAATTCCCTTGTATATCGTGCATCCTTTACACCCGAAGAACTCACTTGATCTCAGCTGATGTACGTCTCTTCCTTTTCCCTGAACAGAGTTTAAAATCCTGGTCCTGAAAGCCTTGCCTTATATTCTGATAGGAACAGCGTGCCCTTGAACTTTTGTGTCTTTTTCAAAAGCTTCCCATTTACCAGACGTCCTTATATGTGTAAGAAGCTTTTCCAATCAATCCTTGCAAGTTCCCTTCAAGTACCATCAAATTAACTGATTTGAGACAAAGATTAAGCCAATCTTTTTCCCATAATTATCACAATACGATCAGAATTATAGTCATAGGTACAAAAGTACTCTCAATGACACATTAGACACTTGCTCAGCTCAACTCCAAGAGGAGGTCACGTGCAGCTCCTTGTCTAGTAGAGCCATCTATCTACACATTGCTTCAGAGAACCTTCTTGGATGCACTTGACAAAACATGTCCCATCTAATGCTGGAGCACTCTGATAGACCCAGTAAATATCAGGGAAGTTTAAAAAAAAATCCTATTACAGCCCTATTATTCCTCTACCCTTCTGTGATTTCCCTACACATCTGCTCTGCTAATTCCTGCCGTCTCTTGGGGTAATCTACAATATAACCCATCAAAATTACTTTTTATTTAATTTCTCAGTTCTGCCCATATAGCCTTGGTGGACATTTCCCCTGGGGATATACGTTTTCACCTCTAACCCAATCATGTTTTAATTGAACCTCCTTTAACACTAAACTCTGCACTTATGCTTTATTTTGCACTACCCGTTTTATTTAAGTACGCAGTGTCTTAACTGGATATACACATGGCAAATAATTCAATTCATGCCAGAAGTATCTTTACCCCAGAACATTAAGCTAATCCTGCCCATCCCTCAGCCATTTTCTGTAATAGCAGTAACAGAATTTATTGTCTTGAAATTTGGTGTTTCTGTAGCGGAAGCATCATAGGATAAACATTCATATTATAACCATCTTACAACATAGCTATAAAAAAATAAAAATAATAGTGCATGAAAAGTAAGAGTCTTTGGTTCATTGATTATTCAGGAATCTGATGGCAGTGGGGAAGAAGCTGTCCTTGTACTGATGAGTGCTTGTTTTTAGGCTCCTGTACCTTTTACCCGGAAGGTAGCAGAAGGAAGAGGGTATGGGGGTCTTTGAGATGGAAGCTGTTTTTTAACACCACCTCATGTCGATGTCCTCGATGAAATGAAGTCTGGTGCCTGTGATGTCACAGGCCGAGTTAACAACCCTCTGGAGTTTATTCTTCTCCTGAGAGTTGGCACCTCCATACCAGGCAGTAATGTGACCAACCAGAATGCTCTCCACAGTACACCTGTAGAAGTTTACGAGAGTCTTTGGTGACATACCGAATCTCCTCAGACACTTCACAAAGTACAGATGCTGGTGAGTCTTCTTTGTGATTGCATCAACATGGAGGTTCTAGGACAGATCCTCAGAGATGTTGACACCCAGGAATTTCTTGACCTTCTCTACAATGAGCCCTCAATGAGGACTGGGTTGTGTTCCCCTGACTTCCAACTGAAGTCCACATCATCTACTTGGTTTTGCTGATATTGAGCACATTGTTGTCATTACATCATTTAACAAGGTGATTTATCTCACTCCTTTACGCTTCCTCATTGGCATTTGTGATATTGCTGACAATTCATGCCTCGCTTTCAGCTGCCATACTTGTAAATGCAATTTAATCCATCAGACCTTCCTTGCCTCCTATCCTGCCTCTTCCTTAATGCCTACTGGACTTGCTAGCTTCATCTTTCTCATTTGGCAATATTGTTCTTTGGATTCCAATCCCACATCAGATTAGTTTACTCCCTCCTGCATAGGTGTAGCAAATCTCTCTAGCAGGATATTAGTCTCCATCCGTTCCGATGCAAACTGTTCCTCTTTATCATACTAATAAAAATGAAAAGAAATATGCAACCTACTTTAAACCAAAGGAGAATGCATTTACTCAGGAAAAAAACCCCCAATATGTTTTAATCAAATGCTGGTCAAATCTATGAGTTCAGTTGATGATATTCTTCTTCCTATTATCAAATATATTATGACTCCTTTCTTGGAACTATCCTGGTTATTGTATAGACAACAGACTCGCCAAGGCAAATAGCACCTTTGGAAGACTACACAAAAGAGTCTGGAAAAACAACCAACTGAAAAACCTCACAAAGATAAGCGTATACAGAGCCGTTGTCATACCCACACTCCTGTTCGACTCCGAATCATGGGTCCTCTACCGGCATCACCTACGGCTCCTAGAACGCTTCCACCAGCGTTGTCTCCGCTCCATCCTCAACATTCATTGGAGCGCCTTCATCCCTAACATCGAAGTACTCGAGATGGCAGAGGCCGACAGCATCAAGTCCACGCTGCTGAAGATCCAGCTGCGCTGGGTGGGTCACGTCTCCAGAATGGAGGACCATCGCCTTCCCAAGATCGTGTTCTATGGCGAGCTCTCTACTGGCCACTGAGACAGAGGTGCACCAAAGAAGAGGTACAAGGACTGCCTAAAGAAATCTCTTGGTGCCTGCCACATTGACCACCGCCAGTGGGCTGATCTCGCCTCAAACCGTGTATCTTGGCGCCTCACAGTTTGGCGGGCAGCAACCTCCTTTGAAGAAGACTGCAGAGCCCACCTCACTGACAAAAGACAAAGGAGGACAAACCCAACACCCGACCCCCAACCAACCAATTTTCCCTTGCAACCGCTGCAACTGTGTCTGCCTGTCCCGCATCGGACTTGTCAGCCACAAACGAGCCTGCAGCTGACGTGGACATTTACCCCCTCCATAAATCTTCGTCCGCGAAGCCAAGCCAAAGAATCTGTATCACTCATGCAGAGTAATATTTTAATGGAAATTTATTTTGCAATATTATTCCACGTAGACGACTGCTAATAATGAGTCCAACATCTCCTATATGAAAGGAAAGTGTGGATTTTCCACTGCACATGGACACTGCTACCAAGTGCAGCATTTCAAAGCAATATTGAACTTTATCCTTCAAAAGGGACTAGATATTGTTTCACATCTCAGAAAGTGCAGGAAGATGGAATGTCAGGCTCATGATTAGCTACAGTGGGCATTGGTAATGTCAAAGTTGAAGCCGAGGGGAAATTGGAATGTTAGGGCTGGGACTTGCAGCAATCAGATGTGGTGCGAAACAGTGTGTGACAGAGGCCTTGTACAATAGTGGAGCCTGCAGCGAGGAGATGAATAGTAAATGCTGGAAGAGCAGGCAAGTAAAAATTTCAAAGGGAACTTGGAGGATCAAGGTTTCAAACTCCATGGAGAGATCGACTGTATTTGCACATAGACTACACTTTTTACCACGCCATGTGCTAAATTATTTGAGGAGAGTAAACTCATAATTACAAAGTGAATATCCATTTGACTATTTTTGTAGAATGTGATGCACAGAATGTGATGCACAGAATGTGATGCACAGAATGTGATGCACAGAATGTGATGCACAGAATTTGTGTAAGTTGATGCACAGAAGTGAAAGAATTTGATCAAGTTGGTCATTGACTAAGTTGAACGTTTAGTGGGTGGGGAGGGGGGTGGGAAGGAGGGAGGGAAGGGAGGGGGGAAAAAGGGGAGAAAATGACACTGTGTATATTCAAGAGGGAAATGTTTATGTGTATTTTGGTCAATATGGTTCATAGTGAGAAAAATTTAAAAAAAAGTTGGTCATTGACAAGTCACAATTTTGTGAAGTTGAACTAAAAACTAAATGTAAAGGCTGGGAATTATTCCCTTTCTGGGAATTAAAAAATGGTTCAAGTTTCTGAATTTGGTGCTGACTTGTGTAATAAATGTTTACAGGAAAAGGGTCAGTTTTTAATCCAACTGAAATTTCCAAAAGACCAAGATGATGCCATTCCTCCCATGTTAAACCCTTAAGCACATTTATTTATTACTGTAAAGGAAGTTACCTGCCACCTGTGAGTTATCTGCACACAAAGGGTGTTACTGGAAATGTCACTGTTGTGACCATTAATCCGGAAAATATCATACAAAGCTGGGAGGAGGGCGTTAAACTCAAACATTAATCACAGATAGCATGGTCACATCTGGAATGCAGATCTGACAGTTGCCATGAATGTTTTAACTAGTTACTGTCCTGACCTTATCATTTCAAAATTCAGTAAATTCATCTCAATTTTCAAAAATATCTGCAAATTATGACTGACAAAAGATAAAATTTAACTCAACTTTAAATTATTTTTCACTTCTTATGCAAGCTTATCTTCAACATTAAATGAAACACACAAAAAGAATTGACTGCAGAACAACACTTACACAAATTGAACACTTTTGTTCTGAAGATACAAAAATGTCAACAGTTTGTACATTTTTTTTTATACCTGATAATTTAAAAAACAAATCATTAAAAGGCAGAAGGAAACACCTCAACTCACATTTCAGGTATAATGTTCACTGCACGATATGCTTGATTCTGACTTTAATGGAAGACAATTTTATCAATTTCAAAAGAGTATAATGGAATAATTCCAAATACAAAATTAATTGTCTTTCTAAACATTAAAAAAAAGATCAGGAACAACGAAATCCTTGTTTATTGGCTGGCATACATGGTCTTAACTGGTTTATTCATGAGCAAGAACTGCCTGCAGTCTCAGTGGAGTGCTGCATGCAGGACACCTGTGGCTCATGGAGTCCAACAGGGCAGTGCAAACTTCTGTAGATTTCCCAATTCTCAGACGGAGAGATTTGCCTGCTGATCCCTTGCGAGGTTGACATGGCAATGCAATAGTTTTATTGAAATTAATTGGAGAAATCAGCTGCTGAGAAGTGATGTTTTTATTTAATTTCAAAAGGGTCTTCATTGTTTTTAGTGTGCATGATGTGGTTTTAGTCTGACTTAAAAAAGGAAGAAAATATGTGCCAAATCTTCCTGGAATTGGCCTGTGCTGAGATTTGCCACCTGAAGTCTCAGCCCACGTGGGTTTAATTTTTATGGATTCAAAGAGCAGCATTGTGCCCTGAGTGGTGCCTAACCCTCATGAGAGTACCCCAATAGCTTTTGATTAGCTGTTGTGGTCATAGGATTTAGAATCATTTAAATGAAGTATTTAATTGAGATTAAGACAATAAATATTTAAGTTTAAAAACAGCCAAAACATTAAAATACTAACAAACAAATCCAAGCACTTACAAATTTAAAAGAATGGGTGCCATTTTATACCAACCTCCCTGCAGTAAAGCGGAGGGACTGGTTGCAAACGAGGAGTACAGAATCAGACTTTCAGGGTTTCATTGGAGTTTCAATCCAATATTCTAAGACAGCAATTAGCTATAAACTGGTTAAGCATAATTCAGCCCAACAATTTTCTGATTGGTGTTGGGTGATTTTGGATGTTATGCATGTTAAAAATATACAATTCATCTACTGGTATTCACTGCTTAACACCTGTTCAGGCAACGCAAGCCCTCATATACATCCATGGTCTAATAATTATTCAGATACCGCAATCAAGTCAACAGCAATTTAGAAAAAGCAATGGCTAGCTGTAGGAAATTGTATACCCAAACTGTTCCAACTGCTCCATTCTCTCCCCTCAGCCCTGTGTAAGTCCCCACACTGATGCCTCTGCCCCGCTCTCTACCCATAGCCCCGTCCGTGTCAGTCCTCATTGATTCCTACTTACAAAAAGGAAGTTTACAAGTACACTACAGTATCCCATAAGCTTTGCTAAGTATATAATATGGGGTTTGTACAACGTCCACATCGCACAATGCCCAATTTCACAGAACATATTGTGGATGTTAAATGTCGCATATCTGTACAGTATGTTTCCAATTATCCGAAAGCTACTTTACCAAAATTCTCAGTTATCCGCGAAGATTTTAGGCGGTGACATGATGTCACAAGTTGAAGTTGAATTTTTTTTAACCTGCCATGCTCAAATGGGACCCTGATGTGCTGTTAGCGCCATTTTGAATCCCATGGAGCTCTCATGTACTCAAGGTAAGAATTAAACTTTACTTCATGTTTGAAAAACCTTCCCTTGTTCTTTGTTGTTGTTTTATGCTGATGCTGCTGGGCTGGGATCGGAGACCTCGGGCTCCTGAGGAGGTTCCGTGACTGTGGTGAGGAGATGTCGGGGATCTGAGCAGGGACCTCGTGCTCCTGGACAGGTTCTGTGAAGGCGATGGGGAGGTGTCGGGATTGGTGATGGCCAATACAAGTATTCTGTTGCTTAAAGGCATTTCTCAGAAATCCAGGAAATGCAGTTAACCGATATACATCCAGTCCCGAGCATTTCAGATAATCTAAAATATGCCGCAGTAGCTTTTGATAGTTGGTGATATCTACTCAATTGACAATACCACTTGCACTAGGATGGGCCTTGCTGGTGAGCTGCTGCCAAGGGAAATTGCATCATGGACTATAGAGGAAGAGACAATTTTGTCTATGCTACAGGCATCTAGAAAAAAAATAGAACATGAGAATAATTCAGAGGGCAAGCAGCTGGTTGGTGATGTATGGTGATGGGGAGGCAATAAGGGCAGATAGAACCAGATGAGTGAAGGAGAAATTGAGAAGCAATCTTCTCTTTAAAGGAGGCAGTATGAGAGGTGATGCTGTCAAGGTAGCTGTAAAAATTAGCAGTCTCAGCCGAAGACCCAGACTGCTGAATAGGTGTCAGCAATTTACATTTGGGACATCCTTGATAAATTTGAATTCACTGGTCCCAACCAGTTCAACTTCATTATGGACATCCAGTCTCTTTATACCTCCATCAAGAAAGTTTTATAGCCTAGCTTTATTTGACAAAGACTCAACCAGTTATGCTCACCAGAACTGTCATCCACTTTACAGAACTTTATCCACAACTTCTTTCAAAGCATCCCATTCTCTACAGATGAAATGAGAAGCAATGTCTCCTAGATCTTCTGCTATAGTTTTTGAAATATTCTTTTTCCCGAAGCATGCTTCCCCTCTGCCATTAATATGGAGCCCTCATGTACTTTTGTAATTTCTCAAATCTGCTCAATCCCCTCTGGGCTCTGCAAGAACAGCAATAGGAGTTTTCTTGATTTTCACCTTTCACCTCATGGACTCCACATCCAACACATCAACCTCAACCATTTCCACTGGCTCCAAAACAATTGCACCTGTCGCACTTTCCATTTTCCCCACACATCTTGCCCCCGGCACTTTTGCCTACAACCAAAGAAGGTTCAACATCCCTGTCTTCACCCTCTCCCTCACCAGCATCCAGGGACCCAAACAGCTCTTTCAGGTGAGACAAAGATTCACCTGCATCTCTGGTAGTCTGTACTCAGTACTCACAATTTGGCCTCTTCTACATTTGTGAAACCAAGCAGACACCAGGTGAAAGTTTTGCCCTTCGTCCTTAATGACCATCACGAGCTTCTAGTTGTGTGATATTTTAATCAAGTGATCAATGAATTTTCCAATTCCAGGTTATTTCTCCCCACCCCCCCCCCCCACTCACCTGTTCATGTAGCTTTCTTCGCCCTGTTCATCCCTCTCATGCACTCTCTCCATTTTCCACTATCCTCTCAAAAATCGGGTTCCACCCATTTTTGCACTGGTTCATAATGGCACTGAGAAGTATCCAGGACACTGACAACTGATAGTTACATGGCAGAAGTATTGCCCCAGGATTGAAACTCTTTTCTAAAGAAAGGATTACCTAAATCATCAATTTACTATAATAATCAAACCTGGTTCAAGAACAAGGGAAACACCTGCCATACCCAAAAATTAGGCAACATGTAACAAAGAGAGAGCCAAGGGATCACACAACCAATGGATCAGATCAAAGTACTGCAGTTCTTGTCTCATCCAGTTGTGAATGGCAATAAATGGCACAGCCAGTGGGAGGAAGAAGCATCAGGAAAATTCTAGTTCTCAACAATGGTCCATCCCAGTATCCAAGTGGAAAAGCAGAAGTTGAAACCCCAGAACAACCATTTTGGACCCAGGATTTTGAGGGATATGTTCTTCAGAATTAACAATCTGAAGTCTCTTGTTTTATGATGGGGGAACCACAAGTGATCAAAGTAATCTTGCATGGAGGTTGCGCTTGTCTATAAATAAATTGAATGTCAGTTGATGGATTCTAGGATATTACAAGCACCAACACAAAAGCTCTAGTTTCTATGGACAGAACAGTCAAGATGTCACTATCAGCAAGGAAAAAAAAAGCCAAAAATAAAGGCAAGAATCCAGGGCCAAATAGTCTGAAATTTATTCCACTTAGACACCTTATCCACATGTTGGTTTCAAGCACACAACTCAAAACTGATGGTAGTTGTTTGATAACTGTCCTTGTAGATGAGCCATATAAATACTTACAACTGGAGCTTATTCAAAGAGCCAGATGTAGTACAAATCTCAGACCTGATGAATTATTCCAAATACTGAAAATCCTCACCTAGCTCAAACTTCTTCTCATTGAAACTGTTACACTATTACTGAATATGCAAATCATAACAATCATTAATCATAAAAATTGTTCTGTTCCATTTGTCAAAGCATCCATGGAGTAATAAAAGCTTAAGGATTGTGATAAGAGACAACACAGAAAAATGAACACAATAATGAGAGGCATTCAAACTGATAAAATGGGGGGGGGGGTTTGCGAAAAACAGAACAAAAGAAATCCCACAGCACACAATCTTTAATTTGTTTCCTTATGAGAAAATCAACTTCTTCCCATTTGAAATTTAAAATGTTTTTTATGTAGGAAACCAGGTTTTGTCGTCTGGATTAACAGCAATGTAGTATCGAGTCACTGTTCAGACTGCAACTCATGGCAAATTTACTCCTATTCAATATTAATATAAATTAATGGATTGAATTTTTATAGATAAAATTATTTGTTCAGTTACAATGTGCAAGTTAACTACTACTTACATTCACACTGAATAACATCCAGATTGAACTGCTGAATGGCTCCCATGCTTATCTGCTTCACATCAGAATCCAGAAGCATTTGCATCATTGATGTCGATAGGTGCTTACAAGCCGACATGCATGCTGTTTGGGCTACCTTTCCCTGAAAAAAAAGAGACAATGAACAAAATCTTAAGCCAAGGTACAGTTCTGCAAATACAAAGTTGAAGTACTTTTGATTCACGTAAAATGTGAACTGGTTTGCTACATATCTGGCACAGCATTTACATTTGGTATAAAGGATGCACTTCATCATTGGAGAGAAGTTTTATTGTGGCTATCAAACAATTCATTCCAATATAGTGTAAAACTAATAAATGTCATCAGCTACATAGAATTAGGATTGTTGTCCCCCTATGGACCAAAGACAAAAAGCACTAGTTCACATGTTGATTGTTAACAGCAGTGAAAAGGCACAGCATTTCTGTATACATGTGAATATAAACATGAGGCTGAATGGGTATGCATGAATTCTTGGAATTTATACAGGCAAGGCTACTTTCTCAAAGACCAAGAACTTTTGATAATTTTTGCTAAGATCACTTATAAATATAGTTTGGTCAGTCCTCTACTTTAGACTGAATCTCACCATTTAATATTAAATACTCTTTCTTCTTTGGCTTGGCTTCGCGGACAAAGATTTATGGAGGGGTAAAGTCCACGTCAGCTGCAGGCTCGTTTGTGGCTGACAAGTCCGACGCGGGACAGGCAGACACGGTTGCATATAACCAACTACAGCTTGTATAATAATTCTATACTAAAGGTTTGCCTTTTTACATTTCTCCTTTTGCACAACATTCTTGGTTTCACAATTTCTCTGTTGCGAGAAAATAGACTTGTGCTCATATAGAAGGAATCGTCTGGAATGAATGATATTGGGATTACGTGACTAGGAAATTAACTTTCTACTTTGTTTCATTACAACAATAAGCTCATGCATATTTTCTAATGCATCTAATGTATCAATCATAAACCATCATTGAAAATGAAATCTGGAGCATTAAAACATGCAATACATTTTCATACCACTACAATGTAAACTTATGGGAAATGGAAAGATCAGGCTAAATGCAATACTGATAATACAGAGCTGGAAGATTATGGCAACCCCAGCTGCAGTAAATTCTAACTAGCCCCAGATGAATTTCAAAATGTTATAGTTCAGATTGCTAATCCAGCAATGTAAAAGTGCTTCTACAATGCCATGGTAAATAATATTGAGAAACTGCTCACATCACTGTAATCTTGATGCCAGCGGAATTACTGAAATAATCTACAATTTTATCTATTGTTAAAATTTCTTTTTGGATGAAAATGTTTACTCTTGAATCAGCTTTGGAGTTATTTTGACCAATTCTTCCAGCTGGGAGGCAGGCAAGAAACTATTTTATTAAAATTGAGTACATTATGATCATTTTAATAAAACCATGGAACATGGCTCATTTTACAGTTCAAAACTTCACACAAATTCTCCCTCTAGATTAAAACAGAGCCATCTATGTAATTGCATTAATAATTGTTGAAATTTATTAACATTAGGCAAAAATGATGGGAATTTCTCAAAAAATGCAAACCATGCTTGATAAGATTTTACAGCAGTGAGTGAGTGGAATAATGGAGTAAATGGTGTTACGATGCCAAAAACAAACTTGTGCATAATTTTTAGTACATTGTCAAAATTACACAACTCCGTACGTTTTATGCTTGAAAACTTTTTGCAACTGTCTAGAACATTTTATTGATAAAAAGCCAACAGAAAAATTTGCAGATATACACAAATCTTGAGACGCCAAAAAGTCCACTGAGTGGGTGAAGGTGGCTAAATATTCTCTTCATTCCAAAACAAAAAATGTACAGTGACATGACTTTGTAAGGGCATAGTCATTTTTATGACAGTCTATCGAAGTTTGAGGAGAAACCAACTCCCTTATCCCCTCAATCAACACTAATTTTGTTATGGAAACTACAAAATATATGATTTCTCTTTTCTCAATGTACCAAAATGCAATAAAAACATGTAGCCCTAAACTAAAATGTAACTGAAAATCTAAAAATTACAATATGTGCCCAGTTATCAAATTTAATGAAGTTGTGTGGTCATAAATGAAGTAAATGTGAGTGCCTAAATAATTGCTTTCTTTTAAAAATCCCCCATTTCTGAGCACACATTACTGAGGAATGGTTCGAGTGATGTCTTAGCTTTTATAAAAGAAATTCCTTCTTGTTCTCAGGCCTTGCTAATTGAATCTGCCAAGTTACAATTCAATACCCTTATGACAATTTTTTTTTAAATGCACAGAGGAAACACAAGACTCTATATACATCATTAATGTGAAGGAAATCACAAAAGTTAATCTAAGTGCCTTTTAATGCATTTTACTTCAATACCAGACTCCATCAGGGATGTCACTTCCTTTTAAGCTGAATTTTAAAACAGAGGCAGTACACAAAATAATTTGACGCAAATTGATAAACAAAAGTACAAGATACAATCTGAAACTGGCACACCCTGGAGTTCTCAAACCTAATGTTAATCACATTGGAAGATGAGCAGATTTGCTCCCCAAGCAATAACAACATGAACGACAAAAGGAAGCTGAAAAGAAAAAAAAATCAATGGCTGCAATTCATTTAATTACAGAGTAATAGGGTTGAGATATTTAATGGAAATGTCATTTTAATTTAATGGAATAAGTACTGCATTTCAGTATAACATACTGCTCCATCAAATCAGCTCCATGTCCTATTTATTCTGTCTATATAATGTAATAACTGCATAAGCAGATTAATAGGTTGTCAACAAAATTCTAACATTCGATTTATAAAAACGTAGGAGTGTTTGAAATTATTATAATACTTATTATTAATTATTAACATTTATGGAAAGTCTACTTGGAGCCACAATATTTCACAGAATATGATATTACAAGGTTGTCACTAGAATATAGCATATTTGCAGTATGCTGGTTAATGCATATTTTAGGACACATTAAAATGCTCTTGGCAGACAAGTCTACACTATTTTGAGAAGTACAAGGCATCAAAAGTTCTACCAAGTGTTGACAAAAAAGCATCTGAAAATAAATTTTGAGAAACAGTCTTAGGTGATCTATAAATGAGTTTTGTCCAAATTGCATTACAGTTATTTCTGGGTCAAATCCCTCTATTCTGCAAATTGGATCAGGTACTTCCAGTTGTGATTCACAACTGTGCACCTCACATTTTCCTAGAGTCAAATGCACACTAAATGAGGTTAATCATAGTGCAATGTACTTTTCAGCCCCTTGTAATACAAAGTGTAGTAAAACTATGTGGAAACAGTCATAGGATAAACTTAGGCTATAGCGCTTTGTGGTTAGCAGGGGATTACTTAAGGTGGTGTGAGAGTTGGGGGAAAAAAAAATTGAGAACCACTGAACTGGGAGCACTCTGTGCGCTCAGTTCAAATCAAAGCTCCTAACAAGACTGTGTCAAACTGACTGGATCACTCAAACACTTCCCAAAGTACACAACTAGTCTTCAAATGAACAGAAAGCACTTTTTTTTGCTCTCTGTTGGCAGAGTTCCTGTAGATGTTCTTGATGGTGGGGAGGGTTTTTGCCTGTGATATTCTAGCTGTGTCCACTACCTTTTGCAGGGTTTTATGCTCAGGGGTATTGGTTTTCCCATACTAGACTGTGATGTAACTGGTCAGCACATTTTCCACCACACATCTGAAGAAATTTGTCAGGGTTTCCAAAGTCAAATTAAATCTCCGCAAACTCCAGAGAAAATAGAGACACTGAAATGCTTTCTTCACAATACCATTAGTGTGTTGGGTCCAGGAAAGCTCCTCTAAGACGCCCAAGAACTTAAAATTGCTCACCCTCTCCAGCTCTGATCCCCCAATATTCACTCGATTGTACATCCCTGGATTTCCCTGCCTGAAGTCAATAATTAGCTCCTTGGTTTTGGTGACATTGAGTGTCAGATTGTTGTAGGTGCCCCATTCAGCCAAGTTTTCAATATCCCTCCTGTATGGTGACTCATCACCCCTTTTTGTATATGGTATCATAAACATATTTGTAAATGGTGGTGTTGTCATACCAAGCCACTTAGTTGTTGGCACATAGTGAATAGAGAAGAGGGCTAAGAACGCAGCCCTGTGGTGCTCCAATACCGATGGACATTTTGGACACAAACTTTCAGTATTGGTGCTTTATTCATCTCAAGCATTGAGGACCACAAAAGAAGGTAAAGAAACACAATGCAATAACCCCTGCAGAGTCTTTAGGAGGTACCAGATCATAGTTAGGATTATTCAGATGAAGAGCAGGTTTGCTGGTTCAGACTTTATACAGCTTTAATAACACATCTGATATTCGAGAGAATGGTCTCCAGCCAAATGTGTTGAGACAGCTCTGTTGGTGCATATCAGGGGAAATGCAACTGTCACCTGACCTTTATTCTTACAGTTCACACTGTCTCAAGGGATAAAACTTGAAGATCTACCTTTAACTTTTGTTCATACTCCAACTATTCGATAGAGGAATAATTACAGGTATACAAGTACAAGGAGCAGAGAATATGGCTGGCCTCTTGAAAATCAAATGCTTTTATTATCAACAGTTCTGGGTGCAGTTGAATACATGTCCAACAAGTATGGAGACTCCATTGTAGAATGCTGAATAAACAGCTGGTGTTCAGGAAGAGAAACAGAAAATAAATAAATGCACTTCTGAGGTCTCTGCAAAGGGAAGTGGATGCTTCTCATTTATTCAATCTTTGCCTCTTTTTTAAAAAAAAACTCAATTAATTCTCCACTCATCGTCCTTTGATTCAAGTAAAGCAGTTTTTTTTCCCCCCTAGGAGTCCCATCAGTATCCTTACAAATTTATGCTACACTCTTCCCAGCAGTTACATCATCTGGCAATGTGGTGATCTAACTGTACAGATTATTCAATAGTCTTGCTAGCATTGTGTACTATTCTAGAATAACCTCCCTGCTATTCTCACATCCAAATAAATGTATTCCTTTGTAATCATTTTATCTGCTTGTTCAGCTACTTTTAATCATCTGTGGACATGCACTTCATGGGTCACCATGCTCTTCCCCACTTCTCATTATCCTCATATTCCACTTCCTTGTAATATCATCCCAAATGTACTTAAATTCCATTTGCCTCTTTCACTCAACTGAGTAGACCACCTATGTCTTTTTTATGTCAACCACACAGCCAATTTTGGTATAATCTTTAAACCTCTCATTCACCAATATTATAGTTCAATTACAGTACCCATACCAATCAAGTGGTTCTTTCCACATTTCACACGTTACCAGTCAGTACCAAGTAATTCCAGAAAATGCATAATATTCAATTGTGTTGTTCTACAGTTCACCTGCACAGCTTAAGACCTTTACTTCAATCACAGTGTCTGCAGACTTTCATGTTTTACTCTTCAAGATAATTAAATACTTGGAGCAAAGATTAATTCATTTATATGCTTGCTACAAGATCTCCAAGCAAGATGCCATTCATCAAGAAATAAAATGGCCTCTGAACTCCTCACAAAATATATTTTTCTCAGAGGAGCTCTACTCTGTAATTGTGAGTAGAGATTAAAAGCTTTTACACTTTGCTCCACTGATCCTCATTGCTGGTGGATTCAGGCTAATCTGATCAATACATCATGATACACATTATTCTCAGCCACATCAGATTGGTACAAAATGGGTGGAGATTCATTGCAGGGCTAATGTTTCAAGTCAATATTTGTCTAGACTAGTTTAGCAGCGAAAAATTCCTTATGGAATTCCATTAGATTTATTTAAAATGCAATGAAGTTATTGAACATTTCACCATACACAAAGACCAAGAGAATAAAAACACTATCTCACTGTTCACATTTAGATTCAATCACTACTGTCACAGAATCCTTCTCAGACAATATATTTTTGGTTTCTATTGTTTTTAATTCTACACATAAACAAAAGTGCCTGGAGAATGGGCCACATCAAGCAAATAATTCATCTTACCAAGCAACCTTTATTTCTATATCCTTGCCTCTTTTAAGTCCCTTCCATTCAGAATGTCATTTATAAACATCAGGAGACCAAATAAGGGACAAGAATTGCAAAATAAGAATCTAATTCACATAGAAGATTGTACTCTATTATTGCAAGAATTACATGGTAGCAATGGCATCCACTGACTTGCATCATAATAACCTTTACTGTGCTATGAAGTGAACATTTTTATTTGGAAAGCATCCTCTCCAGCTATCTGTAATTAAAGTTGTCCTTATTAATCATACCAGGTGATCACCACTAGATGTGCAGTTACTCCAGTAATCATCTGACCGTGGTGACTGTATATAGAACTATCACATGTCAGGCATCAAAATGAATAGAAAAAAAAAATCATTCATGAAATCAAATAATACACCGATGCAACATATTGATCGACAAAGTTAAATACCTTGGTGCTGTTTCCTTTATCTATGCTGCAGGTGGGGTTTGATGAGTATTTTGGCTGTTGCCTTTTCTAAAATTATATGCAGATATTCTTAATGACAAATGTGAAGATCTTACCATAAATGCACTGGCTTCAGACTGAAGTGGAAAATGGCTGGTGTTCTTAGTGGCACACATATGATGACCTTTCCAGGGGGGGAAAAAATCATTAACAAAGAACCTGGAGACTAGGTGACTCGCAGACAAATGAGTAGATAATGGGTGGACTTTCTGAACAATTCTGAATCACAGGTGTCTTGGCTTTCCTTTGAGTGAATACCAAAGGAGGACTTTGTCCATGAAACTGTGATTAGTGAAGGGGTACATCTCTATTTTTTCCAAAACATACATTCCTGTATCCCATTACAGAGTTTAAGTGGAAAACTGATTTGCTCATGCTTGGTGTCTCAGTTTGTAGAAAACATAACCACCAATAAGGGAGTAAAGTTGCTTCTTAAGAGAGTTGCTGAAGGATAACACCTTGTTTTTGAGAATAGCAATCTACTAATGAATGGCATCTTGCTGCAAATGGTATGCCAAAAACACCTATTGTTTGATCTGCATAGACTCTTAGAACATGTCCAGAGATTCAGTCTGGGCCAGTCGCTCTCTGCGGGTTCACTCTCTGGAAAGCCAACCTAACTTCAGCAATAGTGATTGTGGGTGCAGAACCAGATGAATTATTTGCTGTAAAATCCACCTCATCACCTGCTCCTAGTTCAAGGCAAGCATTGTGCACATTTAACTCGTAATGGAGTATCTTGCTTGGCTTTGCTTTGTACTCCACGATAGCATGCATGCCCTGCCAGAGTCTGTGTGCCTGTGATGTTGTCACTGGTCTCGAGTAGTACTGCTTCTTGGCTCTGTGAAGACTTTACTTTGACTCCTTGTAAAGGGATGGATGGATCTTTTGACTTGAATGCCTTTAACCTGGCCTTTAGTAATGAGTTGACTTTACGGTTCATCCATGGCTTCTGACTGGGGAAATACCTTTATCGTCTTCTTGGTCATGCCTTTTTTTAAATTATACACACTTGCCAGTGAAGTTATTAAGTGATGGTACATTCAAAGGTTGTTTGCCAAATCCTTGACTAAGGACAAATCTACTGACATAAAGCAGTCACGCAAGATGTCTGTAGATCATCACTGAATGACTTTCACCATCAAGCCCATCCTTGTAAGTGGCTGTCTGGAACATAGCCCAATGAGGGACTTACTGAAGTGCAGTGTAGAATGGAACAGTAGATATTCCCCGTGGTTGTTTAATAGTGGTCAAGGGACCACTGGTGGGGCTGGAGACAGTGATGGCAATTTGGGTAGAATGCTGGAAATTGGCTTGGTTGAGGTCCCTGGTGTGATGAATGCAACTCAGGATATTTTGTTTTGAAGCCGTTGTCGGAAACGAATAGTTCATTTCAGAATTAGAATTTATTGCAATGAACAAGTTACAAAACAGCATCACAGTACAAACATTCACATAAATCACCTTACAAAAAAAGTGCACAAAAAGTTAAAGTAAGTAATTGATCATTCAGGAATCTGGGGATAGCGGGGAAGAAGCTGTCCTTGTGCTGCTGAGTGCTCGTCTTTAGGCTCCTGTACTGATGGTTGCAGAGTGAAGAGGGAATGGCCTATTGTATTGGGAGTCCTTGAAGATAGAGGCTGCTTTCTTAAGACACCACCTCTTATAGATGTCCCTGATGGTGTGAAGTCTGGTGCCCATGATGGCACAGGCTGAGTTAACAACTCTTTGGAATTTTTTCTTATCCTGAGGATTGGCACCTCCATACCAGACTAGCCAAAATGCTCTCCAGAGCACACCTGCAGAAGTTTGAGTGTCCTCAGTTACATACCAAATCTCTTCAAAAACCTTAAAGTATAGCCCCTGGTGAGCCTTCTTGGTGATTGCATCAATATAGAGGCTCCAGGACAGATCCTCAGAGATGTTGACACCCAATAATCTAGTGCTAACTTCACAATCAACTTCACATTCAGCCATCCATACAAGTGATGTGATTTCTTGAGGCAGATAACAGTGGCAGCATTTCACTGTTAGGATACAGGAGCTTGCAATGACTACCACATCTGAGCATCATAAAGATTGGATGTGCTGTGTTACAAAAGGTTAATACAAAAAGAAATACTTCTCTGAACTTTTCCTCATATTCTAATAAAGGGCAATGGAAAGCATGCAATGGTTGATTTAAAATGGTGGATCGCCGCCCACTTAATTTTAATTAAAAAAAAATTTTTCACACTGTGAACCATATCAATCAAAATACATACAAACATTTCCCTCTTAAATATACACAGAGGGATTTTCTCCCCTTTTTTCCCCCCCCTACCTTACCTCCCCCCTTCCCACCCTCCTCCAAACCCATTTAATGTTCAACATATACAATAAAACCATTAAACAATGTCATCACACAATGAAAATAAAAAAAGTGTACTTTTGCACACTGGATCAAGTCGTTTTGTCTTCTTATCATTTTAGAGGGTGGAGGTCCAAGGCAAGCTCTCTCAAGTTCCATGTACGGTTCCCAAATTTGTTCAAACAATGTGACTTTATTTTTTAAATTTTATGTTATTTTTTCCAATGAAGTACATTTATTAATTTCCATGTACCATTGCTGTACTCTCAGGCTCTCTTCAGATTACCAAGTTGACATTATATATTTTTTTGCTACAGCTGAGGCTATCATAATAAATCTTTTTTGCACTTCATCCAGTTTGATGCCTAATTCTTTACTTCTTGTATTACTTAGAAGGAAGATCTCTGGATTTTTTGGTATGTTGCTTTTTGCGATTTTATTTAATACCTGATTTAGATCTTCCCAAAACTTTTTCACTTTCTCACATGCCCAAATGCATGTTCTGTTGTACCCATTTCCTTCTTACAGCGAAAACATCCATCTGATAATGTTGGATTCCATTAAAAAAAAACTTTTGGGACATGATATATAACCTGTGTAACCAATTATATTTTATCATGCGTACATCTGGTACCGCACGGATGGCAGTCTCTTCAATCTGAGGCGCCTGCAAGCTCACACCAAGACACAAGAGAAACTTGTCCGCAAACTACTCTTTGCAGATGATGCCGCTTTAGTTGCCCATTCAGCACTTGATGTCCTGTTTTGCGGAAACTGCCAAAACGTTTGGCCTGGAAGTCAGCCTGAAGAAAACTGAGGTCCTCCATCAGCCAGCTCCCCAACATGACTACCAGCCCCCCCACATCTCCATCGGGCACACAAAACTCAAAATGGTCAACCAGTTTACCTATCTCGGCTGCACCATTTCATCAGATGCAAGGATCGACAACGAGATAGACAACAGACTCGCCAAGGCAAATAGCCACCTTTGAAAGACAACACAAAAGAGCCTGGAAAAACAACCAACTGAAAAACCTCACAAAGATAAGCGTATACAGAGCCGTTGTCATACCCACACTCCTGTTCGGCTCCGAATCATGGGTCCTCTACGGGCATCACCTACGGTTCCTAGAACACTTCCACCAGCGTTGTCTCCGCTCCATCCTCAACATTCATTGGAGCGCCTTCATCCCTAACATCGAAGTACTCGAGATGGCAGAGGTCGACAGCATTGAGTCCACGCTGCTGAAGATCCAACTGCGCTGGGTGGGTCACATCTCCAGAATGGAGGACCATCACCTTCCCAAGATTGTGTTATATGGCGAGCTCTCCACTGGCCACCATGACAGAGGTGCACCAAAGAAGAGGTACAAGGACTGCCTAAAGAAATCTCTTGGTGCCTGCCACATTGACCACCGCCAGTGGGCTGATATCGCCTCAAACCGTGCATCTTGGTGCCTCACAGTTCGGCGGGCAGCAACCTCCTTTGAAGAAGACCGCAGAGCCCACCTCACTGACAAAAGGCAAAGGAGGAAAAACCCAACACCCAACCCCAACCAACCAATTTTCCCCTGCAACCGTGTCTGCCTGTCCCGCATCGGACTTGTCAGCCACAAACGAGCCTGCAGCTGACGTGGACATTTACCCCCTCCATAAATCTTCGTCCGCGAAGCCAAGCCAAAGAAAATAGTTCCAGAGCACAACTTTTCCCATGTTTCATTTTTTATCTTTATGGTTAAATCTTTTTCCACTTTTGTTTGGGTTTATAGCTTATTTCATCATTTTCCTTCTCTTGCAGCTTGATGTACATGTTTGTTATAGATCTTTTTATAATTGTTGTTTCTGTAATCACATATTCAAAGCTGCTTCCTTCTGGTAATCTCAGACTGCTTCCCAATTTGTCCTTTAAGTAGGCTTTCAGTTGATGGTATGCAAACATTGTACCATGTGTTATTCCATATTTGTACTTCATTTGTTCAAATGTTAATAAATTATTTCCCAAAGAATAATTTTCTATTCTTTTAATTCCTTTTCTCTCCCTTTCTCTAAAAGAAAGGTCATCTATTGTGAAAGGGATTAGTTGATTTTGCATCAATAATAATTTTGGTAGTTGGTAATTTGTTTTTTTCCTTTCTATGTGAATCTTCTTCCATATATTGAGTAAATGATGCAGTACTGGTGAACTTTTATATTGCACCAGGTTTTCATCCCACTTATAAAGTATATGTTCCGATATTTTCTCCCCTATTTTTTCTAGCTCTAACTTCGTCCAATCTGGTTTTTCCCTTGTCTGATAAAAATCTGATAAATACCTTAATTGTGCTTCTCTATATTAATTTTGAAAGTTTGGTAACTGCAAACCACCTTCTTTGTACCACTCTGTTAATTTATCTAATGCTATCCTCGGTTTCCCCCCTTTCCATAAGAATTTCCTTATTATTCTCTTTAGTTCATTGAAGAATTTCTCTGTTAAAGGAATTGGTAACGATTGAAATAGGTATTGCATCCTTGGGAAGACATTCATTTTAATGCAATTTACCCTTTCTATCACTGTTGATGGTAAATATTTCCAATGTTCTAAGTCATCTTGTACTTTACTTTGGCTTGGCTTCGCGGACGAAGATTTGTGGAGGGGGTAAAAGTCCATGTCAGCTGCAGGCTCGATTGTGGCTGACAAGTCCGATCCGGGACAGGCAGACACGGTTGCAGAGGTTGCACGGGAAAATTGGTTGGTTGGGGTTGGGTGTTGGGTTTTTCCTCCTTTGTCTTTTGTCAGTGAGGTGTAATTTCTTCATTAATGGCTGATAATTTAATTTGTATAGATGGCCTAGATTATTATCTAATCTAATACCTAGGTATCGGATTGCTTGTGTTTGCCATTTAAATGGTGATTCTTTTTTAAATTCTGTATAATCCACATTACTCATTGGCATCACTTCACTTTTATTTGCATTGATCTTGTACCCTGATATTTCTACATATTCCTTCAATTTCTTATGTAGTTCTTTTATTGATATTCCTGGTTCTGTTAAGTATACTATGATGTCATCTGCAAATAAAATGATTTTATACTCCTTCTCCTTCATTTTTATCCCTTTTATTTTATTTTCTGTTCTTATCAGTTCTGCCAATGGTTCTATTGCTAAAGTGAACAGTGAGGGAGATAGTGGACATCCCTGCCTAGTTGACCTACTTAATTTAAATTGGTTCGATACATATCCATTTACTGTTACCTTTGCCAATGGTCCATTATATAATGCTTTAATCCAATTAATATATTTTTCTGGTAGGTTGAACCACTGTAATTCTTTGAATAAATAATTCCATTCTACCCTATCAAAGGCTTTTTCTGCGTCTAAAGCAACAGCCATTGTTGGTATCTTATTTCCTTGAACTGCAGGGATTAAATTAATGAACTTGAAGACATTATCCGCTGTTCATCTTAATAAATCCACTTTGATCTTGTTTTACAATTTTTGGTACAGAGTTGGCCAATCTGTTTGCTAATAGTTTTGCGATTATCTTATAATCTGAATTAAGTAGAGATATTGGTCTATATGATGCTGGTGTTCGTGGATCCTTCCCTGTCTTTGGTATTACTGTAATTATTGCTGTCTTACATGAATCTGGCAAGTTTGGTGTTTCTTCTATCTGGTTCATTACTTCCAGGAGAGAAGGAATTAATAACTCTAAATGTTTTATAGAATTCTATTGGGAATCCATCCTTTCCAGGCATTTTATTGTTCGGCATCTTTTTTTAATATATCCTGTACTTCCTCTATTTCAAATGGTTTTATCAACTTGTTTTGCTCCTCTTCTTGCAATTTCGGCAGTTCAATTTTAGCTAAAAACTCTTCTATTTTGTCGACTTTCCCCTCGTTCTCAGTTTGGTATAATTGTTCATAAAATTCCTTAAAGTTTTCATTAATCTCCATTGGATTATATGTAATTTGTTTGTCCTTTTTCCTTGATGCCAATACAGTTTTTTTAGCTTGTTCTGTTTTAAGTTGCCAGGCTAATAATTTGTGTGTTTTTTCTCCTAGGTTGTAATACTTTTGCTTTATTTTCATTATGTTCTTCTCCACCTTATATGTTTGTAGTGTTTCGTATTTTATTTTTTTGTCCACCAATTCTCTTCTTTTTGTTATATCTTCCCTTGTTGCCAGTTATTTTTCTGTACTTACTATTTCCCTTTCCAACTGTTCTATTTCCCGATTGTAGTCCTTTTTCATCTTAGTTACATAACTTATTATCTGCCCTGTAATGAAGGCTTTCATTGCATCCCATATTATAAATTTGTCTTTCACTGATTCCGTATTTATTTCGAAGTACATTTTAATTTGGCATTCAATGAATTCTCTAAATTCCTGTCTTTTAAGTAGCATGGAGTTTAACCTCCATCTATATGTTCTTGGTGGGATGTCCTCCAGTTCTAGTGCAAATAACAGGGGTGAATGATCAGATAGCAATCTAGCTTTATATTCAGTTTTTCTAACTCTCCCTTGAATATGGGCTGACAACAAAAACATATCAATTATTGAGTATGCTTTATGCCTACTCGAATAATATAAGTATTCCTTCTCCCTTGGGTGCTGCCTCCTCCATATATCCATAAGTTTCATTTCCTGCATTTTTTTTTAACCATAAATTTGGCCACTTTATTCTTTTTGCTAGTCTAGTTTTACCCAACTTTGGGTCCAAATTAAGGTTAAAATCCCCTCCCATCAATATATTCCCCTGTGTATCTACAATCTTCAAAAAATTATCTTGCATAAACTTTTGATCCTCTTCATTAGGTGCATATATATTGATCAAATTCCGAAATTCTGAATATATCTGACACTTTATTATCACATACCTCCCTGCTGGATCTATTATTTCCTCCTCTATTTTGATTGTTACATTTTTATTGATTAATATAGCTACACCTCTGGCTTTTGAATTATATGATGCTGCCGCTACGTGCCCTATCCAGTGTCTCCTTAATTTATTATTTTCCACTTCTGTTAGATGGGTTTCCTGCACAAATGCTATATCTATTTTTTTTTCAGTAAAAATAATAGCCTCTTCCCTTTAATTTGGTTATGTATTCCATTAATATTTATTGTCATATAGTTCAACATGGCCATCTCATACTCTGTTTACACCTCATTTTCGCTTCCTCACCACCACCTCCCCCTTTTCCCCATTTTCATCTCTCAGTTTTCCTTTTTTGAGCTCAATGTCTGACAACACTTCTAAAACATAAAATACTTCAACAACTCCCACATCTAAAATTCCTTTAACCCCAGTGTTCCACCCCCCCTCTCTGAGTTGCCCCCTGTCCCTTGCTGGGCAACCACAACTCCCCTCTCCATTTGGATTGCGAACCCGCTCGCAAGCGTCAACTGATTTCGCAGTGATTGTTATTCTCTCCCACCCAACCCCCTCCAGAAAAGACTTATCTTCACATTTAACAAAGCTCGCCCTCTTTTTCCCCCTACTTCTTTTCTTTCCCTTCTTTAGTTCTTACTTATACATTATTTTTACATCTTTATATGTAGTTTGTCGTCATTCTTCATTCTTGTTACATCTCTTCATCTCTCCTTCTGTCCTGCAGGCATTCTGCAAATTCTCGTGCTTTCTCCGGATCCAAGAACAGTCTGTTTTGTTCCCCCGGGATAAATATTTTAAGCACAGCTGGATATCTTAACATAAATTTATAGCCTTTTCTCCATAGGATCACTTTTGCTGTGTTAAACTCTTCTTTAGGAGTTCAAAACTTATGTTTGGGTAAATAAAATATTTTTTGACCCTTTTATTCCAATGGTTTTTTGTCTTCTCTAATTTTATTCCTTGCCCTCTCCAGTATATTTTCTCTTGTCGTGTATCTCAGAAATTTTACTAAAACGGATCTTGTATTTTGTTGTGGCTGTGGTTTCAGGGCTAATGTTCTGTGTGCCCTTTCTATTTCCATTCCTTCCTGTATTTCTGGCATTCCCAGGACCTTTGGGATCCATTCTTTTATAAATTCTTTCATATTTGTGCCTTCTTCATCTTCCTTGAGGCCCACTATCTTTATGTTGTTTCACCTACTATAGTTTGCCATTATATCAATCTTCTGAGCTAACAACTCTTGTGACTAACTTTTTTTGTCACTGTCTTCCAATTTTCTTCTTAAGTCATTCACTTCCATTTCTACAGCCATTTCTCGTTCTTCCATATTTTCTAATCTTTTCCCGATTTTGTCATGACCAGCTCTATTCTACTCACTTTTTCTTATGTACTTTTCATTTTTCTAAATTCTAATGTCAACCATTCTTTTAATGCTTTCATTTGTTCTTGAAAATTTTTACATTCTATATATTGTCCATCTATTTTACCTTCTATTCCTCTGTGCAGAGCTTGGTCTTCTTCTTCCTCTTCTTCTGTGTCTTCTACTTCTCTTCCTTGTATCTGTGTCTCTTCTGACATTCTTGTTGAGCTGCTTACCTCAGTTTGCTGGGTGTTTTTTTTGCATGGCTTCTTGCTGTTGGTCTTTTTCTTCTGGGCTAGTTATCTGTTGGGCCTCCTGTTGCTGTTTTTCTTTCCTATCACTCCCTTTCCTGTCACTTTCCTCTTCTTCCAGCTGAGAGCCCTGCTGTCAGGCATCTCTCAGCTGGTCACGCTGTGTTAGTTCGCTCCTCAGCTGGGGCCCCCTCCCGTCGGTATTTTCTTTTTCCTTAGTGTGTGCAGTTGCGCACTTCGGTTTGGCTCAGAGAGCCATTTTTGCAGTCCAGCAGTCGGGAGGTCGCGACTCTGAGGGGTCACCACCAACCTCAGGGAGCGGGCTCCTCTCTCCACAACGGCTCCCTGCCTCTTCATGCAGGTAAAGCCTTCTCCTTTCTCTTCCGGCGTCTTTTCTTCTTTTTTCCCCCAGTTGTTTTTGCTTTTTCCTTCTTGGGTGCCATTTTCTTTCTTTTCTCCACAACTTTATCTTTTATTTGTTGTGTTTTGTGTTTCTTGAACTTTGTATTTTCTTCACTTTATTTCTTCTTTTCTGGAGAGTGCTGGTATTCTCCTACCAGCCACTACTCCATCATGTGACTCCTCCCACCACCCACTTCATAAAGGGAAATTAGGTGACAGTATTATATGTGCCACCAACATTCCATGAAATGATTGACTCAAATTAAAATACACAGAATCAAAATTTGCATTTACATTACATTTTATAAAATAACGTTATTCTACATGGAATATTTGTTTATTTTTCAGTACCAAAGATAATATCATTGCTCAAGTAGTTTCAATATTTTAATTTATTTCAAGTACAGCAATTGTAAGCTTAAAAATAAGGATGGCTGACCCACAGAAATAGCCTTCCTGAAGTGGCGAGTAGCTGAATGTTTAAATTCCCAACCACAATTATTATGTCTCATTCCATGAATAATTCTTTAGGTTTAACTTTGAATATTATATCAATTTTATGGCCTAATTCATATTACTTCCTTACAAAAGAATGATTCAACAATGACATAATGGATTAAAGTAAAAATGATCTATATCTTGGGAAAACATAAGAATTTTAACTTTAGAATAATGATTGGTTATCAAGACAACAATTTGGCACATTAAGGTAGCCATTTGCTAAGAAATTAGGTTAGTAATTGAGAAGTTTTTAAAAATAATCTCATCACAGTTTCTCAATTCACCAACTAATCAAATGACCAGGTCACAAGCAAACTGAATGACAGGACAATTTCCTTCATTCATTAAAACCTTACTGCTGAATCACAAATGAATTGCAAAATTGTCACATTAAAATAATTAACTCAATATATTTTATTACTTCGCATACACAGATGCTTAAATGTACAGATTTATTCAGTACAGTTACCATAAAATTGCTTTAAGAATCCCACTGGGTTTGCTGCATACACCTTTGGACAACACATCACCAGTGTTAAATACTTTATCTACATTAGCTGTCTAAAAAGCAGCTTTTATCATTCAGTTTAGTCCTATAATGACCATAGTCATTATGATATATGACTTGCGTTCACCAGATGAGAAATATGACTATATTCTTCTAATTTGCTTTGCATCGAACCACTTAAGATTCAAAGACCCTGTGTCAGGATAAGGAACACAATTAACCAGCCAGAGACAGATGCATCTATCCTCCCTGCCAGGAAGTGCCAATCAAAAACTGCATGAGATGACATTTGGTAGGATTAGTAACAAAGCCCATTCTCTTGTCAACCCATGTGGGCTTTTGAATGACAGGCTTTGGAGGCAAATGTTAAATGCTGCATCATGTGTCTTGCTATCGTTCGCATTAAGAACTAATGAACAAAGAAACTGTAATGATGCTCGTCCCTTCAAAACAAACACCAACTCAAACAATGAATCTCTAATTTCGTTATTCTGTAATTGACAAGATTAGCACATTCTAATTTAAAGTTTTCATCGCATTTTGATTCAAATATTGTTGAATACAAATGTCAGTTATTCATTTTATTTTAAGCTATTAGTCAACTGAAATTAATATGCATTGCAACCACAACTATGAAAAGGTAATTCATAGTAGCATTACTAATGCAACAAAATAATAATTTATTTAAAAGTCTACCAATTTCAATTTGCAAGCAAAACAATCACAGTCTAGAAGGGCAATACAACCAGAGGGACAACATTGAACTTTCCATGAGGGAAGCAAGATGCACAGGTAAGGTTGTATTCAATCTAGCAAAATGCATCGGTGTTAAAGTGTATAAACTTGAAACTTTTTGCTGCACTGTGTTAGTTATTTCTCAAGTCTCTAAACACAGGCCCACATGGGGAGGAGAACACAAGTCAACAACAGGATACTTTTGCTAACATGAGGCACAGGATGCTCTTGGAACTGTAAATAAAGCTATGTAATACAACATCAGAGGAACATCTGGCCACCACCTTTGCAGCAATTATGACGCCCATCTAACTAATCAGATCTACCTGCTCAGAGTCCACATTGCTCTATTCCCTGCTTGTTCATGTGTGTCCAAATATCTCTCAAATTGCTCGTGTATCAGCTTCTAACACCGCCTCTGATAGTCCACACCAGACATCTACCACTCTATATGCTCTCTTTCTAACCATAACCCTTTGTATCTCAATGCTCCCAAAGGTCCTGCTAGCTACATGCTCTGCTTCACAGAGGCATGGATCAGCGTTCCACACTTTAGGGTGCCACAGTTGGTGTAGCGGTTAGCGCAACGTCTTTACAGCACCAGCAATCGGGAATAGAGTTCGAATCCTGCATTATCTGTAAGGAGTTTGTATGTTCTTCCCTGTGTCTGCATGGGTTTTCCCCCTTGGGCTCTGGTTTCCTCCCACCGTTCAAAACATACTGGGAGTGTCAGCTAAATGGGTGAAAATTGGGCAGCGTGGACTCGAGCAGAAACGGCTAGTAACAGTGTCAATACATGTCCAAATATAAAATTTAATTTAATGTACACTTCAATTGGAGGGCTTCTCAGTACACCCAATGGACCTCACAGCATCCTCAAGAACATTGAAAGTGGAGGTGACTGCCTCATCATCAACATGAAGTGGTGCTCAGATGTACAAATCCTGGAAAACTGCTGTAAAGTACATCTGTGAAGTACATTGCTACTACCTGCCTTGGGAATTTACATCAGCTTCACTAACAGCAGTCTATATCCATCCTCAGGCAAACACAAAGCCAGTGCAAGATGATCTATTCACCTTCATCAACAGCTTTGATATGAAACACATTGGAGTTGAGTTCATTATAGCTGGGGAATTCACACCAAATTCAAAAGTGCTACCAGAGACCCCAACAGCCTCATCCATTGCTACACAACTATCAAAAAGACCTACCACTTCGTCCTCTGCCTGCATTTTGGTAAATCAGACCTCCAGCAGAAGCTGAAACACAAAGACCCCATGGTAAAATTTGTGCATTGCTGTACTTGGGCAACAGATGACAACTCCCGCAACTGCTCCATATTCAAGGACTTAATAAACATCAATAAATACCACACTATCATAACTGAGTTCATCAGCAAGTGTGTGGAAGATTGTATGTCAAAGAGAATTCGAGTGCTACCTTTCAAGATGCTATGTATTCCCAGATCTCTCTGCTCTACAAAACTTCCCAGATACTTAGTATTTACTGTGCAAGTCCTATCCATGCGAGACATCCCAAAATACAATGCCTCACATTTCTTGGTAAGAAATTCCAACCATTAGTCTGCCATCTGCCCAATACCCTGCTGCAATTTTTGGCAACCGTCTTCATTATCTACAATGCCAGATATCTTTGTGTCAACCACAACCTGCTAATCATGCCATGCATGTTTTCATCTAAATGAATGACACTGATGACAAACAGTAATGGGGCCAACACCGAAACCATGTGGCACAACACTAGTCACATGTCTCCAGTCTGAAAAGGAAACTTCCATCAGCACCCTTCTGCTTTCTTCCATGAAGCCAATTTTCTATTCATTCCACTTTCTCTCCTAGGATCCCATGTTATCTAACCTTCTAGAGCAGCCTACCGCGTGGAACCTTATCGAATGCCTTGCTGGAATCCATATACTGTAACTGGTTCCTTTGTTTTTTTTTTTGGCTAAGCTTACAATATCTCTCACCTATGTGGAATTAGCTCAGTAAAGCAGAAAAGGCACAAAAGGTTCAATGTTTGATTTGCAATTGGTTACTAGGCTCAAAACGTTAGAAGGGTCATGAAGTCTTATGACCAGAGTTAGAAAGCTTTGATAAATAGATACACATTGAACACAATTCAATTATTTTCTTTGTATGCAGAACTCTCAATGAACAGATGAAATAATTGCATTCAAGGAATGGCCCACTGCACGTTTCTTGAATGTAACAAATTCTTAGGTACAAAAATTATCTTGGTTTTTAAGATGATCCTTTAATTAATAAAATGTGAGAATATACAGTTAATTACAAAAATGGATAAATGGTCATTATTAGTCATTTGTAATGATATCTGAAGACACAATAATCAAATGATGACTGCATGTTGTGTAAGGTAACCAAAGGAAATTATGGTATCATTATACTCTTGATTTTGTTGGATGGAATATTCCATCAACAATAAACATAAAGCTCCAAAATTACCAAGTCCAGATTCATACAGCTTCTTGGAAAATAGGCTTCAAACAATGTCATCAGATGACATGCACAGGTAGAACAAGTTCCATCCACAAAATTCATGTAGAAAGCATGGGTAAATGGCAAAGAAACACTACCACCTTTGCTGTCCAAGTTATCAAGTTCTACTCCTCCCCCCAATAACCAATCCAATCTGATTTTTCTGACTTTCAAGTACATGCAACAATTTTAAACTTAAAAAACTTTCACCTTTCTTGTGTACCTGTACTCTTGTTGTTCAAGTGAGCATGTTCACAGGTTTATCTGTACAGGATATGATAGCAACCCCCCCCACCATGCTACAAGATTGCAAGAAACCTCTATTCCACTCCCCCCCCCCCAACAATGGGATAGCTGAAAGACTGCTAGCTTAACCAGCATGCACAAATCTCAAAACCTACATGTACATTGTGAATGGTATCAGTAGTCCAAACTGAACCAGTAAAACCCAACAAAAATCCAGGCCCTTTTGTCTTTGTAAAAGGGAAATACAGTACAACTCCAATTATCCAAAATTAATAATAAATCCTCATTTATCCAAAATTATTTGTACCCGGAAATGACTTCTGTTCACCTCTGAAAAATTTCAGATGAATGAGGATATCCAAAACAATTGGAAATCCTCAGTTATCTGAAATTTTTTTTTTTCCTGGAGCCAAAATGACCTCACAGGTTGGAAAAAAAATTCACTCGACGTGAAATTAGAATGATGATCATTCTTGTTTCAGGTAAATCCCTCCCCTCTCTTTCATTTCTTCTTTACCTATCCCTATTGACTTTTCTTTCCAACTCTCCCTCTCAAATTGCATACCACTATCTCCAAATTGCAAGCGGTCGAAGAATCCCTTGTCGCAGCATCATCAAGGAGAGTGGGCCCCCGGCAGGAGCAGGGACCTCAGTGGGGAGGTGTTGGCGATAGTCAGCGGCGATTAGGAGGGGGAGTGTGTGCAGGCGAAGATTGGGTCTGTGTCAGGCTCCAACTTTGAGAACCAGGATGCGAAGTCGGAACAGCCCCTGCCAGAACAAGCCCTCAAGGAGTCAGGAACCTGCCGACTCGCCAGTGAGTGTTCCACTGGCCCAGGTAGCCTCCCCAGGGAATTGGCGGTAGCGGTCGGGACGTGTCAGGGATCGGTGGTTGGGAGGTCTCAGTGATTGACCAGGCCATTGGGAATGTGTTGGGGATCGGCAGTGGTCAGCATTTTTTTTTGGTGAAAATTAGACATTATTTTAATGCTTAAAAAGCCTTCCCTTGTTGATACAAGTGATTTGCTTTTAAAAAATGACCAGTTATCCAAAAAATTCAATCATTTGAAATTGGTCCAGTCCTGACCATTTTGGATAATTGGAGTTGTACTGTATTTCATGTCATGAGTATTCTATAAATAAACTCTACAATGAAAATAAACAAAAGTCCTTGATATAGTGCAATTAAAGTTTCAACATACATTTTGCTTTTTGGTGGGTTAATTGGCTACTGCAAGTTCTCAATAGGGTAGGTCTGTGGGAAGGGCTCAGGAGAGAGTTGGTGGGAACTCAAAAGAGCTTGCAGGAAGATGTAGCTAAATAGGATTGTTGGGGTGCTCACACCCTGCATAGTCTTGATAGGTCAAATATTTACTACTTTATAGGGAAATTTGATAAAGCAGGCTATGCTACAGAGTACATTAGCAACAAAAGACTATCCTACAATTATATCTACAAACCAAGGTTCTTAGTGTTTGAAATTTTTTTTCAGGCAACCATTGCTGATAGGCATTATGTTAAAAATACAATGATTTTTGAAATTTTGAGGGGTTAATTTTGTTATAAACTATTGGATAATGTAATAATCAACGATGCATGTTAAGAGCTATTCTATCATCGAATGTTGCTGTTAATTAATTTCTGCCCACTTCAAACTAATTGTTTATTTTTAAACAGACATTACAGGGGAAAGGACAAGCTTAGTTGCTGACTTCAAATTTATGTGAAGGCTACTTGACTTGAGCAACAATCCTACAGTCAGTTCACAGCCTTCAGACGTGCATGCTTTCTTCAGCTACTCACCGACATTGCTGCATGGTGACTGACGTTATTCTGAGAAGGAACCCAGCGAGGAAATCAAAACAAAAAATCAAATGTAAACATGCGTAGAAAAAAGTGTGAACACCAATAAAATAATCCGCAAAACAAAAACATACCAATATTAATTAGATCAGTGGCTAGGTGGACATCTCCACATTACAAAGATCAAAGAATGTCCACATCAATTCATAACTGTGTACTAATCACATTCCAATCATATTTAGGTTTATGAGAGCATTACATTGTAAATTAGATAGCAAAATTCAACACGTCAATTCCATCAATTCAGCTCCACTGTTTTTATTTAAAAAAAGATTTAAAAAAATGTTTTCAAGATTATTGTCTTTGATTGTCAAAGTCAGTAGTTTATAGAATGCTACTGTTAAAAAAATGTAAAAACTGGATTAGTGTCACCTCTAAAATTAATTAGAATAATCTTCCAACAATGAAGCTTGTTTGTTTCATTGCTGTATGTCAAGGACAACACAAGAGAACCAGTTAGAAAGAAAATAATATTTAAATTTAAAAAAAATCAACAAAAGGTCCCGAAAGGTACAGATATAGAGGAATATTAACCTGTTTAAGGGTCTAACAAATAATTTTAAAGAAAAAAAATACACATTTTAGGATTTTCATACTCTAATACTCACAGGCAAATGTGTAAAAACTTGAAAGGTGCTTCGGAGAAAATTAATAAGATCCATTAAATAACCACTGGCTCGACCATCCGGTTCTGTCATTGTCCATTCATAATCAGCTAGTTGCATGAATTCATCAATTTTATGGTTGAGCTTTGTATATATTTCTCCTTCTGCTGCATGTCTAGCATCCTGTATTAAACAATCATTTAAATTAACTGATATTTTCATGTCTACCATAAGAAAAAAAATCAATTTTTGAAAGCAATGGTTTAAACTTTTCAACTACTGTAAAAATTCCTTTAATTCACATGCAGACAAAACTCCACTTTGAAACAATATCACATACATTCCAAACCAAAAGCAAAATATTTTATCATCAAAGCTGCAGATGCTCAAAATTTTTAACTAGAAACTGGAAAGAGAAGCCAAGTTAGTGTTTCAGCGCTAAGATCCTTCATTAGATGTGTAAAAATTATTTACAAATGCCTTTAATATCAAACATTTACAGATTGGAAACCATAACAATAAAATAGTGATATTAAAGCCGCTGAAAAAGGGTAAATGAGTTTCATTACAAGAAAAACAACGCATTGCCAAGGGCTACACAGACATTTAAAACAATTCACTGCTTAGTTGTTCACAAAAACAACTAAACAAAAAGATATTATAGCACAAGACTAACTTAATTACTATATAATTGCATCTTCTGGAGGCAAAGCATACATCAAATTTGATTTTACATTTGATTAGAAAACAAGTTTTTAATATAGAGCCATTTACATCAAGCAGAGACTAAATGACTGAGTACCTCAGAGGGTTGCAAAATATTCAGTGAGCCAATAAATTTCCAATTTTCATTTTTTTCTAGGTTTCATAATGTTACAATATTTTTCTATTTATAGGATCCTTTAATGTTATTACGGGACAGATTCATGGACAAAATTTAAGGCATTAAAATAACTGCTTTACACATGACTAAAGTAATTACAAGGTGAATTTCTGAATATCCATGCGACACATACCTTGAATGTGGATAGCCCATAAAGCCGTGTGGTGTGCACGGTCTCAGGCGAAACATTGGTTATGTTTGTTATAAAGTCTTCAAGGTATTTACAAGCCTGTTCCAGGTGTGTTGTATTTATGATGATTTGTACAAGCTAAAAAATGTGGAAAATATATTCAATTCAATTTTGCTTGCAGCTGTCAACATTTTCTAGCACTACCTTAATTTGATACATTTTATTCTAGGCAGCCACAGAGGACAATTCTTCAACTTTTTAAGCAAACAATGAACAAACTTAAAAACACCGCAGTTTGAGAAACCAGATTTAAAAATTCCAGATAATCAGAACTTTTTTTGATTTACATGTCTCAGTTATTCCTTCAATAAACTTGCATTCAATGATTCTCTCTTGTATTTGATGGACGGAGAGAGGATCTGAACTGCATATATATTGCTGTTAATTGGTCATTAAAGACTAATCATTTAAGGTTTAGAAACCAATTATAGTACAATAATTACTCAACAACTCATCTTAATTTACAGTCTTTGTTGAAGGGTCTCTATTTAAGCTCTTTGGCCTTTCGGTCATTTGTCTTGAGGTTGGTTTGAAAGAGGACTTAAATGTGCCAGATCTGGGCAGACCTGAGAGAACATACTAGAGCTTGCCAATGGAGGAGGACTGGGAACAAGAAATGCACAGGAAACGACAGTGGAATTCACCAGTTCTCAAAGTTCCATAGCCAAAAAATACTGTGAAAGCTGGTTCCAGAAATGGCATAATTAGAAGCTCAATTAATGATTAATTAGTACATACATTTAAAACTGGTTCCTCTGAAACAGTAGCCAAGGGAGACAGATTGGTGATGAAAAAAATTGAGTTTGAGGAATCAATTAATTGCTGATGCTGGTAAATTAACTGTTACACTCTCCCCAGATGATGGTAGCGAAGGAATCTGAATCTACTGATTGATCTGCTTCCTTTTATATTTTTAGTTTGCAATGGCAATTGCTAAATTCATTGGCATCACCCTTCTCGATAGAAGGAAATGAAAGCACACCTCGGACAGGACCATCAGATATTGGTCAACCACAGGAAACAGGCAAGTGTGAGATGGAACTTAACAGTACAGGTTGGACGTGACATCCTGTGTGCTTTCTTTTTCAAAAGAAATCTTATGGAATCTTAGTTCATCCACCAGTTCTTCTTTATCCAGTGCAAGTTAATTCCTTAGAGTTAGAAGCTCTTTATTTTAGGATCCTAAAATTTAATTTTCTGTCACATGATTGTCTTTTATAGTGGATCAACATTTCTCCAACCCAAGCCATTACATACCCAAAACATTAAAATAGTTTTGAAAAAAAAGCTGTTTGAAATTTATTTTCAACAAAGAGTTGCATGAATTTAACAGACTTTATCCAAGATTGATTTTTGTTTTTAGAACTGTCAGGAATTTCATTCTCAAAAATTTTAAGATAAAAAGAATCTCGTCAGGAAAATAAGTTACAACAAGGTACAACTGAAAGTCAGTTCTGGAATTGGTCAATTTCAGGATTATTAGCTCCGTGACCTGAACAATAATGATAATTAACACTTGAATTTGTGATTTCCAAGCTTAAGTATAGATTGTACAACTAGTTGAATAAATTTGATATCCCTTATGGCTATGGCATGTGTTACTTAGTGCTAGACCAAGGATTTAAAGCATGTTGTGCTTTCAGGATCTATCTCAACACCTGTGACTAGATTCTTTAGACATTTACTAAAAACTACTGTCAATTATGATTCATTTGTTTATTACATTTTTCCTTAGTGATCAGGAAATTTAGCACTGCAGGCCCAGAAAAGCAAAGACATTACGCTGCTCTGAAAGGTTTAACCACTCAGTCACTCTGCACAGGCTTGAAAAGACCCAATAGGAGCAGACAGTGCTTTATTTTTAAATCCTGCAACCGTGGGGGTCTGTGTCCAAAATGATGGTGCCTACGCTTGACAGCAGACTCTGGAGAGCAACAGACTATCAGAAAGCACCAGAAATGGGGAGAACAGCCTTCCTTCTCCTCTCTTCCTCCCCTTCCCCCTCCCACAACAGAGAAGGAGAAGCAGAGGAGAAGGCCCTTCAGGATGGTGAACATGCTGATGGACCAGCAAGGGGCTCAGTGGCTGAGAAACTTTCACAGGCTGTGGGCAACTTGCAATTGGGGGCCCGACATGGGTTGTGGGCTACTGGAGACTGGCTCATGGGAACCAGTTATTGGAACCAGGATTCGAGAGGGTGCTGAGGGTAAAAAAAGGCTTCTTGATTGTGTCAGAGGTTTGGATCTGGAGCTCTGGCTGCGATGGATTGAACAGGAGTCTGTGTGACTGCAGAAGCTGCGGATGTGCTGAAAACAAATCCATGGACATTCAGTGTCTCTGAAGGGACTATCTTTTCCTTTTTCTCTCTCTTACTGTAAGGGGTGATAGGCAACTCTGCATGATGGCAGGCTTAAGGCAATTTTTTTGTAATATTACTTGTTCTGTACTATTGCACGATAGTGAAGGAATCTTTAATCTTGTGTGGTTTTGCTACCCACTGAATACAGTCAGATTTCAACTACTTTATTTAATACCAATTGTCCATAAGCACAATTTTACCAGATGGTTGGAATTATTTGCAAGCTTTAATCTTTCTTGGTGCTAAAAGATGTACCTCAGTTAAACCTATGTGCGGTTTCTTGATCAAGCTTTGTAAACATCCACTCAAGGTTCGTGTCAGCAATAGGTTGGTAGATTTTCTGAGCATATCATCTATTTCCGTTGAACTGATAATAAGAAGACAAAGATGTGCAGGCATTCTCAGTAAAAAGCCAAATGAAAGGGCTTCATAATAATTGCCGACATTAATACCATGGTAAAACACAATGACAAAATATTTGATGGTCTTAGGTATATTTCAAATTTCAAAATAGCATCAGATTTATAAATTTCCACTCATTCAATATAGAGATGATGCAGCAATGTATCAACTATGAAGTGATTTAAACTGCCTTTATGTGAATGAGTGGAAAAATGCAAGTACATTGGCAGTATTGTGAAAAATTCTGTATTCATTTAAAACAATGACAGTTGATGTAATATACAGAATACATTTTAAAATGTAAAAATTACACTGAGAATTTGCTTTAAATTTTATTCAAGTAATGTATTGTGATATATTAAACTCATTCTTACATTATTTTCAGGTAAGTTACATTAGAAAATGTCCTGATAAACATTGTTTTTAATGTCTTATATTCAACATAAATTCCAGGTATATTTCCCGTTATACAATAATTATATATTTTTTGATTATTACAACTCAAGGAGGGGAGTCAATATTCAATCATTAAGAATTGCATACATCTGAGCATGAGGTACAAATTGCAATTGATAAAATACGTAAAAATACTTTACATTCGGAATTCACTTGATGTTATTTTGTCTTATTCCAAGGTGACTTTTCATAATCACTCATCATTCAGAACCAAGCAACATTAAAAGATATGGAAGCAGAAGAGGAAAGAGAGCAGGAAAGAGGGAGAAGACATTTTCCAACAAACAGATATTGAAAGGGTCAATTTCATCTTTAGAGTATGTTGAGAAATAAGCAGAGTTTAAAATCTTAACTTCAGATTGCATTTTTTGGAATTAACGTGAGATTCTATAATCATGGAAAAAAATCCTCCATCAGTACTGGAGCAGCACAGGTCTGTATTCTTAGCCCTCTGCTCTATTCACTTTATCCCTATTACTGTGTTGCTCGCTACAACAATAACACCATCTACAAATTTGCTGTCAACTTCAGGAAGCAAAAACCAAAGGTATACAATCCAATGATCATTGGGAGAAATTAGAGGTGGAGATGGTAAGTAAATTTAAGTTCTTGGGAGTCACTATTTTGGAGGATCTTTTCTAGACCCAACTCACTAATGGCATCATGAATAAAGTACAGCAGTTTTCTTCAGGAGTTTGCAGAGGTTTGGTATGACTCCAGAAAACATATAGTGGAAAGTGTGGCAACTGGCTGCATCATGGTCTGATATGGGGACACCAATACCCCTAAATGTAAAGCCCTCCAAAATGTAGTGGACACAGCCAGGGCATCACAGGAAAAACACTCCCCTACATCGAGAACATTTACAGGGGATGCCAAGTCGGAGAACAGAGCAGAATCCACAATCACTCAGCACACCCTCTGTTCTTGCTGCTGCCATCAGGAAAGAGGTCTAGGTGCCACAAGACTCACACCACCAGGTTCAGGAACAGCTGCTACCCCTTCAGCATCAGACTCCTCAACAACAAACTCAATTAGGGACTCATTTAAGGACTTACTTTTGCACTTCATTCATTTTCTAAATTCTCTTTGTATTGCATAGTTTGTTTACATTCTTTATCCATTTACAGTTCTTTATTTGTTTACATGTGGTACATTGTGTACAGTTTTGTTTTGCACTACTAAAAAGTGGTAATCCTGCCTTGCCCGCAGGAAAAAGAATTGCAAGGTTGTATGTGATGTCATGAACCTACTCTGACAATAAATCTGAAAACAAATATAATTGACACCAGACTGGAGGTTTTAGTATCTGAATTATATAATTTGGGACCAGATTATGCTGAGATTTGATGGTGGTTCTGATGTCACCTACTGCAGCAACAGCTCTATATAAAACCCTGGAACTCCTGAACAGCCAAAATGCTTACACCAGGATGCTCTTTATCGACTACATTTTGGCATTCAACACCATCGCCCTCTCAGCAAACTCCAAGACCTATGCTTCAATAACCCACTGTGCAATTGGATCTTGGATATCCTCATCTCCAGACCACAATCAATGAAGATTGGCAAGAACATCACTTCCACAATCCCCATCGTACCAGAGCACCTTTGTACTTAGCCCTTTGCTCTACTCACTTTACATTTATGATTGTGTGGCTCGGTATGACAACACCATCTACAGATTTGCTGACTATAGTACAGTAATGAGCTATACAAAAAGGGGTGATGAATCAGCATACAGGAGGGAGATTGAAAACTTGACTGAATGGTGGACTAACAACAACCTTGCACTCAATGTCACCAAAACCAAGGAGATGATTGTGCAATTTAATGAGGAGTGGACAATCCAGTGATTATTGAGAGATCAGAGATGGAGAGGGTGAGTAAATTTAAATTTCTGGGAGTTACTATCTCAGAGGACCTTTTCTGGAACCAACATACAAGCATGATCAAGAAGAGAGCACATCAGAACGTCTCTACTTCCTCAGGAGCCAATGGAGATTCAGTATGACATCAGAAACCTTGACAAACCTTTACAGATGCGTAGTGGAAAGTGAGCTGACTGGCTGCATCACAGCTTGGTATGGGGGTACCAATACCTCTGAGTGGAAAGCCCTGCAGAAGATAGTGGACAGCCGAGTACATCACAGGCAAAACTCTCCCCACCATCGAGAAAAATCGACATGAAACACAGGACAAGCTCAGTTCTTGCTGCTGTTGCAAGAAAGAGGTATAGATGCTCAAGACTCATACCACCAAGTTCAGGTATAGATGCTCAAGACTCATACCACCAAGTTCAGGTATAGATGCTCAAGACTCATACCACCAAGTTCAGGTATAGATGCTCAAGACTCATACCACCAAGTTCAGGAATAGTTGCTCAAGACTCATACCACCAAGTTCAGGAATAGTTGCTCAAGACTCATACCACCAAGTTCAGGAATAGTTGCTCAAGACTCATACCACCAAGTTCAGGAATAGTTGCTCAAGACTCATACCACCAAGTTCAGGAATAGTTGCTCCACCATCATTCAGAGATTCATTTAGGACACTTGCATTGCACATTATTATTTTTTTCTATTTGCAGTTTGTTTACATTTCTCTCTTTTATATACTTATCTTTTTCTCAAGTACAGTTTACAATACTGATAAGTAGATAATCTGTCTGGCCTGCAGGATAAAGAATCTTAGGGTTGTATGCGATGTTACCTCACAATAAATTTGAACTTTGAGATCTACTGGCATTCAGCTGTATGATTGAATGCAAGTACTCACTTCAGGAGGGTAGACTCAGAATGTGACAAATGGTAATTACTAAGAGAAGTAGAAGGCATGACACTAAAGGGGAAAAAAAATTAAGATCCTGCACCAAGTAAGACAACGTACAGGTCTCTAGACACTCATTTCAATGGAGATCCTTCAAAAAAAGGATCAATGGCCAAAAGGAAAGCAAATTGTTTTTATTTAAACATTGTTTTGCTTTGATGTTCTTAATTATGTTTTTCCGTACATTTTGTTAATTTGTATTTGAAAAAAGCATTGTTTTTTATTTCGATGTTAAATATTCTGGATGTCAAATGTCTGAATGTCAGGCCTTATAAACAAACTTAATTGCTATTATACTCCAGACTGTGGAGAGATAGTAAGAATAAGTCCTCCAAGCCAGATCGGTCAAAAGCAGGCATGAGTGGATCTCAAAATTTTAGGTCTGGTCCAATACTATCTGATATCTTTGGCAAATCCCCCATGTTCTGTTTCACTAACACATTGTCGGTGAATGCAGAGAAAAGCTGTAACAAACTAAAACTGCAAGAACTATTTTAATGTTCCACTGCAACAAATTAGATAAGACTTTTGTATTTGAACTATCATACTCACCTACGATGAAGAGATTCTGAAAATTTAAGGCTTGCATAAATGAATTCCTTGAACTCCTTGTAGATTTCGGGCACTGACTGAGATACTGGAAACCTCTTTGGGAAGGGTTGCTATGAAAATATGAAAATATTTTTATACTTAAAAGTCTACATGAACATATTTAGGTTCATATGATATGTACTTTAAAAGCAAATATATTTTCACAATTCCTTCTGTGTTAGTGTTCGAATACAAGACAGCAAGTCTGACACCTCAATTTCGATATATTAAACCATCTCAACACTTTGTAACTCTTTTAGATAAAAACAAAATCTATATTTGCATCTGAAGTCAAATATGGTATAGCCTCTCAGTTGGACATCATTAAACAGATGATTAAAAGTGATCGGAAAATTCCATTGCCAAATCAATGATGCTTGGAAATTTTAAAAAGGAAGAAACAGAAAATAATGCATTTGAACTACTGATTTTATCAGCATGAAATAATTAACCACAAATGTATTGTTATTTAAATATTTAATATGAAGTAAATTATATGTATTTCAAATACAAGTATTCAAAACCTAGCTCATCACAGTAAATTCTAGGAAATGATTATCATGCGAACATCATGAGATTTTCCCTCTCGAGTGAAGCAAGATCTCACCTGAAGCTTAATGCAAATTTAAAGCTATGAATCAGAATTTGCAGAACAAGAAATTAGAATGAAACTTGTGTTAACAAGATAGTTTTCAAGATTATAACTATCAAACTACTAACCTTTTCAAGCTCTGTGTCGTGAAATGGGAATCGACTAATTATCATTCTGTACTCCTCTTCATTTGCTGAAGGAATTGGACTGTAGTTGTCAGATTCAAAAATTTCTCTGTCAAACAAATAATGTTATATTTGCATAATCTACAGTAGTGACAAAATTATTTTTCCATAAAAGTAAAAAATGACCATTTTGTGAGAGGAAGTTAAATGATGAATGGTAATAAATGCTATTTTTTGACTCCTGTATCATCCCTTTATGGAAAGTGTGATTTACTCGTAAGAGTAAGGCACACTTCCCAAACAGATTTTTGTACAATATGATAATGAGCTGCCTTCTGGACTGTCACAATCCTTTCTGTGAAGATACTCACAACCAATAACACAGAGCTCTAGCATTATACCTAAATGATTAAGAAATGATAGCCCATTCCCAAGTCAGTATATAGAGGAGAAACTGCATTATGGTCATGTACTTTTGCAGCCTCTCCTTCAAGACCAAGAGTTTTGAAGATGTTAGTGTAACTTTAGTAATTAGCATTTTGTAGATGGTGTATTCAACAGGCACAGTACAGGTTGTGATGATTACGATGGTAAGTGTGGCACCAATCAAGAAGGATCCTTTGACTCATCTGAGCCTCGTGCTTTTTTTTAAAAAACTGCATTCATCTTGCAAATTGAAAGTATTCCATTGCAATTCGGAACTTTGATATTGGTTCATTCAGTGTTCATGGTAAATGAATTTCATTGAAGGAGACAATTGCCTGTATATTTTGAAGCATTAATGTTACTCATATCCAAATATCCTATGTATTATGGGATGTAGAGGCATGAGCTTCTTCACTCATTTGAGAGTTGCATTTGGATTTCACCATTATTTGAATATGTGCACATCAACACTTGAGACCTTTGGAGTGCAGGAAGGGTTATTGATAATGCACGTGAAGCTGGATGGGTCCAGGGAATTATCTGAGCAACGTCTGCAGCAATGCCTTGGGACCAAGATGACTGATCTCTTTGCTCAAGACTAACCACTGGAGATTTTTTTCCTTTGTTCCCAAATTCTTCAAATTTTAACCGAGCTCTTTGACGACAAGGCCAAATTCTGGAATTATGTTCTTTTGGCCACATTTGGATCAGGTGTTTGGACAGGATGACATCATCAATTAATGCGAGATATGGATTGGTTCACTACAATTTTCTACATCAATTATATCCTATGCCACATAAACTAAACAAATCAAAATCTGAAATATCTAAAATATGCTTTAGACGTGGCATCGAAATTTGAACCTTGATACATTCTACATGGTCATGACTATTCTGGCATGATATTGCTGAAACACTAACAAGAATAATAGGAGTGACCATCACATACAACCCAGAGCTATAACTCCTGGGCAACCTTATGGACGCGAGCAAGAAATTGACTAAATTGTTAAGGTAGCCCTGGCTGAGGCCAAGAAGTGTATATCAATCACTTGGAAGTCTGACTCTCCCCTACTTATTGCTCAATGAGCTGTTGAGATGCGTAGTTGTATACCCATGGAGAAAAATCACATTAAAAAAAACACTTTCATTAAGAGATGGCAACCAAACTTAGATTATGTAGGGGTCCAATTGTAAACCTGACCCTTCAAGGCATGTAAAGATGTGATATTCCAGAAAACAAAAGAATTATGCAAAGTTATATTCTTATATTGGTGGGTGGGGGAGGGAAAAAGGGACATTTTTCTTTTGTTTAAACATTTAACATATATATTTGAAATGCATAAAAGTTTAAAGACTGAATGAATATATTTATGGAAATTTTAAAAAAAAAGCCGGAATGCAGTTTGGACCTGGTGCAATTCAAACTGCGCACCCACAGGCACATTATCAGTGAGTACCCATCATTTGAAAACAGTTTCAATAACAATTTCCATTACTTTTTACTTGTATGACTGTGTGGAAATTATTCAAGAATTTATCTTGACGAGTATTTCAAGTGCACTAGAACAGATAAGACTACATTGTTTGGAAGGATTTTTGGCTAATCCTACTGACTTTATGCTGCATCCAGTGTTCCCAGCTGGTTTCTTGAGCTCATGTGGTGTGACTCAAATTGGCTTCCACAATGATGCAGGACCACAGGAAAAAGACAAGATGAAAAGTAACTGCACTTGCTTCATCCTTGCCTTTGCTAATGACATGCTCTTCTATACCCACTGGAGATGGATATGTTCTCAGTGCTTCCTCCTCCAGTTACCTGAATGGTGATTAACAACTTCCTCCTCCAGTTAGCTGAATAGTGATTAACAACCTCCTCCTCCAGTTAGCTGAATAGTGATTAACAACCTCCTCCTCCAGTTAGCTGAATGGTGATTAACAACCTCCTCCTCCAGTTAGCTGAATGGTGATTAACAACCTCCTCCTCCAGTTTGCTGAATGGTGATTAACAACCTCCTCCTCCAGTTAGCTGAATAGTGATTAACAACCTCCTCCTCCAGTTAGCTGAATAGTGATTAACAACCTCCTCCTCCAGTTAGCTGAATAGTGATTAACAACCTCCTCCTCCAGTTAGCTGAATGGTGATTAACAACCTCCTCCTCCAGTTAGCTGAATGGTGATTAACAACCTCCTCCTCCAGTTAGCTGAATAGTGATTAACAACCTCCTCCTCCAGTTAGCTGAATAGTGATTAACAACCTCCTCCTCCAGTTAGCTGAATAGTGATCAACAACCTCCTCCTCCAGTTAGCTGAATAGTGATCAACAACCTCCTCCTCCAGTTAGCTGAATAGTGATTAACAACCTCCTCCTCCAGTTAGCTGAATGGCGATGAACAACCAGACAAGATTAAATGTGGCAGAAGGAAAAAAAAGATACTTGCCAACAAGTAAAAATACATGTACTTTAGTAATAGAGCCAATTTCTTATCCACTCTCCATTTTCCACACTAATGAGCAATGAAAAAATTTGGTTTCATAGATCTCGAAGCACTGAGAAATTCATCTACATTGGCAAAAGTATTTTTCATTGGATTATTAAAACCATGAGGAAAGGAAAATGATGCAGCTTGGCTGAGTTGACGCAATTCTTTCCCCAGGTCAAAATACTGTGTATTTCGTCATTTAGTTTTGTATCAAGAACTGGACAAGCATGTAGAAATTTTAAAAAGATTGGTAATTCTTAGGAAATAATAGGTGTACTTTAATCTTGAAGGTTTTTGAGATGAAAATTGATTCAAGTAGTAACAGTAATGAATCTTTTTACATCATTGTGAACACAATATTTTTTCATAAAACACCTACCTAAACACCACCGCCCATTTTTTTAATAAAGTTTCATTGTATTGATCCCGGATTTCAAGTAATAGATCAAAAAGTCTGCTCACAGGAAATCCATAGCCCTAAAAGAAATCAAATCAAAAACATATGCATATCGTCTGATAAGAAACAAATTAGTCAATTCAATTTTGATTTCAGAAAAGCATGAGAAAATTCAAAAGCAGATTAGAATTAGTTATATTCAAAAAAAACATTAATTAAATAGTTGTACCTAATTTTGTGGAGAATCAGTTTTTAATAAAACTCTTATTCCCCCTTACTGTTAGGTTGTAGTTGCTGTTTCCTGAAGACAAAGCTGACTCATTGTTTTATACACTTCTTTAGAGTGCGGATGGGGAATGAGAATAAAGGGTCCGATTAATGATTTTAAAAGCAATTGCATCGCACAGAATTCCTATGCAATAATGGCTCCTTGCTCATCTGAGTTGCTCAAATCAACATTTCTGAATCAGTTTTGCATAGACCACTAACAGTTCATGGATTCATTATTGGTGGTTCATGGCATCAGGGCCCCAGTCAGGAGGCAGGTAGTGCTGTAGCCAGACTGCCATCCACAATTTGTAGATCTGGTCTCACAGAAGTTTGTCACCAAACTCAAGTCCCACTGGTGGTCTGGAAGGGGCTTGAGTTCCCCAGCTGCCACCCCTACCTCACCAATGGTGGTCTTTGGGTTTATTACAAGTGGTCCACTGAAAAGTAAAGGTGATCTATGGGTTGAGAATCACCAGCATAAATATCATTTATGTACTCCAAGATGAAATTCTTGTGAAAATTGCTACATTGTGAAGACATTAGGACAGTGGCTCTCAACTTTTTTCTTTCCACTCACATGCCACTATGCCATCAGTGCTGTGATTAGTAAAGAATTAATTAAGGTGGTATGTGAGTGAGAAGAGAAGGTCGAGAATCACTGTTCTAGACCTAATTGTTAATGAAATATTTTGTTTGAGAAAAATTGTCATTGGCCTATTTCTTTTGGAGTTATGAATCCGTGCACATAATGAGCAAATTAGGTACAATTAAAACAGTGCCTTTCAAACCTTTTCTTTCCACTCACATACCACCTTAATTAATTCTTTACTAATCACAGCACTGATGGCACAGTGGCATGTGAGTGGAAAGAAAAAAGTTGAGAGCCACTGTCCTAATGTCTTCACAATGTCTTCACAATGTAGTAAGCAATTCCTTACTAATCACAGAGCACCTATGGCATAGGGAATACTTTTTTTTTTAATTTTTTTATTTTTCACACCATAAATCACAATAGCCATGATATACACTTTTTCTTTTCCACACATTTACAGTGATTTTTTCTCCTCCCCCCCTCCCTCCTCCCAAGCCACCCCCCCACCCCCCCCACCTCTCATCCATTTTAGGTATACAATCTAGGTTGCATTAATTCAGTCAGACAATGTTGTCATTCAACAAAAATACACCAGAAATTCTACTGAGTCCATTCTTTTCTTTTCTTCTCCTTCCATCAACTTAGGTAATGTTTGTTCCCGGTAGGTTTTCGCTATTGTATTTAATGTAAGGCTCCCATACTTGTTCGAATATTTCAATATTATTTCTTAAACTATATGTTATTTTTTCTAATGGAATACATTTATTCATTTCTATATACCATTGTTGTATTTTCAAATTATCTTCCAATTTCCAGGTTGACATAATACATTTTTTTGCTACGGCTAGGGCTATCTTGACAAATCTTTTTTGTGCATCTTCCAAGTCAATTCCAAATTCTTTATTTTTTATGTTACTTAGGAGAAAGATCTCTGGATTCTTTGGTATATTGTTTTCTGTTATTTTATTTAATATCTGATTGAGATCATCCCAAAATTTTTCTACTCTCTCACATGTCCAGATTGCATGAATTGTTGTTCCCCTTTCTTTTTTACATCGAAAACATCTATCAGATACTGTTGGGTCCCATTTATTTAACTTTTGCGGTGTAATGTATAGTCTGTGTAACCAATTATATTGTATCATACGCAGCCTCGTATTTATTGTATTTCTCATCGTTCCAGAACATAATTTCTCCCATGTTTCCTTTTTTATCTTTATATTTAAATCTTGTTCCCATTTTTGTTTAGTTTTACCATTTGTTTCCTCATTCTCCTTTTCTTGCAGTTTGATATACATATTTGTTATAAATCTTTTGATTAACATTGTATCTGTAATCACATATTCAAGGTTACTTCCCTCTGGTAAACTCAAATTGCTTCCTAATTTATCTTTCAAGTAGGATCTCAGTTGGTAATATGCCAGCGTTGTATCTCCAGTTATATTGTACTTATCTCTCATTTGTTCAAAGGATAAGAATCTACTTCCTGAAAAACAATTTTCTATTCTTTTAATCCCTTTTTTTTCCCATTTTCTAAAGGAAAGGTTGTCTATTGTAAAAGGGAGTAGCTTATTTTGCGTCAATATTAGTTTTGGTATTTGATAATTTATTTTATTTCTTTCTACATGAATCTTCTTCCATATATTGAGGAGATGATGTAATACTGGAGAAGTTCTATGTTGTACCAATTTTTCGTCCCATTTATATAATATGTGTTCAGGTATCTTTTCCCCTATTTTATCTAATTCTAGTCTCGTCCAGTCTGGTTTTTCCCTTGTTTGATAAAAATCTGATAGGTACCTTAATTGTGCAGCTCTATAATAATTTTTGAAGTTTGGCAATTGTAAGCCTCCCTGTTTATACCATTCTGTTAATTTATCTAGTGCTATCCTCGGTTTCCCCCCTCTCCATAAAAATCTCCTTATTATTTTCTTTAACTCTTTGAAGAATTTTTCTGTCAGTTGTATTGGCAATGCCTGAAATAAGTATAGTATCCTTGGAAAAATGTTCATTTTAATACAGTTTATCCTTCCTATCAGTGTTAGTGGTAGCTCTTTCCAATGCTCTAAATCGTCCTGTAATTTTTTCATTAGTGGATTGTAATTGAGTTTATATAATTGGCCTAGATTTTTGTTTATTTGCACACCTAGGTATCTTATTGCCTGCATTTGCCATCTGAATGGGGATTCCTCCTTAAATTTTGAGAAATCCGCGTTATTCATAGGCATTGCTTCACTTTTATTTACGTTTATCTTGTATCCCGACACTTCTCCATATTCCTTCAATTTCTTATATAGTTCTTTTATTGATAGTTCTGGTTCTGTTAAGTACACTATCACATCATCCGCAAATAGACTGATTTTATATTCCCTGTCTTTTATTTTTATTCCTTTTATATTATTATCTATTCTTATCGATTCTGCTAGTGGTTCTATAGCTAGCGCAAACAATAATGGTGATAGTGGGCATCCATGCCGCGTTGACCTGCTTAAGTTAAATTGCTTTGATACATGTCCATTTACTGTCACTTTCGCTAACGGTCCCTCATATAATGCTTTAATCCAATTAATATACTTCTCCGGTAAACTGAATTTTTGCAATACTTTGAACAAGTAGTTCCATTCTACTCTGTCGAAGGCCTTCTCTGCGTCTAAAGCAACTGCTACTGCCGGTGCTTTATTTCCTTCTACTGCATGAATTAAGTTAATAAATTTACAAATATTGTCTGTTGTGCGTCTTTTTTTGATAAATCCAGTTTGGTCTAAATTTACCATTTTCGGTACCTGTTCTGCTAATCTGTTTGCTAACAGTTTAGCTATTATCTTATAATCTGTGTTTAGCAGAGATATTGGTCTATATGATGCTGGTGAGAGTGGATCTTTCCCTTGTTTTAGTATCACTGTAATTATTGCTGTTTTACATGAATCTGGTAAGTTTTGTGTCTCATCAATCTGGTTGATTACATCCAGGAGGGGCGGTATTATTAGATCTTTAAATGTTTTGTAGAATTCTATTGGGAGTCCATCCTCTCCTGGTGTCTTATTATTTGGTAAATTTTTTTATTATCTCTTGTATTTCTACTGTTCCAAATGGTTCTGTTAATTTATTTTGTTCCTCTATTTGTAGTTTTGGTAGTTCAATTTTAGTCAAAAATTCATCTATTTTCCCTTCTTTCCCTTTGTTTTCAGTTCGGTATAATTGTTCATAGAATTCTCTGAAGTTTTCCTTAATTTCTTTTGGATTATATGTAATTTGTTTGTCTTTTTTCCTTGTTGCCAATACCATTTTCTTAGTTTGCTCTGTCTTAAGCTGCCATGCTAAGATTTTGTGTGTTTTTTCACCTAGTTCATAATATTTCTGTTTTGTCTTCATTATATTCTTCTCCACCTTATATGTTTGTAATGTTTCATATTTTATTTTTTTATCCGCCAATTCTCTTCTTTTGGTTGTATCTTCCTTTATTGCTAATTTTTTTCTATGTTTATTATTTCCTTTTCCAACTGCTCTGTTTCCTGATTATAGTCCTTCTTCATCTTGGTTGCATAACTTATTATTTGTCCTCTAATGAATGCTTTCATTGCGTCCCATAGTATAAACTTATCTTCCACTGATTCCGTATTTACTTCAAAGTACATTTTTAATTGTTTTTCAATAAATTCTCTAAAATCCTGTCTTTTAAGTAGCATGGGGTTTAATCTCCATCTATACCTCACTGACAAAAGGCAAAGGAGGAAAAACCCAACACCCAACCCCAACCAACCAATTTTCCCTTGCAACCGCTGCAATCGTGTCTGCCTGTCCCGCATCGGACTGGTCAGCCACAAACGAGCCTGCAGCTGACGTGGACTTTTTACCCCCTCCATAAATCTTCGTCCGCGAAGCCAAGCCAAAGAAAAGAAATACATTCTTGGAGGGATGTCCTCTAGCTCTATTGCCAATAACAGGGGTGAGTGGTCCGATAATAGTCTAGCTTTATATTCCGTTTTCCTAACTCTCCCTTGAATGTGGGCTGATAACAGGAATAGGTCTATCCTTGAGTATGTTTTATGTCTAGTCGAGTAGTATGAGTATTCCTTTTCTTTTGGGTTTTGTTTCCTCCATATGTCCACAAGTTTCATTTCTTGCATTGATTTAATTATAAATTTGGTTACTTTGTTCTTCCTGTTAATTTTTTTCCCCGTTTTATCCTTATTTGGATCCAAATTCAGGTTGAAATCCCCTCCTATTAGTATGTTCCCTTGCGTATTAGCTACCTTCAAAAAGATATCTTGCATAAACTTTTGATCTTCTTCGTTAGGTGAATATATATTAAGTAGATTCCAAAGCTCCGAATATATCTGACATTTTATCATAACATATCTCCCTGCTGGATCTATTATTTCCTCTTCTATTTTAAATGGCACATTTTTGCTAATTAATATAGCCACTCCTCTTGCTTTTGAATTATACGATGCTGCTGTTACATGTCCTACCCAATCTCTCTTTAATTTCTTGTGCTCCAATTCAGTTAAGTGTGTTTCTTGGACAAATGCTATATCTATTTTTTCCTTTTTCAGTAAATTTAGTAGTTTCTTCCTTTTAATTTGGTTATGTATTCCATTAATATTTAGAGTCATATAGTTCAGCGTAGCCATTTTATATTTTGTTTATCTTCTCTTTCCGTTTTTCCATCATTACTTTTCCTCCTTTTCCATTTCTGTTTTCTTATTTTCAACTCTTTACCAGACAACATTCCTACAACATCCATCATTTTCCTTATTCTCCTATTTCTATCTTCTTTATCCCCAATCTCCCCTTCCCCTCCTGAGTTGTCCTTTATCCCTTGTCGGACAACCACATCTCCCCTCTCCATTTGGATTTGCGAATCCCCTCGCAAGCGTCAACTGATTTTGCAGTGACCGCTCTTTTCCCCCACCCAGCCCCCCCCAGAAAAGATTTCACTTTTTATATGTCACAAAGGTCACTCTTTTAATTCCCTCCTTATTCTCTCTATTCCATTACCTTCCCTTATTAATTCTTGTCTATACTATCTATGTTTTCCTCTAATTACAGATACTTTCACGTATGCCCATTGTCTCTATTCACTCTTATACCTCTTTACCCGCATACATATCAATCTTGGTCATTTTTACCCTCATTACCCGTCTTCATCCCTCAGTCTATTTTTGTCTTTACCCACATACATATCAATCGTGATCATTTTTGCTCTCATTACCCGTCTTCATCCCCCAGTCTATTTTTGTAATTGTTCTGCAAATTTTCGTGCTTCTTCTGGATCCGAGAACAGTCTGTTTTGTTGTCCTGGAATAAATATTTTCAATACCACAGGATGCTTCAGTGTAAATTTATATCCTTTCTTCCATAAAATCGCTTTTGCTGTATTGAACTCTTTTCTCTTCTTTAGGAGTTCAAATCTTATATCTGGATAAATGAAGATTTTTTGCCCTTTATACTCCAGTGGTTTGTTGCCCTCTCTTACTTTTTCCATTGTCTTCTCCAGTACCTTTTCTCTTGTAGTATATCTTAGGAATTTTACTACAATAGATCTTGGTTTTTGTTGTGGTTGTGGTTTAGGGGCCAATGCTCTATGTGCCCTTTCTATTTCCATTTCTTGCTGTAGTTCTGGACATCCTAGGGCCTTAGGGATCCATTCTTTTATAAACTCCCTCATATTCTTGCCTTCTTCATCTTCCTTAAGGCCCACTATCTTTATGTTATTTCTTCTGTTATAATTTTCCATTATATCTATTTTTTGGGCTAGTATTTCTTGTGTCTCTTTAGTTTTTTTATTAGATTCCTCCAATTTCTTTTTTAAGTCTTCTACCTCCATTTCTGCTGCTATTGCCCGTTCTTCCATCTTGTCCATTTTTTTCCCCATTTCTGTTAAGGTCATATCCATTTTATTTATTTTCTTTTCTGTGTTGTTTATTCTTCTTCTTAAATCATTGAATTCCTGTGTTTGCCATTCTTTAAATGACTCCATGTATCCTCTAACAAGAGCAAGTATATCCTTTACCTTGCCTTTCCCTTTATCTATTTCACTGTATTCTTCCTCTTCTTCTTCCTCTGGGTTGACCATCTGTTGTTTCTTTGATGCCCTTTCCTCCTCTTCTTTCTTGTTTCCATTGTCTTCTGTGGTCTCTTCTTGCTGCAGGTGTTCTGCAGCTGTCGTTGCCGGCTGTGGAGATCGACTCCCCAGCTGGTCCCCCCTCCCGTCGGTGTGTTTTTTTTCATGCGCGGTTGCGCACTTTTACTTGGCTCTGTGAGCCATTGTTGTAGTTCTTTTTCTACCGACCTGAGGTAGTGGGGTCCTCTCTCCACAGCGGGCCTCTTCGGACAGGTAAGGCCTTCACCTTTTTCCTCCGTTGTCTTCTCTTCCTCTCTTCTTTCCATTGATTTTGATTTTTCTCCTTTTGTCTCCATCTTCTTTCCACCTTTATACTCACTTTTCTTTAACTTGTATTTCTGTGCCTTTGTATTTTCTCTTGTTTTTCCCGACTTTTCTGGAGAGGGCTGGAGTTCACCGTCCGGCCACTACTCCATCACGTGACTCCCCCCCGCATAGGGAATACTTAAAGTGGTATGTGACTGGAAAGAAAAAGGTTTGAGGACCACTGCATTAGGAGAATCTGTCTTTAGTTCTCTAGGGTTCACATATGCCAATGGTGTTCAGGAAAACAAAACAGTGGAAACATTTGAAAGATCCAAGGACAGAATGTAGCCATCATACCTTGAAGGAAATTTTTGTCAAGGGGATTGAGAGAGTGGGACCCAAACAACCAAAAGTAATACACAGGCATAGCATTTATTTTCATGGTACAAATTTTGGTCTATTTTTTAGAATTTGGCAAGGCAGGTTAAGAAAGAATTGGAGATCAGATTTTAAGAAATCAGAGAATTCAAAATAAGTTGATTCAGTCACAAACAGTGTATCACAACCTTTTCAGGAAGAATGCAAATACCTTCAAGGGTCCAGGAAAGATTTATTACATTTGGTTATTAACACAAGATTGCAATTGCCAAGAGTATTTGTGTAAAATGAAAAGAGGCTAAGAGAAGATATAAACATTGAAAAGAATGAGGAATCCCGAGGGATTGGATGGGAAATAGTTCCACCCGGGAGAAGGGCTAAAAACAAGACAATTTAATCTAATTAAGATTAAAAAAGATTTCCTCACATCAGAAAGGCAAATTCTAGGGATTATTTTCACCAGATGGTTTATTGATAGGAAAAAAAAAGTCTTGACTTGAAAAAAAATTATCCATTGATGTCTGGATGACCAAGTACTTCATCTAGAAATTATGTTGTGCCATCCTAAACTTGAAATATGATGCTGGATCATGACAAGTTTATTGTCATCTGATTTCACAAATACAACCCAGTGAAACAACGCTCTCTGGTTCTTGGTGCAAAAACATGCAGAAACACAACCAGACATAACATACATAGAGACAAATAATATGTTTTGTATAAGTGAGATCTCAGATGTTTTTTTTGTGAGCAGTTTCTTTGGTTGTTCAGCAATATTTCATAGTACCTTTACTCCTTCAGCCATCTGGGAAACTAGATCTATATATTTCATGTTCAATCAGCCAGAACTGATGCATCTTTCACTCCCATTTGAATTTTTGGCTTGATCAGTTTAATTTAACAGATATTTATTAACAAATTCATCACGTGGCGGTGAGCGGGAGGTTTGAGCTAGTGGAGTTGTTCTAGTGAACCCGTGCGGACTTGAAAGGCCGACATGGCCTGTTTCCGCTCCGAAATGGTTATATGGTTAAGTCAATGGCTAGGTTTTATCACAAATTAGATTTTAGCTCAGCTGTGTCTGCGCAAGATTAAAAATGAAAAACCATGAAAGCAAATGGTTCCAGTTTATCTACTAATACTATCTACAACCTCACCAATAACTTTTATATGCATTATACGATTTGTTCTCAGACGCTAATCTTATTTCACCTATCTTTTGTTCTCAAGCTTTCTGCCCTATTCCTATGCAGTTCTGTACAAAAGACACCTGCTGGCTTGGCATGGCTATTAGGATTTTCAGATTGTCGACATTTGTTCTCTCACCACTAATAAAATCCACCACAACTTTATGTGAACAAGACAACATTCATTGCCAAAATTCTACCATATATATGACAAATATTATTGTTATTCCTAGTTATCCTTAAACATTATGCAGTGGAAATTCCTCTGGAATTTAAATGGTCTTTTAACATTTTTTATATATATTTTTAAGATTTTGATTTCAAAATAATTCTGATCAGAAGACTCTCTTAGTGAACCAAAACTTACTTGCAAAGTGTCAGCATAAACGACAATTAGGTTTTTCAACTCCAAAACCAGATCAGGATCAGTGCAATAGGACTAGAATAATGATATTGAAGATGTTAATACTTAGAAAATTGCAGTCATTCATTTTATTTTGCGACTATCAATACAAAAATATGCATCTCCAGATCTATCAGCTGCCAGTTTTCACCTGTGTATTTCTTCATGAAACATGACTTAATATTACTCTATTTTCTTAAAATATTTAATAAATTTACAGTAATAGCACAATGACTCATTCCAAAGGCATCATATAATAACAAGCACCATGTTACTTAACAAAAGAGAAAAGGTAATATTGAAAAGGACTGCTGCTCCAACAGCACATGCATCAGGGAAAAAGTATTATGAGGTTCTAAGTTTATTTCAAGTTTCAATGACGATTTTCAAATTTATAGAATAATAATCTTGAATCAGTATCTCAAGATATTGGAATAAATATGATCTTCTCATTGATTTCTAGTTTTGTGGGTAAAGACCAAAACAGATTCTGTACCATGTTATGGTCAAAGGATTTTGGATCTCATAAATGCATCTGTTTTTTCACTAACTTTATTGACCTCTATCTATGTGACATTTTACAATGCTTCACCAGACACTTCATTTTGACTTCTATGGATATTTTGGCATTTACTTTGAGGGCTACATAATATCCCTAATGCAAATATCTTAATTTGCTACACAAAGTGAACACTGCTTATTTTAGTGGTGGGGTATATTTTGGAAGCAGGGTATTTAGAATGATAATTAGGAACTATTCCTGGGTAGTGCTTTCAGTATTGAACTATTCAATTTGATCGGATGAAGAGGTCAGTTAGGACTAATGAGGACAGATTGTAACAATAATAGCAGATTAACTCTGCATATTCTAAACTCCAGAACTAAAAGCATGTTTGGAAGGCTCAGTCAATTGTAAATCACTAAAAGATTATGCAAATAGCCCCCAGCTGCAGTTTAAATCCCAATCCTGATGAGATAAACAAAAGCCTGGCAGGCCCTCTCCCAAATCCAAGTAACTTTTAACTACAAAAGGTCAAAGACAGAAGCTGTAATCATTCATTTCTTTGACACATACTTGTCAATGGACAAGGGCACTTGCAGTGCTACCAATAGTAGATACTTTGCCCTCCCACAGTTGAAGTCAATTACAAATATCAAAGAGGCAACCTTTGGAGTTCCATCAGTTTATGAAGTGATAAGAGATGCATCTTCTGTTCCCGTCAATGAACACACATAGCTCGTTAAGTCTTTTACCTAACTCTTGGCATTTTCCTTCTAGAATTTGTAGTTATCAGTGTGTATTAATTTAAGTAGAATGGAAAATATGGCACAAAGCAGTTGAGCTGAATGGCCATCACATGTTAAAATTTTAAAAATCTAGTTAATACAATTTAAAACTGCTCATGTTAATTTTCACTTCTATAGAAATTTCATGTACTTCATTCACTACATACTGTATTGCACTACAAATATCTTTTGTTGTACAAGATAAATGCATCTAATTTTGGAAAAGTATTTCGAATCATACTACAGAACCTGCAGGAAAAAGAATCTCAGGGTTGTATGTGATGTCAGGGTACATGCATAACAATGAATCTGAACCTTGAATCCCTCCACACAATTCCCAGATATTCCAAAAATCAAATGAGGATTGAATAGACTTGCTTCAATGAGTATTCAGTAAAACTTTGGATATTTCATGCTGACTTGTTTACAGGCCATCGTCAGGTTGAGAATATCCAGATTATGAACACCTCTGCATTTGAACAAGCTCCCTAATGTTATTAGAATTCAAAGTGGGATGTGTACACATTCATGTGTATTCATTCAAACAAAGAGCAGAACTAATTTCCTCTTTCTCTCCACTTTGGTTACTTGTGGACAAAAATCAATTTCTGGTTGTCTGTTACATAATATACGGAGAGCATGTATGACAATGAAAGTTTAACATGTCCAAACCAAGTTTGCAGTGATGAAAATCATTCGCTCAACTTCAAAATGGAAAGCAACTCAGATTCGAATATGAAGCACCAGAACAAACTAGAAGTTGAAAGTGTTGTGAAAAAACAGTATCTTAATTTCCATCTTTTTCCAGAGATCCTGATTGACAAGTATGCTTTATCCATTATAGTACTCTAAAAACACTGCAAATTGACCACTTACTGAATGGGTTCTTAAAACAGCAATTATTTTTGAAAGTGCCATGTTCCAAAGCTCATCAGTAAATGCTCTAGTCACCAACCCTTGCGTTGCATGTAGCACATGATCTTCCACCACAAAAAATCTATAATCAAAGAATCAAATTATTTAAATACTAAACATTTACAAATGAAAATCTATCAGAACTAAACATTTTTATGCATTTTACATAAATGTTTATGCTTTCTCTTCAGAAGACTACACATAGAAGCAGCTATTGTTTTAAAGTTGCAAAATTTAATTCTTTTTTAGAAGATACTTCCCTACGATCAAGAGTTATTAATGTCTTTAACAAGACAGAAGGTCTTACCCAACAATCTGATTAAAATATTTCCTGTAGCCTTCAACAGTGTCATGCTAGTATGAACAGAAAAAAAGACCAATGGTCATAACAATATTAAAACACAATACTGTTTAATGTGTGACTATTAGTCATCATCCTGAATATTACCATGTTTGACTGTGGCTGTAATACTAGTCCTGCTTGCTTCCTTCGCTGTCTTCTGTAATAGCTTTCAAAGGTTTCACGATCACCCTATAATACAACAATAGAAATAATTTGTTTCAAGGAGTGCAACACTACAGACCACTGACACTAATTGTAGTGAAAACACAAATGCTGGAGGAACTCAGCTGGTATGAGCCCTTGAAGGAGGGCTCAGGCCCAAAACATCAGAAATATCTCTACCTCCTATAGATGCTGAGACCTGATAAGTTCCTTTAGCATTTCTGTTTTTATAACTTGTTTCAAAGCAGTTTAATATATTTAGCCATAATTTAATATTTTTAATTTTATCTTCATGGTTAAAATATTATAAATCTGTTGCTTCATTAAAGCCACTACAAAAATGTGAGTGTTTTTGGGATATTGCAGTCCTGCATTTTTGCAGGTGCCTTGGTAAATTGAGCCTTACAGCAAGCTCAATAAATTCCCTTATGAATTAGTACATCAATGAGAGAAACTTTAATTTGACAAAACAGAATTCCCAATTCTCTCCTGTGTTACTGCATTATACTTATATTTTTTTTTAAAAATGACAAGTCATGACACTTTGTTTAAATGTTTAATTTCCACAGTGCTAATGTTTACTCATGTTGAGACTGTTCCCTTAAAAGGTCAAATTCAAGCTAAAAATATAGAGAGTATAATCTTCTAGATGTAGAATATTAATTGGCGTCCAATTACTTGTCATAGATCTGCATCATAGACAGCATCTACCATAATCATGTCTATCATTCCAACTACACGAGAGTGGCTGCTTGGAAAGATGAGCAATGTAAGAATACAACTCATCATTTCCCACCAGACAAGCTGCCTCGACCTTCAGCAGAGTTGCAGAGGATCATTTTTCATTTCTGGAACAAGTTACTTAACAATTCTTGCTTCTCTCCTAAATACTCCACAACCTATGCACTTTCCACAACATCTGGAAACATCTGTTTTTTAAGTACATTTGTAATTTAATAGCCTTAAGTAACAGAATCAGTATTTGAAAAATGACAGACATGAAAACTTCTTCAAATTATTTTTTAGGCAGTCCCTTGGGTTGAGGACAACTTGTTTCTACTTTAAATTTATGGATTTTAAGGTGGCTGATGAGACCACTGTGGGAATCACATATTCTTCCTAGAGATGCCCAACAGGGTGAGGCAGTTATTTATCAGATGGTGAATTCATCCTCTGTTTAGGAAGAACTTCCATGTGCTCCAGACACAAAACTCAAGTTTCTTCAACTATCAGTGATGCTCCTTATCAAATGAGTGGTCTTGGGCCACATAACTAAGATTCAGTGGAGATTCTTTCTTATCTCCTCAAAGAGACATCTCAATCTTTTTCCTTATCTGCCCAGTAATCTTTTCCTGTGATAAAGCTATGTTGATTAATGCAACTGTTTTGCCTATTTGGTGTCCTGTTATGTAAATAGAGCAAAATGAGTAACTAGGTTTGCTGTTTGCAAAGGAGAAAATGATTGATGTTGGTTCAAGTATCCTTCTGGTAGATTTGGAGGGATTTTGTGAAGGCATGTTGGCGGCTTCTAGCCATCTTCTTCAAGTGCCTGTTATATGTAGTCTTGTTTACAGATATATGGGAGGGTGATCCCAAACTCTGCATTGTCTGAAATTATGATAGCCAAAATACCTCCAAAATGCAGCTGTTGAATAACACAAACACCATGCAATAGACTCACCCTGGAGAATGTGGATGATTTTGCATACTTCAGGGCCAGTGAAAGCTGATGTTGATGAAGAAATTCATTATTATTTCAATCTTCCACCGCAGCCTTAAATTGAAGAACTGGATGTTTCAAGATCAAAGCTTAAACCTGGCTTGAATCTAATGATCTACTGGCAACAGCAATCCTGTATGATTCCAAGACCTGGAATACTACAATAGGCATCTTACAGCACCAAATGTTGTCTCTACAAAATACTCCAAATCTATAGAAAGGATAAGTGAACCAACATTAATGTTTTCTCACAAACCAATATCTCCAGGTCCAAATTATATTCAGCCAAATCCAGTGGGCAGGCTTCAGGATTTAACTGTCCAACACAGGATACTCTAAACAGATGTTCTATTCTGTGATCACAGGATGAAAGTATCAGAGGGGCAGAGAAAAGGACTCAAAGCCTCTGTAAAAAAATTTGCAACATTTCCAACTCTTGGGAATCCCTGACACATTATTTCTCAAAGTAGTTTATCAGTTGGGGTGCCTTTCAGAACCTTAATTCCATCATTAACATAAAAAGCTTGATATGAACAACGGCCCAGTATTCTATTCTATCAGACTTCACCTGCCCCATCAACAGGTATCTCCAACAATGGCCTCAGAACACAAAGAACCAATATGGGAGCATATTATCCTTTATCCTGAAGGACTGCCCAAAAGGTGGATACCTCTATAATTAACTAAATGCTTTGTTATCCATTATCAGGAAAGAATTACAAAATTACAACTAGAAAGTCACTTTGCCTGAAGTCCCTACATGAGGTTGTAATGTCTGCAGATACTGGGGCTGTAGTGCAATGCACAAAAGTGCTGGAAAACTCAGAAGGTCATACAACATCTATAGGAAGTGAAGGGTAACCAACATTTCAGGCCTGAGCCCTTTGTCATGTATGAGCAAAAAGCAGGAAGGAGCCTGTAGGAAATGAGGGAGAAAGGAGCAATGGAGGAGCACAGCCTAACAGGCAAGAGGTCATGGGTATCTTCATCCAACACATTATCCGCCAGAATTTCCTGTACTTACTACAGGACCCCACCACCAGACACATTTTTCCTTCGCCTCCCCTCAGCCTTCCATAGGGATCGCTCCCTCCGTGACTCCCTTGGGCACTCTTCCCTCCCCACCCATCACCCCCCCTGGCACCTTCCATTGTGGTCGTATGAGGTGTAATACCTGTACTACACCTCCTCCCTCACCATGGTCTGAGGTCCAAAACAGACCTTTCAGGTGAAGCAACACTTTACCTGTACCTCCAAAGAACTAATTTATTGCATCTGGTGCACCTTCTGTGGGCTTCTCTACATCAGAGAGACCGGTCACAGATTAGGAGATCACTTCGCCCAGCACCTCCTCTCTGTCTGCAACAAAAGCAACCTCCCTGTAGCCAACCATTTCAAATCTGAGTCACATACACAAACTCACATGTCTGTCCATGGCCTTTCACACTACCCCACCCTGACCACCCGCAGATTGGAGCAACACCACCTAATTTTTGTCTGGGCACTCTCCAACCCCAGGGCATGAACATTGAGTTCACTGCATTCCACTAATCAGTTTGCCTTTCTCCCCCACCTCCCCCCCCACCCCTTTAACTAGTCACTCCTGTTCTTACTTCCTTTCTCTCTCCACCAAGACTCCTTCCCCCTCCTGCGCTCTCCCCCCCTCCACCTATCATCTCCTACCCTCACCACTTCCCTCCCCCTTTTGTTCAGACATCTCTCATGATTCCCCCACAGCTTGATGAGGGGCTCAAGTTCGAAATGTAGGTGATGTATGATCTGCTGAGTTTCTCCAGCATGGTGTTAACAGAATCTTGTATTTTACCTCATGGGTAGATATGAGTATTTGTGTATTGCAGTCTATCCACTTAATCCTTCTCATTCATTAGACCTGCACTGCTTTTAGTCATTTCCCACTTCAACATTTATTCAACTTCCCACTGAAAGTTATCTTCTGCAATTACTTCTGCAGGTAAAGTGCCACAAGGGTTGGTGCTGGGCCCACAGATATTCACAATAGATGAATTTGATTTGACTAGGTGACCACCAAGTGCCGATAACTAAACTGTGCAGAAAAGCAAATTGTATACAGGACACAAGAATGCAGAACAATTATAGATAGGTTAAGTGAGTTGGCAAGGATCTGGCAGATGGAGTACAACAGTGGTAAATGTGAAGTATTCATTTTGAAAGGAAAAATAGTAAATTGGACTTATAAATAGCAAAAATTGTCATCATGCTGTGCTCGTATATGCATCGTGAAAAATTAATTTGTAGGTATCCAAGGTGGATGGAATTTTGGGCTTCATTGATTGAATTTAAGAACGGCAGTTCTGCAGCAATAGTACAGCGTTCGTACTGGTGAGACCACACTTGGGAGTACAGCATGCAGCTCTGCTCTCCTTAAGAAAATATGTACTGGCTTTGGAAGCAGTGCAGAAGTGGTTAACCAGGTTAATCCTAGAGATGAGCAGAGATTGAGTAGCCTAACCTTTTACATTGCATCAGGTAAAATATGACAAGTAACTTGAAATTGAGAGATGGGGAAAAAGACGAATGAAAGGAGATAGGCTTGCAAGGGAATGCAAAACTGGAGCAGAAGATTAATTGAATTGTTTATTAGTGCATGCACTAAGCTTTATTTTGTGTGTTATCATGCAAGTCAACTTCTATTTAATTACAGTAGGTAAGGCAGCAATAAAACAAAAGTGCACTGTTACAATGAATCAAATAGTGAGCATATTGAGAAAAGTAGCTGAAACAGTGCAAGGCTTCACAGCACCCCGTCTGTACCCCTCCCCCAGATCTAGAAAAGCTAGATAATTTAAGGCTCGGAAGATGGACAATGCATACCTAACAACCTCTCATTTTTTTTCTCTTTCTAGTTTAGTTTTGAACTATCTTGTTTTCTTGCTCTCCATTCTTTTTCTTACTTTTCTCAGGGGAGGGGGGAGGAACGGTTCATTTTAGCTAGAAATGCAATAGCTATTAATGGATGTACTAGTATATTACTTTTTTTTCCAGCAATTTTTTGACTTTTGCACTGTTTGACTTGAAAATTTGCAAATAAAATATGAAAAAACAGTGCAAGGGCATCATCTTTTATCAGTGAGAGGCTCATTTAAGTGTCTGATAAAAGCAGGTAAGAAACTGTCCTTGGGGGTTCATATTTCAATCTGTTTCTTTTCTCCAAGAGAAGGGAAAGAAGAATGAGACTGGGGTGGGATACATTCTTAAATATGTTAGCAAATTTCCCGACACTCTCTATAGTCTGAGTTGATAGAGATATCTGTGTGTATAATGGCTTGAACTGTGTTCACAACTCTTTAGTTTTTTGTAGTCCTGGGCAGAGCCGTTTCCATACCAGACAGGATACTTTCTATGGTGTGCATTTTTTTTAAACAATTGCTAAGAGACCTCAGCGACATGCTGGATTTCCTGCAGCTTCGATAAAGTTTGCTCATTTTCCTGGTCATAGCATTGACGTGGTTAAACCAAGAGAGATTATTGATATTTACTCTCAAGAACTTGAAGCTCTCCACCATTTTCACCTGAATTTGGTGGGGAGTGGGGGTACACTGAAGATTGTTCAAACCAATTTGCTTTGATGGGCTGCTTCTCTCCAATGTAATACTTGCACTGAGACAGGTGGTGTCAAGACTTGTTTTGCATTGTATTCTAATAGAAAGTGAGAACAAGGGCAGGAAGGTGGAATGGTGATAATGAGAGCCAGGAGAGATCAACAAGAACATTGGAATGAAGGATGTGCTTAGAAGCAAATGGCAAACCTTAAATCAATTCATCTTATAACATATTAGCCACCATCACCCAGAGCAGATGTGTAGCAGACAAAACTGAGAGCAGATGCAGATTTGCTGTTTACTCTATTTCCCACACTCCTGGGCTCCTTATTGAATCCTGCTTACAGCCTCCTAGAAAACTATTAATATGTGATCTTTAAAGCTAGTAGCTAATGGTGTGCAGTTGCCAGAGTTAAGAAATGAAGGATGCACAAGAGATTGCAATTATAAGAACTGTAGATTACTGACCCATGTAGAATCCTAAATTTATTACTGGATGTTCATAAAAGCAAAACATTTTCCATTAGGCATTTTAAAAATCCTGGTACTCGAATGCTATTCAAAATAAGTGAAAAAAAAGGAATTTTTTTTCATGAATAATTTGACAGTCTCACTAAAAATTACACAATTAAATCAAAGAAAAAACAAATATTGTACCATGCAGATTGGATCTTATGCTAACTTTGTGGAGGACACCACCATCATGGAGAGTACTCCTTTTATCCAAAATCTTATAAACTTCTATTTTCAAATTGTACTATTTGAACTAAAGAGGTAGGGATAAAACAATTCTCTACTTCCCTAGCAAGCTTCTCTCTATTGATTACATATCTCATCTCAGTAACCATTTTTGTTCGTGTACAATGCTCAAAAAGGTCCAATTAACTTTAAACACAAATACTTAATTTAAAGCACATACCAAAATGGTGTATATATGCAGACATCTGTAAACAGGAGAGAAATCTACTAGATCTTGGGCAGTGAGAACCTGTAGAGAACAAGCATTATCAATCAAACATAGATGCAAGATGAAATAACAACCAATGCCTTAATTTTCAGAAGACTCTCAGGATCTTTTCTAATTGTATATTTAAAATGCCCAGAAACTAGCTATTAAATGGGGAATGGTCTGCGATGAAATTACATAATCAAAAACTTTCTGATAATAATATGCAATAATCAAAACATTCCCATTAGAACGATTTCAAACAGTTCTACAATTTGCTGTTACTGAGGAACAGAATTACATCAACCCATATTCAAGGCTTTCCACTGAACTTGCAGGTTTTTATACTACTCTCATATTTGTAAAATGAAACTGACTATAATAGAAGTAGGGTACTCGGTTGCTTGGGCCTGCTCTACCATTCAAGGTGTGCTTGATTTTTCCCTTCAAAACTATTTTCCTTTCAGAAATGTATACTTCTCTGCTTTGAATGCATTCAATAATAGCCTCCACAGCAACATTTCTGAGAATTTCAAAAGATACAACTTCCCAAGAAAATAAATTTCTCACCTTGCTCTCCCTCATTTTGAGACATTTTCCCTGAGTGAAGAGAACCAGGATCATTGTTGGGATCTTATGAAGGCCTCTAAATTTTGTATGTTTTGTGAGATCCTTACACATTTCTAAACTTGAGACAAACTAGTTAGGAAAATTCCCATTCTCACAATTATACTAATTAGTTTAGTGCTTATATACTATTTAAATAGAAAACAACTTTTAAAATTACCTCCTCTTCATACTCTTCTTCCTCATCCTGTAATGGCTCTGATGTTGCTGCATCCAAGTGTCCTAAAACTGTGCCAGTAGCAACATACAACTTCCTTTCATTGCCGTTATGTGTTTGTTTCTTTACAACACTATTGAAGATTCTCTGCTGCTGTGACTGTGAATGACCAGAAAACTAAATTCATTTTCATTGATACCTGAAATATTTTCTACATATTTTAAGGCAATTTATCCAACATCTTCCCAAATTATATATTATTCTAATTTGACCATATTTCAAATTCATGGGCCTGCATGCTGCAGCCAGTAGAGAAGAGAGTGCTCATCTGCCCACTGATGCAAAAGAAAAAAGACCCACAGAATGGGTTTTCGTTTTGCTGACATCAGTCATCTGACAATGGGACCAGTTGAGTCCAGCTATAGTGACTTCAATAAGCTGCTGAACTGTCAATTAATTACAAACTGCCCCTCCTAAACTCACATTCCACTTTATAAGTACTGTGATTAGTAAGGGATTGCTTAAGGTGGTAGGAGTAGAACGTTTTTAAACCACTGTTTTAATTGTCCCTAATTGACTCATCATGTGCATGGTTTCATAACTCCAAAGGAAATGGGTCAATGACAATTTTTCTCAAGCCAAATATTTCATTAACAATTGGGTCTAGACTTGAGCAGTGGTTCTTAACCTTCCCTTCCCACTCAGATACCATCTTAAACAATCCCCTACTAATCACAGAGCGCTTAAGGTAAGGCATAGCAATAGATAAAGTTGGTATGTGAGTTTTTTTGGGGGGGGGGGGGTGGAAGAGGAGGAGGGGAATTTGAAAACCACTGCACAATGTTCACATTTCATAATCAAACTTAATAAATCCTGAATATTTTTGTGAGAATGGATGGTAACAACTTAAATTCCATGTCAAATCACTAATTCCCTTCTATTCCAGATAAGGGTGCAAAACAATGCTGACTATAAAAGAGCAGAGATCTATAGATGGAAACTTCTGGATTTTCAGACAAATGCTCAAACACGTATCCAGAATTGTATAATCACTTAATAATAATGAATGCTAATAGATTCATGGTAATTACAACCACAAGATCCAACCCACAGAAACTGCACAAAGGGCATAATGAATCACAAATTTTGATCCAACAATTAGAGTAAACTGAAAAAAATTATATGCACAATTTTCTAAAAAGGCTTAAATGAGTCAAATAGTAGCCTTTTGTTAAAAGTATTAATTAAAAATAGAAATTAGCAGTTCAAATTCTATTAATATAGATTTGTATATATTGACAATATATACTCATTTAACAGGAGCAGTATTGAATACATTTGAAAGTAATATGTAAACTCCCACAATTAATGTTTCAAAAAATTATTTGAAAGCACTGGAGCCCAAAAACTCCTTGGGATATTTCAGTAGAAAAAAAAGACATTTCAATCCATCTATTCCAAATGAACATGGATTAACAACAACCCCCAGACCCAAGTTTTAATGCTACTCTAATGCTATATTTAACTGTGAAACCAATTAAAATATATATTTTTTAAAACTGCACTCTGGCTCATCCATTTACCAATACCTTAATGAAAATAAGGATAAATAACATGCAGCAATGAGTTTAAGTGTACATTTCATAAGCAGAAAAAAATCATTCCATGATTCCATATTTCTTATTAACATCAAGAAGTGGTACTCTTCAGAAATGTACATCTTGAAGTGGTAGAGAAGAGTAGCTATACCAAAAGTGCTTCTTGAACTCAACTTACCAAAAAGAAATTAAAAAATAGGATTTGGACTTTGGGTCCTTCACTTCAAGTCAATATTCTCATAAATTAAATTTAGTCTTCACTTTTCTGTTAATAATTTTCTCCTCTTCTCTTTGGAATGTTAGAATTCTAGATTGCTGGTTATTGGTCCATATTAGGTACCTTAACTTGAGAGTCAATATGGCAGTCAAATCCAGAGAAAAAGTTTGATTTTTGAGAGCATTAGTGAGGATTTTCCAGGAAGAAAGATTTCATGACACAGAACAAAAACTTCTCTTCTCATTCTTCAGCACCAGCCCCAATGATTGAGACTTCACTTTAACCAAAATTGATGAACAGCAAACTGTGAAATCTATTTCTTACATTTTCTCTAAATTGGTAGATTGACACTGGACACATTTATCCACTATTTCATTTGAATTTTAATAACATACAACAATGCACTTTATTAGGGAGAAAGAGTACAAAAGTGAAAGGTTACTAATTAAAAACAAAAACTAAATCTGATATTTTCTCACTTGTTTCATGGCCATTTCTCCTATTTTATCAGAATGCTTCCGAATACTTTCAAGGAAATCTTTCAAATCTGACATTGAAATTTCCTTTATCTCCTCTCGCAGTCTGGGAATATTTTCAGTCATGATCTGACAGAAACGATACTGATAAACCTGGGGAAGATAGGTATTCTCTAGAAGTTCCATAGTTTTCAGAGCAGAATAATACCTGCAATAAAAACAAATATTTAAAAGTTTGTGTCTATTCCATCAAATATGACTTTTATAATGACAAACTCTTAAAATGTTCTTGGCTCATTGTATTTGACAGGAGTTTAATTGTTACATCATAGAGAGGGTTTGAATGAGCCCATTTTCAGTTCACCTTTGCCCCAATTTTAGTGTCAATTTATTTATTAGAAAATTCTGTCACTTATTAGAAAGTACAAAATTTTGATATTATCAAATCAAGAGTTTTTTTTGTGAAATTTTGGTGAAGATTTAGCATTACCAGTGGAGACAAAAGTAGAATTATTATGGACTAGAGATGTAAAGAAATTCATTTCAGAGATGTATAAATTATTTCAAAAGAAAGCTCGAAAGGAAGGAGTTCATAAATCAAGACATAAATGGGGGATAGATTAAAATAAGCAAATAGATGAACATAAATGGATTCATATATGTAGAGAGAGTATGAAAAGTACAATAAATGTGAGATTGGTTAGTTCAATATAATTTTATTTATTAGTTATGTTTAACACCACAAAAATTACATAATATGAATTATACTTACTCAGATTTATGTTTTAGATGTGTTAGATATGGACAAGAAATTTATACCTTTTTTGCTTTCAACTTGGCAGTGTTCAACAATTAAACCTTTTTGGCTTGATATGGGTAATATATTAGAACAAACAACTGGAGTAAAATTCCCACAGGATCCAATGTTATTTTTATTTGGAGATATTAGAGAGATTAAACCCAAATTAAAACTGAATGTATATCAAGTAAAATTTGTTCAAATTGCTTTGGCAATAGCTAGAAAATATATTGCGATAAACATGAAAGTTTGATTTTTTTTGCGGGGAATGGATAGATGGCATGCAGAAGTTTGGAGTTGTAGTTCACTTGAGAAAATATCATACATTATGGAAACTATGAAGACCATATTTACAAATTGTTGGTATTAAAATTTAAATGAATCTCAAACATTACCTTTCTCTTATAGGTCTCTCTTTCTCTCTCTAAATATCACAAACACGGTAGGGGGGGGGGGGTGGGGGAATTAATATGTTTTTTCTTCTTTTTAAATTTCTTTTTGCTTTCTTTTTTATATAAATACCACATATATTTGGATTGTTTGAAATAATGTAATATGTTTGGTTAGTGGTTTTATTTTAAATAAAGTTTCAAAAAAGAAAATTGGGCTGGGCTGGAATAATAGTATATGGTTAGAAGTCATTTAAACATTTAAATTAAGGGGTGACCTTTTCATTAACGTAGTTTTATTAAAATAGTAAATATATCCATGATAATTGTTGTGATGCCATATATTTTGAGGAACTAGAGTTGAAGTACAGCTGTCAACATTAAAGTTAAGAAAAGCTGATTTTGTTCAATAGGTTTTCTTTTTAATGTGACTTTGGATAATATACTTTTTTAGCGGTCACTGGTGATTCAATTCTGAAAGAATGTTTTAAATCTGTACTCACTATAGGCACTGGTAATATCAGAAAAATTATGGTAAACTCTGCTGAACATTGACCTTGGAAGAGAATAAGGGCTGTAACGTCTGGATGACAGTAGCTGAAGAGTGCATAAGTTCTGCAACACTTTCCATTTTCCTATCAGTCCACAAAAGGTAGGTGAGAAAGATGTAGTATTTATAGGAAACCCCAGATGATATCTTTTTAAAATTTTTTTTATTTTTCACACTATAAACCATATTGACCAAGATACATAGGCATTTTTCTTCTTAAATAAATAGTGTCATTTTCTCCCCCTTTTTACCCCCTCCCTTCCCTCCCTCCCTCACCCCCTTCCCCATTTATTTGAAGTTCAATCTATAAGATACATTAAACCCGTTAAACAATGTTGTCACTTAATAAAAATAAACAAGAAATTTTACTGAGTCAGTTCTTTTCGTTATCTTCTCCTTCTGTCATTTTAGGTGGTGGAAGTCCATGGTAGGATTTCTCTATTGTATTTCATGTATGGCTCCCATATTTGTTCGAATATTGTAATGTTATTTCTTAAATTATATGTTATTTTTTCTAATGGAATACATTTATTCATTTCTATATACCATTGTTGTATTCTCAAGTTGTCTTCTTATTTCCAGGTTGACATAATATATTTTTTTGCTACAGCTAGGGGTATCATAACAAATCTTTTTTGTGCCCCATCCAAATCGAGTCCAAATTCTTTGTTTCTTATATTACTTAGGAGGAAACTCTCTGGGTTTTTTGGTATATTGCTTTTTGTGATTTTATTTAATATCTGGTTTAGATCTTCCCAAAATTTTTCCACTTTCTCACATGTCCAAATTGCATGAATTGTTGTTCCCGTTTCCTTTTTACAACGAAAGCATCTGTCTGATACTGTTGGGTCCCATTTATTTAACTTTTGAGGTGTGATGTATAGCCTGTGTATCCGGTTATATTGTATCATGCGTAACCTCGTGTTTATTGTAACCCCAGATGATATCTTAACTCTATTTTCTCTTTCCATTCTCCTCAAAAATACAGTGCATTTATACCTGATTTTAAATTATGAGAATATTTAAGTTTGAACACTCATGCAACTAGTGAAAATTTTAATACCTATAGTTTTTATACTAAAGCATTAACAATATGCAAGAAATGTTCCACATTCCAAATATTCGGATCATCTTGGGATCATTTATAATTGTAGTCTTTATAATGATGACATTGATCGGCTCAAATGGAAAAAAATGATCCCTCATGACACCAGGTTTAATACAAATACTGTGTGATAGATAATGTCAGGTTATGCCTTTATTACATTTTAAAATGTACAATGATCAAACTGCAACATAATGCATTTTTCAAAAGACATTTATAACAGTAAAGTCAAATAAATAGTTTTATTTAAATTACATTTATCAGCTTATCTTTGCACTGTTAGATCATCTGGAAAGCCCAGACTTTGAGATCAACATTCATACATAATCCATTCAAATCCATTCTGCAACCCTTCACTAATTATAGGTGTCTGTAGAACAAGAGCTTGGCCTTTTAACATCTGTTCTCATAAAATATTGAGGCCTTTTTTCATTTACAGATCAAATGCAGGTCACGGTTCAAATATTCCATTTTAAAAAAATAAAACAGAATGCAAAACCCAGCATAAGGTTATTTGCTCAAGCAATGTCAAAATAAAACTAAAATGTGGTTATATTTGTGGCTGCCAAGGACATTTAGCACAATTATTTTATCTACAAAACTATGAACAATAATTTAATACAAATACTCAATATACCTTCGAGATTAATGTGCAGATTTTGTTCAAAACCCACGCTGTACATGCACTTATTTTTAGAATTAACACTATGAAAAGGCACTCGCAAAAAAATGGGCTTTTACAAATCAAAAACAAAATTCCATCCAGTTTACTATGATACCAAAATATTTTTTAATCTGTTTATCTGTTAAGCTAATTTTAGAATGGTATTTGCACAAAATATTATCAATTTAATCCAAATGAAAAAACACAAATGTGTACCAGTTCTTCCAAAAAGGATTCATCACTTTTAAACTCCACGGCTCGAATTCAGCAGTTATGAATAATTTATAGATTTTATCATAAGCCATTAAAACCCAAAATGACTCCCTAACCTGATGTTAGTAAATGTCAGCTTCATAATGACATTTTAATGACTGACAAGTTTTTTTAATATTTATATTTATTCCACGTATGCATTTTATTTTAAGTGAATGTATTTCATTAAATGCAAATCGTATTTGAGTCCCGTTGGGCTAAAAGGGGTTAGAATGTTATTGACCTTTTTTCACTTTTATGGAGAAGCCAGATACAAATTAAGAATACTATTATATTGGGCATTCAGCAACCTCCTTTGAAGAAGACCGCAGAGCTCACTTCACTGACAAAAGACAAAGGAGGAAAAACCCAACACCCAACCCCAACCCACCAATTTTCCCTTGCAACCGCTGCAACCGTGTCTGCCTGTCCCGCATTGGACTTGTCAGCCACAAACGAGCCTGCAGCTGACGTGGACATTACCCCTCCATAAATCTTCGTCCGTGAAGCCAAGCCAAAGAAAGAAGAATATTGGGACAAAAAAATAGAGCTCCAGAGCAGCAAATAATTGAACACTATTACCAAATTGGTCTTTGCATGGTAATTGATGCAAGTGTTCAAGTTGTACAGCAGTGTACCCAATATTAGTGACCGTGTTGCCAGTGAACACCACTAGGAGCATACAGAAACAGGAGATTATGATATTAATCACATTACAATGCTTATTTAATCCCAGTGCTATTAAATTAGATCTCAAAGCTCATGTTTTCTTATTATTGTGCACAGCTGAACACAAGGTCAGCAGCAGTCGTATTTAAAAAAGGATTTAACTATTTAGTCTTGTTAATGATTGATTTCTAGCTGCTGTTACAAGTCTAAAAGGATTTGGTACTCTCAAGCTCTTTAAAGTTGATATAGTTTACAGGGAGTGGTATGCCAGGTGTTGAATGATCGTTTGGTCTTGAAGCATCTGTACCAAGTTGTTCTCGCACAATGCCACACTAGATATTCTTCTAACTTTGTGTGAAAAGGCAATCTGAGGATATTAGCTGTGAGAGGAAAAAAGTACTTGAGAATAACAGGAAGTGAATGGTGTAGATATTTCTTAGGAGGCAACTTTATATACCCTAAGAACCAAACTTCAAGGAACAGCACAAGAGCATATGCTATTTGGCAGCACGTGCCATTTTCCTCCTTGCCACAATTCCCACCTTGCAACAGGGACTGCTTGACAAATAAAGTTTAGAAGGCATGAACATTTGACACTGGCATCCTCCATATTAGAAATGAAGTCCCTACTATAAAGCAGCAACATACATTATGTGGATTGCTGGCTCAGCAATGCTGAGAATCACTAAATGAATGCAAGTTTAAGAGAGCCACCTAGTCTTTCAATGTTGAGCTTGTGCATGAAAAGACATACCACATCACACAGATCATTCCAAAATATCCATTAATAACCATAATTTCTGCTAAACAGATTTGAACCATCACAAATCAAAGGTGAGACTGGTGGGAAATTAACTGTTTCCACTGTAATCATGGGTCGCATATCTAATGTGCAGCATCCACATAAAATGGGATGCAGCAGGCGACTAAATCTCCTGGCTAGATTTTCAGGAAGGGATCTGCAGAGGTTTGAAAACAGGTGGTTCACTCCATGCTCCAAGCCTTGCTCTCATTGGACTCCAGCAATATTATCTAATACAAGGTAGAGAGAAGGAAGATAGAAGCCAGCAAAAAGAGATAGGGCTCAAGATCCTTTCTCATTGTTCCATCGACTAACTAATTTGAATCAAATCTCCATGCAGCAACAAACTCACATCATGTTTAAAATTGTAGTTTTAATTTTAAATTCATAATTTTAGTCACGTTTTTAAGACCATGACATCCTTGATGCATTTGTTAACGCAGCCAGTCACTGACCTCATGCACTCAATGTTTACGTGGCTGCCTTCCTGAAACAGCTCCAGTCCATAGCCTCAGCAGGGATGTAATGCTGCTTTGATCCCCACTTGGTCACATCCTGACCTCCCTGTGAACTGACTGTCCATTTTGCCAACAGTCTGTATGCCCGGGTTAGCAGGACATATACGTAGTTCAAGTATCCAAGGTGGAGGCGAGGAGTAGCCTTGTATGCACCAGGGATGTTGGTGTAGACTCAATCGAACATGTTCTCTCCCTGGCCAAGTAGAAGGGTCTACATTTCACCATCAGGTACTCAATTTCTGCTGAACAGAAGGTTCCTTCCAACAGAGATATTGTGCACCAGTTCTTATTGATGCAAAAGCACAGACCCCCTTCCTTGAGAAGCAGCAGCAGCTGTCCACCCAGAGGGAAATCAGGCCATCAAGCTTGATCGAGGAATCTGGAATGGGGTCCAGGAGCCAAGTTTCTGTAATCACCAGAGCACAGCAGCCTTGCAGTTCTCTCTGGGTCATATTCAGTCTCCAGTAATCCATTTTCTTCTCTAGCGTTCTTACATTTGTTATATCGTTGGGAGCATGGGTCTGAAGGGGTTATTATTTAGCCCAACTCTGATGCCAGCCCACACAGCAATTCCAACGACCTCCCTTGTGTCTTCAGGCATCCACTCCGAAGTTTACTACAGACTAGCTCTTTTGTTTCAGCAAGTTCAAACCGCTCAATAGCTTATCAGTCTGAATCTCAAGTTTGACATTCTATATTGTGTTTCTAATTTTCTTTAGTTTTTGACAATCATAACCAAAATATGTAGAGGATTTTACCATTATATTGAGCTGAAGTGGTTGCTGCAAACCTCATGCAACCTCATACACTTCCATCAAAAAATACTCTGCTTCGAGAACAAGCACTTTTTTTTGTCTCAAATCCCTCAAGTTTGATAATTAAACTCCATAATTTAGCTCTGAAGTATTGCATTTTAGGAAGTTAAACCAAGGCAGGACTTGCATTGGAGTGAAAACACAAATGCTGGAGGAATTCAGCAGGTCTTGCAGCATCCTACAAAAGATATACTGTACAACAGAAGTTTAGGGACTGAGCCATTCTTCAAGGTATAAGTAAAAAGTAGGCGGGGAAAAGAGTATAATCAGGGGAGGGAGTGGATCTGTGAAAGCAGACCTGGAGGAAAGGAGACAGGCCTAGAGGAACGGAGAAATAGGGATAGATGGGGGATGGTGCTAACAGGAACCAGAGAAGACCATGTTAATATGATGGTGCACCAAAGAAGAGGTACAAGGACTGCCTAAAGAAATCTCTTGGTGCCTGCCACATTGACCACCGCCAGTGGGCTGATATCGCCTCAAACCTTGCATCTTGGCACCTCACACCGCAGAGCCCACCTCACTGACAAAAGACAAAGGAGGAAAAACCCAACACCTAACCCCAACCAACCAATTTTCCCTTGCAACCGCTGCAACCGTGTCTGCCTGTCCTGCATCAGACTTGTCAGCCACAAACGAGCCTGCAGCTGACATGGACATTACCCCTCCATTTAATCTTCGTCCGCGAAGCCAAGCCAAAGAGAGAAGACAGAATACTAGAGATGCAAGAAAGTGCCCACACAGATCAACAAGGTGATGGCAAACATGCCAGAAGCAGCATTTGTCAGTCAAGGCATCAAGTTCAAAAAGTTTAAATATTTTGTTAGAGTACATACATTACATCACAAAACCCAGAGAATTTTTTTTCCTGCAGGCCAGGCTTAATTTTATTCTGGTAACTATAAACTGTACTTAACATGAATTGTAAGCAAACTGTCAGCACACTTTCCACCACACATGTGTAGAAGTTTGCCAAAGTTTCTGATGATATACCAAATCTCTAAAAACTCCGAGAAAGTACAGGCGTTGTCACGTTTTCTTCACAATATCATTTACATGATGAGTCAAGGACAGGTCCTCCAAGATGGTGACACTCAGGAATTTAAAGTTGTTGACCTCCACCTCAGATTCCCCATGATTACTGGATCATATAGCTCTGGTTTTCCTTTCCTAAAGTCTACAATCAGTTCCTTTGTTTTGTTGACATTGATTGAGAGGTGGTTGATAATACACCATTCAGCTAAGTTTTCAATCTTCCTCCTGTAAGCTGACTCATTTACCCCCCCCCCCCCACCCCTGCATCTTCAGCAAACTTGTATATGGTTGTTGTACTTAACGCACAGTTGTAGGTGGAGAGCAGGGGGATACCGTCAGTACACGTCCCTGTTGTGCTCATGCAGATTGTGGAGATCTTTTTGCCAATCTGAACTGACTGGGGTCTAGAGGCGAGGAAATTCAGGATCCAATTGCACAATAGGGTATTGAGGTCCAGGTCTTGGCATTTACCGATTCGTTTTGAGATGGTATTGAATGCTGAAATGTAATCAATAAAGAGCATCCTGATATCCAGAAGTTCCAGGGTTTTGTGAAGTGCCAATGTGATCGAATCTGATATGGACCTGTGCTATGATAGACAAAATGGAATGGATCCGTGTAACCATTCAGATAGGTTTTAACACCAGCCTCTCAAAACACTTCAAAATTGTGGATGCAAGTGCCACTAGTGTACAGTCATTTAGGCAGGTTACCATGCTCTTCTTGCAGTACAATTGAAGCCAGTTTGAATCAAGTGAGTACCACATCCATTTAAAATAGAAGAGGAAATAATAGATCCAGCAGGGAGATATGTTATGATAAAATGTCAGATATATTCAGAGCTTTGGAATCTACTTAATATATATTCACCTAACGAAGAAGATCAAAAGTTTATGCAAGATATCTTTTTGAAGGTAGCTAATACGCAAGGGAACATACTAATAGGAGGGGATTTCAATCTGAATTTGCATCCAAATATGGATAAAACAGGGAAAAAAATTAACAGGAAGAACAAAGTAACCAAATTTATAATTAAATCAATGCAAGAAATGAAACTTGTGGACATATGGAGGAAACAAAACCCAAAAGAAAAGGAATACTCATACTACTCGACTAGACATAAAACATACTCAAGGATAGACCTATTCCTGTTATCAGCCCACATTCAAGGGAGAGTTAGGAAAACGGAATATAAAGCTAGACTATTATCGGACCACTCACCCCTGTTATTGGCAATAGAGCTAGAGGACATCCCTCCAAGAATGTATAGATGGAGATTAAACCCCATGCTACTTAAAAGACAGGATTTTAGAGAATTTATTGAAAAACAATTAAAAATGTACTTTGAAGTAAATACGGAATCAGTGGAAGATAAGTTTATACTATGGGACGCAATGAAAGCATTCATTAGAGGGCAAATAATAAGTTATGCAACCAAGATGAAGAAGGACTATAACCAGGAAACAGAGCAGTTGGAAAGGGAAATAATAAACATAGAAAAAAAATTAGCAATAAAGGAAGATACAACCAAAAGAAGAGAATTGGCGGATAAAAAAATAAAATATGAAACATTACAAACATATAAGGTGGAGAAGAATATAATGAAGACAAAACAGAAATATTATGAACTAGGTGAAAAAACACACAAAATCTTAGCATGGCAGCTTAAGACAGAGCAAACTAAGAAAATGGTATTGGCAACAAGGAAAAAAGACAAACAAATTACATATAATCCAAAAGAAATTAAGGAAAACTTCAGAGAATTCTATGAACAATTATACCGAACCGAAAACGAAGGGAAAGAAGGGAAAATAGATGAATTTTTGACTAAAATTGAACTACCAAAACTACAAATAGAGGAACAAAATAAATTAACAGAACCATTTGGAACAGTAGAAATACAAGAGATAATAAAAAATTTACCAAATAATAAGACACCAGGAGAGGATGGACTCCCAATAGAATTCTACAAAACATTTAAAGACCTAATAATACCGCCCCTCCTGGATGTAATCAACCAGATTGATGAGACACAAAACTTACCAGATTCATGTAAAACAGCAATAATTACAGTGATACTAAAACAAGGGAAAGATCCACTCTCACCAGCGTCATATAGACCAATATCTCTGCTAAACACAGATTATAAGATAATAGCTAAACTATTAGCGAACAGATTAGCAGAACAGGTACCGAAAATGGTAAATTTAGACCAAACTGGATTTATCAAAAAAAGACGCACAACAGACAATATTTGTAAATTTATTAACTTAATTCATGCAGTAGAAGGAAATAAAGCACCGGCAGTAGCAGTTGCTTTAGACGCAGAGAAGGCCTTCGACAGAGTAGAATGGAATTACTTGTTCAAAGTATTGCAAAAATTCAGTTTACCGGAGAAGTATATTAATTGGATTAAAGCATTATATAAGGGACCGTTAGCGAAAGTGACAGTAAATGGACATGTATCAAAGCAATTTAACTTAAGCAGGTCAACGCGGCAGGGATGCCCACTATCACCATTATTGTTTGCGCTAGCTATAGAACCACTAGCAGAATCGATAAGAAGAGATAATAATATAAAAGGAATAAAAATAAAAGACAGGGAATATAAAATCAGTCTGTTTGCGGATGATGTGATAGTGTACTTAACAGAACCAGAACTATCAATAAAAGAACTATATAAGAAATTGAAGGAATATGGAGAAGTGTCGGGATACAAGATAAACGTAAATAAAAGTGAAGCAATGCCTATGAATAACGCGGATTTCTCAAAATTTAAGGAGGAATCCCCATTCAGATGGCAAACGCAGGCAATAAGATACCTAGGTGTGCAAATAAACAAAAATCTAGGCCAATTATATAAACTCAATTACAATCCACTAATGAAAAAATTACAGGACGATTTAGAGCATTGGAAAGAGCTACCACTAACACTGATAGGAAGGATAAACTGTATTAAAATGAACATTTTTCCAAGGATACTATACTTATTTCAGGCATTGCCAATACAACTGACAGAAAAATTCTTCAAAGAGTTAAAGAAAATAATAAGGAGATTTTTATGGAGAGGGGGGAAACCGAGGATAGCACTAGATAAATTAACAGAATGGTATAAACAAGGAGGCTTACAATTGCCAAACTTCAAAAATTATTATAGAGCCGCACAATTAAGGTACCTATCAGATTTTTATCAAACAAGGGAAAAACCAGACTGGACGAGACTAGAATTAGATAAAATAGGGGAAAAGATACCTGAACACATATTATATAAATGGGACGAAAAATTGGTACAACATAGAACTTCTCCAGTATTACACCATCTCCTCAATATATGGAAGAAGATTCATGTAGAAAGAAATAAAATAAATTACCAAATACCAAAACTAATATTGACGCAAAATAAGCTACTCCCTTTTACAATAGACAACCTTGCCTTTAGAAAATGGGAAAAAAAAGGGATTAAAAGAATAGAAAATTGTTTTTCAGGAAGTAGATTCTTATCCTTTGAACAAATGAGAGATAAGTACAATATAACTGGAGATACAGCGCTGGCATATTACCAACTGAGATCCTACTTGAAAGATAAATTAGGAAGCAACTTGAGTTTACCAGAGGGAAGTAACCTTGAATATGTGATTACAGATACAATGTTAATCAAAAGATTTATAAAAAATATGTATATTAAACTGCAAGAAAAGGAGAATGAGGAAACAAATGGTAAAACTAAACAAAAATGGGAACAAGATTTAAATATAAAGATAAAAAAGGAAACATGGGAGAAGTTATGCTCTGGAACGATGAGAAATACAATAAATACGAGGCTGCGTATGATACAATATAATTGGTTACACAGACTATACATTACACCGCAAAAGTTAAATAAATGGGACCCAACAGTATCTGATAGATGTTTTCGATGTAAAAAAGAAAGGGGAACAACAATTCATGCAATCTGGACATGTGAGAGAGTAGAAAAATTTTGGGATGATCTCAATCAGATATTAAATAAAATAACAGAAAACAATATACCAAAGAATCCAGAGATCTTTCTCCTAAGTAACATAAAAAATAAAGAATTTGGAATTGACTTGGAAGATGCACAAAAAAGATTTGTCAAGATAGCCCTAGCCGTAGCAAAAAAATGTATTATGTCAACCTGGAAAATGGAAGATAATTTGAAAATACAACAATGGTATATAGAAATGAATAAATGTATTCCATTAGAAAAAATAACATATAGTTTAAGAAATAATATTGAAATATTCGAACAAGTATGGGAGCCTTACATTAAATACAATAGCGAAAACCTACCGGGAACAAACATTACCTAAGTTGATGGAAGGAGAAGAAAAGAAAAGAATGGACTCAGTAGAATTTCTGGTGTATTTTTGTTGAATGACAACATTGTCTAACTGAATTAATGCAACCTAGATTGTATACCTAAAATGGATGAGAGGGGGGGGGGTGGGGGGGTGGCTTGGGAGGAGGGAGGGGGGGAGGGAGAAAAAGTCACTGTAAATGTGTGGAAAAGAAAAAGTGTATATCATGGCTATTGTGATTTATGGTGTGAAAAATAAAAAATTTAAAAAAAAAAAAAAAAAAAAAAGTGAGTACCACATCCTGTCAAAGTGAGACATTGAAGATATCATGGATACACTAGCCAATTGTCAGCACAGGTATTTTTGTACACTGGCCAGACATTCAGTCTGGGCCAAAGATGCTTTCCTTGGATTTATACTTCTAAATCTAGCTCGCACATCATCTTCAGATAATGACAGTAAAGGATCATCAGGAGTCATCGTCGTGTGCAATGGGTCCTCTTTGTCCTAGTGGACAAGTCAGGCAATAGACAGCATTGAGCTCTGGGAGTGAAGCTTTGCTGTTCTTATCTACATTGTGCATTTCATGGGGGGGGCAATTTGTTGGGAAGTTAGGTAATGAATTTTTAAAAAAACAGATGCAAAACAAGGAAATTATACATAATTTAGATCTGACAATGTGTAAAATAAACGAGTATGTGAATCCATAGAACAAGCATTCTACAATTGCATAGTTTTCCAAATATAGTTTCTTGGGGATCTTGTTTATTACTGACTCAAAAGAAGTGCACTTTGCTACACTAACAGCAGATTGAAATGGTCTTGATAGCAATGAGAAACCTTTATGAAATGCTGCATTCTGAATCAAGATACCCCCCACTGCAATTAGAGACCATAAGACACAAAAGCAGAGTCTGTCCTGTCATTTAATCAGGAGATAATCTATTTTCCCACTCAGCCCCACTGCCCGGCCTTCTCCCCATAACAATTGATGCCCTGGCCTATCACGAACCCATCAATCTCTGCTTTAAATATATCCAATGGCTTGGCCTTCCCAAATGCCCCTGGCAACAAATTCCACAAATTTACCACCATCTGACAAAAGAAGGTCCTCCACATTTCTGTTACAAGCAGACACCTTCTTGACCAAGCCTCACGTCATTGGAAACAACCATTCTACATCTTCATTCGAAATGTTTCAATTAGATCCCCCCCTCATTCTCTTAAATTCCAATGAGTACAGGCCAAGTGCTGTCAAACACTTCAGATGATGACCTTTCATTCCCAGAATCATCCTTGTGACCCTCTCCTCAACCTTCTCCAATATCAGCACGTCTTCTCTGAAATGAGGAGCCCAAAACTGTGAGGTCCCACTCCATCACCATATCTCTGCTCTTGTAATCTATTCCTCTTGAAATGAATGCCAGGGGAAATTTAGGATTTTGACCTAACAATAACGAAATGAGCAAAAACATTTTCAAACATGTATGACGGATGCTTTGTCTGGAAACCTGGTAGATTAGTTTTGCCATGAGCTTAATGCTTTTGTCCTTGGAAAGGACAATCTGGGAATACTGTGGAACAAATCCTAGTTATTTGTTGCTGTGCACACCAGACAGTACGCCAGTTGGGAATGAAACAGTTTCCTTTCATTTCAAGGCAAAGTTGCAATTCAACACTACCAGCAAAAGAACGTTTATTGTAGTACTATGAACAAAAAGGAAATCATGGTGCTCAACCATTTGGTAAAAAAATTTACATGATCGTTATATATATTGAATTGTGATCTCATTCAATCATGCAGTTTAATCTATTAGTGAGGCACTGGAATGGGAAACCAGAACACAAATCCTCCTCATCGACAGGTCAGCAGCACATCATTTAAAAACACAAATGCAAAACTGATCCTTTGAATCCAAACTGATAGTTACAGAGATCAGGGCTATTTGACCTCACTCCATTTTCCTATCCTAGCCTTTTATTTCATGATTTTCTTAATATTTGGAAATTTAGATTTCAGATTGTCAGAGTACATACTTGACATCACAAACTACCCTAAGATTATTGTTCCTGCAGGCAAGATAGAATTACCACTTTTGGTACAGTTACACAATCCTTTATCTGGAACCCTTGGGGAACAGTGTGTTCTGAATTTCAGATTTTTATGGATTTCAGAGAAAAGCCAGCTGCCCCAGATTTAAGCCCACCTGAAGTGGGCTGCCATATCCACCCCCTTCCAGTCGCGCTGCCGTCTCCACCCCTCGCCCGCCCGAGTCGCACTGCCATCTCCGACCCTCGCCCGCCCGAGTCAATAAAGTGCAAAAGCAAAGAGTCCTTAAATGAATCCCAGATTGAGTTTTTTGTTGAGGAGTTGAATGCTGGAAGGGGAGTGGCTATTCCTGAATCAGGTGGTGCGAGTTTTGTAGCATTTATACCTATTTCCTGATGGGAACTGCGAGAACAAAGCATGTGTTGGGTGGTGTGGATCCTGGATGATTGATCTCTGACGGCAGCGTCCCCTGTCGATGTTCTCGATGTTGGGGAAAGTTTTGCTGATGATGTCCTGGGCTCTGTCCATTTCCCCATTTGAGATAACATAAAGACCAAGCCTTTGCAACATCCTTGATAGGGCACTGGAACAATTTACCACTTTTTCCCAGATAAAAAGATTTCCTCACCACAATCCGATTATATGATATTCTTTACCAGGCAGATAATGTCCTGTTGTGCCCTGGAAGAATTGTGCAAAATTCTCATTCCTATAAATTGAAATTAAACAGACCTCATCTACTTGCACTCCCTTCTTACAAACTCAACATCCCAGGAAACAGTTTTATAAATCTTCATTGCACACCCCCTATAGCTTTTCAAGACAATATTCAATGTCCTCTCACTGAGCCCTTTATAGTTGCAATATGACTTTTTCACTCCTGTATTCCAATCCTTTTGCAATAAAGCTTCACACCAGGATATCCATGTCCCTTTGAATAGCAGTCTTTCCAAGGGTTTAAATAAATGCTTTTTTTCTGTTTAGAGCACCAAAGCAGGCAACTTTGAATTTTCCACATAAGCACAGGTTAAATTTAACCCAAGGTTGAAGAAATGTTTTAAAGGATGAGCCAACTGTGGCTGACAGAAGAAGTCAAAGACAACATAAAAGCAGAATTACAAAATAAGCAAAAATCAGTGGGAAGCTATAGGATTCGATGCTTTTTAAAATCCCACAGAAGGCAATATAAAAAGCAATAAGGGAAAAGGTGAAATATGAAAGTAAGCTGGCCATTAACACGAGGATTTTACAGATAAAGAAAAAGTGAGGGTGGATATTGGACTGCTGGAAAACTCCATGGGGGATAGTGATGGGGAACAAAGAAATGGCAAACAAACTCAACAAGTATTGTATGTTAGTTTTCACCGCGGAAGGCACCAGCAGTATACCAAAACTTAAGAGTATCAAGGGGCAGAAGTACATGCAGTCACTATTCCTGATGAGAAGGCGCCAGGGAAAGCTGAAAAGTCTGAATGTGGATTTAGGAATATGGATAGACTAAATTCCAGGATTTTTAAAGAGGTAGCTGAAGAGATGGTGGAGATATTGTAGTGAATCTGGAATGGTTCCAGGGGACTGAAAAATTGCAAATCCCACTCCACTCTAAGAAGGGAAGGAGGTAAAAGACAGGAAAGTATAGGCCAATTAACCTGACTTCATTTGGTAAGATGTTAGAACCTATTATCAAGGATGAGGTTTCAGGGCACTTGGAGCCACACAGTAGGCCAGTCAGCATGGTTACCCTATGGATAAATCTTGCCTGAAACATGTTTGAATTCTTTGAGGAAATAACAGAAAGGTCAGAAAAATGTTATTTATTTGGATTTTTAGAAGGCCTTTGGCAAGGCAATAAACAAGAAAAAATGCAAATGCAGAGGTTGAGTGCACTAAAAAATGCCGGAGAAATTCGACAGGTCAAGCATCATCCAAAGTAAAAGGCAGTCAACATTGCATAAGCAGACAGACACTGGAAAAGATAGAGGGGTTAGGAGGGGAAGAGCACAGACTAAGAGGTTGATACATGTGAGAGGACAGAAGAGAAAGCTGAGAAGTAACAGGAGGAGTGGGTTAAGAAGGATAGCTCCCTGATCTTTATCAACATGCAGCACACATGAAGAGGTCCCAGCACTGCCAACCAGAAAGGGCATTTTTATACCCACTCTGACCTGCCAGACAAAATTTCTATCCATACAAATATCATTCACATCTTGCTTAGCAGGTTACAACTCAAGGAAGTAGAGTCTGCAGAAGGACTTTGACAGGTTAGGTGTTTGGGCAAGGAAATCACAGATGGAATAGTGTAGCAAAGTGAATGATCATGCAGTTTGATGGAAGGAAGAAAGAAAGACGGAACACTTTCTAATCGGGCATCAAATTCAGAAATTATAAATACACAAAACCCCATATTGCAAAAAACAGTAAATTATTAATACTAATAAGTTCTTACTGGTCAAACATGGAATCAAAAGAAACAATGTTAATGATAATGCTACAATCACTTTTGTATTTGCAGGGGAAATGACAAGCAAAATTAGTGCAAAGACATACAAACTACCTTTTAGCCTTCATCTGTTCTCTCACTTTGCTGTACATTTCTAGTACTAAAATGCAGAAAAGGGAAGAAAAGTTAACGATTCTTTATTTAATAACCAGTTGAGCACAAAAACAATTTTCATGTTAGATAAACTAATATTTATAACACATGATTTTCCTTTGCATTCCCTTGGACAAGGGAAGATAGCTAGATGACACTCCATAATACAAGATGATTTTTTGTTCCTCTCTGAAGATAATACTTAGCCTATTCCAAGTCTCAATTTGGATAAGGATGTACAAGGAACTAATGCACAATAGGACACTGAACTAACAGCAGTTACATATATAAAAAACAAAGCAAGCCATATTACATCTCAGTACAAATCCAGAAGGACATGCACTGAAAAAATTAATCTGTTTTCTCAATTATTAACTTGGCTTCCACATCCAAGAATAAGAGGAGGTCAGAGGCAAGTTCTTGGAATATCAGACAAGCATCTTCAGTCAGACCTAGCCTCAAAAAGTGATAAATTATTCTTTATTATTCTCCAATCAACATTTTTTGCAAAATAATTGTAAATAGTGGCACCAGAAGAGTCATTTGGATGACACCACGGCAAGTGCAACTGCAAAGGGTGGATGAATTTTAACTTCCCCATAGGTGTTATACCAATTTAGAAAATTTCTGATTTGTAAACAGGTTAATAATAGGTGAATGAGAGTGAAGAGAGTTGTCAAATATCTTGAAATTAGACAAATATGCAAAGACAAAATAATTGAGGATCAAGGCCTGCAGAGAAAAAGCACATCAGCAATCTATACAATTTGCTAATATAGTTCTATGTTTTAAATATTATGTTTCACAAATTCCATTTCCCAAAATTCTAGATTTTGAAAATTAATTGAAATCAGATTCTTGTAGCAAAAAAAAAAACCACAAATTTACAGATGGCAATTAGTTTACTCCTTCAAGGAAGGAGGAATACTAATTTTAAATATATTGTATTTTTCTCTATTTCTGGAAAGAATTGTTAAAATTTGTACATAGTTTGTATGTTTACAATGCTGAACCTTTGTACTTCACATCTGTTCCTCAATTTTTAGTACATTTACAATTGTCTCAAAGAAACTGCACTCAAAATGAAACTTTTGCATCTTTTCATTAAATTTAAAATGCAATTCTTCAGACACTGCAGTTTAGAAATAAAATGCACACCTGCTAGTAATAATAAATGGGAAGAGCAATAGTTAATCTAGATATTGAATTAGGAAAGGGACACCCATGAACACAGCAGAGTTATCAAAAAGTTGATGACATACTTCATTTTTTTTTCCTTCAACAAGTACAGACTTGTTCTACAAATAGATTAATAAAAGACCAGAGATGTAATTTATTATGACATTATGAACAGAAATATATGGAACAATCAGCACTGAATCATTCAACTTTGGACTTTGCATACTATTTCAAAAAAAATGGAACAGATACAGCTGTTGGTTCTCACCTTCAATGGACTACCCATGGAGTAGTCTTGAGGGAGTCAGCAGAGATTACGAGAGGGTATAGGAATGGGACCTCAACCAAAATCTATATTTTGTGCAGGTTCCAGCATTCTATTTAAAAATTGTATAGCAATCAGGAATGAGGAAAGACTTCAACCATCAGGACTTGTCCTCAACAGAAAGAACAATACAAGGTGGAGATTCAATATGGGTGTTTATTGCAGGGAATTGCAACCATTTCCTCCATCAATGCTACTTAGCTCAGGATTTTCGTGTGCATAATAGCCTTAATTTGTTGACTGATCTCTAGGTTCTTTTTTTGACAGATTGTCAAGACCAGATTCCATGGAATTCAGTGGTATTAGACAAAGACGCATCAATTTCAAACTGCCAAGTTACTGACAGGAACAACACTTCTATTCATCTGAACAAATGAATGACTGCAAGACACCTCTGCAAGTTTCGAATAATTTAATATTTTTGGAATTAAATTATGTTAGTTATTTTTAAGTATACAAGTTTAAAAATTTTTTTTGTAAAAAAACTAATTTTTTTTTTAGTGTGTTTAAAAGGTAGCACCAACAAGGATTGTGGCTTATCCCACTGACAAAATTATTTGCATTGTTTTGTGGGTGGGACTTATTCTATTATCTCAATCTAATGAGATTTACACAAGCTGGTGGGCAAACCAGCTGCAAATGGCCTTGCCAAAGCTTAAATCAGCGTTTTGCAGCAAATTGACAATGGCTCATCTGCAAAGGGCAAGTTTGGATTTAATTCCATATACAAGTAGGGATAGCTCACTGCTAGCAAGATATATTGGACCACTTGACTAGAACCCAGCACGTTCTACTGTCAGCCTGGTTTTCATTTCAACTTTTACCGAATTGATTTGTTTTGATTGGAGGATTAGTGTTGGCCAAAAATTTCTGGCCTTCTGCTTTAACTACAGCTACACGCAGTTCAGTGCAGATGCTGATGGGGTACAGGCCCAAGTCAAGATTGGACGTGTTAACAAACATTTCTACGACTGATTTCACCTGCATTGAATTTGTTCATCGTTATTGAATGAAGATCTACCGGGACCAATGCCTGAAGAGGGCGCACAAAATCAGTGAACCGGTGCGGACTCGAAAGGCCAACATGGCCTGTTTCCGCTCCGTAAATGGTTATATGGTTACAGCCCGAAGTAATAAATGGACTGAATGCAGCACACCATGAAAATCAATGGCAAAAGGACCATGTACATACAAGATCACAATACAGTAACAAATCAGACAAGCACAAACTTGTGTTTACAGATTTTTGCTGGAGCTTAAAATACTTTTCTACAGAGAATAACTGATGCAACAACTGTAATAGGATTTGTAATCAAGATTGAAGGAATAAATATTGAATATGGATCAAAAGATAACTGGGAATGGTTTTAGTTTAGATTGCTCTAGCAAGGCTGTGCAGATTACAATGAATCAAATACTATAAACTTGTCAAAGAACATCTCTCTGTAAGTAAAATAAGTTGGTATGGCTTCAGCATACAACACATTTACAAATTTTGATGCTCAGATCAGGGTTTCACTGCAACCTATTTCACTGCCGTAAAAACAAAATAGCTGCATACGGTTAGTCATGATGTTTAATCACACTTGAATCTTTTTCTTTACAAATGTTGACAAAGCTATGTTAATTATTTCCTGATTATTTCACATTTATAGCATTTCACTTTCATGCACAAATTTCAATTTGTGGTAACATAATTCACATTTTCTTCTCCCCCTTTGGCTTTCAAATTTGAATACCAAGGTCACCCTGATTCCCCAATGCATAGTTAATAAATGAACTTAATTTTTTAAAAACCTCTTAATTTCACTTAATTGAAATATTAAAGATAAGTGAATATAAAATTAATGAAAATCTGAACGAGTGTACAGAACAGATTGTACTGTAATCTAGATCCATAAATTTAGAAGTAAACTACTATTAAAAATTAGCTAAGTTTTATTTGTTTTCACAACAGCTTTAAATCTTTGGTTGATTCCAAGATTAAAGTAAATATTGATGTTGAAAATCAACTAGCCAAGATCCAAGTTCTTGCATTTAGAAAGATCCTTTTCATGATTCCCAAGCTTTACTTCTTTGTATTCTATCAAGAATCAATTCAACATGTTGATCACGGTCTGAAGAACTACCTATGACTTACAAATTCATCTTTTATTATAGATGGGAGTCTGCACCCTCTTGCCTCATTTTTGCAAATGGATTTTCTTTTGTAATTTTCTGTATTTCTCTTTCATATTGTTACAAAGTAAAATTTCTGCCATAAAAGGCAACTCAGAACACAAATTTGCTCATATCTTTAGACAAGCATTGTGGAGTTTGAGTGGAATTTTTTGTTTTATTAAACAGAGTTCAACAATGGAAATTGCATTGTCTTTTACTTCAACATTCACCATTCGCAGTTCTGTTGAAGAGTCTTTGAGCTGAGGCCAATTATTTTCCCCCCATAGAGGCTTCTTGACCTGTATTTTCCCTTTTTATTCTGACTTTCAATCAACTGCTAAATATTGCACCCATTCTGCTGCTTGATTAAACAATTACTACTTCCATTCAGGGAAATTAGTTAGAACATATAAACTTGGCCACATCAAATTGTACACATTTATCCAAAAAGTTCCCGTGGCATTTCCAACTTTGAATGTCTTTCAGCCTCACTATTCAGATACTATTAGTGAACACTCATTTTTCATCTGCCTACCTTCCCAAGATGTAGCTTCCCTTTTTCTTTCTCCTTACCCACTCTTGTCTGTGCAAAATAAAGTTGCATCTAAAACCTTTTCTAATTATACAGAAAGATCATTGAGTTCAAATGTTAATTCATTCCCTGGCTAAAAGTTCTGCTTGACCCACCAAGTATTTAATCTTTACAGTTTAGGAAAGTTAGCGGTGAGAATAAACAATGACAGAAAAGTAATTTTTGCTGAAAATTTGGGAAGAGATCAGGAAAATAATAACAGTCAGGGCCATAGAGCAATCTAAAAGGTGGCTTCAGTGAAATTGAACACTTGCAAAAAATGTCAAATTGTCCAATTCTCTGCTGCAATTACTACAATTAGGAAAAAAAAAATCAGTACTAGTTTATAACTTCATCTCAGACTTTTAAGTACAGTTTCTTCGTGGTTAATTCACTATTATATTTGGTTATTTTCAGAAAATGCTCGAGATATGTGCAAAATATAATATCACAAAAATATTTTATGTCACTTAATTTGCTTTTCTTACCAGGAAGACAAAGTTGAAGCTTTTCAACTGTAATGGCAATGTTTCTCTGATGCACCCTACATCGGATTACCCCTTCACTTTGGTTAATCACCTTAAAGTAAATCATATTCCACATTACATTTTTAAAATTGGCAATAAATACTAGGATAAAAATACTAATAATCATTCTTACTTCTTTTCCTGCATCCTGAAGCCGTCGATTAGTGTCAGTTACCTGAACCTAAAAAGTCACATCAAGAAATTAAACACTGAATAAGATCCAACATTTAAGAATATTTCCTGGGTATGCAAGATATTTGCATCTCGACACCCTACTGAAAATAAGAACAAGGATTCATTTTAAAGTACTCTGCCAGTTTAAAAATACGTTTGAAAATTGAACCGGTTTTCTCCCAGTATAAATTCTGAACAATCCAGCAAATTGAAAAAGAATTGCAAGCCATTGTAGATAAATGATGTCCATCTTTTGCCAAATGAACAGCTTAAAATAATCAAATTTTCACAATTAAGCAAATTATTCTCAAATTCAAATGTATTCAACTACATTACATTGGGTTCAATTTTGTTATCCAAATTTCATTTTCCACTTTACTGAAACACCATCCTAAAAACCCTCATTCTTATTTTCAAAAGGGCATTTAAATGTTAAACTATAAAGCTACTACAAATCAACATGTAGATTTAAGATGCGAAAACAAAATTACAACATTTTACTAGATATATTTAAGCACAGGGTGCAAGACAAAAGCAAAATATTTTGTGACACAATTGTATCTATTTTTGAAAGAAAATACATGTGGCCAATTGATAACACTAACTTTGAAAGGATACCCAAATTTTCAGACCTTGCTCCTGTTTATAGTTGGCATTAAAAACAGCCACATGAAAAGGCAGTGATATCAGAAGGAAAAATGCCCAACTCTATCCTGGATGTCAGAAATCTTCATACTCTATGGATAATTAGAGAACCTTGAAGCCCCTCAAGCCTCCTACGCAAATTCTAGTAACAATGATTATAACTTGTGCAATACTGTCACCAAAGTGCTAATCTTCCTCAAATAAGCAAATCTATTCATTCCCTCTGGAATAGTTCCCTCTGCTCACCCCCAAATATGGTCATATTTTTTGACCAGTTCCACTCATCTTCCATCTCCTCTCTGGGTTTCCTTTCCTCAGGTTATCACATCGGCTTTAGCATTTGAGAAAAAAAACTGCATATATTGGATGCAAGTTCCTCAATTAAAACTAAATTCAAGTTCGATCTTTTCTTCATTTCCTGAAAAGTAAGGAATTATTGCTGGATATTCTCCCAGACCATTCTAAATTAGGATAATACTTAAACAACATTTTCTATCATCATGTTTTATCGTGTAATTAACATGGTAAAACATAGCTATTTCAAAAAATGCCAAGCCACATACATGATTTGGGGTAGGTGAGCAAAATGTTGGGGATGGGGCTGTTTTACTAAAAATTTACAGATAGTAAAGATTCAGACAGCAACTGGAAATGTGATGTGAATGCACACGGGGATGATTTAAAGGATAAAAGTGAAGTGCAAGATATAGGAAGATAAATGGTCAAGGATGGATATAATTTTTTTTTAAAATGAGCCTATCAGTGGAAGCAAGGGCTTACTAGATGAACAAGTTTAACAAAGGGCAGCAGCCTCCATTTGGATTGAGGATTTTGCCAGTTAATGAGCTGAAGTAGAGGGGAAGTTTGACAAGGAGTCCAAATCAACATGCTCAGTGATCACACTGTTTGATCTTCATCAAGGTCAAATGTGATACCAGGGTTTTCTCCCTGACCCAGCAGCCCACGAGATCGAGCCTCTGGCACCAACTCTCCCCCTGGCCCCAATAACAACCTCCCCCCCAACACAGTGTCTGACTTCCCCAAACCTACCACTCCTCCCTTGGATCCCTCCACCCTTCACCTCCTGATCCACACCATCTCCCACCCCCCCTTCCCAATGACCCCAACTCCAACCCCTGCATGGTTTTCATTTGGCTAATCCTTCCCTCTTAGAGACAGAACATTCTGTCCTCAGTAGAGACTTCACCTTAGTTCCCCACCATTCCCCCCTTCCCCCACACATACCTCAACGAGTTCTGCACATGCCACGATGCCAAACTCTTCTTTCATTGGCTGTCTCGGTGCCTACTTCTACAACCGGGATTCTCCACCACCATTCCCCCTCTCCCCCCAACTGTAGACAACATCTCCTGATTTAAACCTTCTTACTTCACCTGGAAACCTCAATTAGGGCTTCTGCCTACTTTGGACCTTTACATTTCCAACTGCTGTGAGACATTAACTGTCTCAACTTCACCAATCCCCTCACTAACTCTAATCTCACCCCTTTGGAACATCTTGCTGTCCACTCTCTGCACACCAATTGAAAATTCACTATCAAACTCACAAAGGCGGCATTTTTGTAGTCTGGCGTACTGACCTCTATCTGGCCAAACCCTGATGATAACTCTCAGACACCTGGTCTTATTTACCCCTTCAACAGGAGCCCACCAAAACTAAAACCACAGTCTCATGCACCATCGCCAAATTCATAACTTCCAGCCATCTCCCTTCCACGGGCTCCCACCTTATTGTTTACCAACTCCACACTGCCTGGTTCTACCTTCTACCCAAGATATGCACACTCAATAGTCCCAACAAACACATCCTATCCCACCGAACTAGTATCTGCTTTCCTCAACTCAGTTTTGTGCCCCTGGTCCACCTACATCACGTTCCATCACTTAAACACCTTCCAATTCACTGAAATCGATCACCTCACCTTCACCATGGACATCCAATCACTATATATCTCCATCATCCATAATGAAGGACTCAAGGCCCTTCATTTTTTCCTCAATAACAGATCAACCAGTCTTCCTCCACCACCCTCCTCCAGCTGGCAGAGCTTGTCCTCACCCTCAATCACTTCTCCTTTGACTCATCCTATTTTCTCCAAATCAATGGAGTAGCAATGGTTACTCAAATGGACCCCAGCTATACCCGCCTTGTTGATGGCTATGTGGAGCAATCCATGCTACAAGCCTACACAGGCAAGGCCCCACAATTCTTCCTCTGGTTCACTGACAATTACTTTGGCACACCGATGATAAGTTAACCACATAACCATTTACGGAGCGGAAACAGGCCATGTTAGCCCTTCGAGTCCGCACTGGTTCACTGATTCTTTGACTTTATCCACTTTGTTGCCAACTTCCACCCTAACCTCAAATTCACTTGGTTTATCTCTACCAACACTCTTCCCTCTCGAGATCTGTCTCCATCTCAAGACAATCTCTTGACATTTTCCAGAAGCCCATCAACTTACACAGCTATCTCAACTACACATCTTAACACTGTCACCTGTAAGATTCTATTCCTTTCTCACAATTCCTGTCTCCATCACATCTTCCAGTTCGAAGTTTTCCATGCTAGATGAGAGATGTTCCCTTTCAAAAGTGTGGCCACCCTCTACTACCATCAATTCAGCCCTCACCCCCATATCCTCCGCGACCCACAAATGTGCCCTGGCCCCCTCTACACATCAGGGACAGGATTCCTTTTGCCCTCACCGACCACCCCACCAGCCTCCGCATCTCAACATATCATCCTCAGCTATTTCTGAAACCTGCTGCTTGATCCCACTATAAGACATCTTCCTTTCTCCTCCCCTCTCTGCCTTCCGCAGGGACCACAATCTTTGTGCCTCCCTCCACTCCTCCTTTCCCATTAATCACCCTCTTGCCATCCACCCATGACCACAGGAAGTGATACACATGAATGCACAATCTTCCGGGTGAAGCAGCACCTCACTATAGGGGTAACTGCTGCATCTGGTGTTCCCATTGTGGTTCAAAGTTTAGATTTATTGTCAGAGTGCATTCATAACATCACATACAACCCCAAGATTCATTTTCTTGCAGATTAGGCAAACTTTTTACTTATCAGTAGTCCACAAAAAACTGTACTCAAGATAATTATACAAAAGAAAAATGTATACAAGAAATACAAACTGCGCAATACAAAAAAAATTCAAATAATGTGTGAACAATCCTTAAATGAGTCGGATTTGTGGTGTCCTTTATATCGGAGAAATTAGGCACAGATCAGGAGATCACTTCATTCAACTGCAATTGCAAGGATTTTCCAATGGCAACCAATTTCAATTCCCTGCCCCATTCCCATGCTGACGTGTCTCCCCATGGTCAATTCTCACCTTTCCTCTCCTATCCATGTCCAGTTATCACTTTTTGTTTATTAGTCTGTGCTCCTCCCCCTGACCTTTCTTCCCTTCTCCCCCACTCTTTTTATTCTGCCTGATTTTTACTTATACCTTGAAGAGGTCAACTCATGTTTATCATCATCTGATTGCACAAGTACAACTCAACACCGTTCTCCGAACCTAGGAGCAAATCATACTTGCACATAACCAGATGTTACAGTCAAATAATACATATGCAGGACAAGTATTCATATCTACAAATAAATATTGTTCTGTGATGAGAGTCTCGGATGGTTAGTGTCACCAAAAAATGGCAACAGTAACTGATTCATTGAGGTAGAAATGTGATTGGAAGAATTCAAACAGCATTTCAGGAAAGATCAGGCAAAGAATTGAAAGGATATTAGGAACTTTGCAGGAGTGGAGATGGAGCAATAGTTTGCCAGAACAAAAGCATCAGACATTTTTGAAGACTATAATGGCAAGAGGGAGACAGGAATGGACAGGTGGTGAGGGCAGTCATGGAATTGAAAGAAATAGGGAGAATTTAAGTGAAAGTAAAATTTCAAGATGTGTTGCAGTTACAGGCACAACTACAATGTAACAAGGTTTGCAGCATTGTCAGTGTGACAGCATTTAATTTTCCTTTCTCACACATGTGAAATAGAAACATTCTTACCTTTAGCTTTCCTGCATTTGACCTAACTTTTAGCAGTTCAGTTATTGCATCAACAAAACCCTGATGATGAAAATTACACATTTTTTCAATTTCCCGGTCATGGTTCCGAATTCGGGCCTCAAGTTTTTCCATAAACCGCTTGTGTGCATTGGGCCGGTCATCATATACAGATCTACAAAGGCAAATTTAGACTAATTATAAACAATACTTCATTTTTTAGCCAGCTTACAATGAATAACAAGTATCAGTAACTTTCAAAGTTCAAGAATCAAGATTAAGCAGGTTTTCCAAATGTCCACGGCTCCATCTAGTGAATATTATTATGGCAGCAGCATACTCAAAGAAAATTCTTGTATTGGATGAATGGTCAGTCCTTTCATCAACATTACAATATCCACTATTTACACATGCATCAAACATTCTACAACTTTAGAAAAATACTAACATTCAAAAAGCATTGATTTTGTGCACAATTTTTTTTAAGGATGGTTCAAACTCTTTGTTAACTCGTATTAAAATATTGCTCAAGATTGAACTGTGCATTTATTCATTGGATGAATAGTGGTGTACGTCCATTCACATTTGCTGTTCAAGGTAAATACTGGGTTGCACTACCCCAAAGTAGGACTGGCTGGAGGGAAGCATCCAAGATCACCAACATGCCATATGTAAGCATACCAGAAAAAGCCCCATTCACAAAATGTAAATGCAGTGAAACATAATTATTATAACAGAATAAGTCAATTCAGCCAGAGTCTGTGTCAGCTCTCAGCTCACTAATCCCTTTCTCCCTCATTAATCCTCTCACATGTGCAACAGTTTCCCCAAGCTGAAGCAACTTTTGTTAGATGGCCATGTCACCACACTTGTATCAAAAGCATTAACATTTACATAAAATATGCAAAATTAATAAAAACTAAAATTTCCTTGTCTTCTGAAAATTGAAATACAGATGACACAAACATTAAAAGTGTTGTAGTGTAAAAGGTTGTCATAGGTTACAACATAATATAGGCAGGAAGCAGAGTTGTACAGAAAAGTGGCAGATGGAGTTCAAGAGTTCAATCTAGATAATATGAGTGTGAAGTGATGCATTTTGGAAGGTCAAACTTGAAGACTGAATATATGTTAATAGCAGGATTCTTAACAGTGTGGAAGGACAGAGGGACCTTGGGGTCCAAATCCATAGATCTCTCAAGAATGTTGCGCAGGTTGATAAGGCAATTAAAAATCCTAATGGTAATGCTGGCCCTCATTCGTTAGGGGATTAATTTCAAGAGTTGTGAGGTAATGTAACAGCTCTTTAAAACTCTGGTTGGACCACACTTGGAATATTGTGTTCAGTTCTGGTCCCCTTATTACAGTAAGGTTGTGGAAGCTCTGGAGATTTACTAGGGTGTTGTCTGGATTGGGGATGTGTTAAGAGGTAGGTATTTTCTCTTTGGAGCAAAAGAGGATGAGAGGTGACTTAATAAGGTCAACAAGATTACAAGGGGCATAGATAACATGGAGAGACATCACCTTTATCTTGACACCAGAGGACATTTGTAGGAGGGGAGGAAACTTTAGGGGAGTTGTCAGGGTACTTTTTAAATACACAAATAGTAGTGGGTGCCTGGAGTGCATTGCCAGGGGTAGTGGTGGAGGGTGGTACAATAGGGACATTCAGAAGACTTAGACAGGCACAAGGATGCACAAAAAATCAGTTATAGTGTCAGGTAGAGAAAAATAGATCCTTGTGGGACCTATACTGTGCTGTAATGCTTTTTACCTTGTACATATTTCTTTGTCAGTGCAAAATCTACACTGAAATTAATAGGCCCATTCATCCTGCATGATTCAGAAACAAATTCTACAGCTTAAAATAGAGACAACCCCACCAAGCCCTCCTCCCAAAACATGAGAACTGTTCAGACAATGGAAATTCACTTCACAATTTACAGAATTCGCATCTCACTATTAAAAAATTTGAGAAATGGAATAAAATTCATTCTCACACAGTAAATAATGAGAAAGTAACTATTTTCTGACTCCCATTTTGTTTTGCACCTGCAGATAATACAGCTTCACATTACAAAAAAATTGTGATACAGACCTTCTAGAAATGCAACACCCCCTCCAGACATTGTTCAGTGATTGCCTGTGAACTGACCACAAATTCATTTCCAGTACAACTCCAATTATTCAAAATCAGATTCTCTGAAATCCACATTTATCCAAATTTTTTTTTTTTTTTTTTAAACATTTCAGATAAATGAAAATATCCAAAACAAATCAGAAATCCTCATTTATCGGAATTTTTTTTGGAGCCAAATTGACCTCAAGTTAAAAATTATTCACCCAACATTAAATTAGAATGATCATCGTCCTTGTTTCAGGTAACTCCCTCCTCTTTCTCTCTTTCCATTTCTTCCTTTTCACTCCAACTCTCCCTCTCAAATTGCATGCCACTGTCTCCTAGCCACAAGCAGTTGGAAGGAATCCCTTGTCCTGATGTCATCAAGGAGAGCAGCCTCCGGGGCAGGAGCAGGACCTCAAGCTCAGTGGCGTCCCCCTCCCCTTTTCCTCCTAGACACACTAGAGCTCCCAACACTAACCCCAAACACTCCCCTTGACCTACTACTGAACACACATACCAGACTCCCTGGTGTACATGTGCAGTAGGCTTAGGGGAGGATTTGGAGTCAGGACTCGGGCGTTGCCATCGGGAGCTCCGGTGACCACTGACTTGCCAGTGAGTGTTCTACTGGCCTGGGAAGCCTCCCCAGGGATCTGCGGCAGCAGTGGGGACACGTTGGTGATCGGCAATTTGGAGGTCTTGGTGATCAGCGGTGCCAACTGGGAGGTTTCAGTGATCAGCAACAGCCAGCATTTTTTTTGGTAAGAACTAAACATTATTTTAATGCTTAAAAGGCTTCCCCCATTATTTGTTGTCGTTTAAACGTTGATATAAGTGATTTTGCTATTGCTACTAAAAATGACCAGTTCTCTAAAAAAAACTTTATCTGACATAGGCCCGGTCCTGACCATTTTGGATAATTAAAGTTGTACTGTATCTGCTTTCAGAAACATGACCACAGTTGCAGGTTTTCTAACACTTTCATGTTTGTTACTGCAATTGAACTGCTAGCAAAACCTATTAAAATCTCAACCTCAACATTTTTCTAAAACAAATGAAAATGTAAAGTACCAATCAGATTAAAGCATTAGAACCATAATAAATTACAAACACAGAAACAGGCACCTTTGGCCCTTCTAGTCTGTGCTAAATCATTTTATTTGCCTAGGCCCACTGACCTGCCAACAGCCCTCCATACCTCTCCCATCCATATACTTGCTCAGATTCTTCTTAAATGTTAAAATTGAGCCCACAATTATTACAGCTGGCAGATCATTCCACAATTTCATCAATCCATGTGAAGAAGTTCCCCCTCATGTTCCCTCTAAACCAGTGGTTCTCATTCTTTTTCTTTCCACTCACACACTATAAGTATTCCCGATGACATAGGCACTCTGTGATTAGTAAAGGATTGCTTTAAGCCGTATGTGGCTGGAAAGAAAAAGTTTGAAAACCACTTTTTAAAAAAAAATTGTACCTAATTGACTCGTTATGTGCACGGTTTCATAGATCCAAAGGAAATGGACCAATGACAATTTTTCTCAAGCAAAATATTTCAGTAACATTTGGGCCTAGAGCAGTGATTCTCAACCTTCCCTTCCCACTTACATATGTGCATGCATTCCTAAATCCCTCTGTCATACTGCACCCCTCAGTGCCCTACCATTTACCGTGTATGTCCTTTCTTGGTTTGTCCTTTCAACATGCAACACCTTGTCTACATTAAATTCCATCTGCCATTTTTCAATCCAGATCCCTCTACAAGCTTTAAGAACCTTCTTCGCTGACTACAACAACTCCAAACTTAGTGTCATCTGCAAATTTGCTGACCCAAATGACCAATCATCCAGATCATTGATATAGATAACAAATAACAATAGCCCCATCAGCAATCCCTGAGGCACACCACTAGTCACAGGCCTCTACTCTCTGGCTTCTCCCATCCAGCTATTGTCGAATCCAATTCTCAACTTCACCATATCTAGCATCTGAACCTTCCTGATAATTTTCCCATACAGGACCCTATCAAAGGCCTTACTAAATTGCACGTGGACAACATCCACAGCCTTTCTTTAGTCAACTTTCCTGATAACATCTTCGAAAAATTAAGATTGGTTAAACAAACTACCATGCACAAAGCCATGTTGACTATCCCCCTAATCAGTTCCTGGCTATCCAAATAATTGTACATCTGATCTCTTACTTAGAACACCTACCAATAATTTACCTACTACTGACATCAGGCTCACCGGCCTACAATTTTTCAGTGCTACCTTTTGAAATTTAAAATAAAACAGAACAACATGAGCTACTCTCCGTTCCTCCAGCACCTCACCTTGGCTAAGGATTTTAAATATTTCTGTCAGAGGCCCTGGGGATTTATCCACCCTTATTTTCTTTAAGACTGCAAGCACTTCCTCCTCTTTAATCTGTATAGATTCTATGATCTCACTGCTTTGATTTTAAACTTCCCACGACTGTGCCTATTTCCTGAATGAATACTGATGAAAATGTTAAGATCTCTCACATCTCTTTTGGCTTCATACGAAGCTGATCATTGATCTTCAAGGAGACCAATGTTGCCTCTTACTGTCCTTTTGCTCTTAATATACCAGAAGAAATCCTTAGACTTTTCCTTCATATTGTCCACCAATGCAACCTTGTGTCTTCTTGTAGCCTTCCTGATTTCTCGGAGGTTTCTACAAATATTTTTTATTCTCTGAGCACCTCTTATGCTCCATGTTGCCTATACTTGTTATACACCTCTCTCTTCTTTCAAACCAGATCCCCAGTATCCCTCAAAAACCAAGGTTCCCTATACCTGCTAACCTGGTCTTTAATCCTGACAGGAACATACAAACTCTGTACTCTCAAAATTTCCCTTTTGAAGGTCCTCGCACATCCTTGCCCAAAAACAACTTCTCTCAATCCACACATTCTAGATCATTTCTCATTTCCCAGAATTGGCCTTTCTCTAATTTAGAATCTCAATTGGAGGCAGAGACCTACACATCTCCAAATTAACTTGAAACTTGATCACTGGCTCCAAAATGTTCCCCTACACATACTTCTGTCACCTGTCCGGTTTCATTCCCCAAGAGATGATCCACTATTGCATTCCCTCTAGTTGGTACCTCTATATAATGATTTAGAGAACTTTCCTGAAACATTTGACCAATTCCAAACCATCCAGCCCTTTTACAGTATGGGAGCCCCAGTCAATATGTGGAAAATTCAAATCTCCTACTATCACAACCTTGTGTTTCCTGTAATTGTCTGCTCTCTCTCTATAGATTTGCTCCTCCAATTCTCGTTAACTATTGAGTGGCCAAGAATATAACCCCATGAGTGTGGTCATACTTTTCCCGCTCTTTAGCTCCACCCATATAGCTTCAATAGATGAGCCCTCTGGTCAGTCCTGCCTGAGCACAACTGAGATATTTTCCTGAGGAGCAATGCCACTCCTCCCCCTTTCATCCCCCTGTTTTATCTTATCTAAAGCAACAGAAGCCCAAACACTGAGCTGCCAGTCCTGCCCCTCCTGCAACCAAGTCTCACTAATGGCCAAAATGTCATAATTGCATGTGCCAATCCATGCTCTGAATTCATCTGTCTTTCTAACAATACTCCTTGCATTGAAATAGATGTACCTGTGAACATTTCCACCACATACAACCCGTTTATTTCCAACAATGCATGCAATTTTCATATCATCTTTTCCCTCCTCCACTCCTCTGGCACTCTGGTTCTCATCCCCCTGCAATCTAGTCTAAGCCCACTGGAATAAACTTTTCTGCAAGGATATTAGTCCCCCTGCAGTTCAGATGCAAATCATCCTGTTGGAATAGGTCCCATCTTCCTTGGAAGAGAGCCCAAGGATCCAGAAACCTGAAGCCCTCCCTCCAGCACCGTGTCTTTAGCCTTGTGTTAAGCTATATTTCCCTATTTCTAACCTCACTAACATGTGGCACAGGAGATAATCCTGAGATCACAACCCTGGAGGTCCTGTCCTTCAACCTAGCATCTAGCTCCCTGAACTCTTTGCAGGACCTCCTCACCCTTCCTATCCACATCAATGGTACCTATATGGGCCATGACATCTGGCTGTTCACCCTCCCTCCTGAGAATGCTGTGAACTCTATCTGAGATATCTCAGACCCTGGCACCAAGAAGGCCACATACCATCTGGGATACTCAGACTCCATGCCAGAGACCTGATCACCATAGCTTGTCCCTGGTAGGACATTCACCTCAACAATGGTATAGTTGTTATTGAGGGGAATAGTCACAGGGGATCCCTGTACTACTCCCTGTACTTTCCCTCTCCTGTCACCCATCTAACCTCCCATTGCCTCCTAGATGTCCCTATAACTTCTATCACCCCCTCTACCTCCCAAATGATCTAGAGCTCAAACTCCAGCTCCAATTCCTTAACTCAGTTTGTCAGGAGCTGCAGGTGGATGTACCTCTCACAGATGAAGTCAACAGAGATACTGCTGGCTTCCCTGATGACCCACATTCCATAAGAGGAGCATTCTCCTGCCTTGCTGCCATTCCCATTGTTTATGGTAACAGAAAAAACTCTAAAACCTGCTGAATCCTTTTTGTTCCTTGAATAGGGTGGCCCTTTCTTACTTCAACTCCTGCACCACCACCTCAAGCCTCTTCTCACCGAAGCCCCATGAGCCAAAGCCTTGCCTCTATGATAGCCCACTCCAACACTGACTGCTCCCTCAATGACCACCCCGCGACACAATCCCTCAGTTTTATAGGGATGTTTGGGTCACCTGAGATCAATGGCCCAATCAACTGCCCTTCTACCCTCCAACCGTTGACCTCGATTGCCCAACAGCACCTCTGCCTTCAACTGAGTAATGTGGAAATAAAATTAGATGAGTTGCATGTATCTTTTTTTCTTTGGCTTGGCTTCACGGACGAAGATTTATGGAGGGGGTAAAAATGTCCACGTCAGCTGCAGGCTCGTTTGTGGCTGACAAGTCCGATGCGGGACAGGCAGACACGGTTGCAGCAGTTGCAGGGGAAAATTGGTTGGTTGGGGTTGGGTGTTGGGTTTTTCCTACTTTGCCTTTTGTCAGTGAGGTGGGCTCTGCGGTCTTCTTCAAAGGAGGTTGCTGCCCGCCAAACTGTGAGGCGCCAAGATGCACGGTTTGAGGCGTTATCAGCACACTGGCGGTGGTCAATGTGGCAGGCACCAAGAGATTTCTTTAGGCAGTCCTTGTACCTTTTCTTTGGTGCACCTCTGTCACGGTGGCCAGTGGAGAGCTCGCCATATAACACGATCTTGGGAAGGCGATGGTCCTCCATTCTGGAGACGTGACCCATCCAGCGCAGCTGGATCTTCAGCAGCGTGGACTCGATGCTGTCGACCTCTGCCATCTTGAGTACTTCGACGTTAGGGATGAAAGCGCTCCAATGGATGTTGAGGATGGAGCGGAGACAACGCTGGTGGAAGCGTTCTAGGAGCCGTAGGTGGTGCCGGTAGAGGACCCATGATTCGGAGCCGAACAGGAGTGTGGGTATGACAACGGCTCTGTATACGCTTATCTTTGTGAGGTTTTTCAGTTGGTTGTTTTTCCAGACTCTTTTGTGTAGTCTTCCAAAGGCGCTATTTGCCTTGGCGAGTCTGTTGTCTATCTCGTTGTCGATCCTTGCATCTGATGAAATGGTGCAGCCGAGATAGGTAAACTGGTTGACCGTTTTGAGTTTTGTGTGCCCGATGGAGATGTGGGGGGGCTGGTAGTCATGGTGGGGAGCTGGCTGATGGAGGACCTCAGTTTTCTTCAGGCTGACTTCCAGGCCAAACATTTTGGCAGTTTCCGTAAAGCAGGACGTCAAGCGCTGAAGAGCTGGCTCTGAATGGGCAACTAAAGCGGCATCGTCTGCAAAGAGTAGTGCACGGACAAGTTGCTCTTGTGTCTTGGTGTGAGCTTGCAGGCGCCTCAGATTGAAGAGACTGCCATCCGTGCGGTACCGGATGTAAACAGCGTCTTCATTGTTGGGGTCTTTCATGGCTTGGTTCAGCATCATGCTGAAGAAGATTGATATCTAGAGCATTTTTAAATGTACAAATCCAACGTCAAGCTTAAAAATCATAGTACTGCGTTGTTTTGAGTCAAGAAAAACACAAGGACAAGCGACATCATAACTAGATGAATTGCGTAAACTTGAAATACAGTACAGTACACCAGTATATACAATATGGGCTGAAATTAGTGAAGCCAGAAAAGTCTGGGCTACCAAGAGAATGAGCATCAATTTGTCATGTGCAAATATGTTTCACCAACTTACAGAACTACACAAGTTTTTGATAATAAGAATGGTCATTTTGAAGTTCAAGTTATTATCATCTGATTGTACATGTGCAACCAGACAAAATAGCATACACAACAAATAAAAGTGCTGGAGGTCTTTAGCAGGTCCTGCAGCATCCATGAAAAGCAACAGGTAGTTGATATTTCAGGCCAGAACCCTTCACCAGACCCAGCAAGTTCCACCAGCACTTCAGTGCATTGCTCTAGTACCCCAGTGTGTACAGTCTGGGTTTACTTTGAAGTTCTATCAGAATGAATTTCAATAGATAAACCTTTATTGCAAGAATTGCAATGTAATAACAAAAAGTTAATCATATTATTTCCCCACCTATTCCCTCCTCATGATGTGAATAGTGGATCCCTTGGGTCTATTTATATATGTTCAATAGCATTACTCTCAATTTGTTTAGCAGCACACAATTCCAGCACACAATTCCAGCACACAATTCCAGCACACAATTCCAGCACACAATTCCAGCACACAATTCCAGCACACAATTCCAGCACACAATTCCAGCACACAATTCCAGCACACAATTCCAGCACACAATTCCAGCACACAATTCCAGCACACAATTCCAGCACACAATTCCAGCACACAATTCCAGCACACAATTCCAGCACACAATTCCAGCACACAATTCCAGCACACAATTCCAGCACACAATTCCAGCACACAATTCCAGCACACAATTCCAGCACACAATTCCAGCACACAATTCCAGCACACAATTCCAGCACACAATTGTTGTGCATCATTCTTTCCTAACTTCTCTCTCCACATCGCTATCCCCACCAAACAGCTTGACCTGCCACTCGTAATGGCACAATATATATCCCTCACAGCTATGTTACATATTTCTCCATACATTAATGCAGCCAGATTCTCATCCATGATTTGTTGGCACCATCCGTTTTCTGAATCTCATGCAGGTTATGGAAAATGTTAATTTTTTTCTCTCCATAATCTCTGGTTCCTGCCCCTCATCTCTAATTTCTATCCATTCATTTAAGAGACCAAATATTTAAATCACACAATTTTATTTTTTCTCAATTCAAATTTGCCCTCATTTTTCTTCAGTGGCACATTTGGTTTTACTGCAATAATCAACACTCTTATTCCACATTGAGAGATTGCCCAGGTTAGATTCCAACGATTATTGCCTTTTACCACCACCTCTTTTTCTTTGCTGAGTGACAAAGGCCAAGACCATAAGGGAAGGCAAGGTTAAAGGTGAAAACGGTGGCGCTACCAGAACCACTGTAATGGCAGCGCTACCACTGGTGCAGACCGACCGGGAGCGAGGAGTGGAGATATAGCACTCTCACAAGGCCCAACCATCCAGTCAACAGCCATCAGCTCCACACAGGCTTTGAATAGTCCGTTAAAGGAACCAACGGTAGTTTTATTTAAAATCCTGCAACCGCGGGGTCTGCACCCAAGAAGGTGGCACCAATGATTGGCAGCATCCACGAGGGGTTACAGATTCTAGGGAAGCAGAGGACTGGTGCAGGGCATCATAAAATGGGGAGACCATCCCATCTGAGAAGGAGAAGCAAAGCAAAGTGATCACGGCGGTGGACCAGTGAGGGAGCTCTGCAGCTGGAAGACCCACACATGCAACAGCTGCTGGCAACTCGAGGCGAGGAACCTACAGAGGCTGTGGACCGCTGTTGGGAGACGCGCTGGGCTGCGGACTGCTGAAGACTGGCTCAAATCTGACTGAAGGGGTACCAGGTGTTGGTAGTGGGATGCAAGGGGGTGCCAAAGGCACTGAGGGGGTTCCTGACCGTGTTGAAGGTTCGGATCTGGAGCTCAGGTTGCCATTGGTTTGGACTGGACTCTGTGTGGCTGCGGAGGCAAACCTACGGACACTCGGTGACTCTTGGGGGGGGGGGCTCTCCTTTGATTCTCTTTCTGACTAAGCAGCACTTCAGGCAATTTCTGCTGATGACGAATCTGTCTGCCTTACAGCAGGCAAGAGCAATTTCATGTAATATGATGCTGTTTTATTACAATGACAATAAATTGAATCTTGAAATTTTGAATTTCCTTACTAAACAGGACAAACAAAGCCGAACCAAGTACAGAAACTGGACTAGGAAGCCATTACAAACAGGAAAACAACAAAAAGGAGCAGAGGTGACAATAATGGACCGGTATTCAAAAATGGAAGAATGAAGATTGTACTGTGCAACATGATGTTCAAATGTACGATGATGAATAAGGATTTATAAAGCTCAGTTACGAAGGGGAATACAAGTTTACAGTGCTACAGGAATTTACAGTTATTGCAAATTCAACATCTTTTAGTTAACAATTAGGAGCATTTATTTGACATTAAAAGTATGAACATTTTCAAACAGAATTTTTTATTACTGTACAGCAACACCAATACAAACTAAACTTTGAGTAATACATTCAAAATAACTGTTTTAAAACACCACTCCTGATCACTAGTTCACAGCAACTTTAAAAGGCTCTCAATAATTACTGCCACTAGAGGGCTTCCCTTAGCATTGAAGCAAGGCCAGTACCACAACGTTCTATCAAAGGGGGACAGTTACAAAGAAGTAAATTATGAAGGTTTTTTCAACCAAGTATATTATAGGAAGCTCCAAACCCAAAGATAAGATGGTAATATAAGCAGCACGTTTAGCATAGCAGTTTGCATAACACTATGAAAGCGAAGGTGAACAGATTCAAATACGGCAACTGTCTGTGAGGAGTTTGTATGTTCTCCCCACATCTGCTTGGGTTTCCTCCGGGTACTCCAGTTTCCTGCCACCCTTCAAAAAACATATGGGAATTGTAGGTTATTGGGTGTATTTGGGGGGCACAGGCTCATAAGCAAGAAGGGCCTGTCACTCTGCTGTATGTCTAAATTTAAATTGTCAAACCATTTGGAGTGCAAGAAAGATCACGAATACATGCTTCTATGGAACATAGAAAAACAAGGGATGAAAATGCAAGAGACCTGGAAAAAAATATTCATTCCATTGTAAAGCATGGGTGGGGTGCCGGAAGACTGGCTTATTTTGTGTATTTAAAAGGTTGCAAGGACCAATTACAGGCCAGCGAGCTTTGCATCAGTTGTGGCCACGTTACTGCATTCATTTCTGAGGAACACGATCTACATGCATTTTCAAAGGCAAAGTCATCTTGGCTTTGTGCATGGGATATCACGCCTCACCAATTTGATAATTTTTTTTGAAGACATGACAAAAAAGTTTGATGAGGACAGAGCAGAAGGCATCGGCTCCGTGGAGTTTAGCAAAACATTTGTTAATGTCAACATGGTAGCCTGATCCAGAAAGTCAGATCACATGGGAGTGAGCTGGCCAATTAGATACATAATTGGCTTAAAGCTAGGAGTCACAAGGTGGTAGAAGAGGGTTATTATTCAGATCGGAGGCTAGTGACCAATAGTGTGCAATAATGATCAATGCTGGGTCCACTGTCATTTGACACCTACATTAACAACTTGGATGAGAAGGCTGTTAGCACATTCCTGCATCTAGTTAGTCTAATCCTATCAGAATTTCATGCCTCCATGAGATCTTCTCATACTCATTAGAATTCAGGAAAATAATCTCTAACACAGTGGTTCTCAACAATTCCCACCCCACTCCCACACCACCTTAAACAATCCCTTACTGAGATGGTGGTGGTGAGGAAGCAGAAATGAGGTGTGAACAGGATATGAGATGGCCATGTTGAACTATATGACTATAAATATTAATGGAATACATAACCAAATTAAACAAAAATGGCTATTAAATATCATGAAAAAAGAAAAGATAGACACAATATTTGTGCAGGAAACACATCTAACTGAAGTGGAACATAATAAAGAGAGACAGGGTGGGGCACATAACGGCAGCATCACATAATTCAAAAGCCAGAGGTGTAGCTATATTAATTAATAAAAATGTACCAATCAAAATAGAGAAGCAAATAATAGATTCAGCAGGGAGGAATGTAATGATAAAGTGTCAGATATATTCAGAATTTTGGAATTTGATCAATATATATGCGTCTAATGAAGAGAATCAAAAGTTTATGCAAGATATTTTTTTGAAGAATGTAGATATGCAGGGGAATATATTGATAGGAGGGGATTTTAACTTTAATTTGGACCCAAAGTTGAATAAAACTGGACAAAAGACTAGCAAAAAGAATAAAGTGGCCAAATTTATGGTTAAATCAATGCAGGAAATGAAACTTATGGATATATGGAGGAGGCAGCACCCAAGGGAGAAGGAATTTTCATATTATTCAAGTAGGCATAAAATTCAAGGATTGATATGTTTTTGTTGTCAGCCCATATTCAAGGGAGAGTTAGGAAAACTGAATACAAAGCTAGATTGCTATCTGATCATTCACCCGTTATTAGCAATAGAACTGGAGGTCATCTCACCAAGAACATAGAGATGGAGGTTAAACTCCATGCTACATAAAAGGCAAGAATTTAGAGAGTTTATTGAACGCCAAATTAAAATGTACTTTGAAATAAATGCGGAATCAGTGAAAGACAAATTTATATTATGGGATGAAATGAAAGCTTTCATTACAGGGCAGATAATAAGTTATGTAACTAAGATGAAAAAGGACTACAATCGGGAAATAGAACAGTTGGAAAGGGAGATAGCAAGTACAGAAAAAGAACTAGCAACAAGGGATGGTGCAACAAAAAGAGAATTGGTGGACAAAAAAATAAAATACGAAACATTACAAAAGTATAAGGTGGAGAAGAACAAAGAAAATAAAGCAAAAGTATTACAAGCTAGGAGAAAAAACACACAAAATAAAAATTAAGCCTGGCAACTTAAAACAGAACAAGCTAAAAGAACTGTATTGGCATCAAGGAAAAAGGACAAACAAATTACATATAATCCAATGGAGATTAATGAGAACTTTAAGGAATTTTATGAACAATTATACCAAACTGAGAACGAGGGGAAAGATGATAAAATAAAAGAGTTTTTAGCTAAAATTGAACTGCCGAAATTGCAAGGAGGAGTAAAACAAACTGATAAGACCATTTTAAATATATGTAGTACAGTATATATTAAAAAAGCTGCCGAACAATAAAATGCCTGGAGAGGATGGATTCCCAATAGAATTCTATAAAACATTTAAAGAGTTATTAATTCCTCCTCTCCTGGAAGTAATGAAGAAACACAAAACTTGCCAGATTTATGTAACACAGCAATAATTATAGTACATCAAAGACGGGGAAAGATCCACTAAACACCATCATCATAGAGACCAATATCTCTACTTAATTCAGATTATAAGATAATAGCAAAATTATTAGTAAACAGATTGGTCAACTGTGTACCAAAAATAGTAAAACAAGATCAAACTGGATTTATCAAGAAAAGACGAACAGCGGATAACGTCTGTACATTTATTAATTTAATTCATGCAGTTCAAGGAAATAAGAAGCCAACAGTGGCTAAACTTTAGATGCAGAAAAAGCCTTTGACAGGGTAGAATGGAATTATTTATTCAAAGTATTACAGAGGTTCAATCTACCAGAAAAATATATTAATTGGATTAAAGCATTATATAATGGACCATTGGCGAAGATAACAGTAAATGGATATGTATCGAACCAATTTAAATTAAGTAGGTCAACTAGGCAGGGATGTCCACTATCTCCCTCACTGAACACTTTAGCAATTGAACCATTGGCAGAACTGATAAGAACAGAAAATAAAAGATAAAAATAAAGGAGAAGGAGTATAAAATCAGTTTATTTGCAGATGACATCACGGTATACTTAACAGAACCAGAAACATCAATAAAAGAACTACATAAGAAATTGAAGGAATATGGAGAAATATCGGGGTACAAGATCAACGCAAATAAAAGTGAAGTGATGCCAATGAGTAATGCGGATTATACAGAATTTAAAAAAGAATCACCATTTAAATGGCAAACACAAGCAATCTGATACCTAGGTATTAAATTAGATAATAACTTGTATAAACTAAATTATCAGCCACTAATAAAGAAATTGCAGGAAGACTTAGAGCATTGGAAAGAATTACTGCTAATGTTGATAGAGAGGGTAAATTGCATTAAAATGAATGTCTTCCCAAGGATACAATAATTATTTCCATCATTACCAATTCCCTTAACAGAGAAATTCTTTAATGATCTAAAGAGAATAATAAGGAAATTTTTATGGAAAGGGGGGGGGGGAAAAAAAAAAAAAAATCGAAGATAGCAACCAAGGTGGTTTGCAGTTACCAAACTTTCAAAATTATTAGAGCAGCACAATTGCATAAACGACTGGTTTCCAAAATCAAGGCTCATGGGATTTGGGGCAAAGTATTGATGTGGATTGAGAACTGGCTGGCAGGTAGAAGACAGAGAGTTGGGATAAATGGCTCGTTTTCTGAGTGGCAGGCGGTGACCAGTGGGGTGCCACAGGGATCTGTACTGGGACCCCAGCTGTTCACAATTTACATTAATGATCTGGATGAGGGGATTGGATGTAATATCTCCAAATTTGCAGATGACACTAAGCTAGAAGGGGTTGTGTGCATGGAAGAGGGGGTCAGGAAGCTCCAGTGTGATTTGGATAAATTGAGGGACTGGGCAGATACATGGCAAATGCACTACAATGTAGATAAATGTGAGGTTATCCACTTTGGTAATACAAACCGGAGGGCAGATTACTATTTGAATGGCAATAGATTAAGAGATGGGGAAGTGCAGAGAGACCTAGGGGTACTTGTACACCAGTCTCTGAAGGCGAGCATGCAGGTACAGCAGGCGGTTAAAAAGGCAAATGGTATGTTGGTCTTCATATCAAGAGGATTTGAGTATAGGAACAAGGATACCTTACTGCAGCTGTACAGGGCCTTGGTGAGACAACACCTGGAGTATTGTGTGCAGTTTTGGTCACCTTATCTAAGGAAGGATGTTCTTGCAATGGAGGGAGTGCAGAGGCGATTCACCAGGTTGATACCTGGAATGGCAGGAATGACTTATGAGGAAAGATTGCGCAAATTGGGATTGTACTCGCTGGAGTTTAGAAGATTGAGAGGGGATCTCATAGAGACATACAAAATTCTGGCATGACTGGACAGAGTGGATGCAGATGGGATGTTTCCAATGATGGGAAAATCCAGAACCCAGGGCCATGGTTTGAGGATAATAGGCAAACCATTTAGGACCGAGATGAGGAGGAATTTCTTTACCCAGAGGGTGGTGAATCTGTGGAATTCATTGCCACAGAGGGCAGTAGAGGCAGGTTAAATATATTTAATGAATATAAGAGGGAATTAGATATATTTCTTCAGTATAAGGGTATTAAAGGTTACGGAGAGAAGGCGGGGACGGGGTACTGAACTTTAAGATCAACCATGATCTCGTTGAATGGCGGAGCAGGCTCGAAGGGTCGAATGACCTACTCCTGCTCCTACCTTCTATGTTTCTATGTTTCAATTAAGATATTTATCAGATTTTTATCAGACCAAGGAAAAACCAGATTGGACTAAGATAGAGCTAGATAAAATAGGGGAGAAGGTACCGAAACATATAAAAGCCAGTACGATATAAAAGCTCACCAGTATTGCATCACTTACTCAATATATGGAAGAAGATTCACTTAGAAAGGAAAAAACCAAATTACCAAATACCAAAATTATTATTGACACAAAATCAGCTAATCCCTTTTACAATAGGTAACCTTTCCTTTTGAGAATGGGAGAGAAAATGAATTTAAAAAATAGAAAATTGTTTTTTTGGGAAATAATTTATTAACATTTGAACAAATGAAGTACAAATATGGAATATGGAACAATGTTTGCATACCATCAACTGAAAGCCTACTTAAAGGATAAATTGGGAAGCAGACTGAGATTACCAGAAGGAAGCAGCTTTGAATATGTGATTACAGACACAATGATAATAAAAAGATTTATTACGAACATGTACATCAAGCTGCAAGGAAAATGAGGAAATAAGCTATAAACCCAAACAAAAGTGGGAAAAAGATTTAAACAAAGATAAAAAATGAAACATGGGAAAAGTTATGCTCTGGAACTATGAAGAATATAATAAACACAAGGTTACACATGATACAGAATAATTGGTTACACAGGTTATAGATCACGCCCCAAAAGTTTAAAAAAATGGGATCCAACATTATCAGATAGATGTTTTCGCTGTAAGAAGGAAATGGGAACAACAGTACATGCAATTTGGGCATGTGAGAAAGTTTTAGGAAGATCTAAATCAGGTATTAAATAAAATCACAATAAACAACATACTAAAAAAATCCAGAGATCTTTCTTCTAAGTAATACAAGGATTAGGCCTCAAACTGGATGAAGCTCAAAAATTTTTTATTATGATAGCCTTAGCTGTAGCAAAAATATGTATAATGTCAACTTGGAAATCAGAAGAGAGCCTGAGAATACAGCAATGGTACATGGAAATGAATAAATGTATTCCATTGGGAAAAATAACATACAATTTAAAAAATAAAGTCACATTATTTGAGCAAATTTGGGGGCCGTACATGGAACATAACAGAGAAGGCTTGCCTCGGACCGCCATCCCCTAAAATGATAAGACGACAAAATGACTTGATCCAGTGTGTAAAAGTAGATGACACACATTTTTCTTGTTTATTTTCATTGTGTGATGAGATTGTTTAATGGTTTTATTGTATTGTATATGTTGAATGTTTAATGGATTTGGAGGGGGGGTGGGAGGTAGGGGGGAAAAAGGGGAGAAAATGCCACTGTGTATATTTAAGAGGGAAAGGTTTGTATGTATTTTGATTGATATGGCTCACAGTGTGAAAAATTAAAAAAATTAAAAAAAACAATCCCTTACTAACCATAGAGCGCTTATGCCATAGGTGCTCTTTTGTTAGTAAAGGATTACTTAAGATGGTATAGGAGTGGAAAAAAGGTCAAGAGCCTCTGCTCTAATCTATCCAGGTCTTCTTTTTCCTCCCCATATCTCAGTCCTGACAGCCCAGGAATCAGTCTGCTGAACCATTGCTGCACCCCCTCAATGAAAATAATCTCATTTTTCAGAATAGGAGATCCAAACTGTATTCAGTATTTAAATATGGGAACTCACCAAGTCCCTATACAACTGCAGCAAGACTTCTCAGCTTCTATATTCAAAGCCTCTCACGTTAAAAGGCCAGTCAACTCTCAATCATTGAAAATATTATTGTGGTTGTTGGACTTGGTCCTAGTATATTGCCACTGGAGTTCTTCAGGGTGGCTTCAGATGCTTCAATGACTTTCCCTCCATCAGAAGATCAAAACTGGGAATGGTTCTGATAATTAAGATGTTCAATTCCATTCAAATCTTAATTGTGGAAATGTCTACTTTGCTGTTTAACAAGACCTAGATAACATTCTACAAATTCTACAACCATACAAATGCTAGGAGCAAACAACAGCCAAGGAAGATCAAATACTGTAATTTTACCTTCATTAGAATCAGAATTTATCGTAATGATCATGTCATGAAATTCATTGTTTTGCGGCAGCATTACAGGAGCATATTAATATTAAAAAATTAGTGCAAAAAGAGAAAGTGAGGCAGTGTCTGCAGTTCATTGTCCATTCAGAAATCTGATGGCTGACGGGCATAATTTCATTTTGTGCTGCTGGGTGTTGGTCTTCAGACTTCTGCAGCTCCTTGCTGACGGTAGCAGTGTGAATACGGCATGGCCTCTTTGCTTTCTTAAGACATTGCCACTTGTAGATATCCTCTGTGGAGTGAAGACTGATGCCCACAATGACAGTGGTTGAGTTCACAACGCTAGTCTTTTTCGGACCTGTGGATTGGCGGCTCCAAACCAGACAGCGATGAAACCAGTCAGAATGTTCTCCATGATACATCCGTATAATTTTGCAAGTCTTTGGTGGCATACCAAATCTCCTCAAACTCCTTACAAAGGATAGCTGGTGAGCCTGCTTCATGATTGCATCGACATGGAGTCCCCAGAACAGATCTTCAGAGATAGGAACATAGGAAGTAGGAACAGGAGAAGGCCCAAAATGGCCCATCGAGCCTGCTCCGCCATTCAATAAGATCATGGCTGATCTAATTTATGACCTAACTCCACCTACCTGCCTTTTCCCCATATCCCCTAATTCCTCTATCATGTAAAAATTTATCTAACTGAATTTTAAATATGTTTAATGAAGCAGCCTCAACCACTTCCCTAGTTAGAGAATTCCAAACATTCACTATTCTCTGGGAAAAACTATTTTTCCTCATCTCTGTCCTAAATCTACTCCCCCGAATATTGAGACTGTGTCCTCTCATTTTAGTTTCCCCGGCTAGCTCAAAAAACCTTCCTACATCTATCCTATCCATATCCTTCATAATCCTTTATATTTCTATAAGATCTCCTCTCATTTTTCTGAACTCGAGCGAATACAATCCTGATACCCAGGAATTTGAAGTTTTTAAACTCTTTCCACTGCTAACCCCACGACAAGGGCTGGTTTGTGCTCTCCTGGTTTCCCCCTCCTGAAGTCCACAATCAGCTCTTTAGTTTTGATAATGTTATGATACCACTCAACTCGTTGATCTCTCTCATACTGTATGCTTCCTCATTGCCTTCTGTGATTCTGCCGACAACTGTGGTGTCATTATCAAATTTGGAGATGGCATTTGAATTATGCGTGGCCACACAATCATGGTTAAAGAGCCAATAGAGCAGTGAACGAAGCACACATCCTTGAGGTGCTCCTCCGTTGATCAACAATGAGGACAGTGATCATACTGACTATGGTCTTCTAATGAAGAAGTCAAGGATCCTGTGGCAGAGGCCCATCTTTTGGAGCTTGTTGACGAGTACTGAAGGAATAATGATGCTGAAAGCAGAGTTGGAGCCAATGAAGAGTAGTCTGATTTACGTGTTGCTGTTGTCCAGGTGATCCAGAACTGAGTGGAGAGCCAGTGATATTGGATCTGCTATGGAGCAATTTTGATGGTAGACAAATTACAGTGGGTCCAGGTCTTTGCTTAGGTACAATTAATTCTGGCCATGACCAACCTCTCAAAGTATTTCATCACAGTAGATGTGAGTGCTACAGGGCAATACTTATTGAAGCAACTCACTCTGCTCTTCTTGGACACCAGTATGATTGATGCTCTTTTGAAGCACGTGGGAACATCCGACTGCAGCAATGAGATTGAAAATGTCTGCATAACACTCCAGGTAGTTGGATGGCACAGATTTTCAGAACCCTGCCAGGTATGCTATCAAGGGCCTGACACCTTGCAAGGGTTCACTCTCTTGAAGGATGTTCTGATGTTGGCCTCAGAAACAACTTCACAGCGTTACCAGCTTCTGCAGGGATTCTAATTGGTACAGTTGAGTTCTCCTTTTCAAAGCGAGTATAAAAGGTGTTCAGTTCATCGGGTAATGAAGCATCACAGCCATTTATGGTGTTCGGCCTCATGAAAAGGACTGCAGTATTTCAAGGTATCTCACTTTCTTGGGGACAACTTTGCTTTAATTAATAAATAAAGTTAAAAGGACAAAGATTCTGCTCCATTATGTTTAATGTTAAGTTTCAGAGAAAGCCAAAAGGAAGACTATCTATTTGAGCCAAAACATGGTGATTCCTTAGGCTTTGACAATATTTAAGCTTTTATTCAGAACTACATGCAATTTCTTCTCTTCTCACTCAGGTCAGTTGCCATGTTTGTTTGATAAGAACAGATCTAGATACTCGACAAAATGCCACTAAACCAGCTGAAATTGGGAATACCTCAGTCAGACCATCTACAGAATGTTCTTAAACTAATTGTTGAACACATTTAATAAATTTCTCCCCATGAAGCCCTTTAGACTAAGAATTCCAGTCAACATGACGTTGAAATCATCTAGAACCAATGAATGCCAAAAAACAAAGGAGCCAAGTACAATCCTCAGCTGTAGAATGCCAAGCCTTGGAAAAGTTGCAAAAGTCAGTCAGTAAGGTACAGCATTTTGTCTAAACATGAAGAAACTGAAGGAGTAATGTTCAACAAGCTCAGAGACCTACAGCATAGAAACAGGGCCTTCCCAGTAATGTTACCTCTAATTTTTAGTATGCACAAAAATCTTATATTTTGCAATTTTTTTTTCTGTGACAAAAGTACGTGTGGATTGGATGTTTGTGCAAATGTAAACTCCATTTTCTGAAATATACATAAATATTTCTCGCAGCTGAAAATTCATGACTTCATGAGGTTTCAGTGTAGAAGCTTATATTTTGTTCAGCCATTCAACTTTAAACAAACTTGAAGTTCTTTTGCGCTTCACGCCCCTTTGCTTCTTTTGAATTCGAAACAGTGAATCAATAATTTTTCAATAAAAATTCAGAAGGTTATTTGCAGTATTTGAAACAAATCTTTATAAACTTTAAAATATGAAGACTGTCTGCCAAACATGGCTGCAGCTGTACAACCCTGAAAAGAAAGTGAGGTGACATAAATAAGTAATGTACAAATGTAGTATTTGAAAAGTCGACTAACTAGTGAACAGAAACAGTTAGCAAAAAGATTATTTTCAATAAGTATAATAATTAATGACTAATTTTCTTTGTGCTAGTTGCAAAACGTACATGAGCACGTACACAGGTGAGAGGGGACAGTACATTCCAGCCCACTTTTATCTTTTTAAAATTTATTTAAAATAACCACTTAGCAAACCTATTGCAATATTTCAAACTTAATCCAAATACAGGTGGTATTTTATAAAAAAGAAAAATTACAAAAGAAAAGCCTCCTATTAATCCCCCTACCCCCCCCAACAAACTAAGAAAAAAGGGTCAAGAAAACTACAAAAGAAGTACTACACTTTCTGATATCTTTAAATATATAAATATTTATAGAGACCTATAAGAAAATGTTCGAGTGTCATTTAAATTTTAATACCAACAGTTTATAAATATGGCTGCATAGTTTCCAAAATGTATATTTATCTCTTAAATTTTAAGTAATTTTCTCAAGTGGAATACAACTCCGAACCTCTGCATGCCATCTATCCATTCCCAAATCAATCAGACTTCCAAGTTATGGCCATACATTTTCTAACTATTGCCAAAAAATTTGAATTTTTTTTTTATAAATCCCCCTAATATTGCCCAGTAAAAATAACATTGGATCCTGTGGGAATTTTACTCCAGTTATTTGTTCTAATTACTCATTTCAAGCCAAAAAGGTTTAATTGTGGAACACTGCCAAATTGAATGCAAAAAAAACTTTTTTGATCACATCTAACACAAATCTCAATAAGTATAGTTCATATTACATAACTTTTGTGGTGTTAAATACAACTTATGAATAAAATTATATTGAACTAACCGATCTCACATTTTTTGTACTTTTCATACTCTCTTAATATGATAGGAGCAAGGGGGAGACGGCGGCCCCGGCCTCGGTCGAGTGGGGCAGGGGGAGGCCCCGATCCGGGCAGAGAGTGGGAGGCGGCAGCCCCAGTCCAGGCACAGGGTGAGCTGCGGCGGCCTCGGCCCCGGTCCGCGCAGTATGGACCGACCTAGGAGGGGAGGCAGGCCCCTACAGCCCGGGTAAGAAACCTGCATAGGAGAAGGCCACTCCGATAAAACCTACGACCCAAGGACCTCGCTGCCACGTCCCAGCTTGCTTGGCCACGGCACACGAACCATGGGTGTAAAGGGTGGGGCCAGTACTGCGCGCACTGCACTCCACCTAAAAGCTCCTTTGCGCAGGCCCGAGGACAGGTCCACGTCCCCCCCCTCCACGTCCCCCCCCTCCACGTCCCCCCCCTCCACGTCCCCCCCTCCACGTCCCCCCCCTCCACGTCCCCCCCCTCCACGTCCCCCCCCTCCACGTCCCCCCCCTCCACGTCCCCCCCCTCCACGTCCCCCCCCTCCACGTCCCCCCCCTCCACGTCCCCCCCTCCACGTCCCCCCCCTCCACGTCCCCCCCCTCCACGTCCCCCCCCTCCACGTCCCCCCCCTCCACGTCCCCCCCCCTCCACGTCCCCCCCCTCCACGTCCCCCCCCTCCACGTCCCCCCCCTCCACGTCCCCCCCCTCCACGTCCCCCCCCTCCACGTCCCCCCCCTCCACGTCCCCCCCCTCCACGTCCCCCCCCTCCACGTCCCCCCCCTCCACGTCCCCCCCCTCCACGTCCCCCCCCTCCACGTCCCCCCCCTCCACGTCCCCCCCCTCCACGTCCCCCCCCTCCACGTCCCCCCCCTCCACGTCCCCCCCCTCCACGTCCCCCCCCTCCACGTCCCCCCCCTCCACGTCCCCCCCTCCACGTCCCCCCCCTCCACGTCCCCCCCCTCCACGTCCCCCCCCTCCACGTCCCCCCCCTCCACGTCCCCCCCCTCCACGTCCCCCCCCTCCACGTCCCCCCCCTCCACGTCCCCCCCCTCCACGTCCCCCCCCTCCACGTCCCCCCCCTCCACGTCCCCCCCCTCCACGTCCCCCCCCTCCACGTCCCCCCCCTCCACGTCCCCCCCCTCCACGTCCCCCCCCTCCACGTCCCCCCCTCCACGTCCCCCCCCTCCACGTCCCCCCCCTCCACGTCCCCCCCCTCCACGTCCCCCCCCTCCACGTCCCCCCCCTCCACGTCCCCCCCCTCCACGTCCCCCCCCTCCACGTCCCCCCCTCCACGTCCCCCCCCTCCACGTCCCCCCCCTCCACGTCCCCCCCCTCCACGTCCCCCCCCTCCACGTCCCCCCCCCTCCACGTCCCCCCCCTCCACGTCCCCCCCCTCCACGTCCCCCCCCTCCACGTCCCCCCCTCCACGTCCCCCCCCTCCACGTCCCCCCCCTCCACGTCCCCCCCCTCCACGTCCCCCCCCTCCACGTCCCCCCCCTCCACGTCCCCCCCCTCCACGTCCCCCCCCTCCACGTCCCCCCCCTCCACGTCCCCCCCCTCCACGTCCCCCCCCTCCACGTCCCCCCCCTCCACGTCCCCCCCCTCCACGTCCCCCCCCTCCACGTCCCCCCCCTCCACGTCCCCCCCCTCCACGTCCCCCCCCTCCACGTCCCCCCCCTCCACGTCCCCCCCTCCACGTCCCCCCCTCCACGTCCCCCCCCTCCACGTCCCCCCCCTCCACGTCCCCCCCCTCCACGTCCCCCCCCTCCACGTCCCCCCCCTCCACGTCCCCCCCCTCCACGTCCCCCCCCTCCACGTCCCCCCCCTCCACGTCCCCCCCCTCAAAAGATGCTCACAAACTCAAGCTAGCATGCTGGAACATCAGAACCATGCTAGACAAGGCTGACAGCCACCGACCTGAACGTCGGTCTGCCCTCATTGCACATGAACTCCTCAGACTTGACATCGACATAGCCGCTCTCAGTGAAGTCCGCCTGGCAGATGTAGGCAGCCTCCAAGAACGCGGCGCGGGCTACACACTATACTGGTCTGGCAAGCCTTCGGATGAACGACGCCTATCTGGTGTAGGCTTCATGGTCAAGAGCTTCATTGCCTCCAAACTCGAAAACCTTCCGACAGGCCTCTCGGACCGAATCATGTCCATGCAACTCCCCCTTCAAAACAAGCGTCACATTACCCTCATCAGTGTCTATGCTCCAACCCTCCAGGCGGAACCAGCAGAAAAGGACAAGTTCTACACCGACCTGCGCAACCTCATCCAACGCACCCCTACAGCCGACAAGGTTGTCATCCTGGGCGACTTCAACGCTCGTGTCGGCAAAGACTCAGAAACCTGGCCAGGAATCCTGGGCAAGCATGGCGTCGGCAAGTGCAACGACAATGGGCGCCTCCTGTTGGAGCTCTGCGCAGAACAGCGGCTTGTGATCACAAACACCCTTTTTCAGCAGAGGGACAGCCTTAAGACCACCTGGATGCATCCCCGATCCAAACACTGGCACCTCCTGGACTACATCCTGGTGCGAGAAAGTGACAAACGAGATGTGCTCCACACCAGGGTCATGCCTAGCGCGGAATGCCACACTGACCACCGGCTGGTTCGCTGCAAGCTCAACCTTCACTTCAAACCAAAGCCCAGGAACAATAAAGCCCCCAGAAAGAGGTTCAATGTTGGAAACCTGCAGTCAGACGAAGCGAGAGGAAACTTCCAGGAAAACCTCAAAGCAAAGCTCGACGATGCAACCCGCCTCACGGACCCGTCCCCTGAAACCCTCTGGGATCAGTTGAAGACTACCATACTGCAATCCACTGAAGAGGTACTGGGCTTCTCCTCCAGGAAAAACAAGGACTGGTTTGACGAAAACAGCCAGGAAATCCAGGAGATGCTGGCAAAGAAGCGAGCTGCCCACCAGGCTCACCAAAGCCGTCCTGTCCAGAGAAGAAACAAGCCTTCCGTCGCGCATGCAGCCATCTTCAGCGCAAACTCCGGGAGATCCAAAATGAGTGGTGGACTAGCCTCGCCAAACGAACCCAGCTCAGCGCGGACATTGGCGACTTCAGGGGTTTCTACGAGGCTCTAAAGGCTGTGTACGGCCCCGCACCCCAAGTCCAAAGCCCGCTGCGCAGCTCAGACGGCAAAGTCCTCCTCAGCGACAAGATCTCCATCCTCAACCGATGGTCAGAACACTTCCAATCTCTTTTCTGTGCCAACCGCTCAGTCCAAGATTCCGCCCTGCTCCAGCTCCAGCTCCCTCAACAGCCCCTAAGGCTAGAGCTGGATGAGGTTCCCACCCTGGATGAGACGTATAAGGCAATCGAACAACTGAAAAGTGGCAAAGCAGGAGGTATGGATGGAATCCCCCCAGAAGTCTGGAAGGCTGGCGGCAAAACTCTGCATGCCAAACTGCATGAGTTTTTCAAGCTTTGTTGGGACCAAGGTAAACTGCCTCAGGATCTTCGTGATGCCACCATCATCACCCTGTACAAAAACAAAGGCGAGAAATCAGACTGCTCAAACTACAGGGGAATCACGTTGCTCTCCATTGCAGGCAAAATCTTCGCTAGGATTCTACTAAATAGAATAATACCTAGTGTCGCCGAGAATATTCTCCCAGAATCACAGTGCGGCTTTCGCGCCAACAGAGGAACTACTGACATGGTCTTTGCCCTCAGACAGCTCCAAGAAAAATGCAGAGAACAAAACAAAGGACTCTACATCACCTTTGTTGACCTCACCAAAGCCTTCGACACCGTGAGCAGGAAAGGGCTTTGGCAAATACTAGAGCGCATCGGATGTCCCCCAAAGTTCCTCAACATGATTATCCAACTGCACGAAAACCAACAAGGTCGGGTCAGATACAGCAATGAGCTCTCTGAACCCTTCTCCATTAACAATGGCGTGAAGCAAGGCTGTGTTCTGGCACCAACCCTCTTTTCAATCTTCTTCAGCATGATGCTGAACCAAGCCATGAAAGACCCCAACAATGAAGACGCTGTTTACATCCGGTACCGCACGGATGGCAGTCTCTTCAATCTGAGGCGCCTGCAAGCTCACACCAAGACACAAGAGAAACTTGTCCGTGAACTACTCCTTGCAGACGATGCCGCTTTAGTTGCCCATTCAGAGCCAGCTCTTCAGCGCTTGACGTCCTGCTTTGCGGAAACTGCCAAAATGTTTGGCCTGGAAGTCAGCCTGAAGAAAACTGAGGTCCTCCATCAGCCAGCTCCCCACCATGATTACCAGCCCCCCCACATCTCCATCGGGCACACAAAACTCAAAACGGTCAACCAGTTTACCTATCTCGGCTGCACCATTTCATCAGATGCAAGGATCGACAATGAGATAGACAACAGACTCGCCAAGGCAAATAGCGCCTTTGGAAGACTACACAAAAGAGTCTGGAAAAACAACCAACTGAAAAACCTCACAAAGATAAGCGTATACAGAGCCGTTGTCATACCCACACTCCTGTTCGGCTCCGAATCATGGGTCCTCTACCGGCACCACCTACGGCTCCTAGAACGCTTCCACCAGCGTTGTCTCCGCTCCATCCTCAACATCCATTGGAGCGCTTACATCCCTAACGTCGAAGTACTCGAGATGGCAGAGGTCGACAGCATCGAGTCCACGCTGCTGAAGATCCAGCTGCGCTGGATGGGTCACGTCTCCAGAATGGAGGACCATCGCCTTCCCAAGATCGTGTTATATGGCGAGCTCTCCACTGGCCACCGTGACAGAGGTGCACCAAAGAAAAGGTACAAGGACTGCCTAAAGAAATCTCTTGGTGCCTGCCATATTGACCACCGCCAGTGGGCTGATAACGCCTCAAACCGTGCATCTTGGCGCCTCACAGTTTGGCGGGCAGCAACCTCCTTTGAAGAAGACCGCAGAGCCTACCTCACTGACAAAAGGCAAAGGAGGAAAAACCCAACACCCAACCCCAACCAACCAATTTTCCCCTGCAACCGCTGCAATCGTGTCTGCCTGTCCCGCATCGGACTTGTCAGCCACAAACGAGCCTTCAGCTGACGTGGACTTTTTACCCCCTCCATAAATCTTCGTCCGCGAAGCCAAGCCAAAGAAAAGAATATGATAATAACAAAATTTTGTATTTTCCAATATCTTAAACTTTTTCTTCATTCTATTAAAAGTAATAAATGTTATGGTTTCAAAAAAAGTTTTTAATACCACAATTTTTCCCAAATTGTTAAAAGTTTATTTTCAATAGAAAATGAAATAAATCTATTTTGAAATAAAGGTGTTCATGCAGACACTAAACCTCTTCCTCCAATCTCTTTATCAACTTTATTCTAAAGTTCAATTAAATTTACCAGCATGAGGTTTCTCTATTTGCTATTAACAATATTGCATTCCATTTATAAATAAAATGCTGTGATTGTTTCTCCTATTTTATCAAGTTAAATATTCACCAATGCTAGAACATGATTTAAATCATACATTACATTAATAAATCTCAACTGTGCTGCTTTATAATAATTCATAAAATTGGGGAGCTGTAAACCTCCTAAATCATATTTCCACATCAATTTCTCCCAAGAAACTCTCTTACCATAAAAATGTTCTAACACAAACATTTAATTCCTTTAAAGTTTTGAAGAATGAAATCAATTGAAATATTGTATCAAGGAAAAACATTATTCTTAACACAATTTACTCTATCCAAAGTAATAGGTAATATTTCATTTTCCAAATCCTCTTTAATTAAGATAAATAATTTAATTTAAATAATTTTGTCAAATTTGATTTCACATAAATACATAGCTATTTATTCCAAGATCTGGCAATCTAGATTCAATTACTTTCTTACATTTCTCATAATCTCCATTAACTAAAGATGTCATTTCATTTTTCTCCCAATTGATTTTATAATCCAAAATGGCTCTATATTCTTTCATTCTAATTTTTAAGTTGTTGCAAAGTATTTAAAGGATCTGTAAATATATCAAAACATCATCTACAAATAAACATTTTGTATTCTTCTTGCTTCACCTTAATACCCAAAATCTTTGAATCTTGTCTTATTAATTCAGCTAACGGTTCTATTGCTAAAACAAATAAAGCTATAACAGTGGTCAATCTTGTCTACTTGATCTCATTAATTTAAAAAATGTTGAAATCTGTCCATATTTCACTACTTTTGCAATGCTTTTTTTTATATACAACATTTTAACCCAATCTACATTTCTCTAAAACTTTAAAGAGGAAATCCCATTCTAATCTTACATGCGGCAGAGAAACCCCTCTATGAATGCTCCATGTATGCAGCCACATGGAATTCTGGGAGGGCAGGTCTGCCATCGATTTTTCCCTTTGTAGGTGATAGTGCTACCAACTTTCCCACACTTTACAAGTTGTGTGCTATACCCCTACAAACTTCTCCATGCTGTATAAATTGAGTGCTATAGCGCTACCTATTTTCCCACCCTGTTTAAAAATTGTCCACTATTACTATTTATTGCTCGCACTTTCCCACGGTCCCTTATAAAGATTTATATAGGTCAGCACAACAACGACAGTGGTTGAAGGGCTCATACTGTGTTGTACATAAAGTTTCAATATGCTATAATTTTGCATGATTAATTTTGTTCAAGTATAAGATCATAATACATTGATCAGGATTTAGGGCAGGTTCACCATCACGGTGTCATAACGTCACCAGTAGAAGGTAGAACAGTCCTAATCCCAGGGATGGCTCCTTGCAAGTGTGAAAGCATTCAGTGTCCCAGTTAGGAGTGGTCAAGTGTGAAAAGCCAAACCCCCATTCCTATCCCAGGACACTGAACAGCCAATTTAATGGGATAAAAGTGTGAAAGGGCTTTAAAGATACAAAATTGCAAAGTGAAATAAAATGGCAGTCCTGCTGTTCCGAAGGATCCTACCACCCAGCCCTATTGTCTCCACACAGGCTTTTAATGTCCTGTTAAAGGAACCGATGATGGTGTTTTATTAAAATCCTGTGACCACAGGGTCTGGACCCACGGCACCTGTGTATGGCAGCGGCCATGAGAGGTAGTAGACTCAAGGGGAGCAGGGAGTGGAACACTGATACCCCTGTTGAGAAGGAGAAGCAGAATTGACCACGGAGGTGGACCAGCGAGGGGCCCTGCGACTGAACGATACGCACAGGCAATGAGAAATTTGCGACTTGTAGGCAAGGAACCTATTCAGGTTGCAAGCAACTGGAGGTCAAAAGACTTGCACCAGGCTACAGGCTTCTGGAAACTAGCCCATGAGAACCAGGTATTGGAACCACAATTCAAGAAGGGCCACAGCCAAAGGGGCCTCAGATCATGCCAGAGGTTTGAATCTGGGCTTGTGCATCTATAGAGGCCATGGGAACGATGGTGGAGCATTCACGAACAGTCACTCTTGAGGGAACTCTTTCCCTGAGAAGAAGGGGCCTTGGTCAATGCTAATGGCAAATCTTTGCTTGCCATATGATAGATTAAAGACAATTTTGTGTAATATTCCATTTCCATTTTATTACATGACAACATTGCATTTCTGTTTTATTACATGATAATAAATAGCATCTGATCAGATCTGATCCAAAACGTAGACTGCAGATTATTGAATTTGCTGAAGAGTTTGATTTTTATAATAGTTATTTGCAGATTGACAGTACAAAAACTTGTGGCTTATAATTTATGTTCATTTTATACAAAACATCTTACTAGTTTAGAAAGCATGAAATATACCCAAAAGATGGAGATGGGAAATTATAAAATAAATTGAAAATTCCTCAAAGAGATAAACAGAATGCTTGTTCTTTGTAACCAATAACCAATTCATTCAATCTCATTCATTCTCAAGCTAAACATACACATATAACACAGTAGTAAAACAAAGTCTGCATAGTGGTTGGAGTTAAAAACCACAATGCTGGAGAAACTCAGCAGGTTAAGGTTAATAGCCAACATTTCAGGCTTGAACCCTTCATATCAAGGAGTGTCTCCACCATTGTATTTTTACATACAGCCTGGTAACAGACCCTTTCAGCCCACAAGCCCATGCTTCCAAACTACCCTAAATAACCTACAACCCTCGTACATTTTGAAAGGTGAGGGAAACCAGAGCACCCTGAGGAAATACGCATTCTCGAAGAAAATTCCTTACAGACAGCACCGGATTTGAACTCCGTCCGGTTGCTGGCGCTGTAACAGCATTGCACTAACTGCTACACTAACCATGCCACCAACAATTCACAGAATGCATTGTTGGCCAATTTCACAGTATAATTTCTTATACTGTGAAAGAACAGTTTAAAGTGATACAAGTTACACTTGTATAATTGGCCTTACATTGAAAGTCACTTCAACTTTGAGAATAGTCTGCACCCAAATATAAAAGGCAGACTATTTTCAAAGCATTTCATTTTATCACTGCTGATAATGAATGGTGTAATTAACCTCATTCTCAAGATGAAACTAAGTTTACATTTCATGTCAGTTACAAACATTGTGCATACAAGATAGACAATGACACAGAGCATTTGATACAATTACATGGGGAGAAAGCCGTTAACTATACCAAATAAAATTAGGCCAGGTAGGAAAATTGAATAGCTCAGCTGGAAGATAAATCAAGTGACCTAGAATTATACAATTTAGAAACATAGACAGTTTCTAAAATTAAACAGGGAAGGTTGGACCAACAGACACCAGGGAAGGATGCAAGAGTTGTAGGCAAATGAACAGAATCTTTCATTTACAGTTGAAGTTGAGTGACTGAAGAGTCTGTACTGGTAAAGCCAATGCTATTATTTTCCTTGAATGACCAATGCACAATGAACAAACTGTTCCATCTACATAACACCTGCAACTTCACCTTCAGTCAAACTACCAACAAAATGGAATAGCTTTCCAGTGATGACGGCACATCAGAAAAAAAATATTCAAAGAACTCCCGTGCCCCTTATAATCTTTAGATTGCTCCTGCTATAAGGACCCTTTGTATTGTTTCAATATGCCTGACAATCAGAGGCACTTAATATATTTTTCAAAAAAAATTGTGATGTATGGGTATATCCCACTTTATGAAACTAAAGCGCTCCAATGAAACCTTTCGTAAGCTGAAATGGAGTAAAGCAAAGACCCATTCACTACTAATGGAAACTATTTTCGTAACAGCAAAAACCCATGCAAATCCTTTTGTAAAAGAGAACACTGTTTTCTTCATAAAAATTAATTTTCATGATTCAAGTATTCGTAAAGCGAGGTATACCTGTATTTAAATACATTAACTGATGCAAGATTAAGCTTTTTTTTTTTAAATTCACCATTCAGGTTTGAGATATACTCAAATGAATGGGGGTCATGCTCAGAAAGCTAGTCACAGTTGGTTTAGAGTTGAGATAACAAATACAAAAAAAGCATTCAGCCTCTCAGCTCAGCATGACTGGTCTCCAACAGCTGGGCAAGCAACAAAAATTGGTTGGAGTGAACTGCACCACAAAGATCTACCACAGAGGTCTGTGGGTGCAGCTCTCCCTCTCAATAACAGAGAAGAACCTGGTCATCAGGTGCAAGTGCAAATGTACCTGATGGACATGTATGGTTATGACATGAAGGATGTGAAGAGACTTTCCTTTTTGTAGGTAATTTATTGTGAATAAAGTCTTTTTTTTAATTAAAAAGGTCTCCAATAGCCAAGACTCATTCCAAGTATTCCACCAGAACAAGAGATCAGCTGCATCTGATCTGTATATCATTTATTCTTCTGCAGTATATTTCAAACAAATTTGGACCAATGATTTACAAAAATGTCAACTTTCCATCGAGACAGAATGAGGTCGCAGCAAGCCGTTTTCAAGTGGACAGAAAAAATTCCATAACATTTTCTCAAAGATCAAAAGGAAAGTGACTCTGGTATCCTTATTTATCCTTCACTTAAAATTACTAAAGATAGATTTGATCATTACCATACACCATTTTTCTAAGAATTTAGATTTACTGCAACTATGCTTTGTATATTAAAACTATGCGAACATGTTTAAAAAGTATTTGGCAATGTCCTGAAAGATAAAAGCTATACAAATTCCACTTTTTAAAAACTATGCACGTGGCAAGGGAAATTTAGAGGTGTGACTCCATAGAGGGGAAAGTGCAGGTGCACCCATGCTGAAATACAAGATGGAAAATCTTCCTTTTAACATCATGATCCATCAGTCCTGCATGCACATCTGGTGCAACTTTAATTTTGTAAACACCTTTCCTAACCTCAATACCCCAAGTTCTTTACAGCCATTCAAAAATTCAATCACTATTATTTTTGAAAGAAGTTATTATTTTTGCAAAGAGAGGGAGGGCAATTGTGTAAAAGTAATCTTCATAATGCTGCACCATTACATTCACCTTTCTCTCCCTCCCCCCACCCCCCCCCCCCCCATATGTATTTTTTAAGCATCAAAAACAACTTGGCACACATTATACAGATGTATATTGCGCTCCTATTTTCTTTCATTTTTTAAAAAGAGGAAAACCAACACACATACAGTAATGTTCACATACACCCTCAGATGCACACCTATCACCCCCCCCAAAAAAAACTCCCTGACCACTTTGGCACCTTTGCTGACAGTATCATCAGTATATTACCAATTGTACTGGTACAACCATCTCACAGTTAGTCTTTTACTCCATAAGCACTCATAATTCAGAGAAAAAACAAAGGGTTGCCATTTGTAGAAATTTTTTTCCAGTGGAACCTCTTAAAGTGTATTTGGTTTTCTCCAGTTTAATGAAGAAACTGATATCCTTAATCCACTGTATAATAGAAGGACCCCTATCGGACTCCCAGTGTAATAAGATTATCTGCTTGGCTAATAGGGACATAAATGCTATCGCGTCTTTCAGCAGGGAATTTAGGGAGTTGGAGATTCCAAATATTGCAGTCAACATGCAGGGTTGCAAATTGACTTAATTTTTTGGATAGAGTACGGAGGTCTCTGCTCCAGAACCCTTGTATTTTGGGGCACTGATAAAACATGCGACTTAGGTGGCAAGGAGAATAATTACATCTATTGCATTTGCCCTCTATTTCAGGCTAACAGTCTGGATTTTGAAAAGTAAACTCTGGGCAACACCTTGAACTGAACGAGTCCCAAATGACCACAGGAGGTGGCAGAATGGACTTTCAAACAGACTCTTCCCACAATTTCTGTTCAATTTCCAATTCTTGCTCCCATTCTTTAATTTGGAAAGTGAATGATTTTTAATTAACAGAATACTGTAGAACTAAACATTTTTGAAATTGTCTCGCTCACTTCTGGATTAGTTCTGATATTAGAGTTGTTTGGCAGGTAACTGAAGGAAATTTGAGAAAGCTTTTGAAATTAAATGTTGAATTTGAAAGTAACAAAATGAGTGTGATGCAGGTGAGCCATGTGTGTGTGAGACACAGATATGAAGCTGCTATACACTCCATCTGCATAATGATCTTGAAGACATTTGATATCTTTAGTTTGCCATGTATTTAAAAAAGAAATCAGTGACCCGAAGGTGAAAATAAGTAAATGTTATTTAAGGGACCCTGAACTAATGCCACTGCCTATAGAAAGTGATGTCTAATCTGGTACCAAATATTTACTACTGGGTTAGTTGGTGCAGTTTGAGGGTTTTGAGGATAATGAAGAAAATACCATGGCAGGGTAAAGATGACGACTTACAAGACCCTTCCAGTTTACACTGCTCAGGGGAATGCATTAGTGATTTAGTGCATGTATCTATATCTATCTATAGATCGATATATCGGTCGATATACCTATAGCCACACCTATAGCCACACCTATAGCCACACCTATAGCCACACCTATAGCCACACCTATAGCCACACCTATAGCCACACCTATAGCCACACCTATAGCCACACCTATAGCCACACCTATAGCCACACCTATAGCCACACCTATAGCCACACCTATAGCCACACCTATAGCCACACCTATAGCCACACCTATAGCCACACCTATAGCCACACCTATAGCCACACCTATAGCCACACCTATAGCCACACCTATAGCCACACCTATAGCCACACCTATAGCCACACCTATAGCCACACCTATAGCCATATATGCTGCCCAGTAGTAAAATTGGAAATTGGTAAGTGCCAGTCTTCCATTATCCTTAGAGTTTCGCAGTAATGCTTTTCAGACCCTTGAAGATTTCCCATTTCAAGTAAAAGAAGAAATTATTCTATCTCGTGAAAAACTATTTGGAAGGAGGGAATGGTTTGAAACAAGCAAAAGAATCTTGGAAAATGTTCATTTTGACTATATTTATTCTACCCATTAGTGGTAGAGGCAAATTGCTCCATCGGTGAAAATCTGATTTCCCCTGTTTGATAAGAGAAATAACTTTTTTTAAAATGAGGAGATTGGAGAATGTGTATGTGATGTTTACACCTAGGTACTTGAAACCTGAACGACTAAATTGAAAATGCAGATCTGATTGGTTAAGTTGCAGAGCTGCTCTATTGACCAGGATAACAGTCTTTCTTTTGAAGATTTAATTTATAACCTGAAAAAGAGCCAAGCTCCTCCAGAATGGATAGAGTGCTTCTCTGCGGGTCTGTTACAAACAGCAGCAAATAATCAACATACAATGAAATTCTTTTCAAGTTCTTTTCATTTTAGACAGTGCATTTAAAGGTAGGGGAAGACTGCAAGACAATTGATAATTTTTCGATTGCAATGGCAAAGAGATAAGGGGATACATTTGTTGGGTACTGCATTCCAACACAATACTCTTAGTGAGTATTGTTTGTGTGAACTGATGCTTGTGGTGTAGTATATGAAAGGCAATCATTAATGGTCACCAATAAAGAGAAATTTAATTGATACAAGATTGACAGTATAACATTGGTATTATAGCTTTCTAATTTCTGACTTAATTTTTGAAACTTTCCAAACAAGACTAGCCATCCAAATGGAAACAATTGCTCTGATTTACAGACTGTAACGATGCTAGCTACCAACCTCAAAGATAATGGCCTTAAAAATCCACCAATGATATGGAGACCATTGTTGGATATTTGCTGCTGTAAGGCATCAGTTCAATAAGATCCCAGACACACAACAGATGCAATGTCATTGCGCTGACTGGACTATTAATTTTAATATTCCCAATGGACAGCAAGATTCTGTATGAACAGGGACATCTTTTAAACAGAACTGGACTGAAGCACAATGAGCTGATTTAATAGGTGTACAAGATTATAATAAGCTTAGATAGGAAGAACACCTATATACATACTCACTCACATGCCAGAGTGGGTGCTTGGAATGCATTGCTGGGGTAGATCTGGAGGCTGATACAAAAGGAACATGAAAACAAAAAACTCAGATTGGCACATTAATGTCAGAAAAAGAGTTATGGGTGTGGGGTAGGGGAAAATTAGAATGTTTTCACAGTTCAGCATAGTGAACTGAGGAGACGGTAGTGTCCTGCAATGTTTTACATGAAGTGCAATTCTGAATTGAGACGCAGAACCAATATATGGGGAAAAGATTGGATTGAGGGAAAAATCAAAAAGATGTGAATTAAAAATCAGTGGAAAAAGGGAATTATAGGAAACATTTTAGAGTTAAAACATCAAATTCAAAATTCAACATCTTGAAAAATTATAAAGAAATTAGAATTCACCTACACATTAGCTTAATGAAAGAAGTGACTTACCAGAATGAGGCCTAGGCCACTGACATCAACTATTCTGTTCTCATGTATAGGGAGACCCCTGCGACTATTTTGGGGGTTTTTTTTGAAAAAAATGGCTATATCACAAATTTCCATAACTCAAAATAGAATCATCTATATGTGTCAAAAATAACGAGTTGAAGTTATTTACCCTCCCCAGGCGCAACACAAATTTCGTGTGAGAAAATTTTATTCTGCATCTCATATTTTTGGATAGCAATTTATGAATTATGCTACATCAATTTTCATAACCTCAACAGCTATAACACAGAGGCCATGTGCAACATTTTTAAAGTACTTTACAGCAAATCAACCAATTTTCTTTTATCACAGCCCAGATATCTGCAGAATACAGCCTGCAGATGACCAAAGCAGTAAACAATTTAAGAACTCTATACTAAAGTACATATGCTAAGAAATCCCCAAAGATCTAAAAATGCTCCACAAAAGAAAATGACATGAATATTGTTGTCATTACCTCGACCACCACAAATCTCTCTTCCACCAGCCCCCCCCCCCCTCCCCCCCACCCTCCACGTGTCCTGATGCTGCAGCTTCTTTGGCTTTTCGACCAAGAGTACCTTGAACATAATGCTGATCTATTATAATGTACATTTCATAATAATAAACAATAGTCAAAAAGCTTTTTGCAATGGGCAATATCGACTGGATGCATCATTCCACAATCAGCACCAAACTATTCTCAAAGCTCATTCATGAGCATTAAGTGCACAAGACATCTTTTCAAACATGAAACAATATTCACATTTATAACCAGAATCAATTTCCTTAATAGCCGTTCCATCCACTATACATCACCCTGCACCACTGGGAGAGGCGGCACAAAAACGACAGAAAGCATCTTTCCTGGAGACCACACAGCAATAGGTCACTAGCTGCATGACCAAGGGAAGGGCAAAAGTAAGCATCTTTCTGCTCAAAGTCTTAACCCAGACAATATCAAATGTCAACTCTGGGAACCGCCCACAAGGTCCAACACATGGATACAATCAAGAAAATGTAAACCACGACTGGCTAATGCTGTCCTGCTACCTTGGGCTACAGAGAAACTTTCCAAACAAGACTAGCCATCCAAATGGAAACAATTGCTCTGATTTACAGACTGTAACGATGCTAGCTACCAACCTCAAAGATAATGGCCTTAAAAATCCACCAATGATATGGAGACCATTGTTGGATATTTGGTGCTGGGAGATTGCAGGGTGGTTTCCCCAGTCAGAAAGGAATACAGAAAGACCAGAGAATGCTGGAAGTATTTGGATGAAAGGTGACGTCTCCCTCTTTTCCAGCCGAGTATTTCCAGCAGTTTCCCCGCCTCCCCGTGATCGGGTGGGGGCCAGTTGTAGGGCACTGCCAGCCTTCGTCCCCGGCTGCGACGGGTCTCAGCCTGCAGGGCGTGTGTCAGTCCACCGTCAACACTCAAACGGCCACCCAACGTCCTTCAAACATGGAGACCCCGTGGTTCTCGGCCCCAGGCCCGAGGAGACGAGCCCCCACACCGGTGGGGGGGGGGGGGCAGGCCTGCGGCGCACCGGCCCCAACACGGAAGCTTTCCCACTTGCCTGAGCGTGGGCCCCACGCAGGCCGCGTCCGTGCTCTCGATCTCCTGCAGGATCCGCTCGTGTTCCGTGGCCGCCTCCAGCCCCTCGGCGTCTGCCATCTTGCGGCTCGCAAAGGGGGGGAGTGGGGGATGTGTCGGGAGAGGGGGTGGGGGGGGGGACACTGAACCGTGCCCTCACGGCTCGTGGCCCCGGCCTTCCTCCGCGACGAGCTCCGAAGGGGGGGGGGTGGAGGAAGAAACCGTCGCGGAGTCGCCACTCACACGGTTCCGGTCCGGCTGCTTTCACTTTCCTCTCGCTGCCCAGCCCACCAACCCCCCCCCCTCTCTCTCTCTCTCTCTCTCTCACTGGCGCGCGCGGCCGCCCGCAGCTCGCTCCGGTCATGCGCGCGCACGGCCGCCCGCGCGCGCGACCGTACCTGCTCCCGCGAGGCGAGCCTTTTGTGCCAATGGCGGCGCCCAGGGGCTCAAGGGCCGGTTCCTTTCTTTTGGATGGCTCACCCCAGCACCTTGGACTTCGGGAGGGGGAAGTAAAAACACGGACGTCTGCAGAGACCGGGATTGAAGTAAAAACGCAAATGCTGGAGAAATTGAGCAGTTTATGCAGCAAAGATAAAGATGCATCACCAAGGAATACCCTTCATCAAACAGCAACTCATACAGAGGGCGGCTCTTCATAGACCGCAGCTCAGCAGCCTTCAGCACCGTTATTCCCTCAGTGCTGGTCAAGAAGCTACAAACTCTGGGCATCTGTCACCCCCCCCCCCCTCCCCTACCCTTCCCTCCCCACTCTGCAACTGCATCCTTGACTTTCTCATCCGAAGGCCAGTCCGAACGAATTGGAAGCATCTCCTCCTCACTCGGCCCTTTTACTCTGCCCTTGAAAGATGGTAATTAACCACTTTAAAAATATATATAAACTGTTTTGCTTATCTGTATAAACACGACTAGCACCATATAGTGGGGGGGAGGGGGGGGTCATTTTCATCCTGGCAAGGTAGGCAAGTTTCTGAGCCAATGTGAAACATATTCAGCTCCAGTGTAAAAGGCTTACCTGCCTTTCCTGGATGCCAATGCTGTGATGCTGCTGGTCCTGCCTTCTTTTGATCCAGGATCCTGGGTTGCTGTGTAAAAAGTTGCATTGAAACAGCTTTTCTGGATTCATTGAGAACACTCTGATCTGACCTGGCTTTAAACACAGGTCGCTGGCACGCTAATTTAGTGGATAAGGGATGTAAAAGGGATATTGCTTTGTCCTTCCAAAGATGCATTAAATTCCATCTACCATTTTTCAGGCCATTTTTCCAGCTGGTCCAGATCTCTCTGTAAGCCACAATACTGCAGCTCCCTCCTCCTTTTGCACCAGGATGCCAGGTCCCTATGTAAAAGGTCACACTGAACTGACCCAACCTGGCTCTAAACACAGTCACTGCCAATTTACTGGGATCACTGATTATCAACACAGGCACACCCCAAAGATGCGTGCTTAGCCCACTGGTCTACTCATTATACACCCATAACTGTGTGGCCAGGATTCCAATGCTATCCACAAGTTTGCTGACGACACCACATTTGTCAGCATAATCACAAATGGCAATGTGGAAGCCTACAGGAGGGAGATAGAGCACCTCATTGAGAGTGGTCACACCATCAACCTTGTGTTCAACATTTAAAAAAACCAAGGAGATGATTATGGACTTCAGGAGTAAGTCAGGGGAACTCGACCCAGTCCTCATCAAGGGCTCAGTCGTGGAGAAAATCAAGAACTTCAAATTTCTGGATGTCCACATCTCAGAGGATGTCCTGGTGCCTCCATGATAATGCAATCACGAAGAAGCCTCACCAGCAGCTATACTTGAGGTATTTGAGGAGATTCAGTATGTCACTGAAGACTCTCGTAAACTTCTTCAGGTATAGTGTGGAGTGGATTCTGGCTGGTTGCATCACTGTATGGTAGTGATGCACCAAACCTCAGGATAAGAATAAATTTGAGGGTTGTAACTCGGTCTGCGATATCACAGACATCTACATGAGGTAGCATCTTAAAAAAGCAGCCTCTATCCTCAAAGACCCCCACCACCTCTTCACTCTGCTATCATCAGGGGAAAAAAGGTACAGGAGACTAAAGTCAAGCACTCAGTGGTACAGGGACAGCTTCCCTGCTGCCAGATTCCTGAATAATCAATGAAATAAAGATGCTGGTTTTCATGCACTTTTTAAAATATATACTTGTTTTAAGATGGTTTATAATATGAATGTTTGCATTATGGTGTGTTTGCTGCTGCAACACACCAAATTTCATGTCAAATTAAGATAGGCAGGAGGGATGGGGGAGGAGCACCATCCCAAAGGCAGGGGCAAGAGCAAAAAGCAGGTCAGCATCTCTGCATCAAGGTATCAAGGGCTCACGTCCAAAACATTGGTTACACTTTACTTCCTATACATGCCGAGTCCTGCTGAGTTTCTCCAACACTTCTGTTTTGCATTACATTCCCAGAGTATGTAGATTTTCCTGTTTAACTCCAAAGTTGATTAGCCATTTCTATCCATTGATGCTCTCTAACCAGCTAAGTTCTTCCTGCAACCCTTTGCTAACTACAAGTGGCTGATGTCTTTCCAACAAAACATTTTTATAAGTCTATGACAGTTATTGAGAAAATTTCTAAACTGATGCTAGCTACTACTTCAGGGGAAGGAATCATTGAATCATTTCAGAACACAATAATACACCATTCTAACTTCAACAGGGTAGATCTTATGTTAACAAAGAAATTGTGATTTTTGCAATAGGAATAAGAAAGTTCATAATTTCCATTCATAATATTCAAATCTTAAAAAGGTATTTATGCTCATGTGGTGCCAACAGTATATGAAGTTCAAGTCTGGTCCCTTTCAATCATCTTGAGATCTACAAAATGCATTTCCATTCGTCTTCCATTCTTCCTTCTCTTGTACAGTCCCATTCCACTGACATCCACAGCACCTCTGCTGCCCTCTGGTGCTTTAACAATTTCTAGTTTCCTGGTCCATTTTCACCATGGCCATCTAATCTCTCTGTGAATCCTGCATCAGAATGGACTGAGAGGCTTTCTCTTTTCTTGGACAGATGTCAGACCTCTCCTCTTTGATTAAATTTGATCTCTACTCACTTTCTCCAAATCAATGATGGAACTTTAGGAACCTGTATGGGCCAAACTATGCTTGGCTCTTCCTTCCAAACATGGGACAGCTCTTGTTCCAGTCCTTTCAAGCCTCATCTTCAACTCTTTCTCCATTACAGTAATCACTGATTAAGGGACCAATTAGAGTAGTCAGGGTCTGATTAGCTTTGTGAATGGGAGATTGGGCCTCACAAAATCAGTCAGTTTCTCCTCCCCCACAAACTTGACAAAGAAGATTGATGTGGTGAATTTATATACTGTCTAGACTGTATAAACAGTTTAGCAAGAACTTTGACAAGGTCCCATGTGGCATGTTAAATCACAGAGGACTCAAGGAGAGCTAGCTAACTGAATTCAAAACTAGCTTTGTGGAAGGAGGCAGAATAGTAGTGGAGAGTTAATTTTCTGATTGGAGGCCTGTGGCCTGAGGTGCACCACAGGGCTTGGTGCTCTGCCCTCTGTTTATCTCAATGCAATGGAGTTAACACAATTAATACATTTTCAGAAGACACCAAATTTGGTGGTGTTGTGGACAGTGAGAAGAGATATCCAAGTTTACAATAACATCTAGATTGGTTGGAAAGGTGGGCAAAAGAGTGGCAAATTGTATTTAACTATGACAAGTGTGAACTTTGGCAAGTCAAACCTGGGAAGGACTTGAACAGTAACTGGGAGAGATCTGGGAGTACATGCAGGCTTCCATGAAAATGTCAACTCAGATGAAGAGTGTGGTGAAGGTGATAGGTACACTCACATTCATTGGACAGGGTACTAGACACAAAATTTGGAACCTCATATTTCGGCTGTAAAAGTTGGCAAGGTCACACTTGGAATACTGTACATAGTCTAGTCACCCAGTAATAGGATACAAGTCATAGAGGGTGCATAGGAGATTTGCTAGGATTTGTCACTATGGTTGAATTATGGGGCAGGGTTGGAGAGGCTGGATTTTTATTCTCTAAAACAGCCATTTTCAACCTTCTTTCAGCTATAGTCTCCTGAGGACTCTTCTCAAAGATTATGGGCCCCTTCCCTGTGAAGCAGTCAAGTTTTGATTTCTTCCTACTGACTACATAAAAAATGTTACACAAGGTAAAAAGAAAACAAAGTTTTTACTTAAATGTGCTGTGGCCCATTGAGAATAGCTGCTCTAAAACATAGACAGGGGTGTGATTAAGGGTGCATGGATAAAGCAAATGTTTACAGTCCTTTACTCAGGATAGATAATTCTAGAATCAGAGGACATAGATTTAAATTGAGAGATTTAGGAGGGACACAAGAGCAACTTTTTTCACTCAGTTTCTAGCTCAAATAAGCTGTTAAAAAGTCATAGAAGCAGATACAATTATAACATTCAAAGGGCATTAGGACATGTACCTAGATAGAAAAGGTTTTGAACGGTATGAACCAAATGCAAGCAAATGGAACCATCCCAAGAAACCAATTTGGTCAGCTCAGACTAAGGACATGTTGTATGAACATGACTCCTGGATACATTCATACTCAACTCAAATTTAATTCCCTTGACTGCCAATTCTCACCCTGTACTCACCTTTACTTGGTCCATGTTGTTACAAGATAAAACCAGCAACCACAAAGAACGCATATCACACAGGGGTAATGATGAACAATTAGTTTATTAACCAGATAACCATAACCATATAACTGTTTCGGTTCACTTGAACAACTCCACTAGCTTCCCCCTCCTGCTCTCCGCCCATAACCCTCCAACCCCTCACATCCATGTACACAACCAACCTTCTCTTAAATGACAGAAGGGACCCTGCCGCAACTATCTCTTTTGGAAGATCATTCCATTCTGCAACCACTCTCTGAGTGAAAAAGCATCCTTTAATCAAAAAAATTTACCTTCAAACTTTAATTCAAAATCCCCCTTTTATAACAATGCCCACTAGTTACTATGCGAATTCCTATAACAGTGTAAAACTAATAAATTCCCCAGCCTAAGTATATGTAATTAAAGTTTAAGTTATATTTCCAACCAGCCCACAGAAAAACAGACACAAAACACACTAGACTCACAAAACTTGGATCAACAACAGAGGCCAATACGCAGCACAGAGGCCAATACGCAGCACAGAGGCCAATACGCAGCACAGAGGCCAATACGCAGCACAGAGGCCAATACGCAGCACAGAGGCCAATACGCAGCACAGAGGCCAATACGCAGCACAGAGGCCAATACGCAGCACAGAGGCCAATACGCAGCACAGAGGCCAATACGCAGCACAGAGGCCAATACGCAGCACAGAGGCCAATACGCAGCACAGAGGCCAATACGCAGCACAGAGGCCAATACGCAGCACAGAGGCCAATACGCAGCACAGAGGCCAATACGCAGCACAGAGGCCAATACGCAGCACAGAGGCCAATACGCAGCACAGAGGCCAATACGCAGCACAGAGGCCAATACGCAGCACAGAGGCCAATACGCAGCACAGAGGCCAATACGCAGCACAGAGGCCAATACGCAGCACAGAGGCCAATACGCAGCACAGAGGCCAATACGCAGCACAGAGGCCAATACGCAGCACAGAGGCCAATACGCAGCACAGAGGCCAATACGCAGCACAGAGGCCAATACGCAGCACAGAGGCCAATACGCAGCACAGAGGCCAATACGCAGCACAGAACTCCGTAACAATGTCAAAGTTTCCCTTACTTTGAAATTTCCACCTCAAAAAATTGACTGAATAATAACACTGAACAAAGATTTTGAACACAATTGGGTGTATTTTATGGATTTTGGACTGCTGATCACGAAAAAAAAATCACCTTAAAATGTGCCTATCACGTACTTAAAAAAAACACCTATATTTGTGATTTCCTGTCATGTGTTAAGTCTACTTCAAGCACACAAAATATGAAGTGCAACATGTCATTGAAAAGTCATTTTCTCCATTTGCACGTTTTCAGTGAATGATAAAGATGGGCCTGAGAATTTCGTCAAGAAACATCTCGCAGACGTTCTATTTTCTCCCCATTAGTTACAATTTCAAACATTCCCTTTCTACTGCATGGTCTGTTGAGTGTCTGTTTTTGCTAACATGACCCCTTCTGGCCAGGCTGTAGTTTCAAGGATTACTAAACAAGACGAACTACATCTTTTCGCAATTTGATCGTATTAACGCTAATTACGAACAAAAGTCATTCCTTTCCACACCGCGATTTGTTTGATGTCCGGATTTTTTTTTAATTCCAAGAAGTCTGTAAAATATCCACTGCGTCAGGAAATCGTAACATTTTTATTTGACTTCTCGTACAGATGAATATTTATGAAACAAGATTTAAAGCAGAGAGAACGGCGACAAAACCATTAGAAAAGACGACCACGATTATTGATAGAAATTGTTTTCCAAAAGTCAGGAAGAGTTTTGAAGGAGGAAACTTAAAAATTAAACTTTTCGCAGACGATGATCTCCGAGCAATTCAAGCAAATTTGGACACGTCTAGGTCATAGGTGTTAACCTTCAACCCGAATTAAATCTATTTCAAGTGTCCATTCGACTATTAGGAAACTACAGTACTATATTTCTTAATCAAGGTATTCGTACTTCACCGTTAAAAGTTTTTTTTAAGTCAAGCGACGTCGAAACTGGACAACGACATTTGTGGCTTTCCACAATCGTGTTGGAACACAAACACAAGACTAAAATATCAAGGGTGAACATACTTTGTGTATCTCTGTTCAACAGTAAAACACCAAACTTTTTAATAACGATAAAAGAAAATCACAGTCCCTACCGCAAACTTGAGCCAAGAGGTAATTCCAGTGTTTCTATTTCTGAAAACACATTTTCATAAATTTGATTATCTCGAGTTTCGTCCTTCGAAGAGTGAGAGAAAAATGATTTCTTATCCTGGGCCATTGTTTTCAATGTTTACTGCCCCGGAGTGCTGAAGTGGAATTTTCTTTTGTTCAATTTAAAACCACAGAAAAAGTTGCGTGAAGCAGCGAAGTGAATGGACACAGTCCTACTCGAGAGAGTACAGGGTACAGTCTACCATCACATAGCAAGAGGTGACTGTGGTTGATTTATTTTTAGCGCGTATCATATTTCTCACGCCAACTGATTAACCTTTTATAATACCAACATGACGGCTTACACTTTCTTTAGAAAACACGAAAAATAAATGTTGTTAATTGTTTTATGGAATACCGATGTATCAATAAAATACGCCGTTGGATCCCTTAAAGCCGTCCAACAATTAAGAAACGATTTCTCCCAGAAAATACATGTTTGACTCAACAAGCAAATCACGTTTGACCATTGCCATAATCGCTATCAAGTTTTATCATTCGATTTTTTAGATTTATGCTTATAGGCAATTCCAAGATATATACTGGAGGGAAAATTACAACTATAATTCTGCAAAAAAAATGGAATGCTCTTACATCTTAATTATTGTTGGCTCTGTGTCAAACAGCAAAATTGCGGTTAAACGGGGCTTCAGGAATTTGCAACCACTTCACTAGAATTAAGCATTATTGCAATGGGAGACATGTTGCCGCCAAATTGTTCATGAAGTCCCACAATAATGGAGTAATTACCATTTAACTCCTGGCATTTTCTGCAGCGGAGAGAATAGCAAAGTGGGGTTAAAATTTCCTTTGAAGTGCTTTTTGACAGCACATTTTTATACCAGTGGGTGTTCCAGTCTAAATTTTGGGCTCAAGAACTTGCCATGTATTTTGAACATTACAAAGTAAGATAGGCCAATGTCTCCATCTGTCCCTATCATCAACTAGATGGACTTAATTAAGTTTCATAATATAAATTGTAACGACTCAATGGATGCACATCAGATTAATCAACCAGGCAAAGTCCAGCTCACAAATATCTGGAGACATGCCAAAACAAGAAGAGTTGTGAACAGATTAGTTAAACAGCTGCCTGGTATTATCACCGCCACATAATTATGCCATTCAGTCAACATCCCAAAATCTTTCTTGGCTGCCCTGAGTATGTCCTGCATCATATAAACAGACACATCAAATATAACTGTGTGGTTAGGAGTCATTCTCCTTGAAGTCCTCAACCCAGTGTCTATGAAGTTTCAAGGCTAAGAAACCTCTGGTAAATTAAGCTTGAATGCCCCTGTCAACTGATGAATGCACTCTTCCATGCTACATATCTTTTAAAATAAGCACTAAGTGTATCCAAGTCACAAAATGCACAATGGAATGGAAAGTTCAATGTTCATTGAAGTCCCAACTCATCTCAGTAACACCATAACTGACCAAATCAGGCAATCTTTAAAGGCAATGCCAGAGCCTTTGGTTCATCTCAGATGCAGCCAGTCAGGACACTTTCCACTATGCATCTGTAGTGCGTAGTTTGCATATTATCCCATGGGTTTCCTCTGGGTGTTTTGATTTAATTTGGAGATCTTTGGCTTGGCTTCGCGGACGAAGATTTATGGAGGGGGTAAATGTCCACGTCAGCTGCAGGCTCGATTGTGGCTGACAAGTCCGATGCGGGACAGGCAGACACGGTTGCAGCGGTTGCAGGGGAAAATTGCTTGGTTGGGGTTGGGTGTTGGATTTTTCCTCCTTTGTCTTTTGTCAGTGAGGTGGGCTCTGCGGTCTTCTTCAAAGGAGGTTGCTGCCCGCCAAACTGTGAGGCGCCAAGATGCACGGTTTGAGGCGATATCAGCCCACTGGCGGTGGTCAATGTGACAGGCACCAAGAGATTTCTTTAGGCAGTCCTTGTACCTCTTCTTTGGTGCACCTCTGTCACGGTGGCCAGTGGAGAGCTCGCCATTCTGGAGACGTGACCCACCCAGTGCAGCTGGATCTTCAGCAGCGTGGACTCGATGCTGTCGGCCTCTGCCATCTCGAGTACTTCGATGTTAGGGATGAAGGCGCTCCAATGAATGTTGAGGATGGAGCGGAGACAACGCTGGTGGAAGCATTCTAGGAGCCGTAGGTGATGCCGGTAGAGGACCCATGATTCGGAGCCGAACAGGAGTGTGGGTGTGACAACGGCTCTGTATACGCTTATCTTTGTGAGGTTTTTCAGTTGGTTGTTTTTCCAGACTCTTTTGTGTAGTCTTCCAAAGGCGCTATTTGCCTTGGCGAGTCAGTTGTCTATCTCGTTGTCGATCCTTGCATCTGATGAAATGATGCAGCCGAGATAGGTAAACTGGTTGACCGTTTTGAGTTTTGTGTGCCTGATGGAGATGTGGGGTGGCTGGTAGTCATGGTGGGGAGCTGGCTGATGGAGGACCTCCGTTTTCTTCAGGCTGACTTCCAGGCCAAACATTTTGGCAGTTTCCGCAAAACAGGACGTCAAGCGCTGAAGAGCTGGCTCTGAATGGGCAACTAAAGCGGCATCGTCTGCAAAGAGATAAAGCATGGTAAAAGGCCCTTCCAGCCCATGAGCTCCCACCACCCCAATACACACATGTGACCAATTAATCTTCTAACCCTGCATGGCTTTGAAATGTGGGAAAAAAAAGGAGCATTCACTCCCACACCAACAGCTGCTCTAAAATTACCAAATTTGAAAGTGAGAGGTAGAATCTGGAGGGACTTGGTGAGAATATGAGTTGAATTTAAAAACATACTGTTGGATTAGTGTAAAATGGATGGTTGATAACTAGTGTGAACATGTGATTGTTTGTGCTTTCTCTTTCTATTTGCAATAATTAATCCATCAATAAATTTATCCCCATATTGACTGTGACATCATCCTACATTCCCTTCTCTCGCCTCCTTTTGGTTGTTTTCCTTCCCAATAGGTTTTTGCACTGAAATGTTAATGTTGCTTCTCATTCCACAGATGCTGCCTGATGTATTGTTCGTTTTTAGCATTTTCTGTTTTTCTTTAGGAAGAGTTACTGAGTAACAGCCAACAAGTGCAAGGAAGAAGAGGCTAAGTAGCTGCAATCCGTTGAGACTGCTTAATGTTTATAAAGGTAAGTTTTAGTCGATAAGATTTTTGGAGATCCAAGTTAATGACCATGAGTCAGAAAGCAGGATGGAGATCAAGAATCTGTTTGTGTGGTGCCAGGACAACAATCTTGCTTTCAATTTCAATAAGATTCCACCTGCATTGAATTCGTCCATCGTTATTGAATGAAGATCTACTGGGACCAATGCCTGAAGAGGGCGCACAAAATCAGTGAACCGGCGCGGACTCGAAAGGCCAACATGGCCTGTTTCCGCTCCGTAAATGGTTATATGGTTAATATTTTTGTGCACTACTCCTGAGACCTATGTTAAAAAATAAGCATTCTCTGGATGTTATGGTTTAAATAGATGGGAAGGAATATTGGGTGAGATTAAGCAAGGCCAGATTATCCAGGCCTGGTTCAGTTGCCTTGAATACCAGGAAGAGTTTGCCTGTTATGACTTAGCCTGGCTGCTGAGGTCTATCCCACTTGTCTTCTTCACTCTAGACAATATTTTGAACACATGGGGAGAGTTCTTATCCCTGAAACACAGTCAGCAATGTTGGAAGCTACTCTTCATTGGCCATTATTTATAATAAATTTTAAAGTTCAAAATGTAAGATCAGAGTGCATACATGACATAACATACAATGCTGAGATTCTTAATCCTGTGGGCCAGGCAGAATTTCTATTTATCGGTAACTGTAAACTGCACTCAAAAAAAGGATATGTGTACAAAAAAAAAGGATATGTGTACAAAAGAGAGAAATGTAAACAAACAGACTGTGCAATACAGAAGAAAATACTCAGTAATAGCATGCATTAAATCTGTTAGGAGTCTGATAGTGGATGAATAACAACTGTTCCTAAACCTGCTGGTACAAGTCTTGTGGTACCTGTACATCTTTCCTGATGGCAGCAGTGAGAACAGAGCATATCCTTTGTGGTGTGTCCTTCATGTTTATTGCTGCTCTCCAAGAACAGCATTCCATGTATATGGCAGGGAGAGTTTTTCCCACAATATCTGGGCTGTGTCCACTACCTTTTGCAGGGCTTTCTGCTCAGAGGTATTGGTGCCCCCATATGAGGCCATGTTGTAGCTGTTCACCGCACTTTCCACTACACATCTGTAGAAGTTTGCCAAGGTTTCTGATGTTGTAACAAACCTCAGCAAACTCCTGATGAAGCAGAAGCTCTGACAGACATCCTTCACCAGGACATTATCAAGTTGGATCCTGGAAATAAGATGGCAACTCTCAGGAATTTAAATTTACTCAACCTTGTCACTTCTGATCCCCAATGAGTACTAAATGATACACCTCTGGTTTTCTCTTCTGAAGCCTTCTTAAAAATTTCAGACAATGTTTATAACGTCCTCTCTTCCTTTGAGTTCTTTAATGTTCATTTCCCAACCATTGGCAGTTTATTGGCATATTCCTGGACCTCTATAAAATCAGGAATAAAATTCCTTTTCCCCTCCTGGCATCATTACTTTCAGTGTCGCTGGATGGCGAAGGGCAAATTTGTAACCTTTCTGCCTGAGTGTCCTTTTTTGCCAAGTTAAACTCTTTTCTCTTTTTAGCAGTACTGCACTAATGTTTGGGTTAAAAAAAATCTTTTGCCCGTTAACCTCCAATGGGCTTCCCCTTTCCTTTGCACCTACTGCCGCTGCAATGCAAAATTCTTTCCCTACCCTAGTATCCTAAAAGCTTCATCAGAATAGAGCGTGGCTTCTGGCCATGACCTGGGTGCAGGGCAAGGAACAGTGCACCCTTTCTATTTCTATATTGCCTCCCACCTTGTCTTTGTCCAGTGTCTTCAGGTTCCAATCTTGGAGGAAGGTGGCCACGTCCCTCCCTTCTATACCTTCCCTTAACCCTACAATTTTAACACTGTCTCTTCTACTGTAGTTTTCCAGGGAGTATAATTTTAGTCATATCTTCTCTCTGTTCTTGGCCCATAGTTCCATCTCTCTCTCAATTTTACTGACTCTATCAGTGTTCTCCTCCATCTTATCTTCCATATTTGCCACCCTGTTTATTTGCCTGCTCAGGGTTCCCTGAATTTTATTTAGCCCCTGGGCCAAGAAGTCTAGCTTTTCACAGGGGCATCTCTCCCGCTCTTCCACTGCCTTCAAGATGTCTCTTGGGGAAGGGTCTATTTCCCCTCCTTTTTCTCCTTCTATCAGGTCACGCCTTCTGACATCTCCCAGCCTGGTCATCTTCACTTTCACTATTGCTCTCACTAAAGGTTCACCCTATAGCTCTCTTCATCTTGCGCCTCCAGTCCTCATTTCCACTATCACTGTCACTCCACCTCCCGCTTTTACTCATTTGTCTCCTGCTGCTATGCCTCCCCACACCATTGTAGGGCCAATCTCCACACTCACAGGTTTCCTTTATCTGTCCAGGCTCTCCCCTTGCTCCAGGCCATTATTCTCCCGCCTCTCAGCTGCCATTATTGCCTCACACACAGTCACCACTTTCCAGGCCTCCCCCCAGACTCATTCTCCGCCACCAGGTTCTAAATGCCCATCGGTCCCAATGATCACAAGAAGCTTTCAACCTTTCCAAGTCCTCCTGAGTTGAAGGTGTCATCTCTGACGTCTCCATTTCCTCCTGTGATAATTCTTCCACCCTGACCTCGACTCTTATTTTATTCTTTGTCTGGCAGGGAGGAAGTCTCCTCCACTCCATTCTTCATCTCTAGTGCTGATCTCGGGTCGCGTCCACCATTTTGGACACCATGAGGCAGGCTGGTTCAATTGCTGCAGTTAGTTTTTTCTTTTCCCGCTCCCTTTAGTGCTTACTTGTTTTTCTTTGTCATTTCCCTTTCCTTGTATCTTCTTCTGGCTCTTCCTGTATTTTCGTTTGGTTATTTTGGTCATTTTCTATGATTTTTATCTTCTCAGCCTGGGAGCTCTCTGTGTTCACTTCTCACTCTTCAGCTCCCTCCACTTCTTCAGGACGTTATTAACCTTTTTGTTTGATTCCTTGCATTATTATCACTTTTGAAAATAATGGCATCCGAGATCTTGCAATTCATCTAATCTAGCACAGGACAGAGTAATGATCATAGCAAGACAGGGAATCCAGAGCTATCTGATCCTTATCTTTATTAATTACTGAACTACCACAATCCATAGAGCAGAAATCAAACATTTCTTACAGTTTCTACACTGAAGGTTGAACAAACCAATGTGAGGCACCTTTTTGCACATCAACATCTTCAGAGCTGAGGGCCGAATTATATTGTCAACACCGAAGGGCAGGTCACATTGTTAAAATGATAGATTCCCAAAACTGGCACTATGATCAATTCTGTCTGGAAAGATACTTGGACCTAGAAAAATAAAAGATTGGGAATGTACTCAAAGCCTCCTCCTCAAAAAAATGCATCATCCACACAGACTCCAGGGGAACAGGCCAATAATCATCAAAGATGCAGTATTTTGATGCATTTAGTACACGCAGAGGCTCAGAATAAAGAGTGGAAGAAGCAAACATTCTCACAAACTCCCTGTCGGCCCACATCACCATTCACTTTCTGCACTTATGGAAATACTTTCTAATTCATCAGCTCCCTCAGAAGCCACTGATGTGGAGTGGAAATGAGATGTCCTTGATTCAAGGGATCTCTTAAGAAGAAAACTTGATGAATTACAACCCACAACTCAAAATCTATTTATCCAGATTTTAAAAAATGTATTCAGTTAGTTAGATAACAAAATGCTTAGCTCTTTTTTAAAAAATGTGGCATCCTGCTACTCTGCATTTTGTCTGACAAGCAAATATCACTGCAGTTAGCAAACTAGCAGTCTGTACTTAATGTCAGCAATTTATTGGGAAACCCTGATAAATGCCATGCACATTCAATGACAGCCCATTTCATCAAAACTCATACAGGAACTGTCAAGATAGGCCATGTAAAGGAAACACTTAGATTTTTTGATTTATACTTTAGAATAAAGAACTCATTGATATCCGTTCATTGCAGTGCTAAATTGTGTTGGTGACATTCAAGTTTGGGAGATTTTTGCTGACCTTTCACCCAGTTTACACTTATCTACGGATGCACACCCACCAAAGAAAGGAAAACAGCTTATAGAGTATCCGTTAACAGAATCACAATGGTGAACTCCACCCCTAACCAGCTCATTTTACAACATTTTTAATGGAATCATATGAAGCAATATTCCTCGAACTTCTAAATCTGACGTGTAAGATGCAAATGTTTCGAAGCAGGTGTGATTCCTTCAGAAAGTAGGACAGATTACAAGATGAGTCAAATGATATCGGTAGCATTAACTCATGATTTCTGGTGGTTGTAAAAAAAACATCTGCTATTGCTGTGGCTAAATATCTACAGTAAAGCCCCTGATATCCGACACCAAACCCTGGGCCTCTGCAACCCCTCTGAAACTGGATCCTTGACTTCCTCATCAGAAGACCTCAATCAGTTTGAATTGGAAACAACATTTCCTTCTCACTGACTATCAACACAGGTGCGCCTCAAGGATGCATGCTTAACCCACTGGTCTACTCATTATACATCCATGACTGTGGCCAGGCACAATTCCAATGCTATCTACAAATATGCCGATGACACCATGGTTGTCGGCAGGATCACAAACAGCACTGAGAAAGTGTACAGGAGGGAGATAGATCAACTCATTGAGTGGTGTCACACCAACAACCTTACACTCAGTGTTAGCAAAACCATGGATATTTTGGACCAGGAAGAAGTCAGGAGAATGCAAACCAGTTTTCCTTGAGGACTCAGTAGTTGAGAGGGTCAAGAACTTCAACTTCCTTCAACATTTCCAAGTATCTGTTCTGGAACCTCTATGTGGATGCGATCATGAAGAAGGTTCACCAGTGGCTATACTTTTTGAGGTGTTTGAGGAGATTCAATATGTCACTGAAGATACTCTAAAACATTCTGGCTGGTTGCATCTCTGCCTGGTATGGAGACACATACCAGACTTCACTCCACTGAGGACATGAACAAGAGGTGGTGTCTTAAAAAAGCAGCCTCTATCCTCAAGGACCCCCCACACCCAGGCCATGCCCTCTTCACTCTGCTGCCATCGGGAAAATAGAACAGGAGCCTGAGGATGAACACTCAGCACAAGGACAGTGTCTTCCCCACTGCCATCAGATTTCTGAATGATCAATGAACCAGTCACTGCCTTACTTGGACTTTTTGTGCACTATTCTTATTTATTTATTTTTAATTTATTTTGTAAGGTAGTTTATATAAATGTTTGCACTCATGCTGCTGCAAAACAACAAATTTTGTGACAATAAATTCTGATTCTGATTCTGACCTATGGGCATTGGTAGATGTCGGGTAAGTGTGTATTCCAGTTGGTTGAGTCTTACGCTTACAATGTCTAAGTATTACTCCTGCATTAAGAATAAATAGTTTAAAAAACAAAAATACTATACTATACTTACACGGAACAAACTTCATTTGCATGAATATATAAACCTTAAAGCATTTTACTTTATTTTCAGTCACATTCTTTGAAAACATTTAACCATCGCTTCATCTGCAGGTTCCTCCCCCTCCATGGAGCCACCCGAAAGATGAACAATAATATTATACAGATGGACCCTTACTTACGATGTCCCGACATACGATATTTAAAACTTATGATGTTTCTGTCCTCGCATTTTTTTGGCAAAATCTCGTGTATTTTCTGGCATATGCATTTTTTTGGTGAAAAATCATGTTTTTTGGCAAATCTCATTTTTCGGGAAATCTCATTTTGTTCTTCAAATCTTGAGTTTCTTCGCCCAATTTCAATTTACGAGAATTTCAACTTATGATGCTAGTCCCAGAACCAAAACCTATTGTAAGTTGGGGTCTACCTGTAGATGACTGACCACCCCCCCCCCCAACAAATTTACAGAAAAAGCCTCTGACCGAGGTGACACTTACTAGGCAGGGATAAGGAGTCACTTTAAGTGAGTCACCCCAATGGCGAGTGGTATCAACCAGCTCTTTATCCTGGTGATGCTATTTTATTCAAGCACAACTATATTTTAAACTTTATTCAAACAGCTGCTATGAACAAAGCACAGCCAAGGCAGGAAAATGTTGAGTGGTGATCGAAGTGAACTCACTTAGAAGATCAATTTAAAGAAAGGAGGAAACAAAACCACAATAATTTCTTGGGAAAATATTGCATTAGTAGGATTCTTCTACTGATGGTGTGGAGGCAACATTCATCTTTTAGAACCAGTTTTCTCAAAATAAAAGCCAGCACAGACTATATGGGCTGGTTTGTCTTCTGTGCTACAATGACTGTATGATTCCATTTCACCATTTCATTGTGTTATCTGTGCATATTAAATCAAGGTGCAAACCAAAAAATAGGTTAATAAAATGGCAGAGTTATTGGTAGTGAGGAAGGTTGTCAAAGGATCAAATCAATTGGAAATATGGGTGGAGTAATGGCAGATGGAGTTTCAACTGGACAAGTGTGAGGTGTTGCACTTTTGGAGATCAAATATAAGTGTAATGTAAACAGGAACTGGCAAGACCTTGAGGAGGACTGATGTGCAAAGGGATCTTGAAGTACAAATCCATAATTTACTAAAAGTGTCAGCACAAATGGGTAAGGTGGAAAAGAAGGCATGCAGCTTTCTTCTTAGCCAATGTAATGTTTATCTTCATTGGAACATTAAGTATAAAAGTTCACAAGTCTTTTATTTGTACAAAACTTTGGTTTGGCCACATTTGGACGTAGTTCAGACATGTAAAGGCGTGAAGGCTTTAGAGAGCATGAAGAGTTTCACCAAAATGTTGCCTGGAACATAGAGAATTAGCCATAAGGAGAGGATGGACAAGTTCAGAGTGTTTTTGTTGGAGTCTTGGTGTCTGAGGCATGACCTGATAGAAGTATATAAAATTATGAGAGAAATAGATAGGGTAGATAGACAAAGTATTTTTTTCCAGGGTGTAAAAGTCAAATGTTAGAACACATAGATTCAAGATGAGAGAGGGGAAGTTTAAAAAAGATTTTTGAGGCACATTGTTTCACACAGAAAGTAGAAGGTGTCTGGAACATGCTGCCAGGGGATGGAATGGAAACATATTTATTGTAAAAACTCCAGAGACACTTAGACAGGCACACGGACAAGCAGGAGCTAAGAGGATATGAACCATATGCAGGCAGATAGGATTAGTTTAAATTGCCATCACAGTCAGAGACTGACTGTGGGCATAGTCCTATGCTGTATTGTTCTCATGTTCTATAATATATGAAAGACTGATATAATGTATGATATATAATTTATGTAATTGTACCAGTGCCCAAGAAAAGTGTGGTAACCTGCCTAAATGACCACCAATCAATGGCATTCACATCAACAGTGATGAAGCCTTTTGAGATGCTGATGTTGAAGCATATCAGCCTCTGTCTGAACAGCGGCATGGATCCATTCCAATTTTCCAACTGAAGCAATAGGCCCACAGCAGATACCATCTCACTGAGTCTACACAAAACCCTGAACCACCTGGACAGCAAAGATGTATATGTCAGGATGCACTTTCATCAATTACAGTTCAGCATTCAATACCATCATCCCCTCAAAGCTGAGCAGCAAACTCTTAGTCCTGGGCCTCAACCCCTCAATGTGTAATTAGATCCTGGATTTCCTCACCTTTAGACCACAATCAGAGAAGGTTAGTAAGAACATCCTCTCCACAAACTCCATCAGTATCAGAGCACCACAGGATTACGTTCTTAACCCCCTACTCTACTAGTTTTACACCTATGACTGTGTAGGTCGATACACCAATAACACCATCTTCAAATTTGCTGATCATAACCACAGTAGGTTGTCTAAAAGGGAGTGATGATTCAAGAGATTGAAAACTTGGCTCAATGGTATACTGACAACATCCCCTCACTCAACGTCACCAAAACCAAGGAGCTGATTGTGGAGCTGAGTGAGAGGAAAACCAGATGTGTATGATCCAGTAATCCTTGTGAAATCTGAGATGGAGAGGATGAGCACATTTAAATTCCTGGAGTCACAATCTTGGAAGACCTTTCTTGAACCCAACACATGAAAGTCATTGTGAAGCCATCTGCAGGGCTTTCTGGTCTGAGGTATTGGTAGTTTCATAACAAGCCTTGATGCAGCCGGTCAGCACTTTCCACTACACATTGCAAACTTCTGCAAACTCCTGAGAAAATAGAGGCACTGATGTGCTTTCTTCACAATAACATTTGTGTGTTGGGTTCAGGAGAGGTCTTCTGAGATAGTGATTCATTCTTACTTGCTGCAACCAAACAGGTACTTCACTAAAAACAAACTACAAGGCAATTCCACCTTTCAAAGTAAATACAAAATCTCAGTTCTTTCTGCTGGGTGATTATTTCTGAGAAGATGAAGGATTGCAAGTTGTTAATAGCATTTATATGTGAGTGTGACTTGTACCATAAAGATCGAGCAACTTTGTTTAATTCCTGCTCAATTGTTTTCCTAGCTATTGGAGGTCACAATGCTTCTCAGAACTAAGGACAGAACCAAAGTATGGCAAAGGATGGTGAGATTGTTTTAAAATTGCTAGTAAGCCTCACTGGATTCCAGTGAGATCAAAGATAGGAAATTGTGTTCAATTGGGATGTGTCTTTCTTTCTCCCTCTGATTTTGTTAACCTGTTGTGTGCTGAATTCTTCTATCTTACAACTCTCACCACTTATCCACCAATGCACTTTGTGGGTGTTTGGCAGTTTGAAAAATTGATTTGTGCAATTGGGATGCTGGGCAGCGCAACATGATTTCCAACATCTATTTGTTCCAAGTAAACAATAAATTTAGTACATCAATCTGTTTCAACTCAATCGCATGACAGGACAGGGAAAAACTGCACCCCTGGAACCAACCTTCCACATCAGGCAAATTGTCTTTGACCTAAAATTTCTGTTTCTCATTTCATAGATGCTGCCTGACCTGCTGAGGGATTCAGTATTCTCTGTTGTTATTTCAGATTCCAACACTTGCATTTTTATGATTTTTCTTGTGTTGGTAGTCTCCTTACTTTGCAATAATATCTTGTTCTATGTATTGTGTATGAGGGAATGAATTCTCAGCAACTACATGCAGTTTGTACATTGGTTCTACCTGATCCTTGACTCTAACCAAATTTGTCGAAGAGGTGAAATCTTCACTGCCTGTAAAATATTAGCAATCTTTATTCTCTCTCTAAAGTGATATTGAAGATGTGGAATACATTCAACAGACATCACTAAAAAAGAGCAAAAGACAATGAGGTGTGAGAGGAACCTGACTGGTCAGGTATAATCTGTGGAGGAAAAGGCCATGTCAGGACTTTTGTTGAGACCCTTTCTCAGGAGTCTTTAAAAAGGAAGCTGGGTCATCATGTGTCAGGACGAAAAAAGTAAAATATAATTAATTATTAAATGCAATATCTATTTTTTCAGGGGTCAAGACTGAACAAAGGAGAATCAAGAGATGGGAATTTAAAGATTCTTCAATCATGTTTGGATTATAGATAGAGCAGAATTTATTGACTTAAGAAACTGTCTTGCTCCAACCTATATTCTTTATGAAAATGATCCAAATTGCCAGTGAGGTTATTATCTTTCAATTTCTTTGCAAAGTCTGGAAGATGGTGACTCAGTTTGCTTTGACAGGCATGTAAATCCAGGATCAATTCTCAACACTGATCAAGAGATTCCTGCCAAAACAGATTTTTTTTGGGGCAAATTTTGACCAGTTCAACATTTTTTTTGTTTGTAAATCCATATTGAACTATGGAGATCCAGAACTAGGGAACACAGTTTGAAAACAAGTGGGTCACCCATTTTAGGCAGAAATGGACAAATTGTTATGTTTCAAGGAATTGTCACTCTTTGATCTCCTTCTCAAAAGCAGAGTGTTTATAAGGCTGAGTATGGGAGTTTTTTTTTGTAAAAACAAAATATTACCAGGAGTAGGCAGGATTGCCAAACTGAGATTGCAATCAGCCATGATTTTACTGAATAGTTGGGTCAATGGATACTCCTGCTCCTTATTTTAATATCTTGGTGTGTTTCCATATAAATTGAAGAAAACCCGCATTTTACAAGTTGATCCATACCCAGTGCTTAATTATTGTCATAGATAGTCTATAATCTGCAATGCATGATTTAGTAAAATAATTTGTATTTTTGGAAGCATGAGAAGTTTCATATTATTTTCAATGAGCAAACAGCAAACTAATCATTGTGCATGCCTTTTTTTGGATATGTGCTTATCATGTCACAATTTGATTTGTATGACATTTCTTTGATGTGTCCATTGACTGAGTACTTTAAAAATAACAGAAGCAATCTTAAAATTGACAGACTTAACAAATCTAAAAAGGAGAACAGCTTTTTCTGCCTTTTCTTTCTCCATTATTCTCATTTAACATTGGATCACTATCAGAACAAAATGAAAATCTAGTGAACCAAATGAAAGAGTGGACTTAGTCTGAGCATTTTATGCAAGACTCCTATAGCAGCAGACAATCTCTAAGAGAGTCACTGAGCTTTGAGCAGAACAATGTGTTGACTTCCTGAACCTTCTGCTGATTCATCAAAGAGGAAGAGAACTGAGCTGATTGACTAACCCTCAGTTGGAGTATTGTTCATATTTGCTGCCAATTGCCATTTTCCTGTTTTGTGAAAACCCCAGTAAGACTGGGGTTTTTGTTGAAGCAATTTCACCCAATTTGTTTCTTATGTTCCTTTTGGAGCCTGACAGGCCTATTTCCAATGTCCTTTCTGTTTGGTCCTGACCATTCCCATTTTCTTTTCAAGGCCTGGCCTAATCTAATCCTTATAGAGATTTTTATTCAGCAATATCAATCATTATTTCACCAATACAACCCCATCTCAGTCTTGCATAGCCTAATCATTACTGAGTCTCAAGAGAAATCCTTCTCACTTCTTGGTACCTTCAACAGTCATACTGCTAAATCCCCTTTCAATATTTGTCCCTGAGGGTGAAATCTCCAGTGCCCTAGAAACCTAAATGTAGTGTGCCCTGCTTGCCTGCTTGGATTCCCAATCAGCGAATACTGTACTTGGCTTTCCTGCTCCCCAGCAATCTTTGTTTAACATCAGTGAGTGGTTTTGCTGACTCTCCTACCTGGTTAGTTACTGGCCCCTCTATCCTTCTTTCTTTGGCTTGGCTTCGCGGACGAAGATTTATGGAGGGGGTAAAAGTCCACGTCAGCTGCAGGCTCGTTTGTGGCTGACCAGTCCGATGCGGGACAGGCAGACACGGTTGCAGCGGCTGCAGGGGAAAATTGGTGGGTTGGGGTTGGGTGTTGGGTTTTTCCTCCTTTGCCTTTTGTCCTAGTCCTTATCTAATCACCTGGCCATAATCTATTTCAAGAGTTTTCTTGACCAGTATTTGTCCTAGCCTGCCTGCTTACCTATATTATTGTTCTCTTGGTTACCTTTTCAGTTACTAAATTGCAGGAATGCTTTCCTGCACCCCCACCCCTGCCCAATACTTCCCAGTCCACTTCCCTACTGACCTGAGTTTATCTTAGTCCTTTTTGTCTTGCATATCTGCTTACTGAGCTTACTGAGGGTTTTATAGTTTAGCTTGTATGGAGGATCAGAGTTGAACCTTGATGCAGGTTCTGGGGTGAGATCTCAGTCAGCTGTTTATTCTCCTTGAGGAATGAAGTACTCAAACTTTTCTTATTTAATATATATTTAATATTCATATATTTAATATACTGGCCAATGGGAGGTCCGTCACCTCTGAAGAGAATCAAATAACTCTCCAAATATGCAAGTGCATGGGTTTGTATACCCGGCCGCAATCTGACTTAACCAATCACAAAACAGCCTTCTCCCATGTGACAAGCATTACCCTATCCACATTAAGTTACACACTATTCACCTGAAAATTCCCTCATTTTGTGAACCAATCATGAAATCTGTTTTCCCCCTTTCCTCAGGCATTGTTCTTGCAAGTCACCTGATCTGGGAAACTCCAGGCTGATTGAAATGTACTGGCTCAGCTGGGGTTGGCCGGCAACACACGTCATGGAATCCCTCACTTCTCTTAAAGTATTTGCAACCCCACAGCAAACATCATGGAGCAGCAAGGTATATCTAAGCATTAATTAACATTGATCAATCTACATGAGACAGATCCTTTGGTCCACACTCGCTCACCCTATATCCCAAATGCCTCCAGGCTGCCCACTTCCTCCCGTAACATTCCATACTTATCCAACTCTGGAGCACAGTTCAGCTCATCACTTACCTTAGCTGCCCAGAACTGGGCTTAATAGTTTGATGCCCATTCACTGTATTGAGGTAAAGTGTATCCTTGGCTACCCACATTTTCCAATTCACCCATCTATGTGACTGCCATAGATGAAATGAAAAACTACAAGTGAATGTCCTTAAATCCGCTTGACCACTCTTCAATGTAGAAACATTATTTTAATTATGTGCCCATTTACTGCCTCTTCTTTGCAATGATTTTAATTTTTGATACAATTGGATAGTCTATACTAAACCAAATATTTATCTATTTGGCTATTTCACCTAAAGAAAAGTGAGCCAGGGCAAATGGACCATTATAATTGTAATCACAGTCCTCTCTAGAGTAATTGATACCATCTACTTAAATTCAGTTCAATCCTTTGGTCCCTTAAGTTAATGAGGGCACTGTCATTACAAAAACTACTCTGTCTGAATTCAAATAACATTTCATTAGTATCGTGAAAGAAGTACCAACCATAAGCACTGCTGTGCGATCAAGTTCAATTTTATTATTGTCATAGTACATCTGGACAAAACAACATTCTTTGGTCCTCGGTGTAAAAACACACAAACACATATATAGACATGGCACACATATTTACAAGCGATTTATATGCAGTACATATAAAAAATGCATAAATATTGTTAAATACTACTAGATTCTTGGAAGGATTGTATGAGCAGTACGTGCAGTTCATCAGACGTCTCGTTGCCTGTGAGAAGAAGCTGTTTTTTAGCCTGGTGGTTCAAGTTCTGATCCTTCTGTATCTCTTTCCTGATGGGAGAAACTGGAAGATGCTATGTGCAGGGTGCTGAAGGTCCTTACCAATTTTGCGAGCCCACTTCAGATACATTCCCAGTAGATCACATTGATGGGGGGTGGGGGGGGGGAGGAGGGAGACCCCAGTGATCCTCTCTGTTGCTCTTATGGTCCTGTGGATGGATCTCTGATCTGATGCTCTACGGCAACCGTACCGCACTGTGTTGCAGCCAGCCAGGACCCTCTTATTAGAGCTCCTGCAGAAAGTCGACAGGATGGTGGCCGGTAACCTTGCCCACCTCAGTCTTCTCAGGAAGTGCAGTCACTGTTGCGCCTTCCTGACAATTGATATGTGTGTCCAGGATAGGCCACTACTTAAATGGATTCCAAGGAGCTTGGTGCTCTCTACTCTCTCCACTCTAGTTATTGGTATGTAGTGGAGAGTGATTGTCCCTAGTTCTGAAATCCACAATTATAGCACATAGAATAGCTTGTGCAATCAAGAAGTACAGGTTTCATCTAGCTTTTGACCTATTAGATCATATCTAGTTTTGTGACATGCAATAATTGATCAAAGCTGTGCACCAGCTCTATTTTAATTAAAGGCCAGTGAAATGTAGCAAAAAAAATCTTTGGTCAATGAAGAAGTCCAAGCAAGCAAGATAACAGGAATCTTAAATCTTAAATACCAGAGATATAAATCTGAGATTAGCTTCAAATGTTTTGAATCTAAAGTAAAGATCTACGTCCACACAGACAAAAATAAATGTATCTTTAGTAGATATCTTCAATCCAAAAATCATGGAGGTATGCACCATGGAAAAAGCCCCTTTAGCCAAAATCATCCATGCTGATGAAGTTGTCAAACTTAGCTGGACCCCTTGCCTGTGTTTGGCCCATATGTCTTCAACCATTCATTTATGTACCCATCTAAATATGCTGTAAATGTTGTAATTGTCCCCACATTTATCATTTCCCCAGGCAGCTCATTCCATATACCCACCATCAATATGTGAAAAAGTTACCCCTCAGATCCCTTGAAAATCTTCCCCTCTCACCTTCAACCTATGCCCTCTAGTTTTGGACACCCTAAGCCAAGGAAAAATACTATCACCATTTACCTTGTTTATGTCCCTCATGATTTTATATACCTCTACAAAGTCACCCCTCAGCCTTCTATACTCCCTGGTTTAAAAAAACTCACCCTAGCCAGATTCTCCTTATAATTCATCTCTAGTCCCAGTAACTTCCTTGTGAATCTTTTCTGATTGAGTTTGTAATTGAGGAGTCTAATTGTGGAGGGGTAGCTGCTGTTGGTGTGAGTCTTGTGGCATCTCTACCTTTTTCCTGATGGCAGCGAGAACAGAGCATGTGCTGGGCGATGAGGGTCTTTGAAGATTGCTGCTGCTCTCTGACGGTAGTGTTCCCTGGAGATGTACTCAATAGAGGGAAGGTTTTACCTGTGATGTCCTAGGCTGTGTCCACTACCTTTTTGGAGGGCTTTACACTCAAGGGTGTTGGTGTTTCCATGCAGCCGGAGAGCGCACTTTCCACCACACCTCTGTAGAAATTTTCCAGGGTTTCTGATGTTATATCAAACCTCCCTCTGCAAACTCCTGAAGAAGTAGGGGTGCTGATGTGCTTTCTTTATGATGCTATTGGTGTGTTGGGTCCAGGAAAGATCTTCTGAGATAGTGACTCCCAAGAACTTAAATATTCTCCACAAAATTAGAAGAATCAAGTGTACTGTCACACAAAAACACATGACACATGATAGTTGGTAGTTTTTCTTAAGTTCTGAGCGTCTTCCATATTCGTTGTTGTTAACATCTGGCTTATTTATCCTGTCTTTATTATATGATGCAGGAACAAAAAATAAAAATGTGTGCATTCAAAAGCACAAAATGTTGCCTTTTTCTTAATTTTTTTAACACTTCCCCATGAACCTCACCAGCAACAATATATTCAGTATTAATATGTACACAGTGAAATTTTCATCTATTTTCCTCCCCAACCCCCTCCTTCCCCACCCCTCCATAACTTCAAGCCAGAAATAGAGAAATCACAAACTTTTGCCTTGTCTGAAAGTCTAGCCTCATAAATGGTGCCGTGAGGTTTGGATCATTTTTGTATCAATCATTGTTCAATAATCAATGTATGTGTTATTTATATCAGTTAAATTTCAAAATTAGGACATTATTGTTGATGTTGGTTAAATTTTTGTCCTTTTTAATATCAAAATTGCAACAAAGTCATGATTGGCTGACTTTTAATTGGCAGCTAAAAGTCCACTTAACACAGCATCAAGCACTATTACTTACCAAACAAAGAAAGAACAGCATCATGTTTATTCGCTGTCTCTGACAGGTTTTACTTCTCTAACAAAATCCTTGGACTAACCATACATTGGTGTGCTAGTTCTATAAACACAGGTATGTTGGAGCCACTCCGTGCTTACTAAAAGCCTCTGGTTAACAAATCTTGGGCTGTGATCAAAAGTGAATGAAAGACATTTGATTATCAGAGTAGTATTGAGCGGCTCCTGTCGTACTTGAATGGGTTTAGAGCAGTGTTCATTGTGTTCCTTGACACTACAAAGATTAGCAAGTTTGATCTGACTGCCCCCTCACTGTGTAGCAAATCCTGAATATTTATTTTCGTCTGGATTCATTATCAAACACACAAACTAATTGGCACCTTGCAAACAAGGAACTCAATATTTTTGTGTTTCTGATAAGTCTTACAAATATCTGTGAAAACTTGTAATTCCATTAACTGGCAACATTTCTGCAGCGCTTCTCTGTCTTTTACAGCAGGTGGCGCTGTCAGGAAATTATTAAGAATTGGAGAGTGTTTAGAACCCAACACACTGGTAACTATTTCCTTTATTAAAAGAAGCTACATTTTTAAGGCCACTTTTACCATCTTGGGTGCCACCAAACTGCTTTAGAACCAGTAAAATGCATGGAAAGAAAAACCATTTATTTGTGCAAAGCAAGTTCCCAAACGATGTCTGCAATATTGGCCAAATAATTTCTTTTATTGATGCTGGTAAATTCGCTATTTCCACCACACCCTTCTCCAACCCCAGCACAGACAAAATCATGGTTATTTATAACATTTGGAAAACATCTCCTGTGATTTATCTGACAGAGTATCTGCTTAACTGCTTCTCTTTATAAATAACCACATTTAAAAGTGTCTGCGTAAAATAATACCGGTGTAATTCTCAATATATTTTTCAATTCATCTATTCATTTAAAAATCTTAAATAATTTAATGATATCTCCCCTAATACTAATTCTTTTTCAGAACCTGCTCTTACACTAATCATACACTGCTCGAACAGCACAAATGGCCTGTCTGCACTATGGCAAATCATTTTTTTGGCGCTAGGATTACTGTGAACATTTATTAGCTATTGTATGTATTTATTGTCTTTTTAATTCAATTAAGTTTACTATTATAAATTTTCTTACAAGAACCTGTTCAGCTGCAGCAACTAAGAGTTTTGGTGCAAGCATATATTGTACAATGTATATGACAATAAACTCTTTTTCATTATAAATAATCCTGGGCACTTCAATCTCTCTTCATTGCTTGAAAATATTAAATTGGTTCTATCAGTTGCCTTAACCTTCTGAGTTAGTATGGATCAGGAGCCAGCCTGTCACTTTACTATATTATCTGGGCTGGCACTTTAATGTAATTTTGAAATAGAGCAGCATTAATGAAAGTAGCATTTTATAGAGGAATATGGGAGACAATTTCCGAAGGAGGATTTCACATAGGCATTAAGGTTAATGGTCAATATTACTGCCCTATGAGCATGAGCATTAGTAATGGGAGAATCATTATGCTTCTTTAACAAATTCCATTGGAATTTATATTGGCATTTGAACTCATCAAAAAAAACAGTTCGGATGGAAAAAAATTACCTCAGGACTGGACTGAAGTTTAGGAATGGAGCCTATATCTAGTCTACTGATTCAGATTGTCACCAACTGACAATAGTGAGATCTTTTCTTATCATAGCAGAAAAGTGTGAACAACAGAATCAAATATTACATAGATATGTTTGGTACTAGATCCCTTCAATAATATGAGAGGTTTTGTCAATGAACTAAAGCTGGGTGCAAGTTCTTAGATCATTCCCAGTGGTAATTTGATGGCAGAAGTTGGTGTCATGTTGACTGCAATCCAAGAATATTCCTTTCTTTCTTGTTAAATTATTTTTATTGATGTTTACATTATGCACAATTGGACAGTACAGTTATATATTGCATTGTATAATTCAAGAAAAATACCCCAAAAAAACCTTATAATTCAAAACCCCTTACCACGAAGCAAGGTTAAAAGCTGACCCATAGGAATTAAGTGAAAACAACCTGGAAGATGGACAGCACAGCACCAAAGCTTCAGAACAACCCTAATATTTTAGGTTATGGTAATAGTCCATAAATGGGCCCCATGTCTTTTGAAAGTTAATATTTGACTCTTTAATGGCATATCTTATTTTTTTCTAAATTTAAACAAGACAATATTATTTAACCACTGTGTATGTGTAGGTGGAATAGTTGTTGTTGTTTATTTATATAGTGCATTTAACACAACGCACATTGATCAAAAATGCTGAATATACAACTAGGAATAAATTAGTTACTATCTAAACAATGACAGGCAGCCAAAATACACCAGCACAGCCATCTTTTTACATAGTCTATCCAGCTTAGAACATTAATTATTTAAATCCTAACCCATTCCTCCTGATCACAGAAATGAACAACTTTTCAATTTCAAATGAACAACTGTGCTACAAAGACCAGACTTAAAGAACAAACTGTGAACACAAATACGTCCGGTCGCAAATACGTTTGGATGTTACAAAAAGTCCAACTGCTTCCATCTTCGGACTGGTTTACTGGCATCGGCAGAATTTAGATGTTACTGTCTGCCAGCTTCAAAGGGGAAACTACCAACCAAGTCACAGCTTCTCGAGGCGGCAGAGCAACAGCCCACCTCAAAGTCTCGCCGACCTCGGACGATCAACATCGACCACGACCAATACATTCTTTGGGATTTCTCAAGGCTAACACTGGTCCACTGCTCCGGTCGTCTCTGCCACGTGGCATGATTTCCATGACCATCGAAGCAGCCACCACTGGAAGGCTGAGGCCACATCGCCACACTACACCGCAGCTCGGTCTCATCAGTAGGCCTCTCTCCACAACCGACAAGCTGCAAACTTTGTGGCTTCGTCTCAGCAACCCACTCATTGTTTGGTGACCCAGGTTGCAGTTCTAGACTCACTGCGTTTCACCAAATCTTATCAAAGGTTTACTTGTTAGTTAGAGCAGTGCTGGGATCGAGAGCAGCTCAGCTTCTGCTGTGACCTCAGTTGCACCGCCATCTTGCAATTTCCATTTAATCAAAATTGCATCTGGCTGTCAATGAAATAAAGGTAAAATTTGGTTTTGAGTTGGTCAGTAAAACATCCTCATCTTGAAATGATCCAAATAGAGCAAATGAATCAATGTATTCCATTGGAAAAAATAAAATATAATTTAAGAAATAACATCACAGTATTCGAACAAATTTGGGAACCGTACATGGAACACAACAGAGAGGGCCTACCGCGGACCTCCACCGCCTAAAATGACAGAAAGAGAAGAAGACGAAATGAACTGACCCAGTGTGTAAAAGTAGAAGACACAAATTTCTTGTTTATTTTCATTGTGTGATGACATTGTTTAATGGGTTTAATGTACCATATATGTTGAACGTTGAGTGAGTGGGGAGGGGGGTGAAGGAGGGAGGGAAGGGAGGGGGGAAAAGGGGAGAAAATAACACTGTGTATATTCAAGAGGGAAATGTTTGTGTGTATTTTGGTCAGTATGGTTCATCGTGTGAAATAAAAATTAAAAAAAAAGAATATTCCAAGATAATATTTTAGAAAATAATTCTTGATTTAAATAAACACAAGTTGTTGCTTCAATTTCCTTGTGGTGCACTACATTGCAAGTGAAACATTACACTTGTAGACTCTTATGCATGTTTATATTGTAAGCTGACAGCCATTCATCACCTAGCATTGTGCAACCTCCTCCACTGAGGTGGAAGATGTAAAGTAGACCACATCTTTCTGTAAAACTGCTGTCAAGGTTATATATTTGGCTAGTGGGAGTGTGATTTATACTTATCGGTTAAGTTTATGTCAGTTCTTCTTCCTCTTACTCCAAAACTTCGTTTCTGCAAATAATAAGGAACTGATGAGATTCACCCAATAGAGGCCAATAACTCTCTTTGGCTTGGCTTCGCGTACGAAGATTTATGGAGGGGGTAAAAGTCCACGTCAGCTGCAGGCTCGTTTGTGGCTGACAAGTCCGATGCGGGACAGGCAGACACGGTTGCAGCGGCTGCAGGGGAAAATTGGTTGGTTGGGGTTGGGTGTTGGGTTTTTCCTCCTTTGCCTTTTGTCAGTGAGGTGGGCTCTGCGGTCTTCTTCAAAGGAGGTTGCTGCCCGCCAAACTGTGAGGCGCCAAGATGCACGGTTTGAGGCGATATCAGCCCACTGGCGGTGGTCAATGTGGCAGGCACCAAGAGATTTCTTTAGGCAGTCCTTGTACCTTTTCTTTGGTGCACCTCTGTCACGGTGGCCAGTGGAGAGCTCGCCATATAACACGATCTTGGGAAGGCGATGGTCCTCCATTCTGGAGACGTGACCCACCCAGCGCAGCTGGATCTTCAGCAGCGTGGACTCGATGCTGTCGACCTCTGCCATCTCGAGTACTTCGACGTTAGGGATGAAAGCGCTCCAGTGGATGTTGAGGATGGAGCGGAGACAACGCTGGTGGAAGCGTTCTAGGAGCCGTAGGTGATGCCGGTAGAGGACCCATGATTCGGAGCCGAACAGGAGTGTGGGTATGACAACGGCTCTGTATACGCTTATCTTTGTGAGGTTTTTCAGTTGGTTGTTTTTCCAGACTCTTTTGTGTAGTCTTCCAAAGGCGCTATTTGCCTTGGCGAGTCTGTTGTGTATCTCATTGTCGATCCTTGCATCTGATGAAATGGTGCAGCCGAGATAGGCCAATAACTACCATTGAATGATTAACATCCCTCAAGGCACAAACAGTGACTTTCTTGTGAATTGATTAATCCGACAGTCTTGTAAGCATAAATGTTAAAAACCAAGTCCTGCATCAAAAATGTTTCTTTTTTTTAACTGAACCTTTCCAATGACTTTTCTTGTTGAAATGTAATGCAGAGTAAAATTTGTATTTTCCAGAACTTAAAGATTTTTTTTTTAAAAAGCTTGTGATACACATCCAGTTTCAAAAATAATTCTGCATTCAAGACCACTTGATGAGTTTGAAACAGATTAAAAAACGATTGTCTTTGGTGAAATAGAGAAGTCTTAAAAGGCTTTCCTTCGCTACATTTAAAAGCTTCTAGTTGCCTTCCTCAATTTACTGCATCACTGTGAGCTGTCAAATCCATTCAGAAGAAACTAGGAGAATAGTTTTAGTTTCCAATTATAAATGGCGTCTGTGTAAAGGAAAACACCAAGTCTAAAAGAGGAGTTAGATGGGAATCAGAAAATTCAATCATTTTAATTGCTTTGTTGTATGAGGAAGCACCCAGCAAATATTTAACCATAAAATCATTCAAAGACCTAATGTTATCCAGACAATATTTATGGGCCCTTACGGATAGTTATACAATACTTTTCCTGCTTTAGTGAGTCCTTAAACATCTGTTTGTTGGCAATAGAATTGCATTAAGTCAGGAATAGGTTTCACTGGATTAGGGGTTGGTTCCTAGCTAAAATGTTTAACTACTTTAATTGAGTTATGGTAATTGAGGGATTTTCTGCTACAATGCATTGATTACTTGAAGTACTCATTTTATAGCTTGGCTATGTTGAAAGTAAGCTTTTAAACACAGTGAAGCAAAGTCTTCTGAGATTTATATGAGATTTCTCTATAGACTTAATCATAAAGCTAAATGTGGAACTATTTATTCCATATCCCTACCTCTAAACAAAGGCATCAGACCTTTTTCCCCAGTGCCTGTAATGTATTTATTCAGGGACACATGAGATGTCTGAGAATAAAATTAACCTTTATGTACAGCTTATTAACAGTTATTACCAGTTGCAAACATTATTCTTTTATCCATATCTTTATAGTTTTTCAGACACATTTTGTTTTTAACATTCATGTTGTAATTTACTTGTAAATGTAAAATGTAAAGGAAACATTACACCATTAATGCCACTGCAGCAAGAAGGCAGGGATGAGGCAGGTTCCTGTTTCCGGGGTTGTAGGGTATTATCGAGGTTCAAGAGCCAATGTGTGATTTGCCCAAGTTCATTCACATGGCTCTTACTGGTCGTTTCACAGACATTTCACAGTTAAGTAAATACAAATAAAAAGACCTTGAACAGCATAATAAACTTGAGAACAGGCTTTATTGGGAAACAGATGGCTTGATATTAAACAAAAAATAATATATTCAATTTAATTTAATGTGGCAGCCCGCCACCATGGCGATTGAGTCGGCACTCCATGCGGTGAATGCAACCAAAGGCCAGCAGCCTGCACAGCAGCACTGGTCCCAACAAGTGAACCGATGGGTGAACAGCAAGGGCAACTTAAAGGCCAGTGACCCCAAAATGGCGCTGGCCTTGCTGCGCAGCCAACAGACAGGGACAACACAAGGGGAAGAAGGGCACACGGGAAACCACTTTTGTTATGCATGTTGTGACGGTAGTCAAGGGAGGCTATGGTGGGAACAGTGCAAGTATAAAAGTCTGACCTGAGCCCTAATAAAAGTCAGAAATTAACCTGACTACACTACGTGTGTGTTTTCTTTCGAGTAGCACGCGGCTATAATTGGTGATCCCAATGGTTTAGGCGGCATCTAAACCTAGCAATGAACAAGCAGGCAGCAGTGAACGCGGTCGCTCTCGAGCTGCTGACCTTCTGGACGAATTGAACACGCACGTGGTTTGACCAAGCTGAGGTCCGGCAGATCACAGCAGAATCCACCTGGTACTATCACGTGGTGAGGGCCCTGGACCAGGACACAGAAGGTCGGGTGGCCAATTCATCCAGAAGCCCGCATCAGAAAGCACATACACTGCCTTCAAGGACTTGCTGATTGAGACTTTTGGGCTCTCACAGCATGAGAGAGGGGAACGTTGGAAGGGGCTAGGGGTCAGGCCCCCATCAGCCCTCATGAACGAGATGCTGGCCCTCCTGGAGCATCATGTTTGAGCAGGCATTCCTGGAGCAACTGCCCAAGGACATCCAACTGTTCCTGGCTGACGTGGATTTCAGTGACCCCTGGAAAGTCGCAGCATGAGCAGACGTTCTGTGGAAACAGAATGGAGAGTGTTCAGTGTCCATGAGGCTCGTCACTAAACCCCGCTGCCAGACCCATGCATAGCTGCTGAAAGAACAGCAGCGCCCCAGGGGAGGTGATCCAGACAACCAGTGGTGTTTCTACCTCCACTAATGACCATAACAGCGGGCCACCAAGACAGCCTCCTGTACGTTTGAGACCGCCAGTCCAGACGACACTTCCTCATGGACACATGAGCAGAGATCAGCATCCTGCTCCCGTTGAGACAGGACACAAGGAACAGGCAGCTGGGCAGTTGGGAGGCAGCCTCTTCTCATGAGTGTTCATGCTGGCTGCAGTGGGATAGCCGCTCCTTGGGGCAGATTTCCTGTGCGCCCACTGCCCTCTAGTGGACCACAAGGGAAGGAGATTGGTCCATGCCAAGACTTTTCAAACTTTCCCCCTCAAAGACGCCAGGCTCCCAGCACTCCACCTGACTCCATAGAGAGATTGGACAACAAGTACGTCAGGGTCCTGGCCAAGTTCCTTGCAGTGCTCACCCTCCAATTCACCACGGTGTTGCCCCGACATGGAGTACAGCACCATATCCTGACCCAGGGCCTGCCGCTTCAAGCAAGGGCAAGACACCTTCCTTCGTAGAAATTCTAGCTGACAAAGGAGGAATTCAGGAAGCTGGAGGAGCTCGGCATCATATGGCAGTTGGACAGCCCATGGACTTCTCCCCTGCACATGGTACCCAAAGCAACTGGGGGGTGGAGACCATGTGGCGACTACCGCCAGCTCAATGAGGCCACAACCCTGGATCGGCACATCCAGGAGTTCGTAGCTAACCTGCACGGGGCAAGGATCTTCTCCAAGGCGGACCTCACACAGGGATATCATCAGATCCCGATATACCCCGATGATATTCCCAAGACCGCCATCATCACTCCATTCAGCCTCTTCGAACTCCTCCGAATACTGTTTGGGCTATAGAATGCCGTGGATACCTTCCAGCGACTCACGGATGCAGTGGAGCGAGACCTGGATGGCACCTTCGTGTACCTGGACAACATCCTGGTGGTGAGCAGGAACCAACAGGAGCATATGGCGCACCTCGGCAACCTCTACACCCGACTGAGCGAGTTCAGCCTGACGATCAACTCAGCCAAATGCCAGTTCGGATTGGAGGCCATCAACTTCCTGGGCCACAGAAATAACTAGGGAAGGAGCCACACCACTATCCAGTAAAGTGGAGGCCATCCAGAAATTCCCCAGACCCAACACGATCAAGGGACTACAGGAGTTTGTGGGGATGATCAATTTCTATCACAATTTCATCCCCTCAGCTGACTGGATCATGCAGCCCTTGTTCACCTGGATGGCAGGCAAGGCGAAAGACATCACCTGGGACGAGGAGTCAGCAGAAGTCATCGTGAAGGCCAAGGAGGCCCTGCCAGATGCCATTCTCCTTGCACACCCCAGGTCAGACACTCCAATGGCCCTGACAGTGGATGCCTCAGGAAAGGCAATCGATGGAGTTCTGGAACAGCATATCAAAGGAAGTTGGCGGCTGCTGGCTTTCTTCAGCAAACATCTGTGGCTTCAGAACTGTAAGGCTCATCTCCAGCAAGGACAACATGGTGGTCAATGCACAGTCCAAGCAAAGTATCCATGCACTATCAAGGCGAATGGACTTCATGGCACTGGTGGAGGCGCAGCAGAAAGACAAGGAGATGCCCCAATACAGGACTGCCATATCGGGGTGCAGCTCTAGGACACAGGCAACAGGTCAGGTCAGACCCATCGACTCAGTGGCTTGGAGATGACAAGTTTTCTACTCCATCCCCAGGCTAGCTCACCCATCCATTAAGACCATGGTCCGGCTGGTGGCCAGCAAATACGTGTGGCATGGATTTCGGAAACAGGTTAGTGGATGGGCAAAGGCGTGCATGCAGTGCCAAACAACCAAGGCACAGCAGCATACTAAGACCCCACCTCAGCACTTCGAGCCCGCAGAACAAAGGTTCAACCACATCCATGTGGACATAGTAGGACCCTTGCCGGTATCCCAGGTTTCCATTATCTGTTCATGATGGTTGACCACTTCACCAGGTGGCCAGAAGCAGTCCTGCTGGCAGAAACGTCCACAACCTTATGTGCCAGGGCCCACATCTTGTCCTGGGTAGAACGGTTTGAGTTACCATCCCACATCACATCCAACAGAGGGACCCAGTTCACCTCCAGTTTGTGGTCTGACCTCACGAGCCTGTGGGGTGCCCAGCTGCATCACACAACAGCCTTCCACCCACAGTCCAATGGGTTGATGGAGCGCTTCCACAGGCACCTCAAAACTGCGCTCATGACCAGACCCCAAGGACCCATCTGGGTAGACGAGCGACCATGAGCACTGTTGGGCATCCGCACAGCATCCAAGGAGGACTTTAACATCTTTTTGGCTGAACTTGTCTACAGAACTCCACTGGTGGTCCCGGGAGAATTCGTACCATCCGCAGGCGGACAGCAGGATGACTCTGCAGCATTCCTCAGCAGGGTAAGGGAAAGAGTCGGCAACCTGGCCCCAGATTCCACCTTCCAGGCATGGACACATGAGGACCAACATACCCAAAGACCTGCAGGACTGTGAATATGTTTTCATTCGCAGGAGTCCACATTGTTCACCACTTCAGAGGCCATATGAGGGTTTGTTCTGGGTCTTCTGCAACAACGGGGCCATGTTTGAGCTGGAGGTCAGAGGCAAGACAGAGGCCTTCACCACAGAAAGGCTGAAGCTGGCACACCTGGACCCAGAGTGCCCGGTCAAGATACTAGCACCATGCCGAAGAGGCAGGCCACCGAAGGCTACAGAGACTTTGCCTCCGGGCACCAAGGGACAATACCTTTGGTTCTGGTGCGGGGGGGGGGGGGGGGGGGTCATGTGGTGGCCTGTTGCTGTGGCAATCAAGCTGGTCCTCTGGGCAGCGAGTGCAACCAAAGGCCAGCAGCCCGCACAGCGGCACTGGCCCCAACAAACGAAATGGTGGATGAACAGCAAGGGCATCTTAAAGGCCAGCGACCCCAAAATGGTGCTGGCCTTGCTGCACAGCCAACAGACAGGGACAGTGTGGGGAAGAAGGGCATTGTTATCCAGGAAAGTACCTGCACGCGGGAAACCCGGTTTTGTTATGAATGTTGTGACGTCAGCCAAGTGGGCCACAGCGGGAACAATGCAAGTATAAAAGTCAGGCCTAAGCCCTAATAAAACTGAGCTTAACCTGACTACACTACGTGTGTGTGTGTCTTCTTTTGAGTAGCGGACAGCTACATTAATTTAATTTAATCATGTGTTCTAAATGCTGCCATAATTTATTCATTTAATTTAACCTAATTAATATACATTATGGTAGTGTTTAGAATATATGATGGAAATTTATATTGACGCACCCACTCAATCACTTAACACAGATGACAGAAATGTCCAAAATCTGCAATTTAAACTAAATTTAGCATAAAGAAAATGTTCCTCTAGAGCAATTTTCATGCACAGACTTCACAAATACTGATAACATCTCAAAAATTGTCAACAGCATGCACCACATATATTTTCTTGAAGTTTGAAATTCCCAAAGAACAACTTAGAAGGGATATTTTTACTTACTGGGAGAAGTGGCTGCCTTTAGTTTAGCCACATATTCAGTTGTAGTTCATAGTAGACTATCACTGCATTTGGAAAGCTTGCAGCAAATATATCATTGATGCTTTTGGAATAACGACATTTTCCTAACATTCTTTTGAGTTTTATTTGCAACTTTTTCAGTTTACTGAGGACATTGAATATTGTTGTCATGCCTTGATTAACATTGTCTACTCAGGGTATAATAAGATGTATTTATTTCAATTTGATAAGTGTTGTACAACAAACTTTCACACCTGGGAGTACGATAATTACCCCAAATGAGTGTGAAAACTCATTTCACACTCATTATTTTAGGCCAGTTGTTGGCATTTTTCTAAAAGTTCACCATTAGTGTGTGACAAGTTGTTTAATAAATATTCATGAGTAGGTAAAGCAGTGTTGGAAGCAGTAGAATTAGATGGGGTTAGGGATTATCTAAAATTAGAAAAATCTGGGTATAAAATATTTGCAAAAGCTGGTCAGTAAATGAAGCAGTGATTGTTGTTTTTCAGACCAGTAATTTTGAAAATCACATAGGAAAACAAAAGTTGAGGGTTGCAGTATTGTGGATGTCATTGGGCAAGGTTCAAGTGAGCTGCATGTCTAGCAATAACAACATTGCCATCAGTGAAACAGAGGTCAAATGTCCTGGGTGGCACTGAGAGACACTCTATTCTGTACTAATCCATTTTCAACTACATGGCACTATATTTTTGAGTGTTGTGAGTATGACATCTTAGCCCAGGGATCCTGCTAATTTTCCTTGGTGTTCTTCTAGTTTCTCACTGAAATTATATCAGGAGACAAGCAAAATCACAGAGGAATTTGGAACCCAATGTAATATATAAAGCAAGTATTATGCATTATATGAAATGCACAAAACGAGGACTTATCAATTATATATTACAACAATTATTCAATGTGTATATATTGAATATATTATGCATATTGTATTAAATGTAAATTCTTTCAAATGTAATATGGCAAGAGCCTATTTTTTAACTTCAGAAAATTCTTGCTAAAACCATGCAAGCTCCACTTCCACTTATAGTTCATGGCAAGTCTCTGCTACAAACAGAAAATGTACAGGTTTCCAAAGTCTTCAACAGGCTAGATCAGAGTGAGTCCAGCTTGCTATCTGTTGGTGGTAACCCTGGAAAATATCATGACCCCCTAATCTATTAGAATGAAATAAAAGTTGCCAATAGGTTGTCCATAGGAATCCTGCGTGGGTGAATGTTATTGGAAGCATTAGAGGTGGAATCAATGGGCTCATTGTTATGTTTTGTGATCATGTGTTTGAATTGTTTTTTTCATGTTAGAACTTTTATCACTTGAATTATTCATTGAGATGACTGAGAAAAACAAACTTTAGTTGCTAAACGTCAAAGATGCTTTTTGTGGTTTTAGTTGCCCTTTACTAGGTGTCATTTTTAGTATTTTTTTCAAGTCAAGTTTATTGTCATCTGATACCTGTGCAACATGATGAAACAGCGTTCTCAGGTCCTTGGTGCAAAAACACAGACACTCAATAAGACAACAACACACAGCAGACAAACAATACATATGGAGGATGAGTATTCATATATACAAATAAATCAATAAATAAATATAACATGCTACAGACCCAAATCTGGTGTAGTAGGAGATAACAAAGTTTCACTACCAGATGAACTCAATGCCTTCTACACCCAAATCAACCGTGTGAACAAGGAAGAACACCCAATGCGCACTCCCGTTTCCCCAATGATCTCCTCATGTCTGTATCCAAGGAGGACGTGCAGGCTGCCTTCAGGAGAGTGAATCCAAGGAAAGCATTTGATCTGGATGGAGTACCCGGCCAAGTAAAAATCTGTGCTGAACTACTTGCCAATGTATTTGTGAATATCTTCAATATCTCTCTCTGGTAGGGCGTAGCACCCACCTGTTGCAAACAGGCATCAATCATGCCAGAGCCCATGAAGAGTGTGGTAACCCGCCTAAATGAATATCGACCAGTGGCACTCACATCAACGGTGATGAATTGTTTTGAAAAGCTGGTGTTGAAGCATATTAACTCCTGGCTGAGTGGCAAAATGGAACTGTTCCAATTTGCCTATCATAGGAAAAAATCTACGATGGATGCCATCTAAACAAAGCCCTGGAAAACCCGGACAGCAATGATGATTGCATCAGGATACTCTTTATCGACTACAGTCTGGCATTTAACACCATAATTCCCTCAAAATTGGGGGATAGTGGTGTTAACACCATCTCAAGACCTGGGAGTTAACACCCCACTGTGTAATTGGATCCTGGATCCAATCAGTGAAAATTGGCAGAACATCTCCTCCCCAATCTCCATCAGCACCTGAGCACCACAGGCCAGGTTCTTAGACCCTTGCTCTACCCACTATACACCTATGACTGTGTGGCTCGATACAATAATAACACCATCTACAAATATGCTGACGATACCATGGTATCGTTGTAGTGGGTTGTTTAAAAAGGAGCGATGAGTCAACATACAGGAGGGGGATTGAAAACATGGCTGAATGGTTCACCGACAGTAACCTCGCACTCAATGTCACCAAAACCAATGAGCTGATTGTTGATTTCAGGAAGGGAAAACCAGAGGTGAGATCATTGGGGAAATTCGAGGTGGAGAGGGTGAGCAAATATTTGGAAGTCACCATCTTGGAGGATCTTTCCTAGACCCAACACACCTCAGGAGTTTGCGTAAGGTATAACTTTAAAACCCTGGCAGAATTCTACAGATGTATGGTGGAAAGTGTGTCATCACGGTCTGGTATGAGGACACTAATACCTCTGAGCTTAAATCTCTGCAAAAGGTATTGGACACAGCCCTGGACTTCACAGGCAAAACCCTCTCCAGCATCCTTGATGCAGCAATCATCAAGGATCCATGCCACCATAGAGCATGTGTTATGCTCTATTCTTGCTGCTACCATCAGGAAAGAGGTATCAATCCCACAAGATTCACACCGTCATGTTCAGAAACAGCTGCTACCCCTCCACCATCAGACTCCTCAACAGCAAACTCAATCAGGGACTCATTTAAGGATTCTTACTGTGGCACTTTATTGATTTTTTTCTTTGTTTACATGTGTACAATGAGTCCATTTTTTTTGCACTGCCAGTAACTAGTAATTCTCCTTTGCCCACAGGAAAAAGAATCTCAGGGTTGTATGTGATGTCATGTTTGTTCTCTGACAATAAATCTGAAATCTGATCTGAAATATGAGAGTCTCGGTTTCCCACAGAGCAACCTTCCTGATTTAGCCAATGGAAAATTTGAATGAGTAGTATGTTTTCTTGTCAAAGGTTATTTCCCGCATCTAATGGACAAAGAAAAGTTGCAATTTGATGCAGAAGGCATTTATTTTAATTCCTGATCTATGCAACGGGATCTAATTTATTCTTATTTTTATCTTTTTCTAAGGATATTTTAAATAGTGAATCGGTGAAATTGCAAAATTGTAGGGATGTAACTCTTATGCAGTCTAACATTTAAATCATCTAGATGCAGAATTGCATTGTTATTTAATGGATTGTTTATTAATTCTTGATAGCTTATTTAGCCAGCCACAGTAATCACAGTGAAAGCAGCAAAGTTCCTTGCAGTTTTTATTCTGATAGAAAATGCAATAACATGGTAGCCATCCCAAGTTCTGATTCTAATAGAAGAAAGAAGTTTTGATGAGCTGACTGTGTAGAGGTATGCTTTCTGATAATAATCTGATGGTGCTTGTTTGTGTCCCAAAAAAAAGTGCAACTGGAAGGAAATGATAAACAGAATTTCCTGCATGGGCCTGCTTACGATAACATATCCTATTAGCTACAACTGTAAGCATGATTGCTGCAACACTTGAAAGGAACTATCTGGTCTATTGAACACAGTATTGAAACATTAAAATTTATGTTGCATTTTCTCACATAAAAATTAAACCAGAAACTCCTGAAGATCTAAATAATCTTGCATCCTTTTATTTATTGATTTAAAAATATTATTTACCTATTTTTTAAAATGAAATTATCTGCTGCCAAGTGCTGATAATCATTTCCAAATTAAAATGAAACCATTGGGCTTGAACAAGAAGTTTTATTTCCTTATTTGGCACTTCCGAGATTTTTCAGTTTTATTGCTTCTCTGATACCAAGTATTTATTTCTAGATTTAATCAGGTTTTCACACAGAGAATCCCAAGAAGAATGGAGAATTAGACTTGACCAAATAGAACTCAGATGTTATTATCATAATTAGTCAGTGAAACAGTCTTTTTCTCAGAAGAAGATCTATTTTGCATTATAGCAATTTTGTAACACAACCTTGGGCTAAAAATGTCTCTGACTTCACCCCGAAGGGAATTGATTATTTACAATTATGTGCAACGTGGCAAATATGCATTTCTGCAACCATTAATGTGAAGGCGTTTTTCAAAATTACAACCATTGTGTGTGCCAATTTCAAATTCATTACTTGTAAACAAGATGTTGCAATGAAACACTTTGTCCTTTGCTGTGAAATTCATAATGCTGGTTAAAATTTATGTCACCAGATCCTTTCAAGTCACATCAGGAGATACTAGAATTTGGTCCAATTACATAATCAGCAAACTTTGGTTGCCAGCCAGGGACAACACTTTTGGAAAGAAGGTATTTCATTAAAGATTGAACATGGTAAAGATGTTATTGCAAGACAGTGGAAACTTCAATGAATTAATCAAGCCTGGTGACTACACAGGTCCAGGTTTGAAATAATGCACATAACTTGGCTGTAACAATTCTCTAATCTCAGTTTTACTAACAAAACTAATCTGGTTAAACTGAGGCACATTTCTTTTATTTCTTTCATAAATTCAGTTTCTTAAATAGACTGTGTTCCAAATAAATTTACATTGTTAAGTATACCCCGATATATACTTCACTCTGGTTGATGCAGAATTGTTTATAGTAACAATTTTTATTCCATTTATTATTTGCATTTATTCATATCATGACTTAATCCATTCTATGTGCCATCAGACCAACAATTACCCCTTGTATAGCTCACCAGTTTCCAAGGATAATTAAGAGTCATGTATGAGCCAGAATTATTAAGGGCATCAACTAGTGACTCAGATAGGTTTTTAATTACACCCTTGTGGCTTCAAAGTTGCCATTAGTGATAGAACATAGAATATAGACCATTACAGCACAATACAGGCCCTTTGGCCCATCTTGTTGGGCCAACCTATATAGAATGAAAAAAATGAAACCATCCCTACCTCATAACCCTCTATTTTTTTTCATCCATGTGCCTGTCTAAGAGTTTCTGAAAATCCCCCTTTTTTTCCAGCTTCCACCACAACCCCTGGCACTGCATTCCAGGGCCTGTCAGCTCTTTACAAAAAAACTTACCCCTGATGTCTCCTCTAAACTTTGTACAGTAGTACTCTGGTGTTTGCTACTCCCACCCTGGGGACAAGGTGTTGGTTGTCTATACATGTCCAGATTTGAATTTAAATTCCTCAGCTTCCATTTTGGGAAACTTGAATCTTGTCATGCTCTCCCAGTCATTTAACTACTATATCACTCTCTTTCTCAGAGCAGCACTTTTAAAAAGATGTCATAAAATAGCTAATACCGCTTAGAACAAGTGCAAAAATAAAAGGGACATAGTTGAACTTGAAAAGTGGAGTGATTCATGAGGGTGCTGATGGCGAGAATGGCTCCCCAAGGGCCATGGGTGTACGCAATTTCCTGATCACATCAGGAGTTCAGAACTAGAAGTTCGGGGTCACGGATGGAAATAAATAGGAGGGCATTCAGCTGTAGAGGTGATGGGAGCCCAAGAGGCAAGTCCATGGACACTTGGCACAGGAGGCAAATCCACACACACTCATTGTCTCTGAAGGGACTTATTTGCGTCCCTTTCACTTACTGGTGGGGGTGTCTCTTTGTGCGGCTTTATAGCAAACAAAAGTTTATGTACATGATAATAAAGGGAGCTTGAATCTCAAGTGGCAGCCCATTTAGACTTTAAATCAGGTCACTTTGCAATTAGATGCATTTTTTGTAACTACTGTGCATATTTCAAATCACTGATCCAAACGAATGTGAGAAGGTTTTAAATAACAAAGAAAACAAACAATTCTTTCATATTTTGTTTCAGGAAAGATGTTCTCTTTATTTCAGTTAAGTTGACCTGGCTGTGCCAACACTTGAGTTTTAGAAAAAACACACTTATTTTCAACCTATGTACCTACATAGGTCATCAATTTTGTGTACAAATTATTGTGATAAATCAGGTTTTCCTTTAATCAGGAAACACACATTCAATAGCGAGTGTTAAAAACAGATAAAATCCTTTCCATACGCATTCCAAATAACATTAAGATTTCTCGAAGTTACTCTTCTTTGAAGTTTGTTTTTGGCCTTTAAGCTACCAGAGCTTCCTGCCAAGAGCTGAATGGGTTCATAATTTGTGAAATACAACAAGTTTCTCTCAGTGTTTATCATTCACAGGAAAAGGACGGCACATTTCTTGCCAACATAAACTGTCTGCTGAAAAAGATAATAAGTGACTAAAGAATCAATAAAAGCTCTACCACAGGCCCAGCTGTATATCTTTCAGTTTCTTTTGATTAATTAGGATATTAGGTTGAAAAGCACTGAGGAAGCCACGCACTTTATCTAATTTTTTGGTAACAAGCATTGATAAAATATCTTTAATGCAGAAAAAAAATGTGAAAATACATCAAGAGTTTCACAAAAGCATGAGAGGGCAAAATGGGAATGAAATATTATGAAAAATGAAAGATGTGTAGCGACTGCTACACACAGAAAACACCACTGGACTCAATGGGGTTTCCAGTAGAACTCTTTATTTGAATTTCGCGCGTGCCCCTTTAAGGCCAACGGGAGTTCCGTCCCGCGCAGCAGTGATGCCATCACGTGGCCTGGGCCGCAAGTTGTGACCTAAGCCACGAAGCAATGAGCAAGCCCTAACAGTGCCATCTTCTGTAGCTGCCCCGCCAGCGCGACGGTACAAACAGGGCCAGTTCGCTCACAGAGATATGCACCGCCATAGTTGATTGGATACAGAGAATTGTTTTATAGAAAATCATAAGGGAAGAGGAGGGTGAAGGGAATGAATAGTTCAGGAGTGGTTGCCAACTGCAGGGAAAGTTTTGGGGGATATGCAAAAGTTTAAAAAAAGCATAGAAAAGGAGAATTTTAGAAAGGAGAATCATAGGGTTGCAGAAATATATGATCCAAAGGAGATATTGGACATGTCATGTTTATGTGACCAATAAGTATTCAGTTTTTGGAGTTATTGTCAGAGTACATATATGACATCACATACAACCCCAAGATTCTTTTTGCTGCGGGCGAGGCAGAATTACCACTTATTGCTAATGCAAAAAAAATTGTACACAATATGCACATGTAAACAAATAAAGAAATGTACACAGATAAAGAAATGTAAACAAACTGACTGTGCAATACAGAGAAAAATAACAAAGTGTAAGAGTCCTTAAATGAATCCCTAGCCACTTTCAGGTGGCCAGAAAACCCCAATGTAAAGCCGCCTAAAATACCCGAATGTGACTGTTGGGATGCCACCTGAAAGCGGAGAACCCTGACCTGAGGAGTACTTACACAACCCTCCTCGGGTAGGTGTATTCTCCGCTTCCGAGCGCTCCCCCAGGCACCTGAAAGCGGGTGGGACGGCGGTCACAATCAACAGGAGCCAGCATTTGCTCCGCGGTGCCTCTCCTCGCTGCGGACCTTTCAGGTGCCAGAACAGCGCCTTCAGCACTGCCACCTGAATATCGCTTCACACACGCCTGCAGCTGGCTCCAGTGCCACATTCTCCCAGCTATTCCACCTGAAAGCAGCTCCTAATTGAGTTTGTTGTTGAGGAGTCTGATGGTGGAGGGATAACAGCTGTTCCTGATGGTGCGAGTCTTGTGACATCTCTACCTCTTTTCTGATGATAGCAGCGAGAACAGAGCGTGTGCTGGGTGGTGTGGATCCTTGATAATTGCTGCTGCTCTCCAACAGCAGCATTTCATATGCACGTTCTCGATAGTGGAGAGGGTTTTGCCTATAATGTCCTGGGGTGTGACCACTATCTTTTGCAGGGCATTACATTGGTGTCCCCATATCAGACTGTGATGCAACCAGTCAGCACACTTTCCACCACACCTCTGTAGAAATTTTCCAAGGTTTTGATGTCATACTAAACTTCCTTAAACTCCTGAGGAAGTAGAAATGCTGATGTGTTTTCTTCATGATATCTTTTGTGTGTTGGATCTAGGATGGATACTTCAAGATAGTGAGTCCCAAGAACTTAAATTTGCTCACCCCCTCCATCTCTGATTCCCCAATGATCACTGGATTGTACACCTCTGGTGTTCCATTCCTAAAGTCAATAATCAGCTCTTTGGTTTTGGTGCAAGGTGCACCATTCAGCCAAGTTATCACTCTCCCTCCTGTACGCTGACTCAGTGGCCCTTTTTATACAACCCATCACCAAAGTATCATCAGTGCATTTGTAGATGGTGTTGTTGTTGTACTGAGCCACATAGACATAGAGCAAGTAGAGCAGGGGGCTAAGAATGCAGCCCAATGGTGTTCAGGTATTGATGGAGATTGTGGAGGAGATGCTCTTATCAATCCTCACTGATTGTGGTCTGGAGGTGAGGAAATCCAGGATCCAATTACAACACTGGATGTTGAGTATTAGGTTTTGGAGTTTGCTGATTGGTTTTGAGGGCATGATGGTGATAAATGCCAAACTGTAGTCAATAAAGAGCATCCTGATGTCTGCATCTTTGTTGTCCACATGTTCCAGAACCAGTGAGATAGCATCTGCCATAGATCTGTTGCTATGATAGGCAAATTGGAACAGATCCAAGTCGCCGCTCAGACAAGAGCTGATATGCTTCAACAACAGTCTTTCAAAACATTTCATCGCTGTTGATATAAGTGCTACTGGTCAAAAGTCATTAAGGCAGGTTACCACACTCTCGGTATGAATGACGCCTGTTTCCAACAGGTGGGTACCATGCCTTGCTGGAGTGAGATGTTGAAGACATCTGCGAATACATGGGAAAGTTGGTCAGTACAAGTTTGTAATACTCGGCTGGGAACTCTGCCAGAGTGAATGCTTTCCATCAATCCACTCCCCTGAAGGCAGCCCACATATCATCCTTGGATACAGACAGGAGAGGATCAACCTACTACATAAGACCATGCCCTATATGTTGCTAGAGTCAAGTTTATTGTACAAGTACAACCTGATGAAACAGCATACTCTGGTCCTCAGTGCAAAAACATACAGATACACAACCAGGCATAACACACATACAACAAACAATACATATGCAGGACAACTATTTCATCTATACCAATAAATAAATAAATAGATTTTTTTTTCCTACATATGAAAGCCTCAGATGGTTAGTGTGAGCAGTTCCTTTGGTCGTTCAGCATTCTCACTGCCTGTGGGAAGATGCTGCCCCTCAGCCTGGTGGTGCTGGCTCTGATACTCCTCTAGCTCTTCCCCGACAGAAGCATCCGAAAGATGCTGTGTGCAGGGTGGAAGGGGTCCTCAGTGATTTTGTGCACTCTCTTCAGACAAGTTTATTGTACAAGTACAACCTGATGAAACAGCATACTCTGGTCCTCAGTGCAAAAACATACAGATACACAACCAGGCATAACACACATACAACAAACAATACATATGCAGGACAACTATTGAAGTCCATGATCATCTCCTTCGACTTGTCCACATTGAAAATCAGGTTTGTTACTCTTCACCATTTCACAAGATTTTCTGCCTCTTCTCCATACTTCATTGTTGCTGATGAGCCCGACTGCTGTTGTGTCATAGTTTACATTAAACAAAGAGAAGAAGCATTCTTGGTGCAGGGTCACAATCTGAAATATTGACCTTCTTTTTGCCTCCAAAGATGTTGCCTGAAATGTTGAGTTCCTCCAGCAGTTGTGTTTGAGAAATCTGTTGGAGTTATTTTTCAGAGGATATAATTAGTCGAACCTGCGAATGTTGGATTTTGATAAAGTCACAAATCTGATAGATAGACAAGGTCTTTTACACTGACCAAGAGAGGGCATTATGAATTGTGAGGAAAGGAAGGGTTAGATTGATCTTGGAGAAGTTTTATATGGGTCAACACAACATTGAGGGCCAAAGGGACTGTACTATTCTATGTTCTTAATTTTAATTTTTAATTTAATTTAAGCACCATCATCCCCTCAAAAACTATCAGCAAACTCCAAGACTTTAGCATCAATACCCCAATCGGGACCGCAGTTCGAATCCAGTGCAGTCTGTAAGCAGATTGTGTGTTCTCCTCGTGTCTGCGTGGGTTTTCCACCTGGGCTCCAGTTTCCTCCCACCGTTTGAAATGTACCGGAGGTTGTTGGTTAGCTGGGTGTAAAATGGGCGGTATGGACTCGTGGGTCAAAATGGTCTGTTACCGTGGTGTATGTCTAAATTTAAATTTGACCACAAGAAAGGGAAATCACAAATTGATTGTGTCTCTAAAGGACATACTAATTAAATAACAAAGGAATTGGTGCTGAAAATTTTCATATAAAATTTGCACAATATTCAAAGTTTTTGGAAGATAATTAGATTAACAAATCACAAGTTTTTCCTATTAATGAATCTAAATCAAGCAAACAAAATATAATAAAAACAGAGCATAGTTCCTTTTAGATTTGAATAAAGAAGAATAATTTCATTAAAAATAGATTTCAACCCAAAACAAAATGGAAAACTACTGAAAGAAATATGAATGTTTCACATGCAGTACAGTTTGGAAAGCAATATACTGTGGCTTATCAAGTTATGCAGACACCACAACTTGATAGTTGGCATTACTTAACGGAGTGAATATTCACAAAACAGTACGCCATAGATCACAATCTTTGGTTGTAAAAGAGCAATGCTGTGTCCTTGAGAAAGCATTAAGCCAGGTTTCTGTAACTGTAGTGGGATCTAAGCAGATTTTCCAACATTAGTCTGTAGAACTGAGGGTAATCCTGACATTGGTACATGTGCATTGAAGCTCTGCCATCCAGAAGCCGGCATTAGTGATGCCACTGCTCTTCCGCAGGGTGTGGTGGTTGCAGTCTTTAGAGATGTGAGACTTTTAATGTCTCATCTGGAAGATTATACTTTTGACAGTGCACCTGATCCCATGGCTGTACTAATACGCCACTTAAGTTTCTGGAACGGTGCTTCATCTTACAACCCTCTGATATCTGAGGCCAGAATGCTACTAACTAAGAGTGAGAGAAAAATAACATTTTAATGACAATTTTAATGAGATCTTCGGTAATGCTATTTAGCCTTCACTGTTAAAAAATAAGAGAAACGAAGGCAGATTTATCTCTGTGCTCTGGTTAGACTGGAAAAAGAATGCGTATGAAATAAACAATTCCACAGAATTGTAGGTTCTACAAAATAATTACTTAGAGTGGGAGACAGTCATTGTGTTGGATTCAGCAGCATGAGTGTAGAGATAAGGGAAAGTGTGTGTATAATGGCATTGGGCCATTAAAGTGGCCTGCAACCTAGTGGTACACAGGCTACAGCATGAACAGACATATAAATAAACTGAGCACGCCAGTTTGGTCAGACCTGTTAATTTATATAACTTTTGAGCATTCTGTTATCTTACTTGAGCAGTGGCACCCACTACTCTCTGCCTTTACTGTTGGTCATCAATACTCATCAATTGGATCGTGGACTAGCTAGGTTTCCAGCTGAGGGTGTAGGACATTGAAGATCTTAGTAACGATGGACGGGCAGATTGTCTGAACTATACCTTGTTATTTGTGAGTGCCTCAAAAGACTACTAATTCACTTTTTACTCAATGTTACATGGAAAATAAATTTTTCAGAAAGATCCGTATATTTAAAGGGCATTTAAAGGGCTTAAATGGATTTCAAGGGATAATGGGAAGTGTAATTCCAGTGAGTTTAAAGGACCGCATGAACCGGGGCCCCAAGGAATTTAAAAGGAGAATGGAAAACATCACCTGGTGAGTAAAGTACTGAGCCACAAGATGTTCCAAATAATGAGAGTGGACTTTCTGAGTTTTATTTCTGATTAATATTCAAAAATTCTGCTCCTGATGATGTTGGTTGAGGAATAAATATTAGCCCAAGAGAGTGTGGTGAGCTCCCGTCTTCTTCGAGTAAATAGTGCCATGGGCTCTTTTTACATCTTTTATCATTGGTTGAGGTCAATGTTTCATTCCAAAAGAACAGCTCCTCTGCCAAAGTACCATGCCCCTCCTACTGAACTTATCTCTGAGGAGTGCACCTTCCAGTCAACCTCTTGACTGAGAAGTAAGAGGCCAACTACTGGGTTAGAGCTGATGACTGATTGTATGAAGAGTAAGTACACCACAAACATTTGTGAAATTCTGTTGCTGGAATCTGAACATTTTTCCAACACATTTGTTTCAGGAAATAGCAACCATTAATATCTGTTGAAGATAATCAACTTTGAATGTTTGAAGTGTTGCAATTAACTGCTACTTCTTTTCATAACTTGGAACTGTTGATCTATTCATTGTGAAGTTATTTACCGATAAAGCTCTGTTAGATGAACAATTAGGGCTGGTGTTGAACCTAAAACAATAATTTAGCTGTAAATTTAAAAAAAACAATTGTGCTGTTAATATTTAAAACATCAGTGCTAAATTATATTATGTGCATTGTTTAGTGTAGGAGAATAAACAGGCAGGCATGATGGCTTTTGAAGATAAGGGCGTTTAAAGAGGGGAGTGTGCAGATCAATGAACTGAAAGTGTTTAACTTGCCTATTGTACTATAAAATATTTTCAAATAAGTTAAAAACACTGCATAACTAACATTTACTTTGGCTAAAAAATGAAAGCTTTAACTTCATAGAACATAGAACTTCACAGCACAGTGCAGGCCCCTTTGTCCATGATGTTGAGCCTACCTCTATAAACCTACTCAACAAACTAAGCTTTCCTTATATCACACCCATAACCCTCTATTTTTCTTGCATCCATGTCTGTTTAAGAGTCTTTTAAGTGTCCATATTGTACCAGCTTCCACCACCACCAGCCTCCATCTTCACCCTTAGCAATGCATTTCAGGCACCCACTACTCTCTGTGCAGAGACTTACCCCTGACGTCTCCCCTAAACTTCCTCCCCTTTCCTTGTACAAATGTCCCCTGGTATTTGATAGTCTCACCCCGGGATAAAGGTCCACCCTATCTAGGCCTCTCATAAACCTGTCAACCTTTCTTAACTCACCTCTCACCTCTCATTCTTCTCTGCTCTAACAAGAAAAGCCCTAGCTCTGTCAATCTTACACCATAAGACATGTGGCCAGTGAGGACGCAAAGATCATTGGTAATTCCTCAGCAATCTTTTTCCTCATGTCCTGAATTTAACCTGGGGTTTATCTTGTCTGGTCCTAGGGACTTATCAATCCTCATGTTTTTAAAAAGATCCAGCACTTGCTCTTTCTTAACCTCAACATGCTCAAACACATAGTCTTGTTCTCACATTGACCAAATTCCCTCTCTCTGGTGAACACATTCAGGACCTCCTCTATCTCCTTTATTCATAAGTGATCCTATTTTCACTCTTGTCATCCTTCTGTTCTTCACATGTGTATAGCATGACGTGGTTTTCCTTAATCCTACTTAAGCCCCTCTTGTGCCCCCTTTTAGCTCTCCTAAGTCCTTACTTAAGTTTCATCCTGGCTACCATATAATCATTGAACACAGTTCAACCATGTCGATACAATAACGGAGCTATTGAAGCTATGCTTCATGAGTTTTGAGAAGATTTGGTATGTCAACAAAGAGTCTTGCAAATTTCTACAGGTGTACCGTGGAGAGCAAACTGACTGATTGCATCACTGTCTGGGATGGAGGTGCCAATGCACAGGACAGGAAAAGACTACTGAGAGTTGTGAACTGGGCCAGCACCACCGAGGGCATCAGTCTTCACTCCATTAAGGACATGTACAAGAGATGGTCTGGAGAAAAGATCGTCAAGGACCATCACCACCCAGGCCATGCCCTTTTCATACTGCTACCATCAGGAATGAGTTACAGGAGCCTGAAGGCAAACACCCAGTGAAACAAAAACATCTCCCAACTGCCACCTGATTTTGGAATGGTCAATGAACCACAGAACACAGAATCACTAATGCACTAACTTATTTTTTTTAATTTAATTTATGGCAATGTTTGCACCTGTGATGTTGCAGCAAGACAAGAAATGTTATGTCCATAATCATAACAATAAATTCTGATTCTGAATTTCCATCCTGTTGTTTGTGCCCCTGTATTTTTTACATTGACAGTGGAAATAGTGACTTTTCCCATCTAAAAAGAACATTATTTTTATGCGTTTGCTGCCCCCTACAATTGATGGAACCAAAGTTGCTTCCAACATGTGCTGATATGGTTTATCTGGTTTTTTTTACTTGCTATCTATGCGTTAATCTTGTCAACTAGCCCTTTTATTCTGTCATCAAATCAGCAGCTAAAGAAAGCTATCAACGCTTGTTCTTTTTAATTTTTAATCTTCCAGGAAGTTGAAGGACACCAGGTGCAGTGTTTGGTGTGTCATCTGGAAGAGTTACTGCCATATAAAGTACAGAAGAGGTATAAAAGTACAGGGAATAGTTACACAGTGTGGAACTCTTTAGTGTGGGTGGAGGCGTCTCATAATAGACCCATTATGTACAACAAGGTGAAATAATGACTGCAGTAATCTTCTATACCAGATACAACATTATTAAAACAGTGATATCACAGCAATCTCCACACTAAATAACTAACAGTGAGCTCTGAAACTGTTTGTCCATTGTGATCATAATCTTTTGACAGATTCTAATATAGCTAGTGATATAGCTATCTGCGCAAACAATGAAATGTAGCAAAGGATGTAGAACAAGAACTCTTTGTTGCAGCGTGAATCAATAGTTAGAAAAGATGCTAAGGTAGCTTCGAACTGATTATTACCATGAAGATTGACTGGTCAGTAAATGTCAGGCAAAAATTCCAATCCTTGCATTGATATATCTCCAAGGTTTTTAAAGTAGTACATTAAAATTTCCTCTGATGCATTGATTGAAGGACACATTAAAACTTTGTCCAATCGCACAATGGAAACTTTAACTTCTAAGTTGATTTATTTTCGAAGCATCCTTCTTTTGCTGAAGTCTATGAATCAGTTTTGGTTGTGGATTCCATTCTCTCTGGTAGCTCTCATGTGGACTCTTTATATGTGAGCTGAAACAATGACAGTGAGTAGGGTATTTTAACTTTAGTGGGGCACTCATCCTCACACCATGTTCCAGCAGGTATCACAAAAAGCTATCTAAAAGTGCAAAATATTTGTTTGGTTTGGTATGACATCGGAAACACCGGTAAATTTCTAAAGATGTGTGGTGGGAAGTGTGCTGACCAGCTGCATTAGGGTCTGGCACAGGGACACCAATACCCTGCAAAAGGTAGTGGGCACAGTCCAGGGCTTCATCGGCAAAACCCTCCCCACCATCTAAAACATCTACAACTCTGTCGTCAGAGAACAGCAGAAATCGTCAAGGATCCACACCACCCAGCACACTCTGTTCTCACCGCTATCATCAGGAAAGAGGCAGAGGTGCCACAGGACTCGCACTACCAAGTTCAGGAATAGCTGCTACCCCTCCATCATTAGATTCACCAACAACAGACTCATTTAAGGACTCTTACTTTTGCACTTCATTGATTTTTTTTTCTCTCTGCATTGCACAGTTTGTTCACATGTGTATGTTGAGTACAGTTATTTTTGCACTGCCATTAAGTGGTAATTCTGTCTCGACTGCAGGAGAAGAATCTCAGAATTGTATGTGATGTTATGTCTGTACTCTGACAATGAATCAGAAATCTATTGATGACTTCATCTCTGCAGGACTGTTGAGACCAATCATAACATCCTTGTTGCCAATGTGTCTGCTCGTAATCTACACATTTATTTTAAAGTTCATATCATGTTATGACCTTTAAAAATGCCACACCATGCAACACCAAATCTCCAAGATGATTTGTTCCCTCTCATCTTCTGGCGAAGCTGAGAATCCACAGGAGGCAAGAGGCAGGCACAGAACGAGAGGATCAGAACCATTAGTCACACAAAAATTGGAAGCAAGAGGTGAGGTTATTAATGCCACCTGTGCCAAAAAATGCTGTGAATCAGCAGCGCACTTTAATAAAAATTGTCCAAGTGATACATTGAGGATGTTTGGATTTACTGCTGTGGCTTCTTGTGATTTTGTAGAAGATAATTATCTTGGTTTGGTGTTAGTTCCTGAGGCATGTGTTTCTCTTCTCAATGGGGTCAGAGATGTGAATGGTGTTATGTACAAGATTCCTTCTCCCTGCTGTTAGGCTTTGTGGAGATATCTGGCTGCTGCTTTCCGTTTTATGGCTACACCTTGGAGAGTTGATCGTTGGTCTATTTCCTGCATTGGGCTAATACATCTGAATGGTCCATGATGATCTTGACATCCTCAGCCATGAAATTGTACTGGATTTTAAACCATTTCTGGAGCTCTCAGTCCAGAATATGGAGTCTGTTCATTTCATCTGCAACTCTCTTTTCAGCATTGTGTCCATTCCGCTCGCCATAGTAGCAGGTGTCAACTCCATTCAGGGGATAGTGATTGGTTTCAATGGAGCCATTCTTGCTTTTCCCATTGCAAACCCACAATGTACCTGATCCTTGTTATCATGTAGTAACAGGTAACTAACAGTTCTGTAACTGGCTTCACATGCATCTGTAAAGAGATGCATTTGAGCAGATGTTACAGTTCCAAAATTTGTGGGTTTGAAACATCTGTCAATCTTGAAACTTCCAGCTTATCAAGATCCTGAATCCAACATGTCCAGTTTCATACAATGGATTCTGGTATCTCATCATCTTAACCAATTCTATTACTACACAAATCTTGCAGGATCTTCTTGGCAGTCAGGACAACTGGTGCCAATATTCCTAGAGGATTATATATCAAACTGACTGTTGATAGAGGTATAGAACCTTCTTGAAAGAGGTCGGCCCTTCAAAATGATTTTGAACGTAAAAAATATCACACTAAATACATCATTGAACACCTGACACCCTCTCCACAGGAAGGTTGTCATGGTCTAAGTCCAAATTTTTCTTTTTTTTTTTGCCTTCTCTCTTTCAGGTATGGCAGCCAATACCTAGTGATTGTAACTTATCCATTTGGTAAGTAGAAAACCTCCTTTGAAACAGATCGCTCTCAACTCATGATAAAGAACTATTGCTTGTTCTACTGTAGCTGCAGAAGTGAGACAGTCATCCACATAGAAGTTATTCCTGGTGGTGATTATAGCTTGAGAGCTAAATTGTTCCATATTGTCCTCAGTACACTTTCCAATGGAAAAATTCATACAACTCAGTAATGAGGTCGCACCAAATAGTTGTCCCCTCATTCTGAATTCTACCATGTTCTGTCCGTAACCTCCATCAGGCCACCAAAGGAATCATAACAAGTCATGGACTTCATTTGATGGAACATTGTTTAAACATCTGCAGTAATGACAGCAGGTTCTATACAGAATCTAGTTAAGAATCTTACCAGTGTACTGGTCAAATGAGGTCCCTATGAGAGTTGAGAATTTAGTGAAACTCTCTGGAAGGTTGTTCCACAATCAAACATCACACAAAGTTTCTTCTTCTATAGATGTAAAACCTTATGCTGTGGTAAGTACTAACTTTTGCCGTCACGATATTCCAAAATATTATCTTGTACTTTCTCTGAAAACCTTCAAATATCATATCAGACACACACTTAGGGTAGACTGAATGAAAGAAAAAATCTTTCTTAAATCTTCTCCTTTAATTCAGTGTATGTTGTTTGACAACATTTCTATTATCAGGCATGTATATTTCCCTTTTTTTTTTTAAAAAGGTAATCCAATACAGTAATGATCATTAACTAGCTTGGCAGTTTTTGTCACCAATTCCAAGGGCTGGTTTTCATTTGAAGGTTTTTGGTTGCCCCTGAGGCACTCAGGAAAGTCATTCTTGAACTCTTTCCACACCCTATTTAGCTTAATCAATGTGTTGTTGACACTAATAGCCGACTGATTTTGAACCTCTTTTCTTCCTCCTAATGGTCCATTTATTGATGACCAAGCATAAGGTAGGTCACCCACACTCCTTATCATACCTAGAGGTTCCAGAACTTTTGGTTCATCTGAACCAATCAGCAATTCCATCTCAGAGTTGATTTCGCGTAAACAAACATTTTTCAAATGCATCCATGGTTCAATGCCATTCTGATGTGTATGTTTCCTTTGTGCGCAGGCACAATCTACTGAGTGTATACTCCTGGAAGTTCACAAAAATCGTTATTATCCAGTCTAGCTGGTTTCAATTTGTTTACCGTAACTTGACCTATAGTTCTTAATAGAATTTTTGACATTCTTCCTTGAAGATTAAGCTTATTTATTAGCCCCATAATGCAAAATAAAGCAGTGCTTCCAGGGTCAAGAAATGCATAAGAATGCACTGATGCAGTACTTCGTTTCTTGACCTTGACATGCACAGGGACTATAAAAACTCTGCAGTTCTTCTCATCGGCTCTAGTAAGACCATTTGTCTGTACTGAGGCTTCAGCACGGTTTTCATCTGCTTCTGTTCTTGCTGTTTGTTCCTTTTCCGTATTCTTCTTTTCCTGGAAGATAGGGAGCATTTTTGGATGCTTTTGACAACATACGTCACAGCTAAGTCACTTTTTGAAGTTTTTGCTGATGTGTCCTTTACATAGACAGCCAAAACATCCTTCATTTTCCTTCAGAAAAGTGACTTTCTCCTTATGCGTCTTCTTTTCCAATTGTGCACACTTTTACAAAGCATGCCTATCGTAACAGAACAAACATTTCTTCACGGCAGACAAACTTTCATTTTCCTTAATTTCTTTATCCGCAACTACCAGGGAGGTGGCAAACATGCTTTTTTCAATTTTGTTTGAGGTGGCATCTTGAAACTTTTCACCTCTTTGCTCATCTTTGGAGTAGCTTTGATATCTCCAAATCCTGGTACATTTCAATCTGCATGTGCCATTCCAGGATATCAACAATATGTTAAAAAGTAGCATTGAGTCTAGATTTTATCTGAAGTTTGCAAACCCTTGCTCTCCACAAATCCCTCAGCCAGTTCGGTATCTTCTGGCTGATGGTTGACATATTAGAAAACATGTTAAACTCACACATGTTGTCAATATCTTCCATGGCATTACAACATTCTTATAAAAAGAGAGCATATGCTTGTAAAGCCTTTGTGTCACTCACTTTATTGATGCCCATGAAAGTGCTTTATCCATATAAGCCATCACAATTCTATGCTCATTGCCAAAATGAGCCTTGCCTTCAGGAATCCCTTTTCTGGATCCATATGTAGGCAACTCATTAAAAGTTCCTTTGACTGTCCCTTAGTATACTGTTCAAGATAATAAAGATGATCTCTGATGTTTTTATTCTTGCTTTCAATATTGTGTATAAAAGATTTAATGAATGGTTAATACTGAAGTGGGTCTCCACCAAAAATCTGAATCTCCTTCTTGGGCAGGGAATAGCGACCTTCTTGTTGTACTAATAAAGCAGTAATTTCATTTTGTTTTCCCATGATTGACAATATATTGCCCTGTGCATCATTATTTTGTCCACCCAGATTTCTGTTACCTGATGGAAGTGGCACAAGATGGTATTTGGCTCACATTTCTCTCCACTGGGTACATTATTGGGGTTTGATATTTGGCACCACCGTGCCTTATCCTGCCTAATTCGGGACATTACATGTCTTGTGATTGTAATCCTGGCTCTTCTTTGGTATTAAATTTTTTTCTTCTCTGTTGTCCTTCCTCAAAACATGATTACACTTTAGATAATTTACTTGGAGCACCAGATACCTTTGAGCCTTCTAGTACCCTCGACTTGGACAGCCAATTTTTTTTCTCAGTTCCAGTTGCCCCTTTTGCCTCCTTAGCTGCTCCTCTTCTCTTTGCAGCTGTTCCTCTTTCTTCCTTAGCTCGTCCTGTTCTCTTCATAGTTGCTCCTCCTGCTCTTCCTTAAGTCATTCACGTTCTACTTCAAGAGCGGCCATTTCAGCCCAAACCTTTACATGTGTAGATGCAGTATTTGAAACACTGGAGCTTGCTCCAGAACTCCTTTGCTTCTCCTGCTATCACCTTGTCAGACATCATGCTCTATTCCAGATGTTGCCTTAATATCTGACTATGTCTCCACTCTGGATTGACCATGTTCCACATCACCATCCTGTGGCACATCTTCAACCATTTCCTTGCGGCAGATCTTAGATTCTATTTATTTTTTTTGCAGTACTTCTGGTGGGGTTTATATTTCCAGCAGCTGTAATCTTCTCCTTTTCTATTGCCTCATTCAGTTTGCAAAGAGAGAAGCTTTGGCTCCACTTGTATCTAAGTGCCACTGTTGCAATTCTTCTCTAAGTTCTGTGACCTTCACTTTCTCAACATGAAGCTCCTCTGGGGAAGCAGCTTCAGTGGCGGCTGCCACATTATCATTCTCCATCCAACCGACCTTCATACTTAGGCATCAATCATGCACAACAATAACTCCAAATCCAAAACTGTTCTCAAAGGACAAGTGGCAGTTTCCACAATCTATGTTCTAACTTGGAATAAACACACAGAAGGGATCCTTTAGTAAGGCTTACCACTTCTTCAATGACCTTGGTAATTTTGTTGATGATCGTGCCTCCTTGAGTTTGAAATACTTTAAACAGAGCCCAATCGATCCAGTCCAAATTCCAAATCCAATTTCCAACTTTCTATAGTTTTAAATTCCATTTCTTTATTGACTAAATTGCAGTGACTATTCACCTTTATAGTAGCTTGGAGGATATCAAAATGTTGTTGTCTATGACTCATTCAAACAAATTCCTACTAAAGTTGAGATGAGTTTTTGAAAACTTAAATAAATTGTTACAACCCATTAAACTGTTAGAAGGTGCTAAAAGTTTGTTAGATGGTCAATAAAAACTGTTGGACATTCTAATTCCTTATCACTTTCAAAATAAATAAAACTAACATGTGTAATCTCTCTAACAAGCCGTAAGACCTTGACTCAAAGACATTGCTAGGAGACACTCAAAAAATATGTAAATGACATCTTGAAAGTCACAAACAGAATTTGCTTGCATTAAATATATTTAACCCTTACATATGGTAATAAACTGCAAGGCACTAAATTTGTTGGCTCACACATTAATGGTCAACCTCTGCTGGAACTGATGCAGCTCTGCTAGAAATTGTCAGTGCTGTTGGGCCACTTACTGGAGGAAGACCTCTAGTTGAATGAAGCCTCAGGAAGGAGTGAGGCCTCTGTCTCTTTTTGGGACTCTGACAGGTTTTGGGCAGTGGTGGGTGGGGAAAATAAATGATATAACAGAAAAAAAAATTACAATATATTGAAAATTAAAAGGAAAAGAAACCAGATGTTTCCTACTGCTGATTTTCATAGCTCGCTCACTTCCTAGGGATTGTTTATATGTTGAAAATAAATAGAAGATTGAATATTCCTTAACAAAATCAATACTCCTCCAAAGGACATTTGTCAGTAACTAATTAAAGCACTACTCTAAGATAGATAGGCAGAAAATTAGATTTTGGTTCTGCTTCACCTAATGAATTGGCCACTTCAAACACAGCTTCACTTTGACAATCAGTTGCTTTGCCATTTCACTAGATGCAATGAATAGGGAAAATTCAGACACTTTGAAGTAGTATGCTTTAATAAGATAAATGTTAATGTAATAATTACATCTATAAATTCACATAAACTGAAATGGCAAACACAGGAAGAGTGAAATGTGCTGAATGCCCATTCACACACCAAATAATCTTCCCCAATCTCTCTGGTTACACTGATTTCAAACACTCTCCCTCCATATATATATATATATATATATATATATCTTCTTTGGCTTGGCTTCGCGGACGAAGATTTATGGAGGGGGTAAATGTCCACGTCAGCTGAAGGCTCGTTTGTAGCTGGCAAGTCCGATGCGGGACAGGCAGACACGGTTGCAGCGGTTGCAGGGGAAAATTGGTTGGTTGGGGTTGGGTTTTTCCTCCTTTGCCTTTTGTCAGTGAGGTGGGCTCTGCAGTCTTCTTCAAAGGAGGTTGCTGCCCGCCAAACTGTGAGGTGCCAAGATGCACGGTTTGAGGCGATATCAGCCCACTGGCGGTGGTCAATGTGTTAGGCACCAAGAGATTTCTTTAGGCAGTCCTTGTACCTTTTCTTTGGTGCACCTCTGTCATGGTGGCCAGTGGAGAGCTCGCCATATAACACGATCTTGGGAAGGCGATGGTCCTCCATTCTGGAGACGTGTCCCACCCAGCGCAGCTGGATCTTCAGCAGCGTGGACTATATATAAGGGTATAATGTACAGCAGTGGCTCTCAACCTTTTTCTTTCCAGCCATAAACCACTTTAAGTAATCCCAATGCTCTGTGATTAGTAAGGGATTGCATAAGGTGGTATGTGAGTGGGAGGGGAAGTTGAAAATCACTGCTCTAGACCCAATTGTTACTGAAATATTTTGCTTGAGAAAAATTGTCATTGGCTCATTTCCTTTGGAGTTATGAAACCGTGCACATAACGAGTCAATGAGGTACGATTAAAACAGTGGATTTCAAACTTTTTCTTTTCACCCACATACCACCTTAAGCAATCCCTTACTGATCAGAGCATCTATGGCATAGGGAATACTTAAAGTGGTATGTGAGTGGAAAGAGAAAGGTTGAGAACCACTGAACAATGAACTGTTGTTTGATGGGCTTGTTAAGCATATGCATCCATTGACCTAACTTTATAAATAGACAAAGCTGTTGTACAAAGATCCATCTGCACACAGACACATGCAGTGTTCACTGCCCACCACATGAGTCTGCTGTGCAGGTGAAAAAACAAAGAGTGCATCCTGAAACTCCCTGGAAAGCCTTGATAACAATTATGAGTGTTTTTTTTGGTGTTCTCTAGACACATCACAGTTAGTTTATCTTCCTTATCAGAGTATATTAACTTAATCACCTCATATTTTAAGCAGCAGGTTGACTTTTTAGTGAAGTATGGGATCATGGGTAAAAAATAAATCTCAATTGATAGGATTATGTTCCTCTTGATTAAATAGGCGCAATCTTCACTTCCTTCAACAACGTAAAATAAAACAGGCTGACAGGAAACAACAATAGATGAGCAAGTGGAGTAGTTGGTTTCCTAGGAGCCAAAAGCACCTAATTTGCAACTCCAACAACATAACGGACAATTTCAACTGCTGCATAGTACTTATCTTGCGTGAAATTGGGAAGATTGTGAAGAAGAATGGGTCTGCGGCTGATTCTTAGAACATAGAATATTACAACACGGTACAGCCCACGATGTTGTGCCAAGCAATGGAAACCTATTTCACAACCATCTAACCCTTCCCTACCACATACCCATAACCCTCTATTTTTCTTACATCTATGTGCCTATCCAAGAGGCTTTTGAATCGTGCTATTCTTCAAGCCTCCACCACTATCCCTGGCAACGATTTCCAGGCTCCCATCACTCTCTGAGTAAAATAAGGACATCTTCCCTAAACTTTCCTCCAGTCATTCTAAACAGCTTCATGTTGTGGGGAAGAGAATTAATGCAAATGCGTAAGACCCAACATTGTCTCTGAAATACGAATCAGGGAACAGCTTAAATGGTAGCCTTTAAAAAGATTATGGATGGCACTCCAACACTATCTTTATCCATTTCCAAAATTGTTGTAATATATTGGCCAACACTTCAGCCCTTATGTGTTAAAGCTTGTGCCAGTGGATAATTGCTTAAATGGGACCTGACATTCTGTAGGACCCGGTATGAACATCTTTACCTGGGCCTGCTGAGGTTTAAACGTTTTGATTGATAGTTGAGTTGCTAATCAGTGGTAGTGGCTTAACAACCTTCCAAAGGGTTTGCCATGCCGAGAAAACTTGCATTTCTTCCATAATCGCAGCGAAAAGCTGCTTTGATATGGAAAAAGATCCATAAGAACACCTCGGAGGGAAAAAAATAGATAACCTTTTTGTAAAAATCATCCCATTAAAATATAAAAATGAAGAGGGATATCTTTCAGTGAGTGACTCAATGTCTGACATCTCAAAGTCTTTCCACCAGCTACAAAATACAAGTCAGGATCATAGCAGAATACCCACTAATTCAACATTCCTTAGGAGACTCCAGATTATAATAGTCCAGTGGAGCGCACACACTTCACTGCCCTAAACCCTCTGTCATTGACGTATAGTGCCTGCATGTGTACCTTCGACAAGATGCATTGCAATTACTCACACCAGCTACCCACTCCACTGCCCAGACTTACACAACAGTTACTCAACCAGGCTACTGCCACAGCTCCTCTGAAACCTGCAACCTATGTACTCAAAGACACAGCAGAAAGCTATGTGACAGAATCATCTGTAGTGTCCCATTCAATTCATACAATATCCTGACTTGGAAATGTATTACTGGTTCATTAATGTGAGGACTAAATCCTGGAACTTCTTAATCAACAAGAAGTCCTGCTGAAGGCCCAACACCTTGGAGACAGGGACAGATGAGGAATGGGATGAGTGGCTGGGTATCACCATCATGCAGGTCTGGTTTATAGGTTAGAACATAAGAAATAGGATTAAATAAGGGTTAAGAAATAGGAGCATCTGGCCATTGAGTCTTCTCTACTATTCAATGAGATCATGGCTAATCCTAATTTATATAAATCTTTTTTCTTTACAGTCTCTTGTAATGTTATACACATATTAGAAATATATTTCTTAACAACAAATGTATCTGTTATTATATCTTCAAATTCACTTTGTTTAAGGAGTCTCAAATCTGCTCCCAGTCTCTTTCACAAATACATTTTTAATTGATAATATGCAAAAATTATATTATTATGTATATTGTATTTATCTTTTAATTGATCAAAAGTTTAGAAAAAAGTTCCTAAGAAACAATCTTTTATTCTCTGTATTCCTTTACTACACAAATTGTCAAATAAAGAATTGTTAAAAAGTTAAAGGAAGAAGTTGATTTTGTTTTAAAAACTTTTTGGTAATTGATAATTTTTAATTCCTCTCTCAATATGAATTCTATTCCATATATCTAAAATATGTTTCAATACGGGTCCTGCATATGTTTTGTTTTTCTGCATGTGTGTTATGTCTGGCTGTATGTCTGCATGTTTTGCACCGAGGACCGGAGAATGCTTTTTCGTCATGTGTACAACAGATGACAGTAAACTTAACTTGATATACATTAGTACAATGTACAGATGCATTGAAACTCTCACTTGCTGCATTTAGACAGGCACATTAGATACACCAAGTAGAATAGTATAATTAAATTACAACAATGTGCCAAAATAGAAAAAAGATTGATAAACACAAAAGGACAGATAAATATATCTTCCCAGTTGTAGTTAGTGCAGGAAAAAACCCTGATGTTTTAGTAGTTCAGATATATTTGGGTGATGATAGTTGTTTCTTTTCTTTTTAAAATATTTTCATTGAGTTTAACATGTAAGTTTATATAGAGAATTTTAGAAAATAAAGCACATAACAAATCATTTGTATACATATAAGCACACAAAAAAGAAAAAAAATAGATGAAAAAAAGTCAAGAATTCCTTAATAAACATAAACAATCATTTGAATTGCTTTGTAAAACCATGATAAACCCATTTGCTGTTAAGCCAATTTTTAAAAAGTGAAAAAAAGAGAAAAAAGGAGAAAATAAAAACTACATCTAATCCACCTCCTCCCCCTAATCAAAGTTACCTTATGTAATAAATTAATAAAAGGAAAAATGTGACTCCAATGGTGACATTGGATAGTTGTTTATGGTTAGGGTTAGGTAGTTTGGGGAGGGTCAGAGTCGGATAGCTGTTAAAAGCTATTAGTGGATTAAAAACTGTTCTTGAAACTGGAGGTGCGAGGCTTTAGGCTTCTGTATCTCTGCCTAAAGGTAGCAGTGAGAAGAGATTATATTTATGGTCTAGGGTCCTTTATGATGTTGGCTGCCCTCTTGAGGTGACGCGTCACATCAATGCTCTCAATGGATGAGAGACTGACCGGTGTCCATGATGGATTTTTCTAGGTTTGACATGCTCTGCAGCTTTCTGCATTTGTGGACACTCATCTGTTCTTCAAACATCCTGTCGATGCAGAAGTCCTGTGTGATCAATGTGCGCTTCCTCATAAACTATTCTCCCACCCATGCCATCAGCCACCCCATCTCATCTGTGGAAAAATCTGTGGTTCCTACACTTGCCTCATCAGTCACCTCACAACCCACAAAAATTTGACAGGAAGAAAACCATCCTTGATCCCCAGGGATTTGCTAAGACTGGATGTACAACACAACATTATTAGAAAACACTAATTCCAACAAAATGCCCTGATTAATATTTGGATTTGCTAAGACTGGACATACAACACAACACTATTAGAATACACTAATTCCAACAAAATGCCCTGATGAATATTCGGAACTGTGTAATAACTGGCAAAATGAGTTCTCAACAGAGCATTGTTGTTCTAACTGGGGACATAGCAAGGGTGCTGAAAAAAAATTTTTAGACGAGAATCACCCTTAAACATTCTCAAAACACGAGAAAAGGCAACTATGTCAGATGTTTTGTTTACTGGGTTTTAATAAAGATTTCATAGCTGTTGTTCTGTGTAATATCTGTGAAAATTATACCGTATATTAAAAAAATTCTCAGTACAGAATTTGAATCAGGCACCTTTTCCAATTGTGAGACTAACATTGATTCTTGTACAAAGGAAGTTGATAACTTATCAGATTTCATCATCATTCAAAATGGATCAACGGAATACATGCTGTGTCATCTGATCCAGAAGAATCGAGATTCATTTTCACATGTCATGGCTTACCAATGGAACAAACTTCAGAGAACTGATCTCAAGTTTATTCACTTCTATTGGAGCACATGCTTAAACAAAGGGTCATTTAAGTACCCGGATGCAGCTGAGAGATTAAAATTGTCACTGAAGGCACAAATGTTACAAGGGTGCTCAAATTTAATAATGAGATGTAGATCACAAACTTCTTGTTAAACTACATGACAATGCTGCAAATACTGCGTCTGACTTCCCAATGTGTAGAAGACTGAGAATACAATGGAACTTAGTTTAGCCAAATCATGAAAGAATAGTGGAAAATAGGTATTGAGATGGGAAAGAAATTGTAACTTGTATCATAATTTATAACAGTATTACATAACAAGTCTAATACACAATGTTGGAATGATAGCTATAGTATGCCAAAGAGAAATATTATCAAAACAGGATATAATATTATATGTGTTCAATGTACCCTAACCTTAACCTTTCTTGCAAGAAATGTACAAGAGAATGTGGAAGTGTTGTGTGATTGTTCTGTAGAAATTGAGCCAATGGAAATGACATAGAATTCTGATGAGTCAGTCAAGAAGCGACACATTCCTCAAGTCAAATGAACCAATGTGTTCCTTTGAAATGATTACTGGTGAATGCAGTTATGTGACTATGATTCATTTTATTTATTTTCAAAAGGGGAAAAAAATGAAGTCTACATGAATGTGGAGCACATATTGTGTGAGTAACTCAGTTGTAACATGTTCTAACTAATTGCTGAGGTTGTTTTCCCATATTCTCTGCCTAGCCCCGATTAAGAGCAGGGAACTTATGCACAAACTAATATGTTACATGATTCATCTGGCCAGGACAATGCAGAGACTTAAAAGTTCCATCACAACCTGGGAGGGACATTAACAACCCATGCAGATAATAGAGGTGCTGATTCTTGCTGTGACATTCTGCGCATTCATCAGTTGCCATAATGGAAGAACTTCTTGCAAAACAATGTGGGAAACAACATAGAGAGAACCAACTTAAACAATATGACAAAGCTTTGTGGTTAATTTGTAAATGCTAAATAAAACTCAAATTGAACTGGCACACCCACTGGCTGCCTACTCCTGATCTCTCTTCCTCTGGGTAATTTTGAATTGACGCATTATCTGCCTCCTTCCAGTCTAATCCACTGGGTCAAGGATTGGCACTGAAGGGTTGCTAAGTCTATTGGTGGTGTAGTTTCAGATCTCTGAGTGATGAGAGTGGATCTGGATCCTGTGCCATTAACTGTTCTCAGGATGGGTTCCAATCTTACAGATTCAGGGTCTTTGGTTCTAGAACTGGAACTGCAAAATCTGAATATGGAATATTGGTACATATTCCAAAATCACTGTGTATCGCTCCTCAGAGTTTAAGAGACTAATGCAAGAAGGTGGGGGAACCTAGTAGAGATTTCTAAAATCGTGAGGAGAATAAATAAGTAAATATTCATAGATTTTTAAAGTCAATATTCATAGACCTTTTCCCTGGTGGAGGAATCTGAAACAGGAGGGCATAGGTTTTACATTAATGGGGCACCTCCTTCATACAGTGGGTGGTGGTCATATGCAGCAAGCTGCCAGAAGAAGTGGTAAAAGCAGAGACAATTGTTACATTCAAAAGACAATTAGACAGGTACATGGATACCAATGCTGAATATAGGCAAAAACGGTTAACATGGACAAGATGTGAACTGTGCCATAGAATTGAATCTATGACTCTATGCTGTGTCCAGTATCAGGGCCTCAATGCAAAGACAAGATGGGAGTGGACCCAATAAAACCGGCAGCCTTGAAGTGAATAGTCAGAAGAGAAGAGGACTCTGGATACAATGGCCCCAAAGGAGGAACAAGCAGCAAAACCTACTGAGAGCTTCTGTACTGATCGACTTAAATGAGGCCAAGGAGCCTGGCTACTAAACCCAAACTCCAAGATGCTCAACGATACATGTTAGAGTCAGGGTTGTATCTGTACAAAATAAGATAAGAATTCTCAGACTCAACCTGGGTTTACTTTGCCCACAGTTGACCCTGTTCTGCTGAGGCCTGCTTCTCCACAGCTTAAAATGCAACCTAATAGACAATGTCCATGACTATGAATCTGGCACAGGGGCCGTCCTACAAGTGCAAATTCTTTAAGAATTATATTTAAATCTCACTGTCGCAACTCTACCTTTTCAGGCACCTCCAGCACTGATCCCCAATCCCAGTGCAACCCTTCCCCCTCAATGACCCAATACAATTCTTTAGATCATGGCCAACTCTGAACTTTCATCCAGAATCAGATTCCCCCCATGACCCACAACTAGCTCCATGATAGTGAAGTCTGCAGAGGAACTGCCTTTCTATTGTCATGGGAAAGATCAGCCTCAGCTCCCCAATATTCTTCTGAGATCAAATGTGGCAGGAGGACCAGTATTTTAATAGGAAATGTTATTTATCAAATAGACAAGATAATTCCAGTGTGTATTAAGGTAAAAATCATCTAATTTTCCCTGTAGCAGGACAGCCAACTTGACACAACAACACTTCATTTCACGCGAACAATTCACAGCCCTTCCATTGGAACAACCACATTTTCTTGCACTTGAATATCTCAGCAGCAATCTGATAATGCAACATTTAAGGTAAGCAGGAATATTAAACCAGTATCTGAAGTTGTATTTTTTTGTATATTAGATCATAAAAGAAAACATAATGTTGATCATTTTTGCAAGCCTCTACAATATTTTTTCTTCCATCTTCAAATTTCAACCCATTCAAAACTGCTTGCTAATATGGCTGTTGCTAAAATCAATAAATATTTACGGTAATTGACTTGTAACTTGATTATCCAGCAAATTCTCTGACCTAACAAAGAAAGTTAAACAATTAAACAAAGTACTTTTTTCCTTGGAATACCAGTGTCATTTCTGATACTGAAGGGATCATAATATTGCTGAATCTCAGTCACCACCCATAAAGCTTCTAATTGAGGGAGTTCCCTTGCCATTTTCATCTTTGTTTTTTCAGACTTTGGTATTGCAGAAAGGAAACAAGTCAAATTAAATGGCATTGTTCAAACTCTCAAGTTTTTCTGATAACAATATTTGTGGAAACATACACACAAGAATAGCTTCCTGAGTGAAAAAGATTAAATTGAATTTGGAAGCTCAATTTTTTTCTGATATATGCTAATTATTTAGTTTACAAATTTGTCAGCATTTTCTGTATCCTTTTTTGTTTTACCTCAACCATTAAACTCTGTTTTACTCATAAACAAAACAGGAAAATAATAAAAAATATTATGTGCACCATTATTTTGTACCAACGTGATTCAATTAAATTTATTTGGAAAAAGGAAGTCATTATTTATTCATGATTTTATTTTGTAGTGATTTGATAAATGTAATAAGCTGATAAGAGACTTATCCTTTAAATATATAAGGATGGAATCTACACAATGGCTTTCTTTGTCACATAGCTATGCTATGAATTTTCTTATTAAACTTATTTTAAGTCCATCACTTCACAATTTACAAAATATATAGCATACATTCATATTATAGTAATTTGTTAAATGATTCTAAGGGTGCAATAAGGACTGAGACAATTAAATTTGGCTCCATGGTGCCTTTATTTATTTACAGGTGTGCATGTGCACTATATCACATTGGAAAGGCTGTTAACATATGCATAGATAGTACCCAATAAAACTACTCTAAATAAGCAGTTTGCAGTTTTGGTCAGTGTGCATGCATATTGGAAATCACCAATTCAATGGAGAGACCGGTTGCAGACTGGAAATCGCTTCGCTCAGCACCTCCACTCCGTTCACAACCACAGCGACCTCCCAATGGCCAACCATTTCAATTCCGAGTCACACTCCCGTGCTCACATGTATGTACATGGCCTTATGTACCATCCCACCCTGACCACCCACAGATTGGAGGAATAATTTCTGGCTGGGCGCCTTCCAGCCACATGGCATGTACATTGACCTTACTGCTTTCCATTAAACCTGCTTGCCTTTTCTTTCCTTCCCCCCTTTTCCTGTCCCAGTTATTTCACTCACACAGCAGCCCTACCATCCCCTCCCCCTTATTGCTGCTGTCTCCTCCCTCCTTTCATCTCCTGCCTTGCCATCCTCCCTTTCCCCCTCCTACTCTTTTCTTTGGATGCTTGCCGCCATTTTCTCATACTTTGATGAAGGGCTCAAGCTCGAAACATCTTTTCCTTTGCTACATAAAGGACTGTTTAACCTGCTGAGCTTCTCCAGATTTTGTGTTTTTACCTCAGCCACGGTGTCCACAGAATTGTATGATTTACTGCAGGGGTTGCAGGTTAATTGGTCACATGGATGTATTTGGGCAGCATGGGTCTGTTTCCATGCTCTATCTCTGAATTAAATTAATTTTCTGCAGGTTACAGGTCCTGATGAAGGTAAACACTTCCTCTCCCAAAGGTGGCTTAAGATGATGCAGATATCCCCACCCTCAAAAGCTCAGAGAACTCATGCTAGCTGTTAATCCTATTGGCATGTGCCAAGTTATCATACAAGAGGAAATATGCTAGTGAATGGGAATGCCATGTCAAAATAACAATTCAGGGTGGCCAACCTTTTAATTTTTAATTTAGACATACAGCACGGTAACAGGCCATTTCAGCCCACGAGTCCATGCCACCCAATTAACCTAAACACCAGTATGGACTTGTGGGCCGAAATGGCCTGTTACCATGCTGTATATCTAAATTAAAAATTAAAAGGTTGGCCACCCCTGCATGTACTGTGTGCAAAATTGTGAGATGTGGATTTGAGGTTTGAGGTAAATGTGTGAGGATATGGTAGGACACAGGAATTTTGGAGCCAAGGCCTGAAGTGAATGAGTGATGAGAATATGATGTCCTGAAACTGGTGGTGCAATTATGGCACTTCAAAATCCACTTACTGTTCTTGACTCCACATGTGATGCTATTGAAGTCTTGTAACACAACATCCAGATTTTTGAGTTTGACTCCTGACATCGCCATCACTGCCATTTCCTACCACTACATTTTGAGTGAATAGCAGGCATCCTGGTTATCTGTAGCCTCCTCCATCAATGCAGTGTCGTAAAATCTTCAAACCTCCCCACTCCTGTAATTTGCTAATTTCTTCTGACAGTTGCAATTACTGTTACAATAATGTTCATTATTTTCTCTGGTCACAGTCTACCTGCTCTTTAAGAAGTACAGATTGCCTTTAAGCTATGCAGCCTGGATTGAGTTGGCACAGCCAGAATCCATATTACTGCAATAAGGTAAGAAGAGTTCAGCAACAACCATTAATTGGCCATCTCAGTTCCTGCATCAGTTATGGGGAATGTTCCAGGTTAATGAAGACATCACATTTATCCCAATGGAAATTCCATTATGTTAGCTTCTGTGTAAATGCAAAGTTTGTTATATTGTTAATTCCCTACTATCCATTGATTTTACCACCTTCACAATTGTTACTGCCTATTATTCTATTAAATGTCAAGCTTTTTTTACTTTAAACAAAAGTCTGCCCGCTGATGTGAATCAGTAACTGCCTGTGAAATCTAGTTTAGTATTGTTGTTGGTACTATGTGACCAGCTTGATCTGCGTGTATGTGGACGGAACCCTGCCAGGTTCAAGAGAGGGGCAGCAGTTCTACTGTTGAGCCAGCCCAGGATCTCTATTTTTTCCATTAAGATTTGCACTAACTTCTAGGACAGGATTCTAGAGTTGGAAGGCTATCAAGCAAAAAACCTGAATGTATTAAAACCAGAAGTTATTCCACTTCCTGCCATTTGACCTGACACTAGAAGTGATGCATTAGGAGAAGGAAATTATTTGATTCTATCCAAGTCACATGAATCCTAATTTTTTTTCCCCAACAAATTTCTCCAAACAATGAATAGTTCCACTGATGAAATTACAAATGAACTATTAGTGAGCATCTTTGTTGAGGTGAAACAGAAATAATAGATTATTTCCATAAAATAACTTCCACCCGAACTTATTTTTGCTGTGGTATAGCTGAATAATTATAATTGCTTGCACACGCATTGTACACATTTCCATATCAGCAAATTCACTGATATAAATATGTACACTGTATATATTGTTCTATGTTACAATAGTTAAGTACTTTTTTCCTCATGCATAAATAGAAATATATTTTGAACATAGAACATTAAAGCTCAGTACAGGCCCTTTGGCCCATGATGTTGAGCTGACTTATACAAACCTATTCAACAAATTAAACCTTTCATAACCCTCTATTTTTCTTGCATCCATGTGCCCGTCTATGAATCTTTTAAATGTCCCTATTGTACCAGCCTCCACCACCACCCCTGGCAATGGATTCCAGGTACCTACCACTCTCTGTGTTAAAAGAATTATCCCTAATGTCACCTTTAAACTTTCCTCACTTCATTTTATACAGATGTCCTCTTAAGTTTCATAGTCTCATCCTGGGAAAAAGGTGCTGGCTGTCCACCTTATCTATGCCTCTCATAATCTTATAGACCTCTATAAAAAAGTCACAGCTCATCCTTCTTCACTCCATAGAGAAAAGCCCCAGATCTGTTAATCTTGCCTCATAAAACACATTCTCCAATCAGGGCAACATCCTGGTGAACCTCCCCTGTACCCTCTCCATAGCTTCCACAGCCTTCCTGCAATGAGGCAATCAAAACTGAACATAATATTCTAAGTGTGGTCTAACCAGAGTTTTATAGTGCTGCAACATTACTTCCTGAATCTTGAACTCAATCCCCTGATGAATGAAGGACAGCTTACCATAATTACCCTATCAACCTGCATGGCAACTTAGAGAGATCTATAGATTTGGACCCCACAGTCCCTCTGTTCTTCCACACTGTTAAGAATCCTGCCATGAACCATGTACTCTGCCTTTAAGTTTGACCATCCAAAATGCATCGCCTCATACATAACTGGATTGAACTCCATGTGCCACATTTACGCCCAACTCTGCATCCTGTCTATGTCCAGTTGTAACCTACAACAACCTTCTACACTTCCACCACACCTCTAACCTTTGTATCATCTGCAAACTTACTGACCAATCCTCCACTTCTTTATCTAAAAGTCAAAAAGAGTAGGGGTCCCAGAAGAGATCCCTGTGGAACTCCACTAGTCACTAATCTCCAGGCAGAATATGTTCCATCTACTACTATCTTTTGCTTTCTGCAGGCAAACTAATTCTGAATCCACAAAGCCAAGCTTCAATGGATCCCAAGCCTCGTGACTTTTTGAATGACTCCACTATGGGAGAACATTGTCAAATGCTTTACCAAAATCCATATACAGCACATCTACCGCCCTTCCTTCATCAAATGTTACTTCCTTAAAATCTCACTTAGGCTCATGAGGCATGACCTACCCCTCACAAAGCCATGCTGATTAACCTGAATAGATTATGCTTCTCTAAATGTTCGTCAATCCTATCCTTAAGAATCCTCTCCAATAATTAGCCCACCACTGACATGAGACTCACCATTCTATAATTCCCAGGATTCTTCCTATTATTCTTTTTAAACAAGAGAACCACATTTGCCTAGATGTTTAAATTATTTCATGGCAATGTGTCAGGGAATTGCATGTGGTCACTGTCAATTGCAAGCATTTGGGTCTTCCTGAGACTCTAAGGAGTTTCAGCTTGAAAAGTTGACTGTTCTTTTTTTCCCCCACTGACCCTCAAGGGTAGTGATCTCTGGATTATTCCCAGTGCCATGTGGCAGTCAGAAATAAGAAGATATGCTAGATGAATTTGTGGCCAAGGAGATGGTGCAGGGGACAGGGATTCAGGTTTTGGAACATTGAGATCTCTGCTGGGGCAGAGGCAAACTGTTCTTGAGGCATGTGTTGCACTTGTACCAGAGAACCAGAGAGGGACCAACATCCTGTCAGGTAAGTTTACTGGTAGGTTTAAATGAGATTGGCTGAGGGGTGGGATCCTATGCAGGACAGAGCCAGGTGGGAGGTAAGAAGTTGATATGGTGGGTAATGAGAGAATGCTTAGTGGACAGGAGAAAGGCAGGGAAAGAGGAAGGACTGTCTACAAATCTGCTGATGATGCCTCGATGGTGGATTGTATAAAAAGGGGTGATGAGTCAATATACAGGAAGGAGATTGAAAACTTGGCCGAATGATGCACCAACAAAAACCTTGCACTCAATGTCACCAAAACCAAGGAGCTGGTTGTTGACTTCAGGAAGGGAAAATTGGATGTGCACGATCCAATGATCATTGGGGGGATCAGAGGTGGAGAAGGTGAGCAAATTTAATTTCTTGGGAATCACTTTCTCAGAAGATCTTTCCTGCCTCCAACACACTAATGGCATCATTGAGAAAGCACGTCAGCACTTCTACCTCCTCAGAAGTTTGCAGAGGTTTGGTATGACACTGGAAACCCTGGCAAATTTCTACAGATATGTGCTAACCAGCTGCATCATGGCTTGGTATGGGAACACTAATGTCCCTGAGCATAAAACCCTACAAAAGATAGTGAACACAGCTCAAGACATCACAGGCAAAACCCTCCCTATCAAGAACATCTGAAGGGAACACTGCCATAGGAGAGCAGCAGTAATCATCAAATTTCTCTCTTCCCTGACTTCCTCCTGAAGTCCACAATTATCTCCTTGGTTTTTCTATCATTGAGCACAAGACTGCTTGTGTGACACCACTCAAAGAGCTGATCTTATCTCCCTCCTGAACGCTTCCTCATGACCATTTGTGATTCTGTCAACAACTGTGTTTCATTGGCGAATTTGTAGATGCCATTCTAATTGTGCCTGGCCACACAATCATGGGTGTATAATGAGTAGAGCAGTGAGCTAAACACGCATCCTTGGGTGCCCCTGAGTTGATAATCAGTGAGGAGGAGACATTGTTTCCAGTTCATACTGACTGTGGTCTTCCGATGAGAAAGTCAAGGATTCAGTTGTATTGTACTGCAGGAAAGATGTCAAGGTGGAGTAGGCACAGAGAAGATTTACAAGGATGTTGCCAGGACTTTGGGGGCCTCAGCTATACGGTTGGGGGCCTCAGCTATATGGAGAGATCAAGTGGGTTAGGACCTTATTCCTTAGAGCACAGGAGGGTGAAGGGTGATCACATGGAGGTACACCAAATCATGAGAGAGGAATAGATAAGTGAGCGCAGAGAGTCTTTTGCGCAGAGTAGGGCAAAATGTAACTAGAGGATAAAAGCAAGCCAGATTAAAGAGGAACCAGAGGGTTTTTTTTTTACATGGAAAGTAGTGAATGAATCATGGGGTATGTAAGAAGAGGAAGTTGAGGTGGGTACTATTGCAATTTTTAAGGAAAATAATGGCAGGAGACATGGAAGGGATAAGTTTAGAGGGATATGCACCAAATGCAGGCAGGTGGAACTAGTGTGGATGGAACATTTTGGTCAGTGTGGGAAAGTTGGGCCAAAGGGCCTATTTCAATGCTGTATGATTCGATGACTCTATGTCTCAAGCTGATAGGTATAATGCCTGTCATTTTGAAAGAATAGGCTGTGGGAATAAGCAGTTCTAATGCCACTTCTCTTTTCAAGAAACAGTGGATTTCATCATTCATGCAGATGTCTTTAGACATCTGTGGGAGTCAAAATGAGCCCACTGCCAGGAAGCAGGTTTAACACCACAACCGATGAGCTGACTGATAACATCTCATCCATTTTCATTTGCTGAGGCCTTTACCTACTGGAACGGATATTGGAAACCTTCCTCAACGTTTTTGCTCACTGACATCGATCTGAAGAAAAATTCCTTAGAATGAACAATTTTGGCAAAATCTGAAATTTCTTTTGCATAATCACCTAGTCCTGCTTTTCACCCCTTTTCCCGCCCATAGCAACTTTCTTCCTTCGAGCCTAATGCTCTTACACCACCCTTGCCATTACATTTCAATTCTCTACACCAGTCATTCTTGATGGGGACACTATCACCACCCCCCCCTTTAGAGCCACAGCATATTTAAGTAAAAAGTCTTGTTTTCTTTTCATCTCTGTGATGTTTATTCTATTGTTATAAAGAATTAAGTTCTTTTAAAACAACTATACTTTATTGGCTATATTCATGACCATGTGTAGGCATCTATCTTGAATCCAACTGACTGCAACCAACTAGCCTATGACTCCTGCTAGTGGTCAGGAGGATCACTAGCACTATATTTTTACATGCCCTTTCTTTGAGATGTTTAATCTAACAACAAGACACACTAATGCAGTATTCATTTCAGTTTAAAGTTCAACCCAAACATAAACACAAACATCAGCTATACAAACTTTTTAAGTGTGCAGTTCTTTTAGTTTTAGAGATTCAGCCTATCAGGTACTTTGATAACACATGTGAATCTTTGTTTGAACAACCTCCTCTCATGATCAACATTTCCAGTCCAATTTACAGCATCAGGAGCATTCACACTTCCTATTTCTCTGCTGATAATGACTGATACGCACTCTCCACATTCCTGGTGTTTACCTCATTCCTTTAAAACATCTATACTTTATTAGCTATATTCACGACCATGTGGATGGATCCATCTTGAATCCAACCAACTGCAACTCGCTTTAGTGGACAGGAGGATCACTAGCACTCTATCACTACAACCTCATGTAGCATAAATATTTTTCCTGTTTTTTATGTGGTCAGTAGCAGAGAAGTACAAAAGAAACCAACTAAACTTGACTGCCTCACAGGGAAGGGGGCTTGTAAATTTTGAGTAGAGTCCTAAAGGGGCCATAGCCAAATTCATGATCAATCCCAATGGTCACCATCATTAGTCAAAGACCATTAGGATTGATCATGTCTACATGCATGCCTTGAAAGCCAAATTCAACCTACTGAAGCAAAATGTAAATGCTGCAGGAGAAAACAAACCACATTGTTCATTTCATGGATAAGAAACTTAGAAACTATTTTTTCAAGCAGGCCTTTAGAGATTTTTAAATTTAAATCAGAAAACCTTAAGCCCTAACTATACTTAAGGTCAATGTGGAGATGACAAAACGTTTTTCACTTGCTGTATGTATGAAAACAGCTGCTTTGTTAATTGATAACAACCTCAAAACAGAGCTGTGTATGTCATTTAATGTTACTAGAATATAAAATAAAGTACTCCCAAGATCAATAAAAGCTTGCCGTACATATCAGTAACTGAAGGATTAATTGAGTCAACATCATTATCTATGAACTGTGCTTTATCACGTCAGGATATTTCTGTGTCATTTATTTGTTATGAGGTGCACCTATCCTGTGATCATTGGATCACGGATTACACTGTTTATAGAAGTAATTCGATTGTACATTCATGCAACAGGTCTTCATTTAAAAAAAACACTATAGGAAAAAAGTAAATCGTTTCATAATTGGTTTTCCATTCTTGTTCCCTTTGTTTTTCAATCACCAGCCTCTGTGAGAAGTAACTCAAATTGTCTAGGTCAAATGACACCCATAAAATAATTTTATACCACACGCCTTTATCTAATCGTTGATCACAGATGTTCGTGTTTCATGGAATCATGATTGGTAAGGTGGAAGCGTGTCCTTTATTCAGGCACCTAATTTATTAAAACTATACAAATATTAAAACATTTCAAGAGATAAACTGGAAACAGTGTGTTACTAGAACGTGATAGATTGGAGGTTAAATTACCACAATAGTTTAGAGAGCCTGGGGCTATTGATCTGGAGACATGATTTTGAGTCTTCCAATGGAAGCTGAGCAATTTAAATTCAACAAATCTGGTATCAGTAATGGTAACCATTAAACATATGGTTTGCCAGAAAAATCCATCTAGTTTATTAATGTCCTTCAGAGAAGATCTTACAGACTGTTCTATGTGTCACCTTGACCCAAAGTACTGTGGCTGACTCTTGTACCCTCTGAAATGGCAAGACATGCTGTTCAGGGACAATGGGAATAGACCAACAGCAGGACCCATAATCTTGAATGTATTAATAAAAGTTGGAAATCTGTGTGATGTTGAGGTAAAATCTTTCTTCTTAGCCAGTATAATCAATCACCACATCCCTCCCCAGACTTCCACTCCACGTGATCATCACCTATTCAACAATTGCATCATCAATAGGAAGGCAATCAAGGAAGACAAGGAGCGTGCAGCAAAGTGGTGCTGAAGTAAAGGATCAAGCAAGATTTTATTGAATGGTAGAGCAGGCATGAGTGTCTGATTCACCATTTCCTGCATTTCTTATATACATGGAACCTGCATTTTAGGCATCTGGTGGTGGAACGCATCAAAGTGTACCTTCCAGAGATACTGGACCCATTCCAATTCACCTACAGATGGAACCCTCCACTCTGTCCTATCCCAGCTGGAGAATGACGCTTCATACGCCAGGCTGCTGTTCACTGACTTCAGCTCGGCATTTCACAGAGAAAAGGTGAAATGATGCAACCTGAGTCTCAACATGGACAAGACAAAGGAGATGATTGTGGACTTCAGGAGGAGCAGGGACAACTATCCTCCATAACACATTAATAGCTTAGTAATGGTGAGAATAGGGAGCACCAAGTTCCTCAGAGTTCACTTAAGCAGTGACCTATCCTAGGCATGCAACAGTGACTGCACTTCCTAAGAAGAATGAGGCGGGTAAGGCTACCGGCCAGCATTCTGTCCACTTTCTACAAGAGTGCTATCAAGAGTGTTCTGGCCGACTGCATCACAGTGTGGTACAGTTGCTGTTGAGTAGTGGTTTTCAAACTGTCCCCTAAACTCACATTCCACCTGAAGCAATCCCCTACGCCATAAGTGTTCTATGATTAGTAAAGGATTACTTCAGGTGGTATGTGAGTGGGAAGGGAAGGTTGAGACCCAAATGTTACTGAAATATTTTGCTTGAGAAAAATTGTCATTAACCCATTTCCTTTAGAGTTATGAAACCATGCACATAACAAGTCAATTAGGTACGATTAAAACAGTGTTTTTCAAACTTTTTCTTTCCACCCACATAACACCTGAAGCAATCCCTTACTAATTACAGAGTACTTATGGCATTTCAGGTGGAATGTGAGTTTGGGGGGGCAGTTTGAAAACCACTGCTATAGAGCACCAGATCAGAGATCAATCCACAGGACCACGAGTGGCAGAGAGGATCACTGGGGTCTCCTCCCCCCCCCCCACCCCATTGATGCAATTTATGAGGATCGTTGTCTGAAGAAGCATGCAAAAACAGTGAGGACCCCTACCACCCTGCACACAGCATCTTGCTGCTACTCCCGTCGGGAAAGAGACATGAGACGGAGTTGGTAAATAAGGTAAGGGAGAAGCCTAAACAGTATACAGAGCAAAGAGGTGACTAGGGAGAGAGTAAGGCTCTTTAAGAATCAACTTGGTTGTCTATGAGTGGAGACGCAGGAGACGAGTGAGGTCTTAAATGAATATTTCATTTTTATTGACTGTGGCGAAAGTCGTGGAAGTGAGGAATTCAGGGAAAAGAACAGTGATGTCTTGAAATATATCTACATTATAAAAGAGGAGACACTTACTGCAAATAAAGGTGCATAAATCCCTTGGACTTGACCAAGTGTAACTGAGAATAATGCTGGAAACAAGAGAAGAGATTGCTGGTGCCCTGGCAGAAATACTTGTATTATTGCCCGCCACAGGTGAAGTTCCGAAAGACTGAAGGGCTGCAAGGAAAAGCCTGGGAACTACAGACTGGTAATCCTGATATCAGTAATGAGTCATTTAGAGAAGCAGATTCTGAGACATGGGCTCCTACATGTGTTTAGAAAGGCTGATTAGAAGCGATTATTATGGCATTTTGTGCATGGGAAATCATGTCCCATAAATTTGATTATGCCTCGAAGAGGTGACAGAAAGGATTGACATGGATGGAATGGTGGATGTTATCTACATAGGCTTCAGTAAGGCATTAAATAAGGTACCGCATGGTAGGCTTATATGGAAGGAGAGTGCACATAGGATGTAGGGTAAGCCAACCAATTGGATAAAGAATTAACTTGATGGTCGAGTCAGAGGATGGTAATCAATTGGAGGCCTGTGACCAGTTGTGTGCTGCATGCATCAATGCTGGGTCCACTGTTGTTTTTCATCTATATTTACAACTGGGATAAGAATGTATGATTTGTAAGTATGAGGATGACAGGAAAGTTGAGGGTAGGGTGGACAGTGAAAAAAATTTGGAGATTATAAAAGAACCTAGATCAACTGGGAAAGTGGGTGAAGGAATGGCAGATGGAATTCAACTCAGAGAAGTGTGAAGTGATGTATTTTGGGAAGGGCACTGGAGTATGTTGTAGAGCATAGAGATCTTGGAGTATAAGTACAGAGTTCCCTAAAAATGGCAACACAGATAGGTGAAGACAATCTCTGGCATATTTGCTGTTGTTGGTCAGGGCACTGAGTACAAGAGTTGGGATATCATGTAACAATTGTACAGAATGTTAGTGAGTTTGTACTTGTAGTACTGTGTGCAGTTCTGATCATTAAGCTGGAAAGGATGCAGAAGAGATTCACAGGGATATTACCAGATGGGAGGGCTTGAATTATAAGGAAAGGTTGGATAGGCTGGGACTGTTTTCCCTGGAGCACTGGAGGCTGAGGTGGTGGGGGGGGGGGGGGGGGTGGTTACTTTATAGAAGTATATAAAATACTGAGGGGGATAGATAAGATGAATGGTCACAGGGCAAGGGATTCTATAACTAGAGGCCATAGGTTTAAGGTAAAAGGGAAAGAGTTAAAAGGGACCTGAAGGGCAACTTTTTCCACATAGAATGTGGTGGGTATGTGGAGTGAGGTGTCAGATGAAGTGTTAGAGGCAGAGACAATTACAATGTTTAAAAGTAATTTAGACAGGAACATGGATGGGAAAGGTTTAGAAGGATATGCAGCAAACACAAGCAAACAGGACGAGCTCAGATAGGATCTTGGTGCCACAGATGAGTTGGGCTGAAGAACCTATTCCTATACTTTGCAATTCTATGGATCTAATTCCACTCTCAAGTTTTCCTTTGAAGACCCTTTACCTCTTATGTGATCCTCTTTCAAAAGCCTGACTAAATTTATCTATCTGGCTGCATGTCAACAATTTAGCCTGACATACTTCATACATACTCTTTGCTTTCTACCCTCAACTATGCAACAACATAAAGAAGCAAAATTTGTGTCCCATTAATTAGTCTTTTTTTATAGCCCAAAATGACAGTATCTCCATTTTAATAAAAATGCTTTAAAAATAGTTCCCGGTCAAATACAAATTTAAGTTAGTTATTAGCAATTTTTCCTTGAACAATCTCCATACTTTAGCCTTTAAAGCAATCAATAGTATTGACCTCTCAATTCTGATGCAATTAATCATAACTGGCTTGTTAACATTGCATTGCAGTCACACAATTGATCCACTCTGAACAACTTTTAGCTGAAGTTTAGCTTCAGTTCTCAGTGTATTTTACTGAAGGCCAGATAAGTGGGTCTATGAAGTACTGTGGTAATTATTAAAAAATGTCTGCTGACCTCACAGTGGAAGTAAATGCCATGTAGCATGGGTGACTTTGATAAGACTTTGGTCACCATTGGAGACTGAGATAAACATTAGAGACATTGATCAAATCATAGGAGTGCTAAATCTTGTCTCCTGACCTATGATTTTCACTGCTACTTGTAGACAGGATGCCATGACAGTAGTGAGTGACAAGAAATGTATTGGCATGAAAATGCTTTACTGAGACCCAATGGAATTCACTGGCAGGCAGCCCTAACTATCCTTCCAGTTATCTACAAGGGATATCATATCAAAATGAAAACTACCTGGTTTCAATGGAATCAGCCAATTACTAACCAATGTTTTATATCTGTGTTTCTGTTAAAATCAATCTATAATCCTTTTATTATGTTTTTATAATTCAAAAGCTTCCTTGGTTTTTAGATATTTTTATTTCTGAGACAGAAAATGAAGGAAAAATGCACAGTTAAGGCATCTTGAATGTTGTTATTTCAAAGATACTTTTTCTTCACATGTTGATACTTGATCCACCTTCTCTTGTATTCTTAATGTAAATTGTCCTCATACTTACAGCGTGAGGAGTTCATTTTATTCAACTATGTGTTGTGGCCCTTGGATGTTAACAAGCCAGTTATGATTAATTGCATCAGAATTGAGAGGTCAATACTATGCCCTTGGACAAAGGAAATCTGATATCACAATCAATAAATATGGATTCTTGTTTTGTTTTACGGCATAACCAATGCATTATTTAATAAATAGTTTGAGCCTAAAACTAGAATCGTAGGATTGTAATGCATCGAAACAGGCCTTTCAGCCCACCATTTCCTTGGCAATATTTACACTGATCCCATTTGTTCTCATTATCTTCTTCTATAATTTGCCTGTTTTAATGCCTTTCTAAATGACTCTCAAATGTAGCCATTCATTCTGACTTCTAGATATCAACGACATTCTCTGTAAAAAAACCACTTTGGCAGCAAACCCCCTTTAAAACATCTTCCTTTCAGTTAAATCTATACCTTCTAGTTTTTGATACCTCCAGCAATGGAAAAATATTCTGACCATCTATCCTTTTGATGCCCTTTACAATTACATATACCTCTTATCTGACCTTTGCTCCAGGGAAAACAAACCACAACTATTCAATCACTCTCCATAACTAAACACCTCCAATCCAGACAAGTTCCTGGTGAATCTTCTCTTCACTCTCACCAACACACCCTCTAGTGTAATTACTAGAACGACACACAACAGTCCAAGTGCAGTTTAACCAATGATTTGTAAAGATGTAACATAACATCTTGACTTTATATTCAATGCTCCAACCTATAAAAGCAAGTAACCCATGTTCCTCCTTTGCCACCCCATTTAACTCTTTTGTCACTATTTCGATTTTTCAGATTTCTTGTCAGAGTACATACATAATATACAACCCTGAGATTCCTTTTCCTGTGGGTGAGGCAGAATTACCACTTATTGGTAGTACATGAAAAAACTGAACACAGCATATACACGTAAACAAATAAAGAACTGTAAACAGATAATGAATGTAAACAAACTGACTCTGCCATACAGAGAGAATTTTAAAAGTGCATATGTAAGAGTCCTTAAATGAGTCTCTGACTGAGTTTTTTGTTGAGGAGTCTGATGGTGGAGGGGTAGCAGCTATTCCTGAATCTGATGGCACAAGTCTTGTGGCACCTATACCCTTCTCTGATGGCCTTAATGAGAACAGAATATATGCTTGGAGGTGAGGATCCTTGATGATTGCTGCTGCTCTCTGATGGCGGCGTTCTTTGTAGATGTTCTCGATGGTGGGAAAGGGCTTTTCCTGCAATATCCAGGGCTGTGTCCATTATCTTTCGCAGGGCTTTACGCTCAGGAGTATTGGTATCTCCATACCCGACCAAGATGCAGCCGGTCAGCACACTTTCCACCATACATCTGTAGAAATTTGCCAGAGTTTCTGGTGTCATACCAAACCTCCTGAGGAAGTAGAGGTGCTGACATGCTTTCTTCACGATGCTATTAGTGTGTTCGATTGAGGAAAGATCCTCCAGAGATGGTGACCCTCTCCACCTCTGATCCCCCAGTGATCACTGGATTGTACACCTCTGGGTTTCCCTTCCTGAAGTCAACAATTAGCTCCTTAATTTTGGTAACATTGAGTGAAAAGTTGTTGTTGGTGCACCATTCAGCCACATTTTCAATCTCCCTTCTGCACGCTGACTCAACCCCTTCCTTTATACAAACCACTACTGTGGTATCACTGGGAAATTGTAGATGGTATTATTGTCATACAGATAGATGTAAAGTGAATAGAGCAGCCCTGCGGTGCTCCGGTACTGATGGAGATTGTGGAGGGGATGTTCTTTCCAATCCTCACTGATTGTGGTCTGGAGGTGAGGAAATCCGTGATCCAATTACTTGTCTCAGTTCTTGGAGTTTGTTGATCAGTTTTGAGGGGATGATGGTGTTAAATGCTGAAATGTAGTCGATAAAGAGCATCTTGATGAATGCTCTTGATTTTAGCTTACAATAAATTGGGCGGGACAGTTATCGCCACGCCTTTACAGTGCCAGTGATTGGGACTGGTCTGGGCTTTGAATCCCGTGCTGCCTGTAAGGAGTTTGTACATCTCCCTGTATCTGTGTGGGTTTTCTTCGGGGGCTCTGGTTTCCTCCCATCGTTCTAAATGTACTGGGTGTGTCGTTAATGGGGTGTAAATTGGATGGAACGGTCTCTTGGGTCGAACTTGCCTGTTACCGTACTGTATGTCTAAATTTTTAAAATGTTAAATTTTTAAAAAAGGCAGATATATTCATGCATTTATACAGAGCATTTACCATTAAAGTAGTACAGGTTGTCTATTGCATATGCAGGTTATTAAATTAATATTACAATTTGCCAACACAACCCAGATTGAAATCTTTAGAATGAGTCCATGTCCTACCCCACCCACCCTGTCCTCATTACACTGTCTCCTCTTCTCCCCATCCCCAGACTTGAAGAAGGGTTTTGGCCAAAACATTGACCATTCTTTTCCTCTCTCTGTTGCAACTCAACCTGCTGAGTTCCTCAAGCAGGTTTTGCCTAGCTTCAGATTCAAGCGTCTGCGGTTTGCTCTGTCTGTTGTATTTTAGATTAACCTACTTCTGATGAGTAAGATTAACAGATAAAAAGAAAATTAGAACATATATTTTATGTTTAATCCAGAAATAATCAGCAATTTAACTTCATCATCACGTAGTTATCATTACTGAGTGCTTGGGATATCTATTATAGTAAATATTTATTATGTGAAGAAGAGTTTCCATTTCACCTAATATTATCCACGTTCACTGGAACAATATTAAAACTTTTCAATTCACAGACTGAACAGAATCACAAGAATACTCCAGTTTCCACTGAAAATTGGACATTTCACTGATCTGTCAAGGAACATCTTTGATTTGAAGTTTATTGTTATTTCATTCATACTCTTCTTATGTGTTCAATTTAACAATAGCGTGCTTGAGAAAGAGGATCCTGGTATAAATTATATAATTAGCATTCCCTGTTGGAAAGCTCTCCAGACAAGAAAAAATTGATAGCATTACCCTACTGCTGACACAGCCACCGAATTTAATGAAGGAAAATAAAATGTGATTAAATTAAATTCAATCCAAAAGTTCTATCAAACATACAGAAAATGATCAAGATATGAAGTGGACATTAAGCAAAGTACCACTGGCACAGAAAGCTCTATACGTCTGATATCTGAGCATGATGAGGGGAGCTATAGTTCGTCCCTTTTGAGTTGGTGATATGGTCAATCCTTTGTGAAACTTTGTGAAGAATGAAAATCAAAAATACTCACTTTCAGAAATCAAAATAATAGGTTACAAGAGATTTTTTTTTAAATGGTTACATTTGCCATGATGTCTTGACATATGCCATTAGATTTTTTTTTGAGGCAAACGCATCACATCTACAGGTACATGGATGGGAGGGATGCGGAGGGTTATGGGCTGGGTGCAGGTCAATGGGACTAGGCAGAAAAATAGTTTGGCACATACCAGAAGGACCAAAGGGCCTGCCTCTGTGCTGTAATGTTCTATGGTTATGGATATCACCCCTATTTTCAATAAATTTTACTCTGCTTTTGTGTGTTCATTTTCAGTTTGCAACTGAGCTTCACTAACTGACCCACTAAATAATATGATACGGGTTATTGGCTTTATTGAAATAATCACATCTGGAGGAAATGGGTTAAAATCCAATTTTTCTATGATTCTTGTTCATCAAAATAAAAAAAAATGAAAATACATATTGATCATACAAATAGTTTACCAGATTTGTAGATTGTGTCCATAACATCTTCACTTGCTCCGGATCTTAAATCAAAGCACATTATGAGGTTGAATTTATTGGTTAACTACAAAAGTGGATATGCATGGCAGGCAATACATTTTCCCCAAACAAATTGCTTCAAAGGAACAGTTTGGAGTGATTAATTCAGATGGGTTTTAATAACCATTTGTTAATGTGTTGCAATAATCGAACAACTGAGGAATGTAACTGCACTAGCTGTTGACCTTGAGTAACCAAACACCATTATGTAGTGTTAGTTTGATAAATTGATGAAGGTGAATGTTTACCTTTGATACAGTATCTTTTACTGTTTTGCAAAGCCCTGTCAATGACTCTAATGTCACACGAGGTAAACAGAGGAAACTCAAGTACAGTAGAATCTGGTTTCTGTAAATTCTGCAACTGTGACTTGATAAATCTACCTTTATCTATTCAATATCTCGAGTAAGAACACCATGTAAAGTTCAGAACAATTACCCTTAATAAAACAACAAATGCTGGCTAAGTTTGGTAGCTTGGCACACAACAAATCAAATATTTAGTTTGACATTAAATTTATATGCAGCACTACAGAAACACTTCTGTCACTTATTGGATTAAAGTCTATGGTCTGATTTTTATGCTTCAGTGGTAACCTTCAGTTGTGTCTGCATTTCTCTCTTCCTCTCTGACATCACAAATGTATTAACAAACACTTGAGAAATTAATTGGCTGAATCACATATGATGTGCTTTTCTGTTTGTGTGCATTTGCAAAAGATAACCACTTTTATTGTCAAGGCTACAAAGAGATCACAGGTCTCTATGAGCTCTGTTTGTCTACAAGAGGTTTTACTCCGCTTTTGTGTGTTCATTTTCAGTTTTCAACTGGCCTTTGATGGAAACCACTAAATAATATGATAAAGGTTCAAATACTTTATTGCAATAATCACATCTGGAGGAACTGGGTTAAAAATCCAATATGGGATTGATACTCAAGACTACCTCACTGATGCCTGTTTAACAACAAACAGCGGCCGAAATTGTTGGCCGTTTTAGTCTAATCATGGTGGAAATGAGCCAACAAAATGGAACCAATGCCAACTGCACTAGAGACTAACAAATGAAAATATTTTTCTTAAAGGTATTATAAATCATTATCTGTTCCTACTGACGGGAACATTAATAGCTCGAGACGACCTTTTATCCAGGAATGAGTTACACTGGCTAATTAACATTTGATCACTGAGCTATTAACCTCCAGCCGCTCTTCCATTAAAAGCTAAATTATAATAGAAAACAACTGATCATTAATCTGATAATAGAAAGTATGAGGAGGAAACAATTTATCAGACATTTATTTGCGAAGTACTAAAATGTTGTGGTAAGATATGCTGGCAATGAGCAGAAGAATGTCTTGGGGAAAGTGCACTATCCTTCAAACAAAACAGTAAGAGACTATACAACACATCAATATCCACCATATAAACAGGTCACTCCTCCCAATAAAGCATTAGTACCACCTCTTCCCAACATTAGGAGTGTATCAGTCAGGAAATAGGAAGGAGAGAACAGTTGAATGAGAGAGTGAAGAAAATGGAAAGAGTGAGTGAAAGAGCAAATGGAGTGCAAGAAGTATTCAAACCTGAATTGGACACCAACCCATCTGACCAAATTTCATGCTTATGCCCTGTACACCTTGCTGCTCTCCTCTCGCAAAATGTCATCCATTAAAAAAACCGTCCTCGGTATGTGAGTGTAACAAATTGATAATGGGCCTCAAAGGTGGGGAAAGGAAATTGAAGATGTGTATGGACTGCCTTCAGAGGAATACAGTTATTTTCAGGTCTGGAGGTGGTTGCAGGGCCAGGGGAATTAATTCATTGCAATTAACCACAATGATTTTTTTTTTTTAAATCACTTGAATGACCAAAAGTTTTCTTTTAACTTCATCTTAAAAAACAATTTTCTGTCCTGTGCAGAAAGCATATCAGTCTTCTCAACATTAGACACAATCAGCTGCTGAGTTTACCCATGATGCAGTAAAAACGCAATAATGCTGGAGGAACTCAGCAGGTCTCACAGTGTCTATGGGAGGTAAAGATACTTATTTACTTCCTACGGACTGTTTATGTTTTTACTACATTCGCCGCATCTGCAGACATTCATGTTTCACTCCTTACCCATGATGCAGGCCAGACTTCCACACTAACAAGTTGAGTGCTGTGAGAAAAATCATTTCCTCGCAGCTCCATACAACCTGTTAATTACATTAGACACAGTAGGGATTCACAATGTATTATCCTGTCTGGGTGCCTTTGCAAATGGTTGCTCTAGTCTTCTTTATGGCCAATAAAGGCAGCAGTAAGACCTTAAATAAAACATGCTAAACAAAACAGCTCCCAGCATTGGTCCTTTCTCCCAACATTGACAAAGTTGATGGGCTGCAGTTCCAAGAAGCCTATGTCTGAGCCTAATAGATGAAACCACTGTGCAGGTGTAGAGTATCAAGGAGTTGGGGGGGTGGGGGTGGGGTGGAATATTACCTCCACTACCTCCTTCTTTGGAGGTGAAAGCCTTGTTTAAAACAAGAGTATGATGAATGCAAAATAAGTTCAGTGGTGAAAATACTTACCCCTCCAACCAAGCATTCCCACAAAAATATTGTGTTTCTTTTATTTGCAGTAGTTCTACTTCTGTGATTAGTAATTATTTCAAATTGGTAGAAATTCATTAACAATGAACAACAATTAAACTATCACTTAAATAAATTACACAATGGATCTTTAAGAAATTAGTGCTTACATCATTAAGAAGCAGGCACTCAGGGATGGGCAACCTTTTAATTTTTAAGTTAGACACACAGCACGGTAACAGGCCATTTCAGCTCACGAGTCCGTGCCACCCAATTAACCTATTCCCCCCCCCCCCCCCACCCCAGTGCATACTCATTGGCCAAAATGGCCTGTTCTCGTGCTGTATGCCTAAATTAAAAATTAAAAGATTGCCCACCCCTCTTCTTTCCAATAGAGGACCAACCCTCTATATGTGGAAGAATTGATATTTAATATACAATGAAATTATTTCTTAAAAGCATGATCTGGAGAAAAGTAAACAATTTGCTGACTATATATGAACAGTTATCCTTCAAATTAGGTTGAATTATTATAAATACTAATGAATAATATTAAAAAGGTGTTGGAATCTAATGTGTTTAGGTCCGCAGAGAAATAGAGCACGTGTAAGGCAAACAAAAAATGGGATTAGTAAGCAAATTAAAAATTGATTAGGAAAGACAAAAGTAGTAACATTGTACAATATTTGTCCATCTATAGATCATCATCGAAGCATAATAAAAAAAACCTTTGAAGTGTCCTTGTTTGTTTCACATTCTTAAAATTGCGGGAAATTGAAGACTCAAGGTTCATATATTTACATTATAGATGATTCAATGGTCTAATGCAGAACTGCTTTAGTTTTGTGTCCCTGAACATTTGATTCCATTATATTAGTTCTTTAGAATATCTTTCTTTCTTTCTTCTTTGGCTTGGCTTCGCGGACGAAGATTTATGGAGGGGTAATGTCCACGTCAGCTGCAGGCTCGTTTGTGGCTGACAAGTCCATGCGGGACAGGCAGACACGATTGCAGCGGTTACAGGGGAAAATTGGTGGGTTGGGGTTGGGTGTTGGGTTTTTCCTCCTTTGCCTTTTTGTCAGTGAGGTGGGCTCTGCGGTCTTCTTCAAAGGAGGTTGCTGCCCGCCGAACTGTGAGGCGCCAAGATGCACGGTTGGAGGCGAGATCAGCCCACTGGCGGTGGTCAATGTGGCAGGCACCAAGAGATTTCTTTAGGCAGTCCTTGTACCACTTCTTTGGTGCACCTCTGTGTCGGTGGCCAGTGGAGAGCTCGCCATAGAACACGATCTTGGGAAGGCGATGGTCCTCCATTCTGGAGACGTGACCTACCCAACGCAGTTGGATCTTCATCAGCGTGGATTCGATGCTGTCGGCCTCTGCCATCTCGAGAACTTCGATGTTGGTGATGAAGTCGCTCCAATGAATGTTGAGGATGGAGCGGAGACAACGCTGGTGGAAGCGTTCTAGGAGTCGTAGGTGATGCCGGTAGAGGACCCATGATTCGGAGCCGAACAGGAGTGTGGGTATGACAACGGCTCTGTATATGCTAATCTTTGTGAGGTTTCTCAGTTGGTTGTTTTTCCAGACTCTTTTGTGTAGTCTTCCAAAGGCGCTATTTGCCTTGGCGAGTCTGTTGTCTATCTCGTTGTCGATCCTAGCATCCGATGAAATGGTGCAGCCGAGATAGGTAAACTGGTTGACCGTTTTGAGTTTTGTGTGTCCAATGGAGATGTGGGGGGGGGGCTGGTAGTCATGGTGGGGAGCTGGCTGATGGAGGACCTCAGTTTTCTTCAGGCTGACTTCCAGGCCAAACATTTTGGCAGTTTCCGCAAAACAGGACGTCAAGAGCTGGCATCAGTTTTTGTTCTGAATGATGCGGAATAACAATCATTGCTACAGTTATAAAATCAGAAATTGGACTTTTAGCACACCATTGACCATCAAGTGCCTATTTACTTTAATATAATTTTATTCTCTCATATCTCCATTAACTCCCCTGACCTCCCAGATTCTATCACTCACTTACACACTAGGGGGAATTTTTAGCAGCCAAATGACTGATCAACCTGCAGGTCATCTCCATAGAAGCCATTACATTCACAAATATTAATTGAGAATATTCCACTAGTTTGTGGTGACCAGAACTTACCTTGGAAGCATGCCATGAACCTTGATGCGGAACACTTCATGGTGTACAGACTAATTTTTTTAAATAAAGAAAGATGAATAGCTGGACATGAAACTATTCGGATAGTGAAAAATAAAATGATCTTGAAGGCGCATGGTGCCAGTTTTGCAAATCAAGACACAAGACCAGCTGGTTGAAATCTGAAGCAAAGAACAATTTGCTGGATGAACTCAGTGGGTCAGCTGAAACCCTTCTTCAAGGCACAATGAGGTCTTGAAGATTCCTGATGAAATCTTGATGAAGGGGTTTGACCCAAAATGTTGATAATTCATTTTACTCACTGAGTTGTTCCTGCCAATTTCTTTAGCTCTAGTGCTATGCTTACCTGCTGTAAGAATGGCTTTCTGAAGCAAAAGACTATTTTCTTTGCATGTCTGAGGTTCTTGGCCTCTTCCTAGAAATTCTGTTTCATTAGAAAATATAGGATCAATATTAATGCACTTTGTATTCTTTTTAGCCATTCAGTGAGTCATCTGTGCTTCTCTCAATTTTCCACGTTTGCAGGTGATATTAATTGATCAGAAATGAGAGCACCACAGGCTTAGTACACAAGATAAACTGTTGTGTGACTGGTTCAATACCATGTGTTGCACTTACAGCCTTTAGAAGTTGCATTCTGTCCCAGTCTGCCATCTCATTTACACTAAAAACTACATATTGTTTTTCAAATTTGCAGCTCATTTGCAACAAATTTCACAATGTTCTTAGTGTTGGGTTGTTTATTCCAATCTGTTTGAAATGCAGCCCAGAATAAAAGGTCCCCTTCCAAAAGTATATTTAAATTTCACTGAGCTGTGCAGCAGGAGGTACCTATAGGCAACCAACGAAATGCAGTATTGTTAAAACCAATCCTACACAAGATCACACATCCTAATTCACCATTGCATGGTTGAGAATCAAAATCAGAATTTATAGTCATGATCGTGCCACGAGATTGCTATGAAATTTATTTTTAAAAAATAAATTAGTGCAAAATGATAGGGGGTTGGGGTGGGGTGGGGGAATGAAAGGGGGGAGTGGCATTGCTTGTTAGGGAAAATATCACAGCTGTGCTCAGGGGCTCATCTACCGTGGCTATAGGCAAATGTGTGGAGTTGAGGAACAGCAAAGGTGTGACCACACTCATGGGTTTGAATTATAGATCGCTCAAAAGTCAATGAGAATTGGAAGAGCAAATCTGTAGAGAGATGGCAGACCACTGCAGGAAACACAATTGAAAATGATAAGCTGCAGATGTGATTGTAGTAAACACATTGAAATGCTGCAGGAACTCAGCTGGTCTCTTCAGCATCTATTTTCTGGGTATCCATTCCATAGGATGATAAAAGTTCCTTTCAGCCAGTTTGTGGGGTTTGATACGAGGATACCCCACTCATTAAAAAGGAACAGCACGTACGTGAGTAGGGGGTTGCAAAGTTCCATACCCACCCTCTCGACATCCCCTCCCGTATCCAGCGGCATGGTGAAGTTCTGTGGCAGTGAATGGCCAGACCAAGCCTCGATGCAAGGGATGCCCTTTCTGCACTTCACGGCATGTGTTTGCTCAATGGCTGTTGACCCTTCGAGAGGGTTTGTCTGCCCTTTGACAGATCTTGTTTTTAATCCTGCAGGGTGTCTAGCCACCCTCTGTACCTGGTGGGGGAACTGGTTTAGTTGCCGACCACCTGACCATGTGACAGTTAGTACTGGGTATTATGGTGCCAGTAGCACTCAGATGAGTGTCCTATAGGATTGTAGTAAACACACAAAAATGCTGGATAAGGGCTCAGGCCCAAAATGTGGGCAATATATTTTTGTCTTCTATAGATGCTGGAAAGACCAGTTGAGTTCCTCCAGCATTTTGGAAGGAAACATAAGGTTGTGATAGTAAGAGATTTGAACTTTCCACATATTGACTGGGACTCCCACACTGTAAAAGGGCTGGATGACTTGGAGTTAGTCAAATATCTTCAGGTAAGTTTTCTAAATTAATATATAGAGGTACCAACTAGAGAGTGTCTAATATTGGATCTCCTTTTAGGGAATGACACAGGACAGGTAGCAGAAGTATATGTAGGGGAATATTTTGGTGATCATAATCCCATTAGTTTCAAGTTAATTATGGAGAAGGATAGGTTTGGGTCTTGGATTGAGACATTCAATTGGAAAAATGCCAATTCTGAGGAAATTAGAAAAAAATCTAGAAGTATGGATTGGGAGAAGTTGTTTTCTGGAAAGGATGTGATTGGTAAGTGGATTTCAAAGGTGAAATTTTGAGAGTTCAGACTTTGTATGTTCCTGTTAGGATTTAAGGCAAGAAAACAGGCCTTGGTTTTTGAGGGATATTGGGAATCTGGTTTGGAAGAAGAGAGAGGTGTATAGCAGATAACACAGAGCAAATGAGGAAGTTGAAGAGTATAAAAAGTGGAAGAAAAACCTCAAGAACAAAATCAGGAAGCTAAAAGAAGACATGAGCTTGCTTTGGCAGACAATGTGAAGGAAAATCCTTAGGGTTTCTACAGGTATATTAAGACCAAAAGGATAGTAAGGGACAAAATTGCTCCCCTCGAAAATCAGAATGTCAGCTTTGTATGGAGCTAAAAGAGACGGCAAAGATCTTTTCATCAGTATTCACTCAGCAAACTGGCACTGAGTTGATGAAAGTAAGGAAAACGAACAGTCAAGTCATGGAACATATACAGATTAAAAATGAAGTGCTTGCCATTTTAAAGCAAGTAAGAGCGGATAAATCCCTGGGGCCTGACAAGATAATCCCTCGGACCTTGAGGGGGGCTAGTGCAGAAATTGCAGGTGCTCTGGCAGAAATATTTAAAATAGCCACAGGTGTGGTGCCGGAATATTGGAGGGTAGCCCATGTTGTTCTGTTGTTTAAAAAAGGCTCCAAAAGTAACATTGGAAATTATAGGCTGGTGAGCCTAACGTCAGTAGAAGATAAATTATTGAAAGGTATTCTTAGGGATGGATATACAAGTATTTGGGTAGCCAGGGACTGATTCAGGATAGTCAACATGGGTTTGTGCGTGGTAGGTCATCTGGAACCAATCTTATAGAGATTTTCGAGGAAATTATCAAGAGAATTGATGAAGAAAAGGCTGTGGATGCTGTCTACATGAAGGAAAGGCTGTGGATGCTGTCTACGTGGACTTTAGTAAGAACTTTGACAAGGTCGCACATGGGAGATTAGTCAGAAAGGTTCAGATGCTAGGAATTCATGGGGAGGTAGTCAACTAGATTCAACATTGGCTGGAAAGGAGAAGCCAGAGAATGGTAGTGGATGATTGCTATTTAGAATGGAGGCCTGTGACATAGAGCATGGTCATAAGCCCTCTCAGCCCAAGTGTCCATTCCCTCTAATTGCACCTAATTGACCTACATCCCCAGTACATTTTGAAGGGTGGGAGAAAACCAGAGCACCCTGAGGAAACCCATGCAGACATGGGGAGAATGTACAAACTCCTTACAGACAGTGCCAGTTTCGATCCCAGGTAACTGGTGCTGTCAAAGCATTGCACCAACTGCTATGCCAACCATGGTAAAGACACTGGATTGAACATAAAGTTTCCTTATATGCAAATGATCTCTTGCTTTTTATTTACAATCCTGAGATTTCTTTACCAACTATATTAACTTTGCTCAATTTAGTCAGTTTTTGGGGTATAAAAAAATTTACATAAGAGTGAACTACTACCTACAAAAGGGCCTTCAGCAATCTATGCTAATTTTCTTTTAAAATAGATAAAGATCAATTCAAATATTTGGGAATCACAATTACAAGAAGTTGTAAAAACTTATTGAAAGAAATTTTTTCAGGGTTAGTTAATCAGTCTAAAGAGTTGTTGGAATGGTCACCCTTATGTAAACAATGATTGGACATATTATTGCAATTGGAATGAACATTTTACCTAAATATTTATATATGTTGCAATCTTTACCAATTTTCATTCTTAAAACTTATTTTAATTCATTGGATTCAATTATTTCTTCGTATATATGGCAAGGTAAACAGCCCCATATAAATAGGCCTATCTTCAAAGGATCAAGAAGAATGGGGGCTTATCGCTTCCAAATTTTTAGATATTACTATACATGAAATTCATTATTACTATACCATGATCTTTTATACCTCAGATGATCATCGTTCTTGGGTAGAAATGGAACAGAGTTTTTCTAAAAAAATTAGCTATTTTGGCAGTTTTAGGTTCTACTTTACCCTTTTCCTTTTCGAAACTGGCAGATAACCCGATAACGAGACACAAGGTGAGAATTTGGGCACAATTTAGGAAATTCTTTGGCTGTCTCAATGTTTCTCTTGCTAGCCCTATTACAAAGAATCATCTTTTTCAACCATCCACCTTAGATTCAGGTTTCAAAGAGTGGGTTAAATTGGGTATAAAATGTTTTAGGGATCTGTACATTCAAGGTAATTTTGCTTCATTTGAACATCTAACAGTTAAATTCAACTTTCCTAACAGACATTTTTTTTAGGTACCTACAAATTAGCCATTTTCCTCAGTCTAAACTTTCTAATTTTCCTTGGATTCCCAAAACTAATATCTTTGAGTTACTTTTTGATTTAAAATGTTCTCATGGTGGATTGATAGCAATTAATTATGATAACTTGATGGATCTAAGATTATGTTCGGGAGGGGAATTAAGAATGAATAGGAATGAGATTTGAATATATCAATACCAGATGAAGACTGGGATACCACACTTGATTTGATAAATAATTCTTCATTCTGTGCATGACATTGTTTAATACACTTTAAAGTGGTACATAGAACACGCATCTCTAAAGTTAAACTATCTCATTTTTATCATGATTTTGATCCATTATGTGATAAATGTAATATCTTTGAGGCCTCACTGATTCATATGTTTTGAGAATGTCCGAAATGAAAAGAATTTTGGGGACAATTTTCCCAAACTTTATCAGAGATTGGAACCATGATCTTTTATTGCTTTGTTTGGCTATTCTTTCGAGGAAAATATTTCCTTGAATTTAATTCAAAAAAGAATAGTAGCTTTTACTTCCCTGATAGCCAGGTGAGTCATTTTGATGAAATGGAAAGAGAGTTTACCACCAACTCATATGCAATGGATACAGAATGTTATGTCTTGTTCGAGTTTGGAGAAAATTAGATATAATTTTAAAGGGATGAAGATCGAGTTTGACAAGATATGGGACCCATTTATGGACTACTATCATAATTTGAATACATAGGCGGGGGATGCTCTGGCGGTTTCCTGTCAGATATCTGGAAGTTCTTTACATATTATTTGCTGGTGACTGTGATTAGTGGGAGGGGTAGGATGAGAATGGGGGTCTTCTTTTTTTAAATATTCCATTATAAGTAGATTAGTTCAATTAGATAACCTCATATTCTAATATTATGGCATATTCATTGTTGGTTAAGTTTTTACATGAATTTCTACTTTATTTGAGCATTGTGGACAAGACAATGTATTATAAATCACTTATGATTTATATTCTGTAATTCATTATATAAAATTTAACTAATATATAGACAATATATAATGTAATATTTCTCTCTACCAAATCAATAACAATATTTTAAAAAGAAAGAAAGACACTGGGGACAACTAATCAACATTTACCTACCCACGTTTAAAAGGAAATTATGGAATTTCACTTCGATCTTAGTCACAAGAATCCAAACAGATAGAAATTAAACTGTAGATTTCAGTCATTGTATGAACGCTGTACATAAATGAGTAACTAAGCTAACCAAATGGAAGCAAAATGCTTACAATTGTGTGTAACATTGGTTGTAACCCTAACCACACCCAATATTTGATGTTCCCTATTGATTTCAACAAAAAGTCAAATTGGACTGGGTATGAAGTCAGTGTCGCAAACAATAATGGGTTGGTTCAGATTGGATCCAGACCACCAAAAACAAATTTAAAACCAGAAGATCATAAATTCTCTTTAACCTCAGATTTTCTTCCCTTGGGCCTATTTTGACGATTCAGTCAGGTGTCTGCAAATAATATCTTAAAGACCACCACTAATATAGAAAAAAGTAGTTTGCTTAAAACAAAATTCCTATTGCATTGGATGAAAGCCAAAAATAATCCTACCCACTTCATTAGAATGTTATCACAGCGTCTGGAGTGCAGTAACAAAGGCTGCATCTATTTTATTGGACTAACACAGACAACATTGAATCGTCTCCACTTGTTCATAAATTAACACTCTAAATTTTCATGAAGCCAAGATTCAAAAGGCTGCAGAGAGCCAAATTATAAAATGGTTCTTTAATTTTAGTTAAATATCTGCAGCTTCTGGAGGAGTGTTATTCTATCCATCACTGTTTATTGGGTTTCCTTTCTACCTGATAATGATTTGACTGATTAAAAATCACTTGCAACAAAATCTGGATTGTGATTGGTGATCATTAAATTCAACAATGTAAGGCAAAATTAGATCAGGTAATTGACCAGTGAAGCACAAAGTTCTACCTACAATTAAGCAATCAACACAGTCAAGCGTTAAACACAGTCATCTTTACATGCTTCTATTCCAGCTATCAAGTCAATATTTGATTAACTGTTGTCAGGGAAACCACTTCCTCTACACTCCTGGACTAGTAATCAGGTCCTACTTTCTATCTCATTAATTCAATTAGTCTAGTGTAATTTGCAAATAATGGAACTCCTTCACTAAAGTAGATTCCACAAACAGCTAAGGAAAAGTGAGGCCTCCATTTCACTGTGCACTTAACATGATTATTTATCTTGCAATTAGATAAGTTCCACTCAGTGATGTGATGAATGTCCGTGCTTCTCCGTCACTTAAAAAAATTACAGAATTTTCTGCTTGAATTCCCCCTTATGAAAACTGCAAACAAGGCTGAATTTGAGAGGCATAGAACTGAATAACATATAACTGGCCCTTGGGGACTTTTCTGTGGCAAAATACATTATATGACTGGTATTTTTTCCTTTTACTACCTCAGGTTACCATGAGTTATTTACAGAACTGTCAATTCCTTGATAGCCCCCTTGACACCTCAGGAAGAGATTTTCAGCTTGCAAAATATTTTATGATATGCTTTAGTTTGTTGTAATTATTGACTGGCAAGTAATTGAGAACTTCATTTAGTTAGTACTTGAACAAAATTAACCACTCCCCTGGGTGGTTTACAGGGAAAGTGATAAGCATTAGGAAGAAAGTATGAGAACCATAGAGTTGTATCATTTAAATTGAAACGTACTTACAGCATGGTAACAGGCCCATGAACCCCTGCCGCCGAACTACACCCAATTGACCCACAACTCCAATACACTTTGAAGGGTGAGAGGAAACCGGGGCACCCGAAGGAAACCCACACAGGTATGGAGAGAACGTAAAAACTCTTCACAGACAGCAACGGATTTGAAACTGGGTCACTGGCTCTGCTAATCGTGCCACCCTTTATTTAGTTCATGAACTAAACTTAAGACCCAAACATGGTGTTATGAAAGCTCTCCCATTAAAGATGGAGAGAATGGAATCAGACCAGCAACAAAAAAAGGCGTTGTTTGCAAAAATAGAGTGCATGAAGGGAAAGAGTAGAGTAAAACTATCAAGGAATTTAAATATGGATTTAAATACAGATAGTTGATTTGTTGGGAATAGGGAACTAGACATAATTCCAAGAGTAGTGGAAATGGATGCAGAGGATCTTTTGAAGCATACAATTGAAAGAGCAGAACAATGGATGAATTAACGCTAGGCCTTACAAATAGTACGCAGTGAAATACACCAACCAAGCTTTGAAACACTGCAAGTCAATAGCCTATAGTTTCAACGAGCAGTTTTCACCAGCAATTTACATGATTGAAGTACCTAAGAGGATCACATGAAGCAGTTTTAAAATGTGTCCGTTCCTGTGATCCCTGAGAGCTATCCTAGTGTTGATGAGATGGACTGCTGACAATGCAATTCTATTCATCCAGACAAATAGAAGAACTGCAACAGTGTAAACTGTGCAATTGTCATGCTACATAGTGGGAACAGAAAAAGGAGAACTGCCCGGCTTATGAAAGGAAATCTGGCGTGTTCTTCGAGTAAATCATCTTTCATACTGGTGCTGGGAGAGGAAGACCAACTGCAACAATAAAGGGGCATGGGCAATTGACAACCAACTGCAGTTCTTGTGAGAAATTAAAGGGGCAGTATCACAGGATCAAGACATGATGGTGAACCCAGGCAAGGAGGAAAATGAAACAAATGAACAGGTGAGAGGAGACAAACTTCTGTCTCTTTTCAAGCGTAAGGAAGAGAACTATATTTCCAGGTAGGCTGTAATGGAACATGTAACGTCATCCTTAAGAAGTTGGTAAAGGAAGATTGATGAGATAAGTTGAGTGCACAAATATTTGATTGCATTACCCCTGGGCAAATGCAAACTGAAAATGAAAAATCCAAAGAAGTACAGAGCAGAGTTTGTTGAATTTCATTCAGTCGTAAAGGAGTAGTGTGCCATTTCTTAGAGGGTGCACAGCCCAACAAATGCAATTGATAATACAGTTCAAGCATGAATCCTGAGGAGGACACAGGCTGCTGCAGATACAAGTTCTTCACTCAGAAAACCAGATCAATTTGCAAAGGTGTTTGAAGGAACCGAAAAGCTAGAGGGAGATTATGCCCTTAGCTGACTGAGAGCCAGTGGCTGGTTTTACATCCTCTCCGACACATTCCAGCAGCTACTAAAGAGAAACTGAGCTTGCAGGTCTGATGTTCAGAGATCATCATTGTGCTCCTCAGGTATCAAGCATGCATAAGACAGGTAAGTTAAGGCTGTGACTAAAAGGAGTGAAGAAGAACCATTATCCATTAAAGAGAACTGAAGAAATCTCAGATTTACATACATGACATCACATACAACCCTGAGATTCCTTTTTCCTGCGGTCGCGGCACTAATTGGTAGTGCAAAAAATAAACTGTACACAGCATAAATATGTAAAGAAATAGAAGAAATGTAAACAGATAACAAATGCAACGTTATTGCGATTTAGGGGACAGAGCACATAAAATCTTGGCATGGCAATTGAAAACTGAACAAGCTTCAAGGATTATTCATGCTGTGAGGAAGGACAATTCAGTTACTTTTAAACCTCAGGAAATTAATGACCAATTTTTGTCATTTTATCAGAAATTATATGCTCCTGAGGGAGTGCAAGATGATGGTTCTATTGAAGCGTTTTTCTCAGAGTTAAATTTACCAATATTGAAGGAGGAGGATGCGAGAAAGTTGGATTCTCCTTTTGCGGATTTAGAAATAAAGGATGTTATTCAACAAATGCCTAATGGGAAATATCCAGGAGATGATGTGTTCACTGCTAAATTTTATAAAGTTTTTTATGATGATCTGTCCTCTGTATTCATGGATGTTCTTAATCAGGTAACTCAGGAACAAGCTTTACCAGACTCATGTTTGAGTGCAATAATAACAGTTACACCAATAAAAGACAGAGACCCTTTGAAGGTTTCTTCTTATTGACCAATTTCTTTATTAAATGTGGATTATAAAGTAATAGTGAAATTATTAGCAAATAGATTAGCAAACTATTTACCACAATTAGTAGATTCTGACCAGGCTGGTTTTATTAAAGATAGGTATGTTTCGGATAATATTCTTAGAGTGGTTTCATTGATCAATGCTTCACGTCAGCATCCCAACCTACCAATGGTAGTATCATTAGATACTAAAAAAGCTTTTGATAGGGTCAAATGGAATTTTTTATTTAAAGTTTTGGAGAAATATTAATTTGGACCCTTATTTATTGGTTGGGTGAAGGCATTATATAATAATCCTGTAGCAAGGGTGGCGACAAATGGTCAAACTTCTTCCTTTTTAAAATTAATGCGTTCAACTCATCAAGGTTGTTCTTTCTCGCCAGCCCTATTTGCGTTGGTCATTGAACCGTTAGCTCAGGCTATCAGGCAGAATGAGAATATTACAGGTATAAGGATTGGACAGGATGAACATAAGATTAATTTATTTCCTGATGATGTTTTGATATATTTAACTAACCTATACCTCTTTCCTGATGGCAGCAGTGGGAACAGAGTGCGTGCTGGGTGGTGTGGGTCTTTGATGATGGCTGCTGCCCTCCGATGGCAGCATTCCCTGTAGATATTCTCAATAGAGGGAACGCTTTTGCCTGTGATGTCCTGGGCTGTGTCCATTATCTTTTGAAGGGCTTTACACTCAGAGGAATTGGTGTTTCCATACCAGACCATGATACAGCCTGTCAGCACACTTTCCACCACATCGCTATAAAATTTTCCAGAGTTTCTGGTGTCATATCAAACCTCCGCAAACTCCTGACGAAGTAGAGGCACTGACATGCTTTCTTCATGACGCCGTTGGTGTGTGGGGTCCAGGAAAGATCCTCCAAGATAGTAATTCCCAAGAACCTAAATTTGCTCACCCCCTCCACCTCTGATTCCCCAATGATCACTGGATTGTAAACCTCTGGCTTTTCTTTCCTGAAGTCAATAATCATCTCCTTAGTTTTAGTGACCTTGAGTGAAAGGTTGTTGTTGGTGAGCAGGCAGTCAAATTTTCCATCGCCATCCTGTATGTTGACTCATCTCCTTCTTTTATACATCCTACTACTGTGGTATCATGGGCAAATTTGTAGATGGTGTAAAATCTATCTATTGTAAGGACAGCAAAAATCTTAAGTACGTTGAATGTTAATCTTGTACTTTGGTAAGTAAATGACCTTCATTTTGGAATTATCTGCCTTGGGAGAATCAGGATCACAGTCACAGTATTTCAGAAAAGATCATAGTAGATGTTTTTAACGGACTGGTGCAGTTAGAGAGAGGCCATAAGAGAAAGTCAGTACAGGAGACGAATTCACAGACACTCAGTACAGGAGATGTATTCACACACACTCAGTACAGGAGACGAATTCACAGACACTCAGTAAAGGGGACAAATTCACACACACTCAGTACAGGAGATGTATTCACAGACACTCAGTGTCACAATCTCTTCAAATGCTTTATGATGATTCCATAGGTCACTAAAGGGTCTTAAAGAACAAATGCCCAGAAAACAGGCAAAGAAAAACCATGCAGATCGTAAAGTCTAAACCCAAGGAGCTTTTCTGCATCGGTTACTTGGTCATCAAAGAGGGGCTCAAATGAAATTCAAACAGTGATGCAAATGGAAAGCCCAACATATGTTGCTGGGATAAACATTTCCAAGGTTTGCCTACTAATTAAACAAATTCTGAGTGAGTAAATCACTGAGATAATTGACTAGGAAAGACATTGAACAATGTTGGATGGACATCTGTGAGAAAGCAGTCCAACTGATGGTCATAGAATTATTTGAAGAGATTATGACACCGAGTGTTCATGGATTCACCTCCTCTAAGGACTGTCTGTGGATTCACTTCCTGTACCAAGTGTCCATGGATCCGCCTCCTGTACTGACCGTCTGTGGATTCGCCGCCTGTAACGAGTGTCTGTGGATTCACCTCCTGTACTGAGTAGCCTCTCGTACTGAGTGTCTGTGGATTCACCTCCTGCACTGAGTGTTCATAGATTCGCCTCTTGTACCTAGCGTCCATGAATTTGCCTTCTGCGCTTCCATAATCTCTGCAATTGCAAGAACTGCTCATTCCAGTCATGAACCCGAGCTCCAAGTTTCAAACCTCTGAAATGATTCAGAAAGTTGCTATCACCCAAGGCCCTCCTTGCCACCAGCATCCTTGCGAATCATGATCCTGTTACCTGGTCTCATGAGGCAGTCTTCAGCAGTCCACAGCCTGGTGTGAGCCCCCGAGCCTCTTGCTGATCTACTGCTGTGGTCACATTTCCTGTGGGGACCTCTCCCAAGTTTCTCTTTCTTGGTGGGGTTTAGGGGATGTTCTCCCACCCTGGTGTCCCCTCTACAAGCCCGCAACCCTCGTGGTCTACAGTCAAGTATGGATGTCGCCGTTTTTGAGCATGGACTTCTGTGGGTTCGCTGATGTTTAAAAAGCCACCACTGGCCCCTTCTACAGTCTGTTTAAAGACCTGTACTGGCCTGTCAAAGTAACGACCGAGAATTAGGACCCCGCAGAGAAGTACTGTGTCTGCTCCCCACTCCTCCTGGGTCTGCACTGGTGGCACTGCTGTCGTTACAGCAGCCTGCAGCGACGTCGCCATTTGTAATGAATGGTAACCTCTGACAGACAGATCCAGGAGAAATATTTTCCAATCAAAACATCTCACAGACTTTAGCTGATATAGGTAGGTATAAATCCAGATAGATTCAAATCATTTTGAAATGTAATGCTGAAAAAAACATCAGTCTATGTTGAGAAGTAATTTAAGTTCTTGGAAAACCAGAGAATAGATTCACAATTGTCTCAAATGTTGAAATGAAACAAATGTAACAGGAAAGATGTAAGAGGTGTCATGCATAATGGACCTGTGAACATCAAGCTTTCTGAAATCAGAGAAAATTGGAGTTGCCAAGGTGGAGGACAACCACATTGTAATCTTGAAAGTAGTTCAAGATTAAAATATGGCTCACCAAAAACCCCAAACAATTAGAGCTAGTACAGTGAGAAGGTTTCTTCTTCAAGCAATCTAACAAGTTAGTGCTAACATTCATATAGCCATATAAAGTAAAAGAACAGGAAAACAATAACAGAGTATAGAGTTACAATGATAAAAATGGCCAATTCATAGTAAGCAAGGGTGAGGTTCATTCAGGAGTCTGAGAGCTGCATGGAAGAAAAACTGTCGTTAAGACAGTTGCATCATTACACACCCTCAAGCCTTCTCCCAGATGGGAGAAGGGAGTGTGTCCAGGATGTGATGGGTATTTCTGTATGTTGGCCACCTTTCTGAGGCAGCAGGAGATGTAGGATGGGAGGAATGTTTGTGCGATGTTCTGAGCTGCATTCACCAGTTTCTGCAGCTTCTTCCAATCTTGAGCAGAGCAGCTCCCGTATCATGCAGTGATGCATCCAACCGCGCATGTATTCGATAGCGGCTCTATAGAAGTTGTTGAGGGACAAGAAGGACATGGTGAGCTCCTTAGTTTTCATTATTGCGATTTGTACAGGTCAGGTCATTGTAAATGTTTATTCCCAAGAACTTGAAATAATCTACTCTTTCAGCAGCATTTCATTGACATGGACAGGGATGTCTCTGCCCCTTCTCTTGAAATCAATCATCTTGTTGACCTTGAGATTGAGATTGTTATTTTGGCCCCAGCTCACCAGCTTTTAATCTTCTTCCTCTGCTCTGTCTCATCATCCTGGCCTGCAACTATGGCATCAACAGCCAATTTCAAGATGGAGTTGGAACAAAGCAAGAACCACCCATTAATGATATCAGAACGACTCACTGTTGCATCACAAATAAAGTCTCTCTTCCACTATGTCTTTGCAACCTTTGACCTTCTCTATTCCAATTCTCACCTGACTACCCACGAGATTCAGTAGATCTGAAATTTCACTTCCTATATGTGATTTCAGCCCAGGTCCCTTTCCAGTAATTCCATTGGACCTCCATTCCCTCTTATCAATCTGCAAATCCCTGTACCTCATCTCTGTTACCCTCTTTTCTGAAACTGATCTACTGCTCAACCTCCACCCATCCTCTCTGCCTTCCCCCTCCACATTGTAACCTTTGTCTACATCTGCCTGACCCAAGATACTAGAATCCCCTGTTCAATGCCTTGCCTTCAATCTCCCTCCTCTCCATCAAGCATGTGTGTGAAAATTATTAATTTGGCTTCTAAAATCTCCTTTGTCACTGAACTGAAATCTCTTTTGTCACTGTGTTTTCAGGCTGAAAATAAATTAAGAAATTTCGCAATCCTAAACAGAAAGAAAATAGTTGCGTATAGTAAAATGCAAGTCGAAATAAGCCTACACCCGCTACTCACTCCCTGAGCAAGAGAGCGAATCATAATACACTAATTTCAAATCAAATAGCTAAATGGAGAGCCTAACCTTTGTCTGGGACCTCGACAATGCAGTGCCCCATAAAACACGAATATAAATCTGCCCGTCCTTAGAACAACATTCTATGTTAAAAGTTCATCTACATTTAAGTGGTTGTATTACAGTGACATTTGGTATGATCATTTACCGGCTGGATCAACAAAGATGGCTACTTAGCACCTATTGGAAATATTGCGTCTGTGAAATGTAGAACAGGGGCTAGCTGCTGGTAACTGTGGTATTGTTTCTAGCTGGAGCTTTATTTAATTAAAACGTACATAAAAATAACAAGTGGAGCACCAAGCATACTCATCGTATTTTTTTAAATTTGAACTCCACACTTCTTCAAGTATGCTAGATATTCAAAAAATATTTTATGTGCTTAGTTAAAAATATCCTTCATTTAAATCAAAGGGTTAGCATTCATTTAGCTTAAGACTCTCTGCCATGCAACCCTCACAAAAACCTGCTCCTGATGTAATTGTAGGTGGTTAAGAAAAAGATCTACTTTTGCCATGGCAGTTCCAAGGGACTGTGGTTGTATTGGAATGTGCAATGAAGTTACATTGAAAAGCCAGCAGACTAGCAGTCTGAATGGATGAAATTTTCCCAACCAACCACTTACAACAAATCTCAGTATTGGGCTCACATTCGGAAATTCCCCAGCAATCAAGGAAAATGTTGAAGCAAATGCGAGACCTATTTTCACATTAGTTTTTTTTTGGAGAACGATTGCAACTGCCCAAACATAATTTTTAAAATTGGTTATGAACTATAAATATCAAACACATACTTGTTCTGTTCTATTTTTCTCATCATTTCCCTGATCACATCTGAGTGATGCTGAAAGATACATGGAGGAAGTGGAGAGCTTCAAGTGCCACAGAGAAATGACATATTCTGAGAGCATTCTTTGTTGGAGTTATCGAATGAGTAGGTGTCAGGAAAACAGGACATAAACAGCTCATTGATTATTCAATGTTAATCTTCTTCAGAAAAATCAATGGTACAATTAACAAAATTAGAGGAGGGCCAAACATTAATATGACAAACCTCTTGGAGATATTACAGGAACAGTTTCCTAATGTACTTGAAGGGAACATACTGTCACCTAATAAAGGTTGTCAGGCCTTTTTCAGACCAAATTCCATGAACGAATTGTTTGCCTTTGTAAAATTTTATACAAATGTGTTATTGAAAGACTGGGCTGGCAAAAGCCAAACTAGTTTCATGTATATAATGTACCTTTTAGCATTTTGTTTATTTTTAGAAATTTTGCTCTCTAATTTAACAGCAAAAATCAGTACAGCTGATGAAAAATGTACCATTGAGTACACTTTGAGATAGTTACGTTAAACAGATTTAATTCCATTAAGTTGTCTACCCCCATCATAACCTTCCCACCCACCTAACCATATTAAAATCCATATGCCCCTCCCACCTCCTTTCTACCACTTTAAAGGTGCTTGCTTCCTTCTCTTTGCAATTCTGATGGGAAGTCACTGATCTGAAAATGTAATTCTCTCCATTGGTATCCCCCATCTGTTCAGCACCCTTTTTTTTATTACAGGTCTCAATCCCTTTAGGATCAGTCAAAATAAATCCTACCCAACAAACCTAATTGTCTCGGTAAACCCACTGTTTCAGCATCCTCCTGCCCCACCGAACTGGCATCTTCTTAACACGAAACAAAGAGGAGGCTTTTACAGAGAAAACATCCCCTATCCAATGTGCAGTGGTCTAAACATCTGGAATTACAATGACCAAGGCACTAACTTAATGATGGTAATCATTCACCTCCTAAAACCTCATTCTATTCTCTCAGGAGAAAATTGTTTGTATAGTTGAAATGAATACACCCATAGCCAAAAACATCTTTTGAATTACAGTTCAATTTATGGTGTAACTGTGAGGGCATTTGTTCAGAGAGATCAATCTCAAGGTGTCCCTGACCAGTATTGAGAACTGTACTTGAGTATTTCTATTTATGTTTAAACTGGAAATGTTACTGCGTGAAACTGTGGAATGAATATCCAAAGCAGTTTTAATATGTCACTGTGTACAATTATTACAGAGGGTTCTTATTTTTGGGGTTAGATATTCTCTTATAATGCAACATTGTTGTAATTAGGTAAATATTGATGTTATTGTGCATGTTTTACATGATGGGTTGTATCGCACACACAGAATAGAATTCATACAATCCTTGTTTTGCATGCTGCTTCACTAAAATTAGGTCATATTTCTTCGAACAAAAATAATTGGGCACACTCACTGAAGAGAGTTTTTCATAAAATTTCATTTACAGTAGATGTATTATTTGTAACGTTACAGTGACTTTCTCATTTGGATGGGCAATGTGTTATACAGGAACTTGGAAGCTGCCAGGGGCCACAGTATTTGTACCTAAGATGCTAAAACTACTTTGGATGAGTCATTTCTTGATATATTACTTCTTTGCTGTGGATATTTTGGCATTATCATTATTAGTGGTGTTACAGGTCTGAGTCAGAACTGGAGAGGGTCCTGGATGGGGCAAATATGTATGAAACAAAAGGCAAGAAGAAGTTATGACCACAAACTATCCCACAAGTTTATGGTCTCTTAGTTTATAAGATGGCACCAGCGGAGCATGGCAAAATCCTGCAAATTCTACACATCTCCTTCAAACTACCCCATCCTCACCTAAAACACATACCCTCTTGAATTACAATTAATCTGTAATACAGATGGTAAATAGCTAAGAGCCCAATCTACCACTATCAAGAGTTTGGGCTAGTATTAGTCAAAGATTGTCCTTTCATAAATCCTTGCTGACTCTACTCAATTCTATTACTCTATTCTGCTATTATATCTTTCATTATTGACTGTGGAAATTTCCCTACTATCGATGTTTAGGTAACAGATTGGTCATCCCCTGATTTCCCTTTCCTTCCCTTCTTGAATTGAGAGGTGGGAGGGGGGTCTCATTTGCAACCTTTCACTCTGCAAGAAGCATTCTGGAGTCTATCGATTCATTAACTTCTCTAGTCCTCTGTGCTAATGGTAATCCATTAATCACAGCTGCCTCACGATGCCAAACACGTCAAACTTGTCATCCACAATCTCGCATTGCACCAGAAAATGATTTCACGATCAAAAATGTCAATGCAATGAAGCAGTATCCTCCTCTTCGTAACCAGTGTCTTCCTCTGCCGTTGGGTAGGTGGGTCTGCAGAGACAAAGGCAAAATACTTGGGTGTAGATAAAGAGCTGTATGTGAAACAGCGAGCAGTTGTCTACATCAGTGAGGTCACACATACATACCTTCCCCACCTTTCAGCATTTAATTTTGGACCAATCATCCATCTTCATCGATGCCCAGACTCTCATGACATCTTCCCAAACAACTACTGGAGATGCAATATCTAACCCATTAAATCCTGCTTTCCCTTCACCCTGATAATGAAACTCCTTTCAAGTGAAACTGTGATTTACTTGTACTTCTTCCAGTGCAATGGATTGCACCTAGTGCTCTTGAAGTGGTCCACGCTACATTGGAGAAATCAAATGCAGATTGGTTGACCTTTGCAGAACACAGCCACCGAGTCAGCAAAAGTGATTCTTATCTTTCAAGTTGCCATCACATTAATGTTTTATTTCACTCCTATTCTGGCCTTTCTGTCTTCTGCCTCCACTGAAGTTCAATGTAAACTCAAGAAACAATATCTTAAAGAGTCATGGAATTTTACAACAAAGATGCAGTCACTTCAGCACATTTTGTCCATGCTGAGCAAGTTGTCTACCCAAGCTAGTCCCATTATTTTGCATTCAGCTCGTATCACTCTAGCTTCATAAGAACATAAGAGGTAGGACCAGGAGTCGGCCGTCTGGTCTGTCAAGTCTGCTCTGCCATTCAAAGTGGTCTGATGATAGGCTCATCACTACCTACCTGCCTTTTCCCCATATTCCTTAATTCCCTTACTATGTCAAAATCTATCCAACATTACCTTAAATATATTTACTGAAGTCGCTTCCTTTGCTTGAATGGGCAGCGAATTCCACAGATTCACCACCCTTGTAGGTCTTACAGGCCCTGTCTAAAGGTCTTCTAAACATTACAATTGTTCCCACCTCTATTATTTTCTCTGACAGCATATTCCAGACAAATCCCACTCCGAACCTTATTTTCTGCTAAAATAATACAGCTTTAAAACTCAAAATTGAATTCAACAATTTTTTTTTAAATCACCCAATCCAATTTTCCATTTCTAACATTCAATCTCCTGATCTTTCAGATATGATACTTCTCCCTTTATAGACTCCTGCCCTATATAGGGCTTTTATTATTCACCAGCCTCTACTGGTCTTTTTTTAGCCAACACCACCACTGTGTCATCCAATTGCTCCTTGTTTCTACCCCTTTCCCTTCTTCAGGTCTTCAATTTTATTCTATGCAATTCCTCCCCCCCTTAATTTCCCTTCCTGGGAATTTCCTTTTTGATGATTTTTTCAAGTTCTCATGAAAGATTATCAGCCAGAAACATTAAACGCTGTTGATGTCTGTTGATACTGCCTGGCCCTTTTCCAGTATTTTCTGCTTTTTTTAAAGATTTCCAGCAACTGCCGTATTTTACTTTTGTATGCACCTTCAGGTGTGTGCCTGTTTTCCGAAGAAAGAGTAGAAAGGGAGGCAGTGTTGAGATTCTTCCCCGCGGTTGTGTGCCCCAGGCCTCTGTGCTCCATGAGCTGTTCCAAGATCACAACTGCTTTTGGATCATCAAAATTTAGCCTGCCCAAAACCTTGGCGATCTACTGTGAAGGCATTGCTTCATAAATGAGTGCTTAAAATGCATTCAGGGAAACAATGTGCAATCAAAATGGAGTGCAATTAAACAGCAAGCATCAGTGGGGCTGGGCTAAATAGATGTAGGTTTCCTGTGCAATACAGTAAAAGCCCTAAAATCCAGACTGCTTGGGGATTGGGTCAGTCCGGATTTTCAGATTTTCCGAATTCTCAGGTAGTACTTTTAAAATTCAAATTTAAGGAGAATAAAGAAGAGGGAACAGGCAAATGTTGATAGTTTATTAACAAAACCTTTTTTCATATAAAATGCAAAGTTCAAAAAAAACTCAAATATCTATTTCTTTGTTCATTTCTATAACTTTTGTGCGTCTGCGGCACTTGCGCATAAAAGCACGCACACAAAAGCCCACTTCAAATTTCAAAAGTTTGAGTTTATGAGAAGTTTATGGATCAGGTGGTCCAGATTTCTGAATCTGGATTTTTGGATTTTTACTGTACCTGTTTAACATAACTCAGAAGAAGTCCACACCCATTATAAATAGGATACTAAATTTTCAGACAGATGATTATGCTAGAATTGTAGAAATATAGTAAAGTGTAATTTTCAGGTTGTAAATGTCTAGCAATTCAGATAAAGGTATTTGGTTTTTCCAGAACATGATCAATTATTTAGTTGCCTCTTTTGCTTTGAATAATTGCAGGAGTTTCATTGAAGGATAACTCAATAAAAAAAAGTTAATGCGTAATCAAAAATGAAATCACTTCATTATAATTCTTACTATCAAAGGCCATAAACTAAATGACTCAAAATAGTGCTTGCATAAAATAATGGATCACTTACACATTCTCAAAGTGCCTTCAGTGTGGGTCTTCCAATCATTAACATTTTGCTTTACAAAAAGCTCTTTTGTGTTTACTTTACTGCCAAATGATAACCTTAAATTTCTGATAGAAGAGCTGAAGACAAGAGCAAAGTTGTGTTGTAAAGGTCATATACATGCTGATTCAACAGTAAATAACCAACAAGCAAATAAAGGAAAAGAACTGGTTTACAGAGAAATGTTAATGTGTTTTTTTGCTTGAAGTTCCAATGCCAACTCATTTGTTCTGCCAATTGTTGCACAAACAAAATCTGTGTCAGGAAGTTCCCGGAAAAGATGATGAGCAACTTATTATTTTTAAAACTAACTTTGTCAGAATGTTTCTTTGTTTCCTAATCATAAAATAAACATAGTGTTCGAATTATATTACAGCCTTAGCCTAAAAAAGGCACTATGTTTTGCCTGTTTTTTTTTGGGTGCTGAATCACATTTGAAGTTTGTAATTGCTTTTCCAGGTACCCATCACCCTCTCTGTGAAAATCTTGCCCCTCAGGTCCTCTCTACAGTTTCCTCTGGGAGCTTATCCCAGAGTCAAACCATCCACTAAGTGTTTCCCGCTCCCCCCCCCTCTCATTTTAAACATATGCCCTCTAGTCCTGGAATCATTTACCCTTTATCCATGCCCCTTGTGATTTTATAAACCTATATAAGATCACTGCGGGATTAAAGAGAATAAAGACTCAGCCTGTCTTACCTCTCACTATAACTCAACCTTTCCAGTCCTGACAAATATCCTGGTGAATCTCCTCTGCACCCCTTCCAATTTAATGTTGTCCTTCCAAATGTTGTGTGAGCAAAACTGAGCTCAGTACTTAAAGTGTCATCTAAGTGATACTTCCCAAGTTTTGACATCTAAATCTCACCCAATGAAGGCAAGCAGTCAATGCCTTCTTTGCCACTTTATCCACCTGAGTTGCCACTTTCATGGAGCCCTAGGTCTCCTTTTTCTAAATCTCTCTGCAAAGCCATACTATTAACTATGTAAGTCCTACCTTGGTTTGACTTACCAAAGTGCAGCACCTCACATTCATTGGAGTTAAATTCCATTTTGCCGCTCCTTGGACTACCTACCCAACTGATTTGGATCCTGTGGTAAACTTTGAGATCCTTCCTTCCTCACCACCAATTTTGGTGTCACCTGAAAAGTTAAAATTGTTATTATAGATGACAAAGAGCATTGGACCCAGTACTGACCCCTGTGGTACATCACTGGCCATAGGCCTCCAATCAGATAAACATTCTTTCACTACTACCCTCTACCTCCTTCCACTAATTTAGTTTTGAATCCAATGGGCCAGCTCACATTGAATCCCACACAATTCAACCTTCCAGTCTAACTTGCTCTATGGGAGCTTGCCAAATGCCTTGCTGAAGTCCATATATACAATGTCTACTGCCCTGCTCTCATCAACCCTTGGTCACCTCATCAAAAAACTCTATCAGGTTCATGAGACACAATGTACAATGCACAAATCAGTGCTGACTACCTCCAATCAAGTAAATTCAAGATTCAAGATTCCTTTATTGTCATGTAGTGGTACAGAACATGCAGACAGAGTCGCCATTAGTGTTGCCCAGCGCCCCTTACTGTAAGAGAGATAGAGAAGCAAAAGAGAGTCCCTTCAGAGTCGTTGGCTGCCTGTGAATTCACCTCCTCTGCAGCCTCACAGACTCCTGTTCCATTTATCAGCAATCTGAGATCAGAACCAAACTCTGTCATGGGTCAGGAAGCATCTGAGGCCCCTTGGGAGCCCTTCTTGTGCTCAACACCCTCTTGAATCCTGGCTCCGATGCCTGGTCCACTGCCATGATAACTCTCTTGTAGGATCAAATCCTGTGCTTCACCTTCTCATTGGGGGGGGGAAGTAGTCGCCACCATCTTGGGCACAGACCCTATGGTTACAGGATTTCACCTACAACACCGTTAGCTATTTTAACAGGCCATTTAAAGCCTGTGCGGAGCAGTAGGCATTATGACCAGGCAGTTGAACCCTTTGGAGCCACGCTATGTCTCTGTTCTCCATTCTCCGTGCTCTGCAACAGAGGCAGCACAGCAGATTTAAAACTTGGCTGACAACAACCTCACACTCAATGTCACCAAAACCAAGGAAATGATTATAGACTTTTGGGAGGGAAAACCAGAGGTGTACAATCCAGTGATCATTGGGGGATCAGAGGTTGAGAGGGTGAGCAAATTTAAATTACATGCATACTTTACAATAGTAATTTAACCAACCAATGAACCAAATCCATTAATCTTTTTAAAAATGTTTTTAAAAATTATTTAGACATACAGCAATGGTAACAGACCCTTTTTTTCCCCATGAGCCCATGCCACCCAATTACACCCAATTGATCTACCATCCCCAGTATGTTTTGTAAGGTGGGAGGAAACTGGAGCATCTAGAGGAAACCCAGGCAGAACATACAAACTCCTTACAGAGAGATGGGATTCAAACCCCATTCCCAACCATTGGTGCTGTAACAGCGTTACACTAACTGCTATGCTAACTGTGCGATCCCATGCATACTGTGGAGGTAGATTTATCATTCATGTAGACTTTTTTACTACCCGTTGTAGGCTCCGTATAGTGTTAGGATTCACCTACTCATTTGATGGTGGGACTGCTTCACCTAGAGTATGTTATGTGCCCATATTGATTTTATTTCATCCCTCTAGTGGAGGTGCATTGATTCATCAGCTGAAGGACGATAGTAGGTGATAATAAACATTTTCCTTGCCTGTGCTTGACTGATGCACAAGACTTCATAAGGATTGAAGTCAATGTTGAGGACTGTCAATGTTACTACCTCTGGTTGGTCTGCTCTCTAATTATTTCCTTTTGATTTCTAAATAGTTTGTTTATTTAAATAATGTTGAATTTAATATTTGCAGCTCACTGCATAAATGTGAGCATACATACACACACACAAATATATATATATATATATATATATATATACACAAATATATATATATAGTATATGTATATACATGCACATGCGTGCAAACACACGCACATGTGCGCAAACACACGCACACACATACAAAAATATTTATATATATATATACAGTATATGTATATATACACGCACGTGCGCGCCACACCCACACACATATAGATAGATACATATATACCGTATATAAAATACTTAAATAACTTCTTGGAATAGATACTAAGAGCTGTTTCCACATTCTGAGTACACTGAAACTGCATGAGAATGAGATTTTGTGTAATAGGTTCTACACAAAAATGTAGCAATGTTTCTCTGATATTTTTCTTGAACATTATATGGACAATTCATGATTTTATTTTGGCATATTTCATATTAATTATGAAATTGTTGTTCAGTGACAAAGGTAGAATATTTTTGTGATTTGATTTCTGATTCCATCCATCTTCAATTGTGTTTTTCGCTCCATTTTCCATATTTTCTGTTTCTATCCCTGTCAATTCCTCCCTCCCTCCTCCTCCTCTCTTTCTCTCCCTCTCCTTCTCCTTCTTTCTCCCTCTCTCTCTCCCTACATCCCATTGTCTCTCCTTCTCTCCCACTCCCTTCCTTTCACAATGTCGTTGTCCTGGAAGAGTGTGAATTTTTTTATCCACTTGACCAAATGGTACTGAGATCACCTTCTTGGCTCTGCCTGCTTCTCTCAACCATTCACAGGCTGCGGGTATAAACCACACCACACTTGCCATGTGTCCATAAGTCTGGAGAGAATAGCCTGAGAGGTTGTTTACTTTTCAGTGATCCTTCCCTCACAAGGGAAACGGCTCGGCACTTTACTCAGAAAGCAATTTCCATCAGTGATCTCAATGCACAATGCTGCCAAAAATATCACTCTGTACCATTGTCAACCCTTGATTAATGTATTTCCAGTCACAATGATTCCATCAAAATTATGGTCAATTTTACTTCAAAACATCAATGAGAACCAGAAGTTAATGAGTTAAAGTTTTGATAAGATGAAATGCAAAAGCCTTTAACAAGTGTCTAGTGCTATTATGTTGTTACCATGTACTTAAAACACTGTTTATCTTTCATATGTGCTAAATAACTGGTAAACATCAACATATGGCTTAAAATTTTAAAAATCTATGACCTGCTAGTTATACTAGTGCTTTGGTAATTACGATCTTGGAACCAAGCCAATTTCTTATAGCAAAATTTATGATAAGGTTAATGCTTTAGTTTTCTTGCCGCCATTTCTCATATTATTGTACCTGCTGTAAGTTTTATATTAAATTTTTTAATTATCTCATGAGTGTTATCTGATAGTGCATCATGTTACAGAGAAGGCACAGTCCATTTAGTCCCTCATCCAGCTAAGAAACCTTACTGTTCATCTCTATTCGAAACCAAATTCACGCTAGCCTAATTGAGGAATGAGAAATTAATTTCTGCTTGAATTTAAAATTTTTCTCTTTGAGTTTGAGTTTCTGTTTGCATTTATAGTTAAGCCTTGGAAAAATTATCCAAGCTCAGTCTTAAAGCCGATTGGCTGCAGGGAGTTGTCCTGTTTTGCTAAGGTGAAGTTCACTAAAGCAGGAACCACTGCTGCGGCCCACCTTTGATTGATTCATGTCCCCCAGCTCATCTACCGCAGGTGTGCCTTCTTCAGCTGCTTTCTAAAATTAAAATAATACCTCAATAATGTAAATTGGAAGTAAGTCTCACCCATAGCAGTGACCTGGATTCTCCAGGAATTGAAGATAAATTGTCATAAACATTGTAATGTGTAAAAAAAGAGAAAATATAAAAGCTTGACAAGAAATATGTTTTTTTTTCCTTTATTTTTGTACCCATTTATTAGTTATAAAAATATTGTTATCAAAAATGACTGATGAACAATCAGGAGGGCAGCACGGTTAGCAAAATGGATAGCGTACGCTGTTACAGCACCAGTAGCTGGGGTTCAAATCTGCCACCGTCTGTAAAGACCTTGTACGTTCTCCCTACATCTGCGTGGATTTCATCTGGGTGCTCCAGTTTCCTCCCACCATTCAAAAACGTACCGGGGTTGTAAATCAATTGGATGTAGTTGGGCGGCATTGGCTCGTGGGCTGAAAAAACCTGTTACCCTGCAGTATGTCTAAATTTAAAATGTAAAATTTGAATCATATAAACAGAGAATAAAGACACTGGTGTGAAAAGGCATGGTCAGCTGATGAAAACAGAGTTAGTGATGTGAAAATCACGAAAGATGTTGGTTTCTGGATGAATCGCGGGAAAAGTTCAGGGTTTCAGTATTAAAGGAGGTGGGAATTCTAGCACACAGTGGGAAATGGTGGTGAACAGCAATGGGAGGCTCGCCCAATAGGCTTAATGCTGAGATGAAGAGTTCAGCAAGAGTTCATATGTGCCCACATTTGCAGTGCACAAGCAGGAGAGTAACACCCAAGCCATTATGTGTACTGGAGTTTGTCAGTGTTTCCTTGTGGAACGATTGACTCACTATCAGTGCAATCAGGCTCATTAATAACTTGAATTGATCCACTATTAACAAGGTGTTGGCTAATTTCTTGACTAAAGCTTGTGCGAAGCAGAGGAATGTCAGGAAGCTTGTCGGCCCACAGAGTTTTCATTTTATTTATTTATTTTCAGCAAAACTGTTAAAGCCAGTGTTTCCGTCCATCCTTGGCTATCCTCAGAAATATAGTGGTGAGTCACCCTCCTGAGCAGCTACAATCACTTTGGTGTTGGGTAGGAGCCAAGATTTCAACTCAGTGACAACAAAGGATATATTTTCAAGTCAAGAGAGTGTTCAGGAGGGGATTTTAACCTTAATTTGGATTCAAACATGGATAAAACTGGAAAAAAAACTAACAGAAAGAACAAAGTAACCAAATTTATTATTAAATCAATGCAAGAAATGCAACTTTTGAATATATGGAGGAAACAACACCCAAAGGAAAAGGAATATTCATATTATTCGGGCAGACATAAAACATATTCAAGGATAGACCTATTCCTGTTATCAGCCCACATTCAAGGGAGAGTTAGGAAAACGGAATATAAAGCTAGACTATTATCGGACCACTCACCCCTGTTATTGACAATAGAGTTAGAGGACATCCCACCAAGAATGTATAGATGGAGATTAAACTCCATGCTACTTAAAAGACAGGATTTTAGAGAATTCATTGAACAACAAATTAAAATGTACTTTGAAATAAACACAGAATCAGTGAAAGATAAGTTTATACCATGGGACGCAATGAAAGCGTTCATCAGAGGGCAAATAATAAGTTATGTAACTAAGATGAAGAAGGACTACAATCGGGAAACAGAACAGTTGGAAAGGGAAATAACAAATATAGAAAAAGAATTAGCAATAAAGGAAGATAAAACTAAAAGAAGAGAATTGGCAGATAAAAAAATAAAATATGAAACACTACAAACATATAAGGTGGAGAAGAACATAATGAAGACAAAACAGAAATATTATGAACTAGAAGAAAAAATGCACAAAATTCTAGGGTGGCAGCTTAAGACAGAACAAACTAAAAGAATGGCATTGGCATTAAGGAAAAAGGACAATAATCCAACGGAGGTCAATGAAAACTTCAGGGAATTCTACGAGCAACTATATCAAACTGAAAACGAAGGGAAAGAAGACAAAATAGATGAATTTCTAACTAAAATTGAAATACCGAAATTACAAACAGAGGAGCAAAATAAATTAATAAAACCATTTGAAATAGAAGAATTACAGGAGATAATAAAAAAAACTACTGAACAATAAAACACCAGGAGAGGATGGATTCCCAATAGAATTCTATAAAACATTTAAAGACTTATTAATTCCTCCCCTTCTGGAAGTAATCAACCAGATTGATAAAACACAAAGCATACCAGATTCATGCAAAACAGAAATAATTACAGTAATACCAAAGACAGGGAAAGACCCACTTGCACCAGCGTCATTTAGACCAATATCTTTACTTAACACAGATTATAAGATAATAGCTAAACTATTAGCAAACAGATTAGCTGACTATGTACCAAAAATATTAAATCTAGACCAAACTGGATTTATTTAAAAAAGACGAACAACAGACAATATCTGTAAATTTATTAACTTAATTCATGCAGTAGAAGGAAATAAAACTCCAACAGTAGCGGTTGCTTTAGACGCAGAGAAGGCCTTTGACAGAGTAGAATGGAATTATTTATTCAAAGTACTACAAAAATTCAACTTACCAGAGAAATATATTAATTGGATTAAAGCATTATATAAGGGGCCATTGGCGAAAGTGACAGTAAATGGATATATATCAAAACAATTTAACTTAAGCAGATCAACAAGGCAGGGATGTCCACTATCTCCCTCACTGTTCGCGTTAGCTATAGAACCACTAGCAGAACTGATAAGAACAGAAAATAAAATAAAAGGGATAAAAATAAAAGAGAAGGAATATAAAATCAGTCTATTTGCAGATGACGTTATCATATACTTAACAGAACCAGAAATACCTAACAGAGAAATTCTTCAAGGAGTTAAAGAAAATAATAAGGAAATTTTTATGGAAAGGGGGGAAACCGAGGATAGCACTAGATAAATTAACTGAATGGCACAAACAAGGAGGCTTACAACTACCAAACTTTAAAAATTATTATAGAGCCGCACAATTAAGATACCTATCAGATTTTTATCAAACAAGGGAAAAACCAGATTGGACCAGATTAGAACTAGATAAAATAGGGGAGAAGATACCTGAACATATACTATATAAATGGGATGAAAAATTGGTACAATGTAGGAATTCACCGGTATTGCATCATCTGCTCAACATTTGGAAGAAGAGTCATGTAGAAAGGAATAAAACAAATTACCAACTACCAAAACTAATATTGACGCAAAATCAGCTAATCCCTTTTACAATAAATAACCTTTCCTTTAGAGAATGGGAGAGAAAAAGGATCAAAAGAATAGAAAATTGTTTTTCGGGAAATAAATTATTATCCTTTGAACAAATGAAGGATAAATATAATATAACTCACGATACAATGTTTGCATACTACCAACTGAAAACCTACTTGAAGGACAAATTGGGAAACAGTCTGAGGTTACCAGAAGGAAGCAATTTTGAATATGTGATTACAGACACAATGATAATCAAAAAATTTGTAACAAACATGTACATCAAACTGCAAGAAAAGGAGAACGAGGAAACAAATGGTAAAACTAAACAAAAATGGGAACAAGATCTAAACATAAAGATAAAGAATGAAACATGGGAGAAGTTATGCTCCGGAACTATGAGAAATACAATAAACACAAGGTTACGTATGATACAATATAACTGGATAGACAGGCTATACATCACACCTCAAAAGTTAAATAAATGGGACCCAACAGTATCAGACAGATGTTTTCGCTGTAAAAAGGAAACGGGAACAACAATTCATGCAATTTGGACATGTGAGAAAGTGAAAAAATTTTGGGAAGATCTTAACCAGATATTAAATAAAATCACAAAAAGCAATATATCAAAAAACCCAGAGATCTTCCTCCTAAGTAATATAAGAAACAAAGAATTTGGACTCGATTTGGATGGAGCACAAAAAAGATTTGTTAAGATAGCCCTAGCTGTAGCAAAAAAATGTATTATGTCAACCTGGAAATTAGAAGATAACTTGAGAATACAACAATGGTATATAGAAATGAATAAATGTATTCCATTCGAAAAAAGAACTGACTCAGTAAAATTTCAGATGTGGCCTGACAGGGCAGTGGGTAGTAGTTTGCAAACTGGTATGCTCCTTCTATCAATTGCACAGTACGTCTACGCACTCCCAATACAGTGACTCTAGGTTTTCAAAACTTCATCAGTCTGCAGACTGTGGGGATGTTCTATTTATGGCTATAGAACTTTGAGAACATTCTTGAGTCTTTTTCCAGAACCTCTTGTTAATCATTTTTCATGACAGAACTGGAAATAGAGTGCAGTCACCAAAGCTTTACCACCATCATTCCCTAGACCAGTAGATCGAGTAAAAGCTTTGGTGTGTTAGGAAGTGATCACCTTCCACAGGAGACCCAGGATCTGATCTGTTCTTGTAAGTAGGTTCTTTATGTGACAAGGTCAATTGAGCTCCTGGTCAATGGTGACAACAAGGTAGTTGATTGTGAGAGTCCTGGCAAAGGTAATCTATTGAATGTCAAGGCAGTTATATTCTTGCTTCTTGTTGCCTGGAATGTGTGATGCAGGTGTTATTTGGCACAATTAGCCCATTTCTAAATCTTGTCTGGGTCTTGTTGCAGGCAGGGATACAAATTGAACTAAGCATTGTACAGTCATTAGTGAATATGCCCTTCTTCTAAGCTTGTGATGGAAAGAAGATAAATTATGAAACAGCTGGTTGAAAATATTTTCAATGATGGAAGATGTAATCCTTAATAGGGAATTGGATAAATAGTTCAAAAAGAATGTTTTAAGAGGCTACTAGGAAATAAAGTAAAATTAAATAAAAAGCGAGAATACTGGAAGTGCTCCGGAGGTCAGGCAATATCTTGAGACACAAATCAAGTTTCAAGCCACTGATCAGAATGACATGAATAGTTCTTGCAAGGACCCGGTATGAGTGAAATAGATAGAATTACTTCCTTCTGTTTTACATAAGGTTCAGCAACTCCTCCAGCCTACAAGCTAAAAACAATCTCTATTTTTCACTTCCTTGTTGTTATGCTAATACTTTGATATATTTCTCTCCATTCAGAATAAAATACATTATTCATTTTCTCCTGCTGGAGAATTTTATTTATCTATTTTTTGAACAAGCTAAACTTTACTTGCCATAATGCCTATATACCCCAGTAATCTTGAAACCTCATATGTTAACAACTTTTTAAGAACTGAGAAGCAACTACTAGGAGTAAATAACAAAATTCTGTGGACACTGTGGTTGAAGTAAAAACACAAAATGCTGGAGAAGTTCAGCAGGTTAAACAGTGTCCTTTATGTTGCAAAGGAAAAGATACAGAACCATCGTTTCGGGCTTCATCAAAGTGTGAGAAAATGCCGTGAGGCGTCTGAGGGGAGGGGAGAAAGGGGTGGCAAGGCAGGAGATGATAGGTGGAGAAAGGAGGGAGGGGACAGCAGCAATGAGGGGGAGGAGAGATGGCTGGGTGGGTGGAAGAACTGGAAAGGCAGGAAAGGGGAGGGAGAAGAAAAGTCAAGTAGGTTTAATGGAAAGCAGTAAAGTCAAAGTCATGTGGCTGGAGGGGGCACAGATGGAAAATAAAGTGTTGTTCCTCCAATTTGCAGGTGGTCAGGGTGGGACAGTACACAAAGGCCATGGACAGACATGTGAGTGTGGGAGTGTGACTCAGAACTGAAATGGTTGGCCACTGCGAGGTCAGTGTTGTTGTGAATGGAGCGGAGATGCTGAGTGAAGCGATCTCCCATATAACCACTTACATCACAGAACAGGCCAGTTCAGCCCTACTAGTCCATGCCATAACAAATCCCCACCCTCCTAGTCCCACTGACCAGCACCCGGTCCATACCCCTCCAGTCCTCTCCTAGCCATGTAACTATCCAGTCTTTCCTTAAATGTAACCAATGATCCCGCCTTGACCACATCTGTCGGAAGCTCATTCCACATCCCTACCACCCCTTTGCGTAAAGAAATTTCCCCTCATGTTCCCTTATAATTTTCCCTCTTCAATCTTAAACCATGCCCTCTAGTTTGAATCTCCCCCACTCTTAATTGAAAAAGCCTATCCACGTTTACTCTGTCTGTCCCTTTTAAAATCTTAAACACCTCTATCAAGTCCCCTCTCAATCTTCTACGCTCCAGAGAAAAAAGTCCCAGTCTGCACAACCTTTCCCTGTAACTCAAACCTTGAAATCTTGTCAACATTCTCGTGAACCTTCTCTGCACTCTCTCTATTTTGTTTATATCTTTCCTATAATTTGGTGACCAAAACTGTACACAGTACTCCAAATTTGGCCTCACCAATGCCTTGTACAATCTGTGACTGGTCTCTCCAATGTAGGAATGCCTACAACTGCTAGGAATCAGACTCAGATTAGATTGATTTAAGGGTGGGATATAGATATATAAAGGTGTCAATGTCTCCTGCATAGATAGAGATCCAAAACAGAAGTTTGGACACTAATGTTATGCCTATATTGATATCATAAAATATCAGAAGCAAAAATGGAGCTGAAATCTATCAATTCTGCAAACAGATCAAACCTCCAGCACTAGGCCCTGGATAGATCGATGCTTGCTCCAGCTAGGGAGTCATTGTGGGTGGATCTATTCAGTGATTAGAAGATATAGAATGTTTTGTATTATACATTGTATGTAAATTACAAGTTACCACAATAAACATACCATTGGTTTCTCTGTGATTTAGTTAGTTGGCCAATCTAGGGCCCAGGGCTGGAATATGCACTGCCACATGAGAATGAAATAGTCATGATTGGTAAACGTACTGCCCAATACTGTGTGATTCAATATGATTACCTTAATGATGGATGATTGTGTTTATTTGAACCTATCAGGTGGAAAGGTACTATAGTCTTCTCACATGTATCATAAGAAATACATTCTCTTCATCCTGCTACATCCTTGGTCTTTATAGAAGGGATCAGGTTCAAGTTTCACTTCAGGGACATGAGCCAAAAATCTAGTCATACTTCAATGGTGCACCATCAAAGTGATACTTTGTGGATGAGATACAATGGTCCCATAGCCCTACTTTAAGGTACAGGAAGATATACCAGGTAAACAAGTCTACATTTATTCCATAATCAACTGTAATTGTGAAACGTATCCACTCAGAGGGCTGTGAATATTCTGAATTTTCTGTCTATTAGCTCTGAGGGCAAAGCCACTGAATATGTCCATGGACAAGGTAGTTAGTTTAAAGGATATTAGGAGCGTCAATGGTTATGGGGAATTGAAGTCAATATCAAACCAACCAGGATCTCATCGAAGGATGGTGCAGCCTCTCAGGACTGAAGGTTTATTATTCACATAATAAAGACATTGTTATTTTGCTGTGCACAAATTGCCGTCTGTGTTCTTTCCAGAAAATCCTTAACTTTCAAAGTACTTACTTGTCTGTAACATGCTCCGATAGATGCCGAGCTTATGAAAGGAGCTATATAAATGCAAGAAAACAATGAGAACTGGAGGAACTCAGCAGGGCAGCAGCATTTAGGGGTAGAAACGGTCAGTCAACGTTTGGAGGAAAGGGTCATAGCAAGTCTTTCAATGGGGAAAAAGAGAGTTCCTCCAGTTTCTCATTGTTTTATCTGAAATGTTTATGTCTTTCCTTTCAGATATGGAATGTTTTCCTCTTTGAAAATATTGCACTTCCTTCTGTTCTGAACAGGAAATTGCAAATAATGGAACTGATTGAGATTTGTTCCAATTCACAGAAATTAAAAGCATGTTTCCATTCTTCCCCACTTCTGATGAAGTCTTCAATTCAAAGTGAAAAATCTTCTCCATTCCAGCAGTTATGTTTTCATTTCAGTTTTTCAGCACCTGCATTTTCTTTTTGAATGAGAGAACATGTTTACATAGAAGGAGGGCAGGGTGAGGTGGGACGGGTCATGAAAATGGAGGTGAGAAATTAATGCTTCTCCTTGAGGGTTAGGCGTATTTAGAATTTTGTAATTTTACTGAACTAGTTACCTTTAAGTACCTAAGTACAGAAAAAACCAATTTACATGCTGTAGGAGAGGCAGAACTCACTTTTAAATCAACACTATTGAAGAAAATACTTTTCAATTTCCACAGATTTTCAAGTCCTTTGAGAATCCATCCTTTTTTTCCACTTAGGAGCAAAACCAGTAACAAGAAATTGATTTATGTCACTCTCAATCACTAAGTTCAGATAACTTTGCTGTCCATGTAATCTATTTCAATAGCTTTCATGGAAACATCTGCTTGTTGGATTCCTATGATGCTTTCTTCTGAGAGATACAAGATGAAGAGGAAAGATTGCCAAAGTTTCTTTTCCATATAGCAATAGAGAAAACTTGCTCAGAAAGTTTAAAAAATCCATCCATTCGAACGCTGTGGTGTAAAATGCATTTTTATATTATGCACAATTGGTAACTATGTAATCTCCTTTTATTTAATTATTTTTTTATTCCCATTGCTCTACGTTTACTCCATTGATTTGACATCCAATTGCAAGGCTAAGTAGTCTGAGACAATGAAGTTGCAGAAGACAATATCTGAATGGTAAACAAATGCAGAGGGGACAAGATGTACCTGGAACTCTAAATCTGTTGAAGCCAAAGTTTAGGTACAAAAATCTGAAGACAGCAAGTGGAAAGAAAGACAGAGAGTGGAAAAAGTCACCACAGTTTGAAGAACATGTTCTCAAGAGAGGCTGTTTAACATGTCTTTATTTCAACATAATGAGGATGTAGAAAAGAGGAAGGTCTTAAAGGAAGTTATATTTTAGCTTAGAGAGATACAGAGGTTTTGTTAAGTACAGACTGTATTAATATTTATAAAACAATGGTCAAGAAAGTTTGCAACAGTTAAACAAAAAACCAAAAGTGCCACGCTCCAGTTAAAGAATGACAGAGTCAAAAAAGGCTTGTATTGCTTTTTTTCCCAGACAGAGGTTGGACACACTTGAAATGTATAGAAAGTTGAAAGCAAATGTTTGCCTCAAAAGAGGAAATAAATGGACAAACATTTAGCAATTGATGACATGCAAGTGTTCCACTTTAGGTCAGAGGAAATAATAAGTTCAAGAAAGAGAATAAATTATGGCAGAACTAGATTGAGCCGTCAAAGATCAAAGATAATGCAACAGTCAGATCAAAAAGCAGCATCCAAAACCATCTTGAAACAACTGAAAGAAACATGATTCACACTCCATAAATAAAAGAATACAGCACACACTGATTAGAGAAAATGCATGTGTGAAAACCAGAGATAATGAATTAAGTAAGAGCATGTCATCTGAAACTATTAATAGGAGAAAGAACAACAAACAATTTAACTTACAGGATGAACTACAAAATGCAAGGCCAATAGTATTTTTTGAATGGAACTTCTGATTGGCATCAATGTAACTGGTGAAATTCCGATATGAATGTGAATGTAAATATTTTCAAAAATCTCCACTGTCAAGTTATGTGAAATAGAACAATGGATAATTCACTGAAAATCAAGAGCTGAGTTCCAAAGACATAAAATAGGGTCAAGGTAGGGAGATGAATGATAAAACCTATAGTCATTTATGTATTTGACTTCAGTGAGCAATTATGAGGGCAAAAAAAAATCATTTTCAAATGGAAAGTATGAGTTTATCTGACAGACTATGCAGACTAAGAGAAGTAGAAGGTTTAGCACAGGTACTGTACTTACATCCAGAGGCAGGTAAGAAGAATATCATGGGCACTAATGAGCTGGGTGGGGTGGGGAGAGAGGTTAAAACAGGAAGATAGAAGTTATAGCACTGAGATTCAGCCATGGCCTCATGGAATGGTAAAACTTCAAGGGCCAATGGCCTATTCATTTCCTTCCTGATTTGGGTGTTGGAATAGAATACAGGAGAGAAGATCCGACATACCTAGCAGGTTTTACACTTAATGCTAATGAAGATGTTTGAATGCATCTGAGCAAAAAAAAACCTGAATGATCGGTCTTGGAAAAGTGGAGAAAATTATATCCTCATGTTTGTAAAAAATAGAAGCTCGCCACTGGATTGAAAGAACAGTGGAAAATGAAGGCTAGAGTGGATATTTTGGCAGAGATGTGGAACCCATGATTAATTCCAGTGTAGGTTTAGCAACTGATTGGGAAATTACCAAAGTTACCAGCAGCAATCAATAAGAGAGGTCTGTTGTGGATGTAGATCTTCTCTATCCAGCCAGTAGCACATGCATTTTTGCCCATTGTGTTTCCCCTAGGTGCAAAGAATTGCTTAGTAATCCTTGTTCAGAAAATGGACAATCTTAAATGTATTTTCTGTTCACCAAATATATATTTAAGCAGAGGGTGTCCTTGTGCTGTATGAAAATCAAAATTATGTTTCCATACTATACTTAAATTCCAGCATGGTCATTTACTTTGTGTGCATGTCTGCCAGTCCTTGTACATTGTAAAGAAATTTGCCAATGCCAGCTCAAAATTGACTTTTTTCGATAATTCTTCCTTGGTTTTTATTACTGGTGAGCAGGGCGCATTTTAAGGATTTCATTTTAACAACTAGCTCCAGTTTGTGCACATTGGCCTTGGGCGCAGCATTAGTAATGGGCATGAAGAAGTCCAACAACTCGCTGCTAGTCAGTAATCTAACATTCTATATTAGATAACATACGTAATTCTATTAATTTTTAACCAAAAACGGTGTACTTACTTGTATTTGTTCTAATCGTTCCAAATCATCGCAGTCCTACATCAATCGAAAACCTGTTTTGTAAAGGACGAACTAATAATATACCTCTCCAGACAGATCGTTGTGTTTTTTTTTTCTCGGAATGCAATCAGATCGACTGAACAGTTAATAGAAATGCAATTGCTCAAGTTCGATGACAGTGAAGGTAATGGCATAGGTTGATAACAGTATTCTAAGCCAATTCAACACATCTTTGTACAAGCCTTTTGGTACTTGCAGTGAACGCAACCGCCAGCCATTTGTTCGAAATAAAAGGGTGAAATCATTCCCAGCGACGCTTGAATTTTCATGTCCTGCACTTTCCCATCTTGCAGATTTGTTGGAATGGTTTTGCTTCTAGTTCTAATCCTCCCCTAGAAACCATTGATCTCAGAGACAGATAGATGATTTTGGATTACCAACACGTTTCTATATTGCCGAGAAAATGCCAATCCTCGGCACACTGCTTTGACTTCCAACAGATGTCCTTGAACTGCCGCGACGACAATACCAGAAAGAGCACAACCTGTCAGTTTCATTCATTTTCCTCGTGATTTTCGGTGGATCCAGCCTGACCCGTTGAATGCTTATATGTTTGTAATTATAGGTTTGTCACTTATATGTTTGTTTATGCTTCAGATTTCCAGCATCAATGTCGTTTATTGTAAATTTGATACAGAAACTAAAAGAATGTTATAAAATAGCTGATTACTGCTCGGGGCGTTGTTGTAGGTGCTTGGTTTTAATTTGCTGGCAAACCGGCTAATCTGTGTTTAACTAGCAAGGAAATGCTATAAATTACTTGCGAAATGGGCCAATGCCATAGATTTATCTTTCATCAAATCATCTTTAGTTCAAATAATCCCATTTAATAATGTCAGACGCTAGGAAAAGAAATTTACCTCGCCACGCTTTCCCTCCATTAAAAAAAAACGTGTTACCTATTCCTTTCCAAATGCTTTAATGTCATTTCAGAAACTAGCATGAGTAACGCCAAGAGAAATTACGAGACCTTACAGGAGAATATTTATTCAGTTGAATTCTGTTACAATTTTTCATTGCCATATTGGCGAGTGTCTGCTCTGTCTTCACTACCACTGATCATTTAATGTAACGAGTTCGGTGTAGAATATCATTTTGTACTAGGAAATATACTGGGAAAAATATCATTTAGTCTCGGTCGTTTGACCTGTATGTACTTTTCTGTGTATTAATCCATCAATAAGTAATGCTTTCGAAAATCAGTTGGTGTTTGGACTTTATTGTACTCGGAATATCCTTTATTTCACAAAGGTTGTAGCTCATGCGACATCACGTGTCGACATTGATGGTGAATGACATATTTCTTGACTCAACTGTGAAAAGATTTGTTTCCACAAGCCATAGACTCAACAAATTTCGGCATTCATTCTTGAAGTTAATTCTGGGAGGTCATCCTCGTTGTCTCATTATGTTAACGTTATTTTCATTGCACGCTGTCATTTTAGAGTATTGTTGCGGTTATTGGTTAAGGAGTGTTACACTTCCTGACAGTATTTGGTTAAAGCAACACTGGCAAGAATTATTATCCGGACAAAGTGTGTATGAATTACTTAACCTGCATAATTGGATCCGATTGCAGTGAAGTTGCAAACTTCTTGCATTGACAAGAAGACACATCCGAAAACTTTTTTTAAAAATGAAACCTCTTGCTATGAATTGAATGCCAAACATATTCGTTCGTTAGTAAGTTCCAAGTGGATCGCTCCATTGCAATCCGTTCGCCACGGATTGATCGAAAAAGCCAAATATCGAAAGTCATGGGAATCTCTGCATTTTAGCTTCCGCTCTCTTTCAAAGTCCATTATTAATTGCCCTGTATGTATGAGTGATCCTGTGTGTATAAAATGCGCCCAAAAATTAAATGAAAGCAGAAAATGGTAGAAATATTCGGCAGGTCAGACACATCTGTGAAAAATGAATAAAGTTTACTTTCAGGTCAATGGATATTTCCAGCATTTCCTGATGCTGGAAATCAATCCCGTTTCCAGTTTATATCTACTTTTTGATTCCAAGCAAAGATAGAAATATCACGGGAAAAATCATGAAATGTCCATCCAATCCATATGCAAATTGGTAACTTGCTGTCAGGACTTTTTAAAAAAGACAAACCTTTTCAAAAAGGAGGCAGGCTAATTGCAATGCGAATTTTTAATGACAATTTCCGTTATAAAGGAGAATAATTAATCATATAGGACGACAATAAGCAATGGTGGCCTGTAGTTAGTTGGCTTTTTCATTCTTCCTTCCACAATGAATAATGTCCCACACTCCATCCACCAGTCCATTTCGTATTTCTGCCGCGTTCTGTCTCTTTAGATCCTCAGATTCTTGTGCCATTAGATGGGCAAGAACCCATACATCCACTACAGTGGAAGCCCAAAAATCCGGACTTTTCAAAAACTCTCAAGCTTTTTAAATTTAGCGTAAACGCCACAGAGATACACAGCGGTAACACGGTGCCCACGCTTAATTAATAAAGGTAATCTTATCACAAAGAAATTCACGGGGATACTCCATTTTTATTTTACAATGTTCATTTTTAAACATAATTTCAAGCATTACACCCTCCTTTTTTTGTAGTGAAAACTAAATTATGCTTAGTTAGATTTTTGTCAATTGTTGACTTTAATTTTCTTTAAAGCTTCTCATTTTGATAAATGAAACATGCTGTATTTGATTCAACTATCAAAATGTACCTGTTCATCTCTTCTTTTTATTGCTTCCTTAAATTTGAATTTCATAATTATTCCCCGAGAATCCAGAAAATCTGAAATCCCGGACCATTTTAGGACTTCTCCTGTATTTCCATAATCACTTCTCAAGACTCTAGAATACATGCCATCAGACCACCATTCATTTGCTCTGGATTCTATTATCTTCACTTTGAATAGGTTAGGAGAGCTACTCACATCTTTGGTCTAGTTAGGTGTCTACCAGGTTAATGTATTTGTTGACAAAAAATTATATCTCTGGGACTGGCTTGACATGCATGACTCTTTCCTGGCCACAGAACTTCACCATCCTATGGATGAAGGCCAATAAAGGAATGCAAGGATGAAATGTGCAATATTTTCTTAAACGTGTTCTCCCACTCTCCATCCATCAAACAGATCTTTGATCGACGTGGAATGGGGAAAAGGCATACTTCAGAACACACTGATCATTTTCTTGCACCAATGGCTGTAAATAACTGGGCTTTAAATTATGTTGCCATTTCTCTGGAGAGCAAAATACTTTAGGTAACTGCACAGTTGCCAAAAAATGCAAAGCTGTCCAAAGAAGTGAGTCCATTATCAAGGTCTTTCACAATGCTAGCAGAGGTCAGCAACTATAACCTCACTCACACCATGTCTGGAGACTTGACTGAGCCAAAGAATCAATTGCCTCTTATGCTCCAACCACTTGGGTAGTATGAAAAGGTAGCCAAGTGTAGAAGGCAACAGCAAGAAAGAACTACAGAGCAAAAGAGTAAGCTGACTCTTCAATTGTCTTATGTTGCATTTTCAACATGAAAGCTGAGACAATATAATTTGACAATACAGAAGGTGGTGCAACTGAGAGGGTAATATTCTGCAATGTTATTGCCAAGGAGTTATTTTAGTGATGGACTTTTTCACTAATCAGATCATTCTGAAAATTTCTAACTGTTGACCACAAACATTCCCAGTATCCTTGGGTTTATATTTACCCGCTCTCTTGCCAGCTGCACAGAGACCCAGCTTCCCAGAAAAGCTGAGCGCACACACCAAGTTGAGGGAAACACGAACGTCTGCAGATGCTGTGATTGTAGTAAGAACACACCAAAATGCTGGAGGAACTCAACCAGACTTTCAGTGACAATAAAAGATACATTGCCAGTGTTTCAGGCCTGAGCCCTTCTTTGGGGGATAAGCAGAATGAGCCAGAAGTAGGAAATCCTAGAAAATCTCAGAATTCATACAGGTTTGTCTGGGGGAGGAATCCAGACCAACAAAAGGTGCAAAAGGCGTGCAGTGGATATGAAGGGGGAGAGTTGAGAATGTATCATGTCTGTGCGAAAGAAGACAGGGAAGGGAGAGAGACAGAGTTGGGAGAAGGCATCGGGGAAGAAGTGAGGGGGGTGGGGTTTTTTAATGAAAGCTAGAGAAGTCTATATTAATGCCATCTGGTTGGAGGGTGCCAGTTGGAAGATGAGGTGTTGTTCCTCCAATTTGTGGGTGGTCTCAGTCTGGTAGTGTATTAGACCATGGACAGACTTGTCTGCAAGGGAATGGGGTTAGGAATTGAAATGGGTGGCCGCCGGGTGATCCACACTTTTGGGGTAGACAGTCGAAGTGCTCAACAAGGTGATCTCCCAGTCTGCATCCAGTTTCTCAATGTACAGGAGACCACGCCAAGTTATGATGGTACGGGCAGTCTGCCTTGTGTGTATAGAAGATTTTTTTTAGAATGATCGAGCCATCATAGTTGAGAAGCTGGAAACCTACAAGTCAGTATCTATGGAGAAAACTTGATTGTGAGAGAAACACAGATTTTACCATGCCCCCGTCAAGCAGGTGCACATTCTGCATCTTAACTAGAAGAGCAATAAATTAGATTTGACCCCCAAGAGAACAAGCGTACTTATTTTCCAGGATAGGAAAATGGGAGAATGAAGAACCATTATAAAGGAAAAGCAAATGGTAAATGCTTGGCAGTGATCATCATTGCTCTAAGATGTTGACGATATGAAGAGTGATTGAATTTTGATAAATGACAATATCTCATGATACATCATCTTCCAATATAGAGCACAAAAGAGAGTCATGTCAGCCTAAAAGCCACTGACCTTGAGGAAACTTACAAAACTGTTTCAAGTTGCTTCTCCATACATGAAAATAGTATTGAGATTGTTGTTACAGTTTATGTATTATCACCTGCAGGAAGTCAATACAAACGGAGGTTAGTTCACACTAAGACGTTGATTGCAGTACAGCATTGAGATTGACTGCAAGTTAAACTATTATATATACAGGCTCTCACTAATTCCTGGAAAGCATAGATTTTACTCGTAAATTTCTCTCTACTCAAGAGACAGGTCATAGATGCTCATACCTTAGGCAATGTTCCTTGTTCCTTCCTATCCTCTCCCTATTAGGGGCCAATGTTGGTCATCAAATAAATGTGAGACCAGAAGAGGGTGAGAGTTAGGATGCATCTTACATTTAAAGGGATTGAAAGAAGGGAAGTTCAGTAGGAGTTTGTTGTTATTCCTTAGCACTTAGTAGAGGAATCAAGACAAAATGCAATGTATGAGGATTAAAACAGCAGATGACTTGGGATCATTTTTATGGAAGTAGATAGGCCTGGTGATTGCACAGATACAGTACATGTTCTCAAATGCAACTCTAGACAAAATATAAAGTTGCAAACAGCTGAGGCAGGGGTAAAATTGAGCCTATGGCTAGAAACTGGAAATTGTAGCAGGGAAAGAAGACAATAACTTTGAATATTCTAATGTTTATTTGATTGAAGTTTCACTTCATGTAATGATGTATATTAAACAAGCAATGTGACAATTTAAATGCTGTGGAGGAAGTGAGAAAGGTAATGAGAAGGCAGCTGACCATTTCTGCCCATGGATGCTGCCTGACCACTGGGCTGCTGCATCAGCTGATTATTTCCTCATGAGAAAATCAAGCTGGGTGTCAACCATTTAGCAAACTGGTGCTGAATTTTTGGATGATATCACCAACGGTCAGGTGAAAAATAGGATAGATCCGAGAGAGGTAGCAAAGTTAAAGGACTAGGAGTGGGAAGAGACACCATGATTTGATCTATAGGAATGGAACCAGGCAATTATAGTCTCACCCAACTGGACACTGGAGGTAAGACATTGGAGGAGGATAGCACAGTCAGTGCAAGTAATGAACAGCAGCATTGTGTTCAGATAAATAAATATAAATGAGATTTAAATCAATGCTAGTTAAACTGAAAGGATCATGCATTTCAATTTCAGAAAATAAACCAAATTAAATAATATCTTATCCAAGTAAGAATTAATTTAATATAGAGACTAGCAATTTGCTGTTAACTAATTGAATAATGAGCACAAATGCTATTTTGGGTTTGTTTGGGTTCTATTATGTGAAAATTTTATTCCCTTGAATGGACACAGCAATAAAAAAGAATCATCCAATTTTCCAATGTGAGGCCAAACTTTACAGACGCAGGTGCACTGAAAATGATTAGGTTTTTCTCCAACCCCTAAAATAACCATTTATCAACAGAAAAAATAAATTGTTACAATGTAACAATGAAAGCACTTCTTTTTGTTTAATTCAACATTGATAAAAAACTTGCCAATATCTGATGTGACTTCAAAACCAACAAAAAAAACCTCCATTGTATTTACATGTGAAATAGGGTTGATTTTCATCTACTTAAATGTAGGGTAGATCCAGCTTATCTACACCATAAATCTGATGCATCTTGTTAATATTATAACCACTGTATTGGGGGACCTTTTCTAAAATCATGAATGTATGTGTTGATCCATAAACTTGCATTCAGTACCATTTTGTGTTTGTTCTATTAAATTTACCAGGCTCTCTCCACATGTATCTGTACCTCTAACAACAAAACTGCATGTGCAATCCTTTGAGAATACACGAACTCATGTAAAGGCTGCATAATCAGTTTATGGCAAGTTGTAAGATAAGAGACACAAGAGCATATCTGGTGATCGACGCGGGTGGTAAATTTGCAATAATAAAGTACACATTCAAATTGTAAAGCAGTTTATGTTATTTTCTGCATTTATTAACACGAGCATTTCAACCAAACATATATTTACATAATCATATTCTACACAATACTTTTGGAATATGAGGTATATAAACCACAAACGAAGTATTACTGAAAACTACTGTCGAATACAAGGTTGGCATCGTCTTATAAGATTGTAAGAATTACTTGACTCTTTGTAGGTTCTCACCAATTTCTTACAAAATGACAAAAAGCATGTTCTATACACAAGTATTAAAATATTCGAATTTCAAAAAATACGTTCTGTACATAAATATAACCACGTGCTATTTTGAATTAAACACAACCCTTCATTTCATTGCGTTTAAAGGCCGGTAGTATATTGGGGTGTTCATTGAGCATAGACCCATTATTTATATTTTATATAAAATATGAATAAAAATAAAGGTCTGGGCATCGCACCTTATACATTCTTGTGATTTTAGGAAATAGACCCTACCTAGCAGTCCGGTTCCCAGTAAAGTGCAAGGATAAGCCACTATCCTTCCATTCTCCAACCGACCTGTTTCCCTACATTTTTGGTTGTGCGCTTGCAGGGTAAGGACTCCTCTCGTCATCGATGTCCACTTCTTCATCGCTGTCGTCTGACGCTTCCGATTCATTTGGCCGAAAAGCAGGCGGCGTTGTACAATGTGACCCGTTTAGTAGAACTGCTTTATTCTGCTCGAGACTCGAGCGTCTCTCCCGGCCCTTCTCGTACTGGCTTTCGACGGATTGATCCGAATTGTCCGATTCTTCTCTTTTGGTTCCTTGAGGATTTTCCTATTTTGAACAAAAATGTTTTCCAATTAGGACCTCAAAACGAGCAGGGAGATGTGGACGACCACGAACTTGCAGCCGCAGACACTCGGCGGCAGGAACATGCCGCGTGTCTGTGGCTGGGAGCTCGTGGTTTGTCCTTTTAACTGCGATACATTGTTAGTCTATAAATAAACCGAGCATTGGCTGGAACTCCAACGTGCTCTTTCTGATGTCGGGAGAAGCTGCGCTAACGGCAATGTCTGCTCCTTTCTCACTTTCGTTTTAACATTTGAATAAAACAACTCTATTGAGATTTAAGGACGCTGCTGGGTTTCGATTCGTTTTATTTATTGGTTTGGCTTCCCCATCTTGGTTCTGTTGTTTTTAAATCGTTTTAAACCCCGAGAAAAAGAAATCTGTGGGGAACTGATAAGATCGAACTTTTTTTTTCTAAATTGCTCAAAACAGAAACAAAGTCTACGTTTGCAAATAAAGAAAATTTCCAACGACGATAAACGAATTTGCAGCAAACCAGTCGTTCAAAGTTCCCAAGCCACTGTCCCATTTTGTTTTTGAACCTAGGTGGGTTGCAACTCAGTTTAAATCACTGGGGGAGCAAAATAAAGATGAAGACATTATGTGCCAGGTGAATTGCATCTCAACGACTTAATAAATGCGTTGACTCATGTAATTGCTCAGTGATGGTGCAATCCATAGTCTCTGAATTGTGTGGATAATTTGACGACTCTTATGTTGATCGGCTATTATCAAATGCACAAACAACATATGGAATAGCTGAAAAAGATAAAAGATTCCTAATGGGACGAGAGCGAAAGGGCCAAAATAACTGATAAAGAACCCACATTAGAAGCTTTTAGCATTTGTGCTGCTCCAGTGATTCATCCTGAATTCCAACATGACTATTTGTCTTTTCAATCAAGGTAAAGAGGTTAAATAACGTTTCAAATTACTTTGGCACTCAAAATCTAATAGGCTCTGGCATTTAAGATCCCTCGCTTGGGCACTCATTTCCCTAACAACGGGAACCTCGGGCTCCGCGGAGATGAGATGGGAGCAGAATCTCCCTACCTGTTTTAATCGTCGCCACTTCGCTCTGCGATTCTGAAACCAAGTCTTCACCTACAGGGGGGTTAAAAAAAAACCCATCAACCTCGGTTTCAGTCAAAAATAACAGCCTCTAAAAACTGTTTTGATGGGAATATTTGTAAAAGCAAAACCTCATAGGAAACAACCTGCTTTGAGGCTCATAAAGTAGAAAGTATTCTACTTATGTTTAAATAAATAGATAAACGTGTTTTGTGACGAGTTAACGCAAAGAGCAGTAGGGACATGTAAATATCAAACAAAAAAGTAAACATTCTAAAATGGGAATTTAAATGATCCTAATTATGCGTTTGCGTGATTTTTAAAAACATATTAACATTTAAAATATTACATCCTAGGTTATTAGCCATATTGTCAAAATATTTACAGGTAATGCACATGAACTCTTGCTGCGGTCGTGTTTGCCTACGAGAGGAAAAATGTAGGTCTGGAGGCTATTTGTACACCATTCTTTCCATTGCTTGGGATATCGGTTTTACCGACCTGTCGCTCACTGAGTTGCAACATTTTGGCGAGTCTTTTACGTTCAGGGGGTGAAAGATACTTCTGAGTTTCAAATTTCTTTTCCAGTTCAATGGTCTGATCGTTTGAGAATCGAACTTGCCCTCCTTTTCTTTTGTGTGGAGGCCTTTGAATAAAATGGCTCCATATCAACGGCTTTCCTATTAGAAAATCAACCAAAACAACTGGAGTAATAAACACGAATCAGGTCACAAAGTTCTAAATACTTTAATGAATTAAAATCACATTGGAATTCTTATTTAAGCAGTTCGCAGTCACGAAAGCAGGCTAATCTAATATAATGCATCAATAATATAAAATTAAAAATCTAAAAGAAAAATAATCGGAATTTTTCATTCGATGAATTCATATCCTCAGGCTGTTATATTGAGCACAACTTTAACTCCTTCCCAGTTATTCGAAGTAAAACCTCTAATTTATTTTCATTACAAAGCCACTTAGCAAACTGGGACTTGGACCCGGAAAAATGGACCGGGGTCTCTTTTTTGGTCTCACAATGCAACATTGATTTCATCCGAGCCAAGAGGCTTGCGCGAAATCGACCAATTCAAGACCATGGCAACATTTCCGTCAATCTGTTTCCTGTTGGTCTATCTTGTTAAAGGACTGTTATTTCCTTCTGCTTCTTGACATAAATGAGTTAAGGAAGCCGAGATAGGCCACTTACATTTTCTATGCGGCAGTTCACTTTTGTAGACGTGAAGTGCATTAAATTACAAAAAAATCAAGTTCTGCCTGACTCGTGTGACGCTTGATCCGACTATAAACCAGAAAGTGTTGCCAGTAACATTTAATTTAACTTTAACAATGTGATGTTATATGGGTATCAAATTATTTTGCATTGATTTAAATCATCGTTCAAAACTGCCCATAAAAAAATAATTCCCATGTTAAAAGACGGGCTTCAGCGGCATTGAAGCTGCAGTGAAATCTTCCTAAATTCAAGGGAGCTGTTATTTTCTGCGATTTTCGCTTGCGTCAGTTTCCACTTCAATTGCAACAAAGCAGCCACCAAAATAGGAACGCAATTGGTTATTTTAGCTGCCATAAAGTCATATCCCGCACAGAGGAAATGAACAATATCAGAAAAACGTATCCCGGCTATCAGAACTCGAGTGTTTCCTGTATATGTCTGTATTGAGGATGTCGATAAAATAATCAGCTCTGTGCACGACTCCCGGGGAAGAATCTGCTTCTGACTGTGAGGAAAACATTTACAGCTTTGTAACCAGATTTACTCCTATCGAGAACTCAAGATTTCCTGTATGAACGGAAAAAGGTCAGTCTTTCAGAGCCCTGGCTGTTGAACTAACTCAAGGTGCAATTTCAACAGAGGGTGAACCACCAGCGGAAGGATTTTTTTAAAAAAAATCTCCTCTATATTAGTGGATGATGCATTTTATTATTTTAAAGGATATTTTAAAATAAAACTTGGCAACAAGTACGTAAAATATTTGTTGCCCGTCATGGATTCCGTGAAGATTTCTGCCCATCGACTTCCCCGAAGGAACTTTAGTGCTAGAATAAAATAATAAACTTTAAATAAAATAATAAACTTTCATTTTCAATTCTTCACCTTCAATCGACATTTGGACATCGATTGTTAATTTGGGATAAGAACGGAAAGTATTTCAATCTATATATTTATGGGCACCAGAGATACGCGATAGTTTGAAAAGAAATTGTTCTTGAACCTACGCCCATAAACCGATAACACATTAGAATGAGCTCGGTGACGGAATTCAATTATATTTTTTCCCTCAATCGTCGATCGTCCCAACTGCCCGTCTTCATTTCATCCCTGAAATTCAGATGAGCTCAAGCAGTAAAATGATTTACTCGATGACTGTGGTATCTCGATATCCAGCGTAAGCGGAATAGGAAACAATCTGGTTTTTGCTGCAGAATTTCCCAAGTTCGCTGAAATTTAACGACTTTAAAAGAATTTCATTTCACATCATGAGCACAGCAGTGAGAAGAGATCAGATCTAAACTGGTTCTTACCTAGGGGGTCCTGTCTGAGGAATGCATGAGTGTAGTCGTTAACTGTCCTGGCAAAGGGGTACAAGGGTCCGGAGAAGGCGCTGCTACCATACGGTGTCAGAGCTGGATGGTGAAAGGCGGGGTGGATTGGAGTCGGCTCGTAGATCGGAGTCCGGTACGGGGAAGCAATGCTGGTGAAGGACGTATTTGGGGACGGTAGGGTCGGCCCGGGGGTCACTGGGGTCGTGTGAGACGTCCCGTTGCGACCCAAGATGTCGTCTATGTAGAATGGAGTTGGATGCACTGTTTGCATTGGAGTCGGCCCGTACAGCGGTAGGTTCACGCTCATGGCTGAGGAGCTGGGGTGCTGGTATTGCATGACGGCCGCCGTCCCGTGATCACTTCAGCGCCGCTCCACTTGTTGTTGGTGGCTGCAGGTCAGAGCTGCTGGAGCGGCCGGGGTATTCCTGCTCCGAACTTCCTTAAACTTATCAAAACTCCAGTCAGCCACTGATTTCTAAGAGCATAGGCGGGGCAAAGAGATGCGTGTCAATTCCTTCATGAGTCGCTCGGTGATTGGCTGCAGGAGTGGAGCCCGTGGCGGAACTTGCTGACCCGCCCCCTTCCTCTCGTCGCGCAGCCTCACTGAGAGGGTCCCACCTTCGGATGAAAGAGCAGGGAGGTGAACGGATTACACCAGGTAAACGCTGCAGTCGAATTCCACCCAATAAATCCCATATGAACCACGGTTCTTTATTTGCTGCAAATGCTGTGTTTAGGGGTTTAAACTAGTAACGTCTCTGCAAAGGGTTCAACACTTCGGGGAAACAAAATAGCCTTTCCATTTCACCACTTTGCCCGATGATGTTGCCCCTGCAGATGGCGGCTGTTCTGCATGAGCCACAGCAACACACAAAAATAACATTCGGCGCCTTCAGAAGGAGGAAGACAACCATCACCGGGATTTAAATTGGTGTCGCTGCTGGAACATTCATTTTAAATTTGAACACTTTGACAGATCCAGATATAAAAATAAACGAGGTGCAACTCTGACCAAGGGAAAAAAGATTCCGATTTTTCAAATTAAAACATTGGAAATTAAAAATAATTGTTTATTCCCTTTAATTCTTTTAAAGAATCAAGGCCCGGAATTTTAAAAATTATGTTTATAAAAGCTATTCATTCCACCTAACGAGGGAAGGAACCAAATTGCTTCAAATTTGCTTGTTGTTTGGCATAGAGATGTTTTTTCAAGCGCTGTTGTCACCTTCACATTCAGCTTCTGGATGACGAGCGGCCTTCAACAAATTGGTTTAGGGACCGAGACATCCACAAATCAATCAACATTTTAAATCAGCCTTCGCACTTCTCCCGTAATGGATGGTAAATCTTCAAGGGGATGTGTATTGCAAGGAATGGTTGTGAAATCGCATTAAGTGTTCAACTGTAGTTTCTTTTGCTTTGCGTATCAAGCCAGGAGCTTGAAAACGGCAAATATTTGTTTATTTGACAAAGGAGACGCGCTGAATGTCACTTGACAAAGATTAAAGTTAAAAGTTCAGACAGTATTTAATGATTTAAAACTGGTTAATTTATTGTCCATCATTTCTTGTCCAATATATCGACCCAACATGATCATAAAAAAACTAAACGTACCAAGCATTAGTTCAAAAATTACATTGGATCCGTCCAAATGGAACGCGATTTTACATTATTCCGCCACGTTTTATTCTGTTCAAATTGTAAATGGACATCGTCGGCGCTCCTGTGCTTTCCATTGGGATATTGATCGCTCCATTTCTGCTCATGTGGGATATCAAAGGGTTGGTTTCGAGCGTAAGAAAATGGAAGGGAAAATGAACGACAAAAAAGTGGCACGACCATCTTTTTTAAAAAATATTATTTAAACGGGGTTTTAAAATCAAATCAATTGACCGACAATCCAGCCCTTTATGTTGTCACGGATCCTCTTATAAATTGTAATCCACTTGTAATTTGTAGATTATGAAAAACAAAACAAAGGTACAAAACTAATCTCGTTCAACATTGCATCGTCTGTTCGGAGCCCCCATTAAAGCAACAAAAATAAAACGTTGAATACGTTTAACTGGGCCATTGTTTTGGGTTTGATTTGGTTAATCATAACTGCCTAATCTGTTCATTATCACAGATGGCCGTTCGTCTCCTTGCGCGCTTTCAATAGTGATTATATTATATCAGACAATACATTGATAAAGGCAATCAAATCACTTAATTAGTTAAATGACTCAACTAATTCATCGGGACACATTTACCTCTTGTGATGACGGCTCTCTTCACAAATGGCACTTTGTGAACCCAAACTAACACAATCCATTCGCGCTCCTTCGCACGTTCTGTGTTGGAATGAAAACAAGTGCCACACTTTTTTAAAAAAACTTTTATTTTTCCATTGACATCCAAGTTGTTGTACAAAAAATCTTCCATGCTAACTCATGAAAATTCAATAAAAGCTATCAACTTCCTACCAGTAAGCATTTTTTTTAAAAAAAAGGATGTTAGCTCGAAGTATTGGTTAAGAGGAGGATGGTGCCCAAGTTTAGCTCACTAAATAAGTGCCATACTTGATGTTGCATCAAATACGTTAGACCTCCATATTATTAATGTTGACAATAGTTTAATCTGCAAATTAGAGTTTTTTAAAGAGAAATCATGAGCGATTTTAACATATTCCCCTATTCTATTGATTTTGTCTGATATTTGCAACTATATCCTGTAGGTTATGTGTCGAATTGATTCCAGTTCAGGAACTCGAGAAGCAACACCTAGAAGGCATTGATTATTGAAAATAATAAAGACGTTAAAAAGATGTGGTAAATTCAGAACAATTGTTGCAGGTTTTAGTCGGTTATTGTTTTAACCTTCATTTGATCAATTTTATTATTGCCGATTGGATCTCCGAGTTATCGCAACTGCCTTAGCTATTTTTTTTTTAGCGAACTGCCTAGGATTTGACTCTATTAGTCATCTCAAATGAATCAGGAAACTCGACTGTTGGAAAATCGAAGGCGAATTCCGTCCGGTGCGAGAATATGCGAAGAACTGATGTGATTGGTATAACATGTAAATTTAATCTAATTTATGAATGCAAACACGGTTCATAATTTATATTACTTATACAAAATATATTGTTTAAAGAACCGATGTGATTAGTACAATCTATTCACTTAATACTGTAAGTGTTCACCTGGACAACGTACACGTCGATTTTAGTACCTTTTCAATATAGGTTACCGTGTCATGTGATCCTAATAAAACACAGGGGCATGTATATTGTTTCAAATGTCAGATATTTGGAGATAGGGAAATCACTGAGAAGAAAAGCTCTTTAAAAATCCTGCAGCACTCCTACCGTTCAAGAATTCCGCCTGTTGGCGCCGTAATGGGCACCTGCCGTTAGAACAACTCTTGACAGATAAAATAAATTATACTGAAGTCTTTCCAAATCAAAGACTTGAGAATATTCTTGATGAAGATTTGAAGTCGGCAGCACGATGGATGGTCAGGGTGGCGCCACTGGTAAAACATGCCGGTGTTTAAGTGAGGTTGTATCAACCTCTTAAAGATAACTGTAATCTATTGTGAATGGAAGAGTGCTGGGGGCCATATAACATGTGAAGCATTGTAAAATGTAGAGAGGCTACGGTTATACATTGTCAACACTTAATCAGGTCTCAATCCCCTATAATAAAGGGAGTTGTAACTTAGTAAAGTATTTTACTGAAACAACCGTTCACGTAGACCTATAAATATGAACGCCGATCTAAAATTAGCTGTTTAAAAATTAACAGATCCGCGTGGATTTCTTATTTATTGTTTTAGAGGCCCTTATGGTTACAATCAATATCGTCTCGTAGGAAAAGCATAAGCCCCAACCTGCGGATGCATGACACAGACTGGGTGACACCCAGGAGACTGCAGATGCTGGAAGCTGGAGCAACAAACTGCTGGAGGACCTCAGCGGATCGAGCAGCTTCAGCGGGAGAAGTGAATGGTCAACTTGGAGCCCTTCCTCAAGACCTCAGAGGAGAAAAACTTCAACCCGAAACTTTTTCTCGCGCTGTTGGTGGTCGGATTCGTGGTAATCGCCAAGAACAGCGGTAAGGCGAGGTGTCCCCCACCCCACAGGCTAACAACAGGTATGGGAAAACTATGAGGTTTGATTGATGTGTGGACTTCAGAGTCCCGGTTGCTAACGTCTGCCTGAATGTGACGCCCTTTGTCTTGGGTCGCATCGTGGCGGGTTGTGGAGCGATAAACATGGAATTGACGAACACTGGATTTTGACGTCCCGAAGCAGACTCGGCGAAGCACAATTCTTTTCATCCGCTGTTTTTCAAAAGAACAAGATTTTTCACTTTGAACGGTTGATCTTGTTAAAAACTCACTAAAGGAACAAATTGATATTTTAAATTAAAGTTTTATTTGCAATAAGGTAGGCGCCTGGACCCGTGCCGCCCAACTTACCTGCAAACCCCCCCGGTGCTTTTCGGAGGGTGGGAGGAAACCAGGGGAAACCCACGCAAGTCACGGGGATAACGTACAAAGTCCCCACGATGCGGATTTGAAGCCGAGTCGCTGGAACCGCTGTGTATTTTAAGGCCGTCGTTAATGTCCCTTTAAATATTTAGCTTTAAGGGGACGGCACAGTTCGCGTTGCAGTTTGCACAATGCCATGACGGCGCTTGTGGCGCGGGTTGGAATCCCGTGCTGTCTTTAAGGAGTTTGCACATTCTGCCTGTGGCTGCGTGGGGTTTCACCGGGTTTTCTTCCAAACGTTCGGGAGTTGTAGTCCAATTGAGGTGTTTGGGGGAGCACGGGCTCATGGGCCGGAAGGGCCTGTTACCTTGCTGTATGTCTAAATTTAAATAGAAAACTACAGTTCAATTAGGAATCGACGCTGCACTTTCAATTCTTTGGATTGCAATGAACAGGAAAACGGATACATTTTACACGCATTAATTCGCTAAAATGTCTTGGATTAAAATATGCTTCCAAACAAGAATGCTCCGCTGTGTTTAATGCACAGTTCAAATGGCACTTTGACCCTTCTCAGAGGAAGGAGGGTTAATTTTCACATTTTGTCAGTGTTGGCTGATTAATGCTCAACATTTTCCATAACTGACTCATGGGGAATAATCACAAAATCAAAACCATCGGCGTCGACAGTGAATCCGAACGTTCCTTTCGAAAGATGACATTAAAGTAAAATCACAATGAACTGAATATTTCCTGAAGCCACGATTTAAATCCTTAAACCCCCCATGAAATTGTTTTATATTTGCTGATGTGCCACTGAATCATTTAAAATAGAGAACGCAGCACACTTTATTTGTGATATTGGTGTCAATATTTGCATCTTTTCTCCAGAACATTTCTGAGAATTTGGGAATGAAACTAATTGATAGAAAGTGCCCTCATGTCTATTTCATCCAGCAACCACTTGTTTCATTACCGTACGAGATAATGCATAGATTAGTAGACATCGTATTTGACGAAAGACTTGGGCTATTTGACGGATAACACAGAGTGGAAAGACGAGCAGGCAAACGTTTAATTAGGAGAGATAAAAGTCAAATAACTAATATTTACAACCAGCAGATCGATGCGTTAATCAGGGATCCGAGCGGGGAAATCGTGTGGGTGGCGTCTGCCTCGTTGGCGTCAAGTTTAAAGCAAATACAGTATATAAATATTAGAATAGTATTTTCATTTAACCCACAGCGAATACAATGGAGAATAATCATGATTTTATAGTTATTATTTAGGATTACATATTTCACACTGATTTAAGAACTACTTTATTAATTATTCACTACACAGGATTTCTTTCATTGCTTTTCCCCAGTGTTACAGTATTTTACAGAACGATATCTTCCTTAAGAAGTTGGTTCTATTTACTAGTCTCTTATGTGTGGCATCAGCCAACTTTATATTTAACAATATGCAAGATTACAATTACAATTATGTAACTGGATTTACCTGCATAATCAAAACTATTTTTGCAATATTATCAACAAAATCTGCCTCAAACAAGTTTGGTTAGCATTACTGGACTACCGTCCAACAGCACTAACTTCGACTGTGATGAAATGCTTTGAGAGGCTGGACATGGCCAGAATTAACACTTACCTCACAAAGATTTGGACCCACTCCAATTCGTCTATCTTCACAATCACTCCACAGCCCTTGCAATATCACTGGCTCTCTACTCAGCTCTGGATCACCTCAAACACCAATTCATACACATGGCTGCTCTTCATGCACTACAGCTCGGTGCCGTTATTCCCTCAGTGCTGGTCAAGAGCTACCAACTCTAGGCCTCTGTATCCCACTCTGCAACTGGATGCTTGACTTTCTCATCAGAAGACCAATTGAATTGGAAGCAACCTCTTCCCCCTCACTGATTATCAATGCAGGCGCACCCCAAAAATTATATACCCATGATCCAATGCTATCTACAAGTTTGCCAATTACACCACAGTTGTCGGCAGAATCACAAATGGCAATGAGGAAGGGTACAGGAGGGAGCACGATCAGCTCAGAAGTGTAACAACAGCAACCGTGCAGTCAATGTTAGCAAAACCAAGGAGATGATTGTGGACTTCAGAAGGAAGTCAGGGAAACATGACCTAGTCCTTATTGAGGACTCAGTAGTGGAGAGGGTCAAGAACTTCAAATTCCTGGGTGTCAACATCTCAGATGATCTGTCTTGGAGCCTCCCTGTTGATGCAATCACAAAGAAGGCTCACCAGCGACTATACTTTGAGGTGTCTGAGGAGATTCAGTATGTCACTGAAAACTCATTCTTGGCTGGTTGCATCGCTGCCTGATTTCGAGATGCCAACTGTCAGGACAAGAATAAACTCCAGAGGGTTGATAACTCGGCCTGCAACATCGTGGGCACCAGGACATCGAGGACATCTACATGAGGTGGTGCCTTAAAAAAAAGCCTCTATCCTCAAACCCCCCCCCCCCCCTCACGTACCATCAGGAAAAAGGAACAGGAGCCTATTGACAAGCACTCAATGGCACAAGCACAGCTTCTTCCCTGCTGCCATCAGATTCCTGAATAATCAATGAACCAAAGACACTGCCTTACTTTTCTTACACGACTTATTTTAATTTTTTTATTTATAGTAATAACTTATGTAAGATGGTTGTCATATGAATGTTTGCACTATATGATGCTACAAAACAGCAAATTTCTGACTTGATCATGTCCACAAATTCTGATTCTGAATAATGACCCATGAAATTCACAAAACAAAGTCTCTTCACTGTCCATGATTTGTTTTATTGCAGTTAATGTGTTTGCCTCAACTCTAAACCAATATTATTAGGAATACCTCTTGTGATATACTGGGTGGTGAAACTTCAGGTTGTTTGTCTTGAAAATGAGCTATAGTGCCAAAACTCCAGAACAACACTAAATCTTAAGATTATGATAGTCGTCCATAAATGAGCTCCATGTCTTTTGAAATTTAATACTTGAATCTTTTAGAGAATATCTAAATTTTTTTCTAAATTTAAGCGAGACTTAGTATTATCTTTCCATTTTATCAAAATTGAATGTCTGGCTATCAAAGAAGTAAAAAAATAAAATTTTTGTTCTGAGTGGAAATCAGTAATGCATCATCCTCTTGAGATATTCCAAAAAGAGCAATTAAAGGGCAAGGTTCCAATTTTAAATTTAAAATCACCGATAGTGTTTGAAACACTTCCTTCCAAAATTTTTCTAAGCTATGGTACGTCCAGAATATATGAACTAAAGAGGCATTACCTGTTTTACATTTGTCACAAAGGATTCATATCTGAATAAAAAGGAAGCACTTTAACTTTAGATACACGTACTCTGTGGACCACTTTAAATTGCAGCAAATAATGCCGTGCACAAAAGGTAGTAGCTTTAATCAAATTAAAAATAGAATCCCAAACCTCATTGGAAATTGAAAGTTTCAAATCCTGCACCCAGGCGTTCTTGATTTTAACTAACAAGGCTTGTCTTAAATTAACTACTTTGTCATAGATAAGAGATATTAAGCCTTTACGAGAAGGTTGTAGTTTAAAAAATTGCATCAAGAACATTGATTCATATATGTCAATGTTCAACCTTGCTTAGAGAGAAAATTGTTTAAAAAATTGGAAGAGGTTTTGAAAAGATGGAAAGATTTACCAATAACGTTAATAGGGTGAGTGAATTGTATTAAAATGAATATTTTTTCAAGGATACAATATTTGTTTCAATCATTGCCCATTCAAGTACCATAATTTTTCTTTTGAAATTTGAATAAAATAATACTTGAATTTCTTTGGAAAGGTAAGATGTCAAGAATTGGTTTAGAAAAATTAATGTGGAAATTTGATCAGGGTGGACTAAGACTACCACATTTTAAGAATTATTTTAAAGCAGCTCAATTGAGGTTTTTGCCCTGTTATCAACAGGGTGAAAAACCAGCTTGGATTCAAATAGAAATGAATAAAATGGGTGAAACTCTGACAGAGTTAATTTTGTATAAATGGAATAGTGAGTTGTTTAAAGGAACTAAAGATTTTATGTATTGAAACATATATTAAAAATATGGAATAGAATTCATATTGAGAGAGGAATTAAAAATTATCAATTACCAAAAAGTTTTTAAAACAAAATAAACTTCTTCCTTTTACTTTTTAATAATTTTTTGTTTTACAATTTGTGTAGTAAAGGAATACAGAGAATAAAAGATTGTTTCTTCGGAACTTTTTTCTAAACTTTTGATCAATTAAAAGATAAGTACAATATACATAATAATCCAATTTTTGCATATTATCAATTAAAAATGTATTTGAAAAAGAGACTGGGGGCAGATTTGAGACTCCTTAAATAAGGTCAATTTGAGGATAATATAACAGATACATTTGTTGTGAAGAAATTTATTATTAATATGTGTATAAAATTACAAGAGACTGTAAAGAAGAAAGATTTATATAAATCAAAAACTCGATGGGAGAAAGATTTAAATATACAAATTCAGGAGGAGATTTGGTCAAAATTATGTTATGAAAGTGTTACGAATAGAGTAAATGTTAGATATCAAATGGTTCAATATAATTTTCTCTATCAATTGTATTATTACTCCACATAAGTTAAATGGACTTAATCCTAATTATTCAAATAATGTGTGAAAGAAATACGTACTTTTTTGCATTCAATGTGGTCTTGTGAAAAAGTGGAAAGGTTTTGGAATTAACAGAGTTTATTATTAGGACAAATTATGAAGATAAAGATATCAAAGGATCCAAGGCTACTTTTACTTGGGGATATCTATGAAAAGGATATAAAATTGAAATTGGACAAGTATCAAGAAAAATGGTTAAGTATTGCAATAGCAACTGCAAAGAAATGTATAATGATATCATGGAAAGATGATCGAGAAGAGTTATTAAGTAGATGGTATAATGAGATGCGAAGTTGTATACCTTTGGAAAAAATTACATATAGTTTAAGGAATCGTTGAAAATTTTTATAGTATTTGGAAACCATATATGAATTTTATGGATAATTTTCCGCCCACCTCTTCTATCTTACCCACTCCTGTTATGAGTCCAGAGCATCCTAAAACACAGCAGCAATAGATATGCACCACGACAAAGGGTTACTTAAACAAAAATTGCTTTTAATTATCTTTGAACATGAAAATAGAATCAAACTTTAACTTATCGCTATTGACTACTTAACCCCTTTCTAATTCTAAGCACATGTGTGTGTAAGTTCAGCAAAGTTCTTTGGTTCAGAGTCCAATCTCACTGGTTGCAGGCAATTCTTGTACTGTGCACAGAAGTTAACATTAATAGAGTGTCTTGTACTTAAAAGGCTGAAACACCCATTGATACCAGGAACACAATCAAAGATAGCTACAATGATACCGACCCATGCATGAGAGACTCCACAAGGCCAATTCTAGGAATCTTATTCACAAATTTAAGAGAAGGTTGGATGTGTACGTGGAGGAGAGGGGGATGGAGGGCTATTGGCGGAGAGCGGGAGGTTTGAGCTAGTGGAGTTGTTCTAGTGAACCGGTGCGGACTTGAAAGGTCAACCTGGCCTGTTTCCGCTCCGTAAATGGTTATATGGTTATGTGTTTGATACTGGATAATGTTCCTTAGTGTTTGCCCATCATTGAGGGAACTGACCATACCAACTCTACGAGAGACGATGAATCTAACCAATACTGAAACATCAGGGATTGTTAACACCTAGTTTAATAAATCAACAACTTTTCTCTGTGAAATGAAATAGAGGGAAAAGGGAAGAGAGAAAGAGACAGAACTAGAGGAAAGGAGACAGATGGGGAGGGGGGGGCTTTAACGGAAGCTGAAGGAGTCGATGTTAATGCCATCTGGATGGAGGGTGCTCAGATGGAAGATGAGGTGTTGTTTCTCCAATCTGCGGGTGGTCTCAGTCTGGTAGCACATGGGACCATGGATAGGCATGTCAGCAATGGAATGAGTCAGGGAATTGAAATGGTGGCCACTGGGAGATCCATGCTATTGGGGCGGATAGGCCGAGGTCCTCAATGAAGCATCTCCCATTCTGCACCCAGTCTTTCCTCTGCAGAGGAGACCAGAACAGGAGCACCAGATGCAGTAGAGGACCCCTACAGATACACAAGTGAAATGTTGCTTCACTTGGAAGGACTGTATTGTGTCCCAAATGGTGGTGAGGGAGGAGTTTGAAGTTCATGACTACCACACACACCCAAAAGCAAAATAATACAAATTATGTGAAGTTACATTAATACACATAGAGTGCATTCTATGGGGAGTTTAGAAGTTACCATCTATATTCTCTACTATTTGACATCATAATGCTGGGATTTTATGCATGCTATTTGCATTAAAAAATGGAGTCTTTCAGCGGCAACTCTTTGCCTGCAGTTCTGACGGGAATCATCAAATATTCCTGTTTAGAACTACTACAGCTGGAATCCATAGTCACAGACATTGACATTATCAGTAAGCAACATTGTGTAATACGGATAAAAAACCTATCCATCGACAGAAATGGCCAACTCCAGACCGCGGGCAATTCAGGTAGTCAGCACATGATCCCTTTAAAAAATGTTCCAACCATGCGGACGGAGAGGTGGAGGTGGGGGAGGGGCAACAGGTGAAACTAAAATGCAGGCCCTGAGGCTTCCACTCCCTACCATCCTCCTGGCTAATGTCCAGTCCTTGGAAAATAAACTCTGAGCAAGATTACAACAGCAGAGGAACCAAGGCATTTCAATAAAGTTGAGAGCAAATGGGAGGACGAGGAAGGATTGATGGAGTGGAGAAGAAAGAGGTGTGTGTTCATAGTACTGCATGGGGGGGGGAGGGCATGGCACTGGCAGGGGAGTGGCATTAGCCGGAGGGGATGGGGGTGGTGATGCTGGCAGGGGGGAAATCGGACTCCATCTAGGCGAATCATGCCTCTTTCCAAACGCCACTTCTAGTCATCAGGGGAGGTGCATGGGCCCAGATAGTGAAGGAGACCATTGGGGGCCTGGCTGAAGAAAATTCTTTTTTCTCTATCCGAGGAGCGCTTGTGTGACTCTAAAAGAATATGTTCAGTGGCACCCCCTTCAAATGGTGCTCAGGGCTCGGGCCATGCCTTAGATATGCCACTGCTGTTACAGCACCATCAAAAGCACTTACTGAGCCATGCCACACCCACACTTTGGCAAATTTATTCCCAGCAAATAAGCAGAGACTGTGGACTACAGCACCAGTGATGAAGGCGGTGAAGGTATGGTTGAGGGAGATGCAGGAACACCCGAAATACTGCTTTGAAATGGACTAGACCACATTCAAGGATTTATCTTCAGATTTGAATGAATATGCCACAGTTGTCAGCGACTTCATCAGAAGTTAGTGCCTACGTGTTCACATTGAGAGTACTCTAACCAAAAGCTTTGAATGAACCAAAGGATTCACAGCTTGTTGAGGGCTAGATAAATGGCGTTTAAGACCGGTGATCCAGAACTCTATAAAAAGACCAGGTACGACCTACAGAAGGCTATCTTAACATCAGGCCCTGATCGTGAACCTGGCAAGGTACTGAAAATCTGTGCCAACCAATTAGCTGGAGTGCTCATGGACATTTTCAATCTCTCACGGCTGCAGTCAGTGGTTCCCATCTGTTTCAAAGAACATCAATCATCCCGGTCGGTCCCCAAGAAGAGCAGACGGTGCGTCCTTAATGACTGTCACCCAGTAGCCCTCACATCTACTGCAATGACATGCTTTGAGAGATTGGTCATGGCCAGAATTAACTTACACCTCAGCAAAGACCTGGACCCAGTGCAATTTGCCTATTGCCACAATTGCAGATGCAATCTCACTGGCCTTGGATCACCTGGATATCAGAAATTCTGACATCAGGCTGCTTTTCATCGATTATAGCTCAACTGTCATCGCCAGTACTGGTTAGCAAGCTGAAGCTCCCTCTGCAACTGGATCTTTGACTTCCTCATTGGAAGACCACAGTCATTGCGGATCAATAACAACATCTCCTCCTCGCGGACAATCAAAACAGGGGCACCTCAAGGATACGCACTTAGCCCCTTACCTCTATCCTCTCTGTGCCCATGACTGTGTGGCTTGGTGCAATTTAATGCCATCTACAAATTTGCTGACTACACCATGTTTGTCCACAGAATCACAGATGGCAAAGAGCAAACATACAGGAGTGAGATAGATCAGCTAGTTGAATGGTGTCACAACAATAACTTTGCACTCAATATCATTAAAATTAAGGAACTGATTGTGGACTTCAGGAAGGGGAAGTGAAGAGAACATAAACGAGTCCTCATCAAGGGGTCAGCAGTAGAGAAGCTAAGAAATTTCACATTCCTGGGTGTCAACATCTCTGAAGAGCTATCCCGGGACCATCATGTTTTTAAAAATTTTTTTTATTATTTTTCACACTGTGAACCATATCAACCAAAATATGTACAAACGTATCTCATTAAATTTATGCAGTGGTCTTTTCTCGCCTTTTTCCCCCCCTTCCTTCCCTCCCCTCTACCCACCCCCGTCCAATACCCATAAACATTCCACATATACAATACAATAAAAGCATAAAACAATATTTTCATACAAAGGAAAATAAACCAGAAAAATGCGCCATCTATTTATTACACACTGAATCTAGTTGTTTTGTCTTATCATTTTCATTCTCATTTTAGGGGATGGAGGTCGTAGGCAAACTCTCTCTGTTATGTTCCATGTATGGTTCCCAAATTTGTTCCAACATTGTGACTTTATTTTTTAAATTATATGTTACTTTTTCCATTGGAATACATTTGTTCATTTCCATGTACCATTGCTGTATACTCAGGCTCTCTTCCATTTTCCAAGTTGACATTATGCATTTTTTTGCTATCGCTAAGGGCTATCATAATGAATTTTTTTTGCACTTTATCCAATTTGAGGCCTAATTCTCTATTTGTTATGTTACTTAAAAGAAATATCTCTGGTTTTTTTTTGGAATGTTATTTTTTGTAATTTTATTTAGTATCTGATTTAATTGGGACTATCATGTTGATGCAGTCATGAAGAAGGCACACCAGCAGCTATATTTCATTAGGAGTTTGAGGAGATTTAGCATGCGATCAAAGACTCTTGCAAATTTCTACAGGTGCTTCACTGTTTGTTATGGAGGTGTCATTGCACAGGACCGGAAAAGGCTAGAGGATTGCACTCTCAGCCAGTGCTATCAAGGACATTAGTCTTCACTCCATATGGACATCTTTAAGAGACAGTGCCTCAAGAAATCAGCCAGGCCATGCCCTTTTCTCACTGCTACCATCAGGAAGGAGCTACAGGAGCCTGAAGCCACACACTCAATGTTACAAGAACAGTTTCTTCCCCGATGTCAACAGATTTCTGAAAGGATATTGAATCCATGGACACTACCTCACTTCCTTTTTTTTAATAAATGTTATTTTAAAAAATCTTGTATTTATGTAATTGTAGTTTATAGTAATTTTGCACTTTATTCTGCTCAATATTGCTGCCACAAAACAACAAATTTTATGACATACGTTCTTGACAATAAACCTGATTCTGTTTTTATGGGTCGTGTGATGAGGTTAGTGTGGGGCTTCTCAGCCTTTTTCTTTCCACTCACATACCACTTTAAGTAATCCCTATGCTCTGCGATTAGTAAGGGATTGCTTAAGGTGATATGGAGTGGGAAGGGAAGGTTGAAAATCACTGCTCAAGACCCAATTGTTACTGAAATATTTTGCTTGAGAAAAATTGTCATTAGCTCATTTTCTTTGGAGTTATGAAACCGTGCACATAACAAGTCAATTAGGTACGATTAAAACAGTGGTTTTCAAACTTTTTCTTTCCAGCCACATACCACCTTAAGCAATCCCTTACTAATCACAGAGCCCCTGTGGCACAGGGAATACTTAAAATGGTATGTGAGTGGAAAGAAAAAGGCTGAGAAGCTCCACACTAACCTCATCACACGACCCATAAAACAGAATCAGGTTTATTGTCAAGAACATATGTCATAAAATTTGTTGTTTTGTGGCAGCAGTATTGAGCAGAATAAGGTGCAAAATTACTATAAACTAGTGGGCTCGTGGGTAACAATTGCTGGACATAGCAGGTACACACCAGCAGGTGGAGCAAAGTTCCAGTATCAGGGGCTCAGAAAGAGCAATTGGGGTGAACATTTACCATGATCTTGAGAGCTGCAGAAGAACTGAGAACGAGTTGTGAGCTTGTCTCTCCAGGAAGATATGTTTTTAATAAAGCAAATACCTTTACGAATAGATGACCAGGAAAATATACTGAGCATCTACCTATGCAAAGAACTTACTCATGGCTGGAAACATCTCGAATCCAAGTCAAGACCCACAAACAAATGTGGAAGCACGTGTCTGGATCTCTCAGTACTTTGTAAATGTGTATCATAAAACAGTGAAAGCGCGGAGCATAAACTCTGGAAATTTAGCAGGATTTTGAAAACTCGTAAACTACAATGCTTCAGGAGTTTAGAATGAGGGAATTAATTCTTTCTCACCAAATCCCTGAAGGTTTGGCAGCACTAAATTTCCCTATACTACATGGATGTAGTTATATCTCTTCATAGAAGAGATAATAGGATATTGACAGGATCTAGAGTTCAGCTGAAAAGTGGCAGATGAAGGTCAATCCAGAAAAATGTGAAATAATTCATTTCGGAAGATGAAACAGAAGGCAGAGTATAAACAACATAAAGGTATAGAGGATATTGAGTCCACGTTCATAGATCTCTCAAAATTGCTATTCAGGTTGATAGGGTGCTGAAGAGGCATATGGTGCTGAAGAAGCATATGGTGTACAGCCTTCATTTGTCAGGGGATTGAGATAAGAGCCTCAACAAAATTTTGCAGCTCTATAAAACTAGTTCGGTATTGTTCAGTCCTGGTAACCTCATTAAGAATGATGTGGAACCTTGGGAGTGCAGAGATTTAGCAGGATGCTTCCTAGATGAGAGTGCATGCCTTACGTGGAAAGGCCGAGCAAGCTAAGGCTTTACTCTTTGGAATGGAGGACAAGGAGGTGTACAAGATTATGAGAGACACGGTGTGGACAGACAGCACCTTTTTCCCCTGTTCCTCGGGGGTTGGGGTGGGGGGGGGGGGAAGGTGTGGGGCAATGATCAACACCAAAAGACATTCATTTTAGAAAGTTTAGAAAGCCATTAGCAGTAGGCTTTTTTTTAAATATAAAAACATGGAGTGGTGGGTGCTTGGAATGCATTGAGAGTGGAGGCAAATACAATAGGGACATTGAATATATTAGATAGGCATATGAATGCAAGAACAAATGGAGGGCTATGGAATGAGGGAGGAAAGAGTTCTCAACTTTGTTCTTTTCACTCACATACCACTTTAAATAATCCCTTAACGTGGTACGTGATTGGGAAGGGTAGGCTGAGAATCACTGCTCTAGACCTAATTGTTACGGAAATATTTTGCTTGAAAAAAAATGGTCATTGGTCCATTTCCTTTGGAGTTATGAAACTGTACACATAACAAGTCAATTAGGTACAATTAAAGTGGTTTTCTAACTTTTTCTTTCCACCCACATACCACCTTAAGCAATCCCTTATAAATCACAGAGAACCTATGGCATAGGGAATACTTAAAGTGGTATGTGAGTGGAAACAAAAAGGTTGAGAACCATTGGGTTAGATTGATCGTGGAGTAAGTTTATACAGGTTGCTGTTTTATTGTTCATTGCATTAGTTTTCGCTGAAACTAATGAGTAGAAATATAGGCATGAAGCTTTTATTCTATTATTTTATTTATTGTCTGCTTAAAAAGTTGCACTCTTCATAGTTGACTGTATTTACAAAAATGACTATTTGAAACAATAATTGAGCATTTATTTTCTCAATAAAATACATTAGATTGTAGATACAAAATTAACCAAAAGGCCTACAAAAATTGGACAACCCAGCAGTAGTTGCATTGTTACAGAGAAAGAAGAGGGTTTAAACAATTATACAAAGGAAAATAGTACAGAAATGTTTGACATATTAAATGATCAGATGAATAGGGATGAGACAATGATTGGGAAGTTATCTTAGAGTTAGAACTTCAAAGCACTGGAAAAAAAATAGAATAAACCCTGATGTTGAACATACAATTAGAATTATAGACATGGTGTAATATCAATTAAGGACTCGAAGTGGTAATTTGGATTTTGTTGCTAAAGAGACTAAATTGTCCTCCATGGACTTTGACAGGTCAAAACTGACAGCATTTTTATTTTCTTTTTCTTTTTTGTGGCTTTTCTTGCGCTATAAAAAGCAAAATATAACAATAATCAGTTTGTTGTATGCAAATAAAAAAAAAAGCTGTGAATTTAAAATACAGAAGAAGTCCAAAACTCCAGATGTCAGAAATCAAGACTACTTGAGAATCTGGAGTTTGAAAATGCTCAAGCTTTTAAAATTTGGCGGGGTTTTGTGTGCGCGCATGTGTAAGTGCCACAGATGCCGTTTCTTTCTAACGGCCTGTTTTGATAAATGTGGTGTGCTGTATTTGCTAATGAATAAACCAGCAAAATTTATCTGTTCATCTCTTCTTTATTCCTCCAAAGTATAGTGGTTAGTGCAACGCTGTTACAACGCCAGCGATCAGGACTTGGGTTCGAATCCTGCACTGTCTGTAGGGAGTTTGTATGTTCTCTCCATGTCTGTGTGGGTTTTCCTCCCACCCTCCAAAATATTCCAGTGGTTGTAGGTTAATTGGGTGTGAATGGGTGGCACGGGCTAATGGGTTGAAAGGGCTCGTTACTGTGCTGTATGTCTAAATTTAAATCTTAAATCTGGATCCTCAAGCAGTCTGGATTTTCGGACTTCTGTAATGCTATTTATTACAACAAATGTTGAGTCAATTTTTCTTCTTTGTAGTTATTGAAGTTTAGTATCACATTAATCCACTAAAATATAATAACAAATCATTAAATATCAGATGTTAAATAAAATCCAAATTATGAAGTGGATCTATAGATGTGTAAAAAGATTAGAATAGACAATAATGATGAATAAAAACAGTAGAGCTATTAAACAAATACTTTTTTTGTCCTCAATAGAAGACAATCCCAGAAAGATGAGGAAGCAAAGTATCTGACAAGAACTATAAATTAATAGACTCAATATCATCAACTGTTGATAAATTAACAAAGATACATTAAGGCAGAAATGAAAATGACAGTAACAGAATCAATGACCCAAGCTTTGGTGCTAAAAGAACAATTTCATTGATACCAGGGAACTATTGGCCATTTAATTTCAAATTTTTATGTGGAAAATATTATAATCTATTATTGTTAGGTGTAGGGTGATTTGGTCATCGACATGGATTTATGTAATCAAATGTTCAAAGAATTTGCTGCTTATAGCATTGAATTTAGTGCTACTTGAGAGGTGATTAAAATTAGAACTCACTGAGGGTCAAGGGAGAAAAATGGCAAAATGGAAACAAAACCTCAGTAGCCAGAAGAAAAATTAAATGTTTAATTTGGCACGATGCATATCAATCTTTGATTCTCAGTTAATAAAATTTATATATTAAAAGCTTAAATCAATGGAGCCACCACAAATTTCCCCACTGATCTAGGCTGGAAAACAAGCCGCGAGGAGTTTGCAATGGGAGTTAGAAGTTAATTAGTGAGACCACATCAGTTCTGCACACAAGATTTCCTTATTAAAGATATACAGTGCCATCCATAATGCTTGTCACAAAGACACTTTATTCCTTTATTTTCCCCTGTGCTCCACAGTTTTAAATTTGTAATCAAACAATTCACCTGCAATTAAAGTGCACATTCCAGATTTTATTCAAGGTTGTTTGCATACATTTTGCTTTGACTATGTAGAAATGATAGCACTTTTAAATACATAGTCCCCCATTTCAGGGCACCATAATCTTTAGGACATTTGGCTTCATATGCATTTGTGAGTACTTGGGCATGTTTAATTACAGTACTTCATTGGTACAGGTATAAGAGAGCAAGGCTTGCTTCACCTTTGGGGTCTGTAGTTGCCATTTTTCAACAGGAGGACCAGATTTGTACTAATGAAAGTCAAATAAGCCCTTATGAGGAGAAAAAATGAGAACAGTAAGAGACACCTCCCAAAACTGAGGATTACCAAAAATCATGTTTGGAAGATCATTAAGAAGAAAGGCAATACTGGTGAGCTAATTGCATAGGGACTGGTGTTCCAAAGAAGACCTTCACTGCAGATAACAGAAGAATTTTCATAACAATGAAGAAAAGTTCCCAAACGCATGTCTGACAGATCAGAAACGCTCTTCAGGAAGTCGGTGTGGATTTGTCAATGGCCATTGTCTGCAGAAGACTATGAACAGAAATACAGAGGCTACACTGCAAGATGCAAACCATGGCAAAAGTGCTTACACTTTGGACCTTGGGCACCTGCCCTCAAAATGTTTTTCCAGAATTCTGCAGGCTCTTTTCAATACTTCTTGGCAAACTGTAATCTGGCCATCCTTTCTGTGGCTAACTAGGGATTAGCATCTTGTAGTGTAGGCTCTGTATTTGATTTCATGAGGTCTTCTGTAGACAGTAGTCATCAACATATCCATACCTGCCTCCTGAAGTGTGTTTCTGATATGTTGGACATACATTTGGGGATTTTTCCTCATTATGGAAAGAATTCTTCTGTCATCAGAAGTGGAGGTCACCTATGGAATACCCGCCTCTTTGCAATGACTGAGCTCACCAGTACATTCCTTCTTAATGATGTTCCAAACAATTGATTTTGGTAATCCTAAGGTTTGGGCAATGTCTTACTGTTTTATTCTCGTTTTCTAGCCTCATAATGGCTACGTTGACTTTAATTGGCACAACACTGGTCCTCATGTTGAAAAATGGTAACTATAGACTCCAGAGGTGATCAAAAGCTTAGAAGCAAACCTAGCTCTCTTATATCTACACAAATGAAGCAATTAAACATACACAAGTGAAGCCAAATGTCCAAAACATTATGGTGCCCTGAAATGAGGGGACTATGTATACAAAAGTGCTATAATTTCTATATGGTCAAACCAAAATGTACACAAATAACCATGAATAAAATCTAGAATGTGCACTTTAATCACATGTGAATTGTTTGATTACAAATTTAAAACTGTGGAGCACTGGGGCAAATAAAGGGAAAAAATATCTTTGTTCCAAACATTATGCAGAGCACTGCATCTGTCCTCAAAGGGACTACAAAGCTTCACTGGACTGATTCCAGGGATGAAGGGATTTGTTTAATGATTAATTAGGTAGATTAAGTCAGTATTCCTTTAAATTAAAAAAAGAGATTTGTTTCGGGCTGAGGTTCTCCTAATTTCTAATGGGGCTGAACAGGGCATTTCTATCGAAAGATTCCCCTAGTTCAGTGGTTCCCAACCTGTTACTTTCCACTCACATACCACTTTAAGTATTCCCTATGCCATAAATGTTCTGTGATTAGTAAGTGATTGCTTAAGGTGGTATGTGAGTAGGAAGGGAAGGTTGAGAATCACTGCTCTAGATCCAATTATTACTGAAATATTTTGCTTGAGAAAAATTGTCATTGGCCCATTTCCTTTGGAGTTATGAAACTGTGCACATAACGAGTCAATTTGGAATGATTAAAACAGTGGTTTTCAGACTTTTTCTTTCCACCCACATACCACCTTAAGCAATCCCTTATTAATCACAGAACACTTATGGCATAGGGAATACTTAAAGTGGTATGTGAGTGGACAGTAAAAGGTTGGGAACCACTGTCCTAATTGGAAAGGCAGACCTAAGGGAGTCAATCTCAGACCAAGAGATCAGCACCATGTAGAATCAAAGATTTCTTCACTCAAAAAGGCACCAAGAACTTTTAGGATTCTCTGCACCTTAAAGTTGCTGCTGTTCAGTTACACTGCAGTCAAGAGGCCGAAAGAGTTTTGGATATTATGGGTTTACCCCAGGATAGCACATGGTGGTGTAGTCAGGTTCATGAATAACTAGGATCTTGTTGGATGATAGATTAAGCTCAAAGGGCCAAATGGGCTTCTTCTGTTGGATCGTCTTGCAATACTAAAGAAAATGAACCCAGCAACACAAATTCAGTGAATCACCTGGAAGAATGGGGCACCACCGCTGTGGCACAGATCCTCAGTACTCATCTTCTCACTGGCAAAGCTGTCATTACCCGTGCTCATTTGTTCACTTTCCACCGTGTCCTGAAATGAACCACAATTGGATGCCCTAAATCCCAAACTTTAAAGCTCGACTTTATATTTGTGACAGTTAAAAACTGTCAGTATACACAAAAACACTTTCAAACCAAGTCTGGTGAAGTCCATTCTCAATTCTATTTCATCAATAAACACAGGATACACCAAGATTGAACATGTCCACACGATATTAGATTCATCTACTGAGCAATGCTTGAAAATTTGAAATGCAAACTTTCTGCTTGTTCAAGGATGCAATGATAGAGAATACCAAGTAATTTGTTCCTGCAAGTAAGGCGAGTCTTCAAGTGTAGTCATCACCATTTTTCAAAAGTGTGATGGATAGAGCTAAAAGTATTGAAACCAAATTTATAGGAATGACAGTCTAAATCTTTTCACGGTGTTTTGAAGCAGAAAATTGTAAAGCAATTTTTAACCAAACTTATCAAAAGTCTTGACTGTCTCAGCCTAAAATGGGGAAAATACTGACCAGATGGTGAACAGTTTATGATCCAAATTATTGATTGGACTATAGAGAATAGATAAGGGTTATAAAAGTGATCAGGTATCATTGTTCATATTCTCACAGCAAGAAAATGTTGTTTTGCATGTTATCCAGACAAATCAACCCAAAAGCACAACAGGTAGTGGAAAAAAAAGACAATGTCGACTAGAGTATGACAGAGTGCATTTAAAACAGGGCAAGGCCACAATGAAGTTGTACCTTTGTGAGATCATCAAGAGGTCCATTCAAGAGTTCATGATAGTGGGATCGAAGCAGTCCATGAATCTGGCAGGATGTACAAGTTTTCAAACTGTTATATAGAACAGTTGTAATAGATCAGGGATGGCCAAATTATTATTTTTTTGGTTGTGGGCCATGTGCAGAAAAAAATAAGGAGTCAATGGCCAAACAATATTAAGCCCAGCAGTTTTCAACCAGTTATGCTCAAGAAAAATGGAAAAACCCTGTGACATGAAAATACATTTTCTATCAAAATAACTATATACTACTGAACAGTTTAACTGTGACATTATGGTAGTTTATTGATGTCAAGTCAAGCCAACTTTATTGATCATTCATACCGTGCTCGCACGGTAGGACGAGATAACATTTCTCCGGCACCATGGAGCATATTTGCATAGATACAAGTTAGGAAAGCAGTAAAACATTAAAATATTAAGGTATTAAGACGTATACACTGAAAGTCCATGGCACACTATGCACATATGTACTGGGAGTTCAGGAGCCTGATGGCTTTATCCCACTCTGGACATAAGGGCTAGAGTGCTTCAGTACCTCCTGCCAGATGGAAGAAGTTTACATGTGGGATGTGTGGAGTCTTTCAAAAATGTTAATTGCTTCCCACCTGCATCAAGGGTAGTAGATGTCCTCCATGCTAGGAAGAGGTTCCCCAATGGCCTTTTCCGCTGACTTCACTATCCTCTACAGGGTCTTGCAGTCCAAGGTGGTATAGCTTCCAAACTAGGCAGTTATACAGTTGCACAGGATGCTCTCAATACATCCTCTGCAGAATGTCGTGAGGATGGAGGATGAGAGATGGACTTTCCTCGGCCTTCGCAGGAAGTAGAGGCACTGCTGGGCTTTCTTGACTATGAAGCTAGTGTTAAGGGACCAGCTGAGGTTCTCCGCTAGGTGCACTCCAAGGAACTTGATACTCTTGATGACCTCAACAATAGAGCCATCAATGGTCAGGGGAACGTGATCTCCCCAGGCCTTCCTGAAGTCGACAACCATCTTTTTTTTTTTTTAAAAAAGAATATTCAGATACAGGTTGTTTGCTCTGCACCAGTTCGTTAGTGTCTGCACTTCATCTCTGTATGCTGCCTCCTCATTCTTACTGATAAGGCCCTGTATTGGAAAGGGTTGTGGCAGTCATGTGACAGCACTGCTCCCTACCTAGTCAGAGGGCACAACAGCAGCCAATCAAGGTTTGGTTCTGCCTCACCCATTAGTGCACACCTTGCTGTTGGTCCCATTTAAATTACCTGGACTGCATTCTCCAACCTGTCTGTACTTGGGCCATTGGCTGTTGTAATTGGATTAACCCTCTTGGCACCAAGCCATTTGTCCCTGCCAATGATCTGGGCTGGACCATCCAGCACTATAAAAGGTGCCATGTGATCTTTTGTTCTCTCTGTCAGCTTGGGACCACCCTGCTTCACTCCAGGCCTAGAAACGTGGAAGGTTGCTGGAGAAACTTGGTAAGATGTGCACTGTTAAAAGGGTTGGGAGGATTTAATTAGCGTCCCTTGTAGCATAGAGCCGTGCCTGCACTGAGTCAAGGGGTGGTGGGGCATAGTAGTGATTTTTCCCTGATCATTGTATGTACCATTTCAGAGTGTGTGTATGTGAGCATGTGTGTACACTGCATCTGTTACCATTTCCCACACTTGCCTTCTAAATAAGATCCTTTCCCATCAAAACTATGCCTAGTCCTCGACTTTGAGACCTATTAAACCGGTTTCGTCAGTCAGAACAGGCCCACCATTGTCGTATCATCAGTGAACTTGATGATGTGCTTCGAGCCATGTTTGGAGGTGCTCACATATTACAGAAGGCATTTCTGTATCAGCTGCTTTAAAATGCAATTTAAATACATACAATAAAACTGTTTAAAAACATTCAAAAAGCAGTGTAGGATAAAAAGCTGGGTGCAAAATAAGCACAAGAGGAAAAAAATCAAGAAAGGAGATCTCCAACATTCCTCCACAACTCTCAGTGAATACAGTTCATGGCTCAAGTGTCCACTTTAATGATAATGATGCAATATGTAAATCTGTAGATAGGCTATTAAAGTTTACATATTCCTTGCAAATCAAACATACTTCCCCATGACTTCTATGTTTAATCAATTGAGGTAAAATGACTTTTTTTTTAAAACCAAGGTGTAGAATTTTAATCGGAGTAACATTGCAAAAGTTGGTCTTCTTTTCTTTGGCTTGGCTTCGCGGATGAAGATTTATGGAGGGGGTAAAAGTCTACGTTAGCTGCAGGCTCGATTGTGGCTGATAAGTCTGATGCGGGACAGGCAGACACGGTTGCAGGGGAAAATTGGTTGGTTGGGGTTGGGTGTTTCCTCCTTTGTCTTTTTGTTGGTCTAGTGGTTGCTCAAAATGGTGGCGGCATCTAGTGTTGAGACTAAGAAGTGCAATGTACATACAGTGGAATTTATTGTTAGAGACTATGTTTCTAACAGGGCCACTTAAAAATGGACAAGGGGCTGCAGTTTGGCCACCGCGTAATAGATGAAAGGAGGGGATTTGCTGAGAACAGCTTGCAGAGTCACCACACCCTGGAATTATTAGGGTGCAGAGAGTTTCTATTTGGCCTTGCTGACGATCTCAGAAACAGCTACAAAATAAAAAAATCTCCAGAGATAATAATAATCTGGATAATTATACTAAACCATTAGTGGTTCACAAGGTTGCATCATTTTAGGAAGATGGTTTTAAGTTCAGATTGCTCTTTAGATAGTCACAAGGCCAAATAGTAACTCTCTGTACCATAATGATTCCAGGACAAAGTAACTAGATCACAGCCAACTTCACCAGTGTGGCCGATAGAGCATTAGTTTTGGCCATGCAGGCAGTTTTTGAGGTGGGGGTGGGGGTGTGCGAAAACCTCAATCTCTATTTAATTTTGCTGGGGAAAAGCACTGTGCAACACAAGGCTCCATTTTTATTCATACATGAGATGACTGACAACTATTTCATAATACACATCTGGTTAAAAAATGGCCAAGGTTCTGCAAAGCATTCACCAATCAAGGAATTATACTCTAGCAAGGAATTAACACCGAGAATCTGCAGATGATTGGAAAGTGTATCTTTTGATTTTTTAAAAAGTGTTAGTTATTGGGAGCCATGATACAGGGCCACAATATTTTTCATGAAGCATTTGCTTTTATGACACCAGGGAATAAACATTTGCCAACAAAAGAAAAATTGTATTTTAAACCTCCACACATCAGTAATTACAAAGTGCTGCAGGTGTAATGAAGCGACAGAGCTAGTGCTGCAAAAAGCAATTAAAATGTTCTAATCACACTTACCTGCTCAGGAATGGTTTCCTCTTGGAGATGCATAGCTGCAGTGAGAGAACTCTGCAATTCCTGCTGCTGTATTTTATGTTGAGCAATCAAGACGTCACGTGGCTCTGTTCTGGAGAGGATGCATGGATATGGATAAACTTTCCGCTGTGGAGTGGTACCTAAAATCAAAATGCAATCATCACTGCAGTGGGTCTGCCTGAATAAAATAGTCTCCCTTGTTTCAAAGTGTTCCCATGTTGGCTAACTAATTGGAGCACAATTCTATCCACCGCTGATCTCTATGCACTCCCAGTATTCCTTGATAGGAAGTCAAGAGAAATTACATTGCAGCTAGTTTTTTTCTCTCCATCAAGTCCAGAGACCACAGACCATCTACAACATGGCATTTGTATAACAAAATTCAAGCCATATTCATGATTTGCAATATATTATCAACATATTACAGTTAGTCTCTTGTCTATCTCATTGTCGATCCTTGCATCCAATGAAATGGTGCAGCCGGTTGACCGTTTTGAGTGCCCGATGGAAATGTGGGGGGGCTGGTAGTCATGGGGGTGGGGGGAGCTGGCTGATGGAGGACCTCAGTTTTCTTCAGGCTGACTTCCAGGCCAAACATTTTGGCAGTTTCCGCAAAACAGGACGTCAAGCGCTGAAGAGCTGGCTCTGAATGCGCAACTAAAGCGGCATCGTCTGCAAAGAGTAGTTCACGGACAAGTTGCTCTTGTGTCTTGGTGTGAGCTTGCAGGCGCCTCAGATTGAAGAGACTGCCATCCGTACGGTACCGGATGTAAACAGTGTCTTCATTGTTGAGGTCTTTCATGGCTACTCAAAAGAGTCTGGAAAAACAATCAACTGAAAAACCTCACAAAGATTAGCGTATATAGAGCAGTTGTCATACCCATACTCCTGTTAGGCTCCAAATCATGGGTCCTTTACCGGCATCACCTACGGCTCCTAGAACGCTTCCACCAGCGTTGTCTCCGCTCCATCCTCAACATTCAGTGGAGCAACTTCATCTCCGACATCGAAGTACTCGAGATGGCAGAGGCCGACAGCATCGAATCCACGCTGCTGAAGATCAAACTGTACTGGGTCGGTCACGTCTCCAGAATGGAGGACCATCGCCTTCCCAAGATCATGTTATATGGCGAGCTCTCCACTGGCCACCGAGACAGAATTCAATAACACATTTCAGGCACAATGAGACTGTTCCAATATTGGGATCAATGCCCAGCAGGACTACCGACACGAACTTTGGAAAAGTCCCTGTTTCATAGTTTTTTTTTACCATTTTTACTTTTTTTTATTCAAAAGCCAGTCACTACTGACTAAAGTGGTTCTACACTAACTGTAATTCTTTCTTTGGCTTGGCTTCACGGACGAAGATTTATGGAGGGGTAATGACCACGTCATCTGCAGGCTCGTTTGTGGCTGACAAGTCCGATGCGGGACAGGCAGTCACAGTTGCAGCGGTTGCAAGGGAAAATTGGTGGGTTCGGGTTGGGAAAACTCTCAGCTCCCCATTATCTGCCATCTTAATTCTCCCATTGTGACCTATCTGTGGCCTATTCTAAAGAGGCCATAAGCGTGAGGAACAGTACCTCATTATTTTCCCCCTGAGAACGTGCAGCCTTCCAGACTCCGCATTGAATTCAACATCAGTTAACTTTCTTTTTGTGCTTGCATTTTAACTGGCCAGTCCTGCTTCAAGCCATCTGTAATTTTGTTCCAGTTTTTCTCTCTCCATTATCAGATGAGCTGAGTCTTTCCAAGCTCTGCATTTTGCTGCTTTAACTTCCTTTTGAATTTTCTCGCTTGCTAATTGGCTTCATTTTGTAACTATTATGATCCTGCATACATATTTTTTCCTCTCCCTCATCAGCGAGATGACTTCATTTGGTGCTTATTCCCATGGCAACTCTGGCCTCTTTCCATCATAAAGATTTCCTTTGTCCTACCCTTCCCCAACTCTTCCTGCAACTTATCTTTTCTGTTTGCTGATCCTGTTTTTAAAAAAAATACACCTGGAAATGGAAACATTTTTAAACATTGCACAGGTCCTGTCCAACCTGCTGAGTTTTTTTTCCCCAGTTATATTTATACCAAGAAAATTACAAAGTCTATCGAAGGCAGTATTTGTAAGATATTTGGACCTTCATTCATTGACTTGTACATTACCTCAACCGTTCTTTTTAATAGCCTCGAGTATTTACACACTCTTCGACTTAGTCTCACCTGTGGGAATGTCCTGACGGAGTTCTTCTAGTAAAAAGTTGAAGACTTTATTTTGTCCTGTCTGAGCTTGTTCAGTTAGCTCTGTTAAGTGGTGTGCAACCTTCCCTTTATCATCATTAACTTGTTCAAGTGTGGTGGAGAGTGTGCGTTCCTCTGCATCACACTGTCCTTTCAACTGTTCCACAATCTTAGTGATGAGAGGGTCATAATTCTTATACACAGTCTATGAGAAAGGGAACAAGAACACATTTTGACTTGTCAATACTCCAGATCAATGTGTATACAAATTAAGAAAGTCAATCCATTCTTGACAAATTTAGAACAAAGAATACTGCAGCATAGTACAGGCCCTTCACCCCTTGACCTATGCATTCCTACAAAAAAAAAAAACCCAAAATCCTTCCTACCTCATAATCCTCTATTTTTCTTTCATCCATGTGTCTGTTTAAGAGACTCTTAAATGCCCCGAATGTTTCAGCCTCCAGCACCACCCCTGGCAAGGCAATCCAGCCACCCACAACTCTGTAAATAAAAACTTCCCTCCTGATGCCTTCCCTCAACGTCCCTCTCTTCACTTTGTGCTCATGTCCTCTGGTGATTGCTATTCCCACCCTAGAAAAAAAAGCCCTGGCTATACCTCATAATTTTGTAGACCTCTACTAATAATGAAAAACTGAACAGCAGTTATTCCACTGAAAACTGCTGCAATGTTCAGAAAGTCTGGAAAAAAAATTGCTGTATTTTCTGATCATTCTCATTCCGACTGCAGACTTATTAAAAAAAAGTTCTATGTCAAAATACTGATCAATAACAGTGAATCAGGGATAGTTTTGAAACCAGACACAGAGGCCAGGAAAAAAAACCACAGCGACAGCACAAACACTTACCTGTTCAATGTTCCTTAGCTGCTTCCTGTTGATGTCAAAAAAAGAGAGTTGATCCTGGCAGAACATGTCAATAGTGCTCTCTGTTGATTTACACCACTGGCTGTTTTCCTGGCAATGGACCATCATGCTGGAGCTGAGCTGTTGGCATTCAACGTTCAACTGATCTGCAGTCTTAATACCCTCACTGGATGTCTTCCTGATTTCATTTGCAAAACTGTTTAAAGAGGCGGCAAGATTCTCTTCGTGAGATGCAGCACCCTCCATAACTTCTCCAGATTGACTAAAAGATAAAGAGATGATTTTATGAAGTGAAAATTTTATTTTAAATCAAATGGTAGTGTAATTGGTTGAGTTGTTAAAGAGCAAATCCCCCTCCCTGCTCCCCCCCCCCAAATAATTTTGCAATTCTCCAACACTTCATATGGGTTAAAAACACTTGTCAGAATCCAGTGTTAAATTAAAAATCTTTGAAAACTACAATGAAGCAATGAAAAATGTAACTTACAAATTAAGATTTTCATGAAGTAGAGTTAAAGAATGCTGTACATTTCCATTTTGAGTTAAAAGACCATCAAAACCCTTCTGATTCTGATGAACTAAGAGACCAAGCTGGCTTTGTAGATTTGAGATGATGTTTGAAGTGATTTTTGAAATACCCTATTTAAAAGGATTCAGAGTTTGTATTGTCACTGAAATCAATAAAAGGATAACATTATTAGAGCTATTAAATTTTCACCCAACCTCCATCTGTTCTTGCTGTAATTTCTGTAGTTCTTGCCTCAGCTTTTCATTCTCATTTTGAATCGTACCCAGAGCACTGCAAGTGCTTTCTTGCAATTTACTAAATCTATCGCGGTGTTGACCAAAGAATGCGTTGGTATCCATTTTCATAATTTCGATCTGAAACAAAAGGCAAAAAATTAGAAACTAAATTAGTCAATACACACAAAGTAAAAATCACAATTAAAAGCATTATAGCAAAACAACAAAACAGAAAGTAAGACCTGACTTCAATATCATTTTAATTTGCATTCACCTACAAATCAGGTAATTAAAAAATGTAAAGCAACACGAAGCACTGCTCGCGCTTACTCATTTAATAGCTGCTTTGTATTTAATTCCGTCCTCGAATACTAGTTACAGCAAAAAAAAATGGAACATTCAGAAGTCACCCTAGCAGTCAGAATACATCCAAAATGATAACCTTTCAAAGTCTTTGTAAAATATTTTTTTGGACAGTGGAGAGAGTTGGGCCAAAGGATGGAGAAAATATCATGTTATGGAATAGAGGCAGAATAAAGTATAAAGTCACCTTTTCTGCCATGCCAGAGTTAGTTTCAAAGTTCAGTCTGAGACAATTGTTCAGTTCCAGTATACCGACAAGCATGGGCTGCAAGTTCTTCTTGAACATTTTTTCCAATTTTCCCTGGTGGTCAGCCTGAAAATAAAAAGTGAGCCAAGAACCTCCATGAATGACAAAACCTGTGCTCACAGCTCCATTAACCATCCAACTCACACTTGCCTTGAAATTGTTAATGACCCAAAATGCATTTATTTGGACAAGTCTGCAGGTCAATCAAGTTGCAATCAAAACACACCATTCTTATTGGATTTGCCCTATAACAACACAAATTCATTCACCGTAGCAAAGGAGAGTCTGTTTCTTATTGAATTTTGAATATAGACAGCATTCAAATGCAGAATATCCCTGACACAAAAAGACTTCCAGAAGAAATCAGTTTAAATAGGATCTCTTTTACTCCCAATAATATGGCCGCAAATGGCATGCAGTTCAAACTGAAGGAAGTTGTTACAAGAACATTATGTTCAATTGATAACTCGAGTCACAGGTAACTATAAACCTTGACAATTTAGCCCTTAATGCCTGGAAAGTTTAGAGACCTTCGTTGCCCTTATTCACTAAGTTTGAACCTTTACTTTAGATGGTCTAGTGCACACATGTCAAACTCAAGACCGCGGGCCAAATTTGGCCTGTGATATAATTATATTTGGCCCGCAAGATCATATCAAATATGTATTAGAGCTGGCCCGCTGGCCGCCGTGCCAGTATAACAGCTAATACTACAAATCCCAGAATGCTTTGCAAACGCATTGGCGCCGGCCCTTCAGCCCGCTAATCGCCCCCACCTCCTCTCTTTACTTTCAATAGCATCTGCGACCTGTCGCCTAACTCACATGTAATAAACCCCTTATGAAAAATGGCCAAACGAAAGACAGAAAACAGGACCTTTCAAGACAGGTGGGAGGCAAACTCTGACCCCAGAGTTTGATGAACTTGCATCTAAGAAGAGATGCCAAGTATCTGGTTTAGACCCAGGTGCATCAGAGTAAATCACAGTGTAGCAAGCTAAGCTTGGATTAATATTTTCTTTGGTTAACTTTGGACTGTTCATCATTGAAAGATTGGATTTTCATTGAAGCAAGTTGTTATTTTTGACTTGTTGGCTTGTGAAAAAAAATACATTTAAAAGGAGCATAAAGGCTATCGAGAAATATTATTTATTGAATATTTAATTTCTCATTTGTTAATGCTTCTTCTGGAAAGAGTTTAACCAAAACTATTATTTTAATAAGAAAAAGTTTAACATTACATATGTTGAAAGAAGAGAAAACATGCAAATGTTGTTGAAAATTTTCAATAAATATTTAGTTTGGCCCACGACTTAGTCCAAGTTTTTAAATTTTGGCCCTCTGTGAATTTGAGTTTGACACCCCTGGTCTAGTGAGTCCTGAAGGACTGTATTGAACACCACTGTTTAGGTACATCTATTTAGGTATTAGATTATAATGATTGAAAAAGCTGATTTAGTGTGCAAAAATATGGAATCCAATATTTTAATGTAATGGAAAGAAGTGCCACACATTGTCACAGTTTAAGATTTTATACCAATAACATAAATGTTTACATTCTCTCATACTAAGTTAGCTCTTTCCCCACTAGTTATTAACAACTTAAAATACCTGATCACCGTCATTGACAATCACTGAAACCTCATTAAGGAGGCTGGTGCAGCTATGACTGTATTTCAGGTGATCACAATTCAACAACTGCCATCATTTGTTGGGCAAACAAAGAATGCCCAGCAATTCTGGGGCAAGATGGCTGCTCAGGTGAATGGAGATTATTAAAAGACAGAAAAAGGATGCCCACATTGTGACCAAATACTTCCTCCTCCTTCCCTTCACTCATTGCATGAACTCACCAGGGCCTTCTGAACATAGTTTAATGACTGCTCCGTCATATCCTTCTGTTTTAACACATCATGAAGACATTGTGAAACCTCAGAAGAAATCACATCCTTCATTGATGAGTAAGTATGAGCCACTGATGACATGGCAAAGCTCAGGGCAGAGGTATTGGCGGCCACAAGTTCACCTGAAAAAGAAGCCAAAAACTCTAAGGTAAGATTTCTCTTCTGTTAAAATGTTTCCCTATTTTCTTCAACAGTTTCTTTGGCAATCCTTTTGGATCAAGGATGACCGACATCAACTAAATTCCCTTGCCAGAATCCCTTTAACAAGAGGCCACAGTTGCACTAATGAAGTCCTGACAGTGAAAGGACAGTCAGTTGGTGAGAAGCTCTAATCGTCTTCCACAGTCTATTCCCTCCTCAACACCCACCCCCATTTAATATACTCATTCTACTTAATCTCCCGGCTGTTTGCTGTGGCCTGCGATGATGATGTCAGGTGAATGCTGCCTCTCACCTTGTTCAGGCCCACTCCCATATGACAAACCTTCTTTCTTCACCATCAACCACAACACTTCAACTCAAGGACTCAAGTTTCCCCACATCATTCTTAAACTCTGTGATGAGAGTGTTCAGATTTTCTTCATGGTCTCAAAGATCCCGTCGTCCAGTCTTTCGATGGATTATAGATTTGATCAGTTCATTTTTAATACTGCCAGTAGAAGATGCTTGTGGTCTGGATTAGTATTTCCCCTAACCCAAATCCTATCCAGAATGGTTTTGGATTTGACCAAGCAATATTGCAATAGCATGTTCTAGAATTTAATATTAAATGCTCACATTTAATATAATTTTCATAGCCTTGGTTTGTTCCACCTTGCAACCAGTGAGCTACTTTTGAAGTTAGTTATCATTACTATATAGAAAACAGCTATCAATTCATGTAAAGGAAGATCCCACAAATGGTAACATGATTACAGAAGGGACAAGTTCTGCTAGTTGGAGGATTGTGGAATAAACTGACAAATCCCTATGTTGAAACTGCTAAAACCCCCATCCTCCACACACAAAACAAATAGATTTTGGGACACCTATGGAAACCATTGATACAATAGATCTGTTACTGAGCCAAGCTATTTTTTTTCCACATCTAAATTAACTCAGATGCTTACCACTGGAAATGCTTGTCAAATGTATGATCAGGTACAAGTGCACAAGCATTTTTTGCTTAAAACCTGTTTTCAAGGATTTGATATGCAAATACTGGTGTTTAGTAAACTCCATTCATCGATCCAATGTTGCAAATTGAAATCATTAAAACACAAGATTGAATAAACAGTCAAGCAATTTTTCTTCGTTTCAATCCAGTCAGATAAAAAAAAATCCTTCGTTTAAAAAAATGAACGATAAACAAATTTGATCCGAAACTTACTTATTGACTTTGCACAGAAATCTAACATTCCCCACTGGTTAACACGCACTTCATCAGTTTTTGTTTGCATTTCAGTGAACAGCTCCTTCATCTGTTTTAGGAAGGTGTCCTGAGCTTTATGGTTCTGAAACTCGACAGTTGTTTTACGGTCAAGCTTAGCATGGAGTCCAGACACATCTTTTGTACTTGCTTCAACTATTTGCAGCAGCTAAAATAAATGGCAGATGAAGACCACTTGCTAAGAATAATTAAACTCTTATTCCAATGAAAATACACAGGGAGAAAATTGTGAATGGGTCATGGAAAAAAACTTGGCAATGTATTTAGGAAGCAGTTAACATTAAACTGGGTTTCACTGCTTAACCAGACAAGTAGATCAGAAAAAGCAATCGACACAAGACAATGATAATAATTGGGAGGGCGATCAAAAGTTTAAAGGGGTTTCAGGAAAGTTGAGAGAAAGGTGGACAGAAATCTAGCACGCGAGGCTAACATCTCAAGAATATCTTGATCAAAATACAAGCCCCATAACAAATTAAACAGTCATACTTTGGGTCGCACAAGGCAATAGTTGCACGCGCATTTAAAAATTGATGTTAACAATGTAGACAAACTTTATCCTTCTCTTTAAAGTAGTTTATAAAGCACTCAAAACCTCGCTCAGTTAAGAATGTTCTGCAGCCTCTATGATATGAAGTAATTTCTTTGCATCGAACAGCTGGCTCAAATAACATCAGGATGCAGATGTCAGAGAATCCATACCCTGAACAACAGCATCTGGAATGTTTTATGCTGAAGTTCGTTATTAAAATTCAGATCAAATGCACACAAAGAGAGGAGGATAAGAATGTGAACCAGTAGCCTTTAGAGAGAAAAGAATATACTGCAACACAGTTAAATGCATGCTTAACTTTTTCCCTGCACAGAATTTAAAGCAGCTTCTGTCAGTTTGCACATTATTCAAGGGCTATAGTTTAGAAAAGCTGAGCTGCACAGGCTCATGGGCCGGAAGGGCCTGTTACTGTGCTGTATGTTTAAATTTAATTTAAAAATTGACGATCAAAGTTATCACACTGAGAGATCTTCAGAGCATGTGGGCAAAGGAGTTAAGGGTTATGGGGATAAGGCTGGAAAGGGATACTGATGGTAGTGATCAGCCATGATCTGTAAAATGGCGGTGCTGGCTCGACAGGCCGAAGGGCCTACTCCAGCTCCTATTGTCTATTGTCTGAAAAACAAAGAGCTTGCTTGCTTATCCCATCACCATTCAAAGCAGTCATTGTAAGGGGATCATCATATGGTTTGAACACAAGTTTCAAAAGATTTTTTCCATTGACTGAAGGTCCTTCCTGACCAACAAAACTTCCAAAGTTGGTGTTCCATCACAGTTTCCTGGACCATATAGTTGCCTTACTCACTTTTGAGGTTCACAGTGATTCTCAAAAGGGAAACCTTGCAGTTACGACTTCAATTCTCTCACATGCTACTTGGCACAAGAAATACAAGTGCAGGTGGGTTGTATTGAGCAACTATATTGATGAAGAGAACAAATTTCAGTATGTAATTCGAGGGGACAGATCATCTCATGTTCTTCCAGGTACATGTTACATATTGAGTTTTTGGCTCTTCCATCATTTTAGCAGAAATCATTTGATATATTATCATCGATAGTTTTCAGTTTCAACTGGTCAGCAAACATGCATCAAACTAAATGAATTATTTTGTCTATATCTGGATCAATTACTAATTAAGTAAAACCATATGCTTATAATTTAGCACTAATAGATTTTAGAATCGCTTATCTGTGACAGTCAAAACAATTAAAGTGAATTGGGTTGGGTTCAAAGACAGATAAAAACAGTTTAGGAAGTCAGCGCAAGGAACTTTTAGAAATAAAGACGATCATTTCAAATGCAATATTGTGTCAACAAATGTTACCTTGTCAACTCAGTACAATAAGGATAAATTGTAGAAAGCACAATGACTGCAACGAAGCAAAAGACATGGGTGTTCATTTCATCTCATCATGTCAGTTGGCAGCAATAGGAGGTCCGGTGTGGATGTGATAAAGAGGAAAAGCTACAATCTGACTGTCAGAAATCAAGCAACTTCCTACCTCACTGGCTGTACCGTAGAGCTTTCCCTCAGTGTGAGCGTGGGCATCACTGACAAATTCTTCCTCAGACAGCTTTCCTTTGGTCAGCTCCAAATCTTGAGAAGTCTCCTGAAGCACCTGCTCTCGCTGCTGCAGTTCAGACATGCAATATTCGAGCTCTTTCTTGCCATCTATAAATAACTCATTAATCTGAGATGTGGGTAAATAGAAGGGAAATAATCAGATGAATTCATTTCGGATCAGGTAAAATGATCAAGTGTACATCGCTTTAAATAGGCTACCTGTTGTGCTAAAGTTTGTTGTCTGTGCCGGTTAATTTCAGTCTTTCAAGCATTTTCCATTGATATGCAAAATTAAAGTCAGAGCATTTATAATTTTCCCACCATTTTCCTTCAAGATCCACAGTTAAAAGTCTGTTTAAAAACATCATCTTATTGTCATTCACTACATTAGCTTTGGCAGGGCCTGGCTCTGAAATCAACGTTAGTTCACGTGGGACGCTGGCTCCTTCTCTAAATAATGATGCTGTGAACTCACACAAAACCTTTTTCTTTAATTACTCATTTAAAAAGTGGATCACACTGTCAAGATTACAACCCATTGGTCGTAAAACGCACGCCTCAAATTTTTTGTTGATCCTGCTATTTGCTTTTTTTGTGACCTTCTCCAGTTGTCAGAACATGCACCAAATATAGCTTTTTAAGTATTTCATTTCTTTAGGTGGTCTTCCATGGATTTACTTGGATAAATGAGGATCCTGTCCCCCAAGAGTACACACTGGTCCTGTTACATAGCCCCCTTTTTGAAAACCCCACAGCATTCTGCTGCAGTTGTCCAATTGCAAGTTTCTTTACTCAACTGTGGACAATATGTCTCATCACATGGAAGTCAACTATTTTCAAATTTACAATCACAGTTTCTGTTCCTCTCTTTCGAAATACTATATTAAATTTGACATTGAGTGGCATTAGAAAAGTATTCATTCATCTCCTGAATCAGTCTTGTCATGTTGGGTTCAGACACACTCGTTATAAAAACGATCTTGAGCCTGAAGTCATAGCTGGTTTTATTTTACCATACGCTTAGTGAATAACTACATTTGCAGGCTTTTCTCTGCTATTCCGAGCCTCTCTCTCTCCCCAAGATGCAAAAGTCCCACCCCATGATATTATCGGCCTGCTCAATGTCCCACCAATAGTGTTACACCACATCCCCCTTATTTTACGTTCGAAGCCTCCTTTTCTGTGGCTTCGCTCGCTACAGTTACCTTTACACATTCTGATACAAATACACCTACAACATTTACAATACACAAGTCTTTCTTCACTCTCTAGTAGAGAGTGAACAGTCTCTACAAATTCAGTCTCTGCGGTCCCTTTACTTCTCATCCAGACTCCATTCTTATTATGCCAGGCTAACTCTGTTTCAGTCGGCAGAGTCTCTGGACCGGCATTTGCAGGAGATCCATTTCTGGCCTGTGCTCCTATGGCTTTACACCTGGAGACTCTGGTATGGGAATGAGATGCTGGCGATTCTGTCTCAGTGTCCTTTGTGGTCGCTAACCATGTATGACCGTGGCCTGTGGTCCACTGAAGTTACTTTACCTTGCATGCATCGGAGACCCACACCTCATCTCCTAGTGCCAGTTTTTCCAGGTCGCTCGTTCTGTGTCTATCATTATGCCACTTTGCATTCTTGCACCTCTTCTCATTCTGGAGCTGTAGCAGGTCTGGTAATTCCAGCTGCAATCTCTCTGGAAGGGTTGGTAGAGTCGTGTGAAGGTGACGTCCCATTAACAATTGGGCTAGACTGTAGCAGTTGCTCAGTGTGGCTCTGTACGCCAATAGTGCACGGTAAGGGTCTTCTGCTTTCTTGAGCAGGCTCTTCATCATTTCTACTGCTCACTCTGCCTTGCCATTGCTTTGTGGATACTTAGGGCCACTGGTCACATGCTTGAACCCGTAATCCGCTCTGAAGGCTTTTGTGTTTTGTCCAGAGAATTGTGGACAGTTGTCACTTACTGACATCTCTGGAATGCCATGCTGTGCAAACATCAATTTTAAATGAACAATTACATCGGTTGTTCGTGTCAGGCCTAGTTGTGTTATTTCTATGAATCTAGAGAAATAGTCCACCACTAATAAGTATGTGTTCTCTCCAAGAGTGAACAAGTCTGAGCCAAGTTTTTGTCATGGGCTGTCAGGGAATTTACTTTTGTCCTTTCCTGGGTGCACTCTCTGCACCTCAATACAATCTCGCTTATTTGATTACTCAGACCTGGCCACCACACTGTTTGTTTGGCACATTCCCGGCACTTTACAACCCCTGTTGGCCCTTATGTATTTTCTCGAGTACCTTGTTCCGTACATTAGCCGGAATAACTAATCTCATACACTCAGAATGGCCCTCTCTTGCCAGTAATGTTTGACTAGTCCTTGAAACTGGTTTCTGTCCGTCCAGCCTCCAATGCAGTATTTCAAGACCTGCATGCACACACCGTCACCGCATAGTTGCTCTTGGAGCGGTCAGGTATCTGTCGCTTGCTGGGAGGTTTTCCAACATCGTCTCTACGTAATTATTGGTGTCCTCCATGAGGTCTTTGTCATCAACCTCATCCTGAACTTCTGTATTTGTGGCAGGCAGCGAATCCAGAGCTTGCCCACCTAGCAGACTTGCACGTGATTTGTGGTCTGTCTCCAACTTGAACTGTGGTCCCAAAATAAAATTGAAACTCTCGTAAGCCCAAGGCAGTGCCAAGGCTTCTTTTCCCAGCTGCACGCACCATTGCTGTTTCTGTTAACGATCTGGAAACATAAGCAACTGGTGACCATCCTTCTGTAGTAATACTGCTCTCTGTCCATACAATGAAGCATCAGCTGATAGTTTCAATTACCTATTTGGATCATACAACTGAAGTACTGGTGTGGATGATAGCTGTTGCTTGAGGTTACTAAATGTCCTCTGTTGCTCCTGTACCCAGCTCCACTGGTTTTTGTTGGACAATGGGTCTCTCAGTGGTTTGTCCTTTTCAGCCAGGTTTGGTATGAACTTCCCTAGTTGGTTCACCATACCACTGAAACTTCAGAGCTCACTAATGTTTGTCGGCTCCTTCATGTCCTGCACAGCTCTCGTCTTGACTGGGTCTGGTCTCATGCAATCTGCTGAGATGACGTACCTCAGAAATTTCACCTGCTTCCTTCCAAACTCATACTCTACCACGTTGAGGATGACTCCTGCCTTTTCTGCTAGTTTTAGGATTGCATGGACCATGTCGTGTTGGTCCTTCGTGGACCCCCAAATGAGGATACTGTCCCTATGGCAGACAACTCCTTCCAGGCTTGATGTAACCTCGGTTACCATTCTGTTCTGCAAGAGTTCAGGGGCAGAGGAGATACCAAAGGGTTTGCGGTTGAAATAGTAACACCTGAACAGAGTGATAAATGTCGTGTAGAGAGCGGATTCTTTGGACAAAGAAATTTGCCAAAATCCCATGTTAGTGTCCAATTTAGTAAAATATTGTGCACCAGTGAGCACGGCTAGGGTGTACCGAAGCAAGTATAAACTTTTCTCTGCACACTGATCCATTCAAGGGTGTCAAGTCCTCACAAATGCGAACATCTTTATTCTTTTTCTGTGCTACCACCATGCTGCAACACCATTCTGTAGGCCCATCAATGTGCCTGATAACTCCAAGCTTCTCCATTCTTTCAAGCTCTCTCTTCACTTTGCCCATGTACAGCAATGAGACCCTTCGAGGTTCTTTCATTGAAAATGGTTTCACATCAGGCTTGTTTAATGACATTCGGCTTCTGTACAAGTCCGAGTCCATCACAAAGTTTGGGGTATGCCTTCCTAATCGCCTCCTGGTCTAGGGCGTCCAATCTGGATGCTAGCTGGAGTCTCACCGAAGCTGGTCTGTTCAGCAGCCCTGCTTGTAAGTCTCTCACCATGTACACTTCTTCTGTGGTGCTCCTCTGTATGAAAGAGTTTTTGCCAATCCCAGGACCATCAACTTCACTCCCCCAGATCGTAGAGTGGCTTCTGTGTTTTTCCTGGCTTGCCGTCCCTGGGTATTATTCTTTTGAACTCTTGCTCAGGAATGGCTGTAACATTGACCCGCGTCGATTCTGAAGGTCACTTTGCTGCCTCTTGCGTTAATGTTGGCCATCCAAGGCTCCTTGCCTGATGCTATTTCTCCACATCCTCCGCTACCTCATTCACCATGCGGGTTGTCCTACAGATTTTTCCATAGTGTCCTCGTTTGCCACAATTGTGACATTCTGCACTCCTGGCTGGGCATTGAAATGCTGGGTGGAACGGTAGTTTTCTGCACTTGGGGCATGTCTTGCCCTCTACTTTCCTCTGCGTCATTGTTTTAACTTTTTACTGTCCTGGCGTCTGCCCTTTTCCTTTAAACTTTTGCTGTCTTCCTCTCTTAAGTTGCACTCCGTCTACTGCTCGTTTGCTTACACACATTTCTCGCACGTCTGTTTGCTGCTGCTTTATCGCCTCTGACTGTCGAGCCATTGTGACTGCTTTCATGAGGTTGAGGTCTTTGTTGAGTTGCACTCTCCAACAGGGATGAATCTCTTAGACCCACTAATAGTCTGTCATGTAAAAGCTCATCGTGGAGATCCCCTTATTTGTAGTTCTCTGCCGGTGCATTCAAGGCTGTAATGAACGTGCCTACTGTTTCTGCAGGCTGCTGCACTCTTGTTAAATTTCTCCCATTCCCAAATTACATTCTTCTTAGGCCCAAAATAATAATCAAACCCTCTCCGTTCTGTTGCCACTGCACACCTGTTAAATCTAGGCCTCGTAGCACATCGTCAGCCTTGTCCCCCATGCGGTATACCAGTGTATTCATCTGGTTAGTTTCAGAGGAATTATTTAAATTATTTGCCAGTCTGAAGTACTCGAATCTTCTTATCCACTTCTCCCATTCCTGTAGCTTTGAGAAGTCAAGGGTTCTGGATGTTTTATCATGGAAGTCGCCATTGGAGGAGCTGCCGCTCCTAATTGGGGTGCCTCCACATGTTCAGGTCCGTCCTCCATCTGAGCTCACCTCTTTCACTTTTGTTCTTTCACAGCCTGTCCTCCTCTCAGTGGCTCAAAATCTCACTTCTGACACCATGACGTGTTGGGTTCACACACGTTCGTTATAAAAATGACCATGAGCCTGGAGTTACGCTCGTAGCTTGTTTTATTTTTACCATACACTGCTAGTCCCGAGCCTCTTTCTCTCCAAGATGCGGAAATCCCGCCCCATGTCAGCCTGCTCTATGTCCCACCAATAGTGTTACACCACAAGTCTCATCATGTCATCTGATATGACTGGACCTCATCAGATTTTTTTTGAAACACTTTTGCAGAAATTTATTTCATACTCAGTCTAAAAATTCATTGCCTTGAAAATAATAGGTAGCCTCTAGCCTCGATTTATATGAAAAGTTTCTCCAACTACTTAATGGTCAGATTGTTACTAGCTGCACATTAGTTTTATCCACTTTAGCAATTCTTTCCTCCAAGGTTGAGGAGTTTTGACAACCTTGAACTTGGCCAAAAGGAGTTTCAACAAATGCACTCCAATAAGAAGACCCAGTTCTAAGTTTGGAATAATTATGGAATATTTTGGCATGTTTGTTACAACATAAATGCACTTTGGTTATTCTCCGATCATCTTATGGTGATGTCTTACCCGTTTCAGCTCCTCCTCGATTGCAGCAATCCGTTCAACATACTCGTTAATCAGGTCTTCCTGAAGAGTCACTTTATTCTGCATAAATCTAAAAAGTAGAAAAAAAAAAATCACAAAAATTATGTAGTGAACAACACATACCTAAATTTTGCTCCAAAGTAGCATTTCCTTTGTTATTGTGAGATCTAACACAATTCCATCTTGGGAAGACCATGCTCAACAATTCAGTTCTTGGCAAAAACGGCTAATATTGCCACTTTCACTATATTTATCAGATGTTCACACATACTCCTTGCAGTCCAACTAACATAATTCTGATGGTACTTCTAGTAAAAGATTAACCACAAAGTACATTCAATGCGAGAACACTGACTCAAGAACCATCAAATATCTCCTTTTCTATCCAAAACCAAGGCAAGTAGGATATGAAAAATTCAGGTCACTGCAAACAAAGGATGCAAACCTGCATATCCAAATAGCAAAGCTCTCTACCAGAAACCTCACAGTCCAAACGTTCTGAAACATGAACTGAAAAGCTGAAAGAAAGCACAAAGTTGAGCTGAAATTGATAGATAACATAGATTATATATATTTGGTTTATTTGCTTCTTTTGTTTCCATGAATTTCTGCTCTAAGAAAAGGCTTAAAAAGAATATAGGAAAATACTAAAGTCTATTAAATAAATGGTTTTATTTTAGCAGCGCAGCTACAAAATGGGAGGACCAAGGTCGTGCTGTTCTTGAAACTAGTACTTGATGTTTTGCTGAAGTCTGCAAGTTACAGGCCATATGAATAGTTGCAAACAGGCAGTAGAATGGGAGGATAAACCACATAAAAAGCCCATCTGCGTATAGGCTTTCTTGCAGAAAGACACTGTTGTAGGTTATAACAGGTCATCTCATGTTACAGAGCACTTGGTTTGCAAAGCTAATAAGGTTGTGTTGTACTCGCATTATTTGTCGTACATTTCTTTATACAGTACAAAAATCACTGCATGGTTTCAAGAATAATTTAAACTCTCAACACCTGAGCATAAAATGTTAACTTACTCGTAGTTTTCAAGAGACATGTACACTCCATTTTTCTCTCGTGCTGCAGCAAGATCTCTCTTCAGTCTCTCAATCTCTTCAGTGTATTCCTGCAAACAGTTCAGTTAGCCAGTTGGACCAGATATGCAAATTTGGACAAACTATAAGCAGTTGGAAATACAAGACATCTAGCTGGAATGCAGTATTGTGAAACTATAACTCTTAGCAAAATCATTACCCTATTTTATATACACAAAAATAAAATCTCACCAGCAAACACGTGCACTTTCATTATTCTATATATACTTACGTTGCCTCAAGCATCTTTCAAGAAACAAATACCCACTGTTACGGTTTATTTCTAGCAGAACAAAATGTTACTATGCATCTACATAGCTTCTGGTGTGAACACATTAAAAATGTCAGTAAATCAAAGGGAAGAAAAAAAGTGAGAGGTATAGAGAATCAGTAACTAAATAGAACAGGTCTTTTGTAGACAGAAGGTGCACCAAATTCCCCAAAAATCACTTCAGATAATAACAATGAAATGATACACTATTTTGTTTATATTTGATTGAAGCATCACATTTAATACCTTAATCAAGGCCTTCTTTGTAAGTTTCTGATTAACTTCAGGTTTATTCAAAATGTTCTTTGCACGATAAGCATAATCCAGAGTGCTCATGGTTTCCTGTTAAGAGGAATTACACTATATTAATCAACTCCAGGTAAACATGAAATCTGCAGATGCTGCAGTCTGATACAGTACACAAAAAAAAAAATCAGTAGGTCATGCAGCATCTGTGAAAAACAAAGGCAATCGACATTTCAGGCTGGAGCCCTTCTTTAGGAGTCACACCCAAAGAAGGGGGTCTGGGACAAAACATCAATGCTCCTTTGCTTTCCATTAATGCTCCAAGGATCCAAGTGTGGGAGCTGCACTTAAATAACCAGTTCTTAAGTAGGCTTTTGAAAATTGGTTTAATTAAAAAAAGAATAAGAGAATTGCCAATCTGGTCTTTCTAGAATAACAGTTACTTCACTTCCTCAAATTACTTAATACTAACTTCGAGATTGATGGAAGCAGGAGAAATGGTAGCAATAATGGAAGTTTTGGTCCGCCCTCCAAGAGAGTCCTGAAGAATCCTGGTGAGCTTGGATTCTCTAGAAATGTACAGAAAAGTAGGCATTGATTTGACGTAGTTTTATTTGGCCTAAGTAGTCAGTGACAAATATTGTTAGTTATCAGTCACATTTCACTTATTCCTAACAAATAATATCCTGCTAGAATCCTTGCAACTACTCCATCTTTTAGAATTTCTCACTTTAATTTTTAAAAAATATTTAGACATACAACACAGCAACAGGCCTTTCCTTCCAGCCCATGAGCCCAAAAACATCCATTGACCTACACACCCCATTCGCTTTTGTAGAGTAGGAGGAAATCAGAGCAGACAGCAGAAGCCCTACAGACACGGGGAGAGTTTACAAGCTCCTTACAGACAGTGCCAGATTTGAACCAGGATTGGCGGTGTTGGAATAGCATAGCATGAACTGCTGAACAAACCGTGTCACCCTCCCATCATCCAAACAATGGTTTTAAATCTTTGTAAAAGATTCAAGCCTCAACCACCCTCACTATTTAGTATTTACCTACAAATAATTGCAAACTGTCAATTCAGGTGGACGCGAGTCAATGAAAAAAATAGTCTGCATTACCCTCCCACCACTTAGTCTGTATTTACACCCAATTTGAATATTAGCATCCAACCCCCAAGGCTGTGCTAATCATGTTGATTTTCACAATGTCACCCTTAAACCCAGTAGACCCTCGATACTAATAATCCATTGAATGCTTCATAAAATTACAAGGTTCGCTTCTTTAAACACATTTCTGACATCAGTTTTTTTTAAAAAGTTAAAAAAAATTCCACATGAGCACATTCCCAAATAGCATATCCTAATAAAGCCTCAAGTAGAGGAATTAAAAAGCTGTTAAATGCCCATTGCATTTTACCTGTAAGGAACATGAGGGGTTCTCTCAACCAATGCTGTGATTACTCTTCCCAGAGTAAGCAGAGATTGATTGATATTGCCAGCTTCACGGGCTCTTTTATCTACAGCTCCAGAGCGACCAATATTTTCACTCCCAGCGAGATCCACCTTTAAGAAACAGAAAATAATTGGATGTAGGTAGGGCTCTCTGACCAACTACGGTGTCTGAGACACCGTAAAAGTTATGGCATCTTGAGGAAATTTTTTCCCCCAACTGCATCAACCCCTCCCAAATATTTTTCTTTTTAAAATAAGCCATACTCACTGCACCACAAATTATTTATTTTTGACTGCAAATTAAATTGTGTGAAGTGGTTTTAAAATTCTTCATTTAAAGCTTCACAAAAATGTTTTGTCACAAAATAAAACTTTGCCTAACTTTTTGTTTTTAATTTCCATTGTTCGCTTACAGCAATTTTTTTTTAAGTGAATGCTGCATTAAACATTGTAGGTTATTTGATCCAAGAAGTCATCAGAGCTAAGGTCAATTAATTTCTAAATGACTATTATATATTAGCCCAGTGGCCACTGAAAAGAGTTTCTTCTAATGTGCATGACCCATTTTAGGACCTGTAACAGAATTGTGCTGACCCAAAGCAAACTTTAAAAATCACCAATCTTAACTAACCAAGCATTGTTTCTTTTTTTCCCCAAATTGTATTCTCAATCAGATTAAATGGATGGACAAGAAAAATAACCAAGCTTATTTTTATGAATTAGAAAACTAGCAAAAATGAGCCAAGATTATAAAATAATGTTGTGGATTTTTTAAGGCCTTTAAGAAATATCTCAGGCCACTGAAATATTGTCCTTAGTAATAGGTTTCCAGTTTATGATGCAAAGCTGCTAAATGCGAACCACTGAAATATAATGTAACACGAATCATTGCAGCTATCATGTTACTAGCTCAGTACATGAACCAAGTTTGCAAAGTTGCCTTGTGATGAAAACAGGAACACAAATTTACAAAGTATAAAAGGGACCAAATGCTCTACCATTGGTTTAGGTTACCTTTTCTACAGATTGAATTAAAAAAGGCCTTCCTCAAATAGGTTGCTTTCTAGGGTGTAGCTCTCCTGAGAGCTTGAACTCTTCATTACCAGTATTATGGCTTATACAAATCACTGTTTGGGGTTAGGGTTTATGGCCCCATCAGATCCAAGTCCTAACAAAAAAAATAGAATTTCCTCTCATTTCAAACACATTTACAAAACATATACTTACTAAGTTCAGTTTGCCAATTTTAACAAGCTCCTCTCCGTCAAGAGTTGTCTCTTTCATATGTATTGTAATGGAAAAGACTGAATGGGAACGACTAGGAAAAAAGTTACAACACACTAAATGTAAATGAAAATTTCTATGCAAGGTATTGAGATTTTTAATTTTAGTTTGAAATTAAACAGAACAGTTACAAGGCAATCTCAATTTATTCAATGTCATCAAACTACAAATAGCCAAATGATCCGAGGTCACTTGCATATGACTTGGTTTCAATATTCCGGTGAATATTGAATGTATTTTTAGGGACATTAGAAATCAATTCAATGGTAAAGAAGATCCACATTGTAAAACAGGTGCTGAAAGGACCTGTGATGGCTAACTTTTTTGGTTGTGGACTACATACAGAAAAATAAGGAGACACAGGCTAAACAATATTTAGCCTGGCAGTTTTTATTCTTATACCTTCATGCTCTTTGCTTATTCCTTGAAGAAGGGCTCAGACCAGAAATGTCCATAATAGATCTTTACCTCCTATGGATGCTGCAAGACCGGCTGAGTTCTCCCAGCGTTTCTGTGTGTTTTTACTACAATCACAGCATCTGCAGGCTTTCACGTCTCACTCAGTTTTCAACCATCGTCGGCTCCTTTAACAGGCTGTTTAAAGCCTGTACAGAGCTGACAGCAGTCGGACTGGGTGGTAGGACCCAGCGGGGGAGTGCTGAGACTTTATTCCTCGCTCTCCGTAGGTCTTTACCAGCAGCAGCAGCACCTTTTTTCCCTGCAACGAGCCATTTAAAAATGGGCAACGGGCCACACTTGGCTCAGGCACCGTAGTTTGGCCACCCTGTTCAAAGTGTTCAAATGTTATGATTCAGCAACATCAAGGAGAGAAATATAAAACAAAAATCATTAAAAATGTCAGATTTTACTTTGCTGAAGAAATCTGTCCAAAGACCTATTTATTGTAAAGGTTCATCATGGAATATTTAACTCAATCTACTTTGGATGTAGGTTTTAGACAAAAACAGCTAACCAGACCTCGAGTATGCATTCATTAAAGTTGCTGCAGTTGTCCTTCTCGCTGCTCCTCTCTCCAGAATTTGATAAACTTCATCTTTATTATGGACGGAAATTTCTTCAAGTCCTTTAATTATAACTCCTCTCTACAGGGGAACAAAAAGGGGGCAAAACAATACTTCAGACTCCTACATTCTAGATAGAGAAAATGTGTTTCCAAACAGCACAAGATTACTGCACATTTTTTGAGGAATGTTACCTTGTTACGAGGATCATCAAACATTTGCAGCCTCTCACCAACATCTGATGAGGGGTTTAGAAGGTCAAAGAGTTCTTCATTATAGATTTCCAGCAAAGAAACTTTCACAGAGAACTCAGCACCTTGAGCTGCCAGCCTCTCAAAAATCTGATGCAATGTGCGTGGAATAACCCCTGCCAAAGGATCCTGTGGAAAGCAAGAAAATATGATCAATTTGTAAAGGAAAGAGGAATAAAGTCACAAGAAAAAAAACCACTAATGGAGCACCTTTCTTAACTTCAGAACAACCAGTGTTCTTACAAGCACTGGCTTTAGGCAAGTAAAGTCACTCCAAGGAGACAAAATATTCCCATTGAATTGTGAGAGATGGGAAAATTGATCTAAAATTATGAACATGGAAGAAACTAAAGTTCATCAGTAAATGGCTGTAACCAGTTCAAATAGGATAAGCTTGGGGCTTAGGATGCAGGAAAGCAGAGTCAGCACGATTAACATAAGAATCTTCTAGTCTTTGTGACAAGACCATAAGACTAAGATAAGGAATGGTAAGGTACAATAGAATGTAGGAAGTTGAGGTAGTCTGGATCAGATAAGGGTCTCCTAGCCCTGGACAGAAGTACCAAGTCATACATTTCTAATTAGCTAACCATACACAGATTTATACATATGAAATTAGCCAACCCTAGATAGAATGAGTCAACTCTGCATATCAAGAGACTGTAGCCCCGAGAATCAGGAAGGTGTGAATAAGGACAATGACATGATGGGGCACCCACAGGATACCCCCTGATCCTCCAAGTGTACTGAAACTGCACGTAGGCAGGAAGGATTGCCTATGCCAAACCCATCCAGGGGGCAGAAGAATGTAAGGGGGAGGGCACTCTGATACTGAAATTGACTGTATAAAAGTTGGGTGAGCCCCAGTGTATGTGTGTATTCCCAGGGTAAGGGGAAGCACCCAACTTTGCATTGTTGTAGTAATAAATGTTCTTTGTTCTCAATTTTTGTCTCGAGCAATTTCTTTAAAGGTACTTTAATTTCTAACAAATGGGGGCTCGTCCGGGATCACACTCCCTCCACTGACAGAGTACCCCGACGACGAGAGTAGGTGCACCCCGGCTGATTCAGCTGGACTCACGGGCGACGGGTGGCTGGTCAGTGGAAGAAGCGAGTGATATCCGAGAAGAGGCATTGAGAACAAACGACGGAAGGAAGCGGGCTAGAGCATTGCTACTGGAACTCGGTAAGAGAGTCCTGGTTCAGGACGTGAACACCAGATAGCTACGTACAGCCCGCTTGGGTTGATGTTATCTGAGTGGGGCACAGGAAAGACCCGTGGGAAAGACAAACTGACAATGGTCAGGTATTGTTGTAGTCCTGGTTCAGGATGTGAACACCAGATAGCTACGTACAGCCCGCTTGGGTTGATGTTATCTGAGTGGGGCACAGGAAAGACCCGTGGGAAAGACAAACTGACAATGGTCAGGTATTGTTGTATTGAATGGGTTAAATACCCGGTTAAAGGGAGCTCCGTGTACTGGCCAAAATTCGGATCCGAGGATGAATGGATGTGTAAAGCTTTGAACCTATGGCTCTATCAAAACTAGAAAGACAATGTTGAGAGCAGGGAATATGCAGCCTGCTGGCTCAAGGGATCCATTGAACAGCTGGTTTTGAATGAGAAAGAATTCAGGGATAAGAGAGAGGAGGAACCTTTTGTCCCTGAATCACAGGGTTGGGATGTGTTACATTCCCTCCCTCCACCTTATGTTCCTCCTATGCCGGCTCCTATCTTTCCTTCCCCTCCTATGACCTACCCTTCTGCACCTTCCCCACCTCCCCCACCACTAGAGAAGAGAGAAGAGAGCAGGAGTGGTATGATAACTTGCTCACAAAGCACTCGATTACCACCTCTGTTGACAGGAGAGAGAGGTAACTTTAATTCAGAACAGCGTGAGACTCTTCAGGAAGAAAGGGCAGAACCCTTTGATTCATTTCCCAGGGAGCAGGAACCCAGACCTAATAAGCCAGAAACCAATTGGATGAGACCACTGCGGGAAGTTCCCATGGGGGAGGGTCTCGGTTTCGTAAATGTGCCCCTGACCAGTACTGAAGTGCGTAACTTTAAGAAAGAACTGACCTCCCTGATAGAAGATCCCCAGGGATGTGCCGAACAGTTAAGACCAATTTTTGGGACCAAATATATATACAATATGGGGGTCTCGACATAGAATCCCCAGCAGGGGAACAATTGGTACTAACAGGTTTTGTTACCAACTCAGCCCCAGACATTAGGAGAAAATTACAAAAGACAGAAAATTGGCATGAGCAGGGAATAACCCAGCTTCTACAGATCACACAAAAAGCATTTGTCCAGACATCTGAGGATAAGCAGAAAGCAAAGGCTAACATTTTGATGCAAGCAGTTAAAGTAATAGTAGATGAGTAACATGGAAAAGGCAGGGACTGTGTGCCAGCTCCTGAATGTTGGGAGAAGCGTCGGGAGTGGGAGAGTAGAGACCAGAGATAATTTCATAAATCACGACTTCCCACTTCAGTCACTGACCAATATTGATTAAAATTCATGCTAAAAATTAAATGTCATAAATGATCGTTTTTCAATACTGTAGAATTAGCGAATTTAACTACCAGTTAATTCCAATTTATGAAATAAATTGTATTCAAATGTGATTTTGCACAGGGAGTACCTGAGAGTTGTGATGTTATAACATTTGCAGGGAGAAATGTTTGCGCAAATAGGGTGAGTTCTACACGTCTTATTTTAAGTGTATGTAAGATAAAGAAAGGATCTGATGTGTAAAGGGCTGGTTCAGCCAGTTGAAGCAGGAGTGTGCATGTCCCTTTAAGTGCACTGTGGCACTTGAAATTGAGGCTTCAGGCTCTTGTCTTGCAGTTAGAGGTATTTCTTCTCCACATTCAACAGTCAAGGTCCGTGAGTTTAAAGATCACCCACCTCTGGAGAATAAAGATACCTCTGGGGATTTCTATGGGGATTCCTATAAGTTTAATCATTCATTTCTCTGGTGCATTTTCCTCCGGAGTGAAATTAATGCCTCAGCACAATTTCTCTGTATTGCCGCTGTTATTTAATTCATGATAACTTTCCCCATTCATCAGGTTTATATTTAAATCCGGTAGTGCGGAAGTTACATTGTAAATAATCACGGAGGTAAACCCTGCGCAACTGGATTCAACTTAATGGAGAAATAAACCTGCGAACTGGTCTATGGTGGTGTGTGAGTACTGCAATAGGTGGAATATGATTTAAATTGGTGGCATCGTTCAGAACAATTGGGCGCATAGGAATAATAGCATTAATTACTCACAGATCTTGTACCTGATACTATTCACTACGTCCCGGCTTCAGGACTGGGAAATTGGCATGGCACCAATATTTCTTGATTCACTAATGACTCCACAAGCTCCAGGATTCATGCAGCTAAACTTTAAGTGCAATATTATAGAAACTAGCCGGTACTTAAATGATTGTGTGTGCAATCAACATTGGAAAAATATGAAAGGTAATACAGGTGCTCCCCTACTTATGATTTTACGATGACACAATAGCATGACTGTCATTTACTTTCATATAATGTGTTAAAGGTCATCACAAGCATCGTTGATTTTTCCAATAAACTTTGATAATTCCTCTAAGGTGAATTTTTTGTAGCCTCGTTGGTTAATCACATTTTCGGAAAGCTTACAGGGACTGTTGGGAGAGAGCAAGGTAGTGGGATCCGTATGGGGACTGATACAGCGCTGTCGTTAGAGAGTGGGGCAGCGGGATCAGTATGAGGACTGATACAGTGCTGTCAATGTTAGACAAGGTACGTCTCCAATTAAGATTTTTTTCAACTTATGCTGGGTCTGCTGGAACGCAACCCTATCGTAAATTGAGGAGCACCTGTGATGTTCTTCCATCTAAAGCCAGCTTTAGATAAACTCTTATCATTCTGACAAATCCAGGTCTAAGTCTAATTTTCCTCCAGCCTTTGAGCAAGCGCTTCCACTGCTGCATCTTACTGATCACCTCCTCACCAATGAATCAGAAGACCATGGTGTATGGCACTCACTGCACAAGCAGTCTGAAAATGTATACAAGCCTGTTCAACTTCATTTTACAAAATCAGCAATCGGTTCCAGGTTCCCCAATGCTCTCTGTGGAGAGAAAATTGCCAGATTTTTACCCTTTTAATGCCCTTGGTTATGTTTGCCTCTTCTCAAAGATTACATGGCTGCACAGAGGAGCAAGGCTGAAAGTGCCTTGAAGTAATCTGTTGGCTGCACTTGTGACCTTTAGTCAGAAAATGCATGGGCTCTTGTCTCACTTTGGGTAGTGCAGCGGTTAGTTCAACTATATTACAGTGGCACTGATGAGTACATGGATGTGAGGGGGTTGGAGGGTTATGGGCAGGGAGTAGGTAGGTGGAACTAGTTGGAGTTTCATGTAAATCGGTGCGGACTAGAAGGGCCAATATGGCCTGTTTCCGTACTGTTATTGCTATATGGTTATTATATGGAATATGGTTGTGAGCTGTGGCACAAGGCATTTTACTTAAGGCAGAACTAAAGGTTGAATATGTTTCAAGTTCTCTTGCAGAGGCTCCTGTGCTACAATGTCTGTTATGTACTCTAACAAATTGGAGGGTTGTGCCCCATACAGACAAGCAGCTCCAACTGCATTTTAATAAGGTCTAACATATTCAAAACCCATGCAAATATGGTTTGTGTTTCATTTTACAATTTTTACACTAACACAAAGGAAAGTCAGATTGTTATTCATTTTATTAAAATCTAGTGATTGGTTATATGTAAAAGCATGGCAAGAGGATCAACTAAAACCTGCCTGGGATGGTCCCTTCTGTGTACTTTTAATTACAGACACCGCAGTAAGAACAAGAAAGGCTGGACCCACATTCAAAGAATTAAACCAGCTTCTGAACCACAACATCATGACACACAGATTCAACCCTCAACCTGGCGTGCAGTTCCTCATCCTTCAGACCTGAAACTTACACTGCGCCGTGACAAAGTGCCGTAATGTTACATTTATTGTCGTATTTTAATGGTTTATACAGTTATTGTTGTATTTTTATTGCAGTTTTAATGGGTTTTACATTTATTGTTGTTTATTCATTTTTTTGGAATATTGTTCGTTAAATGGATATGTCACTTCAGTACTCGCTATGTTTTAAGTCCTCCTGGAATAGGGGCAGCAGAGGTTACAATTGTGCTCCTTTAGAATGTAGACAGGGCATAGATTTAATGTATAGTCATAGTGGGATATGGGTTAACAAGGGATTCCAATACGGACCAGGGGAACTGAACAGCTTTAGTGGAGTACATTTAATTTGTATCTTAGCCTACACAGGTATTAAAGACAAGAGTTTTGAAGCGATAGCACAAAGGACATGTTGAGACAAAGACAGACAGAATGGTAGTCAGGATTGTACATGTCGCAGAGAGAGAGTGTTAATACATATGCTAATGTACACAGACAGGCTGCAACTCACAAGTTCAATGATACCCATGCTAATGTTAGCAGACAAGCTGCAACACACAGTTAAATCACAAGAAACAATCCCCCCCACAGCTTGGTCACTTTTCATCACCCCGTGAAGGGGAGCACCAGTTTCCAACAACGTGAGCTGCTTGACACTTTAATATCAGGCTCCAAACAGCCTTCGGAGATCGGTGGCCCTAGGGTTCGGGGCTGAAGAGGACATCAGATACTAGCCACAATTCAATGGAACCGCCTGACTACTGCTACTCGTTCGCTGCTGAAGGCAGCGTTTCTCACAGACTGCTACTCGTTCGCTGCTGAAGGCAGCGTCTCTCACAGACTTCGTCAGGACAATGCTTACAAAAGTCGGGTGGTTAAAAGACACTGCTTCAATGTTTCAACGTGAATCTGCCCATGCCCATGTTCAGACGTGGCAACTTCGGACTGATGTGGGATGGACTAGACTCTTTACTGAGAACTGGAGCCTGATACTCACAACCCTAATAAGCAGCTGGACTCGCTACTCTGACCTTCATGGTGCTCCCCTACCTAAAGACTTTACACAGGTGTTACAATTCGGTTATTGACCAGCTGGGTAAAACTACACCTTACACTTGAAAGATCAGTATTACTGATCTAAAAGAAAAGTGAGGAAGGGGGGGGGGGGGGATCAGTCACACTGACACTAGTAACCAAAGATCAGTAACACTGATCATGGTGAAAGATCAGTATTACTGATCTAAAAGAAAAGTGAGGATTGTGAGAGATGGGAAAATTGGTCTAAAATTATGAACATGGAAGAAACTAAAGTTCATCAGTAAATGGCTGTAACCAGTTCAAACAGGATAAGCTTGGGGCTTAGGATGCAGGAAAGCAGAGTCAGCACGATTAACATAAGAATCTTCTAGTCTTTGTGACAAGACCATAAGACTAAGATAAGGAATGGTAAGGTACAATAGAATGTAGGAAGTTGAGGTAGTCTGGATCAGATAAGGGTCTCCTAGCCCTGGACAGAAGTACCAAGTCATACATTTCTAATTAGCTAACCATACACAGATTTATACATATGAAATTAGCCAACCCTAGATAGAATGAGTCAACTCTGCATATCAAGAGACTGTAGCCCCGAGAATCAGGAAGGTGTGAATAAGGACAATGACATGATGGGGCACCCACAGGATACCCCCTGGTCCTCCAAGTGTACTGAAACTGCACGTAGGCAGGAAGGATTGCCTATGCCAAACCCATCCAGGGGGCAGAAGAATGTAAGGGGGAGGGCACTCTGATACTGAAATTGACTGTATAAAAGTTGGGTGAGCCCCAGTGTATGTGTGTATTCCCAGGGTAAGGAGAAGCACCCAACTTTGCATTGTTGTAGTAATAAATGTTCTTTGTTCTCAATTTTTGTCTCGAGCAATTTCTTTAAAGGTACTTTAATTTCTAACAGAATCATACAAAAACAAATCAAAGATTGCTGTTTCTCAAGTAAATTTAGGAAGCATGAAGTCATCGACTGTTACCTAATAGAGTGAATATTATTTATTACACTGCTTATTCACTTCAGCTCTTAACTTTAACACCTTGATTGATTCCAGTTTCTAGAATCCTTGATACATTTTAACTTCTAGACCACATGAATTAATCATTAACCATTCCATGCAATGAAAAACCTGAAACCAGAGCCCCCCCCCCTCCACCCCACCCCAAAGATTACACACTTTAAAGGAGAGTTTAGAGTGTCTAAAAGTCAAAATTCGGTTGCTGCCAAAAACAAATGTTACCTGCACATTGAATCATTAATCATTTATTCAGGTCAGTCCATTCCATGTCACAGACTGATCTGCTTACAAATACCATAGAAGCTGTTCCTGCTCCAATGACCTGAAATTGGCCCAAACATCTGATTCTTTCTCACAAAAGGCAGTTTCACATTTTAAATCTTCAACTTTACTCTCAGAAAAATTGCTTCAATACAACATAACCACTTGATATTTTGTCCTTTTGACCATCCATTCTCAACTTTTTTTTTGGCTATGCCCCCTTAGGACCCTGCTCAAAGTTTATTGGCCCCCTTTCCTGTGAAGCAGTCAAGTTTTGTTTTTCCTCAGTTCTTCTCTCCTACCAACAACATAAAAAAAACCAAAAAATGTTACATGGGGTGAAAAGAAATCAAGGCTTTTACTTTAATGTGCTGTGGCTCTGAGAAAGAGAAAGCAAGGGAGAGCAAGAAAGAGAGTGTGCATGCGCACGGGGTGGGTGGGCCCCCGTTGAGAATAGCAGATTTAGACTTCCAAACCTATCTATTGTTTATTCTACATTCTACTAGCAAGTATACACCAGAAGTATTTCAATGGCTATGCAATGCTTATGGTGACCACATTCAGGAAAAGTACAAATTCTTACCGTCATGTACAATTCCAACCAGCTATTTAATTTAGGGATTTATAAAATCTATGCATTCACTTAAATATATATCATCTTTGATAGATTGACAACCATTATACAAACCAAAAAATTCTATCTGATATCATGGCAACATGAATAACCTCAACCACATGACATCACAACCAAACAGTTTTAAAGAAAGATTGGCTTACAAAAATCATAACGAAGGACACTCGAGAGACTACAGATGCTAGAACATGGAGCAAAACAACCTGGTTGAGGAACTCAGTGGGCAGGGTGGAGGAAAGACTGGTCATCATTTCAATTCTGAATTCTTCATCTTGATGCTGAAATATTGACCATTCCTTTTCTCCTACTATTTGAAGTTCAAATTTATTGTCAAAGTACATACATGACATCATATACAATCCCGAGATTCTTTCTGCAGGCCAGGCAAAATTTCAACTCATCAGTAACTGCAAACTGTACACAAATTGACTGTGCAATAGAGAAAAAAAACGAGCAATTAGCAATAAATAATGTGCAAAGAAGGATTCCTGGTTGAGCCTGTTGTTGAGGAGACTGATGGCAGAGGGGATAGCAACTGTTCCCGAACCTGGTGGTGTGAGACTTGTGGCATCTATACCGCTTTCCTGATAATAGCAGCAAGAACAGAGCATGTCCTGGGAGGTGTGGATCCTTGATAATTGCTGCTGCACTCTGACAGCAGTGCGCCAGGTAATTTTCTCGATGGTGGGAAGAGTTTTGCCTGCGTCCACTACATTTTGCAGGGCTTTGCACTCGGGGGGGTGGGGGGGGAAATTGGTGTCCTCATGCTAGACGGTGATGCAGCTGGTCAGCACACTTTCAACTACACTTCTGTAGAAGTTTGCAACGACTTCCAATGTCATACTGAACCTCTGCAAATTCCTGAGGAGGTAGAGGTGCTGACGTGCTTTCTTCACCATGGCATTAGTGTGTTGGATCCAGGAAAAGACCTCTGAGATAGTGACTCCCAGGAATTTAATGGCTCACCCTTTGCTTCCCCAATGATCACTAGATCGTACATTTCTGGTTATTACCTTCCTAATGTCTACAATCAGTTCCTTGATTTTGGTGACCTCGAGTGAGAGGTTTCTGCCAAGTTTTCATTCTCCCTCCTGTATGCTAATAGTCCTCAACTCGAGTTTCAAAGATCATAACTAGTTTGACAATTTTAAACCTCTTTAGTTAGGAGTAAATTAACAAATGTTGGTCTGTCACTTACCTCATCCCATGTGAATTCTCCATTTTGCGATCTTTCACCTTCCATTGTGAAGGTCTTCCCAGTACCAGTTTGTCCATAGCTAAGTCAAATTCAAAATAAAAAGATATTTAGGAAGCCTCATGCCCAGCAGTTTGGCATAAATAACAGCATCTAGTTAAAAAGAAATTTAGGAAGCCTCATGCCCGGCAGTTTGGCATAAATAACAGCATCTAGTTAAAAAGAAATTTAGGAAGCCTCATGCCCGGCAGTTTGGCATAAACAATAACAGCATCTAGTTACTGGATCATAGAGCACAAAGATCCCATACAAGATCCTTGTTTGTGTCAAATCGGAGCACTACAAGAGAAATAATAATGGATCTCAAATCCCATTCTCCCTGTGCCTTGTTCCACCCACCCATTATGCATCCTTACAAAAATATGAATAGTCAACAAGGTTCTTTGATCTCAAACGGAGCATTGCAAACTTTTTAGTAGCCGGGGGCAGGGGGAAGGAAAGAGCAGAAAAATCAGTCTTCATTAAACTTGATTCTGTCTTTGCAGATTGTAGGGAAGGATAGTCAAAAGTACAGGTGGTAGTTAGAGAAATAAAATTGAAAAGGGTGATGAATACAACACTGATTATCTTGTATTTAAATGCCCACAGTACAAGAAATAAGGATGATGGTCCAGGAGAGCATCTCCAAGTTGGCAGGTGCGACACTGAGACCATCAATGAATCATGGCTAAAAGATGGCCACAGCTGAGAACTATCTGTGGATATATAGTGTATTGGAAGGACAAGAAGGTAAGCAGAAAGGGTGGGGTGTTACTGCATATTAAAAATGGAATTCAATCTTTGGAGAGAGGAGACATTGGATCATTGTGAATCATTCTGGGTAGAATTAAGAAACTGCACAGGTAAAAATAAAACCTGGTGGGAATTGTATACAGGCCTCTAGACACTAACCAGGATGTGGCCTGCAAGCTACAGAGGGAGAAAGAGAAAGAACACAAAAAGGCAATGTTACAATAGTCAAAGGGGATTCCAATATGCAGGTTGATTGAAAGACCAGATTGGGACTGGGTCCTAAGAAAAGAAATTTATCAAATGCCTTCAGGATGGCTTTTAAGAACAAGTTGTGGCTGAGCCAACCAGAGAAATGGCAATTCTGGATTAGATACTGTATAATGAACTAGAGTTGATAAGGGAAACCTTAGGAGGCAGTGATCATGATATATTAGAATTTATCCGCACCCCACCCCCCCCAACTTTGAAAGGGAGACACTAAAAATAAGAAGTGACAGTATATCAGTGGAATAAAGGGAACAACAGTGGTATATGAGAGGAACCAGCAAAAATTAATTGGAAAGGCACACTAGCAGGGAGGACAGAAGAGAAGCAATGACTGGAGTTTCTGAGAGAAATTTAAACATACAGCACAGTAACAGGCCCTTTCAGCCTATGAGCCCAAATAAACCCAATTGACCTACAACCCCCAATATGTTTTGGAACAGTGAGAGGAAACCGGAGCCCTTGAGGAGAATGTACAAACTTCTTACAGACTGTGCAGGATTTGAACCCTGGTCCCAATCCCCGGCGCTGTAATAATATTACACGAATTGCTACACTAACCGTGCAGAATGGGTATATTAAAAAAAAGTGAATGGAAAAATTACACAACTGTAGTTGACTGGAGAAGTCAAACTAGAGGCAAAAGAAAGAGCATACAAGGAAAGAAAATTAAGTGGGAAGATTTTAAAACATACAAAAGTCAATTAAGAAGGTAATTGGGAAGGAAAAGAACAGAAAATGTGCTGGCATTGGAGAGAGTTCAGAGATTTACAGAATGCTTCCTGGAATGAAGGGATTAGCACATGATGAACATTCAATAGCTCTTGGACAGTACTCCTTGAAATTCAGGAGAATGAGGGAGACCTTAAAAAAGCATTCTGAATGTTGAAAGGCGTGAACAGAGTAGATGTGAACAAAGTTGTTTCCCATAGTACAGTAGTTGAGGAAAAAGACCACAACTTCAGGATTGAAAGGCGCCCATTTTCTTTAGTCAGAGTGGGCAACTTCTGTAATTTGCTACCCTGGGCAGCTATGGAGGCCAGATCATAATGTGTATTTGGCAGAGATCGACAGCTATCTGAATAGTTAGGAGTATCAACAGTTATGGGGAGAAGGCAAGGGAGTAGGACAGAGTAGAAAAATGAATCAACTCCCAAAGGAATGGCAGTGTGGACTCAATGAGCTGAATGGCCTACTTCTGCTCTTATATCTTACATTGCCAACAGAATGAAAAAAAAAATGACAGGTGAAAACCGACATTGGTAAAGCAATTCAATTTAGGCATTTTGAGAAAGGCCTTGGGATAGAAAAAAGGATGAGTCAACTCCCTGGTACTCTCCAAATTTTAAAGGAATGGAATTAAATTGCTTTGTCATTGATAGACTTTTTTCCACTTCAATTCCACGGATAAGACCCCTTTTGGTGAATTACATTCTTATCCTAGTTGGTGGATTCTTGAGGTGCCACACTCTAACGATATAAAGACATACAGAGATGCTCAATGCAAAGTTTGAATGATTTTAATTTACTTGGAGGTGGAGGAGAAAGATAACCATTTCCTTTATTAAATTAAGAACACCGATTTGGATGTTAGACCAAAGGAAAATGGAGAATACCATGAAAAAAATATGAACAAAATAGCCTCATCTGGAGCAGTGAATTTCATTCAACCATTTCAATTTTTAGATGTGGCAAATTTCTTAACTTACGCAAAAATAGTACAGTTGTATCCCATGATTACTTCATTCAGAATGGGATATACCACACTTTTGTAAACGTCAATTTGCTTTGCTGCAGGTCCAAACACCTGAACAAAAAACACAAAATATATTCAGCATCCACTTTGAGGCATTTCTTTGATTTCAGTTGCAGGCAAAAATCAAGTTCATACCATGTCAAATGTGTATTTTTTGACACCCTTTTCACTTCCCAGTCCAGAATTACGCACTGCAATTTCTTTTTTGATTGAATCGCAATCAACCACAGTGGAGGCATTTGACTTGCGTTCTGATAAACTGAGAGGCCTGCGAAGAACAGCATTTGTTGAATGACATTTTAGTACAGTATTTGCATTGGTGGTATTGAATTACACACATCTTTTTTTTAAAAAAAGGTAATTTCCAGTATTGTCTGGACCCATGGAAAATAGGTGCCGAGCCACACCACAATATAATATTGTGAAACATATAGTAAGCTGAAACGGTTGAAACAAAATATATAATAGAACACTTCAAATCCTTCTCTGGTGATCCACTTCCAAAAATAAATATCCTGCAGTTTTATGATCATTATACAAATTATAGGATTTTATAATTTAGTGTTGGAAAGCTAAAGAAATAAGATGGCCACAATAAATTGACACACATCAGTCTTGTGTACAGTAAAGATGAATAATATATTGGCAAGCCTTCAGGATGTATGAAGTAATTTGCATATGGGTAAACTATAATTACAAATACTTACAGCAGGAACAAATAATATTCAAATGATTAGAAAGGTCTCTTTTTTTTTTAAAAAAAAAGAGCCCACACAGCCGTGAAAGGATGAAATCCTGTGTCATATGTGGTCTTATTTCTACCTGGTGCTACATAAATAAAGAATACCACATTGATTGCAATTAGTCACATCACAGCTTTATAAACAAAATTCATGACTTTTTTTCTTCCAGTGGAAATTTCTCTTCTCTCAAAAAGATACTGACCAGGGTTTTCAGATTACAATTTAAATATGTTATCCTTAGCACTAGATCAAGGTGACATGTACAATTAACTGCATTACAATTTAGCTCCACAGATTTGGCTTTCAGTGGTTTTCATAGCTTAGCTAGAAACAAAACATTGCAGATTATTAACAGTAAGGGGCATAGCAGTTCATTGTTCCTGTCTCTCCAAATTAAGAAGGGTGAATGTATGGTGGATCACAAAGTAGACTGGAGACTTCATGGATTATATATTTTAATCGTGCCTGATCCAGTAAAACAAGGGTCAATTGCAGACTTAAGCTTTGATGCATGGCGAACAACAAAATCAACATAAATCAGGAATTAATTTTGACACCTTTTTCATATTGGCTTCACTTTAGCCAATATGGATGTGCACCATGATCCGCTGAAACAATCTCATCTGGTTGTAAATATACGGTCAGATGATAATAAACGAACAAATCCATTATGCCTTCCTGGAATTTTTAAAAAACATTACTGTCTTCCCTCCCCCCCGCCCCCCAACAAAACATACAACTAGCTTTCTCTCAGCCTTACACCACCCATCTCTGCCATTCCCCAAGTCCTTCAAACACTCAAATATTAAGCAAGTGGGAGTAGATCCAAGATTGCTCTGGCACTAAACTCTCAGTCATTCTGAAATTTGGCATCAAGCTTCGACCACAGTTCCATCGCATACTGCAATTTAGACACCATCTTAAAATAGCCTATTAACAGCAACAATTAAAATATGTTTCTCTCGTGATTCACAGCAGGCAACATGAGACCTACCGGCATCGAACAACCACTTGTATATTCTTGGCCTTTTCTTCTTTTTTATTGAAAGAGTTTTGGGATGACATTTTACTTGTGCAACAGCACCTGTGTAAGAGAAATCCATAAAAGAACATATTTGCAAGTTGTCACGTTTCACAAAAATCACACAATTTGTTGACATTACAAATATTGTTTAATTCCTGTGCAGAGACAAGTTTTAAATTTTACTTCAAGCTAGGCATCATAAGCTCTTTAGATCAAGACAAATTCACATGTTTTGGAAACAATAATGATTGATTTTTGGGATGAGAAGATTGCCATCAAGAAAGTGAACAGAAGAAGCTCACATGTTGGAGTTCACAGAATGAGAGGTGATCACATTGAAACATTGGGCCTTAGCAAGACTGATGTAGAGGAAAATGTTTGCCATGGCTGAAGAGGTAAAAATTGGAGCTACTGTATCACAATAGAGCATTGATGTGGATTGAGGAATTTCCTTACTCAGGGTAATTGTAGTTCCCTGGTCCAGATATATTTGGATATTTACTTCTTCAATATATTCAAGGCAACATTGCTAACTATTTTAATAGTTCTTGGCGTTCCCACATAGCCCTGTATCCTCAGCCATTACCTGGGAGAGGCAGAAGGCAAACCTGAAAAACAGCACATCGCATTCTGCCTAGGAATAGGGAGAATTCAATTATTACCAAATTGACACCAAAGGTGCAACACTGGATTTGATGAGGAAAGCTCAGGCCACTGTCTTTGGAGCAAAATTTCAGAGGTAAACATCAATATGTAATGTGCACAGAGAACACAAAAATTTATACATTTTGATAATGTTTATTGTCACACACAAGTTCCCTGTATAAATGCACCAAAACTCTTATTTGCTGCAGCTAAACAGATTTTTTAAAAGTACAGATCAGTTAAATAAGCCATTGTCGGGGGCGGGGAGGGGGGCACAATGACGACATTTATTTAATTTAAATATACAGCATGGTAACAGGCCATTTTGGACCACGAGTCCATGCCACCCAGCACCCCCGGTATGTTTCAACCAGGGGGAGGAAACCACAGATGCAGACGTAGGGAGAACGTACAAATTCCTTACAGACAGCCTAGGATTTGAACCCTGGTCCTGATTGCTGATGCCGTAAAGTAGTTGTGCAAACCGCTAATTGGGGGGAGGGGGAAGAATTGAAATCCCAAAATATTTGTCTTGTTTTTTTTGGTGGAATCAGTAGGAGAGAAGTACACAAGAAACCAACCGAACTTGATTGTTTCACAGGGAAGGGGGCCATGGGGGCTGCATTAAATTACCCAGTACAGAAAGATAATAAATATAATAGATAATAAACATTTACAGATAGTGCAAAAAAAAAGGCATTTCAATAACGCAGGCTGGTTTATTTGTGGATCAAGAGCAGTTTACAGTTAGGGTTGCAAGTGGAAGTTCGAGAGCTCCAAGCGCTGTGAGGGGAGGTTCGAGAGCTCCAAGCGCTGTGAGGGGAGGTTCGAGAGCTCCAAGCGCTGTGAGGGGAGGTTCGAGAGCTCCAAGCGCTGTGAGGGGAGGTTCGAGAGCTCCAAGCGCTGTGAGGGGAGGTTCGAGAGCTCCAAGCGCTGTGAGGGGAGGTTCGAGAGCTCCAAGCGCTGTGAGGGGAGGTTCGAGAGCTCCAAGCGCTGTGAGGGGAGGTTCGAGAGCTCCAAGCGCTGTGAGGGGAGGTTCGAGAGCTCCAAGCGCTGTGAGGGGAGGTTCGAGAGCTCCAAGCGCTGTGAGGGGAGGTTCGAGAGCTCCAAGCGCTGTGAGGGGAGGTTCGAGAGCTCCAAGCGCTGTGAGGGGAGGTTCGAGAGCTCCAAGCGCTGTGAGGGGAGGTTCGAGAGCTCCAAGCGCTGTGAGGGGAGGTTCGAGAGCTCCAAGCGCTGTGAGGGGAGGTTCGAGAGCTCCAAGCGCTGTGAGGGGAGGTTCGAGAGCTCCAAGCGCTGTGAGGGGAGGTTCGAGAGCTCCAAGCGCTGTGAGGGGAGGTTCGAGAGCTCCAAGCGCTGTGAGGGGAGGTTCGAGAGCTCCAAGCGCTGTGAGGGGAGGTTCGAGAGCTCCAAGCGCTGTGAGGGGAGGTTCGAGAGCTCCAAGCGCTGTGAGGGGAGGTTCGAGAGCTCCAAGCGCTGTGAGGGGAGGTTCGAGAGCTCCAAGCGCTGTGAGGGGAGGTTCGAGAGCTCCAAGCGCTGTGAGGGGAGGTTCGAGAGCTCCAAGCGCTGTGAGGGGAGGTTCGAGAGCTCCAAGCGCTGTGAGGGGAGGTTCGAGAGCTCCAAGCGCTGTGAGGGGAGGTTCGAGAGCTCCAAGCTCTGTGAGGGGAGGTTCGAGAGCTCAAAGCGCTGTGAGGGGAGGTTCGAGAGCTCCAAGCGCTGTGAGGGGAGGGTCGAGAGCTCCAAGCGCTGTGAGGGGAGGGTCGAGAGCTCCAAGCGCTGTGAGGGGAGGGTCGAGAGCTCCAAGCGCTGTGAGGGGAGGGTCGAGAGCTCCAAGCGCTGTGAGGGGAGGGTCGAGAGCTCCAAGCGCTGTGAGGGGAGGGTCGAGAGCTCCAAGCGCTGTGAGGGGAGGGTCGAGAGCTCCAAGCGCTGTGAGGGGAGGGTCGAGAGCTCCAAGCGCTGTGAGGGGAGGGTCGAGAGCTCCAAGCGCTGTGAGGGGAGGGTCGAGAGCTCCAAGCGCTGTGAGGGGAGGGTCGAGAGCTCCAAGCGCTGTGAGGGGAGGGTCGAGAGCTCCAAGCGCTGTGAGGGGAGGGTCGAGAGCTCCAAGCGCTGTGAGGGGAGGGTCGAGAGCTCCAAGCGCTGTGAGGGGAGGGTCGAGAGCTCCAAGCGCTGTGAGGGGAGGGTCGAGAGCTCCAAGCGCTGTGAGGGGAGGGTCGAGAGCTCCAAGCGCTGTGAGGGGAGGGTCGAGAGCTCCAAGCGCTGTGAGGGGAGGGTCGAGAGCTCCAAGCGCTGTGAGGGGAGGGTCGAGAGCTCCAAGCGCTGTGAGGGGAGGGTCGAGAGCTCCAAGCGCTGTGAGGGGAGGGTCGAGAGCTCCAAGCGCTGTGAGGGGAGGGTCGAGAGCTCCAAGCGCTGTGAGGGGAGGGTCGAGAGCTCCAAGCGCTGTGAGGGGAGGGTCGAGAGCTCCAAGCGCTGTGAGGGGAGGGTCGAGAGCTCCAAGCGCTGTGAGGGGAGGGTCGAGAGCTCCAAGCGCTGTGAGGGGAGGGTCGAGAGCTCCAAGCGCTGTGAGGGGAGGGTCGAGAGCTCCAAGCGCTGTGAGGGGAGGGTCGAGAGCTCCAAGCGCTGTGAGGGGAGGGTCGAGAGCTCCAAGCGCTGTGAGGGGAGGGTCGAGAGCTCCAAGCGCTGTGAGGGGAGGGTCGAGAGCTCCAAGCGCTGTGAGGGGAGGGTCGAGAGCTCCAAGCGCTGTGAGGGGAGGGTCGAGAGCTCCAAGCGCTGTGAGAGGAGGGTCGAGAGCTCCAAGCGCTGTGAGGGGAGGGTCGAGAGCTCCAAGCGCTGTGAGGGGAGGGTCGAGAGCTCCAAGCGCTGTGAGGGGAGGGTCGAGAGCTCCAAGCGCTGTGAGGGGAGGTTCGAGAGCTCCAAGCGCTGTGAGGGGAGGTTCGAGAGCTCCAAGCGCTGTGAGGGGAGGTTCGAGAGCTCCAAGCGCTGTGAGGGGAGGTTCGAGAGCTCCAAGCGCTGTGAGGGGAGGTTCGAGAGCTCCAAGCGCTGTGAGGGGAGGTTCGAGAGCTCCAAGCGCTGTGAGGGGAGGTTCGAGAGCTCCAAGCGCTGTGAGGGGAGGTTCGAGAGCTCCAAGCGCTGTGAGGGGAGGTTCGAGAGCTCCAAGCGCTGTGAGGGGAGGTTCGAGAGCTCCAAGCGCTGTGAGGGGAGGTTCGAGAGCTCCAAGCGCTGTGAGGGGAGGTTCGAGAGCTCCAAGCGCTGTGAGGGGAGGGTCGAGAGCTCCAAGCGCTGTGAGGGGAGGGTCGAGAGCTCCAAGCGCTGTGAGGGGAGGGTCGAGAGCTCCAAGCGCTGTGAGGGGAGGGTCGAGAGCTCCAAGCGCTGTGAGGGGAGGGTCGAGAGCTCCAAGCGCTGTGAGGGGAGGGTCGAGAGCTCCAAGCGCTGTGAGGGGAGGGTCGAGAGCTCCAAGCGCTGTGAGGGGAGGGTCGAGAGCTCCAAGCGCTGTGAGGGGAGGGTCGAGAGCTCCAAGCGCTGTGAGGGGAGGTTCGAGAGCTCCAAGCGCTGTGAGGGGAGGTTCGAGAGCTCCAAGCGCTGTGAGGGGAGGTTCGAGAGCTCCAAGCGCTGTGAGGGGAGGTTCGAGAGCTCCAAGCGCTGTGAGGGGAGGTTCGAGAGCTCCAAGCGCTGTGAGGGGAGGTTCGAGAGCTCCAAGCGCTGTGAGGGGAGGTTCGAGAGCTCCAAGCGCTGTGAGGGGAGGTTCGAGAGCTCCAAGCGCTGTGAGGGGAGGTTCGAGAGCTCCAAGCGCTGTGAGGGGAGGTTCGAGAGCTCCAAGCGCTGTGAGGGGAGGTTCGAGAGCTCCAAGCGCTGTGAGGGGAGGTTCGAGAGCTCCAAGCGCTGTGAGGGGAGGTTCGAGAGCTCCAAGCGCTGTGAGGGGAGGTTCGAGAGCTCCAAGCGCTGTGAGGGGAGGTTCGAGAGCTCCAAGCGCTGTGAGGGGAGGTTCGAGAGCTCCAAGCGCTGTGAGGGGAGGTTCGAGAGCTCCAAGCGCTGTGAGGGGAGGTTCGAGAGCTCCAAGCGCTGTGAGGGGAGGTTCGAGAGCTCCAAGCGCTGTGAGGGGAGGTTCGAGAGCTCCAAGCGCTGTGAGGGGAGGTTCGAGAGCTCCAAGCGCTGTGAGGGGAGGTTCGAGAGCTCCAAGCGCTGTGAGGGGAGGTTCGAGAGCTCCAAGCGCTGTGAGGGGAGGTTCGAGAGCTCCAAACGCTGTGAGGGGAGGTTCGAGAGCTCCAAACGCTGTGAGGGGAGGTTCGAGAGCTCCAAGCGCTGTGAGGGGAGGTTCGAGAGCTCCAAGCGCTGTGAGGGGAGGTTCGAGAGCTCCAAGCGCTGTGAGGGGAGGTTCGAGAGCTCCAAGCGCTGTGAGGGGAGGTTCGAGAGCTCCAAGCGCTGTGAGGGGAGGTTCGAGAGCTCCAAGCGCTGTGAGGGGAGGTTCGAGAGCTCCAAGCGCTGTGAGGGGAGGTTCGAGAGCTCCAAGCGCTGTGAGGGGAGGTTCGAGAGCTCCAAGCGCTGTGAGGGGAGGTTCGAGAGCTCCAAGCGCTGTGAGGGGAGGTTCGAGAGCTCCAAGCGCTGTGAGGGGAGGTTCGAGAGCTCCAAGCGCTGTGAGGGGAGGTTCGAGACCTCCAAGCGCTGTGAGGGGAGGTTCGAGAGCTCCAAACGCTGTGAGGGGAGGTTCGAGAGCTCCAAACGCTGTGAGGGGAGGTTCGAGAGCTCCAAACGCTGTGAGGGGAGGTTCGAGAGCTCCAAACGCTGTGAGGGGAGGTTCGAGAGCTCCAAGCGCTGTGAGGGGAGGTTAGAGAGCTCCAAGCGCTGTGAGGGGAGGTTCGAGAGCTCCAAGCGCTGTGAGGGGAGGTTCGAGAGCTCCAAGCGCTGTGAGGGGAGGTTCGAGAGCTCCAAGCGCTGTGAGGGGAGGTTCGAGAGCTCCAAGCGCTGTGAGGGGAGGTTCGAGAGCTCCAAGCGCTGTGAGGGGAGGTTCGAGAGCTCCAAGCGCTGTGAGGGGAGGTTCGAGAGCTCCAAGCGCTGTGAGGGGAGGTTCGAGAGCTCCAAGCGCTGTGAGGGGAGGTTCGAGAGCTCCAAGCGCTGTGAGGGGAGGTTCGAGAGCTCCAAGCGCTGTGAGGGGAGGTTCGAGAGCTCCAAGCGCTGTGAGGGGAGGTTCGAGAGCTCCAAGCGCTGTGAGGGGAGGTTCGAGAGCTCCAAGCGCTGTGAGGGGAGGTTCGAGAGCTCCAAGCGCTGTGAGGGGAGGTTCGAGAGCTCCAAGCGCTGTGAGGGGAGGTTCGAGAGCTCCAAGCGCTGTGAGGGGAGGTTCGAGAGCTCCAAGCGCTGTGAGGGGAGGTTCGAGAGCTCCAAGCGCTGTGAGGGGAGGTTCGAGAGCTCCAAGCGCTGTGAGGGGAGGTTCGAGAGCTCCAAGCGCTGTGAGGGGAGGTTCGAGAGCTCCAAGCGCTGTGAGGGGAGGTTCGAGAGCTCCAAGCGCTGTGAGGGGAGGTTCGAGAGCTCCAAGCGCTGTGAGGGGAGGTTCGAGAGCTCCAAACGCTGTGAGGGGAGGTTCGAGAGCTCCAAACGCTGTGAGGGGAGGTTCGAGAGCTCCAAAAGCTGTGAGGGGAGGTTCGAGAGCTCCAAAAGCTGTGAGGGGAGGTTCGAGAGCTCCAAAAGCTGTGAGGGGAGGTTCGAGAGCTCCAAGCGCTGTGAGGGGAGGTTCGAGAGTTCCCATCGCTGTGGGGGGAGGTTCAAGAGCTCCAATAGCTGTTGGGGGAGGTTCATGTGCTCCAAAAGTTGTTGGGGGAGGTTCATGTGCTCCAAAAGCTGTTGGGGGAGGTTCATGTGCTCCAAAAGCTGTTGGGGGAGGTTCATGTGCTCCAAAAGCTGTTGGGGGAGGTTCATGTGCTCCAAAAGCTGTTGGGGGAGGTTCGAGAGCTCCAATAGCTGTTGGGGGAGGTTCGAGAGCTCCAATAGCTGTTGGGGGAGGTTCGAGAGCTCCAATAGCTGTTGGGGGAGGTTCAAGAGCTCCAATAGCTGTTGGGGGAGGTTCAAGAGCTCCAATAGCTGTTGGGGGAGGTTCAAGAGCTCCAATAGCTGTTGGGGGAAGGTTCAAGAGCTCCAATAGCTGTTGGGGGAAGGTTCAAGAGCTCCAATAGCTGTTGGGGGAGGTTCAAGAGCTCCAATAGCTGTTGGGGGAGGTTCAAGAGCTCCAATAGCTGTTGGGGGAGGTTCAAGAGCTCCAATAGCTGTTGGGGGAGGTTCAAGAGCTCCAATAGCTGTTGGGGGAGGTTCAAGAGCTCCAATAGCTGTTGGGGGAGGTTCAAGAGCTCCAATAGCTGTTGGGGGAGGTTCAAGAGCTCCAATAGCTGTTGGGGGAGGTTCAAGAGCTCCAATAGCTGATAAGAAAAACTGTTCTTGAACCTAGAGCTGGTGGATTTCAAGTTATCTGTGCCCAAAGGTATCAGAGATAAGAAATTGTTATCAGGGCAATGGGGGGTCCATTAAGATGCAAGCTGTTTCACATAGGAGTCAAAGCACATGATGGAATTGTACTGTTTGCTACTTTGTGTAGCCTCGGCACTCCAATTACCAAACCAGGCCATGATGTAGACAGTAAGTATACTTTCTACAGTATATCTCTGGAGGTTTTGTAGTATATTTAACATCATGCCACATCTCAAACTTGGAAAATAGAGGCTCAGAACATAGTAGCACAATATAGTCCCTTCGGCCTTCGATATTGCATATATTTCTACCAAAAACGAAACCCTTCCTACCTCATAACTGACGCACAGTAAATAACTCCATGACCTGGGCTTTCTAGTGAAAGGTCAGGGTGTTAGAGGCTTTATACAAGGTCAAGAGGGATAGGCCACAGGTATAGTCACAGAACAGGGTGGAGTTAGATAACCAAAAATATAGCAGTTCACCATTTTCACCCCTTGTTTTGTTTTATTTAAATTGGCCGCCGGGGTGACATGGGGCAGGTTAAACCACTCCGGTGGCTTGATCTTCCATACTGACTGGCAGAGTGCTGGTTGTGGCCGGGTCCACTGTCTTGTCCTGGACCTCCAGTGCTGTGTTGACTTGCTGGGGGCATGGCGGCTCAGCCAGAATGACTGAGGTGGGGGGTAAGATAGGAGAACAGCTGCAGGGAGGTTGATGCAGAGGGTAGACAGACCGAGTGTTGGTTGGGCCAGTGGGAGGGGGGGGGAAACAGAGCGCTGGTTAAGGAAATGTGGGTTGCCGACAGTGAGGGGTGGGAGAGGGCCATCAAACTGCACTAGAAGTCTAGCCCAAACAGAACCAGTGCACAAAGCTGTGGCATAATGAGGAGTTTAAAGTCTCTATATGTCATGCCCCACACGATCAGCATCACTGTAATGTCGCTGTGAATTTCTGCGGAATGAGAATTTGAGGCTAGGGCGACTTTGTAGGTGACCAGCTTAGCATCAAGGGAGAAATGCTGGACAGTGTCTAAATGAATAAAACTCTCAGTGCTCCTGCTACCAAAAAGGCATTTAGTCACCTTGGTCGTTGATGGAGATGTCCATCATGGAATTGGTAAGGACTGTTCTGGTCCAGCATCACTGAAGCCAGGGTCAATCAGTGGTCTGACCTGTGCTGAGTCTCCATCTAGGGGCACAATGGAGGTGCCCATGCAATGGTGTGGGTCTCCTTGGAAGCTGGCGGCGTCCAAGATGGTGGCCCCAGGTCGTGAGTGGTCATCTCTGAAAGATGCCGGCGTCAAATATGGCAGCTACCATGCTGTGCATGTGGTGGTGCTGAGCTGGAGGACTGTGATCGGCATAGTGGCCCTTCTTGTTGCACTTGGAGCACTTTGAGTCTCTTGCTGGGCAGCGTTGTTTATTTGCCTGGCACCTGGGTGCTCCTGGGAGACAGCAGCTATGGCAGGCTTGTTAATTAGGTCAGTAGTGGAACGATGGCCTGCAGACCTATGTACCAGGACGGTGACCCTCGTGTAGGCCCGTTCACAGAGTGTGCTCCTGCGTTGCAGAGGGCAATCTCCAGAGACTTCGCAAGATCGATTGTCCCTTTTAAGTCTAACTTACTCTGCTCAAGTAACCTCTGACGCACATAGTCAGACCTGATGCCTGCAACATAGGAGACCTGGATCATGTCTTCCATATTTTGGAAGGTCAATACTGCCTGGAAGTTGCACGCCTGCATGAGTCCTCGCAGGGTCTGGAGGAACTCATCCCCCAGTCGCTGTCTGGAGGTGGCCAACATATGTCTGGCATATACTTCATAAACTTTCTCCCTGTTTTGCCCTTGAGAACATCCATTGCTTCCACTTACGTGGTGGCATCCCTAATCATTAGGACCTGGGAGAAGAGAAGATGTGTGGTGGCCACGTTGCTGGCTGAGCTTTTTAGGAAGACCTCGAAACAGCATAACGAGAGTTCAAAGCTGTCCGAGGCATCAGGCAACAGTGGATCGATCTTGGATTTCTATTATTGGCAATTATTAGTGATAAAACAAAAAAAATAAATAAAATTGACTCGAGAGGCTGAGACTTGAGTCACAATGGACAAGCTTTCTGGGGAAGGGTCAGGGTGTTATAGGTTTTATATAAGGTCAAAAGTGGGAGGGGTCATGTGCAGTCACAGAATGGGGGCAGAGCCAGGTAATCAGGCATACAACAGTTTAGCTGTTCACCATAGTAACCCTCTATTTTTCTTTCATCCATGTGCCCAAGAGTCTCTGAATTGCCCCTTAATGTTTCAACCTTCAATTATTCCTGTCTTCAAGAACCTTCCCCAATAGTTTGCACCCGACAGATGCAAGACTCACCAGTCTATAATTCCCAAAGGGACTACATTTGCCATTCTCTAATCCTCCAGCCCCTCCCCTGTGGCCAAGGAGAATGCAAAGATCATAGCCAACACCCCAGCTATCCTTCCCTTCCCACAGAATCCTGGGGTATATCACATCTGGCCCGAGACAACAATTCCTAATCTCAACATGGTCCAGAACCATGATGCACATTCTTCATTTCAACATTCAAGATTCAATTTATTACCATAGCAACAAAACAATGTTCTATTATATGAAATTTATTTTTACCTGCCGCAAGACAAATTTGCCACAAGCAGAAATTGCTGAAGTGTCATTTACATTTCCTACAGACTGATTTGGAGTCAGAGAAAGAAGCCAAAAAAAGAGTCCCCCCCCCAGAGCCATGGTGTCCATAGATTTGCCTCGACCAGTCCAAACCAAAGGGAACCTGAACCTCCAACGTGGTCAGGAACCCTTTGGCATCCCCTCACATCCTGGTTCTGATACCTGGTACCCCTCCAGCCACTTTCCAGCAGCGCATAGCCTCCATGGGTTCCTCCCTTCGAGTCGCTAGCAGCCTGCACTGGTCCGTTCACCGCAGAGTCCTGTCACTGGTTCACTGTTGTAGTCACCATTGTGTGGGTCATCTCCTCTAGTTCTCCTTCTCAGATGGAGTGGGGTGGGAGGGAAGGAGTTATCTCCCATCCTCTGGTGCCCTCCTTGGAGTCTGTTGCCCTTCATTTGCCTCCATGTACTGGCTTCAGGAGAAATCCTCTGATATGTGGACTCGGAGGAACTTGCAGGGACTAACATTCTCCACGACCAAGACAGGTGCACAGTCCATCTGCTTCCCCTTCCAAAAATAAACTCCTTGGTCTTGATGACACCACCCAACCAGATTCTCGCCATCCTGTATTCTGACTCTTCATTTCCCCATTGTTCAGGCAAAAATAGTGGAGTGATCATCATATTTCTAGAATTTTATCCACGTGAAGGCTGGGCAAATCAGTACTTATCATCCACAGGAATGTGCTGGAATCCGTGGGTCAAGCAGTAGTCAAGAGAAAAAGACGTTTTGCGTTGGAACCCTTCATCAAGGCAGAGTGCCAACAATAGGGGCAGAGTGGGAGGAACTGGGCAGGGACTAGAGGAGATCGGAGAACCAGGGAGGGGTAAAGGACGATCGATGATTAGGGAAGAACAGAAGTGGCTTGGTAGGGAGAGGGATCACGTTACATAAAATTCAGTGTTCATGCCATCGGGCTGTAGATCGCCCTCGCAGAACTACTAAGTGCTGTTATTTTCGTTTTATGTTGCATCTCAATCTGGCAGTGGATAAGCAGGTGTCAGAAGGGGGGAAGTTGAAATGGCAGGTCACCAGGAGGCTAGTCGGTGTTTGGTAGCACCAAAGCCATATCAGGAGCACCAAATACAGAGGAGGTGCATTGCCTCACGGTCAAGTGCATCTCCTCCCTCATTCACTGCATTCGGTACTCAATAAACATTGGTCATGATTTTAAAATACTTAAAAAGGTCCTAACAATGAACAAAGTCGTTTAGTTTCGTTAAATTATTACGTCAAAACTAAATGCTCCATTTAAACGAAGTAATTAAAAAAAAATCAAAAACGGGAATCTCTCGGATTGTTTAAATAAAAGACGGGTGTCTATGTGTAATATCAAATAACAGGGACGGAACCAACATTTCCCAAGCCATCAAAAAAAAGTGACATTTAACATTTCACCAAACTTTTCTAAAATGGGAAATAAATATTAACCCAGCCAAATCCAGATACTTGGCTGTGTGGACATAATTTAAAAAAAATACCGATGGAAACCCACGGACAATCTGCTACAAGGTGCGAAAGTGGCGAATAGAAAGTTAAGGACATACGCAAAAGAAATATAATTTATGTACATTTAATACTTAGCCTGGCATCCCAAAATAAGACTTAATTGCTTGTTCCTTGCCTAGAATGCCATCCTAAAACGGCCAAGGCCTAATCAGAGACGACAACTTATTGAAAGCAAGGACTCGGTTCAGACATAGAAACTCAGCAGTTTCTCCGCCACTCGAGTGCGAGGGGGGGGGGGGGGAGTCACTCCGTCTTGCAGACGATCTCGTCTTACTCCACCGGACCATGGACTCACTTATCACCAACCAAAGGCGGTCACCAACACCGACCTTCGCCTCACACCGGGACCGTCGTTGGTTTAAACACATACGACGGTAAAACTTACCAAAATCACTGCCCGGCCACCGAAACGCACCACACGGAGCGATTCCAACCAGCCTCAGCCCGCAGCATTCAAAAATTGCGCTTCCGCCAGCGTTGTCCAATCAGAGATGGCGGACGTCGACTTCCTTTCGGATTGGTCGGGAGCAGGCCTGGCCGCGAAGCACGCCGGGAATCAAGATGGTGACCGCGTTGGCCTCCAGATGGGGCCTAACTGATATTTTGTCGGCTGGTGCGATAATTCACTCGAGGTGTCGTGTTTTCGGAGTCTTTTGGGGGCGAAATATTGTATGAACTGCAATTTTGCGCACTTTCTGATATCAAAGATTCGAGCTGAGGTTTGTGAGTGGGACGTGATGTTAGAGCAGATAAAATATTAGCGTAGAGTAAATAACAATTTTAAAAATTGAAAGTATTCAGAATTGATAAATTAAGGCCTGTGAGGAATTGAAAACAAAAATAGGTAATGAGGAGAGTTAAAAGTGGTATTAAAAGTGGGCTTTAAAGAAAAGAGCCTGGAGTACGTTACAAGATTCTTGTAAAAGCGCAGAAATGCTGGAGGAACTTCGCAGGTTTGAGCCCTTCTTCGAGGCAGGTGCCTGAATTCAAGGGCTGGGGAGAAGGAAAGAAAGGGCAGGGGGGAGAGCAACCCTAATAGACAACATGAGGCATAGGAGGGAATATGAGAATTGATCAGGGGAGGAGGTGGCTCTGCGAATGGAGAGCTGGAGAAAAGGAGGGAGAGAGAGCAAGTAGATAGGGATAGATGAGAGGAGAGGGCTAACAGAAATCAGAGAAATTGATCCTAATGTCATCTGGCTGGAGGGTGCTCAGATAGAATATGAGGTATCCCTCCAGTTTGCCGGTGGTTTCAGTTTTGGCAGGGCATGAGACCACGGATGGATGTCGGCAAGGGGATGGGGTGGGGAACTGAATGGATTGCCTCTGGGAGATCTCCGACTTTGCGGTGGACAGAGCAGAGGTACTCAGCAAAGTATTTTCCCAGTCTCTTCGATGTAGGGGAAACCAATATATGAGCTCCAGATGCAGTGGGTGACCCCTGCAGTTTCTTAAATGGTGTGTTGCTTCACTTCTAGTCTTTTTGGTGCCCTGATTAATGGAGAGGGAGGTGTGGGTGTAAGTGCAGCATGTCCTGTGATCACTGGGCAGGTGTCAAGGGGGCAATTGGTGGGAAGGGAGGAGTCAATCTAGAAGGCAGAGAGGGAAGGAGAGAGAAGTTGTGTCCAGTGGTGGGATCACATGGTGGTAGAAGTAGTGAAAAATATTAGTTGAATATGGAGGCCAGTGGGGTGGTAAGTGAAGACCTGTTGGTTCCTGGTCAGATGGTGTTAACGTCAACTCCGGCTTCTGTTAGCGGCAACACCACCACCCCCATCTCTCACTATTTCTCCTTTTCTCTCGCTCTGTATTTCTTTCCTTTTCCCTGTCTTCTTTCCTTCAGCTCTGCATTCACAGAGCCACCTCATTACCCCCGATTCTCACCTTTTCTCCCTGTCCTCCTATCCATGTCCAATTATCACCATTTGCCCTGTGCTCCTCCCCTTGCCCTCTTTCCTTCTCCCCAGCCTTTTAATTTGGGCATCTGCTCACTTTTTACTCATACCTTGAAGAAGGGCTCATCCCTGAAATATCATTTATATATCAAGATAATTTTATCCTTGTTTTCTTTTTGCAGTCCATTGCAAAGCCTGGATGCATCTGACCAGCAAATTCATACTTGTAAATATACATGTGTTAAGAACTGGTCAATTGCATATCCATATCTTACTGGTGAGTACAGGCAGTGATCGACACTCATTAATTTCACTGTTCAATAATGCTGAGATTGTGAATGAGGAAGACATGGATGGAAGTGAGATATTTAGGATATATCTTGAAAAAACAATGGGTAAGAGAATTGTTTTGGAAGGCTATTTCTAATATTTTTTTTCTTTTAATACATTTTCTCCATCAGATTCCTCAACAGTAACATTAAATAAGAAAATATGTAGATGGTGGGGTCTAGTGCAGTGCACAAGAGTGCTGGAGAAACTGAACAAGTCACTGTCTTTTGTGTACTGCACTGTTGCTTTTATGTCCACTGATCACTCATTTCTGACTTGCGTTGTGTTTGGAAGAGTATCAAGTTCAGTGGGACACAAGTGTTAGAATCACAGGTAACTTTAATGAACAAACAGGAGAGAACATCAAATGATACTCAATTACTATATTACTAAACAACCATATAGACAAGCACATCAGACCCAGGTTGGACTCTGATACCAGTCACTGCCTATGCACTACTTGCTCACACAGATGTATACAGTCCACAGACTGGGACTTTCACACAAACTCCTGGTTCCCTGTAACAATGGGGGTGTGGCTCTCTGCAAGCACTGATCTATTGCAGTACTACGACTTAGGTGTAGTGCACACCTTACCTGCGACACTTCTAGGGATGTCCACCTTAGTGACCTGGAATGGAGCGATGTCCGGGGCTTGGACCATGAGGCAGAGAGAAAGAATGTTCTATATGTTGATGTAGCCAATAAAGACCCGAGGTAATTTAAACAAACCAACAGCAAGGTGTGTGCATTGGTTGACTAGAGTCCATTCTTGATTGACAGATGATGTGACTTCTGAATAAGTTTCAGACAGGGAGGACACGTGACCTCCCACCTTCCACAATATTCCAGACTGTTAGGGAAGCCACATGTTTCTCCACATATAACAAACAACCTGAAATGTTTATCTTCTTTCCCCCCTCCTCCCAGAAATAACGTTATTAAATGTCTGATGTTTTATGAGAAAATGCATTTTTCAAAGCAATGATTTTGAAAATTGTACTGTAGGTTTATTTTGGATGATGTGATTTAGGGGGATTTATCTAGAAAAAAAGTATAAATAAAAATTCCTCAAAGTCAGCTGGCATATTTTCTTCCAAGTACAAAGATACAATGTGCAGTATTGTTTAATCTAGATTAAAATTAATGTCAACTACACAGCATTGTGTTTTTGCAGTTTTGCAAATAAACTTTTGGGCACATTTTCACATCCTGACCCCCTGTTTTCTCCTGGAAATTTTGTAGCACGTTGGTTTCTTCCCACGTTCTAATGATATGCTGGCTGGTAGGGGTGTGTGTGTGGTGGGGGGTGGTTTGAGAATCAGTGTAAAAGAGAATAAGTTACAAAGAAATGAGTAGGAACATTGAATTGCAGACAGTCTGAAAATCAGGGTGGGCTAATTTCATGTAAAAATATGAAATAACATTAAAATATTCCAGCCTATTCATTGCAGGGTGACAGATCCTGAGCTGGTGGTTCAGCAGTCAGGCCTTGTGCAGGTCCTCTTTGTATAATTTAAAATTAGTATGCATCATGGATATTGTGCCAACCCCCTCCCCAGCCCTGCCCTTGCATGACTGATGTTGCAGATGTACCCCTGTGGTGAGCAAGGGTAAGCAAAGCGAAGAGCTGCTGCTCTCCCCATTGAAACTCTCACCAGATACTTGTCACCTGTGGTGGTGGAGAGTGGACGCATAGAATCTGTTCAGCCCAGGTTGCAGTTTGCTGCCCACGTTGTTATCACTCTCCGGCCTTTCTCTGACTGTATAATTTCATGTTTAAAGCTTTGTTTTAGATTAGGCGACATTGATTTGTAGCAACAGTCCTGCACAAGATATATTTCCATGGAGGCTTTTTTGTTTCAATGTATTTATTTGTTACTTAGTCCAGGGTACACCTTTTTAGTGCAACACAGCAAAACGGATGTAGATAATTGAATAAATGTGGCTTTGGAAAGCTGTGAATGTTCTCTTTTCTTTTTAAAATATTTTTATTGAAATTATTGCATGCAGTGTTACAATATGAATTTTAACCTTGATTGCTGTGGGTTTGAATTTTTTTTTTCATTTTTTCTTACAATATTGTATCTATTACCATTTATTGGATTTAGAATTAAGTAGAATTGCTACTGTACCATGTTGTTATTTGTAAATCTGCAAAGGTATCATTGCACTTGATTTCCTGCTTTTTTGTTTTTCTGATAAAACTCAAAAATAATTTTAAAAGAAAAGAAATTTGCAAATATACAAAATTAAACCATACATTTAGATTTTGGGATACAATTGCAGAAGAAAAAAAATTTTAAAATCCCATATGGTCAAAACCCTTTCCATTAAGCAAGGTTAGAAAAAAAACCTAACATGGATATCAAGTTACGATAACTTAGAAACCACCCACAATACAGCATCGAAGTTTAGATCAATCTTAAAACTTTAGATTATGACAGTGGTCCATGAAAGGACCCCATGTCTTTAGGAAATTAGTATATGAATCTTTAATAGCATACCTAATTTTTTTTCTAAACTTAAACAAGACATAATATCATTTAACCATTGTGTAGGTGGAGTGTTATCCTTCCATTTGATCAATATTGTAGATCTGGCTATCAATGAAGTAAAAGATAATATTAGGTTTTGAGGTGAAGTCATTAGAACATCATCATCAGATAATTCAAACAAAGGAATTGAAGGGCAAGGTTCCAATTTAACCTTGAGAATCACTAATAGTGTGCGATAAATATCCAAAATTTTTCTTGACTAAGGCAAAACCAAAACATGTGAACCAAGGAAGCCACTATATTTTACATTTGTCACATAGAGGATTTGGATCAGAATAAAAAGGAAATAATTTAACTTTAGACATATGTGCTATATGGGCCAATTTAAATTGCAATAAACAATGTTGTGCACAAAGGGAGGTAGTATTAATCAAATTACAAATAGAATCCCAAACCTCATCAGAACATGAAAGATTAAAATCCAGTTCCCAATTGCTCTTGATCTTAACTAAAGAGGCTGTTCTTAAATCAAGCAAATTAGCTTCCATTCCTGGGCTTCCTGAGACACGAGGTTGAGAAGTAGTCTAATCTCTGCATCTCCCCAATTAGACATCATTATTTGTTCACTGCTACTCTAAGCCCTCAAAGCTATTCCTAAATGGGAAAGTACTTGCAATGCTTCCCTGTCATGCACACGGTTGGTGTTTTTAAATTCCTGCTCCTGCGTCTCAGGCTGACGACGTCACTGCAAAGTCCTTGGCTCGCCCCTAACCAGCCGTTTGCAGCGGCTGTACGTTCAGATCAGTCGGCGGAGAGCAGCACTCCACCAATAATCCTTCCTCAAGAAGGGTTGGAATCGGCGCCTCAGAGCTGCCCACAGTGCATTCAGAGAGGTAAGTATTTGGGCGCAAGGGCGAAGAACCTTGACAGACGAGTGTTTGCTCTGCCTAAAAGTACCTAATGTTTTCTCATTTGTGTGTTAATTTTATACACCTTTTCCTATTTTGATTAATGTGATTTGAGTGATGCAATCTCGCCTTGTGATTTGAAGTAATTTTAATATTGGATTGCTTCCATGGTTTAGAGATCCTGTCCTGAGTAGACACTTGTTTATATTTATGTTATTGAGCTTTTGGCTGAAAGGATAATTTCTGATTTGCAGATGCAAGTGGTTTTATCAAAGACAAACCACTTTTTTTCCTCAGTCTGAACTTGCAAGTTGTATTGTTCACCTTTTTTGCTTTCCTGGATCAATACTTATGTGAATACGATGTATTCACTGGTTTGTTGTTCTGTGTTTTTTTTCTGGTTGGAAATGTTTGAGCAAACTTGTACATGACTTGAGGACAGTGTTTGATTTTGACTATATTAGAAGGATTTGGAGGTGGAAGATAAAAAATGCATTATGGAAACAAACACAGAAATGTCAGAAGAACTCAGCCAATCAGGCAGAAATTATCCCTTGATGAAGGGCTCAAGTTGGAAACATTAGTTTACCGTTGCTATATAAAATACAGTTTGACCAGCTGAGTTTCTCCAGCATTGTTTTTGTACTGTCATGAACTTTAAGCACAAATAATTAATTTCAAACCTGATGTGTGATTTCCTACGTCCTCCATATGAAGTTGGAGCCAGATATGTATGTTTGACTTTGAAATTGTAGTGATGAGGCAGAGGAAGTTGTTTCCCCCCCCAAAAAAAAATCAACGTGGCCCACCATTCAACCACTGACTCACCATCTGGTATGTGTTGTGGTGCCTTTTTTTTAATGTGCTCTCTCCCCTCCGTTAGAACTAGGCGACACTCTTGGCTGCAATCGCTTACTGTTTAAATAAAAACTTGATCGTTACTTTATCCCTTCCAAAGCAAATCACCTCCCGTTTACCAACATTGTACTCCATCTGCCAGACCCTTCCCCACTCACTTAACTCTCCATATGATCTGCACAATTTGCTTTTCCTCTCAATTTAGTGTCATCAGCAAACTTGTATCGCTACACTCTGTCCCCTCATCTGGCTCTGAACAGTTGTGGGCCCAGCACTGCCCTCCCTGCGGCACCATGCTCTCCTTTAGCCCCTTTTACACAGAGCTTGAAAGCCGGGTTTTTTTCCCCCACCTTGCCGCTTGAGTGCTGTGCGAAAGCATCAAAGGCAGGTTGGGGCAGGATCCAGACTTGCCCCCGTCTTCGATGGGCCAAGGTAGGTGCTCTCGGCGGGGGAGCCCCTTCGGCTCACGGAGCTGGCTTTTCTGGATGAGCAAGACGGCTTCCGGAGACGGGTGGCGTATACGGCAGTAAGGCGTATTTTCAGTGTAAAAAGGGCTCCCTGCTTTCCTGTTGCGATCTGCTTCCCGTCTGGTTGGTGCTGACGAGAACAAAGGTTCCATGGAGATGACATCAGCACGTGCAGTGTGTTATCAGAGGGATTGTGATGTCACGCACGATGCTCTCAATCTCCTCCAGGCCGGCTTTCCCTTGAACGTCGCCAGGGCTGCCCGACCGACCAGGCCAGTGCGCCCCAGGCTGCCGTTGGAGGTGCTCGTGCTCGCCCTCGCTCATTCGCGGACGGGAGGGCCCTCTCCGCGAGTTCTGCAAGGACCGGTCGCCGGTGAGTGGTTTGGGGCGACGGCGCCTCCCCTCCCCGGGTCCCGGCGGCTCGGTTCGGGCGGGGCCCGCGGTTGACGATCGGGGAGCTGGGGGCGGACATGCAGCTGGCGCGGCGCATCCTGCGGCTCTCCTGCCGGCCTCGACGGTAAGCGCGGGCGCAGGCCCCGGCCGGTTCGTGAAGGGCGAAGGACGGCCGCCCTGCAACCATTCGACGGCGGCAGCCGCGCCGGAGAGTTCACCTGCCGTGGCAGCTTGAGCATCACGTTTGGAGGCCTCCGGCCGCCATGTCATGACGAGCCGAGGGGTGAAGGTCATCGATCGGGTCGAATATGGTTCAGTGGGCCCGGCAGCGCCGTCCCATCACGGTGGGACTAACCCGGGGGGGGGGGGGGGGGTTAGCGAATGGACACCGGGTCCCTTTTTGCTTTGGCTACAGTTGGAGAGGGCTGCGTGGTCTTGGGTGGGCAAGTGGTGTGTGTGGGGGGATGTAACAAAGTCTGCGAGCGCTGTGATTGCACCTTCAAGAAGGGCTGAGGTCCGTAATGTCCACCTCGGATGGACGCAGCCAGAGTCGCTGAGTTCTGTGTCTTAACAGAACCTTTGACAAGTTTGAATGGCCCATTGAAAGCGAGGACAACTCTCTTTAAAATTTTAAACATCGCCTAAGTTTTCTGGCGTTCAGATCGACCTGCGCTTGGCACAGTGCGCAAAACCTGTGGCAAGTTTCAAAGCGTTGTAACTGAGGGGCGGTCGTTTAAAAGCCGACCGTGTGTTTGTGCTTCTACTGCCTGAGCGACAGGATTCAAGGACACGTCGCTTTATGGAGGTGAGACGGGATGCAATTGGCAGAAAATGGCACGTCAAGGACCTACATCTCAAGGCTAATTAATCTTGTCCTGAAGGGCTTCCGTGGATTCAGTGATCTACACTTAAGATGTTTTGATCATCTGCATTAAATGCTTCCTGTAATAAATCTTTATTTAATTTATCAGTATTGTTTTAAGAAGGTTTTTGTAATCAATTTTATTTAAATTGATTGTGCAATGGAGGAAATAGTTCTTGCTGATTTAATTTTCTGAGTTACTCATCGTGTATGATTTTTAGATTGCTTGTATCCTCCGCAATTTCTGCCATTTACAATGTGATCCAACCACTAGACACATCTTCGCCCTCTCTGCCTTCCATGAGGGACCCACTCCCTTTGTCACTCCTTTGTCTAATCCCCCCCCTTCCCGCCAATTGCCCCTACCGCTGTGACTTCAGGAAATGCGAGACTTGAGTCCACCCCTCCTCCCTCAACACCCCTTGTGAATCTACGGGGATCATCCACTGCAACAGTTTTCAATGGGGGCCACATTGGCTCCCCTGTTGGCCCCGACACATTTAAAAGGGAGGGGGGCTCGGGTTGTAATCAAAAAATTTTTCTGTGTCGTCGCTAGGAGGGAAGTACAGTAGAAACCAACTGAACTTTGACTATTTCACAGGGAACTTTGAGCAAAGCCCTAAGGGGGCCATAGACCAAAAAAAAATGGTGGAGAATGGCTGATTACTGCATCTGAGGCTCCCATTGAGCATCCTCTACATCAGTGAGACTGGACACAGACTAAGAGATTCAGTTCCTTTCTGCTGTATTAATGGAACCTCCCAATGACCAACAATTTCAATTCCACACCTGTTGTTCTGCCTGGACATTCTCCAACCAGATGGTATTGTTGATGATTTCTCTGGCTTCTATTAAACCCTTCCCTTGAGTTTGTGTGTCTCTCTCCCCCTTCCCCAGCTCCTCTCCCCCTTCCCCAGCTCCCCACGCCCTTCAGAGAGCTATCCCCTCTCCATTATCACTTTTGAGCTTTTTTGTCTTTTACCCTCTCAACTACACCGACCTACTTGTCTGTTTTTCTGAACTCCTCCCCCTCCCCTGCCCCTTCCTTTCTCCTCCTTGCCAGCTTTTTGCTCATACTTTTACAAAGGGCTTGGGCCTTAAACGTTGGTTGCCCTTTAATTTCTGTGGATGCTGCATGCACTGCTGAGTTTCTCCAGCATTTTTGGGTATTGCACTGCAATCATAGTGTTTGTAGACTTTCCATTTTAAAAACACGGATTCCCTTTCATAGCTTTCTTGGATGCACCCAATACAGGGCCTCTGCAGCCCTCTTGGGGAGAAAATGCCAAAAAATCATTATTCTTTGGGTGAAGAAGTTTCTTCACATCTCAATTTTGAATGGCTGTCCCCTAAATTTGAGCTGAAAGGTCTGGACATCCCCTCCATCAGAAACTTCATTCTGGATCGACTCTTATCAAACTCTATAAGAATTCAATATGTTTAGTTCTGATAACCCCATATTTTTATCTGCCTATGAGAATATGGGCTTAATCTGCCTAACTTCATGAATCATTTGATGAACAGATCTAGAAACATATAGAAGTAAAATATGAAAATCTGTGTTTGAAGTAAAAACATTATACTAGAGAAACTCACTAGGTTAAACAGTGTCCTTTATATAGTAAAGGTAAAAATACATAACTGATGTTTCAGACTTGAGCCCTTCATCAAGGTATGGAAAAATGTCAGCAAACATCTGAACAAAAGAGTGGGGGGGGGGGAAGGTATGGTTGCAAAGGCAGGAGGTGAAAGGTGGAGAAGGGAGGGAGAGGACAGCACCATTCAAAGGGAGGAGGGATGGCTAGTTGAATAGAGAAGAAAGGGGAAGAGAGCAGATTAGCAGAAATTGGAAAAGTCGATATTAATGCCAGCTTGACTGGAGAGTGTCCATACGGAAAATCAGGTGTTCCTCCAATTTGTGGGTGGTGGGATAGTGCACAAGTCAATGGACAGACGAGACTATGGGAGTGTGACACAGAACTGAAATGGTTGGCTGCTAGGAGTGAAGTTGCTCAGTGAAGCGATCTCCCAGTCTCTCCAATGGTGAGAAGGCCACAAAGGGAGCACCAGATGCAGCATATCAGTCCTGCTGACTGTGTTGTGAAGTGTTGCTTCACTTGAAAGGCCTGTTTGGGGCCCTGGACTGTGGTGAGGGAGGAGGTGTGGCACCTCCTGTGGGCGTGGGGGAGATCCATGCTCTGCTGACCATTGACATCTTCACCATTGAGGTCAAAAGTATCAAGTTCCTTGTAGTGCACTTGGCGGAGAATCTCGCCTGGCCCTTTAACACCAACTCCATAGCCAAGAAAGTCCAGCAGCGTCTCTGCTTCATGCAAAGGCTGAGGAAAGTTAATCTCCCACCCTCCACCCTCACTACATTCTGCAAAGGATGTATCGAGAGCATCCTGTGCATATGTATCACTGGCTGCTTTGAAAGCTGTACCTCCTTGGACCGCAAGACCCTGCAGAGGTTAGTGAAATCAGCAAAAAGGATCATTGGGGGCTCTCTTCCTACCATGAAGGACATCTACACTCGATGCAGGTGAAAGGCAATAAACATTGTGAAGGACTCCATGCACCCCTCATGTAAACTGTTCTCCCTCTGCTATCTGGTAGGAGGTACTGCAGCTCTCAGGCCCTTGTATCCAGATTGGATGACAAGTTTTTCCTCCAAGCATCAGGCTTCTGAATTCCCAGAGCATATGTGGATAGGGTGCCGTGGACTTTTATTGTATATGTCTTAATATTTTAATGTGTTTAACTTCTAACTTATATTGGTGTAAATGTGCTCCATGGTCCTGGAGAAGAGCAATCTCGTCTTTACCGTGCAAGCGTGGTATGAACGATAAATAAAGGTAACTTGACTTGATGTGTCTGGTAGTGGAATCCTGTGGTAAGTGCCATAAATTCCAGAGCATAATGTGTTGGATGGTGGGGTGGTAGGTGAGGATAAGGGGGATTTTATGTTTGTTACATTAGGGGGCAGAGGGGGCCAGGGCAGTTGAGCAGGAAGTAGAGGAGATGCAGGTGAGGGCTGAATTAATGGTGGTGGAGGGGAAGCCACGTTTGTGGAAGAAGGCAGACATTTTGGAAGATCTGGACTTGAAGACCGCATCTTGGGAACAGATACGGCAGAGACGGAGAAATTGAGAGATGGGGATAATCCTTGCAGGGCATAGGGTGTGAGGAAATGTTGTCAAGGTAGCTGTGAAAGTTAGTGAGTTTGTAATGAATGTTGGTGGAAAGCTTCTCTCCTGAGATGGAGACCGAGAGATCCAGGAAGGGGAGAGTGATGTCGGAGATGGATCAGGTGAGTTTGATATTGGGGTGAAAGTTGACCGCGAAGTGGATGAAGCTCATTGCAGGTGCATGAGGCAGCATAATTTGTGGGGTTAGGTTACAGTTACAAACTCAGTGAATTTATTGGGTATTTCAACTCATGCTGTCTGATTGGACACCTTTCTTCTTAGAACAAAGAAAATGCAAATAATTTTCCGAGTTCCAATTGACTATGATAATTCATATTTGCAACAATGTATTGATGAATATTTGTGTCAGATCAGCAAAAGCAAAATTCTTGTAATTATATATCAGTTGTCCCAAATGATCGGTCTGCAGATAATGATACTTGTGAGATTTATGATTTACACAAATTTGTCATTCTGCCAGTATTACAGCAGCAAAAATAGAGTAAGGTAATTCAATATTTGTGATGAATTGTTTCCTTTTTGCAGCTTGCAGCCAACAAGAAACCTGAGAATGACTAACTCTGCCATCAAGAGAATAATCACCAATGTGAAGAAATCACCAGAGGATAAACGTGAATATCGTGGATTGGAACTCACCAATGGCATCCGTGTAATACTTATTCATGATCCCACTACTGATAAGTCCTCTGCTGCTCTGGATGTTCACATTGGTATTAAGAGTTTTATATTCTGGCTTAATTTTAAGTAAAATATTACTGATTCCCATTTAGTATTTGCACAGTCAGTTTTACATCCATTCCTTTGTTTGCATTTCTCTCTTTGGTACATGTATCTTTCTTCTTGAGTTAAGATTACTTACTGATAAGTAGAAATTCTGCCTGCCCTGAAGAAAAAAAAAGAATCTCAAGGTTGTATTTGATGTCCTGTATGTACTCTGACAATAAATTTTAACTCTGAAACCTTCAGACAAAACTACGCTCCTTTCAATAACCAACCCACATTTTTATTCATTCTTGGTACTATTTATAATTAATCTCCACAGTGGAGATTACATTATTTCTAAAGCAAGTTGAAAATGATGTTCATTTGTATGCAAGGTCATCATGTTCCTCAAATTGATCATATCTAATGTATGATCATCTGTATTCTGGAGGTCAGTGACTAGTAGCATTCCATAAAGATCTATATTGCGATCCCTGCTCTTTGTGATTTCCCAAAATGACTTGGATGAAGAAGTGAAGGAGTGGGTCAGTAAATTTACAGATGATTAGAAAGGATGAAGGTGTTGTGAATAATGTAGAAGGTTGTCATAGGTTTCAACTGGATATAGAGAAGTTACAGTTTGGTGGAGAAATGGCAGATGGGGTTCAATCGAGATAAGTGTGAAGGGATGCACTTTGGAAGATTGAACTTGAAGGCAATGTTTGTGGTTAATGGCAGGATTCTTAACAGTGTGGTGGAACAGAGGGTCTGGAGTCTAGGTCCATAAATCTCTGAAGTTTGCCACATGGTTTGATAGGGTGGTTAAGAAGGCATTAGTCTTTGGAAGACTACACAAAAGAGTCTGGAAAAATAACCAACTGAAAAACCTCACAAAGATTAGCGTATACAGAGCCGTTGTCATACCCACACTCCTGTTCGGCTCCGAATCATGGGTCCTCTACCGGCATCACCTACGGCTCCTAGAACGCTTCCACCAGCATTGTCTCCGCTCCATCCTCAACATTCATTGGAGCGACTTCATCCCTAACATTGAAGTACTCGAGATGGCAGAGGCTGACAGCATCGAATCCACGCTGCTGAAGATCCAACTGCGCTGGGTAGGTCACGTCTCCAGAATGGAGGACCATTGCCTTCCCAAGATCGTGTTATGTGGCGAGCTCTCCACTGGCCACCGAGACAGAGGTGCACGAAAGAAGAGGTACAAGGACTGCCTAAAGAAATCTCTTGGTGCCTGCCACATTGACCACCGCCAGTGGGCTGATATCGCCTCAAACCGTGCATCTTGGCGCCTCTCAGTTCAGCAGGCAGCAACCTCCTTTGAAGAAGACCGCAGAGTCCACCTCACTGACAAAAGACAAAGGAGGAAAAACCCAACCCCAACCAACCAATTTTCCCTTGCAACCCTGCAACCGTGTCTGCCTGTCCCGCATCGGACTTGTCAGCCACAACGAGCCTGCAGCTGACGTGGACATTTACCCCCTCCATAAATCTTCGTTCGCGAAGCCAAGCCAAAGAAGAATTTGGTAGGGCGACAAGTACAATTGAAGTAAATTGTCACATGAAGGTAGTTGTTGCCACTTACAAGTTTAATATTTTTATCTACCAGTTGTTTTGCAAAAGATGCATTCTCCATGGACCTTAATGATTCTTTGTTATCTTGTTTTGTCAAGATTTCTTTCAAGGTAATGACCTAAGCTATTATCTTTAGCCTCCACCAGAAACTCCAAATCCTTGCCACCAATTTCATCACCCTCAACTATTTTAATTTGTTGAGCTAGGCAATTAGAAACCTCAGTTTTTCCTTTGATACCAAGTTGATTTTGGATATTACATTTTTTCCATCATCGTGATCATTGACTTTCAGCTTTGGGGCACTTCATACCTCCATGTGTTTGCTTCTGGAATCCTGTCCCCTGTCTGTTCCATTTCCAAATCTGAGTGTGCTGTGCATTTCAGATCAATTCTGCCATCATCTATGCTTTGTAAAAATCAAGCTGTGTATAGCAGAGTTTTGATTTAAATTGTACCAACATCTTTGTGTTGGCGACATGTTTCCCAGGATTGAAGAATTACTTAACAAAATATTTTTATTTGCCCGTTCCAGTCTACAATTATCTTGTCTTAATTTTTTGTGGTCTCTTGTGCTTTCTTGTCTTTCTTTTCTCTACTGTGGGTGACCATGTACTTACCCATCCAGTTAGCCAAATCTGAATTTCCTTGCTTATATGTATAACATATTCCTAATTCATTCTTACTTTATTTGATCCATCAATTAAAATCTCACTTGAAGGGAGCTGGAATTTTCTGCCGAGATGCAGGTAATCCTGCTTTATTAATTGTTTAACTTGGTTGTTCTTTTGGTTTTATTTTGATTTCTTGCTGTTTTAGATCGTCTTTTTAAAGTGGTTAGTACCAAAATATACAGACAGAGTTACAGGATATATAATGATGCTCTTATATCATGAATATCCTCTTGAACATGTGTATATATAATCATAAATACCAGAATTCCTTCTTTCCTGATTCTCATTACAACAACTGAGGTTTCTAACCTCTACTTTACCTCTGTTCATGAATATATTGTGTTATATTTGGGTTATCCATTTCCTTTCTTTCCTTCCCAACTTTTTCCATCTTCTGTACATTGGAAACTAATTTACAGCCACCATCCTGCAGATGATTTGCTACCTGCTGATTCATGTCATATGCTGTCTTGATTTCTGAGCAAAAAACACTCATTTTTGATCAAAATTGGGGTGGGGTGGTGAGGATCTCTATACCATAATTAATATTAAAGGCTGGGCGAAGTAGTGGTCCCAAAGGTAATCTTGTACCTTGCTCCTGATGAAGTGTATCTTTGGGTACTGAAAGAAATGCCGCAAGTTA